>NC_083609.1:6707500-7957500 GCF_029168945.1 Cannabis sativa
AACTTAAGTGTTGTATGGAATGAATAATTTATGTAAAAAAAATTGTCCTATTCTTTATTTTTATTTTGATCTATTTCTTTAGCTTTAGAATAATTATATTTAGTTTCTCAAAATTTTGGTAAATAACTTAACAAAAGAATTTATGAATCAAATAAGTACATGATGTGTATATACATATATTCTAAATCTTAACTTTTATCGGTTACTAATAAAAAAAAATAAAAATAAAACAAAAGCAAAGCAAAAGCAGGTCTGTAGCTGATCATACTTTTAATATATTAAAAGGAAATAAGATTACTTTACATGCATATACGTTGTGATAATAATTTCCGAGTGCCGTACTGTCCTTTTCAATTTAATCTCTAAAATTATTTAAATTTACAAATTATTACTATATATATATGACAAGTGTCTTTGTAAACTAACACATAATTTATAATAATAAGAGACAGAAAAGATCAAAGAAGGTCCTCGAATGTGCTTTAATTTGTCCTTATTATTGGAGAATTGCTAGGCCTGAATGAATAATGCCTCAATATATACTACAAAGAGTTATTGTTTGAATAAAAATTATCTTTCCTCAAAAAAAAAAAAAAAATTATCACCCAATTTTCATTACAAATTTTAAATTAAAATATTATCAAATTCCATACTTAATTACACTGTGACAATTAATTAGTAATATGACACATGATGCAACACTAATTGACATTTATCTTTTGGGAATTTTTCATGAATACCTTTAATTTCATGTTTTTATTTATAATTAATGTTATGGCCAATAAATTTTTTAATTGCAGAAGTATATTTATAAAATTTTAAAATTACAAAAATATATTTTTTTCAACAAAAATATAAAAAATAACGATAAAGCAATCTCATGATAATTATAAATTAACTATAAATAAACTATAAAATAAAAATAACCTCGTTATCCTATAATACAACTAAAAAAATAATTTATTATTTTTACTGAAAAGCTATTTATACAAATAATAAAAAAACTCAAAGAATAAAAATGAAATTTTTTCTGTGTTGATTTATTTTTATAATTTTTTTAAATTATTTTATCTATTATGTAAATTTTTCATTATATTATTACAATTATTATATGTATGTAGAACATCATGTTATTTGGCCAATACCATATCAAGATAGTATCTTATAATTAGTTATCAGTTTCTTATATTATTAAAATATATAAAATATGCCAAAGTATATTACTTTTCGCATGTTGTCACTTGACCCTTAGCATTTTTTATTTATGTTGGATATATGTGAATGAACATTGCTATCAGCTACCATATGGTACCCAACACCATATTGTTGCAATTGATAATCAATTTTTTTTATATTATTTATTAAATTAAATTGTGTTAAACCTAATATTAATTTACACTAATAACGATTTGATGATCATGTTGTGATGCTTGGTACCATAAGATACCCTTTAATTATTTTTTTTTTTTTGATAAATCAAATTAGTTTATAATGCATTATTTCAACCTCTATTTCCAAGAGCATTGTTTTATTAAGACTTGCAAATACTACTATTTGACAAGGTGCCCTTCTGCATTATGTGTGTGAATAAAAGTTGCATACGTAAGTAGGTACGTAAGTAATATATATGTATGTATAGCTAGAGAGATTATATATTAGAGTATTAAGAAAAGGTGATTCGAGGATGAGGTCCAAGTAATATATAGTCATGATCAACATATGAAAAGGAATTATATATGTATAGGTAGTAGAGAGTAGAGAGTAGACATATGGGAGAAGTGAATAATAAAGAGAATAAAAGTAGCCCTAAGTACAGACATTCCTGTCTTTTAGGTTGAAATGTGGTCGTGCCATTGCTAGGTTTTGGTAGAACCCCCTGGTACCCACATGGCCTCCTCGTGCAACTCATCATCAATTCATGACATCGACCTTTACTCTATCAAAATTCACCACCCACCCACCATATAATATATATATATATATATATATATCAAAATTTGCTATATAGCTATATAGCTACATTAATTTTCTTTCTTCCATGACAATGATCTCTTTCTGCCTTCATGTCTCCATCCAATTTCATGAATATTCCGCACTCTCAATGGTCCACTTTTTAAATTCCTCAACTACACAACTACACTTCATATTATTAATTTATTACTTTTTTCATTAATTTTCGGTTTCATTTTAGATTGTTTTGAAAAATTTAGAGATTTTTTTAGCTTCATAATTTTAAAATTATTTTTTATTTTTAAAAGCAACAAAAAAAAAATAAAAACTAATATGAGTTATTTAGCTAAATTTTTTTATAAACAGTTTATTAAAAAGTTGAGTTTAAAAAAACTAGAAAATAGTAAACATCAAAATGTTGTTTTCTAATTTCAAAAATAATTTTTTTTGTCTAACATATTATATTTTATATTTTTGCTTACATACCGTGGACCTCGACCTAGAACTAGATCCCGAAACCAAACCCTGACCTCGGACCCCAACCTAGACACGAACTCCAAACTTGGACCCAAACCCCGACCTCGGACCCGAACCTAGACCTGGACCTAGACCCAGACCCGAACTCGAACTCCAAACCCAGACCCAAACTTAGACCAAGACCCAGACCCGAACCTCGGACCAAGACTTGGACCCCAGACCAGGACCTGAACCAAGACCCAGACTCTCAAACCCCGAACCCAGATCCAAACCCTAGCCAAGCCTAAACTCGAATCTGGATCCAAACTCAAACTTGGACCTAGACACCGACCCTGGAGCCGAACACCGAACTTGAATCGAACCCCAGACCCAGGACCTAGACCAAGGCCTCAAACCCAGACCTGGACCTTGGACCTCGAACCTCAAACTCGGACCTGAACTTGGACTTGGACTCAAATCAGAACCCGGCCCTAGACCTCAGATCTAGCCTTGAGTCCAGGGTCTGGGTTTGGGTCTGGGTCCAGATCCAGGCGTCCAAGGTCCACGTCCGGGTTCGAGTTCGGGTCCGGGTCTTGGTCTGGGGTCCGGGTCAAGGGTTTGGGTTCGGGTTCGGGTCTGGGTTCAGGATCTAAGTCTGGGTCAGTTTTGGGTCTAGGTCTGAGGTCTGGGGTTCGAGTCTGCAGCATTCGAGTCTGTGTCTGGGTATGGGTTCGGGCTGGGATCCGGGTTCGGGTTTGAGTCTGGATCCAGTCCAGGGTTTGGGTCCGAGTTCATGTTCGCGTCCAGGGTCTGGGGACCCGGGTTTAGTAGGTTTTGCCGTCAAAATTTTAGCTTTTGTTGTTAAGTGTTAAAAGATTTAAAGTTCAAGTAGTTTAGCCGTCAATATGATCCCTTTCTTTTTTAACCGGTTTTTTCAAACCAAAATAAGTAAATAATAACAATTTTGTATATGTAGAAAACATAAAAAATAAACAATTAATGGAGATTTTTTCATTAATTTGTATTTTCTCAAAATAAAAAAAATTTGTATTTCTAATTTTTCTTGTTTAGAAAACTAGTTGAGAAGATCAATTGTTTGGGTTGGTAAACTTGTAAATTGTAAATTGTAAACAGTGTGATTCTTTTGTCTTTGTTCTGTTTTGGCTGCAATGAAATTTCGTCTCATTATACTAAAACAAACAAAAAAATGTAAATAAACAAATTATTTAAAGGTAGTGTTTGTATATTAATCAGAACAGAAGTAAGATTTTATTTATAGTAAATAATCTGAAAGATTGTACAGTATTACTAAGTCACTAAATAGTTTTTTTTTTCCTTGACAGTAAAAGTCAGTATGAAATGGCACTATAGGGCAAAAGCCACATGAGTACTCTCACACTTGATCATGTGGCTATTATATAGTCACTATGTAATCGTTAAATCTAACAGAGAATTTATTAACTCCTACCTAGCACTAATTAAATTAGTGTAAAATATGATTTTTTTTTACTGCTACATTGACTTACATTTAAGTGAATAACTTTACAGACTACTCATATATATTTCACTTTCACCGGATTTTTTTTTATTATATGTAAATAATGTATGTAATAATATGGAATTCTTAGCACCATGTTGTCTAAATATTATTGCTGTCCTCACACTTGGCATCTAATTTTAGTTGCAAAATCTTTATCAGATTGAAAACTCCTCAGATATAATTCAGTATAACTTATTTCGAACCTAATTATAAATATATCCCAAAATAATTGTCATTGAACCCTAGGACGTCCCTATATATATATATATCTATATATATATTTATATATATATCACAGGTAATTAATAACCTATGAACTAATGTGCTTGATTTTGTTGAGAAAATTTGAACGTAAATATTACGCACTACGTAGTACGTACTAACATATTTAATATAATATTAATTAATTCATCAAGTGCTCATTAATGTTAATATACTAATTATATTCGAAATAAGCAATAAATAATAGTTTATAATTAATAACAAAATATCACAAAACCTTTATTACGGAAAGAATAAACACAAACCTTTTCTTTCGTAATTTGATCACGACAGTTGGATATAGATGACGTGGCATAATATTAGGGTTTCCCACCTAATATTTTTTTCCATCTCAGAACCCCCCAAAATAAATTGATGATTATTCTCTCTCTAAATCCACAAAATACTAACTGTGAGGTTGAATATATGCCACCTCAAAAATTTATATATATAGAATAGCTAGGGCATTCCAAATTTCAAAAAAAGAAAAAGAAAGAAAGAAATAGCTAGGGCATTTTGAAGCTGTAATTACTTGGATAGTGGACTTATCTAAGTGAAGTGAGATATCTCTATGAGTCTCTAGACAGCTTTATTCATAAAAATAAATAAATAAAGACTTTTCCTTTTAATAGTCTAATATATATATCTTATTCTTAGCTATAACATTCATGGCCATGGAAAGAATAATATAACAGGCTCCACAACACAAAAGAGTAGCTATGAACACAACACAACTACGTACTCTCTCTTGTCAATCGACAACTTACAACAATTCCCATGTGTTATTGTCCCTCGACAAAATTAAGACAAAAACTACTTAATATTAATTTAACTGAGCAATCAATTAATGAGAGATTCGTATGTGTATATAAATTATAAAACAAATATTTATACATATACAAAATATCTTATTATATATATAAATGAAAAATTATGATTACCCCATATATACTATATTTTTTTAACTTTTATTTTTTTTTAAATTTACGGTTTTAGTTTTTAAAGTGGTTTCTCCGGTGATTTCTATGTGAATTACTATACGATTTTTGGTTGCGATTTATAAGTTGTTCCGTTAGTTGCAATTTCATAAAAATGCAAAAAAAAAAAAAAAATTATTTTTAAGTGTAAAAATGAAAAAGCTCCAAGCCTCCAAATATTATTTGCTAGGAGCAAGCATTTTTTACTTTTGGTATATTGAGAAACTATAAACCAATTTTTTATATAATAGTATAATTATATTAGGCATCCTATTTATTTTTCAAGAAATTCTAAGTAATTTATATGTTATTGTTTTTATAAATTGTTTCGTTCAATTAATTTCAAATAAGTCTTGTTATTCAGATTAATATATAGTTATAGTTAAAGCTGCTAGTAAAAACCTAAATAACTAAAAAATGCGAAGATAAAAAAAAAAATACTAATTGAATGTTTTTGATTCATTAATTATTATAATTATATATAGAAGGTGATCTTAATAAAAATAGAGTACTAACATAAATAAAAAACCAATTCATTATTTTGTGATATCTATTTATTTTGAAAATTTACATGAGCATTTAAACTTTATTTTTGATACCATATAACATTCAAAATTTCTCAAAAATGAAAAAAAATTCTTACAACTATAATATACAACATTATATAAAAGAAATTGGGTACGAAAAATAGAAAACACCCTTATGCAAAAGTAATGCCCTTAACTATATAAAAAACTCCTTATTTATATATACATACATATACATATAAATACAATATATTGTACAACTTCATGTGTAGTATGTATGCCTTTCCATATCAACCTCTCCTTTTCTCAAGTAAAGCAACGATCCATCTTAATCACTAAAGAAAATAATTAATATTTATGTATATATATATAGTTCCGTAAGGTTGTCTAATAACGTGAAAATAATGGTTTTGTATTTTTCACATTAATTTGATTTAAAATATTACGTACGTGCGAATTTTTTAGATGCAAAAAAGAATATTGTTAATTATAGCCTGGAGATGCAAAGATTGCCTTTATGCAAACTATCTTTATATATTTAGTACCTACTTAATCCTCCAAGAATTGGATCAGATACGTATAGTTTTTATATAAATAATTAATTATATATATATTTGTTTGGTGAAGTTGTTTTATATGGACCCATTTTGATTATCAGTACATGAGAAGCTTTGAGATAAATAATTTAATTTACTCGTTTAGAGAAAAAGGGAATTTTTCCTTCAAAAAGGTAGATACTTGCTTATGATTAATAATATCGATCCTAATTTTAGGTTTTGGTATATATTTAATTTTATTATATATATCACAATTGGTCCCTCCTAAGTATAGGAACATATTCCCCATTATACTATAATACTACAAGAAATTACTCATTGGTTTTGGAAAAGGGTAGTTAATATACTTATTGGTTTATTTATATTATTATTTGGAATTTTTCTTCTCAGAGTCCACATTAAGAAGGGGAATTTCATATTAATATTTATATATATATATATATATATTTAGGGAATAAAATATAATAACAGCACAAAAATTATAGAGAATGATTTTGCTTATCCATAATTAGATTATGCTTAACTTTGATTAAAGAATAGACGCAATGAGGCCATTTACATTGATTTCTAGAATAAGGTACTAAACACTTGGAATTTAGGATCAATTCCATCATAAGAACAAGAGTTTCCATATCATAATTATTAATTATACATCTATTAATATTAACATTAGTTAATTAGGGATGATCAGGGCCGGCCCTAGACATAGGCGGGCTAGACCCGTGTCTAGGACGGCCCACACTTTTCGGGAGTCCAAAATAAAAAAATAAAAAATTTATTAAGCTTTTATTTAAGTAAAATTTAAGTGTATTGTAAGCAACAAATATTCATAGTTTAGTTGGTTGAGGTAGATGGCATATTATTTAAGGTCATGAGTTTAAATCTCATAAAACTCTTCTTTTGATATTTTTTTTATATATTTTTTTAGGGTCTCAAAATTAATTCGTTTTAGGCCCATATATTCTCAAGGCCGGCTTTGGGATGATATACCATATTTTTTGGTGCCCTATTATTTGTTTTGGTGGAGCCAATTTAAGTAACTTGCTATATAATTATTATAAAAAAATTTATTTTTTGTCACAATAAAACTTGTAATTAAAAGTAAAAAAGTTGTGACTAATTATAAATTATTATTCTATATTGTGACTAAAAGGTTCACGACTATTAAAGTTATCACAAAAATTACAATTTCTTATGACTAAATATATTTTTAATCACATTACTTGTTGTGACTAAAACTAAATCAGTGATAATTTGTATCTAAATATTATGTTTTAATCACAAATAATATTTTGTTGTAACTAAAAAAATTGTTACATTCTGTTGTAACTAAAAATCACATTTAATCACAAAAAAATTATGTTGTGACTAAAAAATTATCGCTAAAAATATCACTTTTTTTTGTTGTGATAACTCTTAATTATACTTACCAACCATCACTTTTTTTTTTGTTTGTTTTTTTTTTTTTAAATTAAGATATATATATATTTATATAGATAATTTCTAATCTATATATATAACCATCACCTTTTTTTGGTTTTGTTTTAACCTCAAATTAATGTTATAGTCGTATATTTATATATAAATTAAAAAAAAATACACCAAACAGCTCTATATAATCTAAAACTATATTGTTTATCAATCTTATATTTTCTCTCTCCATCTTTCTTCTTATTCTCTTTTTTTTCATCTTTTGAGATTGTGATTAGAAATTATATAATACAAATCTACTGAGAATACTCATATCATCTACTCAAAGAAAGAATGATCCACAAAAAAAAATAAAGAATTGGTTTGGCATTCCTACATCACTCCTTATTGTTCTTTTAAATTATTTTTATGCTATGTTATTTCATCTTATATTATTCTTTGTATATAATAGATTCTCAACAATAATATAAGTATACATAATTAGATCTAGAGAATTTTATATTGTTTTTGTGTTCTGTTTTTTATGTGTAAATATCAGATTTTATCATTATGTATTACTATTATGAATTTATTACTATTGTTTATGATTCTGAGTTTGCATATTTAATGACAGTGAAATAAAATATGTCGTACTAATAAAATAATAGTATTTATTTTATAAAAACTATTTATATTAACATATAAGAATAATGTCCGAACAGAAAATTAAAAGTACGTACCTATCTAATTTAAATTTTATAAACAATCTTTTTTTTTTTTAATCAAAATTTATAACTACAAAAATAAAATCTAATTCATAAAATCAAAAGATAAGAAAATATAATTTTGTTTTAAACTAATTAATTATTTTTTAATTAATATCTCTAATTATTTATGAGGGAAATATATATATATATTAAAAGAATATTAGAGATAAGGTTAATATCTTTAACTATTTATAAGGGATATATGTTAATAATATATGCTTTTTTTTTTAAAAAAAAAAAAGAAGGATTATATGTTTTTACAAAGAGGAAAAAAAAGAGAGTGGATATTTTAATGTTTTTTTAAGGGATCTATGCTAATGTTAATAAAGGATACTATTTTAGTTGATAACTATAAAAATATATCACTATTGAATACTGGTTCAGTTGTACTAAAATGATAATTAACTTTTTATATTTAACTTATTTGTAAAAAATATTAAAAAAAAAAAGAGAGAAAATAAATAAATATCGAATGATATTATATTGAAATTTAAGCTTAAATTCAAACCATATTTTTTCAATCTAAAATAATTAGAATGAGTATAATAAAATTAGAATTATAATTTAGTGATATATGATGACAAAAATATACGTTGATGACAACAGATGAGATACAGTAATTAAGATACAGTGAGATAATGACCGGAATATAAAAATAATGCATCATAGGTTACACTCAAATTTTTCTATACACCATCCTATTTAAATATTTTTATAATATCATTTTATTTTAACAAAATAATTTAAAATTCTATATAAAATGTGGCTATATAACAGAATTCTTAATTTAACGATATTTTTTAGTTTTTTACGTTAACTTATCTCAATTACTTAACAACATATTTTTTATAAATTTTATAATATTACTATATATTTAAATATAAAAATCATGTAGATATTTTATTTTACTTTTCTGTATACTTTTTATTCTCATATTATTTTACTTCATTTTTTTTTATTTGTTTCTTTCTTATTGTTTTCATTCGAGGGTGTTCATTAGACCACATCTAATATTTTTAGGTCTATTCAGATCCGATCCAATTATATATTGGATATTAGATTTTACCATCCCATTCGATCCAATTAATTTCAGTCATCCAATCGATCAAACATCTATTAGATGTTGGATTGGATTGGTTCAATTCGTTGGATGTATTTCATATATATTTATTGGTTTAATTTAAGTTTATTTAATATTTTAGATCTAGTATATTTTGGATCGGATTGGATCCATCTAATATTTTAGGTCTATTATGTATTGGATTGGATATTGGATCCATCCAATCCAGAAAAAAAAAAAAAGAGTAAAATTTTAATGTTTTAACTTTTATATATACATATATATTTTACGTACAACAATATAAAATTTAATTACTCATCCAAACTAAATGAAAATACTAATTATTTTGATTGGATGTTGGATGTACATTCCAATAAAAACCCCCTTTAGAAGCAGTGTGTTGTAATTAAATCGATCAGTTGTCATTAGATTGAATGATTTATGCACACCTTTTTTATATGTTTCCCGTTTTTCTAATTATTATTTGTCTTTCTATTTTTTTATATATATTTCTTCATTTATTATTTTCTTTGTTATTTTTCTTTTATTTCTTTTCTCATTTGGTTTCTTAATTTTTTTTCCATTTTCTATTTATTTTCTTTTTCTTTTTTCTTCATAATTTTTATTCTTTTCCTTTTGCATTTTCCCTTCTTTTAAGATTTTAATTTTTTTTTTCTCTTAATCTTCCACCGTTTCTAGCTTTTCTTATTTATTTATTTTTCTTTTATTTGTTTTCAAAATTTAATATTACATAGTTATGCTAACATTTATTTTTTATTAATTATTGTATTTTTTTTTTACATTTTCAATTATAATTGGGGTTCCTTCGTGGCTATTCTTATGATACACTCATCATAAGAGCTTTATCATCCAATATAAGTAGACCCAAAATATAACTAATTGATTACTTAAGATATTATAGTTACCCAAAATATAAGTATATTGTTATTCAAAATATAAGTACCTAGTTACCTAAAATATAAGTGTCGGGTTACCCAAAATATAAGTAATCGATTACTTAATTAAGATAGTGTAATTATCTAAAATATAAGTATCATGTTATCCAAACTATAAATATCTAGTTACTTAAAATAAAAGTACTTGGCTGTCAAAAATATAAGTACATAGTTACCCAAAGTATAAGTACTTGATTACTCAAAATATAAGTAATTGGTTATCTAAAATAGTACTTATAGTTACACAAAAAAAAGTACTTGATTATACCTAGGTTACCCAAAATATAAGTACCTAGTTACCCAAAAAGTAACTAGTACAATTACCTAAAATATAAGTACCTAGTTACCCAAAATATAAATAGATAGTTACTCACGTTACCCAAAATATAAGTACTTAGTTGCTTAAAATATAAGTAGATGGTTACCTAAGATAATATACTTGGTTACCCAACTTGTTTAAGTACTTAGTTTTCCAAAATATAAGTACATGGTTCTCAAAATATATGTTATTGGTTACTCAAGATAGTACTTATGTAGTCACCAAAAATATAAGTACTTGAATATCCAAAATATAAGTATCTAGTTATCTAAAATATAAGTACTTGGTTACCTAGAATGACGATAACTAGTTACCCAAGATAGCAATTTGATAGTAAAAATATAAAAAATTTACAGTCGTAATTTGTTACTAACATATTAATTTGTGTGCTAAGAATATCACAAAAATTGTTTACTTTACTTTAAAGAATCTCACAAAAGATTGATACAATGCCCATTCGTAACCTAACTTTAAATACCTTTACTAAAATATTATAAAATGATATATGTAACTTATTACTCACAAAAAAATTGTAGTTATGGATATCAAGATCTAAAAAAAATTATACATGAAAACTCAAAATAGTTAGTTACTTTACACAATTTTTTTAAAAAAAAAAAATTCGAAGGGAAATTAACTCATTCAGTAAAAATTCTGAAAAAAAAAACTCATTCTGTAAAAATAAAAAAAATAAAAAGTAGATTTTTTACCTACATTAATAAAAGTTATGGAAAAAAATAAATAAATTAGAAAAATATGAATGCCATTCTTGCATATATATGAACTAGACAGAGCCGTCTCAAGGTATTGAGAGGCCTAGGGCAGAATTTAAAATGAGACATTTCTCTTTACAAAAATTTAAAATATATATTATTTAAATATTGACACAATATCAATTTTAACTCTTTTATCTCCGTATAATAAATCATCACGTAAGCTAACTTAAAGTAATATTTAATTATAATAACATCTCTATTGTGAGAAAGTTGGAACAAAATTTTAATTAGAGAAGAATGAAGACTATTGTGAAATAATAAGAGTAAAATTGGTAGAATGATTAAAAAAAAATTGGTAACATAATAGATTTTGAAAGAGAGAGTAAAAATTAAATGCATCAATTTAAAAGATGTAAGTTGTGTAATTTACTCTAATAATTAATAAATATACTTTTTATTTAAGTTATAATGTTGTCATTAAATTTTTAAGTTATAATATTCTCAATAATTATTTTTTTAAAAAAATATATGATTTATTTATTATTATCATGATTATTTTTTAATTAGTTAGTACTTAAAAATACTACTGTACACTATACATTACAGTAATTTATAAAAATATTGTACTAAATATAATATTTTCTCCTTTTAAAAATTATATATAATATATAATATTTATCTTATTTTTTTAGGTAATGCATTTTTATTTTTATTTGTATCAAGAAGAAAACTTTATTACCTCCTTATAGAGTAAAGAATAAAAAATAATATTATGTTATATTTTTTTGATTTTATCTCATATTTTGATACGTGTTGAGCTAATTGGTATATTAGTGCTGAGTCATTATATATACGTGTAAAATTTAACATCTTTTTTCGATAAGAGATATTTTAATGCAGCATGATCAGAATAGACAATTATTTTAGATCCTAACAAATAAGACCGAAATTTCTCTAATCCAAGCACAACAACAAGAAATTCTTTTTCAAATGTAGTGTAATTCAATTGAGCTTCGTTTAAAGTTTTGCTAACATAGTACATTACATGAGGTAACTTGTTAATTCTTTGTCCTAAAACAGCACCAATTGCATAATCAGAAGCATCACACATTATTTCAAAAGGAACATTTTCCAATTAGGAGGGCAAATAATGGGTGCACTAGTCAAAAGAGATTTCAAATTTTCAAATTTTCAAAGGCAACATGACATTCATTATCAAAGACAAAAGCATTTTCTTTTCCAAAAAAAAAAACATAAAGGGCGTGAAATTTTGCTAAAGTCTTTTATGAATCTTCTATAAAAACCGGCATGGCCTAAGAATGATCTAATTTCTTTTACTATCTTAGGTGGAGGAAGTTTTGAAATAAGATCTACGTTTGCTTTATCAACTTCTACCCCTTGAGATGAAATCACATGACTTAAGACAATTCCTTTTTTAACCATGAAATGACATTTTTCCCAATTAAGAACTAAATTATTTTCTTTGCAACAGATTAAAACAAGAGAAAGATGGTGCAAACAATCATCAAAAGAATTTCCAAACACAGAAAAATTATCTATAAACACTTTAAGATTTCTTTCAACCATATCAGAAAATATTGCAATCATACATCTTTGAAAGGTTGCAGGAGCATTACAAAGACCAAAAGGCATGCGACGATATGCAAAGGTTCCAAAAGGGCAAGTAAAGGTAGTGTTTTCTTGATCTTCAGGGGCAATGGGGATTTGTTTATATCCCGAATACCCATCAAGAAAGCAATAATAGGCATGGCCAGCTAACCTTTCAAGCATTTGGTCAATGAAGGGTAATAGGAAGTGGTCTTTCCTAGTGACACTATTCAACTTTCTATAGTCTATACACACTCTCCACCCAGTTTGGACTCTAGTAGGGATTAACTCATTTTGTTCGTTTTTAACAATAGTGATCCCAGACTTTTTTGGAACAACCTGGACTGGACTAACCCATGAACTGTCAGATATATGGTAAATGATCCCTACTATGTAAAACTGACGGGAATTTAAAATTTTTTAGTAGTGGATTGAAACTCAAAAAATCAATGGCGGGAGGTATATATTGATTCTTACTTATATGTAGTACATATATATTTCATTAATTTCGCACTTCATACAATAATCATATAGATGCCTTTTCATACACATAAATATTTAGCAACCAAGACATTCCAAAGCGTCCTTAAAAAAACTCATCAAAATTTGGCCACTAAAGACTTTTCCCTTTCCCAAAATTAACAATTACCAAAAAAAATTACAACTTAACAAATATAGATAAATAAATAAATTGAGTCAAAGTTCAACAAAAAGAACACCGCGAATGTCTCGCAGTTGTTTTCTAAAAGGATGTAGTCCCCAAACCCCTCGACCGAGTTTAACATATCAGTGGCTTGTCGGGCAACCTCGTCTAGGGAGTAGATGCAAGAGCCGGTGCTGCATGTTCCTGTGCGGTTGAGAAGGAATTTCTTGGATGAAACACTGTACTCGAATCGAAAAAGTCAGTTGAAGTGGTAAAAATCCTACCATCGTATACCAATAGTCCACACGTTTTGTTGTGAACTTGCAAAGCACTTACCAACACATGATAACATCACCTTCAATCAATACCACAAAATTTTTGTAAATTATCCCAACTTGCTTCAAAATTGTCATCTTACTTAGAAGTTAAGAATAAAGAGTACAATTATTATTGGGTCGTCTTTAAGGTCAATAAAAGTGAACTCTAAGTTATTTCAATATGGCAGTTAATGCCAGTACTACTTAATAAATAATTGATAATTAAGAAAAGTCAGTCAGTCCAATATAACACGGCAATATATATGAGAATAATTATTCCCATATATATAGTAAGAACTGAGCTGAGGATATATACAGAATACCAATAATATTATATATTATTATTATTTCTTATTGCATTTAATTAAGTTCATTCAGAAAAATATGATAGTTATGGATTTATGGCACAAAATTGATGAGAGCAAGTTGAAGGAAGGAGATCACATCTACACTTACAGAAACCAACACACATATCATATCCCTTCATGGTAAGTATATATATCATTCTCTCTCTCTGTAAATAAGTGCATGTATGTGTATTCCATCTGCAACAATATGTACAAAAATTTGTAACTCTCTTTATACAAAATTCAACATAGTCGTCTTTCTTGTGGCAATTTTAAATATTAGTTATATTATTTTAAAAAAATATATTTATTAATTTTCATTTATATTTGTTGGGTTAACATTAATGAATAAAATATTTTGAAAATTAAAATAAAAATATAAAAATATAAATTTTAAAATAGAAAAATTATTAAAAATATTTAAAATTAGATATAAAATGATATATACATATAAAAGAAAAGTATGAGCGGTGAAATCATTCTAAATTTATTTTTCTCTTCTCTTTTTAATTTTTTTTTATTTTGTATTTCAAAATCTTCATATAAATATATATATGTTAATTTATTTTAAATTTAAACTTCCAAAAAAAAATTCAATCGTATAACTAAAAAATATATCTATTCTATCTATATATCATTTCTAAAACATCCTAAATTTGTGGTTAAAAAAAATTCTAAATTTAAAAACTACCAAGAAAAAAAAATAAGAGAAATCAATAGTATATATCTATATTTTTTCTTAAAAATAATATCTATATCTTTATATATTAAAAGTGTCTATCTAACGGCATTTCTTAGTTTAACAGAATATACTTTAAAAATAAAAGAATATTCTGTTAAATTTAACGATAGGTTTGATCCTCCCGTTAACTTTCAAAAATATATAAATAATTAAACCAAAAAATTAAACAATCTTTTTTTAAACGTTTAAACACAATAATTAAATCCAAAAAATTAAACAATCTTTTTTCAAATTAAAAAAAGTCATCCTAGCCACATATCTCTCTAACATAACAAACCGTATATCTCCAATGTTTGATATTTTTTTTATTAGTTAAACGTTAACAAATAAATAAAAAATTAACAAATATTAATATGGGTTAACTTTCAAAAATATATAAATAATTAAACCCAAAAAATTAAACAATCTTTTTTTAACGTTTAAACCCAATAATTAAATCCAAAAAATTAAACAATTTTTTTTTTTAAATTAAAAAAAATCATCTCAGCCACATATCTCTCTAACATAACAAACTGTATGTCCCAAATTTTTGATATTTTTTTTATTAGTTAAACGTTAACAAATAAATAAAAAATTAACAAATATTAATATCGATTAACTTAACAGACTGTTTAACGTTTAAACTCAATAATTAAACCCAAAAATTAAACAATCTTTTTTTAAATTAAAAAAAACTACACCGATACTCACCCTAAATAACAATTATCAATATAAAATTTAAACTCTATATAAAAAAAGTCGCTTAAAACATAAAATATTTGAATAACAATGTGTATATTATAGATTTATGTTATGACATTCTTAACAATTAGTTTTATAAAACGTATCGTTTATAACATAATTTACAATTAGTCACTAAATTCTTAAACAAAAACCCCTAGAACTTAAAATAAAACTAATATTTACGTGGCTCGCCACGTAATTCTCTTCTAGTATACATATAACTCTAAACTATCCTAATTAAACTTAACCCTATTTGACAAAACTCCATTTTTTTCAGCCACTACCCCTCACGTTTTTTTCTTTTTTGTTTATTTGTTTGACAAAACTCTTACCCCACTCATGTATTTGGTGCTTAAAGCAAGATCACTAATTATATTTATGTGGTTATTATGTAATTGTTATATTATTCACAATATTATTGTTGGAAATATTGTTGTGCTTCAATAAAAATATCACATCAACAAGATTATAAATTTATGATAAATAATACAAATGACAAATTCACAGATTAAATAATGTTACAACACTAAACAAAATATACACATAAAATAGAGAATAGAGATATAAGCTACACATGAAACACAATATATAAATAACATATATATAAAAGAGATGTGACAGGCGCAATCTTAACACCACATACACCACAAGTAGTATATAATAGGAAATCGCAAAACTTGAACAAGGTCTTACACCTCTGTCTAAAAGCTTATTTCTCCTACCACAAGCACTTAGGGAAAAGAAAAGAATGAAAATAGTTTTCTGGATTTATCAAGCCTATAGTGTTTCTAGCAATATGTTCTCTTGATAGAAACTTGTTCTCTCCCAAAGTAAACTCAAGACCTCTATTTATAGTGTTTTGAGGATTACATTGAAAATCAAATCCTTTCATCACATGGCTGTTACCAACACTATAATTGGTGTTCAATGGGATAAAAACGTTGGACAAGAGAGCTGGAAACATGCTCAATTAATTTATGTACGTTTATGAACGTTTTCAAAAACTTGTTCCAGGTGTTCGTAAAACAACCATGAAACAACATAAAAACAACTATTAAACAACTGTTTCCAGAGAACTCAAAATGTAACTCCTCTCCGAGTTAAATCTTTTCTCAACGTCCCAATACCCAATTAATTAATGATAATTAGTATTGTAATAGTTTTTGATAGCTAGAAACTTATCCCATTAATTCCATAACTCCCATATGTAACAACTCACATAATTACATATTTATCAATTTTGATTTTTAAGTTACAATCTATTTTCAGATTTGTAACTTATGTTACAATTTTATGTGTATTATTATACTATATATGATATAATATAACCTCCAACACATAATATATATTAATCTCATATTAATATATAATATACCACATTTTAATCTTTAAATAATAAATATATAACAATTATAATATAGTTTTATATTTTATTATTTTCTTTTATCATATGTTTTGTCATATATATTCTTATATATTAATCATAAATATATATATCTTTGAATTGATGCAAGTATGTAATTTTGTGTGTAAAATATATGGCAATTTGATCATGGCTAGAAAAACTTTAATGTGACATATTCAATTTTAAACTAAGGATAGTATGCAATGCTTCTCTCCCTAATTTATATATTTTGTCAAAATATGTGATTTGAGTTTTTGCATGTAATTTTTGCTCTAAATCTCATAATCATAACTTATTATTATTATTATTATTATTATTATTATTTATCTTTTCTCAACAATTCTTAGTACCACATCTCACTTATAGCCGCTACTACATTTAATATTGATGTCAGTAGCAAAAAAAACATTATCAAAATCAATAGAAGAAAGAATTTAATAAAATTGTTTGAATTAATTTTTTTATTATACATATAAATATTAAAATAAATAAAATATTTTACTTTTACAATATATAGGACTCAAATATATAATTTAACAAAATATATAAATAAAAAACTAATTTAAAACAAACGTCAAAACTAAAAATAATTGAAAAACATACATATATTAAAAAAACTAATTAAAGTTAAATTCAAATTATACAAATTTTTAAAATAAAAAATCAAAATATAAAAATCCTTAATTAGTAATACACACTACTAGACTCTAAAATCTCTATTTCAATATTGAAAACATACATAATATATTTCAATTGCGCTAAAATTAAAAATTTTAATTGATCACAGGACCATGTATTATTGATTCAGTTACACACACTACAGCTAGTCTCCAATTAATTTGGGACGACCGACTTATCAAATTAAGAAAAATATGATATAGTATATACTATGAATCATCATTACAAAACTTAAATGCCTCGTAAGTCCATCAAACTACAGATGAAGCGGTTACGTACTTTGTAATGTGTAATGTGTAATATTGAAACCAAAAGACTAAAGACCAAATTTTTGGAAAGTTCAAAAAGGTATTTCAAAAAAATATTAAGGGTCAAAGTTAATTGTTAATCATCCTAACATATTCTTGGCTTCATATGGTGTTGATCATCCTCCATAAAAATGTAACTAAAAATTTCTTTAGAATGTATTATAAAGCGCATGTATAATAAATCAACATATTATTGTTGATAAATTTATTGATTTAGGATTATAAGTGGTTTAGATTATATAATAAGAAGAGATATAAAATTGATAATTTTTTAATAAAAATATATAGCTTATAATAAATAAACAATAATTATTAATATTTTTATATATAATATAAGGTTTTGTTAAATTTTTATTGAATTTTTTAATTCATTAATAACTGATATTAAATTAAAAAAAAAAAAGAGAGAATTAAGGAAAGAAAAGATAATAAGATTAAAGTTATTTTAAAGTGTCACGTTATTGTGTTATTTATATATAGATTGAACAAATAAGTCTCAACCAAATGGTGCATCCAGTGTCTTCTATTTTCTTTATGTCTAAGACTTTAATTCTAATACAAATAACCTGTTTAACATTTTGCACATATCTCTTTACACAGTAGGGACCTCTTTATCCCAAAAAACTTTGTTCTTAGTTCTCCAAATCATATATACACAAGCATTAAACACCATAATGTAAATGTCTCTCCTCGTCTTGCTTTGTTTACAATTTGTATCTCCCAATCCAATTAAGTATTTCTTTAAACTGGTATTGATTTGATCCAATACCAATTCATTGCATCAACTGATCAAAACAATTCTTACTAAATGTACGCTGAAAAAACAGTGTCACAAGCTTCTCGAGTCCAGTATTTCATGGTCTCAATCTAGTAGCAGGTCAGCATTTACCTTTATTACTTTTGTCCAATACCAACTACTATCTTGGTGAATTTTATACGTACTCCAACCAATTCAAACCTTACATATAAATTTCATGAACCCATTTCACTTACAAGTTGTCTTGTTTTTGAGCCGAAGCCCACGCGTACTTACCCGTAGCTGCAATATTAATTCCACTCTTCCAAGCATCTAAATTCCAAACCCCCAAGCTTTTTTGGAATTTACACACTTCCTTCCATGCCACTATGCCAAAGATAATCTCTACAGATCCCTATCAATGACTTGCAAGACTTTTTTAATTAGGCAAGACCATTATTTGAGCCCAATAGGAGTGAATGGCAACAAGAATGGAGTTGACTAAAATGACCTTTCCTGCATATGAAAGATGTCTATAGCTCCATATTCACATCTTCTCTATCAACAACAGTTCACATTCCACACTTGAGATCTTCTTAGAACATATTGGGAGACCTATATATATACTTAAATGGCAGATTCGAAAAATCTGTTGCACATCTTGACTCTCCATTCTCGTACAGAAAATTGTAGTTTTATTATAGCATTTGCTTGGAGACCAGATGATGTAGAGAATCTCTTGCTCTGTAGCAGTACCATTTAATTTGTAGATAAAATTACACTATATTTAAGTTTTTAGTGTGCCATTGGAGATGGACTGAGCATCCCAAAGCCCTGCCCCAAAATATCTAACATTAATTTTGGATAAGCTTTTGGATTCTACCCCAAAGGCCTAAAATAGAGATAATTTTCTTAAAACTTAAAATGTACAAGCAATCAATAAGTTTTAAGAAATAATTCTCATATACAAAATTCAAATTTTTATTTAAATTGGGAACACACTATCTCAATGGAATATGAATATATACATTTCGAAATGTAAGATACTATACGATCACCAACCAAATATCAACAATATAAATATAAAAAGAAACATCTTCTCTGATCATCATTCTGGTTGATCATTATCGATCATCTCCATCATAATCTTGTTGATGCACCCTTATATCATATCGAAGTGTATCAAATTTTTGTGTCACGGCCAAATTAAACATAGTTGTAGCAGTGTTCTTCAAAGAGAAAGATTGGGATGTGAAGTCCTTAAAAGCAATGATCCCTTTATTTTTCATAGAAAAAGCTTGCAAACTTACTCGTTTGCCAGTCTTACAGAACACTGCGAATGTCTCGCAGTTGTTTTCTAAAAGGATGTAGTCCCCAAACCCCTCGACCGAGTTTAACATATCAGTGGCTCGTCGAACAACCTCGTCTAGGGAGTAGATGCAAGATCCAGTGCTGCATGTTCCCGTGCGGCGGCTGAGGAGGAATTTCTTTGATGAAACACCGTACTCGAATCGAAAAAGTCGATGGTCTTTATGGAAACAGTCTAGGCATGACTTAACAACCCCTATTCTCTTCTTTGGATTGTATCCACAGTCTTCACACCTATAATTACTACTCTTCTTGATTTTTTTGATGTGATCATCATCATCATCATTATTACCTCCTGTTCTTGTGAAATGTATAACTCTATTTTCCCCCACATATATTCCTGCACTTTAAATATTAAATATTAATTTCCTTATAACATAATTATAAGTTAATTATTAATTAATTGTTACCGTGGTGGGAGTAGATGTGTGCGTTTCTGAAGCTGTAAATGTGATCTCCTGCTTGGAGTGAACTCTCATCAATGGAAAATAACTTCATCACTAATAATTTGCAACCTCGTCTAGGTAACACCCTACTCGCGAATCGAAAAAGTCGGTTGATAAGGAGGCAAAAATCCTTTTGTCCACGATTTTTTATATGGTCAATAAAAGTGAACTCCAATTTATTACAATATGTCAATTAATAATTAATTGATAATTAAGAAAAGTCAGTCAGTCGGGCCAATATATAACACAGCAATACATATTTATAAATACTAGGTGAGGTTAGCGTGACTAGTTTTTTTTTGTTTCATTTTATTTATATTTTTCTTTGCTTAATTTTTATTTTATAAAGTATTGTGACAAAAATTTATATGTTGTTACAGATTCACTTATTTACCCTTAAGTTGAATAACACCACTCATAGGGTTTGACAAATATACCCTTACATCAGATACAACAAATATCAAGACAGTTACAAAGACAGTTACAACTAAAAAACAGTTACAAATATCACTAGGGCTCTGCCCTAGATCAGATCACAGAACAGTATATAAAAGGAGGTGCTTTTCTCAGATACAACAAGCAATAATATTCAGAGCAAAAATAAGAGATACAACAAAAGTAAATAGTCACAGCCAGAGAGAACAACATGAGAAAAGAGAGCCTTTTGGCTTAGGGTTGTTATCTCCATGTGAGCTCCTCCTAGAGTGTTCATGTAAAAGAAAAGAGAGTTTTGTTAGTATCAAAAGTGAGAAAAACAGAGAGAAATATAAAGTTGTAAATCAAAGATTGTAACCTATTTTGAGATGAATGGATTCAAGCTTTGAGGGCTTGACGGAGAAGTAGCCGGTTGTTTTGGGCGAACTCCGAGATCAAAGTTTTGGTGTCATCTACTTTAATCACTGTTTGCATTCTCTCATCTCACTCTTATTATTTTCTGGTATTTGTATTTGTGTATGTGTTCATGTTCTTGAGTTTTCGGGTTTGATATGTTTTGGCCGAAAGTTAAAGGGGATTTTTGGGGGTTCGGTTTTGAGTGAGTAAAGCTTTGAGGGAGTGAGTTTTTGGGTTGTTGTTGTCTCGGTTTGTAGCTGCAAAGAAAGGAAAGAAAATATTAGAATAACCCATAAAACTCTTGCTGCCATTAAATAGAAAAGAAGAAGCTTTAAGAAATCAAAACCCTAGAAAACCATAGAACAAGCTTGCTGTAAGAAGAAGAAGAAAGGATAGAAAATCTTACCATTTTATTTCTGCCATTTGAAGAGAAAAGGAGAAGCTTGAAGAAACCCTAGGTTCGGTTGAAAAGAAGGAGAAGATAAGAGAACACATTAGAACCCCATAACCCTAGCTTCCATTTGTGTTGAAGAGAAGAAGAAGAGAAGGGAAAAATATACAAACCCTAACCCTAGGAATTTTTCCTTGTTGCTGCCGTAGAGAGAAAGAGAGAAAAGATATTTGAAAGAGTTTGATTTTTAAAATAAAGTGATGGCTGCCGAAGCTTTAGTTTAGGGTTAGAGAAGATATCATATATATATATATTAGGGTTTGTATTGTCTTCTATTGGGCTGGGTTTCTATTTGGGCCGAACCATTATTGTGGAAAAGTGAGTCTCATTTGACTCTTTCTTTATTGCTTTGACTGAATATATATCAAAGAAAGGGTGTTGATTGGAGAGAGAAACTTTGTTTCTCTTTGGATTGATCTGTGAGAACCGAACCATTGATTGGTTCTTTTGATATTGTACATAAAAGCTTGATATTGATTTCTTGTTGGGCTGTTATCTTTGGGCTGAAACAAAGTTTGCAAAATGTGTTAGATATAAAATTACCAATTTTATTTTGTGGACACATAATATAAAAGTAAAATTAGAAAAATACCAATTTGCATATAACATTAATTTTGCTTCTTAAAGTGTGTTGGTTAGAACAAATAATTTCCAACAGTGGTATCAGAGCCAAGTTATTTCCGCAAAGAGATTCAAAATAATACAATAAAGAAGCAAGTTTGAAAGATATTGAAAATCAAGAACACAAGGATGGACATGAAGAGGAGGAATTAGATATTGGAGATTTGGAGGACATTCTAAACCTTTATCTAATTTGATTTTTTAACAAATACAATATGAGTAATTTTAAAGTTGATGTTGATAAGTTTGATGGATCAGGTGACTATAGAATATGGAGGAGGAAAATAAGATCTCTACTGGCACAACAGAAGCTGTTGAGGGTCCTTGAAGAACCCATTGAATGGCCTGAAGGAACAACAAAGATACAGCAAGAAGAGTATCTTGAAACAGCTACTGGGATTATCATATTCAACCTAAGTGATGCAATCATTAGGTTGGTTGATAAGGAAGAAACTCCAGCAAAGATATGGAGGAAGTTGGAAGTGCAATTCCAACAAAAGTCACTAACAAACAAGATCTTTCTAAAAGAAAGGATCTTTGGCTACAAGATGAATAGATCTAAAAGTCTTGAAGACAACTTAGATGAATTTCTGAAGATGCATATAGAGTTGGCTAACTCGGGAGAAGGAGAAGCATTGAGTGATGAAAACCAAGCAATCATCATTCTCAACTCATTACCGGAATCCTATAAGGATGTAAAGATAGCAATAAAGTATGGAAGAACTTCGATTACCCTAGATGAAGTCATCTCTGCACTAAAGTCTATGGACTTAGAGATGAAGAATGACAAGTTGGGGAGCTCTAATGGTGAGCTGAACTTGAGTAGAGGAAGGCCTCATGAGAAGAAGCCTTGGAACAATAGGGGAAGGAGTAACAACAAAGATTCTTCCAAGGGTGGAAGATATGGAAATGGGAAGTCTCCATCAAGAGGACAGAAAGATCCTAAAGGCTGCTATCACTGTGGTAAACCGGGGCATATCAGAAGAGACTGTTATTTTTGGAAGAGAAGTAACAGAGGAAGAACAGATGGTAGCAATGGTGACTCAAATAATGGAGAAAATCATTTCTCAAAGGAAAAGGGAAAGAAGCATGAAGCCAATCTAAGTGATGGCTATGAGAGTGGAGAAGTTTACATCACTGCAACTAAATTCAAAGATGAATGGATTTTAGATTCAGGATGCACTTTTCACATAACTAATAAAAGATCTTTACTTTCTAATTTCAGGGAATCCAAGGGAGGGAAGGTCATATTAGGTAACAACCAAACATGCCATATTGAAGGCTCAGGTAATGTGAGCTTTAAAATGTATGATGGTATTGTAAGAACTCTTACAGGTGTAAGATTTGTGCCTAACTTAGCTAGAAATTTAATTTCTATAAGTATGCTAGATGACCTTGGTGTTGTGAGTAAGATTGAGACAGGTACAATGAAACTAAGCAAAGGTTCAATTACCATAATGAAAGGCTACAAGGAAGAAGGATTATACTACCTAAAGGGAGAACCAATTTCACATTGTCACAACACAACAGAAACTCTTGAAGATTCTAAGGCAATCTTATGGCATAGAAGACTTGGGCACATGAGTGAGAAAGGTTTGCAAATTATGAGTGAACAAAATCTTTTATGCAAGGATAAAGTAAGTAAAGTTGATTTTTGTGAGCATTGCACATTGGGTAAGCATCATAGGCTTAAATTTAAAATTGGGACACATAATTCTAAAGAAATTTTAGAATATATACATGTTGATGTATGGGGTCCAGAAAATACAGCTACTCATGGGGGGAGTAGTTATTTTCTATCTATTGTGGATGACTACTCTAGGAAAGTATGGGTTTTTCTTTTGAAAAATAAAAATGATGCCTTTGCAAAATTTCAAGAATGGAAAATTTCAATAGAAAATTTAACTAACAAAAGAGTTAAGACTCTTAGGACCGATAACGGTCTAGAGTTCTGCAGCGATTTGTTTAACATGTATTGCAGGAACAATGGCATTCAAAGGCATAAGACTGTAAGATTAAACCCGCCACAAAATGGAGTAGCTGAGAGGATGAATCAGACTATTTTAAATAAAGCCAAGTGCATGATGTTCCAAGCAGGGTTAGCTACGGGATTTTGGGGAGAAGCAGTACTCACAGCAGCTTATTTGATAAACCGAAGTCCATCAAGTGCTGTGGAGTTAAAGACCCCTGAAGAGAGATGGTCCGGCAAACCACCAGATTTATCCCACTTAAAAGTTTTTGGGTGTGCAGCATATGCACACCAAGAAGATGGAAAGTTAGAGCCTAGAGTTCTAAAGTGTGTATTTTTGGGATATTCAGAAGGAACAAAAGGGTATAGACTTTGGGTAAGAGAAAAAGGTTTTAAAACTATTAATAGTAGAGATGCAATATTTGATGAAAATATTTTTCCATGCATTGCTACTAACCCAAATGTTTTAGGTTCTTGCCCTAGTACTAACCATGCAGGTAACTCAATCAACGTTGATCTAAGACCTACTACTCCAAGTGATGAACAAGGAGAAAACACTGTTCAGGTGGAACAGGGAGAAGACACTGTTCAGGTGGAACAGGGAGAAAACACTGTTCAGGTGGAACAGGGAGAGAATACTGTTCAAGTGGAACAGGGAGAAATCATTGTTCAGTTAGAACAAGGAAACCTAAGGGAAAGTCAAGTAGAGGAGTTGGAAGACTATCAGTTGACTAGAGACAAAGTTAAAAGAGCACCTAGACAGAATCCTAAGTATAGCTTCAACATTTGGAATGAAGACATTGCCTATGCACTATTAAGTGCTTTGCAAGGACAGAAGAATAAACCAGAAAGTTGTGGAGAAGCTACGAAGAGCAAAAATGCTAAGAAGTGGAACTGTGTTATGGAAGAAGAGATAGACTCATTGAGTAAAGAGAAGACTTGGGTTTGTGTTACAAAACCCAAGGGAAGGAGTGTTGTGAAACATATGTGGCCTTTTAGACATAAAGAAAAATGCAGTAAGAAAAATAAAGAGTTGGAGGATATGAGTAAGATCCTCAACCCTAATGAGATTCGTTCAAAGATGTATTTCATGTTGAGTACCATACCAGATACAACATATACTATGGTTGCTGTTAGCAAGTATATGGTATTGACTGGGAAGATACATTGGTTGGTTATCATATGGATTTTAAGTTACTTAAAGAAGACCACATGTGTTATACTTGCGTTTAGAAAGTCACAAAACCAAATGGAAGGGTTTTGTGACTTGATCTATACAAGAGAGAAAAACAAGGTGACACAAGGAGGTGTCACAAACATGAAGACCATGGTGTTTGTCCTAGCTAAGTTCAAACTGAACTTGCTAGGGATAAACAAATGGTACTGACCTTTGGGGTCATTCAAGCCCTCATAGCATTATCAACTATCCTTGGGTAAATAAGAGAATCTGGGTGGAATTTGTTGTTACAGATTCACTTATTTACCCTTAAGTTGAATAACACCACTCATAGGGTTTGACAAATATACCCTTACATCAGATACAACAAATATCAAGACAGTTACAAAGACAGTTACAACTAAAAAACAGTTACAAATATCACTAGGGCTCTGCCCTAGATCAGATCACAGAACAGTATATAAAAGGAGGTGCTTTTCTCAGATACAACAAGCAATAATATTCAGAGCAAAAATAAGAGATACAACAAAAGTAAATAGTCACAGCCAGAGAGAACAACATGAGAAAAGAGAGCCTTTTGGCTTAGGGTTGTTATCTCCATGTGAGCTCCTCCTAGAGTGTTCATGTAAAAGAAAAGAGAGTTTTGTTAGTATCAAAAGTGAGAAAAACAGAGAGAAATATAAAGTTGTAAATCAAAGATTGTAACCTATTTTGAGATGAATGGATTCAAGCTTTGAGGGCTTGACGGAGAAGTAGCCGGTTGTTTTGGGCGAACTCCGAGATCAAAGTTTTGGTGTCATCTACTTTAATCACTGTTTGCATTCTCTCATCTCACTCTTATTATTTTCTGGTATGTGTATTTGTGTATGTGTTCATGTTCTTGAGTTTTCGGGTTTGATATGTTTTGGCCGAAAGTTAAAGGGGATTTTTGGGGGTTCGGTTTTGAGTGAGTAAAGCTTTGAGGGAGTGAGTTTTTGGGTTGTTGTTGTCTCGGTTTGTAGCTGCAAAGAAAGGAAAGAAAATATTAGAATAACCCATAAAACTCTTGCTGCCATTAAATAGAAAAGAAGAAGCTTTAAGAAATCAAAACCCTAGAAAACCATAGAACAAGCTTGCTGTAAGAAGAAGAAGAAAGGATAGAAAATCTTACCATTTTATTTCTGCCATTTGAAGAGAAAAGGAGAAGCTTGAAGAAACCCTAGGTTCGGTTGAAAAGAAGGAGAAGATAAGAGAACACATTAGAACCCCATAACCCTAGCTTCCATTTGTGTTGAAGAGAAGAAGAAGAGAAGGGAAAAATATACAAACCCTAACCCTAGGAATTTTTCCTTGTTGCTGCCGTAGAGAGAAAGAGAGAAAAGATATTTGAAAGAGTTTGATTTTTGAAATAAAGTGATGGCTGCCGAAGCTTTAGTTTAGGGTTAGAGAAGATATCATATATATATATATTAGGGTTTGTATTGTCTTCTATTGGGCTGGGTTTCTATTTGGGCCGAACCATTATTGTGGAAAAGTGAGTCTCATTTGACTCTTTCTTTATTGCTTTGACTGAATATATATCAAAGAAAGGGTGTTGATTGGAGAGAGAAACTTTGTTTCTCTTTGGATTGATCTGTGAGAACCGTGTTGGGTTTTATGCCCTAAATAAAACTCATTTCAATATAATCAGATTTGTTTATTAATATAGATCAGAAATAACATTTAATGTTGCATGGTTCACATGATTTATTTCATGATTATATGTACATAATGTATAAATTCATCTGAAACCCTTTTCACATACTTGATCCTGTTTATTGTGTCGTCAACACATTGGAAAGTAAACATGACTATGTGAATAAAGTTTCCTAGATTTATCAGACACAGGGTTTTACTGATATGATAATCTACAACAAGAGTTTACTTGTATTTGGAGAAATACTATGTTCTTTCCAGAACATTGGTTAAAGTAAAGCTCAGGTTGGATGCATGGAGTATGCATCGGAAGGGACCGATATTGAACTTTGACTTAGATTTATTAAACTTACCGTAATATCTATTCAAGTCAATATCGCCTAGTTGATCCTAGATCAAATGATCTTAATCCTGATATGATTAGGCTCAATCTTGAAAGGCTATTCGTGTTCTTTGATTTGTTAGTTAAGCCTACTTTTAGGTCAGGGTGATACGTACATTTTGGGAACACGGTAGTGCAATTGAGTGGGAGCGCTATCATAAACATGGAATCTATAGCTTCTATCTGGCGAATAGTAAGCAAAGGATGATCTCCTTCGAGCTTGACCAAACGAACATAAATGGTGGAGTACTCATTTCACATAAGCTGAAATATCATTTATACGGGGTCAAGTGTTTTAAGGAATAAATACATTGTAGGGTGTAACGGTAATTTAATCCCTTTACAGTGTAGATCATTCATATAGAGGATCATTGATCACATTAGGATTATAACAATGGATAACTAATGATGTGTCTATATGGTGGAACATATAGAGCATTCTATATAACTGAGAGTGCAATTCTGAGTTCTATGCGTGGATTCAACGAAGAATTAATAAGTTAGTGAATTTTAGTGCTAAATTCTTGATCTACTTATTGGAAGCTCGGTTATATAGACCCATGGTCCCCCCACTAGTTGAGATAATATTGCTTGTAAGACTCATGTAATTGGTTTTGATTAATCAATTATAATTCACGAATTAGACTATGTCTATTTGTGAAATTTTCACTAAGTAAGGGCGAAATTGTAAAGAAAGAGTTAACAGGGGCATATTTGTTAATTATGATACTTTGTATGGTGCAATTAATAAATATGATAAATGACAATATTATTTAATAATTATTTATAGTTATTAAATAGTTAGAATTGGCATTTAAATGATTGAATTAGGAAATTGGCATTTTTGAGAAAATCAGATACAAAAGGTGTTAAAATTGCAAAATTGCAAAGCCCAAGGCCCAATCCATTAAGTGTATGGTCGGCCACCTTTGTAGCTTTTTTAAATTGATTTTTTCATTATTTTAATGCCATATAATTCAAATCAAGCCCTAGAGGAATGCTATAAATAGATAGTGAAGGCTTCAGGAAAAACACACTTTCTGAATCAGAAAAACCTGAGCCTCCACTCTCTTCTCTAGCCGCCACTCTCTCTCTCTTTTCTTCCTCAATATTTCGAACCTCTCTTAGTGATTAGAGTAGTGCCCACACACATCAAGTGATACCTCAATCATAGTGAGGAAGATCGTGAAGAAAGATCATCAGCAAAGGAGTTTCAGCATCAAAGATTCAGAGAAAGAGATCCGGGTTCGGATATTGATAATGCTCTGCTGAGAAAGGAATCAAGGGCTAGATATCTGAACGGAAGGAGTCATTATATTCCGCTGCACCCAATGTAAGGTTTCTTAAACTTTATATGTGTTTATTTCATCGTTTTAGAAAGTTCATATTTAGGGTGTTAATAAACATACTTGTGAGTAGATCTAAGATCCTGGTAAAATAATTTCCAACAACTGGCCTCAGAGCCATGGTAATTGATTTACTTGCAAGAAATTTGGACTTTAAAACGATTGTTTGTATGTTCTTTGGATGGTATCATGTTGTATTGAGTGTTATTTGATGATTGATTGATGTTTGTGAAATTTTCGTGAACAATAATTGTGATTTCGTTTCTGGAATTATTTTTATTGGATAGTATGGAAAAAATTAAGCAAGTTAGCCTTTTACAGAACTCAATTTGGATTTTATTTGAATTAGTTATGATTTTTTGAAGATTTGACAAAATCGGAAATTTGTCTTGATAGTTTCTCATGATCGCAGAACTGTCCGTACAGTTTCGGATTTTTTCCTTTTTCTTCAATTTTTCATACTTTTTCATGGAATTAACTTCCAATTTTTTGTATGGTTTTGTATATATACTATTACTATTCCTAATTCAATTCTAATTATCATTTTGAATTAATTTAAATTTTTTTTAATTTAATTCAAGATATTAGTGTAATTTGAATTTGAATAGAATTAGTATTTATCTTTTTGCTTAAAAATCTATCTTATTTTTAAATTTGATTATATTTTTTTAAATTTAAGGTCAGATATTTTAAGATATTTATAATATCTTTTAAAGATATTTATAATATCTTTTAAGATATTTTAAAAATATCTTATCTTTTAAGATTTTTTAATTAAATCTTTTTAGATATTTTGACCATATTTAAATTTAAAATAAGATATTTATAATCATGTAATTTTAAATAGATATAAGATATTTTGCTAATTTTTTAAATTTTGTTATTTTATTTATTTAAATTACATTTAAAAATTTGAAAAAGATATTTATTTATCTTTTCTAATTTTTTATTTAATTTTTATTTATAAAATAACATTTAAAATTTAAAAGTAGTTAGCAAATTTTTGAAATGATATTTAGGTTGGTTGAAACTTAATTTTTCAAAAATTGTAGGTTTAATTTTAAATTTTTTTTAAATTTCGAATTTTTTTTTAATTTTTTAAAAATTTTCGAATTTTTTTTTTATTTATTTAATTAATTATTTTCGAAATTAAATATTTATTTAAAATTAAATAAATCCTACATCCAACTATCCAGTTAACCTTGTTGCAGGAGTATGTGTTTTAGCTTATGTGTAAGTTTTTAAAACCTATTATTACTTGATTGCAAATAGCCATGGTTACTTTTTGCCGTATCTAATGATACGATGGCTCCCTTGGTCAAGATAATAATTTGTAACAGGTATATTTACAATCTTCTTTCATCTGTGTATGACCTAGCAACATGATAGGACCCATCCAAAGTGTGCCTGTGTGAGCCTATGTGTTTAATTTTATTATAGATGCATATAGGTTAATGTTGCTAAATAAAATGTCATAGTCATTGATAGATTTTATTTAGGCCCATTTAGTTTTGGGCTTATTCAATTAATAACAGTTGTTCTTATTAAGGTTAAATTCCTCTCTTTTGGGCCTTGTGTAAGAGTTGGGAGCCATAGAAGTGGGTACGACATACTGAACCCAGCACCCCCTCACACAAACCACCCCAATTGTGAAGGCCCATTTGCTCGATTTGAATGATCGTACTAGGTTAATTAAACTAGTTTAACCTAATAAAATTGATTAGCAACATAATTAATTTCATTTATTTTGAAATTAATTTAAGAAAAATATAGTTTAAGGAATTTTATATTCTAAGCTAAACTATATGTATTTTCTTGTATTTAATTAAATATAGAATTATAACCATCTAGATTCTTTCTGGAACTTAATTTAAATTTTTCATTAAATATTCCTATTTAAGTTGATATTTAGTTATCTTCAACTAACCAACTTAAATCTGAATATCTTTTGAATTTCAAATTTCAAAATTAAGTTGAGGAATTTTAGGCATTGGTTATTAAGATTCTTTAGATATTTTTTAAGTTAATATCTTTTCGAATATTAACTTAAAATGGAATATTTTCAAATTAAGTGGTTACAACTTAATTTTTGATATTTAATTAAATTTAAATTTGAAAAATATTTAGGTTCTAGATTTTTTCTAATACAACTTAAATTAGATATTTTTTCAAATTTTGTTGAAAAGATACTTAGTCAAATAAGATATTTTCTAGATAGTTATTTCTAGACTACTTATTATTTCTAATATTAAATAGGAAAATATTATAAATTGTGAAATTAATTATTTATATAATTAATTTTGGTACAATTTATTTTAAGTATATTTTTCCTAGTATTAAACTAGAGATTAATAATTAAGCATTCTCTACACTTAATTATTTATTTCTTGAATTTAATACATTTAATTAATTTGAAAATAAAATATCTAAGTTGATTTAATCATCATACTTAAATATTTCTTTTTCATGACATTTAATTAAAAAGAAAATTATTTTTAGTTGAAATTTAATTTTTCAACTAAATTTAAATAATTTTCAAAATATATTTTTTCTTTATTTTATTAATCAATTTTTCAAAATTGCATTTCTTAAATGCTAGAATTTCGAATTTTATCTTGAAAAATAGATTAAGTTGTAAATTAATTATTTATTTTAATTAATTCTTGGATCAACTTAAATCAATGATTTTTTCATTTATTGATTAATTTAAAATAAATTGAATTAAAGTATATTATTAGAAATTGAATTAATTAGTCAAAGGAAAATCTAGATAGATGATATTTTTGCTTGAAGTATTTTTCTAGTGCATTTAATTAAATAGAAAATTAATATTTAAGTTGATTTTCATCATCATACTTAAATATTTGAAATTTTTCTTATATATTTAATTAAATAGGAAAATTATATTTTTTGTTGTAAATTAATTTTATTAATTAATTTTGGGCCAACATTAAATTAGAATAATTTTTCCAGGATTAATTTTTTATTTTAACATGCATTTTCGAAAATTGTATCCTTAAATACTTTAATTTTTCGAAATGCAAAATATATTTATAGAAAATTAAATTTGAGTTGTAAATTAATTTATATTAATTTTGTAACAACTTAAATTGAATATTTTTCTAAATATTTATTGGAAATTATTACTAAGATGGAAATAATTCATGTTATTTTCATATCCATCTAAGTAAAATTTATAAATATTAAATTAAAATTTATATTTAGAATTTTTCATTCTAAATTGGAAATTTTAAATAAATATATATTTAAAATAAATAAATTAAATAAAGAGAATCAAAGAAAATACAACTCACTTTAAATAATGAGCTTGATTATTATTAAGATATTCGATCTCCATTGTTGGTCTTACAAAAGTTAAATGTTTTCAATATAACCTCGAGACGCTAGACTTCGTCCCCCTATGGATGGTTATTCGTTGAACGCATTTAACACCGTAAGATTTCATTTGATAAGTGTTTTGTAAGTTTTCGTCTCTATTAGACTCTCCCCTACGGTGACTACTTAGAGATAAACTTATGAAACATGAAACAATGGTAGAAGCTCATAAAATGAGAATAACCTTGACTCTCGCCTACCGGGACAACGTTGGATTCTTATTTTGATCGAATAAAAGGTTGCTAGAATGGTTTTTATTTTAGATGAGTGACAACTCTATTCAATAAATGATGCTTTGACTCTCGCCTACGGGACCTTTGTATCGGTTTATTGAAAACCTTGGAAATTATTTAGGATTGTATGTTTTAGTATTTTCACTAGTCATTCCTACTTGCTATATGTTTATAATTTACGAATTGTGTATGAATTTATATTGAACCATGTTAATTTATGTTATTAAGTTGTAGTTTAATTTCGAATCTTCATTGTTGGTCTAACATGTTTGTTTTTCTAATGAGATAAATCCCTAGTGGATTTTCACCATTAGACATACATAATAGTGTAAGATCTCGAAAGATAAATATTGTATATGCGACATCTAACATTTTGTTCATCAATTGATGACACCCTAGACTAGTATTTTACGATATGAAACAAGAAGATTGTATAAATAAGATTACTTTGAATTTCGCTAATCGAAGCATCGTTGGATTCTTATTTATAAACGAAATTATCCTAATTCCTCTTAGCTTATTCATTTCGAATTAGCTTCAAAACATATCATTGGATGAATGGTTTATAAATCATTTCATGTCATTGTATTTTCTCTTAAGAAATTAAATGATGTATATGATTATAATCCCGAAATTCTATTCCCAATTGATATAAATCCTCAATCCTAGAAATCTCCTACTTGTATGGGCAAATCTGACTTAGAGTTTGTATTAGTAGTGGTGGTCCAAGAAAGAATTACTCATTATATTTGGTTGAATTTAAGTCTTTGACTTTAATTTTAGAATCCAAACGAAATTTTCTTATATTTCTAATTCCGGATACAATACGATTACACTTTCTCAAGTGTTTAATATCCATCTTTTATTAATGGATTAAACCGTATGGAATGTGAGTTAGGTATTACGTGACAGGATCCACTTGAAGTATTCTAAGAACTCTTTGATGTAACTAAACCTATGTCATCATAGACACTACCACATTTTCTTAATCTATGGCATTTGTATCTTGTTCATAGTGGATTTGACAAGATCAATCTCTGCAAAGAGTTAATATGCCTATATCCACTGAAAGTAGTTCATCTCATTCGCGAGATGAATGTACATTCGGGGGTGGATATGAGTTTTTCGTTGTATTCTTAAAACGATAACTCTAGATTATACCTTATGCAAAGAAATTTGAAATGTTTGAAAAATTTCATTAATTTCTAGCAATGGTTAAACACCATTAAGGTAAGTGGTTAAAGATCTTGCGAACTGATAGGGGTGGAGAAATAGTTAGTAGATATGCAGTTCAAAGATCATTAAATTGATTTTTGAATTATATCCAAACTTACCTCCCCGAAATTTCGAGTTGCATATTGATGATTAGTTCTTTTAGTCGTTGCCTAAATCCTTCTATGGTAATACAATTTCGGAATGATGTAATGGTTGTATACTTAATGTAAATCATTACTAGATTCATGGATGACCTAATCAAAATCTTAAGAAAAGCTAGAATCGTTAACCATGGTTTCTTAGCTATTCTAAGTGATTAGGGGTGGACCATCCCATTGTCAATAGATAAGAAAGTGTTTGTTCTTACAAATACTACTTTTCTAAGATAATGACTAAGTGCGAAAACAAGTAGCAAATAAAGGAGATATTTAATTCTTGATTCCAAAAGTGTTCTATCATCTTATATAACATATGATGATCCCACTGCCTCTGTTGTCTTGTCACAACCGAAGAGATCAATACCATTTAGTTTTCTTAGACATAATTCACGGTGCCTTGTCGTAGTGGGAGAGTTTCTAGGAACTCACCTTCTTATGACTTGGGAGACACTAGTGATTAAAATCCATTGTGAGTTTAAACAAGTAATGGATTGTCAAGATAAGAAACTAAGAAGAAAGCCAATAGAACTATGGTTTAATTCATTCACATGGAGTAACCTAAAGTTTTCTATTACAAGGACATAAAAGGAAATTTTCGTTTATAAGTCTATTCAATGGACTTAACAAACTTCACATTCTAGTATTATAGGTTTGAGGTTATCTAAACCTATGGCTTGTGGTATACCCGGTAATTACTAACTCTAATGCAAGCAACTTACTTTAGTAAGATGTCGGCATTTTCTTTCTAATGGCAATCTATAGAAGCTTCACAACTTCTTAGGTATAGATTTTATTTATCTAAGGAAAAGTCTTAACTATTGTAAAAGATAAAGCCATGAAAGAATTTTCTTATATCAACAGTGAGAGGTCTTAGATATGCTTTTGTATTCCTTAGACCAGACACCTGCTATTGAGTGGGAGTAATGAGTAGGTATCGGATTAATCCGGGGAGAAGAACATTGGAAGACAATCAAGTAAATTTTAAGATAAAGAAGAGGAACTATATGTTAGTCTATAAGGGTGTGTTTAAAACTCTTAGACTACACCATATCAGATTTCGAAATTTGCCTATGTGCTAGTAAATATTTCTGATAAGATGGTGATTACTCTGGGGGTGGAATAGTGATTTTGGAGAAGTGTAAAAACCTATCTGAATTCTCTAAGTCTACCGAGAGACCGAATGTTAAAGGCTTGCGGGAAAGTTACTTATTCAGTCTAAGGAAAGTTCTATACATCTTTGGCACCATTCCAAATTGCCTTAAACTACTAGTGTTAATTCCCTGATTAACCAAAAGTAGTTGCCAAAGGTATAGAATCCAGTATCCCAAGAGAGTAGACATATAGAGAGGAATTTCACATTATCAATGATTTTGTGATTAAAGGAAGAGTAATGGTGGAGAAAAGGTTGTGGTTAATTCAACCTTTCAGATCCTATTACGAGGAGTTTACTACTACTACACTTGATTTGAATATCAAGGTGTTGAGATTATTTGAAACGCACTTATTGTTTTATAATAGTGCAAGTGGGAGTTTGTTGGGTTTTATGCCCTAAATAAAACTCATTTCAATATAATCGATTTGTTTATTAATATAGATCGAAATAACATTTAATGTTGCATGGTTCACATGATTTATTTCATGATTATATGTACATAATGTATAAATTCATACGAAACCCTTTTCACATACTTGATCCTCGTTTATTGTGTCGTCACCACATTGGAAAGTAAACATGACTATGTGAATAAAGTTTCCTAGATTTATCGGACACGGGGTTTTACCGATATGATAATCTACAACAAGAGTTTACTTGTATTTGGAGAAATACTATGTTCTTTCCGAACATTGGTTAAAGTAAAGCTCGGGTTGGATGCATGGAGTATGCATCGGAAGGGACCGATATTGAACTTTGACTTAGATTTATTAAACTTACCGTAATATCTATTCAAGTCAATATCGCCTAGTTGATCCTTAGATCAAATGATCTTAATCTGATATGATTAGGCTCAATCTTGAAAGGCTATTCGTGTTCTTTGATTTGTTAGTTAAGCCTACTTTTAGGTCGGGGTGATACGTACATTTTGGGAACACGGTAGTGCAATTGAGTGGGAGCGCTATCATAAACATGGAATCTATAGCTTCTATACGGCGAATAGTAAGCAAAGGATGATCTCCTTCGAGCTTGACCAAACGAACATAAATGGTGGAGTACTCATTTCACATAAGCTGAAATATCATTTATACGGGGTCAAGTGTTTTAAGGAATAAATACATTGTAGGGTGTAACGGTAATTTAATCCCTTTACAGTGTAGATCATTCATATAGAGGATCATTGATCACATTAGGATTATAACAATGGATAACTAATGATGTGTCTATATGGTGGAACATATAGAGCATTCTATATAACCGAGAGTGCAATTCGAGTTCTATGCGTGGATTCAACGAAGAATTAATAAGTTAGTGAATTTTAGTGCTAAATTCTTGATCTACTTATTGGAAGCTCGGTTATATAGACCCATGGTCCCCCCACTAGTTGAGATAATATTGCTTGTAAGACTCATGTAATTGGTTTTGATTAATCAATTATAATTCACGAATTAGACTATGTCTATTTGTGAAATTTTCACTAAGTAAGGGCGAAATTGTAAAGAAAGAGTTAACAGGGGCATATTTGTTAATTATGATACTTTGTATGGTGCAATTAATAAATATGATAAATGACAATATTATTTAATAATTATTTATAGTTATTAAATAGTTAGAATTGGCATTTAAATGATTGAATTAGGAAATTGGCATTTTTGAGAAAATCAGATACAAAAGGTGTTAAAATTGCAAAATTGCAAAGCCCAAGGCCCAATCCATTAAGTGTATGGTCGGCCACCTTTGTAGCTTTTTTAAATTGATTTTTTCATTATTTTAATGCCATATAATTCAAATCAAGCCCTAGAGGAATGCTATAAATAGATAGTGAAGGCTTCAGGAAAAACACACTTTCTGAATCAGAAAAACCTGAGCCTCCACTCTCTTCTCTAGCCGCCACTCTCTCTCTCTTTTCTTCCTCAATATTTCGAACCTCTCTTAGTGATTAGAGTAGTGCCCACACACATCAAGTGATACCTCAATCATAGTGAGGAAGATCGTGAAGAAAGATCATCAGCAAAGGAGTTTCAGCATCAAAGATTCAGAGAAAGAGATCCAGGTTCAGATATTGATAATGCTCTGCTACAGAAAGGAATCAAGGGCTAGATATCTGAACGGAAGGAGTCATTATATTCCGCTGCACCCAATGTAAGGTTTCTTAAACTTTATATGTGTTTATTTCATCGTTTTAGAAAGTTCATATTTAGGGTGTTAATAAACATACTTGTGAGTAGATCTAAGATCCTGGTAAAATAATTTCCAACAAACCGAACCATTGATTGGTTCTTTTGATATTGTACATAAAAGCTTGATATTGATTTCTTGTTGGGCTGTTATCTTTGGGCTGAAACAAAGTTTGCAAAATGTGTTAGATATAAAATTACCAATTTTATTTTGTGGACACATAATATAAAAGTAAAATTAGAAAAATACCAATTTGCATATAACATTAATTTTGCTTCTTAAAGTGTGTTGGTTAGAACAAATAATTTCCAACATTATATAATTTAGTTTTTACATTTTAATTGTAGTGCAAATTACAAATATAAGTTTTATTATTTTATTAGAAATACAAAAGTAAGAACAAACTGTCACTACAACATTCAGGAGCAATAGCGGCGGGCCCCTCGGCCGCTATTGCTCCAGTTTTTGGCCGCTAAAGAGCAATAGCGGCGGACCTCGGCCGCTATTGGTCCGCCGCTATTGCTTGGCCGCTATTAATAGTATTAGCGGCCAAAAACTGGTTCCGCCGCTAATACTATTAATAGCGGCGGAGCAATAGCGGCGGGACCCCGCCGCTATTGCTTTGTGTCAGTTTCGTGTTTCGAGACTGACACAGGGCAATAGCGGCGGGGTCCCGCCGCTATTGCTCCGCCGCTACAACTCCGTATAATAAAAAAAAAATATTAATTATTTTTAAAAATTTATTTATATTATATATAAATAAATAATTAAATATTTAATAAATAAATCTAATTAATATAATTAAAACAATTTAATTAAATATTTAATAAATAAATCTAATTAATATAATTAAAACAATTTAATAAAATTTATTAATAATTTAAAATTGTCTCCAAAGTAATTAACTTTAACATATTAATCCTAATAAAATATTGTCTCAAAATTAAACTAAATTATTACAAAACATAAATAAATTATTCATTAACATCTTCATTCAAGTCTCTAATTATGAAGTCTTGATCTGGATTATTTTCGGTACGAGTCCCTGAAGCCCGTGGTGGAGAAGGCACATACGCTTGGTCTGATGATAAACCCAGCGTCAAATTACCGAGCTCAGCTTGGTTGAAAATGGGAGTTGAAAAAAATTGGTTCTCCTGCGATGAACTCCCAAATAATCCAAAATCAGCAAAGTTTGAGCCGAGCGGAGGAGACTCTGACGGTGTTCGGTATAAGAACGATTTCCCATTGGCGGAGCGAGGCCCCATTTATTCTTCTTTGAGGAAATTCTTGAGGAAAAGATTGGGGTTCTTCTTGCAAAAAATTTTCAAATTCTTTGCTTGTGACAAATTTTGGAATTGTTGTTGCGAGGAAGGCCGAAATTGTGGTTGCGTAGGAGGTTGTTGTTCAGTTCCGGAGGAGCGGCATGACTCTGAGAAGACGAACCACCAGGCGACTGCGATTGACTATACGTTTGAACGAAATTGTCAAAGCGTGGGTTAAATATTAGGGCACGTTGTTCAGGCGTCAAATTACCCCCCAAGTGGCACGCATAGCTGAGAATATATCTGCCATGGTGCTCATCATTTCAGTAGTTGGTTGGGGAGGCACCGTTGATTGAGTTTGAGGGATTGGTTTCTTTCCTTTGCCCTTGAGCCTTTTACCCACGCCTCTTTGATAGTCAGATCTTTGGCCTAGAACTGTTTCCATTACGTCAAACTGATAACCAGTATCAGATTCAGATTCAGTCCCAGTATCGCTCTGGGATTGTCGTTCAAGTCGCTTCCTATCAAGCTCCTTGATCAGTTCCTCCTATTTAAATCAAAATTATTAGAATATGTAATTAATATAAAATATAAATTTTAATAATAAATCATTTTAATCACTTACATAATCTTTTGCAGCTAATTCATTAACGAAAGTTCCAGACGGTTTTTTCACATGGATCTCCTTCCATGCGTCAACTACATGCTCTCCAGGAGTACCCCCCTATACAAATATAAACAATTAAATTAGTTTATTATAAGAAAAAAATATTATTAACTATTAAAGAATTTTTTTGTATGAAACATTTAACAATTAAAGAATTAATACATACCATTCCGTGGCGTATGGACGCCAACGATTTTGTGCCTTGCGTTGTTGGATATTTCATTAGTTGCCGATTCGATTTATTTTTAGTTGAACGATTCAAAAATGCCTCGCTAACGAACAATTCGCAAACCGGTTTCCAAGTCTCGGTATTCAAGTAGTCAGGGGAGAATTTGAGAAGCGTGTCCCAATCTTACGGTTTTTTGTAATGTTGTTTGAAATGCTTGTGTCTGAGCGTCTTTCGCTCACTATACCGCTCCGCCATCACCGAATATAAAGTCCCCATAAGTAGGTCTCGGTGGGGATTCCCATCGATATCAAAGTAGTACTATGTAATAAAATAATTTAAAATTATGTTAATTTGTAAATGAGGACATAAAATTATTACAACCTTTAATAATTAAAAATCACTCACTCTGATTCGATTGAGCACTTGATCCTTGTATTGTTGGGGTACATCGGAAAAATTTAGATGACCACCCGGGCACAACATGCTCACTTGTTGGCCAAGAAATCGAACATAATTGCTGGCTTCAGTGCCAACTACTTTGCGGTTTCAAGATCTACCTCCACTTAGGTAAGGGCTTACCGGCTTCTCTCCTTTTTTTTTTTCGAGATTAGCGTTTGCGGCAACCCCACGAACCTTTCTGACCGGAGGTGGAACTATATATATTCGAGGGAAAAATTATTTTATTAGTAAATCATACATTCACTATTTATATTCAGAACAATTGTAGATTTGAAAAAATATGAAAACCTGCTTCGCAAGACGACGGTACCCTAGAAGGATCAGGGGGATCCCTGCCATCACCATCCCCACCGTGGTGTGTCGCTAACGTAGCTGACATTTTACTTTACTTTGAAGACGGAAAAAAACGTAAGAATTCACAAATGTGAAACACATAATTGAAATATAAGTATTTAAAATGTCAATACGAAAGAAATTAAATATTCCTTTAATTGTAAAAAATTTTAGTAACAAATGTTTACAAAATAAAAGTTACACTGAAGAATCACTATCATTTCCATCATTCACTAAGTTTACATTTTCATCCTCTACATGTTCAACTAGTAAATCATCTACTTCTTCAGCAACATAATTCTCATCCAGTTCATTATTCTCTATCTCAGAATCCACTAACTGATCGGACGATTCAACAATTACTGGAGGTTCATTCGATTGCATAATCAACTCTCCAAGATCAACTGTCAACACAAAATTGGCAGAGTTAGAATCACTAACAACATCTACATCAGTCTCATCTTCGTTGTCAGTAATGTCCCAAATTTGTCGATGGCTAATATCTTCAACAACCTTCCAATCGCGACCTCTGAGTGGATCTTCAAGATAGAAAACTTGCTTTGCCTGGTTGGCAAGGATGTACGGTTCATCTTGATACCAATGTCCACGAGTATTTATACTAGTTATATTATTTTCAGTGATTGTCTTCTTTCTTAATGGATTAGTGTTATACCATTTACATTCAAACAATGACACTGTAAATGCACCAGTATAAGATATAGTGATTACATCTTCAAGTGTGCCGTAATAATTAAACCCTTCTGTTCCAGCAACAGTAACACCACTATTTTGTGTCTTCCGCTTTTGGTCTCGCTTTGATGCAATAAACCGAACACCATTCACTACACAACCTTCGTAAAATGTTGCTAAGTAATCGGACCCGGAAGCGAGAGCGAGTAACTCATCACCATTTTGTAAAGTTCCAAGCTTGTGCAGCTCATATATCTAAATACATAAAATGTATTAATATGAGAGGAATATAAATGATTGAATTAAAACTTAACAATTTTGTCGTTATACCTTCTTGTGAAACCACGGACGGAAAGTTTGCCTATGCAATGCATCGTGATTACCATTAGGATTTTCATGCTTGATCTTGTCCAAATGTTCACTGTGAAGTATGATAATGTCAAGATACGATAGAAGGAGATAGAAAATAAAAACTAAAAATTTAATAAAATAATTTATAAAAATGTAACAAACTTACTCTAAGTAAGCTTGGATTTCAGGAGAATTTTGAAGAATGTACCACTCAGCTTTTTCACGACTGGTATGATCAAGAGGCTTGATAAGTCCGCTAGTTAAAGGACGAGATTGAGAATTAAAAACTGAGAGATAGCGACAAACAGAAGGCGCATCTTCATTTCGATCAAGCCGATTAAATCTTGTTTCACACCCTTTAAAGTACATTGAACAAAAGGTTACTGCCTCATCAGCAACATAACCTTCTGCAATTGACCCTTCAGGACGTGCTTTATTTCCCACATAATTTTTCAATTTTTTCATGTACCTTTCAAAAGGATACATCCATCTCATAAAGACCGGGCCACCCAATATCGCTTCTTCAGGCAAATGCAATACCAAGTGTATCATTATGTCAAAAAAAGCTGGAGGAAAAATCAATTCCATCTTGCACAATAACAGAATTAAATTATTTTGAGCATCCTCCATATCTTTTACATTTAGAGTTCTAGAGCATAACTGTCGAAAAAAATTACACGATTTGAGTAATAGTTGTTGCGAGTGTCACGAGGTAGAAATTTACGGACACCAACCGCTAATACTCGCTGCATAATGACATGACAATCGTGGGATTTTAACTTGATAATGTTAGACTCATCTGGAGAAACTTTGCTCTTTAAATTTGAACAGAAGCCATCGGGAAACTTTATTCCTTTAACAAACTGACAAAAAAGTTGTCTTTTCTCACGAGTCAAAACATAAGGAGCATGCGGTTTCATTTGCCTCCCATTTACATCTTCATAAATCCACAACGATTCCCTAATACCCATCTTCTTTAAATCATGGCGCGCATTGGTTGTGTCCTTTGATTTATCATTATCCAAGATGGTTCCTAGGAGACTATCACACACATTTTTCTCAACATGCATGACATCAATGTTGTGTTTTAAAATATTCGTGCTCCAATACTCCAACTCGTAGAAAATACTTTTTTTCCTCCAATTATAATTTTACGCAACTCTTCTACGTTTCACGCCCCCAAAATTTTCATGATGTCCGGGAATTTGGGGTTCGAGAGCATTAACTTGTGATAATATTTCTTCACAAGTAAATCGTCTTGGAGGAGGTCTTCTTTCAACTTTACCATCAAATCGAGTATCCCTTCTCATTGCATGGTTACTTGGCAAGAACCTTCGATGACCAACATATGATGTCTTCCCGATCACTCGAATGGACGTCGTGTCTTCATTACAAGTAGGGCAAGCTTTATAACCTTGACCACTCCACCCAGACAAGCTACTACGAGCAGGAAAATCATTCACTGTCCACAAAAGCGCAGCACGCATGGTGAACATTGAGTTGGTCGAACTATCTCTCGTTGCTACCCCATTATTCCACAACTCCTTTAATTCATCCACCAAAGGTCTTAAAAATATATCCATGTCTTTACCTGGAGATTTTGCACCAGGAATTAGGGTAGATAGCAAGAAATAATTATCTTTCATACATAACCAAGGTGGAAGATTATAGTTAGCCAACACCACGGCCACATCTTTGTATGCAAGACTCATGTTGCCAAATGGATTAAATCCATCAGCAGCTAACCCAAGTCGAACATTTCTTGGGTCCCTTGCAAAATCGGGATGTTTTGCATCAAAGTCTTTCCAAGCTAAACCATCGACCGGGTGTCGCAACAACCCATCATCTTTTGATTTTCCAGTATGATGCCATATCATGCTTTTCGCTGTAATCCTCGAACTATATAATCTTTTAAGTCGAGGTGTCAACGGAAAGTATCGCATGACTTTGCAAGGAACTTTTTTCCTTTCCGTTCTCGGAAGTAACCCAACGACTAGTTCCGCAAACTGGACAAGCCTCCTTGGATGCATTCTCCTTATAAAATAAGCAACAATTATACAAACAGACATCGATATTATCATAACCCAAGCCTAATTTCTTCAATCTCTTTTTTGCCTCGTAGTAAGTTGATGGAATATTATTTTCCTTCGGAAACGCAAACTTTAAAAGCTTCAATAATTCTTCAAAGATGTTATTAGGAATTTTTCCCCTAACTTTTAAATGCAATAGCTTTGCTAAAAAGTTAAGAGATGAAATCCAATCACAACCGGGATACAATTCAGCTTCAATTTCCTCAAATAAGTCATCAAATTGCGGGTTTGTGGTTGGTTGTTCATCTTCTCCTTGTGCCTCAGTTGTCGAGGGAAAGAAATCTTCCAAAATAGGAATCATTTCATCCTCTGATTCAACATCGGCAACTGCTACATCAACGACGGCATCCTCAGGCTCCCCGTGATAAATCCACTTGTCATATCCTTGCATAAAACCTCGATCAAATATGTGTGCTCTAACCCTATCTATTTTTTCAAACCTACTATTTATACATCTCACACAAGGACATCGTATTCGTCCATCACAATCCTTATGTTCTGATGCCATTGCTAAAAAGGCTTGTAGACCATTCCAAAATTCATGGCAACCACGATTTCTGATTTTGGTCCAAGACTTATCGATTGTCGCCATCTACAATTTAGACGACAAATGAAGTATTAAATATTTAAATTTTTGTAAAGTCTTATGAAATTTTATGAGTACGAATTTTATGATATATTTTTAAATATAATTATTATTGTTCTTTATTGTTAATTTTTAAATTTTTGTAAAGTTTTATGAAATTTTATAAGTACAAAAGTTATGATATATTTTTAAATATAATTATAAATATGAATTATTATTGTACTTTATTATTAATTTTTAATTTTTTTTAAAGTCTTATGAAATTTTATGAGTACAAAAGTTATGATATATATCTTTAAATATAATTATAAATATGAATTTTGTAAAGTATTATGAAATTTTATGAATATAAATTTTATGATATATTTTTAAATATAATTATAAATATGAATTATTATTGTTATTTATTATTAATTTTTAAATTTTTGTAAAGTCTTATGAAATTTTATGAGTACAAAATTTATGATATATTTTTAATTTATTTATAAATATGAATTATTATTGTTCTTTATTATTAATTTTTAATTTTTTGTGTTATTTTTATTATTTATAAAAAAATAAATTTATTTTCAAAATTTAAATAAATATCAAATAATTAAATTTTAAATGAATTATTATTTTTTGAAACTTAAAATTAGTTATAAAAAGTTAAACTAATTATATTATAAAAAAATTCATTTTACATATTACACTATAAAAATTCATTAAATTACTAAATTTTAAATTTTTAATTTTTAAATTTTTGAATTATTTATCATTTATATAAAAAAAATTTATTTTCTAAATTAAAATAAATATAAAATAATTAATTTTTACCACCATAAAAATACAAAAAAAATTATTTTTTAAAATTCAAATAAAAGTTAATCCATTTAATTTAAATTTTAATAAAAATTAAAAAAATAAATCAAATCTTCTAATTAATCTTTTTAACTTTTAATATTTATATTATTTATTAAGTTACTAAAAAACTAATTATTATTATTTAAAAAAATCTTTTTATGTATATATTAAGCTACAAACTAATATTTCTTTTTTCTAATTTTTTAAATTTTTTTCAATATTCTAAATTTGCTAAATTTACTTCTCAAATTTTAGCAAACTTAACAACAAATCAATTTAATATCAATAAAATCTAACATAAAATAAACAAATACAAACAAATAAAAATTACTAATTACTAAAATTAATTAAAAAACCTACAAATAACAACAATACAATATACAATATTGTTACAATATATAAATTATATATACATTAACATATAATCTATATTTTCTTTAAAAAAAAACCCAATACTATATATTTTATATACACAAATATATAAATAAAAAAAATAATATATACAAAATATACAATACACAAATATATACACTATTATATTACAATATACAAAATATACAATATACAATAATAAAAATAATATAATAGTGTATATACACAAATATATACACTATTACATTACAAAAATAATATATACAAAATATATAATATATATATAATGTATAATTTTTATACTTTACATAATAATACAATACAATATATATACTACACTACGATATACATATATATATATAAACTGTTATATAAAAATATATATATATAATATACCCAGATTATATATATACCCAAAATATATATATACACAGATTTATATGTAAATATATATATACACAGATTTATATATATATTTATATGTAAATATAACCAATTTTATATACAAAAATATATATATACATAGATTTTTCTATATAAAAACCTACATTTATAAAAACCTACACAGATTATAAAAACCTACATTTTTCTATATACACAGATTTTTCTATATAAAAACCTACACAGATTATTTAAAACTTTAAATATATAACATTCAAAATTTAAATATGCATTATATAAACCAATCTAAAACCTAAAACTATATAATAACAAATCTAAAATAATAAAAAAAAAATACAATACTTACCTAAAATAACCGGTGGTGCGTCGGGGTGGTGGTGCGTCGGGGTGGTGGTGCGTCGGGGTGGTGGTGCGTCGGAGATGGAGGCGGTGGAAATTTCAGAAATGGAGAAGGGGAAAGGAGGAGCGGTTTGGGAATTTTTTGAAAGAAAATGGAAAAATGGGGATGAGGGGTCTGATGGGGTATATATAGTGTTATTAGCGGCGGGGCAATAGCGGCGGACCCCGCCGCTAATAACATTTCATTAACTTTTTTATTTTTTTTTTTTAAAATAAAATACTATTAGCGGCGGGGTCGCGCCGCTAATACCCGCCGCTAATAGTTTGAATCAAAATGGGCGGGATTTTTCCCGCCCACCTATTAGCGGCGGGGTATTAGCGGCGGACCCCGCCGCTAATAGTAATAGCGGCGGGCATTAGCGGCGGACAGCCCGCCGCTATTAATATTTTAAAAAAAAATTTAACTCAGCCCAGCAATAGCGGCGGGGGAGGGCCTCCGCCGCTAATACCCCCATTATTAGCGGCGGAGGAGCTCCGCCGCTAAAGATGGGATTTCTTGTAGTGTGTTATTCCAAAATTAAAAATAATGAAACTGGAACGAATTACCGATAGAAAAATCTGGCTGAGTCGCGGACAATGTCGTTTTCTTTAAGACGTTTTGCAGTTCTGCCTGAAGTGTCCACGACAGTCTAGCAACCACGGCGTCCCCAGGATAAAACAGCCTCTCTATAAGTACGATACGTTCTGCACCGAACTGTATCGCTCTATTACACCCTAAAATTTGCTCTAAGAAAAATCGTAAAGAAGAAAGAAAAGATTTTTTAATGTTTGAAAAGATATTTTCTTACGTTGTTTTGATACGACTTATATAAAAGTCGGTCCAAGAATAAACGGTAATGTTATCGTTCGTGGAGAAGTTGGATCGAGGGAGTAAAAAGTGAATCATTGACTGATCGCGTTTAATCACTTTTGATCACGTGTTAAAATTAATTATTAAATAAATAAATAAATAATAAATATCTTTATTTAATTAAATAATTTTTTTTTTTAAAAAAATTAAGTGACACCTTACCCGCCAACCCGGACCGGCTCGGTCAGACGGCGACACGTGTGGTGGTTCAGTGTGTGAGTCCTCACCCATGCGCACAAAACTGGATACCCTGTGGCTCAAACCCATATCTCAAACTTGCACTAGTTATATACTTCAAATGAAGTGTTTCTATCCCATGTGGGACTCCTACTCACACACTTTACTTTTCTATTTTTATATAATTTCATAGAAAGTTCCAACACAAACATCTAAAGTGGGCTTTATAAACATTTTTAACATTACATTGTATATTAGAAATTATTTTGAATTTTTAAAAATTTTGTACATGTCTTAAATAACTACAACGTACACAACTATAAAAACAGATTAATTTTTTTTTGGATGTCAAAATAGTACGAGTTGCACCATTGAGTTCAAAAATATTACTATTATTGTAATTTTATAATTTTTTTAGGTGCAAAATTAGCATAGTCAATATAGACACTAATACCATATTTTTATAATAATAAAAAATTAAAATTTATAAAAATATAAAAAAAAAATAGAAAATTCATATAAATTTGTCATTTTGATATACTTAGGAAATAATCCAAAATATTATTTACTATACAAATCATGTGTTAGGAAAACGACAACAAAAAGAAGGAAAACGACAACGACGAGACTTGAGAGACATATATGGTGTACGGCGTGATACCCAAATGTCAAACAGAAGAAGAAATAGAGAGAGAGCTATGGGGCAGTGCGTGTCTTGCTTGGACGAAGAGAAGAAACAACAAAGGAAAGAAGAGGAAAGGTTAGCCGCCGCTGAAGTACGTGCCAGAGCTGCCGAAGCTGCTGAAAAACGGTCTCTTTCTCTCTCTCTATAATTGTATTATTCCTATTTCATTCAATTCTTTATTCATCAGTCAAATTTGTTCGACTATGTCAATGATCTTTTTCTGTAAACCATAAAATTCGAAATCTATGTATGCAGTCTCGCCGTAGATGCTAAGCTCGATGATTTTGCCCAATTTAGGGATTTTTAATATTTACAAATGCTGATACATGAGTAATTGATCATTTATAGTCGATTATTTCGTTAATGGATTCTTCGCAACATTTAAGTATATAAAACTGTTTCCTGTAATCCCATTTATCATTCTGTACGGTCAATTGTGATAGTAACTATTTCAAAACACTAGCAATGGATCATTGTTTGGCTTATCGAATTTGGTGTAGACCCTTTTAGCAAACCTTCCCAAAACAATTTATGTTCATATCTTTATCTTATGCATTTTGGAATTTTGATACATCATTTAAGTACAGTTTAAAATGCTTTTGCCTCAACTTAATTTCAAGACTGCACTGTTCCTTTTTGCTACTCTTTTTTGGAGTGGCCTACTAGCCTTAAAGAAATAACTACAACATATAAGTGCTGATTCTTACATGGAAAGTACATTAGTTTTCTATTAGGAAAAAAAAATGATCTTTCTGTGATCATGTGGTTGTGACTGGACTTTGCTATGTTAGTCTAAGCTTCTTCTTCTTCTTTTAATTGTGAAAAATGGTGGAGTGGATGTAATTGTTTGTATATATAATGAATTTTGTACTTTTCTGTTTTTTTATCATAATTTCAGGAAAGAGCAGTTTGAAAAATCTGCAGCAGGAAGGGCTGCACGTGCACAGCAACAGGGTCTTGCAAAGCAAGCATCAAACACTAACAAAGGGGAACCAGTATTAAAGGTTTTTACTTCTTGCACTTGCACCAATATTTCTAATGTTATCTTGTTTTTCATCTCAGAAGGTTTTAGTAGTTGCAAACTCTGTACACTTGCCTTGCCTTGATACAATTAACCAACTGTGCCTATGATTTAACTAAGATCATTGATATAGAGCAACAAAGCTATGATGCTCTCAGTTATAACTATTTTATTTTGTTGGGAAATGCAGTGGCAGATGGGTGGGTCTTAAGTATTGTTTCTGTACATTCCAACAACTGCTTATTGTAAGTTTGTGAATATTTTCCATCTTATTGAATCTAATTACTCTGTCATTATACATTTATGTAAGCGATGCGATATGAATGTGTGTCTCAAATACATAAATTTAATTATAAGAAATAAAATGAAAGTGATTAGTTTGGTTGTGAAAATTTTGAATTGAGAATGTTAAATAAAAATGTGATATTGGATGTTTGAATTTTAAACAGATACTTGCAGTATTTTTCCCACTGCAGCCTCGGTCGTTTGTTATTCTTTGCCTTCTCTAGTCTAATCTTTCTGGGATAGTGGCGTGTTGTTCTAGTTATTCCTTTTTTGGTTGGTGAATATTCATTAGAGCAAGGTGCACGGTAAGAAGTATGAGATTTATATTAAAACTAATTGCAGTTAAAACATTTTCTCCTCGAGGGAGTCTATCTTCACAAACACATGTTTATCACCTTCATGCGGCTAAGACAATCCCCTCAAGCCCATAATTGTTTGTTGCTGGGTTTTTTCATTTATTTTTTTCTTTGTAGAGTGTAATTTTGAAGTTATTGTGAATTCTATTTCATTTTTTCTTTCTGAGAGTGTCTCCAAGTGGGGTTGTTTTTTAGATCTTTTAGAACATTGTTATTTGTCTTTCCGGGTGTATGTCTTCAACATGTAATGTGAAATGGTAATACCGCAATACATAGTAAGTATGATATGCACTATAGATGGAAAACGAGGTATCTTGGTTGAAAGAAATTCCTTCTTGTTTAATAACTAATGTATTATTTGACTTTTAGCAATAAAATTGATTATTATATTAAAAAAATCTAATTGTAGATGAGTAGAGTAGCCTACTACACTCTCTTTCGTTATTAAGTTAGGTCTCTTTAAAATAAAATAGAAAAATAAAAAAACTAGAGTGCTCAAAATTGATTTTTTCAATGAAGAATTTACGCCATATATTGTATTTTTTGCCTTTTCCTTTCAATATTGTTTCACATTTTCTATTTATACGATTTCCTTATGCTGGCTTTCATTCACTTTCACTCTTCATTCTCCAATAGCATTACATTGTGTACAACCTTCTAGTCTAATATACGTACTTGGAATAACTGTTCTGTATTATTATTGTTAAGATTATGGTGTCACACTTGTGTTGTATAACTACCAACCAGCGCCACTTAGTTGGAAGCTTACCTTGAGGCACATTTCATGCTTAGCATATAAGCATGCAACTCATGTTTTTTTAACATAACCAACTTAAAACTAGTTTCTAGTTTCTTGCCGGAATAGATGTAAAAAATGTAATATCAGAGTACTATTTTGTACAGGTTTGAAAAATACAAAATCTAATTAGTAGTTTTTGGAAAGTGCATAATTCAAAATGGAATTACTGAATTTAGTGAATACATTGCATTTAGGGATGGTATAAGGTCTCTTGGAGAATTTGCAAATTTTGCTTTACCATTACTCAAGGAGATTCTGCCTGCGGAAGGACAACTTGAGCTATGATGTGTTATTTTGTTGGTGACTTCATTTAGTTTTTCGAAGTTATATAATAAGTATACATTATATATGTTATAAGCTGTTATATAAGGTTCAGAACAATTTAAGAAGGACCTTCGAGACGCCCTTCGTTTTCTTAAGAGAGCATGACTTCTTCATAGGTATCTTCATCCTCCTTTTCGAATAGCAGCGATCATCTTGACCACTTCCAGCCTTTTCGATTCCCCAAACAGCTCTTCCATCCTTCGCAATGTTGTGGTGGCATCGCATTTAAGGCGATTAATGCTCAACGACCTATCCTCAAGGTGCTGAGGTCAGATTTACTTGGTTCACGAAGACATTTGACCAGGCAAGTGTAGAGTGGCATTTATGAGCGATTTGCAAGTTTGATCTTGCTTCAGAGTAAATCTAATCATGATTTCTCTTTGTATTTAATTTTAAGAGTCCTTTTAGTTCCTAAATTAGATTTTACTTTTAATTGATGTCTACCAACCTAGTGTGTGGATAGATTTGGATAATTCCTTGCTTGAAATGGCCATTAAATGCTATAGATCCTACTGTCTCTAGGTTCGAGTGTACCTAGGTTAGTCGCAACCCCCCATATTCCTCGTATAGCAATCTTCTTAGTTTTTGTCTATTTAAGAACTAAAATCCAAGTTAATCTCTTTACCTTATTTGTTAAGACTTGCCTATCTTACTTTTCAATTCTTGCTTTACCTAAAATAGAAGACTTAGCTCGTTTCTTTTTTTTTGCAGCCTTGAGTCTTTCTAAAACAAAGAACATTGTACACTCTCGCATTGATAATGCTGACATTTAAGAAGGACTTCCACTAGCTTCACCCCTATTCCACCTCATGACCACCTTGTATACCATAAAAAGCTTTAATCACAATGCCTTGACAAATTTCTTTAAAAATACTGGAAAGGAAGGTTTCCTGTTAGCGTCAAGAAAAGATCTCCTAATTCCAACCTGTATCTAGTAGCTTTCCACCGTGAAGGAGATAGGCGTCGACCATTGTCAATCAGCCTTGAATTTTTGAAGAAAAAAAAATCTCGTCCTCCCTGAAATCCCTGACCCCGACTCTTCCCTTGTCTCTGAGGTTATTAGGAAAATCCCCTTATGGGTCCAAATCCACAACATCCCATTCACACGAAGATCCATATCGACGGCCAAACTTGTTGGCCAGATTGTAGGGTTCTTCTGGAAATCCATCAACCCTCCCTCCTCGAAGCGTGGGGATCTTTTTTAACAGTTTGTATTATGTTGGATGTCACCAAGCCTTTCTGAAGAAGTGACCCTATTCTCTTCCCTGGGATGGCTTTCGCCACCTAGCTTGAATTGAAATATGAGGATCTCCCTAACCCCTACTATCATTGTGGACGTCTTGGGCACACTTATAGTGGGTGCATTGACTATATGAGAGCCTCCGATGTATCCCCACACCCACCACCACTCCCATATGAGAACATTTTGAGAGGAACCACTCGACCGAACCAGGGACCATTTGGAATCTCACCTTACTATAACCAATTGCGTCTCACAGGAGTCATGAATCCCCCCACCCACTCCTTACACATACCAGGCCAAAACATCGTCAACTTCACCAATACCACCACCCTACATTACTTAACCCACAAGATTTTTTCTTTCCAACTGCACGAAGGAGAACACACTTATAAGTTGCCCTAAATGATTTAAGCGGACTACGATCCTCATAATTTTTTTTCACATTAAGTTTCTACATAAAAATATTAGTGTCTCACTTTTATACTTAATATATGTATTTTCTATTACTTTAATTGATATTTAATATCGTTTGTCTTATTTGATAAGTATGCTATTTTTGACAATAAAATATTGTGTGAATAATTGCAATAAATTTTCTCTAACAATAAATAGTAACAAGAACTCGACTTTTTCTTTGTGTTTAATTTATATCTTTTTTGTTTTCTCTTTTCAATTGTATTCAGTTTCTTTGGGCATTTTCTTCTTGTTAGTTTTTTACTTTTATTTTTGAACAATGGTTTTTTTTCTTAACTTGAACAATGGTTTTTACTTTTATTATTTGCTATAAATCTTATTGTTGACCTATGTTATATTATACATTATTTTATTAAAGTATTTCTACATTATAACAACTAACAAGTCGTCGTGACAAAAATAATATCGTTTTATTCCAACCGCAAGTCTAAGTGGTTGCCATAGATTTTCTTGTACGAGCAGGAACAACCTGGAATTTTTGGGTTCAATGAATAAAAATTATTAAATCCGATAAGAAATATCATTATTAACACCGTATTAACTAGATCATCTAAAAAGATGTCATTATCGATCTTTATTAGATATATATTGCTAACTAACTCGTTTTAAATATTCAGACTATAACTTCCAGAAGAAAAGTCTAATTTTACCTTCGACAAAAACGAATACAAGTCCAATTTTATCTCAATTATAACTAAAATAATATTAATTATTACTTTTTTACTTGTATGTTTTTTTTATTAGTATCATATATTGTGTTACCTACACCCTAGAAATACTCAATATTTATACATAGAAACTCTAATTTCCATATAACATGAAGACTTTATACACATATATTTTGGACTCTTCATTTTCAATTGTCCAAACCAAACTTCATGTGATGTCATGTCACAGTTGCTTACATATTTATTATTGATTAATACATCCAAATTAATAAGAAAACAAAAAAGTCAGAATATTTATCTTTCATATTAATTACTTAATTAACTTTTTCCAAGCTCTTAATAAAGAAAAAAAAACATTAATATTAATATTAATAATAAATTAAATTACATTAAAAATCAAATCCAGCCCCATCTCCAATCAAAATCCCACACCTTGCTGATGTGGCGGGTACCCATAACCCGGTCCATTCGGGTATCCATATCCAGGTGGCGGCGGAGGCGGGTACGACCCATAACCGTGCGGTGTAGGAGGATATATATTATGATGATGAGGAGGTGGCGGTGGGCCAGGTGGCGGAGCGTAGTAGTGATAGGACCCACCTTGTCCGTACCCTACACCCGGTTGCACCGGAATATAACCCCCAACAACTGGCCAGGGTGGAGTGGCCACCATGGCCGTGGGGCCCACCTCCACCGTAGGATAAAACTTAACGGGTTTCTCTGTGAGTTGTTGTGGTGGGCTGAGCTTATAGGAGAAATGGAGTTCGCCTTTGGGTTTGCCGGAGGGTTTTCTAACCTGGTAACTCACGAACTGTGTGGATGATGACGTGGCAGCAGAGTCGAGAAGCTCCTTGACCGGGACGTTCACTTGGCCGATTTCTTTATCGCCGAGGGCTCTGTCGCAGAAGAGGGTGAAAACTAGATTTCTGTGTTGGGCGGCGGAGTCAGCTGATGAGTCGTTGATGGTGAATTTGACGGGGAAGTTCCAGGTGGGGTTTGTGCCGGAGCCACGGTGTACGTTGGTTTTGGTTTGTTGAGAGTCGCCGGAGAGTGAAACGACGACGTAGACGTCCATCTTGGTCATGATGTTTACATCGTTGAGATCTCTGGCGGATATAACGTTGATCTCAAGTAATCTTTGCTCCATTGGAAAGAATAAGAAGAAGAAGAAGAAGAAGAAAGAAGAGTGTAGTTTTGTGAAATGTTAATGGATGGAACCTAATTATTAATAATAATAAACTAGTTGTTAATACATAATAATTAATAATGTAAATTACTTGTTAAATGTTATATGTATATAACGTGGAAAGGAATGGAAGATCAGTAAAGCATAAAAGCAATATATATTACTCAATAAGTCAACGCTTTTGTTGTGGTCAACTTTTGTGTTAGGTCGCTTGTAATATAAGGTTAACTACCATCCATGAGGGCAGTTAAAGATACATATAAACTCTGTTGTTCGAAAATGCTATATAGATATTTATCAAACACTAAAATAAGTAATATCAAAATATCAACTAAAACACCACAATTAAATAAAATACATAAATAGACACCAAAATTTTTGGGAAAAAAATCAAAAAACTGTAGTCCGCTCAAATTATTTATTATCATCAAATTTCAGTAATAGTATTACAAAGTTCTTCTCTAGTAAATCTAGAGACTCACAACAATATTAAGATTCAACAATTTTAGATCACCAATACAATTATTTGTTAGACTTTTTATTTGGGCTTACATTAAATTTTATTGGTTTTATTAAGGGCATTTTACATAAATACTGGATTTGGGGTAATACTTTTCAATTTTACTGTCACACGGCAGAATTAACATTTATACTGTCCTCCCTTTTTTTTTTCTTTTATACTGTCAATACCAAAACAAAAGTATGAGGTCTCTATCTTTGACAATCGCAGACATAACCACCACAACAACACCAAGACAACCGGAAAATAACCATTAATTCCGACAAGATTGAACAAAAGCAGTAAAATCGACGTCAATAAATAATCATGGCAAAACAACGGTAAAACAACACTAAAACAATCAAACAAAACAAAAGAAAAAAAATGATTAAAAAAAACAAACAATCTGCGGCACAACCTCAACACCAGATGCAAAATCAACTATATTTGCAAGTCTATTCCTAAAAAATTATAATTAAAAAAAACTACTAAAACAACACTGAAACAACACAAAAACAAAAGAAGCAAATATAACTACTTAGAAAAATATAAAAGAAACACACACCTCAAAACTCTCTTGTGAGTGAGCTCGTCAAATATATTTATAGGAGAACCAAAAGAAAAAAACCACAAAAATAGCCAAAGAGAACGAAGAAGAAATGTATTTATAGCCTCCATCTTCCACACTCACGTATTTAACCATCACAACAACACGAGAACACCCAGAAAATACATATTAATTCCAGCGAGATGGAGCAAGGGCAGTGAAATCGGCATCAAATAAATAAATCATGAAAAACAACAGTAAAACAATACTAAAACAAATAAAACAATAAAAGAAAAAAATGATCAAAAATTAACTATGTTGTGCACATCCTCAATACTAAATGCATTATATTTGCAAGAAAGTTCTAGAAAATTAGAACAAAAAAAAACCACACTAACTCTTATATTTTCAAAAAAAAAAACATAACTAAGAACTTCAAAAAAAAATTTAAAAAAAAAAAGAAGATGAAGAAGAAGAACTGAACATGAAAAAAAATAAAAATCATGAAAAACAACAGTAGAACAATACTAAAACAACGGTAAAGATGAAGAAAAAAAAAACTTGAAGAAGAAGATGAATATTAGAACATGGGGGTGAAATTTATGTGAAAAGCTAGAAGATAAAGATGAAGAAGAAGATGAATCGTGAGAAATGGGAGTGGGATTTTTAAATCTATTTAAATAAAAGAAAAAGAGTGAGACATGGGGTGTGATTTTTAAATTTATTTAAATAAAAGAAAAAGTAAAACATGTCACTTTTATGACACATCCCATCAACCTTTTCATCAAAATAATAATTATTAAATTATCTCAAAAAATAATAATTATTAAATATTAAAAATAATAAATAATAATTTTTACATCCATTAAAATAAAAAATTAAATAAATAACTTGAGCCCATGTCCCAATCAATCAAAAAAAAAAAAACAATAACATATATAATTTGGCAGTATACTGCCGAAATTAAAAAAGAAAAAAGTATAAACGTAAATTTGGGCGTGGCACAGTATTTTTGTAATACATGGGGAAAAGTTAGTAAAGAGTGTAAATTTCTCTTTATTAAAACTTGGGTTGATTGGATAGTTCTTAGCCCATGTTGTTGGTGATCAATTGTTAATGGGCTTAGCATCTGTGTGTAAAGTCTAGGTGAAGCAGAAGTGTGGGCTTTTCTAGTTGACTGAAGCCTTTGATGAGGAGGCCCAGCCCAACTAGGGTTTTGTAGCTAAGTCCCCTCCCTAACTCTATAAATACATATTGTCTCATCACAATCGTATACCTTTTGATAATCAGATAAATAAACTGCTTCTGATTTAGAGATCTAGGGAGGAAGACTTAGTTGATAGTATTGCACTATCAAAGTGGAGTAACTGCTGCGAATCAAACAGAGATAATTGCTATGGATCAATCAGGTACACATACCTAACTATTATATCTTATTATTGTGTTCTATGTTATATACAAATAGATCTTGGGTTTATTATTAATTTTTCTAACATGTGGTATCAGATTGCCTATTGTATATAATTTAGAACCTATAATTAGTATAATTAATTTTTATCTGTTAATTATCTAAAATTACATATCAATTTCGTTATTATTTTATGTTCAATTTTTCTTTTTTAAATCTTAAAACTTTAGGGGTTTTATTGATCGTTAAATTCTCTTTCAATTGATATATTATATGCATGAAATCATTATGTATATTATGAGAATTTTAAGTTTAAAATTTTAGGGTTTATATAATTATAATATGAAATTATAATTTGTGTGTTTTGATATTATTGTTTTTGATCTAAAATTGATTATAGATATCTCATTATCAATTGTTTATCAACCTTCTTACACCATTTATTTCGTGTTTCAATCGAGAATTGATATCACAATCAATTTTTTTTAAGTTCTTAATTTTCGGATTGGGTTTGCCATGAAATCTAGAGATTTAATCTTTAATACCCGAAATTAGTAGCATAGATCAATTAGAAATTCCATCCCGAGCAAAACCCATCAAGAATCGCGTGTGTTCGTCGTTTTTTTGGCCGAAAAACGGGACAGACCCGACTGGGGCCGACCGGGTCGCGTGACCCGCATCCGACCCGCTGGAGGTTGAAGAAGACCGTCCCAGCAGCAACACCCACTCGCGCAGGAGGCGCGTGGGGGCGCGTGACGCCTCTTGGAATGTCGTTTTTCGACGTTTTTTTTTCAGCGTGCTTAAAATTAAATTTCTGATTTTTTTATGATTTTTAATTAATTTTTTGACTCCGTTTAATAATTATTATTATTTTAATGATAATTATGTAGTTAAAAAATTATTAAAAATAATTTTTGATGATTTTTCGAAATCTGTCGATCATAGAAAAAAAATTTTTTGAGTTTCTTCTCGTTCCATATGACATAATCACTCTCTTATTTGATTTATCTTGACTATGTAGTCTCCACCAATTTTCTTATATTCACATCTTTTAATTATTTGTTGTTCTAAAGTTATAAAACTTGATTGTTTGATACAAAAATAATGTGTTATGGTGGACAATTTATTTTTTGATTATCAATATAATAAAAGCAATTATATATCTCTTTTGGAAATTTGGTTGAAAATTATTAATCTTCAATGATTGTTTTATCACCAAATTTCACATGTTGAAGAAAATATTATATCTTTTGGTTGACTATATGTGTAATTACTTGCCCAAAGGTAGTATTTACATATATTAGTTCACATTCCATGAAGTGAGTTAATATTAAATATATATATATTTTAATTATTTGCCCAAAGGTAATAATTTAAATATATAAATTTATTATTATTTTTTGCTTGAATTAATACATATTTTTAAGAAATTTATTTGCTCAAAGGTAATAAAATTCTAAAATGATATGTATTTTTTCTTTGTTGTTAACTTCATGAAGGTAGATCATGTGTGTGTTATATTCTCACCCCAAAGGGGAGTTTATAATGATCAGTTGATTCTACAATATTTTCTAATGCATTGCTCATATTGCTTATTCAAGTTTTAATTTTTGGATTTTTCGGTCTCTTTTCTTCGAACAACAATAACGTTTTTATCTGAATTCTGAATGCTTCCAACTTTAAGACATGGAAACGAGATGTGAAAATTACTTTAGGCATAATAGATTTGGACTTATGCCTTCGAGAAGAAAAACCTGCTGATCTTACTGACTCCAGTACAACTGCCCAGAGAACTCATCATGCACAATGGGAAAAGTCAAGTCGTCTTAGTCTTCTTACTATGAAAAGATCCATTCCTGAACATATATTGAATGGTTTGTCAGACACTACAAATGCCAAAGAGTTTTTCAATGTTGTACAAAAACTATATGACACTGGTGAAATCGCTGCAGTTGGACATCTTATGGATGCTATGACAACCATTCAGTATGATAAATCATAGGAGTGAGAGGTTTCATTTTAAAAATCATTAAAGTTCAGTACAAGTTGAAAGATCATAATATTTCTCTACCTGACTCTTGCATCATTCATCAAGCTTTTCATACATCTTCTCACTATGTTTCTCAACTCAAGCCCAACAAAGGATAAAGAAAATATGAAAATAAGACACCACAGCCAGGGGCTAAGGGATCTCAGAAAGCCAAGTGAGAGGGAGTCAATGCTTACAGTGGGCACTTATATTGGAGTTGACGTTATTTATGTTGGCACATTAATTCTTGAATTACCGTTTAGTGTTCAGATTGTTTTGAATAGTACTTTCTTGATTCCTACTTTTAAAGTAATTCAGTTTCGCTTCTGCTTTTAGTTAAACAATGATTTTCTTTTCGTTTTCCCAATTATAGTGTTAACATTATGTTTGACTTCGAATAATTGGAAATTGTTTTTACTCTGATATTCTTTTCAAATTATCATTGACTTCCTTAACTTCCTTTTTCAATGCTGTGAATATTGTGGGTAAAAAATCTTATATTAAGATAACATCCTTATTATTATGGCACGATATATCGGGTCATATTTCTAAACAAAAAATGATTGATTCCTTCTAGCTAAAATTCTTCCTCCTGTTAATGTTTCTGGTTGGAATACTTGTGCTAATTGTACTTGTGAAAAATTGACTAAAACAAGAAAGAAGACTACAAACCGCAGTCAATCTTTATTGGAAATTATCCACACTGACATCAGTGGTACTTATTCCACCACGTTGTGCAGAAACAAGTATTTATCACTTTTATCAATGATTTTTCTCGTTATGGATTCACCTATTTAATTAAAGAAAAATCGGACGCTCTTGATAAAGTTAAAATTTTTCGAAATGAGGTTGAGAAACAATTAGGAAGAGTCATCAAAGTTGTTCATTCTGATCGTGGAGGAGAATATTATGGTCGTTATATAGAATCTGGACAACTCATGGGGCCTTTTGCAGAGTACTTACAAGAAAATGGTATAGTTGTTCAATACACTATGCCTGGTTCACCTGGGCAAAATGGCGTTGCTGAAAGGAGAAATCGCACTCTCATGGATTAGTGAGAAGCATGATGAGTAGAACAAATCTTCCAGAATTTTTATGGGGTGAAGCACTTATGACTGCAACTTATATTTTAAATCATGTTCCCAGTAAATCTGTTCCCAAGACCCCTTTTGAGTTGTGGACTGGGCGGAAGCCTAGTCTGAATCATCTTCGTGTATGGGGTTGTCCAGCTGAAGTAAAGATTTATGATCCTAATTTGAAAAAGTTAGATCCGAGAACAATTCTTTGTTTTTTCATTGGTTATCCAATGCACTCAAAAGGCTATCGCTTTTACCGTCCTACTCGTGGTACGCGAATTGTTGAATCTCAGACTGCTAAGTTTCTGATATTTGATGTTGCTGAAAATATTCCTTCAACATCTCTTGAAATGGGGGAGTCATCTAAAGGAATTTGTATTCCTATGTCATTTTCAAGAGATGATAATAGTAGTCTCTATCCTACTCCAGTTGGTAATGCTCCCATTATTGATGAATACATTGCTCCTAATATCTAAGATGACCAGGGTCCTATTATTGATGAGGAACCTATTATGAAGAAGGTTTTGTTGTTGATGAGGGTCCTGTTATCAGAGAAATCTAATTGTGGAATATGTCATTCAAAATGATGGTCAATAAATAGAGGTTATTCCAGAAGTACCTCCTATATGGAGATCTCAAAGACAAAAGATGTCAATAAGGTGTGATGATAATTTTATTTACCTTGGAGAAGGTGAATGTAATCTTGGTCATTTTGTGGAACCTCTCACTTATAGTGAAGCACCTAATTGTCCACAATCTTCAAAATGGTTAGCAGCTACGGATGATGAGATCGACTCCATGAAGAAAAATGGTGTATGGGAGCTAGTTTTATTACCTGATAGTTTTAAACCAATAGGTTGTAAGTGGATTTTAAAAACTAAAAGGGATAAAAAGGGACAGATTGAAAGGTTTAAAGTGTGTTTAGTGGCTAAAGGCTTTACTCAAAGAGAAGGTATTGATTACACTCAAAATTTTCTCACCTGTTTCTACTAAAGATTCATTCAGAATTATTATGGCCTTAGTTGCGCATTTTGATTTAGAGTTGCATCAAATGGATGTTAAAACTATTGTTCTGAATGGAGAATTGAGTGAGCAAATTTTTTATGTCTCAATCTGAAGGCTTCGAGGAAAATGGAAATGACAATTTGTTTTGCAAATTGAAATGATCTATTTATGGTCTCAAACAGGCATCTCACCAGTGGTACTTGAAGTTTGATAAGGTTGTGTCACTGTTGGGTTTCATCGAGAACAAGTTTGACTAGTGTATTTATATGAAGATCAGTGGGATGTTGTCCTCAAAAGTGAGTGTTTTAATATTTATACTCGCAAGTGCACGAATCGTTTCGGAATATAGTGTTCATGTAAGTGCAAGGTCGAACCCATGGGAGTTGACTAACATCAAAAGAAACTATTTCAAACAAAATAAGAATATTCTAACCTAGCTCCAAATATTTGATAGGATTTTGGTTTTGCAAAATAAAATAAAAGACAAGTAACTAAAATACTTAAGATTAAAGATGAGTGAGTATGAAAATGATTTTCAAATAAGATGAGTAAAATAAGATTATTAAGATATTAGAATCCACAAAATGCAAGTTCAATAATATTTATAAGTATATTGATTCCCAAGTTTTAGATATAGTTGAAATAAATCTCACCATATTTTCCAAAATATATTTTTCATTTAAGTACAAGTTATTTTCAAAAAGGTAGGATTTTTCTTCACTTATAAAATGTATAATTTCTAAGCATTAAATGTGTTACAATTTAATGAAACTACACAAAATCAAAGAAACTGTGTTTAGGCAAAATATAACACTTATATTCTAAGAATTAGATGTAAACAATTTAATGAAAGACATTTAATCAAAGAGTATTATATTTTTGCATAATGAAGAACTAAGTAGAAATATGCTTTAACAATCAAAAATACATGATATTGAAGATGAAAAAGACATATTTTTGATAGAAAAATCCATGAACTTTATATCACAAATGGGAAATCAACATACAAACATAAACACTATCTAGTTACATTTTGCTTCATCATTATCTTAATAATCTTGAAAAAAGATTAGAAGCTCATAACTAGATAAAAATTACAAAAGATAAACATACTTGACATGCTCTTCAAAGTGTAAAAATGGTAGAAAGAAAATGGTAAAAATGAAGAGTGTGGAATGGAGAAGTGTTTTGGGTTGAAGAGGTGTTTAGGAGGGTGAAGAGATGTCTTTTGAAATGGTCTTCCAACACCATATTTATAGGAAAAATTAGAGAATTAAATTAATCAAAATAAATAAATAAAATGATTAATTTAATTAGTGTTGGGAAGAGAATGGATAAATAGAGTATGTGTAAGAGTATTGGAAAAAATAAATGTTTTGTAAGGATGTAAAAGTAGTGAAAGATAGGGTAAAAATAAAATAGGAATGTTTATTTAGGTGAAATAAGTAGGAAAGAGTGAATAGGTATTTAGGTGTAAGTTATGGGAGAAAAATATGGATTTTTGGCTTTTATGTGTATGAGAAAATAAGAATAAAGCAATTAATTTAACAGCTTTTTTCTTTGTTCTCAGCAGGTGGCAGCTGGCGAGCTGTGATTGGAGGAGAAGCTGACGAGGCGGTTGCGTGGCGCTTGCTGATTCGCTGAGGCGCTGACGGAAGGGGACCACGCAGGAGGAAGGCTGGCAGGCGGGTCTGGCGCACCACTTGCGCCTGTCTGGAGTGTGGCTCACGCACGCATGGGAGCCCTCCGATCAGTCAACGAACGGTGCGGATGGGCTGTTGACTTTGACCGAGAGTGGGCTTCATAAAGGTTGATCTGATTTCCTTTTCTAAAATTATGCTTTTGACCCATTTCTTTAAGTTTTTCTTCATTTTAATCCCAATCTTTTTCTACCAAATACACCTAAAAATACATAAAATTAATTAAAAAACTAAAATAAAATTAAAAATAAATAGCACATAACATATTATAATAAAATAATTATAAAAACACATAAAAACATATAAAATTACAATAAAGCTAATAAATTCAAAAATAATTAAAAACTTACTAAATTAATTAAAAACTTAAGAACTAAACCAATTTTTAGTTAAAAAAAATGTGAAAAATAACTCTAATTTCTAGAGTTATCACAACCCCAAACTTAAAATTTTGCTAGTCCTCAAGCAAAAGAAAAATTAAAAACACACATTTTTTTTTTATTTTGGTGATATCAAAAATGTCCTCAAAAATTGCACATTGAAAATAGCTTATATAAAATATGAATAAAAATTAAGCTTATCTAATTAATTCAATAGTCAATCTTGCGTTGAAAATATATTTTAAATTCTAAATCTAAAATCTATTCATCAAATTATTATGTGAATTTTAGAAAAATTATTGTAACAAAATATTTATTTCACATAACAAGATGAATACTTTTTTTTTCAAAATTTGATTTTTTAGCAAAATTGACCCAAGAATTAAAAATAAAGCTTAAAAAAGATTCATATTTGTATAAACTAAAATCAAACTCAATCAAGGGTATTATCATAGGAAAAAGGGGATATCACCAAAGGGTTTTTTTTTTTTTTTTTAAAGGCATAAATATATATATATAGAAAATTAATATATTTTTTTTGTTTTTTTTTTACTAGAAAAATAATAATAAACATTTTTCTTTGTTTTTTTTTTATGAAAATATATAATATTACTACTTTAGCATCCAAACAATAATTTTTTTTTTTTTTTAGTGAAAAATACTCTACCATTTCTAAGCACATGAAAGAAATAACCATAGGAACTCACCACCCCAAACTTAATTTATGCATTGTCCTCAATGTATCAAAATACAAATATAAATTGAAAGTGAAAGAGTTGAGAGTTTAGAATGGTCATACCTCATCTTGGAGCATGTCAAGAGCAACAAATTGATAACAAAAATCAAAACAAAAAGTTAATCTAAAACATAAAGAAAAACACATATTACCAAGAATTGATGAGAGCAATTAAGGATCATGGTAAATTGGATCCTCAAGGAGGATTTCATCCACTTCCACATTTTTCAATTCTAAAAATGGTTTCAATTTTTGTCCATTAACTTTGAATACATTACCATTATTAGGATTTTCAATTTCAATGGCTCCATGTGGAAAAACAGTGCGAATAATGTATGGACCTACTCACCTAGAGCGTAACTTTCCCGGAAAGAGATGCAAACGAGAATTGTATAAAAGGACTTTTTGACCGGGAGAAAAATCTTTTCTCAAAATATTTTTGTCATGGTAAAATTTCATTCGGTCCTTATACTTTTTCGAATAGTCATATGCATCATGCCTAAGCTCTTCTAACTCATTCAATTGAAGCTTTCTTTTCTCACCCGCTTTGTCTAAGGAAAAATTTAGTTGCTTAATAGCCCAATAGGCTCTATGTTCTAACTCAACGGGTAAGTGGCATGCCTTCCCATAAACAAGTCTATAGGGAGACATTCCAATGGGCGTTTTGTATGCAGTACGATATGCCCATAATGCATCAATGAGTCTTAGGGACCAATCTTTCCTAGTGGGGTTGACAGTTTTCTCTAAGATGTGCTTAATCTCCCTATTTGATATTTCAACTTGGCCACTAGTTTGTGGGTGATAAGGTGTAGTGACTTTATGTGTAATGCCATATTGTTTCATTAAATGTTCAAAAGGCCTATTACAAAAGTGTGTACCATTATCACTAATGATAGCACGTGGTGAACCAAATCGTGAGAAAATATTTTCTTTCAAAAACTTAAGCACAACTTTGTGGTCATTAGTGTGACATGCAATAGCTTCTACCCATTTAGACACATAATCAACACCAACAAGAATGTATAAATTACCAAAAGAATTAGGAAATGGACCCATAAAATCAATGCCCCAAACATCAAATATTTCAACAATAAGAATAGGATTTAAAGGCATCATGTTTCTTCTAGTTACACTTCCTAATTTTTGACAACGTTCACAAGATTTGCAATATATATAAGTGTCATGAAAAATAGTAGGCCAATAAAATCCACATTGTAAAATTTTCAAAGCAGTTTTCTTACCACTAAAATGTCCACCACATGCATGATCATGACAAAAAGATATGATTTTAGGTTGATCACAGTTTGGAATGCATCTTCTTATTATTTGATCAGGGCAATATTTAAACAAATAAGGATCATCCCACATGAAATTTTTCACTTCAGCATAAAATTTAGATTTATCTTGTTTAGACCAATGAGAAGGAATTTCACCAGTGACCAAATAATTGACAATATCAGCATACCAAGGAAAAGAAGATACATGCATGAGTTGTTCATCAGGAAAAGTTTCAATAATAGTGGTGGAATCATGATTAGTTTCAACAACAATTCTAGACAAATGATCAGCTACAACATTTTCAGAACCTTTTTTATCACGTATCTCTAAATCAAATTCTTGTAAAAGCAAGATCCAACGAATTAAACGAGATTTAGCATCTTTTTTCGACAAGAGATATTTCAATGCAGCATGATCAGAATAGACAATTATTTTAGATCCTAACAAATAAGACCTAAACTTCTCTAATGCAAACACAACAGCAAGCAATTCTTTTTCAGTTGTAGTGTAATTCAATTGAGCTTCATTTAAAGTTTTGCTAGCATAGTATATTACATGAGGTAACTTGTTAATTCTTTGTCCTAAAACAGCACCAATTGCATAATCAGAAGCATCACACATTATTTCAAAAGGAACATTCCAATCGGGAGGGCGAATAATAGGTGCACTAGTTAAAAGGGATTTCAATTTTTCAAAGGCAACATGGCAATCATTATCAAAGACAAAAGCATTTTCTTTTCCAAGTAAATGACATAATGGGCGTGAAATTTTGCTAAAGTCTTTTATGAATCTTCTATAAAAACCGGCATGGCCTAAGAATGATCTAATTTCTTTTCTCGTCTCGGTGGAGGAAGTTTTGAAATAAGATCTACTTTTGCTTTATCAACTTCTATTCCTTGAGATGAAATCACATGACCTAAGACAATTCCCTTTTTAACCATGAAATGACATTTTTCCCAATTAAGAACTAAATTCATTTCTTTGCAACGAATTAAAACAAGAGAAAGATGGTGCAAACAATCATCAAAAGAATTTCCAAACACAGAAAAATCATCCATAAACACTTCAAGATTTCTTTCAACCATATCAGAAAATATTGCAATCATACATCTTTGAAATGTTGCAGGAGCATTACAAAGACCAAAAGGCATTCGACGATATGCAAAGGTTCCAAAAGGGCAAGTAAAGGTAGTCTTTTCTTGATCTTCGGGGGCAATGGGGATTTGGTTATATCCCGAATACCCATCAAGAAAGCAATAATAAGCATGGCCAGCTAATCGTTCAAGCATTTGGTCAATGAAGGGTAAAGGGAAGTGGTCTTTCCTAGTGACACGATTCAACTTTCTATAGTCTATACACACTCTCCACCCAGTTTGGACTCTAGTGTTACGAATATTATGTTTATTACGCAAGTGTACGTATCAAGTAGTATCTCACGCAAGTGAGGTCGAACCACAGGGAATTGGATTAAGTACTACTAAATTATACTTATGATTCTATTTGGTAAAATAATAAGTTTGCAATTTAAAAATAAAGAACTCAGAAATTAAAGGGAAAATAAACGAAGATTAATCAAGATGAGAGATTAGGGAGGTGAATCCTGCTGATAAGCTACCTATGTTAATGCCTAATTGCTATCCTTATCTCAATGTGAAAGACAGATTATAAATTAACCTAACTCTTTTCAGATCTTTTAGGTTCTAAATAATATGTTCTCTAATTAACTTCTTAATTAGATCAACACAAAATCAGCATTAAGCAATAATCTATTAGTCACTAAGGCTATGTAAATACTTTCGTTTTACATCAAAACCTAGACTATCCAAATTTTAGCATTCCTAATTCTCACTTTTCAGATTTCGAATTAGGATCATAGAGCATGTAAAAGGTGATCAAGCTTACACATGAAATTAAACACAAATAGAGATAGTATTCACACATAAGATGAAGGAATGGCAATTATTTATTAACTAGGCATAAACTTAAACAACAATCATCATCCTCCCTTATTGGGAAATTTAGTTCATAATAACTCTAAAAACATCCATGATTAATTCAGAATTAAAAACAAACATAAAGATGAATAAGAAGGGTAAAAGAAAGAAACTAGAAGGTGGTATCGCTCCGGGTCTTCAAGATAGCTTCCTCTCCACTTTGCCTCCACTATTAGGTCTGTTTTTGCTTGCCTCTGACCTTCAATGTCGTATTCCTTATATAGGGATGAGTGGTGAGCCTCCAATTGAGTGAAAAATCAAAATTAGGTCAAATCTGCGATTTCCGTACCTAGTCGCGACTAGCATTTAAGCTGGTCGCGACTATAGGCAAAACTCGAAAAACCGAGTTTCTGCCTATCTTACGAAGTCGCGACCAGGTCGCGACCAGGAAAAAAGGTCGCGACCTGGCTCTCTGGAGGTCGCGACTACTGATGCTTCAAGAACCGAATTTTCCAATTTTTTCCAAGTTTGTCCCAGTTTTTCGCCATTTGACTGGATTCGAACTTTAACACCCCGGGAACCTGAAATAATGAAAATCAAGCGTAAAACTGCTCCAAAAGACACCAATAGACGAGATAATGCTAACTTTAAAGACCCGAAATATAGGTTAATTATAACCTAACAAAATCCCCCAAACTAGATTCTTACTCGCCCCCGAGTAAGATAAAAAAAAACTAACTACGCTATCAGATAATCACTACACTGCTGACTCATGCTCTGTTTTCTTCCTTGCATAAACTAGAATTTTGATCTTACTAACTCTAACAATTAACTCGGATGCTCAATTATAATCACTATGTACAACTGCAACAATCTACTCAAATGTGAAACATTGTTATAAGAGTTTTACTCTTTCCATTAATTCCACAATCCGATAACTCATAAGCTTGCATGTTTACCTTTCTCCACTAATGTTGACAGTATTCTTTGGAATCATTAGGTCTTTTTAAGGTTTAGGTTATATGGCTTAGATATTCAGGGATAGGTAAAAAAAACAATTTTGGCTCAAGATATCATAAGCGCACAAACAGAACCCACAAGCTTCTTACTCTTCTTTTTCAATACCCCATAGTGTTCCCACATTTACCAAGATTGAGAGAAGATATATTTACTATTTTCCAACATCACTGAAATCATATACTTTATTTATTTATTTTTTCTTTTTTTTTTCTTTTTTTTTTCAGTGACATTGAATTACACAAAAAATTTTTTTCTTCTCAATCTTACAACTTTTTTTTTTTTCCTCTTACTATTTCGTCACACTAAATGTTTCTTTTCCCCCAAACTAATCATATAGCTTATGATATCATTGATAATCATGGTGAGAATAAAAATTAATAGTGTGGTTGCAAAATTTCAAATCAGTGGGTGAAAACACAACAGATTAAGGCTCACTAGGGATATACATTATGGTAGGCTTGAAAGGCTCAAACTATCCAACAAATGCCTAAGTCATGTTCCAATTGAACACTATCAAGGATTTCGCCTCAAAATAATAAACATGCAAGTTCTAAGCTATCCTGTCAATCTTACCACAAACCATAGTAAAACAGTTATAAAAATTTTCACAACTTGAGTATGTGCAGAAAAACACAGGTTTCTAAGCATCCAAACTAATCCAAAGAGTTAACAAAATCAAGCACACAGTTATTTTACAGTTTCAGATCACATCACACTAATCAGCAGTATACAACTATCATCAAGTTTATTGCCATTCCTTAACTAAAACAAAAAACTAAAACAGAAAATTAAAATGCAGAAATTAAATTTTTTTTTTCTTAAGCCTCTCCCCCCAAACTAAATATTACATTGCCCCCAATGTGTACAATAATATGCAGAGAGAAGAAACTTACCTGAGACCCTCTCAGAAAGGGTTGGGTGGACCCTTTTCATCCAAAAGAGCCCTCGTACTAAATGAAGAAAATTGACCACTAATAGTGTTGATTTCAGATTTTTGCACAAGAGTAAGCTCACCTTCAGAACTACCACACATCAATCTTTTCCAACGACGCTGAATCGTTCGAAGTCGCTCTTTAGGCTTTGCTTTCTTCTTATCAGCTTTAACAAAAGAACCCTTCACCATCTCAATCTTGCAACAGGTAGGAATGTCGGTTGGGGCAAAAACATTAAAATTGACCTCTTCATCTTGCACTCTTAACTTTAACTCTCCCTTTTGAACATCTATTAATGCTCGGCCCGTGGCTAAGAATGGTCTTCCCAAAATAATGGGAATAGTTGAATCTTCCTCCATATCAAGAATTAGGAAATCAGCAGGGAAGATAAACTTACCAACCTTCACCAGTACATCTTCTATTATCCCACGAGGATGAGTCAAAGAACGATCTGCCAGTTGTAAAGTCACTGTTGTAGGCTTTGCTTTTCCCAATCCTAGCCTCTTGAAGACAGACAAAGGCATTAGATTAATGCTTGCTCCTAGATCACATAGAGCTTTAGTTTCCACCGAACCCCCTATAGAGCATGGAATATTGAAACTACCCGGATCTTTAAGCTTGGGCGGTAGTTTCTTTTGCAAAATGGCGCTACATTCCTCAGTTAATGCCACTGTTTCATAGTCCTCCAATTTTCTCTTCTTAGACAATATCTCCTTCATGAACTTCACATAACGGGGCATTTGTTCCAAGGCTTCAGCAAAAGGAATGTTGATGTGTAGTCTTTTGAAGACCTCTAGAAATTTTGTGAACTGCTTGTCTAGATTGGTCTTACGGAGTCTCTGAGGATAAGGTATCTTTTCATGATGCTCAATACTGATTGGTGGGGACTGTTGTGGTTGTGTTGAGCTATCAGTAGCCTTCTCTACTGTTGGTGTTGGGGTTGGCACTGGTTGAACTTTAATATCCTTATTCACATCAATCGGTTGTGTCAATTCAGGCCCATCATACTTCTTACCGCTCCTCAGGGTAATTGAATTGCAGTTTTCCTTAGGATTAATTTCAGTTGTACTAGGCAAATTTCCTTGAGGACGGGTTGCTACCTGAGTTGCTAATTGGCCCATCTGAGTCTGCAGGTCTTTAATGGAAGATCTAGTTTCAGTCATGAATTGTAGCAATAAATCTATCTGCAAACCAGAATTTCCACCAGAGGTTTGTTGCTGATTAAACTGTTGGTTCTGATTCTGGTTCTGATTTCGTTGCTGATAGAACCCACTGTTTCTTCGGTTATTACCCTGGTTGAACCCATAATTGTTGTTATTATTCTGTGAAAAATTTCCAATGGCTTTAGCTTCATCCATTGGCAAATCATCCACATCTGCTTGACACTCTGAAAAGTGATGACTTCCTCCACATAACTCACACACAACTTGGGCTTGTTTAGCTTGCCCTGCAATTAGCTTTGTCAATGCCTCAACCTGTGCTGTCAACTTGGTGATGGCATCGACCTCTAACACACCAGCTACCCTCTTTGATTGACTCCTCTCAGTTGGCCACTGTTGATTGTTTAGAGCCATCTCCTCTAATAGATCATAAGCCTCATTAGCACTCTTCCTCATAAAGGCTCCTCCAGCTGCAGCATCTATTAAAGTTCTTGTATTTCCTACCAACCCATTGTAGAAGTTGTGGACCAGCATCCACTTCTCTATACCATGGTGAGGGCACTTTCTGATCAAATCTTTAAACCTCTCCCAAGCCTCATGGAGAGATTCATTATCTTGTTGGCAGAAGTTATTAATTTCTCCTCTCAGCTTTGCAGACTTGGCTGGAGGAAAGAACTTTGACAAGAATTTCGTTGCCAGATCATTCCAGGTGGCAATAGAGTTGGGTGGCAAGGAGTTTAGCCAACTCTTGGCTCGCTCTCTAAGAGAGAATGGGAACAGTCTCAGTCGAATAGCATCATCACTAACTCCATTAACTTTAAAGGTTTCACAAAGTTCCATGAAGTTAGAAAGATGCAGATTAGGATCTTCAGAAGGGAAGCCACCAAACTGAACTGAAGACTGCACCATCTGAAGTATGGCAGGTTTGATCTCAAAGTTGTTTGCATCCACTGCCGGTGGCCTGATACATGACTGCACTCCCGTCAGAGTAGGGAGGATGTAATCTCTCAAGCTGCGGCCATTAGCTTGATCTTCTACTGCGCCACCATTGTTACCGTTATTGCCTCCATTGTTTGCAGCATTGGCAGCCATAATGTCTGAAGTTTCAGCAGTTGCTGAAACTCCCTCTTGCCTCTTGTTCTTTCGGTTTCTCCTACAAGTTTTCTCGATTTCGGGATCAACTGGTAATATCACTGCTTGTCCTTGACGGCGCATACACTTATGATTCCTGAAATAGATCAAGAAAATATTGCAAGACAAAGGTTAGAAAAATCAGCAAGAGAAAATATACCAAAGTAGAAGTTAGTATAATTTTATGTAATATTAATCTTTAAACAATTCCCCGGCAACGGCGCCAAAAACTTGTTACGAATATTATGTTTATTACGCAAGTGTACGTATCAAGTAGTATCTCACTCAAGTGAGGTCGAACCACAGGGAATTGGATTAAGTACTACTAAATTATACTTATGATTCTATTTGGTAAATTAATAAGTTTGCAATTTAAAAATAAAGAACTCAGAAATTAAAGGGAAAATAAACGAAGATTAATCAAGATGAGAGATTAGGGAGGTGAATCCTGCTGATAAGCTACCTATGTTAATGCCTAATTGCTATCCTTATCTCAATGTGAAAGACAGATTATAAATTAACCTAACTCTTTTCAGATCTTTTAGGTTCTAAATAATATGTTCTCTAATTAACTTCTTAATTAGATCAACACAAAATCAGCATTAAGCAATAATCTATTAGTCACTAAGGCTATGTAAATACTTTCGTTTTACATCAAAACCTAGACTATCCAAATTTTAGCATTCCTAATTCTCACTTTTCAGATTTCGAATTAGGATCATAGAGCATGTAAAAGGTGATCAAGCTTACACATGAAATTAAACACAAATAGAGATAGTATTCACACATAAGATGAAGGAATGGCAATTATTTATTAACTAGGCATAAACTTAAACAACAATCATCATCCTCCCTTATTGGGAAATTTAGTTCATAATAACTCTAAAAACATCCATGATTAATTCAGAATTAAAAACAAACATAAAGATGAATAAGAAGGGTAAAAGAAAGAAACTAGAAGGTGGTATCGCTCCGGGTCTTCAAGATAGCTTCCTCTCCACTTTGCCTCCACTATTAGGTCTGTTTTTGCTTGCCTCTGACCTTCAATGTCGTATTCCTTATATAGGGATGAGTGGTGAGCCTCCAATTGAGTGAAAAATCAAAATTAGGTCAAATCTGCGATTTCCGTACCTAGTCGCGACTAGCATTTAAGCTGGTCGCGACTATAGGCAAAACTCGAAAAACCGAGTTTCTGCCTATCTTACGAAGTCGCGACCAGGTCGCGACCAGGAAAAAGGGTCGCGACCTGGCTCTCTGGAGGTCGCGACTACTGATGCTTCAAGAACCGAATTTTCCAATTTTTTCCAAGTTTGTCCCAGTTTTTCGCCATTTGACTGGATTCGAACTTTAACACCCCGGGAACCTGAAATAATGAAAATCAAGCGTAAAACTGCTCCAAAAGACACCAATAGACGAGATAATGCTAACTTTAAAGACCCGGGGTTAATTATAACCTAACATCTAGTAGGGATTAACTCATTTTGTTCATTTTTAACAACAGTGATCCCAGACTTTTTTGGAACAACTTGAACAGGACTAACCCATGGACTGTCAGAAATAGGGTAAATGATCCCTACATCTAACATTTTAATTACATCATCTCTTACTACCTCTTTCATGTTTGGATTTAATCTTCTTTGACTTTCTCGGGAGGGCTTAGCATTTTCTTCTAAATGAATTTTATGCATGCACACAGCTGGGCTAATTCCCTTAATGTCTCCCATGGTCCAACCTATGGCCTTTTTATGTTTTCTAAGGATATCTAACAACTTTGTTTCTTGTTTTTCATCTAAATCAGATGCAATGATAACGGGATAAGTGTTAGACTCTCCTAGAAATGCATATTTCAAAGTGTCGGGCAAAGGTTTGAGATCTAACTTTGGTGGTTCAGGAATTGACTCAACATGCTCTAATGGAATACATGGTTCAATTTGGGCTTTCCATTTTTCAGTATCCATTAGTGGGGTAGACTCAAGCAAAGAATTGACATCATGAATAAAATCATCAACATTTAAGCACATTCCAAACATTTTTGCATAAGCTTCAAAAGATTCATTCATGTCCATTTCAAACATATTTTCTGTGTTAATCATGTTCACTTCATGTATTTCCTCACACTCAACAGATTTAGCAACATTAAAAACATTCAATTCAACAGTCATGTTTCCAAAAGATAATTTCAATACACCATTACGACAGTTGATAATTGCATTAGATGTAGCTAAAAATGGTCTACCTAAAATGATGGGTATTTGAGCATGAGCATTTTCAACAGGTTGAGTATCAAGAACAATGAAATCAACAGGAAAATAGAACTTATCCACTTTAATTAAAACATATTCTATAATACCTCTAGGAATTTTCACAGAACGATCAGCTAATTGAAGTGTTATAGAAGTTGGTTTTAATTCTCCTAGACCAAGTTGCTTATAAACAGAATAAGGCAATAAATTCACACTAGCTCCTAAATCAAGTAAAGCTTTGTTAATAAAATGATCACCAATGATGCATGAAATTGTTGGACAACCAGGATCTTTATATTTCACAAGGCTTTTGTATTGAATTATGGAACTAACTTGTTCAGTTAAAAAAGCCTTTTTTGGAACATTAGTGTTTCTTTTAACAGTGCAAAGGTCTTTCAGGAATTTGGAGTAGGCAGGAATTTGTTTAATGGCATCTAAGAATGGGATGTTGATACTTACTTGTTTGAACACTTCTAAGATGTCACTATATTGGTTGCCTTTTTTGAGTGGGAGTAATCTTTGTGGAAAAGGAGCTTTTGGAATGGAAGGAAGAATTTGATCATTATCTTTTGACAAGTCATTTGTGTTGGAACTTTGAGGTTGGCTTTGGTCTTTTTCAACTTGAGGTATGTAATCGGGTTTGACAATTTGTTTTCCGGACCTAAGAGTTGAAATAGACTTGGCTTCTTCTTTATGACTAGGAACTCCTACTTCATATTGGCCTTTAGGATTTGGGACGGGTTGGCTAGGAAATCTTCCTTTTTCTCTCTCAGTTACAGCATTGGCGAGTTGACCCAATTGTGTCTCAAGTTTGGCAATGGATTGAGATTGATTTTGCATGATTTGTTGGGTGGATTGCATGAATTGTTGTAAAGTGTCTTCTAAGGAAGGCTTTCTTTGTGGGGGGTAAGGTTGACTTGGTTGGGCATGATTCGGATTTGGCATATTGAATTGATTTCCTTGGTTCATTTGTGGTTGGTTTTGTCTCCATGAAAAATTGGGATGGTTTCTCCAATTAGGATTGTATGTGTTAGAAAATGGGCTATCATTTGGTTTACCATATGAATGTAATGCATTAGCCTCTTCGGAAAATGTTTCAAGAAAAGAAGGACATGATTGATCATTATGACAAGTACTAGCAAAAACATCTTTTTTAGGTTGAACATGAGAATTCATATTTTGACTTATGACTAAGGCTTCTACTTTTCTTGCTAATTTTTCAAAAGATGTTCTCAAATCAGTTTCTTCTTTAATTTCATATTTTCCTCCTCTTTTAGGTGAATTATTTGCTCTAGACCTAGGCTCAGAATAATTCCATTGTTGTGAATTAACAGACAATTCTTCAAGAGCTTCCCAAGCCTCTTGCCCTTGTAATTTCAAAAAATTTCCGGTATGCATAGACTGAATCATTTGTCGGTTTGAAGGGGTTAAACCATCATAAAAATATTTTACAAGTCTCCATTTTTCAAAACCGTGGTGGGGACATTTTAATAATAAATCTTTAAATCTTTCCCAACATTCATAAAATTCTTCATTATCTTTTTGATAAAATTCGGAGATTTCTCTTCTTAAATTATCAGTTTTGGACATGGGGAAAAATTTGGCAAGAAATTTATTAAAAAGTTGTTCCCAAGTGGTTATGGTTCCGGTTGGAAGTGAGTTTAACCAAGCTTTGGCTCTATCTTTTAAAGAAAAAGGAAACAACCTAAGCTTAACCGATTCATCCGAAAAATTTTGAAAACGAAAAGTTGAGCAAATATCTAAGAAATCTTTTACATGCATATAAGGATCTTCTCTTTCTAAACCATAAAAAGAAGGCAACAATTGAATGATGGATGGTTTAAGTTCAAAATGAGTGGCATTAGTAGTAGGCAAAACAATGCATGATGGAGCATTAGATGAAATAGGTGAAAAATATTCAAGTAGTGTTTTTTCTTGCGCAATATTAGGTTCTTGTTCCATTATGCTTAATTTTTCAAAAACACTTTCAATTTCACCTAAAGTTACTACTCTTTTTACCAAACGATTTTTAGAATCACGTTGCCAATGATGCATGCAATGTCACAAATTTCACAAAGAAACACAAATAACACACAATAATCTCAAGAAGACAAATTTCTGATGTGGAAGATCAGTTATAAACCGCAACCACAGAGCATACTTATAACACAAAGAGATTATGATTTTTTTTTGCAAAATTTTTAATTTTTCAATTTTTTTTTTTTTTTGGTTTGACTTGTTCCCAGGCCTATTTGATTCCACTTACTCACGACTTAATAACAACTCCCCGGGGTTAATTATTAAGTGTGGATGGGAACTTTGCCAAATTTCCTTTAAGCAAAAATTGCTTATGTTGAAAGAACAAGCTTTGTTTTTAATTTTTTTTTCAAGTATTTTCTTAAGCAAAGTAAATAAAATTACAACTAAATAAATACAATAATAATGATAGATAGTTATATTAAAGTTAGGAGGCACAAAATGCCATCAACTAACTATAATAATAATAGTGGTAGTAATAATAATAATAAGATTTTAGGAGGCACAAGATGCCATCAACTAAAATGATAAACAAAAATAAAAGCTAGGAGGCACTAATGCCATCACTAGAGAAGGGATAATAGGAGGCAAAAATGCACTCAACTATCAAGTATGTAGGAGGCACAAAATGCACTCAACCACTAAAAGAAAAAAAGGTTAGGAGGCAAAAATGCACTCAACTAACAAATAGGTAGGAGGCACAAAATGCCATCAACTACCAATAAATATGTATATATATAGTATATAATATATAATATATAACAATATATATATGTATAAATATGTATAACTTTCTCTTTTTTTTTGAACTTTTTTTTTCGATTTTTTTTGATGAAAATGAGAAAATAAAAAAAAATAACTAGTAGAAGAGTATTACTTACCTTGTAGAAAGATCGTTTCTTTCTAGCAACTCCCCGGCAACGGCGCCAAAAACTTGTTGTCCTCAAAAGTGAGTGTTTTAATATTTATACTCGCAAGTGCACGAATCGTTTCGGAATATAGTGTTCATGTAAGTGCAAGGTCGAACCCATGGGAGTTGACTAACATCAAAAGAAACTATTTCAAACAAAATAAGAATATTCTAACCTAGCTCCAAATATTTGATAGGATTTTGGTTTTGCAAAATAAAATAAAAGACAAGTAACTAAAATACTTAAGATTAAAGATGAGTGAGTATGAAAATGATTTTCAAATAAGATGAGTAAAATAAGATTATTAAGATATTAGAATTCACAAAATGCAAGTTCAATAATATTTATAAGTATATTGATTCCCAAGTTTTAGATATAGTTGAAATAAATCTCACCATATTTTCCAAAATATATTTTTCATTTAAGTACAAGTTATTTTCAAAAAGGTAGGATTTTTCTTCACTTATAAAATGTATAATTTCTAAGCATTAAATGTGTTACAATTTAATGAAACTACACAAAATCAAAGAAACTATGTTTAGGCAAAATATAACACTTATATTCTAAGAATTAGATGTAAACAATTTAATGAAAGACATTTAATCAAAGAGTATTATATTTTTGCATAATGAAGAACTAAGTAGAAATATGCTTTAACAATCAAAAATACATGATATTGAAGATGAAAAAGACATATTTTTGATAGAAAAATCCATGAACTTTATATCACAAATGGGAAATCAACATACAAACATAAACACTATCTAGTTACATTTTGCTTCATCATTATCTTAATAATCTTGAAAAAAGATTAGAAGCTCATAACTAGATAAAAATTACAAAAGATAAACATACTTGACATGCTCTTCAAAGTGTAAAAATGGTAGAAAGAAAATGGTAAAAATGAAGAGTGTGGAATGGAGAAGTGTTTTGGGTTGAAGAGGTGTTTAGGAGGGTGAAGAGATGTCTTTTGAAATGGTCTTCCAACACCATATTTATAGGAAAAATTAGAGAATTAAATTAATCAAAATAAATAAATAAAATGATTAATTTAATTAGTGTTGGGAAGAGAATGGATAAATAGAGTATGTGTAAGAGTATTGGAAAAAATAAATGTTTTGTAAGGATGTAAAAGTAGTGAAAGATAGGGTAAAAATAAAATAGGAATGTTTATTTAGGTGAAATAAGTAGGAAAGAGTGAATAGGTATTTAGGTGTAAGTTATGGGAGAAAAATATGGATTTTTGGCTTTTATGTGTATGAGAAAATAAGAATAAAGCAATTAATTTAACAGCTTTTTTCTTTGTTCTCGCAGTGGCACCGGCGAGCTGTGATTGGAGGAGAAGCTGACGAGGCGGTTGCGTGGCGCTTGCTGATTCGCTGAGGCGCTGACGGAAGGGGACCACGCAGGAGGAAGGCTGGCAGGCGGGTCTGGCGCACCACTTGCGCCTGTCTGGACTGTGGCTCACGCACGCATGGGAGCCCTCCGATCAGTCAACGAACGGTGCGGATGGGCTGTTGACTTTGACCGAGAGTGGGCTTCATAAAGGTTGATCTGATTTCCTTTTCTAAAATTATGCTTTTGACCCATTTCTTTAAGTTTTTCTTCATTTTAATCCCAATCTTTTTCTACCAAATACACCTAAAAATACATAAAATTAATTAAAAAACTAAAATAAAATTAAAAATAAATAGCACATAACATATTATAATAAAATAATTATAAAAACACATAAAAACATATAAAATTACAATAAAGCTAATAAATTCAAAAATAATTAAAAACTTACTAAATTAATTAAAAACTTAAGAACTAAACCAATTTTTAGTTAAAAAAAAATGTGAAAAATAACTCTAATTTCTAGAGTTATCATGGGAGACATCATATTTTTCTTGTTCTTTATGTAGATGATATTTTACTTGCCAGCAGTGATTTGTCATTACTAAATGAGACCAAAAATTTTCTGTCTTCCAATTTTGATATGAAAGATCTTGGAGAGGCATCCTATGTTTTGGGGATTGCGATCCATCGTGACAAGGATCGAAAAGTTCTTGGCTTATCTCAAGAAGCTTACATTAATCGTGTGCTCAAAAGGTTCAACATGGATTTGTGTAAAGCTGGTTCTGTTCCTATTCTGAAAGGGGACAAGGTCACTAAGCAGCAATGTCCTAAGAACGACTTGGAAAGAGAAGCAATGAAGAATATCCCATATGCAAGTGCAGTAGGGAGTTTGATGTATGCTTAGGTTTGCACTAGACCTGATATTGCTTTCATGGTCGATGTTCTTAGGATATATTTATCTGATCCTGGCCATGATCATTGGGTTGCAGCTAATAAAGTTTTGAGATATTTGCATAGAACGAAGAGTTTTATGCTTGTGTATAAGCATGTCAACAATCTTTAAGTTGTTCGTTATTCAGATTCAGATTTTGGTGGTTATGTAGATGATTTAAAGTCAACTTCTGGCTATATTTTCACTTTTGTTGGTGCTGTTATTTCTTGAAAAAGTGTTAAATAGACTTTAATCGTATCATCTACTATGTATGTTAAATTTGTTGCATGTTATGGGGCATCTTTGCAAGCTTTATGGTTAAAGAATTTGATTTTAGAGATACGACTAGTTGATCCTATTTCCTCTCCTATACTAATCTATTGTGATAATAGTATTGTTGTTTTCTTTTCAAAGAATAATGAGATTAGTAGTGCTTCTAAATATAAGGAAATAAAGTATCTCACTATTAAAGACTTGGTTAAGAAAGGAGACATTGTGATAGGATATTGAAAGACCAAGTTGATGTTTGCAGATCCTCTAACCAAAGGATTAAGTGCCATATTGTTTGATTACATGTTGTTCATATGAGCATTTTATAATCTTTTGTTCCTTTGGGTTAGTGGGAGTTTCTTGCTTTATCTTTTGAGATTACATTTATATGTAATTTACTTGTTGATGCTATGAACTACTTTGTGGGCCAATACTTTTTTAATTATTGGATGTTTATGCTTTCAGCTAGGCTTTGTTATATTCTCGAGAATAATTGAATTGAAAGCATGTAGTTCATATCTTGTTGTGATCATTGTATTTTAAGTATATTTACTAAAAGACAATGATATTTTGTTGGCTTAATGTTTTAAGCAAGTTTAGTGACACTTACTTATTTATTAAGTAGTGTATGTTTAATTTCACTGGCTTATTTATTAAGCATCACGGTATCAGTGAAATTGAGGACTGATAAGGATATTATGTTATTTTAAATTGATCACATGTTGAACATAATTCCTTACCACACTACTAGACTTATTGACCATGTCGATTTTAAACTTTGGTATTTGTGATTATGAATGTCTTTTGTTGAGTTAAAAACAATATGATTGTCATAGTTCATTATCAAAGGTTAAATTGGGCCGGTATGTTGAGATGCTATCAGAGAACTATCATTTTTTAAAGTGGCTACAAATGTTTTCCTGTTGTTCAACCCATGAGTTGTTTTCAAACAAAATTATTTTGATATATAATATATATGTATTAAAATCAATGTAGCCCAAGTGGGAGAATGTTAGACTTTTTATTTGGGCTTACATTAAATTTTATTGGTTTTATTAAAACTTGGGTTGATTGGATAGTTCTTTGCTGTGTTAGCCCATGTTGTTGGTGATCAATTGTTAATGGACTTAGCATCTGTGTGTGTTAGGCTAAAATTAGTCTAAGATTCGGGTCATATTTCGGTTAGTTTTCACTCTTTGTTTCTAGTTTTAGGGCTATATTACGCTTGATTCTCTTGTTTCAGGTCCTCGGGCATTTAAAGAAAGTATGTACAAGAATTGAGGCGAAATGGTGAAAGAATCGAGAAGAAAATCCAAAATTGGTGTCGCTGCCAGTTCCAGTCGCGACGGGGAATTTGCCAGTCGCGACGGGAATTGGCAGAGACATCCCCAAGAACTCAAACTGCACTCCAGTCGCGACTGGGACTTTGCCAGTCGCGACTGGAAAAGGCAGAGAGAATTTTGAGACATATCTGCTTAACCCCGTCGCGACGGGGCTTTGCTGGGCCGCGACGGCACCCAAAGGACGGGATTTTTGGGCAGTTTCATAATTTCACGAATTTTAAAGATGAGAATTGGTTTAAATAGAGGGAGTTCGTGAAAATTAGGATTCATTCAGAATTGGAACCCTAGAAACAAAGGAGGAGGCTAGAAGAGCGGCTTGTGGCGACCCGGATCAATTGCTTCAACTAGTTCTTTCTCTTCTCTTTAATTTTTCTATGTTCTTTTCTATTTCAATGTTAATTATGGATTTGATTATGGATGTTTTGAACTAAACTCCTATTTAGGGAGAATGATGAATGTTGTTTAAGTTTTTCATAGTTAATGATTAATTGCCATTCCTCCATCTTGATTGTGAATACTATTCATATTTGTGTTTAATTTCCATGTGCAAGATTGATCACCTTTTACATGTTTTATGATCTTAATTCAAAATCTGAAAAGTGAGAATTGAGAATGCTAAAAATTGGATAGTCTAGGTTTTGATGTGAAACGAAAGTATTTACATAGCCTTTGTGACATTTAGATTATTGCTTAATGCTGATTTCATGTTAGTTTAATTAAGAGATTAATTAGAGAGCATGAGATTTAGAACCTAGAAGATCTGAAAAGAGCTAGGTTAATTCATAATCTGTCATTCACTTCAAGAGAAGGATAGAAATTAGACATTAACATTGGTAACTTAACAACAGGATTCGTCTCCCTATTTTCTTATCTTGATTAATCTTCCTTTTGTTAGTTTTAATTTTCTGAATTGTTTTATCTAATTCATAAAAAGTATTCTTTTACCAGATAGAATCAATAGTATAATTTAGTAGTAATTAGTCCAATTCCCTGTGGTTCGACCTCACCTGTGTGAGTGTACTACTTGATTGCGTATACTTGCGTAGTGATCATAATTTTCGTAACAAGTTTTTGGCGCCGTTGCCGGGGAATTGTATAAAGATTGATATTACATAAAATTATACTAACTTCTACTTTGGTTAATTCTTTTTGCTTATTTCTAATCTGTTTCTTTTAGATTAAATTTTGTAATATTATTAAAAATTAAATTTTGTTCTAATTTTGTTTTTCTTTTTAGTTTTAGTATTAATTTTTTTGTTTCAATTTTTTTTTTATCTTTTTAGTACTAATTTAGTTTTATTTTTTTAATTTTACTAATATTTTACTTATGAGTTTGAACTGCAAGATAAATCCAGATGCTTTATCTTGATGATTTTGTCCAACAACACAATGAACCATTCTATTCTGCTTGGAGGAGATTTAAAGAGCTTGGAGAGAGATGTTATCCCACTTTCTCAAGTGGATGTTTTACATGGCTCTTGTATAATGGACTTAACGGTGAAACAAGAAGCTGGGTTGATTATGGAGCAGAGGCAACGGGAGCGCCTTTATTAATGAGAGGCTATGATGTAATAAATCTGTTGAATGATATGGCAGATTTTGATTACGATTGGCATTGGAATCCATCACTTCAGGGTTGGAGTCACCAATACCCACCTTATTGCCCAAATTCATCCCAACAAACAGAAAAAGAGGAGCAACTACTATCACTTCTACAATCACTTCCAGGAGAGATTAATCGCTTAACTGACATGGTGAGATCTTTAAGTGATAATTCAATGACTCATGATTCAGAATGTAATAACTTCAATGATGAAAGTTATGAGAGTTGTTGGTACAATGAAGAAGGGTCATTATTTGAATACAAGGAAGATAATGAGCCTACAGTTGAAGATCAAGATCCTTGTGAAAAGGAAATCATTGAATATGAAATCATAAGTGAGGGTATGGATAGTCAAGTGAAGAGTGAGCAACAAGAAGAAGGGCTGTTAAATGAAAGTGTTGAAACTGTGACATTGGAGGATGAGGAAGAACATGACATCATTGATTCAACTGCATCAATGATATTGACAAACAAACCACCAATGGATCCATATATTTCATCAACACCATATTATATCCTCTACGAGCTACGAAAGGCTTCTCCCCAAGCTCATTATCGAAAGTCTTGTGTTGTTGGTGTGGTTTTTGGTTCAAACTCATTACATGCCAAGCTTGAGGGCATTTTTAAAAACAACTTTCAAGTTGTCCAACATGATGCTTATTACGGGCGTCAACCGCTTGTTGATGTGGCGCTCAGGTAAGTTTCCTTTCCTTTTTCTTTAATGTCACATTGGGGACAATGTCATATTTAGTTTGGGGGGAGAGACTTAAAATTTTTAAATTCTGCATTTTAATTATCTGTTTTAGTTAAGGAATGACAATAAGCTATAAGATAATTGTGTGCTGCTGATTAGTGTGATGTGATCTGAAATTATAAAATAACTGTGTGCTTGATTCTGTTAACTCTTTGGATTAGTTTGGATGCATAGAAACCTGTGTTTATCTGCAAATAGTCAATCTGTGAAAATTGTTATAATTGTTTTACTATGGTTTGTGGTAAGATTGACAGGATAGCTTAGAACTTGCATGTTTATTCTTTTGAGACGAAATCCTTGATAGTGTTCAATTGGAATATGACTTAGGCATTTGTTGGATAATTTGAGCCTTTCAAGCCTACCGTAATAATGTGTATCCCTAGTTAACCTTTTGAGCCTAAACCTGTTATGTTTTTCACCCATCGATTTAAAAAATTGCAACCACACTATTAATTTTTCTTCACCCTGTTATCCATGATATCATAAGCTACATAATTAGTTTGGGGGAGGAAAAACATTTAGTGTGAGGAAATAGTGAGAGGGAGAAAAGAAAAAATTTGTAAGATTGAGAAGAAAAAAAAAATTGTGTAATTCAATGTCACTGAAGAAAAAAATAAAAAAAAAATGAAATATGAAATGAAAAAAAAACACAATAAAAAGTAAAAATATGTGTGAAAAAAAAAAAGAAAATTTTTTTTCAGTGATGTTGAAAAATAATAGAGATTTCTTCTATCAATCTTGGTGAATTCGGGAATATTATGGGATCTTAGAAGAAAGAAAAGTAAGAAGCTTGTGGGTTCTGTTTGTGTGCTTATGATATCTTGAGCCAAAAATTGTCTTTTGCCTATCCTTGAATATCTGAGCCATATTACCTAAAGCCTTGAAAAGACCTAAGGATTCCAAAGAATGCTGTCAACATTAGTGGAGAAAGGTAAGCATGCAAGCTTATAAGTTATCGGGCTGTGGAACTGTTGGAAAGAGTAAAACTTTTATAACAATGTTTCACATTTGAATAAATTTTTGCAGTTGTACATAGTGTTATAAACTGAGCATCTAAATTAATTGTTAGAGTTGGTAGAATTGAAATTCTAGTTTGCGCAATGGAAGAGAACAACACATGAGGCAGTAGTATTATGATTATCTGATAGCGTAGTTAGTAATTAATTGTTAGAGTTGGTAGAATTGAAATTCTAGTTTGCGCAATGGAAGAGAACAACACATGAGGCAGTAGTATTATGATTATCTGATAGCGTAGTTAGTAGTTAGTTTTTTTTTTATCTTACTCGAGGGCGAGTAAGAGTCTAGTTTGGGGGAATTTGTTAGGCTAAAATTAGTCTAAGATTCGGGTCATATTTCGGTTAGTTTTCACTCTTTGTTTCTAGTTTTAGGGCTATATTACGCTTGATTCTCTTGTTTCAGGTCCTCGGGCATTTAAAGAAAGTATGTACAAGAATTGAGGCGAAATGGTGAAAGAATCGAGAAGAAAATCCAAAATTGGTGTCGTCGAGTTCCAGTCGCGACGGGGAATTTGCCAGTCGCGACGGGAATTGGCAGAGACATCCCCAAGAACTCAAACTGCACTCCAGTCGCGACTGGGACTTTGCCAGTCGCGACTGGAAAAGGCAGAGAGAATTTTGAGACATATCTGCTTAACCCCGTCGCGACGGGGGCTTTGCCAGTCGCGACGGGCACCCAGTGACGGGATTTTTGGGCAGTTTCGTAATTTCACGAATTTTAAAGATGAGAATTGGTTTAAATAGAGGGAGTTCGTGAAAATTAGGATTCATTCAGAATTGGAACCCTAGAAACAAAGGAGGAGGCTAGAAGAGCGGCTTGTGGCGACCCGGATCAATTGCTTCAACTAGTTCTTTCTCTTCTCTTTAATTTTTCTATGTTCTTTTCTATTTCAATGTTAATTATGGATTTGATTATGGATGTTTTGAACTAAACTCCTATTTAGGGAGAATGATGAATGTTGTTTAAGTTTTTCATAGTTAATGATTAATTGCCATTCCTCCATCTTGATTGTGAATACTATTCATATTTGTGTTTAATTTCCATGTGCAAGATTGATCACCTTTTACATGTTTTATGATCTTAATTCAAAATCTGAAAAGTGAGAATTGAGAATGCTAAAAATTGGATAGTCTAGGTTTTGATGTGAAACGAAATTATTTACATAGCCTTTGTGACATTTAGATTATTGCTTAATGCTGATTTCATGTTAGTTTAATTAAGAGATTAATTAGAGAGCATGAGATTTAGAACCTAGAAGATCTGAAAAGAGCTAGGTTAATTCATAATCTGTCATTCACTTCAAGAGAAGGATAGAAATTAGACATTAACATTGGTAACTTAACAACAGGATTCGTCTCCCTATTTTCTTATCTTGATTAATCTTCCTTTTGTTAGTTTTAATTTTCTGAATTGTTTTATCTAATTCATAAAAAGTATTCTTTTACCAGATAGAATCAATAGTATAATTTAGTAGTAATTAGTCCAATTCCCTGTGGTTCGACCTCACCTGTGTGAGTGTACTACTTGATTGCGTATACTTGCGTAGTGATCATAATTTTCGTAACAGTGTGTAAAGTCTAGGTGAAGCAGAAGTGTGGGCTTTTCTAGTTGACTGAAGCCTTTGATGAGGATGCCCAGCCCAACTAGGGTTTTGTAGCTAAGTCCCCTCCCTAATTCTATAATAACATATTGTCTCATCACAATTGTATACCTTTTGATAATCAGATATAAACTGCTTCTGATTTAGAGATCTAGGGAGGAAGACTTAGTTGATAGTATTGCACTATCAAAGTGGAGTAACTGCTGCGAATCAAACAGAGATAATTGCTATGGATCAATCAGGTACACATACCTAACTATTATATCTTATTATTGTGTTCTATGTTATATACAAATAGATCTTGGGTTTATTATTAATTTTTCTAACATTATCATCATTATCTTAAAAGATAGATACATAAATAGAAAAAATTTAGGTCTCACTAAGTGATTATTGTGAAAGAGCACTTAGAGCAACTTGCAAGGATTCGCTATCTAAAATTTAAACTAAAATATATGAGAATTAACCACCAGATCTTCAAGTTAAAGTATCAAAACCCCACTTTCATCTTCTCTTTCCCTTTCTTTTTTTTTCTTCTTGTTGCTCACGACACGCAACATCATTTCTCTTTTTTTTCCTCTTTTAATTATTTCAATTAATTGGGAAATTGGGTTGATGCCCTTATTTTTGGTCCAAGCCCATAAACTGTAGTGGACCCAACAAATTTCTCCTTCCTAGTGGGCTCTTCTAAGCTCGTTCTTCGCGTACAAGCTTTAAGCTTCTCTTTAGGCAAAATCTTTGTCAATATATATCAGAACCATTCTCACTAGTATGCACAATTTCTAAGTGCAATTCTTTCATCTCAAGCACATCACGAATCTAATAATATCTAGCATCAATATGCTTAGATCTTGAATAAAATGTTGAATTCTTAAAAAGGTGAATGATACTCTGACTGTCATAGTAGACATTAATGTATCTTTTTTGATGCAAGCCCAATTCTTGTAGAAACTTTTTCATTCATAAAGCTTCCTTACAAGCTTCAGTTACAGCTATGTATTCAACTTCTGTAGTAAATAAAGCAACACATTTCTGTAATTTTGATTGCTATGAAATAGCTCCCCCTATAAATATCATCAAAAATCATGAAGTAGATTTCCTAGAATTACAATCACTAGCCATGTCTGCATTTTTGTACCCATCAAGCATAGGTTCACCATTGTCAAAGTACAAGTACAACCTGGAAGTACCTCGTAGATATCTCAATATCTATTTCACTGCTTCCCAGTGATCCTTACCAGGAGGAATCAGCTAACTCCAACTGCATGAGCAATATCCAAAGTCTCTTTATAATAGAGATTCTCTAACTTTTTAGCTAAATGTGATAAAAAAAAAAAAAAAAAAAGCTTCAATCAGCTCCTTTAAATCACATATGTATAATAGAGATTCACTCAAACCAATGCAACTTGCTTTACATGTAGAGAATAAACAATACATTCTCTAAATTTATTTTAATAATATATAAATAATATTTTATTTATATACGTTGTATATATGTTTAAAAAATATTATTTCAGTAGTGTAAAAAATAAGAATAATATTAATTGAATGATGTAAAAAAATATATAAAGAACATGATGTATGATGTAACGTAAAAGTCATGAGATATAAAATAGAAAAAAATAAAGTTTTAGTAATTTATTTTAAATGATAGAGTAGAAAAATTATTGGGAGTGCTCTAAATCATAATTCCATCAAAAATGATTAGAATCATAATTTTATTATTAGAGAGAAATTGAAATCTTGATATTTTGTTTTAATTTTAATTTTTCTTAACTTATTTGGGTTATTTTGTCTTCGCAATATTATTTTAATTATTATGAAATAATTCAAAATTAAGTTCTTGAATAAATTAGGTTTTATTATTTAATATAATTAATTACTTTAAATCTCTGTAGTATAATACACTATAAAAAAAATTCTTTCCATAATACAAAAAGAATATTATAAATTTTTATCATTATACTTTTTTGAAACATTAAAAAATGTTGTGTTATTAAAAATCACGAAGATGTGTTTAAATAAGACTAATTAAAAAATAAAATTAAAATAAAGGAAATTTACCTGCTCAATTTTTTTCTTTTGTTTTTTTTATCAATAGTTGACTTTTTTTTTCACATTGACTTTTTTCTTTCCGAGTTGTTTTAGAAAATTACTTTACATACTATATTTATTAATTTTTTTATATAGAATTTTGTAAAATACAAAAAAAAAAAATATATATTTTAAAGTGTAAAAATAAAAAAATCGTCTTAGTTTTTTTCTTTCTCCTCTCTCTATTTCTCCGATCCATTTTTTTTGCAATTCTATCTCTCTCTCCCTCTCTCTTTTATCTGTTTTTTTGCTCACATTATTTTTTTATCTTTATATATATATATATGCTCTTAATGGGTATTACCCATGTATGGGTATTTTATTTTTGACCATTGGATCAAATATCTAATGGTTGATATTTATAATCACTAATTAAATATTAAAAAATTAATATTTCCTATTTTGTTATTCTCTATATTCCTCAAATAGATAAAACTATTAATAGAAATAAAAAATTTATAAATGGAATTGTTATTTAAAAAATAAAACACACTTAAAAAATTAACAAACTATTTTTTTTAATAAAAATCATTTTAAAGATTAAAAAGAAAAAAAAAAGTGTATATTTATCTTTTTATAAAATTTCTTCATACTAGAATTCTAAATTGCATTATTGAAAATAAAAAAATAATAATAATTTTAAGCTTTAAAATGTAATACACATAAAATGTATAAGATCAATTTGCGGCGAAACTCCCTTATGTTTTGATTTTTATACACTTAACCCCCTTATCTTTATTTTTGGTGGCAAAACCCCCTTATGTTTTAATTTTTATACACTTAACCCCCTTATCTTTTTTTTTTGTAGCAAAACCCCCTTATGTTTTAATTTTTATACACTTAACCCCCTTATTTTTTTTTTGTGGCAAAACCCCCTTATGTTTATTTTTCTTTACAAATTTGACACGCCAGTTAAATATTACCGTTAAATATCAACTGGATGACCACTGTATACACCTTTGTATATGTAACGGTAAAACTTCGAAGTCGATACAGTAGTAATCCGGTTAGTATTTAACGGTAATATTTAACTAAAACTTTAAATTTGCAAAGAAAAGTAAACTGAAGGGTTTTCCCACCAAAACAAAAAGATAGAGGGGTTAAGTGTATAAAAATTAAAACATAAGGGAGTTTTGCCACAAAAAAAAAAGATAAGGGGGTTAAGTGTATAAAAATTAAAACATAAGGGGGTTTTGCCACCAAAAATAAAGATAAGGGGGTTAAGTGTATAAAAATCAAAACATAAGGGGGTTTCGCCGCAAATTGCTCTTTTTTTTTTAAACCTAAAATCTTTAATTTTATAATAATTAACAATTATTTATATGTTTTTATTTTTTAAAAAAATACTTGAGCTTACCAAATGTATAAGAACAAAACCAATGAAGAAAATTTTAACAAAAAAAAAAAAAAAGGAAGGAAGAAAAAAGTGTCATAAACATTATTGAATAATGACAATTGCCAACACAAGAATTTCAGCACAAAAAATTATATTTGACCCCTAGACAAGATTATCATATTCCAATCCTAAAAATATAAATAATGAACAACACCTCATTAGTTATTCTAGGAGAATGATTCATGGTAATATCAAAAAAATCATTGAATGGTAATAATATTTTTCTAACAATGATAGCCTAAGTAAGAACTAAGAAGTATTGTAGCGTTTTATTTTTAAGAATATGAATAATATTAAGACAATTAGATTCCACAATCAAGCTCCTATTCTTCTAATAAAAAAAACACATTAATATACATGTAAATGATTTTTAGTTTTACAATAATAAATTATTAATAAACTCATAATTTCATAAAATAATAAAGTAGTAATTTTAATTAATTTTTAAAAATAATTTATAATTTTTTTTCAAATTATTAGTTGTAATTATTATTTCTAATTTTATAAAAAATAAATATAATTTTTTTAAAAAAATAATTTTTAAAAACTTGCCATAAAAAGGTTATTAGATTATTCCATATCTTTATATATTAAAAGTGCCTATCTAACGGCAATTCTTGGTTTAACGATTCTTGGTTTAACGATTTCTTTTTTTATTTAGCCTTACACGATTAACTTAACGTTACACGTTAACAAATAAATAAACCCAATAATTAAACCCAAAAAATTAAACAATCTTTTTTTAAATTAAAAAAAATATCTTACCCACATATCTCTCTAACAAATTCTACAATTTTTGAAATTTTTTTTATTGAAATTCAAAAAATAAACCCAATAATTAAACCCAAAAAAATTAAATAATATTTACGATTAACTTACATATCTCTCTCAATTTTACCTATTTTCATATTTCTTTCTCATGCGATTGCAGTTCTGCATCGGCGCCACTCGATTGGAAGTTCTCCCAGGTGTTTGGGGAACGTACGGCTGGCGAAGAAGTTCAGGAAGGTAAAATTTTGTTTGTTTTGTTTCTTTGCTTTTTCGTTTTTCGATTCTGATATATATATTTATTTTGGTTTTGGGTTTCTATTCAAATTAGGCATTTGGTGATTGGGTTTTCGATTATCATTTGTTTCATTGGTTTCATGGCATTTGTCTCCGACCAATCTGATTTTTTTTTGCTTTTGTTTTTCTTAGCGTGGTGTGTAAGTTTGTGTATATATAGAATGAAAAAGATACGAATTGAATTTTGATAAAAGGGATTTTGTGTGTTGTTGATTTGGTTTGCTCAGAAGAAAAAGTTGCTTTACACTGACCTGTATAGCTATATCTATATCTATATCTATGTATATATATATAAATTTATATATGTTATAGTTAAAATATATGTTAGTATATTGGGTTGGGATTGAGTACTGTTTAAGGAACACTAATGAAGAACTTAAGTGGGTAATGACATATTAGAACACTACCTTAGGCACTGACAAGGCTAGCTTTGAGTTAATGTTTTATCTCTCTAGGTTTCAGTTCACTTCACCACTGTGTTTTTATTCCCTTCAAAATGAAGTTACTTGGTCCCGTATGTCATGTAGATTCTCACTGTACATAATGTCAAACATCGTAGTATGTTTCATAGCTAGAGTGGCATTGAAAGAAAAAGGTGAAATTGTAAAGACAGTTGCTTTATGTTTTTGTGGATTCTAAGTCTGCTCACTTATTTATTTATTTTTTTTTTTGGTATTTGCAGTTGATATTATATCTGCCATTGAATTTGATAGAACTGGTGACCATCTGGCCACTAGAGACCGTGGAGGCCGTATTGTTTTGTTTGAAAGAACAGATGTTCGGGATGTAAGTTAGTTAGCTTTCTACCTTTTTGTTTACATGTAAGTTTTGCAGTTTCTCCTGTGTTTTGTTTGTTACAATGGTTTAATATTCATTGCCATTACCAATCTATATTATGTAGCATGCTGCGGATCGGAGAGATCTAGAGAGGACCGACTATGCAATCGGTAGACATCCTGAGTTCCGTTATAAAACTGAGTTTCAAAGTGGGTAATGACATCCTGTGTTTTGTTAGTTATTCTTAATTTTGTAATATTTGTTTTTCCATGTCAAAGATGTTCTTATTTTAAGAACGGGAACAAATGCAACATATATTATAACCTTATTATTATTGTTTCCAATATGTTTTTACTAACATTTGTAGTTTAATTAAACTCCATTATACTGGACATAAAAGTTTAATTTAAATTTATTATTCAAATCTCTCTAAATTAAATATTATTTATTTTTGATTCATTTATTTCCTTCCGAACTCATAATATAATACTTAATATAAAACATACCATACGTGCATCGCACGTAACAATATACTAGTATATATATATATTTTTAACACTCGTTCACCCTTTCATAAAATTTTATTTTATTATTCTATTTTTTTTTCTCTTTCACATTTTTTTATTATTCACACTCGAACTATTTTAATCTAACCAATCATATTTTATAAAAAAATATTAATTAATTTCTTATAATTCTCTCTTTTTTTTTTTACAATAAACTAAAATATAGTTCTTTTTTTTTATATATCTTTTTTCTTTCTTTTAATTAAATTTCTCTGAACATGACAATTAAATTTGTAAAAAGAAAATTTAAATGAACTGAGATGACTATAAACAAGGTTATAGGCCAACCTTCATATGATCCAATGTACCACCATGAAGTTTAATCAATTTAACATCCCCATAAATCTCAATATAATTTAAGACTTAATTAAGTTAATATGCTGAAAGTACATACATATACAGATGCATCCAATTCCATATAATTCCAGAGATAATAATTAACTTGAGAAAGAGATACAGAAAAATAAAATCCAAGGCAAGAAAAGATAGCTAGCGTGGAGCATTACCTCTCAGCCAGTCTAGCAGTAAGAGCTCTTAACTTAGCCCTTATCTTGGGTTGGGGAGAACCCAAAATAGAGAGACAAATTGCAGACCTAGCAATCTTGATATTAGCAAACGAACCCAGAATGTGAATCTTATGATCCGCAACCACAATCCTTGTGGTGCTACCATTCTCAATCTCAAACTTGTTCTTACCTCCTTTGCCAGCAACTCTACCAATTGTACGAGACAACTGCGCCTTTCCACTTAGTCTCCTTACATCTTTTATCTCAAAAGACTCAACATACAGTTCATCCAAACGCAATAGAGCAATGGCGTCAATCACCTCGAAACCTAGCATGAAAGCTTGAACGAAATCTGCACATTTTTGTAGATTTGTAATGTCGGGTGTGTCTTTTCTTGTCTTCAATTCCACCTTTTGAGCCCTCAAATTCATGCGTATGTCGATCTTCATCTCTTCATAGATTGGTGCATAGATGTCCATCCATGATTTTTTAAGTGGCGCATATCTATGGCGAGGAACGTAAATCATCCGAAATTCAACTTTTCCATTCGACATTTCTTGAGCCTTCAATGCTCTAAACTTGGGTTTTGGTGGTACTATATTAGAATTCATTTTAAACCTACACAATCATACAACAATCAAATAAATAAATAGACCTTAGCTAGGTACTACCAAAAAGGAAGCATAAAAGAAAAAATTCAAAAACTACGTAACCGTGAAAAATTTTATGCCAAACATGATGATGATAGAAACTAGAGTATGTTTTTGATCAAATAAATAATAATTTGAGAAAACTAGAATAGTTATATACAGTGTTAACAAATAACAAATTATACACATTAGTGACTAAAACAAACAATAATATACCACAAAACATATTGGGAATACCGATTAAATGTAAATATTAATTTAGTACAATATACAACCAACAATTATAAGAGTGTAAGATATACAATCTGAAATCATAATATATAAGGCATATAAGAAATTGATTAATTGCATACAATTAATAATAAGATTAATGTGGAAGAGTTTCGACGGAATGGTGCACTGTCTGGCTGAGAAATATTTGAGAGAGTCGGCCGGAGAGATTGAAAAGTGAGATATATAACTCTCCAGTACAATATTGATAAGTCGCTAGTCTCGGTGTTATATATGAAACCCTAGAAAGATTACGTGGGCTGCAAATACATATTTTTTTTTTAAAGTGTTAATATTTTTTAATTAGTTTAAACTTAATATCAACTTTTTTTATTAACTTATTTATTTTACATATATTATTAGTTTTCAAAATATACATTGAAATTAAAAATATATAATAAATTAACTAACCAAATTACTAAATAAAGTTACACTAGAAAAAAAATCGAAATATTAAAAAATATCAATAACAACAATGACATTAAACAATCCTTAATATTATATCATAATAAAATTATTTTTGAGTAAATATAATATTTATACATGTACTACAATTTGGAATAAAATTACTAATTCTACATAAATAATTTTATAAAATATATGTATTAAGATGTAATTATTCTTATATAGAGGTATACTTTGTTAATACGGGACTTAAAAATTGTATAACTAATTATAATTTAGAGGTTATTCTTATTTATAATAGATCCAAATTGAGACTTAATTTTTTTATAACAAATTATAGAGGTTATTCTTGAATGCTATATATAGTTAGGAATGCTATAGGTTTTAAGAAGATGCTTATATGTTTAATAAAAATTTTTAATTCATGCGGATTATAAGATTTTTTTTAGAGATATTTTTATATTTTTTTTATTTAAATTATATAAAAATGAGAAAATTTAAATTAAATAGATATTTTTTTAGTTAATAAATTTATTATTTATATATTATAAAATTAATAAAAAATAAAAAAAAAATGAGAGAATTAAGGAGAGAATTAATAAAAAACATTATTTAGAGTGATTTGAGAGTGTGACATCACTGCCTCTTATTCTCTTTTATATATCTATTTGGTTATATAACTGAAATTTTTGGTTTATGAGAAATTTATGGCTGATTTTTTATTTTTATTTAATAAAATAATAAAATATTATTTATATATAATAAAATAATAATAAAACAAATCCTATTAATATTTGAATTGATATTTAGCATATTTCAACTCTATATATAATCACAACTATAATTCAAGAAATTAAAAATATATATATATAATAAATTGAACCTTAAACCGCATATACAATTAGTTTGTTGAGAGAGATCAGGAAAAAAACGAATTATATATGGAATTTTTTTTTACCAAATTGTTTAGGTTTCCTCTAGCTATTTATCTTCATTTATATATTTTTTTTTCAATTGCAGTCCACTCCCACTATTCAATGAACAGAGCAAGCAAATTCTTATTGTCGTTTAGATGGATGAGTGAATCTCCAAAAAATGGAGGATCTGACGCAAATTCGATGTGAGAAATTCAAAAAAATCGTCTCCCAATTTCAGGTTCTGATCTTATTGGGTCTTCTTTTTATTCGTAAATCATACCCCAATTTTTAAGATTAATTTTTCATTTTCTAACATTTTGGGATTTTTGTCTCCTTATTAAATTTTTTCAAATCTGCATTGTTTCTATCAAAATTAATGAGCTCACATCGTTGTTGTGTTATACGGAGACTAAACTATGCCATTTGTTATGTTTAACCTTCACATAAAAAAACATGTTGTTATATTCTATATTTGGATTATGTTAAAAATTTGATCTTATGAATACGTTTAATTAGCTTAATGTGTTTTACTATGCAGTATATTCATATACAGTTCTTTTTCTTTTCTATCTTCGAAAGGATTAGTTAATAAATATAATATATAGCTTTTTTTTTTGAAATAATATATAGCTTTTTTTCACTCTCTCTAATATGAAATAACAAAAAAAAAAAAATGAATTATCCATGCGCGTTGGGTCCACATGAGTCAAAAAAATCATAACATTATCCTTTACAAAAATATACACTGATATTTTTTTAAAATTTTTTTGATGATCTTAAAAAATATTATAAAAATAATATCAAAACAAAAAAAAAATTACTTACCCTAATTTCGTTTTATCTTAAGAAAAAAGAAAATTAATTTTCTAATTATTTTTTTTTTCACAGGAAAAAATATTTTCGTGTACTGGTGTCCAATTAATGGATTATACTGCAGAGGTATAGTTTTAAAGAAATAAAATAACTTTACTTGTCTTTCATAAGTAAATTTTTTTAATTAAATTAATTAGGCACACCATGTCTAATCATCTTAAATGAAAATAAATAACTATTTGCAGGAACACCGCCATAATAGAAACTTTTCATTTTTTTTTTTATCAATTTTTTTTTTCTTTTTGAGTAAAGATAAATATGAAATTTTAATCGCATAGAGTTTTATTTTAATAAAATATATTATTTAAAATAATTTAATAGTATTTTGTTATAGAATACTATCACTTTTTGTTAAATATGGTTTTCACTTTTTGTCGACACTACCATATTCAATTTATCAACGAAAAAATGGACAATCCAGATATATGCGGACCCGGCTAGAATGAAAAGTGCAAAATACAAAAATTACACTATTGTCTCTATCGAAGCAAATGAAGATTGAAATCCACCAATGACTATCATTAGTTTTCTTATCTACAATTTTTAGACAAATACTATCTTCAAATTATCAATAATTTAGAGATTGATTTTTAATTTTCTTTTTATCATACACCCATTTAAGTAATGTTTCTTTAAGTATTGGAACATCAATTTTTAATTTATTTTTGGATTAACTTAAGAACATATTTAAATCATCAAACTTTCTTAAACACTAATATATTGCATTCGGTATTCACTTTTAATTGACAACATTATAAAATATAATATTTAGATACACATAATAATAATCTCACCTAATAATTAATAATATTTTTTCTTTAATTTTTAATTGTATCACTTTCAAATAACATAGAAAAAAACTAGCATAAATTTAGTATACGTGCCTCGCACGTAATTTTTTGCTAGTATAGATAAATAGATAGATAGAATATGAGAAAAAATTAAAAGTATACGTAACATTAAATTTAATGCCACGAATATAATTTTTATTATCCAAACAAATTAAATATGTGGGTATATAAATAAAAAATGCCATAAAAATTATTAAAAAACTGAATCAATTTTTCAAACAACTCTCTCTCATGCTATGAGAATTCACTTGAAAATAATATTGAATTTAATTTCAGATTTTGTGTATCTATCAACTAATCTACTGTTATTGTGGGATTTTGATATTTTTAAATTCTAATGAAGATAATTTTTTTGTTATATTTATTCTTTATAAAGTGTAGCGATGTAACGGAATTTTTGGTTTAATGATATTTTTTTTTTTAATAATGTTTTTTTTGGAGTTTTCCATTAACTTTAACAGAATATTCTATTACTTAGAGCAAGTGCAAGGAGGTTGATATATCTATATATGCAGTGATTCATCCTCCATGAGACTCTTTTTAGTGCACTATTTTACGATTTTTTCTACAGTGTACGTCATATATATTTAATTAATATTTATAAAATTAAAAATTTATTTTTAAAAAAATTTACAATATACATTTTTAAAAGTAATGTACCAATATACTTTTATTTATTTCGGCACTCGATAGATTTTTTTAGTTTATTTTTTTATTTAGTCGTGTATATTATAGTTATTTAAGACATCCCGTAAAATTTTGAAAAATTTAGAAAAATTTAACACGCTGAAAATAATACACTTCTTTAAAAGTGGCACACTGATATACTCCTACCTATTTCAGCATTCGAGAAACTTGTTTAGTTTTTTTTTCATGTTCGTGTACATTATAATTATTTAAGACATTTTTTGAAATTTCAAAAAATTTTAAAAAATTTAATACGCTGAAAATAAAATTTGGTATTATTATTTTTAATCTAATTAGTAAGTTTATTTAATAATAATTGTGGTGATTTTTGTTAGTTAATATGATATTATTTTTTTATTTTATTAGAAAATTAATATAATAATAAGAAATTTTTTTAGTATAATTTTTGGTGTTGTGGTTGGAGTAAAAACATTTTTTGACGCCAAATTTGGCAATAGTGTAACACCAAATTTAGTGTGTGCTTAGAGATGCTCTTAACAGAATATTCTTTATTAATTTTATAATATATATATTTAAAAATAAAAATTATATAGATATATTATATAAAAAAAATTAATTTAAATTTAAAATACTTAAAATATTTTAATTTTTGAGTGGCTTGGCAGCAGGTTTTGGCCTATAAATTTTAAAGGATGGCGATGTTGGCTAGCCTGGAAGTCAACGAGTAGGAAGCAGAGGATTAATGTTGCTATTTGGAGTTTCCAAGATAGGTAGTTTGTGGCAGTCAGTCTAATGGCATTATGGATGGTGAGGGAGGTATATGGTTTGGTAGGGTCGGTGGTGTTGAGTATTTGAGAAGAAGGAGATTGGGTAGGGTAAGCCATGGAAGTTGGACAAGTGAAGGAGTATGGCAGTGGAAGTAGGATCGAATAATAGCTCTGATACCATGTAGAAAAGGTATATTTGATATGTGTTTCATTGAGTATTTTACAGCAAATGAATAGTGGTACAAGGAAGTTATTTTGTACAAGTAATTTCTAGAATTAAGGAGAATAAAATCAGATAATTATGTACAAGATATCAATAGAATAATATCCCTAGAATAACAAAAGAAATTGAGGTAAAGGAAGAAAGGATTGACTTAGAAGATGTCAATTCTTATCACATGATACGTGTCACCTAAAGAAAAATGTCACATCATCTGGACAGGATTCAGGATAACATAACTATAGTTGCTTGAGTAATAAAAGGAATGGTTAAAGAGGTAGACAATGTATGTGTGGAACTAAACTCCATAGTAGTTGTGGCATTTGGAAGATATGTTGCAAACAAGTTGTGTGATGAGACCAAGTCTGAAGATGCCATTGGTGTTGGCAAATATGAAGGAAAAGGCATCTCTAGAACTTTATCAAGAGGGCCTGGAATAGAACCATTCACGTTAAATACTATAGAAGCATGTTGATGAATATACCATAAGCGGACTGGTATGGTGACTGCATAACAGGAGCAGAGGAGGATTCCCCATTTGTCAAAGGTTATAGGTGGGGTAAAGGTCTTATAGCAAGGTGTGGAATAGCAATAGTGAAAGACTTTATAGCTAAGCGTGTCATGAGAGGCCAAACACTTTCATTATGGAAATCAGTCTTACACTGATCATAGCACAAAGTAGGGAGTGGAGCCCAACCATAGTTGGTCCATAATTGAGAGTGGGTTCTATACCATTGTAGACTTTTTTTAAGAAAAATTTTATAGTTATCAAAAGGATAGCAAATAGTACTACACTCAAACCAAAACTCCAGGAGCCTCTCGTAACGAAACTCCAACCAGAACTCATCACGAGTATCTCTAAGTCTGGCCATTGTGCCTCTTGATAACGGTTTTGACACATCAATCACATCAATCATTACTTGAAACCTTAAGAAAAGGCTCCAACCCTCACTCAGTGAGCCTCATCAACTTCAAGATACTTGCCAACCATATTGCCGACCCAAATTGCCATGGCTCTGGATTTACTGAGGAAGGAAATAGTCGATGGAGCTTTACCCGAAAATAAGAGAAATGCAAGGATTCCACCTACACATTTTGTAGAATAGATGATGTGCCTAATACAATATAGTAATTCTGAAAGTGCCAAGGTTTCAGCAAAAGAACTTTTCTTTTATCCCTTAAACATCCAAAGATAATGGTAAATAACCCAACACGGCTGTCAGTTATAGTTACTTGATATTTCTCTTTCTAAAAGTCGCTCATCTTAATTCTAAAGGTCTTGAAATTAATTTCTCTAGAGGAAAGGACAAGGGCAAACAAAGTGAGGATGAACCATCAAAGGGGTTAAAGTTTGAAAGAACATGAATTTTTTTTTCTAGAATTATACTAAGAAAGACAGTTATCATGTTAGAAGAAGCGATTGAAGAGGAAGAAAAGTAAAGAAACTTGAAAGAAAAAGTTAGAAAGTGCTATAAATAATTAAAACGAAAAACATAACAAACTGCCACGTAGCTTTTTAAACACTTTGGAATAAAATAAGAAATGGCAATAATTTTGAATCTCTAATTTTTATTCAATTTGAAGATTTATTGAATGCAACTAACACCATCATCAAAATTTTGAAACTATATATGAAAAATGAAACTACCTACCACAAAACTCCCCCACAACATGCAAAAAAATATAAATTCAATCAAAGGATTTTTTTTTTTTAATCTTTTTTGAAAAGGTTCGTTGGAGGATTTTGAGCCACTTTTTTTTTTTTTTTGCTTTCTTCTTTTTTTTTTTTTATCCCTTTCAAAAATATATATATACAGAGCTCTCTCATCACATATATTTTATTTCTAAGAATAAATGTTTGATTTTTATAGATCTCTCATTTTTTTTCCTTTATTAATTTATTTTGTGAGATTGGAAATTGGAAGTATTTAACTGGAAAACATTGACCTAAAATAGAAGAACTCCAATTCTTACCAACTTTTTCTCCTTGAAAATTCAAACACCAAAATAGTATTAGAATCTATACGAACTCTCTCTCCTCCCACTACACATATTATTATTTATATAACTACACTATACATATATATACACACATATATTCTCTTAATTCAGAAAAAGAAAGATAAAGGAAGGTCGCCGCTGTTAAGGCGGCAAAAAGCTCTTCAAAGCTATTTTCCATGGCGGTTCATTCTTTTATTCTCCATTCCCTCTCTCCAGGTATGTCTCTATTTCTCAATTATATTTTTAATATATATTTGTAAATATCATTGTATTTGTTTGATTTTGCGAACTTTACCTTTTCATCTTCTTCTTCCCAAATAGTTTGATGAAAATCGTGAAACCCTATTTCGATGGTGCAATATTTGTTATTTGTTAAAGAATGTAATTGATATTGATTTGAGGTACTCGTTTTCTGAATCGTTGTTAATTCTGTTTATGGATTGTTTAGTTTATAGCTTTGCTTAAGGGAGGGCGTCTTTTGCAATGGAGGATCAGGGGCAGCTTAAGCGTGCGATGATAGACGCCACGGCTGGGGCAATTGCCGGAGGCATATCAAGGACTGTTACCTCTCCGCTTGATGTTATTAAAATCAGATTCCAGGTTTATTTTGATTATGATCGGAACTCTTATTTAGGCAAAGTGTCAAACTTTCTTGTTATGGAATTTCGTATTGGTTTAGTGCTTCTGTTATTTTGCGTGTGATAATGTTGTGCATTTTGTTTCATTAGGTTCGTTAATTCAAATGCACAAATGGGATTTTGCCAATTTAGGTTAAATTAAAATCTTACGTGGGCTTTAGGCAAGTTTGTTTCGAAGATAGATAATTTGAGAGACTAGGGAGTGGAAGTTTTGATTGATGTGTTTCCATATACATGAAATTTTGTAGTTTACTGAAGTGGACCTTTGTTCCTTTATGCTTATAGGTTCAACTGGAACCCACAACCTCCTGGGCTTTAGTCCGCAGAAACTTGTCTGGACCGTCAAAATATACAGGAATGTTACAAGCAACGAAGGACATTTTCAGAGAAGAAGGATTACCGGTACATACATAACTAACAGTATGACATTGACTGCTGTTTTGTTCTTGCTTTCCTTTCTGACTTTGATAATGTTTGTATTTTTTATTTATCTTATGGTTGCTCTCTTAAACTTTTTTCTTGATGTTTTTAAGTACAGCATTGGCCTTTTTTCTATTTATTCAAAGTAATTAGTGGTCTTTCTTTACAGGGTTTCTGGCGTGGAAATGTTCCAGCCTTGCTTATGGTTATGCCATATACTGCCATACAATTTACTGTATTGCACAAATTGAAAACATTTGCTTCTGGTTCTTCTAAAACAGGTATTTTGAGTACTGACTAGCTTCTAAGAATCAGAATCCTATGGAGTTATTATGCTATAATATTAAGGATTGTTTATTGTTATAGTTGTTACAGTGATCTTTTTTGGTGCGTTGATTTTTTTTTTTTTTGTCTAGTGTGTAGTTCTATTTAGTTATAACCTCTCAATTAGAATATAATTTACTTAGTCCCAAGTGTATTTTTGGATAGAGATTCTACTGTATTAATAATTCCACTACAATGAATGTTCAAAGTGTCAGTACATTCATATACATGTAGCAGTTTATTTAGAGGAAGGTTGTGAAATAAATATTGTTTGATGTTCAGGTTCTGTTTTCCTCCATATCAGTTCAGTTCCAGATGCATTCCAATATTTTTACTTACTTTCATGTTTCTCATTGTTGATTTCTTTTTCTGCAGAGGATCACATTAATCTGAGTCCATACCTTTCTTATGTCAGTGGAGCATTAGCGGGGTGTGCAGCTACTGTTGGGTCATATCCATTCGATCTTTTACGGACAATATTAGCTTCTCAAGGAGAACCTAAGGTATGAATCTGAAGACTTGCTTTCACTTTTCCTACCTGTAAATCTAGAAGTTTTTAACAAATATGGACCAAATTCAGGTGTATCCCACCATGAGATCTGCATTTCTGGATATAGTTAATGCCCGTGGCATCCGAGGTTTGTATGCTGGATTATCACCAACATTGGTTGAGATTGTTCCTTATGCCGGTTTGCAATTTGGTACCTATGACACATTTAAGCGGTGGACAGTGGTGAGTTTTAGTCTTGTATTGTGGCGATGTTACTGTTTTCTGTGAATTTCATTTTTTACTTCATACCATCTTTTAAAAGCTGAAATTTTTCAGAATTAGAAACCTGAGTATCATGATTCTTCATTTTGCAGAAACTTGTTTGATAAGTATCTAGTTTTGGTATGAACAGAGATAAGATATGGATAGAGTAATCATATTAAACTAGATGAATTTGAATTCATGATGGATTATGATAATATAGTTGACTTAGCTTGGATGGTATAAATAGATTACCTGAGAAATGAATTTCCTGTCATGGATATGTTTCTGCCTATTTAAGGTAACTAAGGTAACTTTAGAGCTGATGCTTTACTGCTTTTCAATGTAGGCCTGGAACCGGCAACAATTATCCAAGATAAACTCAATTGGTACGGATGATAGTATTACAAGCTTTCAGCTCTTTCTCTGTGGATTAGCAGCTGGGACATGTGCAAAACTTGTTTGTCATCCACTTGATGTCGTTAAGAAAAGATTCCAGGTAGATACTTTGCACTTTGTATTGATTTATAAATATTCTTGTTTCGGGTTGCCAGGCCTATATGATTCGCGTTAAACCTCTTGTATTTTATTGCTATAAGGTTTTTCACATGTAAAAGAAGCCAACTAGGTCAGGTTTTTTTCCTCCAAAAGCTTTGGATGAAATTTACTTTCTAATGATCTTGGCACACTTACTAATTGATGCCTTAAAAAACCTCGACATTAGATCCCAGGTTCTAACCTGGTCCCACTTCTTTCCAAACCCCCCCACCACTAGACCCCATTTATACATATATGTCTTAAGTAGCCTTAGACCATCTCCAATCTTAAAAATCTGCTAAATTAACAGAAAAAAAAAAGAGTATTAAATGATAAAGATTTCTATTATTTACTCTTCAAGGACATTAAACACAAAGATGGAGGCTAAGATTGTAATGGAACTTAGAAACTAAATATTTGTTAACTTATGATGATCCAGTTCTTCGTTTTATATTGTTTTGAATTTGATTTTATTTGCAGATTGAGGGATTACAAAGGCACCCGCGATATGGGGCTCGGGTAGAGCATCTTGCTTACAGAAATATGTTGGACGCCTTGCAAAGAATCATGAAGGCAGAAGGTTGGGCTGGTCTGTACAAGGGGATAATCCCATCAACTGTAAAAGCTGCACCAGCTGGTGCAGTAACATTTGTGGCTTATGAATTTGCATCAGATTGGTTGGAGTCAATCTGGACGTAAATCTAACTTTTGTCTTTCTCATTCTCACCCATTTTTCATTACTCGATTCTTTTGTCCTTGGAGACCTTAAAAAGCTCTCATAATCAATCGAAGGTCTAAACAATTATTTTTTGTTTGATTTAGTAAAATTACTATAGGCCATTATATTTGTACTTGTAGGTATGGCAAAAGTAAAGAAAGAGAATACGTAGAGTTCGTATTAAATTTTTGTAGCTGAATTTAAAATTGTGAATGGATTTTAATAATCTAAAGCTCTTGAGCTGGTTAACACAGCTATATTTCATTCCAGTACCAGTACTATTATCCACATTCTTTTACTGTTGAAATTTGCTATGCTTCTGAGTAATATTGTACTAAATTCAGTATTGTAATATGAGGTCATTTCACAAAAAAGTTAGTCAATGATCAACAATGCTAGATTCTAAATTAAGATCTTGGTCAACAGAAGTTTGATTGATAACTTGAATAACTGATATAACTCAGAACAAAAGAATTTCTACATGTTTAACAAAATAGAAGACAGATATCCGTTGTATAGTATTTCTCTATAATCAATTTGAATAAGATATCAAAGAAATTTTAGTAAGAAAAGAAAAAATCCAGCGCCTTACAAGCCATCTTTATTTATCAAATGTGTTAGTTTTGGCAGAAGAGTGAGACAAAGCCAGCAAGTAATCAAAATTTGTTCCCGTCTTTCTTTTTCTCCTCTTCTGGAGGCAGTGATATGAACTGCAAGATCTTATGAACTTCCGCAACATCAACACGAAATTTTTCGGCAATTTGTTGTGCGTTCATTGGACCGTTTTGATCAGCAGCCTTACCTTCATGCAGAAGAACAATGTGGCGAAGCTGAGCAACATTTAGGGTTCCAGAAGGAGTCTGAGCATCTTCAATAGAGCTGTAATCTGGTTTTGTGTTTCGTAGTTTTGGCAGCGGTCTCTTATACTGTTCTACCACAAATGCCTGAAATGTACAGCCTGTTACTTAGCAACGCAAACAACGCCTCTGGCACTAGAACCAAAATTATTCTATTACTTAAAAGTTCTAAATTTAATCATGAAAACAAAGACTAAAACAGCCAGAGAGGTTTTAGCAACGTGCAAAGTACAAATATAAATTATATAATGAACTATTATCCAATAGAGATGACTATAACAAGCTAAGATCTCCAAAAACACAGAACCACCTAACAATTGAATTCTAAAGTATAACAATGAACAAGTCAAATTCAATTTTGAGGAGAAGAGGTCATAATTAAGAGGAACTACATGAGTACAAGTGTGTAAGAAACAACTTGGAAGCAAACCAAGAGTGTTTTTTAGTTGATTAATGAAAGTATGTATGAGAACTAAGAAAACAATTGCATAACCCGCCAAGCTACCAAAAAGACTAAATATGATCATTTAAGATGTTTTTTTAACAATTAAGGAAAAATTAGTTTGAACTTACCTCACCCATTTCCAGTTTTCCCCCAGGCTTAGTTTTGATTCTACCCACCATCTGACCAAGCATGGCATCGAATTTCGGGTCTCGTTCTTCAAGTACATTATCAACATTTCTTCCCAAATTTACATCTTCTAAAACAAGGAAAAACACCACCACCATTGAACATAAACAACTTAGTATTCAGAACATCAAAGATCTCACCAAACTAAAATTTTCAACCAAAGCAAAATAAAAGTGAGGATCTTTCATCTCCTAAGTGTTTTACGTTGATTATCAAGCAGTAGCTAGCAAGCTCTAGCTCTAGCTCTTCCTGGGTATCGATGTAATCATGAAACGACAATACAAATATCATATTGCTTGTGTCGTTTGATACCATTCATGTGTTTTATTTCTAATGCTTGAAAATTTTTGTCTTGCTTAAGAACCATACCACATTTGTCTTTCTTTTTTTCCATCTAATAATGATTACCCATTTCTTAAAATTCAAAATTCAATAAAGTTTTACTTCCAGAGAGAGAAAGATATAAAGACAGAAAATTTTCACCAGAATCGGGGGCAGCCCCAAGCTGGGCGGTTTTGGGGATCTCTTCGTTGATGGTGGTTGTAACAGTGGGAGGCTTTCTATCAACAACGTTCTTGGGAGTGGACCAAGACGACGTCGCATCAGTGGTCGAAGTTGTACGGAATCTTCCAGATGCTCGACGAAATGCCTGACCCATCTTCCTACTGGCCCTGTTGAGATTGTCTACGAAAGTAACGAATCCCCCAATTTCATTTATGACAGTAATTATAGATTGGTATGTATCAGCAAAACCCTCAGAATTAGGGTTTAGAAGAAGAAGAAAACGAGCGTGAAGTAGAAGTAATACACGCGCCTGTTCAGGCTTAGAAGTTTAGAAGAACGAAGGGAAGGAATCACTCGACATGGTTTGGAAATGAGAAATTGAGTGCCACGTCTTCCTGAAAGAAAAAAAAACATAGGCCACGTGGCTGGTGACATAGTGGGCCACGTTACTCTCCAACGTGTCACTCTCCATGTATTTTTTATTATATTTTTTAGTTTTTTCTTCTTGTTATATATTATAAGGTGATTTTAAGATGCACCATTTTAAATCAGATGTACTAATGCACTTTTTTAAAAAGAATGTATTGATGCACTATCTACTTCGGTATTCAAAATAATTTTTTAGTCTAATTTTTTTTTATATTCATCTAGTTGTAACTATTTAAGATATCTTATAAAATTTTGAAAAATTTGAAATAATTTACAATATAAAAATAATATTCAAACAGTCTATTTTACACGCTTATAAAATAAAATAGTCACGCGTGCAACATACTGTTTAAACACAATTTTCGGCGTGTTAAACTTTTACGAATTTTTTAAAATTTTATAAAATATCTTAAATAATTATAATTTACATGAGAAATTTTTTTAACTAAAAAATTATTTCAATTACTAAAACAAATAAAAATGTATCAGTACATCTTTTTTAAAATTGTAGATTATAGAATTTTTCTATATTATATGAGCAACAACTATAAGAGTAAAGACTGAAATTAATTGTTATAATCAATATTAATGGCAGAAGGTCCACCATTTTCATTTTTTTTTTTAGATATTCCGTTTTTTTTTATTATCATAAAGTCTATTATACAATGATGTCAATTATAGAAACGAATCAACAAAAATAGCCACCTAATTTACAATAATATGAAAAACTCTAATAACACTGTTAAAAAGATTAATAATTAGGTAAAACTTCAAAAAAAAAAAAAGTAAAAAATACTAAATTTTTAACTCAAAATTAGGTAATGACAATCAGATTATTTCATAAATACAAATGAATAATAATAACAAAAATATAGTTTCACAAAATTTTAAATATTTTTACAATTTTTTTTTTAATTTTATTTACAGAAAATACAATTTTTTTTATGTTATACTCTTGTTAATTTGTTGTTAATTTTTTATTATCTATATATTATTTTTTGTTGTTATTTTAATGTTATTTAAATATTATTTTCATGTTATTTTTATATTATTTTCGTGTTGTTTTAATGCAAAATCGTAAAATTATATAAAAAAAGAATTTAACTTAAAAGATATAATTTATTTTTGGGAATTACCCCATATACTGTTTATTTAACTTTTTTTTTTTTTAAATTTACGGTTTGGATTTCTAAAGTGATTACAGCGCTAGTTGCAATAGAGATTTCTATATAATTTTTTGTTGCGATTTAAGTTGCAGCGCTAGTTGCAATAGGAATTTCTATATAAAATTTCATAAAAATATAAAAAAAAAAATATACATATATATATTTTAAAGTGTAAAAAAAAAAAACCATTATTTTTTTCAAAAAAATAAGGGTACCGTCGTTATCTCTTATTTAATCCTATCAATCTTAAGATAAATCCATAAAATATGAGCCAATAACAATTCAAGGATTACCAAATTACCATGTTATCCACGTGTGAGACTACAAATTGAGTGCACACAAACAAACAATCCAACAGAAAAGAAGACTACAAATTTCCTCACCATAAATAATTAAGCCTACTATAAAACTAATAGTAAAGTGGTGTTGAAACTTAAATTTAATTATGACACACATCTATATTTTCGAGTGAAAAAAAGACACGTGTTTTAATATGTTTTTTCTTTTGCTAAAAAGATTTTAGTTTTACGTTAGTATTAATATTTTTACTCTAAAATTTATATTTCCATAAAACATATTCATCAACATCACCAATCAAATAAATTTAAATAAACATACGATTTTGGAAGAATTATATTATGAAGAGTTGTATTATATTGTATAATATTATTTAATATTATATTTATATTGATTTATATAAAAAATTATATTATTTTTACTATAAACTCAATTCCGACCTTAGCTCCAACTTTGGTCCCAAACCCGACCTCAACTTGCAACCCTAGATTTTGGTCCTAACTCTGACTCCAATCTTAGAAGGATTCCACTTCCAAACTTCAAACCCAAGACCTCATACTATTTCAAAATATTATAAGACAAACTAATGTAAATTATTTTTCATATATTAAATAATAATATTTTGTATTAAAATTTATCATCATAATAATAATTACAATATAAAATTTTATCTAGATATAATATTTTTTTTTTCTTATTTAATACACCTACTAAATGAGCAATGAAATTGTGATATTAATAAATAGTTTCATTAGAAAGAAAATGAAAAGGGGTTTTGTCGGAAACCATGAGTTTAAGCCCACTGATAATGTTGACAAACAAACAAACAAACAATAATAAACAACTATATGTTAAATGAAGTTTTTTACTTTTTGACTTACTCTTTTGTATGGTAATGGTAATAGATTATCTTCTCATCACTCAAAACTTCATATGTTATTAATTCAGTAGGAGATTATATTCTTTTTTTGGTCATAAGACAGAAAATTAGAGACAATCACTCTTTTACCCGTATAGTTAGTAGTAGTAGCATAGTCATTTGTTTTGTTAGATAAAAATGAGCTGACGTGTCACCTAAAGATTTCTCTCCTAGGACACTCTTGTTTCCAGTCTCAACCTCTCATTCCTACTTTTTTGGTGCCATTATTGATCAAGAAAGGAGAAGAATATTCATTATGAAAAACTCTATAGAACTTTTATTATTCAAAGTAGGAAGGAACAAGAAAGAGGGAAGAAAAAAAAACGAAGGGGGCAGAGGGGGGCAATTTATGTTTGCCTTTTATGCTATATATATTAGTATCTAGAAGAACAAGAAAAAAAGACTATACTCCTAATATGAATATGTAACTAAAATTGACTCAGCATATTAAAGCAGAAACTTTGAAATAGACGAACTATGTTTTGGTTTACAACTGTGGTTTTTGTATTGACATCTAGTTGTAAGGAACTACTACTACTACTACCTGTGCAAAAGGTGAACACTCTACCATGAAAGTAATGGTTTTCAAGGGCCATTTAACTTGAACTACCATAGCTAGCAAAGGTGGTTTACATATTCCACTTGTTTGTGAGCCACGCAAAGTGAGTTCCTATTAACCAGTTTTAAAACATATGTCATTTCCAAGATAGTTGAAAACCTCAGAAGCAGCAGCATTACTGTTTTTCATAGCATTTCCAGGATTGTTGAAAACTTCAGCAGCAGCAGCAGCAACAGTATTACTGTTTTTTATAGCATTTCCATTTTGGTTCACAGTGAAATCCACAGTGAAGGAATTCAGACTCTCTGACTCTGAAGGTGTCACACTACAGGTGCGAGCTCTTTTTGGGGTTCTCAGCAACCTCAAGTTCTCCCCACCAAATGCATTATTCTTTGTTTTTCTCTTCTGTTTTGTGTCTAAATATCCACAAGCAAAAGCTTCCAGGACTTTAGTGGTCAACGGACGATTTCTTGTACTGTGTCTTCGGGAGCTCACCTTTGTTTCCTGCTCAGAATTAGTTCCACATTCAGGGGATTTCACTGCCTGAGGTTTATCAACTTCGTTGTTAGTCTTATAATCCGTCATGAAAATATCGGTTTCAGCATCTTGAGAGAAAGGTATGTTTAAGTCAAAGAGTGCGCGAAATGGAGGTTTCTCAAGAGGATGTTCAGCTGCTAAAAGATTACTATTAGGGATGCCTGGTAACTTGGTATGAGTGACAATGCTTTCACTAAAATCACAACTGTTTATACAGCTCTTGGCTTCTTGTTGGAATGTCAAATCAACCCTGCTGTTGGCTGTGCTGAGGCTTGTTGCCTCCTTTCGTCTTGGGGGTGATCTTCGGCGCCTTTTTGCAACTGGGACAAAAGGGTGTATATCTGCAGAAACCATTTCCTTAACAAATTTGGATTTTGTAGCCTTGTCTTGTTGTATGTGTCTGAGTGTATCAGCCTCCTCATCTTCAAAATTATTTGCAGGCAAAGTAGTAAAACTGGCGCCATTAACCAAATAACTCTGTTTGTAACCATAATAAGGTAATGTTTTACATGAATTGGTGATTGTGGCTCTGAGATCATTAGTCTCATCCTTGTTCAAACCAAAGGTATCAGAAGAACTATATTTATCATCAAATTCATCATCATGAATCTCTCCATCATCTTCTTCTTCAGAGTCACTTAGAGAAGAGGTACGAGAGTTCATACTTTCACCTGGCAAGCATCTAACTTCCCTCACTGAACATGATTTTCCATTTGACAAACTTGTATCCACAACAGTAAACTTAGTGACATTGGCACCCTGAATGGGAGTGCGCGGCTTGAGATAACAATGGCTTTCTTTATTTAGAATGTCTTCTTGTTCCACTTTTGTTTCGTCAGTCCATCCATTTTCTTCCTTGCTTCTGTCACACTCAATCTCTATAAGTTCAGGATTTGAGGCAACTTTTCTCAGGACATCACTAACAGAATCAAAATAGTGATCTCCCTTCACTAGTTTCCTTCTCGAGAACTTCTTGATGCCGGGTATTAGAAAGACCAAAGAATTCCTGGAACCAGTGGGGAAGCCATGATTATAAGGCTCCTCAGAGTGCCACCCTCTATCAAGCAAGCGAGGCCAAACTGCTTCCCAAAATAGATCACTTGACCGAGCTTTACTAAGCCGGAAATCACCAGTTAAAAATTTGATGATCTCTGGGGTGGTAAGTGCTGAACATGCCTTGCCCATCGGTATTTCTGGACGCACAGGAGCATGTTGATTGGCTTTAGGAGTATCCATGACGATTCCTGTGAGATCTTGCTTCCCTTTTCCAACTCCCACTGCTTCCACAAGAGCAGGCAACCCAAATGTAGCCTTCAAAGTGAGCACATATTGTTCTAGTGAAATTTTTCCCTCCCCATATGTCTTAGAGATCTGCCAAATTGTTTTAAGTAAATTAGTACAAAATCATATCGAAAAATGTTAATGATCATATCTGCAAAATCCCTCCCCAAAAAAACCATCCTTGGACAGAAATTCAAAGCAAACTCTCAACTTAGATAACCATATGCATACATTGGGATGTGAAGGGTACAGAGTACCTAAAGAAAAGAAAGTTTTATAGCTGCAAGTATTACAGAAATCATACTCATATCAGTTTATATCTTTATTAAAGAAAAATGGTACAGAAATGCAAATGCCCTCCATGTTAACATGGTAGATTGGTCAACTATGTCAAATAGATCCCAGTTAATTCTGGCAGAAAGCTTAGTGATTTAGTTAAGTTCATACTCAAAAGATACATTTTGGCAATCAATTTAAGTAAGATTTAGTTACCTGCTGAACAGTGATCTGACATTCTTCTGATACATGGGGAAGCAAACGAGACAGCAATTCTTGATGCCTTAATCCAGTGAAGATTCTCTGTCCAAATATAGACCTTCTGCTTTTGATTTTTCGACACTCTGACCATCTACGGTATCTTTTAGACCCGTAAAATCTTCCATAGTAGTATGACAACATTTCCCCCATTTGCTTACTCTCAATGAATCTCTTCACCACAACAAGGTTCTTCCCAAATATATACAAACCAAGAAGAAAACCAGCCTCCTCTATCCTACTCCATATGTCACCCAAGCAGCCAGGTACTAGAAACTGGCCTTGTCCTTCATCTTCAGGCTGCAATACTTCAACCTTTGCACAGTTTTTCGAAAAGAAGTCTTCTGATTCACCTAATTTAAGTGAAGTGACATCTAATAGCTCAAGTTTAAGTTTAGATGTAATATCTACACATTCAGATTGTAAAAGCTCATTCTTGTTGTTCACATCAACACCCTTTAAAGCTTCCTGTTCTTCAAGATCTTTGTTCTCATTAGTTTTCTCACTTATCCACACTACTGGTATAGGCATTCCAGTGAGAACATTTTGAGGGCCTCTAAAACTTATTTCTGCCTCAGCAAAGCTATTTGAAAGCCTTAAATACTCATGTACTGTAATTAAAGAGGGAAGCTCAACTTGGTATTCACTTCCAACTCTAGGAAGTATCTCTGGTTCTCCAAAGATATCAAATACATCAGAAACTTCTGTAGAAGTTGAGTTTCCACCAGATACACATACACCCTTTTTGGAATCCATAACATTCATTTCAACATAATCCATCTGCCAAGAAAAAAACACATTTGCTTTTCATAATTTTCTCGAATATAAATTATGAAATTTGAACTTCACAGATGTTAATATTAAAATTATACTGCCCACTAGTAAGTATAATATATGAAATAATACACTAAGCAAAACAGAAAAATAACTGTGCTTTGTTGATCAAAGTTATTAGAAACTTGAAGCTTTTCAGACTCAATGATTAATTATTCTCAAATATAATCAAATCCAAAAGCTAATAATCATAACAATCTTGGTCTTCCTCATTGTGTAGTTTATTTAAGAATGGTGTGTGTCAAAAAGTTTTTGAAACGTGAGCCCATTTTGCTGAGACCAAAAATAAAAATTCTCAATGAACTCAGAAAATAAAATAGTAGAGTTGAAGTCAATCACTACTCAATTTTGTATAGTCCAACTACACCTTTTTCATTTTCTTTTCTTTTCTTTTTTTATAAAAAAATACTATTAAGATTTACATAAATTTGATTTTTTTTTCTTTAAAAAATAAACTTGATTGATATAATACATAATATGTTTAATGTGTATATAAGAGTAGCCAAAATTAGGGAAGAAAAATATTATCCAAAAACTCAAATATCTATACATTTTTTGCATTGAAACTGATTTTCCTTCCCCTGGATATTATGCAATTTTCCTTTGTTCATACACTAAAATCACAAAAATAGCGAGTTTATTATATAAAGCTAGTGTGAAAGAGCACAAATATTTATTTATTTATTTAAAAATAATAATAGAGAAAAAAAAAAAATCAATACCCAGAACAGAGAACTCGATCCCAGATTTAGTTTCGAAACCCAAACTAGAATAGAATGAAAGATTATTATTAGCTCGAAAAACCAAAACCTTTAAAACAAAAATATGAAAACCCTCTTAAGTACATTTAATTTGTATCTCATTAATCAAACAAAGTATGAATTTTTACCATAAACCAATACATTGTATTATAGCTTTGAAACACTAAAACAAAATAAAATACCACCAAAAGAAAACAAAAACCACCGTTTACAGTGATAATTCCAATATGATCCTTAAAAATTAACTTATTTAGTGTTCATGGAACCGTTAAAGCACACAAGCAAGAAAAGTACAAAGAATCGTACAATAATCAGAGAAAACAGCAACCCCAGAAAAGAAAAAGAAGAAGATATTTATAAGAATAATAATAATAATAATACTGTACCTCTTCAGATGAAAAACAAACAAGAAAACTAGCCAAAACCCACGTGAAAGATGGAACCTGAGAAAATGGGTCTTCAGAGTTTGACACTGATTAACAAGTTTTTATAGATTAAAACCAAGACAAAACGTGAAGAAATATATAATACACGCACCAAAAAAAAAAAAATTTACAGAGAGAAAACAGTTATATAAATATATTAATATATATAATAAGGTTTTAATATTAAAAAGAGAAAAAACAAAAATAAGAACAAAATACATAAAAACGTTAATGATTCATATTACAGCCGTACCTGGGTTTTTACGGAGCCTGAGTTTTCATGGCTACGAAGGCTGAATTGGAGGACTGAGAGAGCAGAAAAAGAATAGATAAATTAAAATAAATGAAAGTGAAAGAGCAAAGTCGTTCTGTTGTTGTTCTTTGTTTTTGTTTAGAGAGAGAAAATAAATAAAAAATAAATAATAATAATGTACGTCTTAGAGACTACAATGGGCTCTGCTCCTAATTTTTTTTCTTTTAATATATATAAACAGGATAGTCGAAACCCCACGCGCTGTTGCGGAGCGTGATTCAACGCGCCGCCGCTGCATTCGTCTAGGGTTTTGATTATGATGGTTTTACGTAGCTGCCTTGGCTTTTGAACATGTTAAAATATCAAATATGAAAAACCTTTTGCTTTTCGCCACGTATGAAAACCAAAGGTAGAAATTTTTTCTTTGTCGTTTGCTTTGTATTAGGTCAATACGACAAGTTTTTAGTTGGTTTTTTATTTTTTTTTTCTTTTGGGTCGATGATAATGAATGATATGATTGTAAAAGAGGTTAGGTGAATATATATTTTGAGGGTTTTTTTTTTGGGGGGGAGTGATGTTGTTGAACGTGTAGTCACGCGCGGATGGATGATTGGTATGGTTTTGGGATGGGATTTTGATTTGTTTTTTAAGTGACCAAACTAACCCTTTTGGATTTGGTTCTTTGTTTTTTTTCTATATTTTTTGTTTTTATTACTTAAAATATGTCGATTGAAGAAAGAATTTTTTCTATTTTTTTTTACATAAACATTTTGTAATTAAGAAAACTAAGGTTGACACCCAAATGAAGATATGGTTCTAAAAGAACTAAGGCTCAATTCAAACTCTTGAGTCTTCTTGACTATGGAATTTTGTAAGGTTAATAACTTAGTCATAATAATAATAATAGGAATTTTGTTGATATTTTAGTTTCTTGGGGGATATGGATTTCAATAGTAATTACTCTTTTAGATTTTGTTCTTCTTATATGTATTTATTATACCATTTTGGTCTAATATTTGGGGAATGGAATCAAAGCTTTATTTTTTTTTTTAATTTTGAAATGAACATATTTTACTTTAATTTTTTTCATTGACAACCTTTTAACTTGTCATTAGATATTTGGATGACGGTTTCAAATTTCACTGTCAATGCAATTTGGCAAATCATAACATTATACCTTTTTTATATATATACAAAAATCATAACACATACATATTCTTTTCGATTGAAGAGAAAAGAGTGAATTATATTTTTATTTTAAAAAAGAAAAAATGGGTGAAAGAAAACAAAACAACCCAAATGGATAAGTATATATATATATATACTAGTTAGAAGTTACGTGCCGAGACACGTAAATATTAATTTTATTTAAAATTTAGTTCTTTATTTTTATTTAGATTTTTATAACTAAATGTATGATTATGCTTAAATGGCCAAACAGCCGTAAGTCTTAATTGTTTCAATCGTTACATCATGCTGCAAGAAGTGAACAATTCGATTAAAAATTCTACCAATCTTCATATATGTAACTGGAAAGACAACAATATTTGGTGTACAAAATTGAACTCATATGCAGTAAAATACAAAAGAAATAGGAAAATAGCTCGTTTGCTGTTAAATATGTTACACATGGAGGACGACACACTTGTCATCATTTTCTGTTTTGATACCTTGGAAGAATCTCCCAGTAAGAAGGTTGACAAGAAATCAACCTAAATCTAAACAATGTTGCTCCTATCCAGATCTTTATTGTCTATACTTTGAGAGGTTACTTTGTATCACTAAAACAAAAAATTGACGAAACAGATTGTAAAACATGCCTGATTGTTTGATATAAGCTGAATTGTTCTATTGACTGGTGTAATGATATGAAATGTTATGAACATTATGGTATATGCAAAAATTTGATTCCTCGTCCTCATAGTCACTTACATCACTACAATACACCAAGAGAACAATTGTGGTGAGAGCCAAATCATAATCTGACAAAAGATCAATAGAATATTTTGAAACTTAGCCAAATCATTTTAACATTTTTCACTAATGATTAAATTCTAGAAAAATTTACACATTTATACACTCATCGCCAATATCTTGAGCCCTCAGTTTCCTCATACCTCTAGTTGAGTATTCAATATTCACACCTGATGAAAATTCTAAATAGATGTTGCCTTAGAAAAGAGATAATAAATTGATTAGTGCCACATGAGGACACACCCAAGAGGGAAGTGCTTGATTGTTTGTATGGCTATAATATGATTTCAATTCAATCCTTATCCAATATAAATTAAATTGATACATATGAACGACTATAATCTACCAGAAGGAAATAACAGTTTCAATCACCTTGAATTGTCTTGGTTCGGATACTCGCCTAGTTGTTCCATCTGCCAGCTTTCAAGAGATGCAATGGGTTCATGGGAAGGAGCATATTGCTGGAAAAGAAAAAAAAATTACAAATTTTGTCACAAAATTTCAATTTCTAGACCTTGGTTAACTTTATCAAGCATGTAAATCAGCTTGAAGTTATTTTAAAGAACATTCAAAGGGATGAAAGATAAGACCATGTGACCTTGTCTACATTTCAAGCTATAATAACAACAACAACGAATAAAAGATTTAAATCTCACAATTATTTAGTTCCTTAATTATAAATTTTATATGATTCTTCCATTGAAAGTAAAATGCGACAAATTTTCTTATTAAATTAGTAAGTTTTTAAATTTGGATAGATTGTTATGATGATGTGCAAAGAAGTGGTCTTGATAATTTATTATTTTTACAAGCAACATTTCTAAAATTTAAAGCAAACAAAAATATAGTTTTAAGCTGAAAGCCTAAAAGTACCTCCATCTTTATTATGAATTTTTTGGCTGCTGAAGCAGAGAAAATGATTTTCTGAGCACCTGACTTGATGAACCCCTCTTGAACACCATTGTCAAATAATGCCAGCAAAGAATTGTAATACCTCATCTACATTTAGCAAACAAACCTGCATAGATTGTAATGTCTAGTTAAAAGCTCTCTTTCTCTAAGTCATTAGCTGATTGTAGTATTTCAATGATCAACAGGGAAAAGGCTACCAATTTCTTATGAATCCCAAGCCTGACCCATGTTATCATCTCCAACAGCTCTTCCATTATTCCATATCCTATAAGGACAATTATCTCAAATGTGTTTTTAACATAAATAAATTGCTCAAAGTTTATACATTTATCGAAGGTATCTTTCGATGTTTCCAAATTAGTAAAAATATTATTTCTCAACTGAGTGCAATAAATGCGTCAAGTCATTGCAGGCGTTGCAGCTTGTTGCTCGTCCATGTCCAAAACCGTTCTTACTTCTCCCATAGTATCACCAGATATAAATCAATTTAGGCACAAAGTTACTACAAACCAAATGATAGAACCCAAACAATATATTATTTCCAAAAATGAAAAAAAACCCCACACACACATGACCTCTGCAAAAAGGAGTCCATAGAAAACAAAATCAATCATGTTAGAAGAGACAAAAATTACAGAATAAAAATATAACATTCCCAAATGCTCCAAAATATCTTGCAGAAACTGATTTAGGAGTCTGACCTTAAGGAATAAGAGAAGGCTACATAATTATAAATCAATTCAAACAATGCCTAAGAAGTGACAAAAACTTTCTTTGAGTCATTTTATCAAATATATGGTCTTCTTCACAATTATAGATATGAAATTGTCCAATCAATATATATTATTTAAATAACTTAAATATCATTTGATCATCTTATATGACATAGAGACCTAAAAAAATGCCATACGAAAGACTGGCATAAATAAAAAGGAAATCTTGCATAATAGTTTCTAAAAAAAATTAAATCTAAATTAAAAAAATAAAAAACCTTAATTGAATAGATTTCATAACCTCCATTAGAAATTATTCACTCAAACCATAAAGGTGTTCATCTCTAATTGAAGTATATATCTTGAACTCTAATCGTATCAGGTATCGTCCTCCCATTCTCTTTTTCTTTCGATTTGAATTGCGACCCTGCGGCTTATGCCATCAAAAGTTGTTGGAGAAATCAGAATTGCTGGATATCAATTTATTCACCATTTAAACTAAGTTTTTCTCACCTGAAAATGACTGTACGAGTCATCAATAACAGCTCGATCTCAATTTATTCACCATCTAAATTGAGTTTCTCTCACTTGAAAATGACTGCACGAGTCATCGATAACACTGAATGAATTTCCAAGTTTGAGTCGAGAACTTGGTTACACCTTAGTTATCGTCGATAACATTGAACGACTTTGCGGGTTCGTAGGCAGTCGAGAATTTCCAAGTTTGAGTCGAGAACTTGGTTACAGATATGTGGCTAATTTTTTAATTTAAAAAAAAAAATTGTTTAATTTTTTGGGTTTAATTATTGAGTCTATTTCATAACGGGAATCAAACCTATTAACATCGTTAAATTTAACAGAATATTCTTTTATTTTTAAGGTATATTCTGTTAAACCAAGAAATTTAACAGAATATTCTTTTATTTTTAAGGTATATTCTGTTAAACCAAGAAATGCCGTTAGATAGACACCTTTAATATATAAAGATATAGTTGATGATGATTTAGATAGATTGTCATTTTAGGTTTGTTTATTATGCTCTATTTAAAAAGGTAGTGTATCATTGTTTCCTCAATATTTTAAAATTATCAAATAATGAATAATCAACCAACAAATTAATTTAAATTTACATTTATTATTATCACTTAAACATTATAATCTACCAACATTTATAAATTATGAACGAAATTATAGTGCTCATTAAGATAATATCGCATAATTTGCATACTAATAACTAACAGGTTTGTATAAAAAAATTTATAAGCCGTTGATAATTAGAACGAATTAGAGAGAGTCACCTTAATAAAGAATAATATTAGTTGCATTTATTTATAGTAATATAATTAACATGTCCAATACTAGCCTTTTTTTTTCTTCCTATCTAATATTCACACCCTTTTCTCATGCAATTTCATATTTTTACATACCAAATTACTTGTAAAATTATTAAAATTTAAACATTAATTAATTGATTGATATGGCTATAAATTAGTAATTCACAAAAAAAAGAAAAAAAAAAAAAAAAAAAAAAAACATAAGTTAGTAACCATCGTTACACTCTCCAAAAAAACCCTCACCCCTCAACACTATATTAAATTTTATGGCTCGTTTGGTAGGCATGACTGAATTGAATTGAACAAGCTAATTATTATCTAATTTAGTGTTTGGGCATGTTAGAAGTCTAGATAACTAATTCAGCTAATCTCATCTGTCTGGGATTATTTATCCATATGGGATAAATAATTTCATGCAAGTGAAATTTTTTTTATCGTTTTTTTAATTTTGATTTTGTTAATATATTTTAAATTTAATAAAAATTTAAATGAAAGAATTATCACACATTTGTTTATATTTATTTTATAAAAAATTTATTCATTAAAATGAGTAAAAATGAGTAAAAATGTATAATTTTAAATTATTATACATAAATTTTCAAATTTTAAAATATATATTATCAATTAAACAATAGTTACTTAAATTGAGTTTAAGAGAAATAATATGACAATAAAATTATATATTATTTTTAAATTACTAGAAATTTATATAAATATTTTTAAATTTTAATATTTATATTAAATTAGTATTTAACATAAATAATTTTATATTATTCAAGTATTTTAATTATTTATTAAATATAAAAAATGATAAACTATTTTATTACATATTTATGATATATACTTGATTATATAGGATACATTATTTTATTTTATCTATACTTTAATTATTTTTTATTTTATTTATTTATTATTATATATTTTAATTTTAATTTAATATTATATTTTTATTTTAATTTAAGGTTTTTTTCTAAAAGAAAATAAATAAAATAGTCCAGTCTATTCTTAAATTAAATATAGGATTACTTTCAGTATAATTCAATCTTGTCTAGTCCAGTCCAATCCTCTTCGATCCAATTTAATCTAGTCTTGCGTACCAAACTCACCCGTAATTCTTTTTTTTTTTCCCTATATTACCTTATCATTTTTAGTAACAATTTTTATTCTTCTACTTATTTTCAAATATGGGTAAATGTTAGATACTGTATATATAAATTACGCATAATTTTTTTATTTATTTAAAGATTCTTATTGATATTGTATATATGCTATTTGTTGATGATAGCTATGTTTATTGTCGTGCTAATGAGAGGGAGGCTTCTAATGCACTGCGACTTCTTCAATTGTTTGAAGCAGCTACTGGACAGCAGGTGAATTTTACCAAGTCTTCAATTTTCTTTAATTTTAATACTCCTCTTGTTATTCGTGACAGAATGTGCTCCATGCTGAGAATGCCCATGGCTGATGAGCAAAGTACTTATTTGGGACTTCCTTGTACTATGGCAAGGAATAAAGATGCAATATTGGGTTTTCTTAAAGATAAGATGCTCAAGCGAATACAGAGTTGGGAAGGTCGTCTATTAGGCTGGTCGTGAGGTCTTACTCAAAACGGTGGCTCAAGCGTTGCCAACCTATGCGATGTCTGTGTTTCTTCTTCCGGTTAAGACTGTTTCACACCTTGAGAGCTTAATGTCAAAGTATTGGTGGGGGTCCTCTAATAATAGAACAAAAGGTGTCAGTTGGTTTAGTTGGCGACGGCTTTGTAGAAGCAAGAATTCAGGTGGGATTGACTTTCGTAATTTGCGAGATTACAATCTTTCCTTGTTAGGAAAGCAGGGATGGCGCCTTCTTCTGTATGAAGATTCTCTTATGGGACGTATTTACAAGGCCCGATACTTTCCAAATGGTAATTTTCTTACGGGCTGAGATAGGTCCGAACCCAAATTTTATTTGGCGGAGTGTGTTTGAATCACAACGACTGGTTCGTGATGGTGCTAGAAGGAGAATCGGGTCTGGTGTGTCTACCCCTGTGCTTAATGTCCCTTGGCTGGTTTTTAATATGAACCCTTGTGTCATTTCTAGACATCCTGTGTTGGCTCATAGCACGGTCTCGCAGTTGATGCACATTGATCGTAAGCAATGGGATCTTGAGGTCTTGCATGATTTGTTTGAGGCAAGGGATATCGAGTTGATAATGCAAGTTCCTCTAAGTGATAATGTTAATGTTGATTCTTGGTTTTGGGGTAAGGAGTCGAATGGGTTTTACTCGGTTAAGAGCTCCTACCGCTATCTTCAACAACTGAAAGGTGAATGGGGTGTTCAGTTGGAGTCTGACTTATGGAAGGTTCTCTGGAAAGTTAAAGTCCCCCCCCAAGGTTCTTCAATTGGCTTGGAAAGCTATCTCGAGGTGTCTCCCAACTCGTACCCAATTGCGTACAAAACATGTTCATGTTGATCCTCGCTGTGTGTTTTGTAATTCTGATGAAGAAACCATTTTTCATGTTTTGGTTGGCTGCCATTTTGCTCAATCATGTTGGCATAGGTCAGGTGTGGGGTTACAATTTTCTGCAGAATCTACCTTCGCCGATTGGTTTAAGGCATTTCTGTTAGGGGGTAGAGTGGCTTTGGTGGATGAGCTCTTGATGGTAGCATGGGGTATTTGGAAAGCTCGAAATGAGCTTCTTTGGCAGGGTTGTTCTTCTCAGGCTGCGGATGTGGTTCGAGTGGCAAGGTCGTGTCATTCTAGTTGGTTGTTGGCTTAAGAGAACAAGTTTGAACCGCTGTTGTTTGATGCTACTGTTGTTGGTAGCAGTGTTTGTCGGGTAAAGCCGCCTGCTGGGAAGCTGAAGATCAACACGGATGGGGCGATTTTTGAGGCAACAACTCAATATGGTACGGGCATGGTCATTAGGGATTGTCATGGGTGTTGCTATATTTTATAATCACTACGCAAGTATACGCAATCAAGTAGTAAACTCACACAGGTGAGGTCGAACCACAGGTTATTGGACTAATTACTACTAAATTATACTATTGATTCTATCTGGTAAAAGAATACTTTTTATGAATTAAATAAAACAATTCAGAAAATTAAAACTAACAAAAGGAAGATTAATCAAGATAAGAAAATAGGGAGACGAATCCTGTTGTTAAGTTACCAATGTTAATGTTTAAATGCTATCCTTCTCTTGAAGTGAATGACTGATTATGAATTAACCTAGCTCTTTTCAGATCTTCTAGGTTCTAAATCTCATGCTCTCTAATTAATCTCTTAATTAAACTAACATGAAATCAGCATTAAGCAATAATCTAAATGTCACAAAGGCTATGTAAATACTTTCGTTTTACATCAAAACCTAGACCATCCAATTTTAGCATTCTCAATTCTCACTTTTCAGATTTCGAATTGAGATCATAAAACATGTAAAAGGTGATCAATCTTGCACATGAAAATTAAACACAAATATGAATAGTATTCACAATCAAGATGGAGGAATGGCAATTAATCATTAACTAGGAAAAACTTAAACAACATTCATCATTCTCCCTAAATAGGAGTTTAGTTCAAAACATCCATAATCAAATCCATAATTAACATTGAAATAGAAAAGAACATAGAAAAAATTAAAGAGAAGAGAAAGAACTAGTTGAAGCAATTGATCCGGGTCGCCACAAGCCGCTCTTCTAGCCTCCTCCTTTGTTTCTAGGGTTCCAATTCTGAATAATCCCTAATTTTCACGAACTCTCTCTATTTAAACCAAATCTCATCTTTAAAATTCGTGAAATTACGAAACTGCCCAAAAATCCCGTCACTGGGGTCCCCGTCGCGACTGGCAAAGCCCCCGTCGCGACGGGGTTAAGCAGCGAATTCTTAAAAATCTTTCTGCCAGTTCCCGTCGCGACTGGGATATTGCCCGTCGCGACGGGATTTGGCAGCAACATATATATATATTTTTTTTCTTCTCAATTCTTTCACCACTTGTCCTCAATTCTTGTAAATACTTTCTTTAAACACCCGAGGACCTGAAACAAAAGAATCAAGCGTAAAATAGTCCTAAAACTAGAAACAAAGAGTGAAAACTAACCGAAAATACGACTCAAAACTTAGACTAATTTTAGCCTAACAAATTCCTCCAAACTAGATTCTTACTCGCCCTCGAGTAAGATAAATACTACTAACTACTAATCTACTAACTACGCTATCAGATAATCACAATAATACTGCCTCATGTGTTGTTCTCTTCTATTGCTCAAACTAGAATTTCAATTCTACCAACTCTAACAATTAATTTAGATGCTCAGTTTGTCACATACTGCACAAACACAAGATGACTTGACGCTCGAAACAATGTTATAATGGTTTTACTCTTTCCAACCATTCTACTACCCGATAACTCATATGCTTGCATGCTTACCTCTCTCCACTAATATTGACAACATCCTTTCGGAATCAATAGGACTTTTTGAGGTTTATAAAGTATGGCTTAGATATTTGGAAAAGGAAAAACAATTTTTTTTTTTTTTGCTAAAGATGTCATAAGCACAACAAATAACCCACAAGCTTCTTTTAACTTCAGATTTCCCAAAGTGTTCCCACAACTAACCATGATTGAGAAATTTTTTTCTTTTCCCAACATCACTGAATTTTATTATCTTTCTTGAATCATATATATATTTTTTTTTCAATATATTCTTTTTCAGTGATATTGATCTTACAACTTATATTTTTTTTTCTCAATCTTGCACGTTTTTTTTTTCTATCTTCTCTCACACCATGCATTTTGCTCCCCCAAACTAATTATATAGCTTATGGTATCATTGATAAAATAGTGAGGACAAAATTAACAGTGTGGATACATATTTCGGTTCCAACAGGTGAAGAACAAAACAAGTTTAGGCTCAAGAGGGTTAACTAAGGATAATCATTTCATGGTAGGCTTGAAAGGCTCAAACTATCCAACAAATGCCTAAATCATTTTCTAATTGAACACTATCAAGGATTTCGTCTCAAAAGAATAAACATGCAAGTTCTAAGCTATCCTGTCAATCTTACCACAAACCATAGTAAAACAATTATAACAATTTTCACAGATTGAGTATTTGCAGATAAACACAGGTTTCTAAGCATCCAAACTAATCCAAAGAGTTAAGAGAATTAAGCACACAGTTATTTTGCAATTTTAGAGCACATTACATTAAACAACAGCACACAGTTATCTTTTATCTTATTGCCATTCCTAACTAAAACAGAAAACTAAAGCAGAAAATTAAAAATGCAAAAAATAAAATTTTTAAATCCCTCCCCCCAAACTAAAGATTCACATTGTCCCCAATGTGTTATTATACTCAAGGTGAGAAGGACTTACCTGAACCCCCATGAGAAGGGGTTTGGCCTCAATACTGCTTCAAATTGGATCAAGTCCACCTCTTGCATCCAATAGGGTCCTTGTACCAAATGAAGAAAATTGACCTCCAATGTTGCTAATTTCAGAGTTTTGCACAAGAGTAAGTTCACCTTTAGAAGTACCACACATCAATCTTTTCCAACGACGTCGAATTGTTCGAAGTCTCTCTTTAGGCTTTGCTCTCTTCTTATCATCTTTAACAAAAGAATCCTTCACCATCTCAATCTTGCAACAGGTAGGAATGTCGGTTGGGGTAAAAACATTAAAATTGACCTCTTCATCTTGCACTCTCAACTTTAACTCTCCCTTTTGAACATCTATTAACGCTCGGCCCGTGGCTAAGAATGGTCTTCCCAAAATAATGGGAATAGTTGAATCTTCCTCCATATCAAGAATTAGGAAATCAGCAGGGAAGATAAACTTACCAACCTTCACCAGTACATCTTCAATTATCCCACGAGGATGAGTCAAAGAACGATCCGCTAGTTGTAAAGTCACTGTTGTGGGCTTTGCTTTTCCCAATCCTAGCCTTTTGAAGACAGACAAGGGCATTAGATTAATGCTTGCTCCCAGATCACATAGAGCTTTAGTTTCCACCGAACCCCCTATAGAGCATGGAATATTGAAACTACCCGGATCTTTAAGCTTGGGCGGTAGTTTCTTTTGCAAAATGGCGCTACACTCCTCAGTTAATGCCACTGTTTCATAGTCCTCCAATTTTCTCTTCTTAGACAATATCTCCTTCATGAACTTCACATAACGAGGCATTTGTTCCAAGGCTTCGGCAAAAGGAATGTTGATGTGTAATCTTTTAAAGACCTCTAGAAATTTTGTGAACTGCTTGTCTAGATTGGTCTTTCGGAGTCTCTGAGGATAGGGTATTTTCACATGATGATCAATACTGATTGGTGGAGACTGTTGTGGTGGTGCTGGACTATCAGTAATCTTCTTATCTGATGATGCTTGAGTTGGTGTTGTTTGATCTTTAATCTCTTCATCCACTGGTTGTATCATCTCAGGCCCATCATATTTCTTTCAACTCCTTAAGGAAATTGCTTTACATTGCTCTTTTCCTTTTACATCATTAGTGCTAGGTGAATTTCCTTGAGCTTGTTTTTCCACTTGAGTAGCCAATTGTTCCATTTGAGTTTCTAGAGTTTTAATAGAGGCTCTAGTTTCCATCATGAATTGGAGCAATAAATCAGCTTGGATAGTGGAGCCTCCACTAGAACTTTGTTGTTGCAGCTGTTGTTGGTTTTGTTGAAATTTGGTTTCTCTCTTTGGTAGAACCCCTGTTGGTTATGCCCATAATTATTGTTTTGGGAATAGTTTCCAATGGTTTTTGCTTGATCCATTGGCAAATCATCCACATCTGCCTGACACTCAGAAAAGTGATGGGGACCTCCACATATCTCACAAACCACTTGAGCTTGTTTGGCTTGCACTGCGATCAGCTTTGTTAGGGCCTCAACCTGAGCTGTCAGCTTTGTAATGGCATCCACCTCTAGCACACCAGCTACCTTCTTAGTTTGACTCCTTTCAGTTGGCCACTGCTGATTGTTTAGAGCCATCTCCTCCAATAGATCATAAGCCTCATTAGCACTCTTTCTTATAAAGGCTCCACCAGCTGCTGCCTCTATCAGGGTTCTAGTGTTACCAACCAACCCGTTATAGAAATTATGAACTAGCATCCACTTCTCAATACCATGATGAGGACACTTTCTGATTAAGTCCTTGAACCTCTCCCAAGACTCATAGAGAGACTCATTCTCTTGTTGACAGAAATTGTTGATCTCTCCTCGCAGCTTAGCAGACTTTGCTGGGGGAAAGAACTTAGACAAAAATTTAGTTGCTAAGTCTGTCCATGTTGCTATGGAATTTGGTGGCAAGGAGATTAACCAACTCTTGGCTCTTTCTCTAAGTGAGAATGAAAACAGTTTCAAACGAATGGCATCATCACTAACTCCATTGACTTTAAAAGTCTCACAAAGTTTCATGAAGTTCGAGAGATGCAGATTAGGATCTTCAGAAGGGAGGCCACCAAACTGAACTGAGGACTGCACCATTTGAAGTATGGCAGGTTTGATCTCAAAGTTATTCGCATCCACTGCCGCTGGCCTGATACATGACTGCACTCCCGTCAGAGTAGGGAGAATGTAATCTCTCAAGCTACGACCATTAGCTTGGTCTTCCACGGCAAAACAATTATTGCCGTTATTTGCAGCATTCGCATTCACATTAGCAGCCATGATTTCTGTTGTTTCAGTAGTTGCTGAAACTCCTTCTTGCCTCTTGTTCCTTCGGTTTCTCCTACAAGTTTTCTCAATTTCAGGGTCGATGGGCAGTATAACTGCTTGCCCTTGGCGGCGCATGCACTCAAAATACCTGAAATAGATAAGAACAGTTTTATTTTTTTTTTTTTGCAAGAGAAAGATTAGAAAATCAGCAAGAGAAAATATACCAAAGTAGAAGTTAGTATAATTTTGTGTAATATTAATCTTTAAACAATTCCCCGGCAACGGCGCCAAAAACTTGTTGCTATATTTTATAATCACTACGCAAGTATACGCAATCAAGTAGTAAACTCACACAGGTGAGGTCGAACCACAGGGAATTGGACTAATTACTACTAAATTATACTATTGATTCTATCTGGTAAAATAATACTTTTTATGAATTAAATAAAACAATTCAGAAAATTAAAACTAACAAAAGGAAGATTAATCAAGATAAGAAAATAGGGAGACGAATCCTGTTGTTAAGTTACCAATGTTAATGTTTAAATGCTATCCTTCTCTTGAAGTGAATGACTGATTATGAATTAACCTAGCTCTTTTCAGATCTTCTAGGTTCTAAATCTCATGCTCTCTAATTAATCTCTTAATTAAACTAACATGAAATCAGCATTAAGCAATAATCTAAATGTCACAAAGGCTATGTAAATACTTTCGTTTTACATCAAAACCTAGACCATCCAATTTTAGCATTCTCAATTCTCACTTTTCAGATTTCGAATTGAGATCATAAAACATGTAAAAGGTGATCAATCTTGCACATGGAAATTAAACACAAATATGAATAGTATTCACAATCAAGATGGAGGAATGGCAATTAATCATTAACTAGGAAAAACTTAAACAACATTCATCATTCTCCCTAAATAGGAGTTTAGTTCAAAACATCCATAATCAAATCCATAATTAACATTGAAATAGAAAAGAACATAGAAAAAATTAAAGAGAAGAGAAAGAACTAGTTGAAGCAATTGATCCGGGTCGCCACAAGCCGCTCTTCTAGCCTCCTCCTTTGTTTCTAGGGTTCCAATTCTGAATAATCCCTAATTTTCACGAACTCTCTCTATTTAAACCAAGTCTCATCTTTAAAATTCGTGAAATTACAAAACTGCCCAAAAATCCCGTCACTGGGGTCCCCGTCGCGACTGGCAAAGCCCCCGTCGCGATGGGGTTAAGCAGCGAATTCTTGAAAATCTTTCTGCCAGTTCCCGTCGCGACTGGGATATTGCCCGTCGCGACGGGATTTGCCAGCAACATATATTTTTTTTTTCTTCTCAATTCTTTCACCACTTGTCCTCAATTCTTGTAAATACTTTCTTTAAACACCCGAGGACCTGAAACAAAAGAATCAAGCGTAAAATAGTCCTAAAACTAGAAACAAAGAGTGAAAACTAACCGAAAATACGACCCGAAACTTAGACTAATTTTAGCCTAACAATGGGAAGTTAATCGAAGCTAGTTCCTCTTTGCATTCTGGGGCTTGTCAGCCGGCTGTGGCTGAAGTATTGAGCGTCAAGGAGGCCCTTAGTTGGTTGAAGTCGAAGAATTTGTCCAATGTGCTAGTTGAGACAGATTGTATTGCTGTTGTTCAAGCTCTTAATAGCTCGGTTGCTCTTCCATCAGTTTTTGGTTTGTTTGTTCAGGAGTGTCAATTGATTCTTTCTTCTTTACATAATTATTCTATTTGTCATGTTAAACGATCTGCTAACAAAGCCGCACATTGTGTTGCTCGCGGTGCTTGTTTTTGGTCTGATCGTCTTTTTACTGAGAGCAATGTTCCACATGCTCTTCAGTCTATTATGATAGCGGATATTGCTATTTAATGAATTAATTTTGTTCAAAAAAAAATAACTATTTTATTATATATTTATGATATATACTTGATTATATATGATATATTATTTTATTTTATTTATACTTTAATTATTTTTTTATTATTATATATTTTAATTTTAATTTAATATTATATATTTTTATTTTAATTTAAGGTTTTTTTTTAAATGAAATAAATAAAATAGTCCAGTCTATTCTTAAATTAAATATAGGATTACTTTCGGTATAATTCAATCTTGTCCAGTCCAGTCCAATCCTCTTCGATCCAATTTAATCTAGTCTTGCGTACCAAACGCGCCTTAATTCTTTTTTTTTTCCCTTTATTACCTTATCATTTTTAGTAACAATTTTTATTCTTCTACTTATTTTCGAATATGGGTAAATGTTAGATACTGTATATATAAATTACGCATAATTTTTGTTTTTAAATAAAGATTCTTATTTAAAGAAAATCTATTGTTACATAAACACTTAAAAATTTAGAACAAATATTTATTTAAAGATGAATTCTTAAAGGATTAGTAACTTAACCAATGCATGTGCCTATGGGTTGTAAAATGGGTTTCGACACGGCACACGAACACGATACGAATTTTACGGGTTAAAGTCGGGAAAATTAGATGCGGATCGAAAATGGGTTGACACGACTCAACACAAAAAAAAAATAAGTCAAACACGACACAACCCGCTTAACACGAATTTGACACGTTTGATACAGTTTTTTAAATATAATAAAATAAAAAATAATTAATAATAATGTAATTGTATAAAAATATAAATTTAGTGATTCAATATTAAGTTAAAAAAATTAAAATTTATACTCTTTAGTAATCTGCATGGTATTATCTCACAAAATAATACAACTAAAAGAAGAGTATGTATTGAGAGTCTTGACTTCTGTCATGGTCCGTAAGTGCTCTGTTTTTTAGTTTTGTTTCTTGTGTTTGTCCTGTTTTCGATATTTCCTTTGGTTCTTTCCCACGTTTCTTTGATGGCATCCTCTAGTAATCCCAATCAACAACTATTCGAAATAGCCATTGAAGAAGAGTCAGAAGGTGGACTCGATTTGGAAGTACTGGGCCCTAGGGAGACAGAAGAGTTTGTGTATGATTGGCACTTATGTCTGGTAGGTGGCTTTATCACTGCAGGGGCAGTGGATTTCCCGTCAATGCAACAAACACTAGCAGCTTTGTGGAAGCCTGGTAAGGGAGTATACATAAAAGAATTAGACGCTAATCGCTTTTTGTTTCAGTTCTTTCATGAAATTGATATTAAGCGTGTGATCGAAGGCAGTCCATGGTATTTCAATAGAAAAGCTCTAATTATTTCTCGTATGAAGAATAATTCTAACCCTCGATGCATCACTCTCAATACTATGGACCTCTGGGTTCAAATTCACGACCTTCAATCTGGGTGTATGACATCTACGGTGCTTCAGGCAGTCGGGAACTACATAGGGACGTTTGTTGAATCATGTCCAAACAATTTTATGGGCATATGGAGGGATTATATGAGAATTAGAGTCTCCATTGATCTGTCTAAACCGCTGAAACGACGTATGAGACTCCGTAAGACTGGCGAAGAGTGGTTCTGGATCACGTTCAAATATGAAAACGTCCCCACTTTTTGTTTTATTTGTGGGATGTTGGGTCACTCGGAGAGATTCTGCGCAAAGCTGTTTGATACACCAGCAAATGAGATTACAAAACCTTACGGAGAATGGATGAAAGCTCCGCTCCGTCGACGAACAAAGCTCATCGGAGCTCAGTGGTTACGTACTGGTTTTGAAAACGTGGGTGCCAGCTGCAACAACAACAACGTACCCGATTTTTCTGCCCCAAATCGTGGCAGTAATGGAGCAGTAATTATGCAGAATCAACACAATAAATCACAAATGGCCGTGGATTATGGGAAGAATCAAGTGGATGATACCGCTATTGATAAGGGTGTTAGTCAACTTAATAACTCCCTCCAGCACGTGATTGATGAATTGGCAAACAATCAGCCCATTTCAAAAAAAGGAAAGATTATTGTTGAGTCTAAAAAAAGAAGGTCTGACTCAGAGTTGGGCCAGAGTGTAGCAATGTGCATTGAAAGTGAATTGGGCCGTGTATCAGATGATGAAGATGTGGGTAACTCAGACCCAATGTTTAACAACGGGCAAAAAAACTTAATTGGGGCGGGCTCCGAATCACGGACCCGCCAAGGATTATGAGTGTTTTAAGCTGGAATTGCCGTGGGCTTGGGACCCCGTGGACCTTTCAATTCCTTAAGGATATTATTATCCAAAAGAAACCCAATTTTGTTTTTCTTTGTGAAACATTTTGTCAAAAGGAAAAAGTTGAACGACTGAGATTTGCTATTGGTTTTGAAGGTTCTTTCACTGTGGGAAGCCAGGGACATAGTGGAGGGATTGCTGTTCTTTGGAGAAATAAGGAAGAAGTGGAGATCAAGGCTTATGGTACTAATTACATTGATATGGTTGTTACTACTCCCGAATGGCCTCAATTTCGACTCACAGGCATTTATGGAGAACCAAATAGATCAAAAAGGAAGCTCACTTGGAAGCTTATCACTGACCTTGCCAACATTATCAATCTCCCATGGTGTCTTATTGGAGATATGAATAATGTAACTTGCCAAAGCGACAAGAAAGGGGGACGTCCATATCCGAATTGGCTCATCGACGGGTTCCAAAATGTATTGAGTAGTTGTAATCTCATTGATATGGAGATGGAAGGATACAAGTACACATGGGAAAGAGGAAAAGGTACTGAAAATTGGGTTGAGATTAAGCTTGATCGAGCCCTTGTCACTCCAAGTTGGCTGGACAAATTTCCTACTGCAAAGCTCACCAACCTTGAGGTATCAACCTCAGATCACTGTCCTATTCTTTTAACCCCGGTTGTACAAACTACACAAGCAACTACCCGCACCTTCAAGTTCGAAAATGCCTGGCTCCGTGAGCCAATGTGCAGAAAGCTAGTTGAAGACATATGGCTGCTGCACCATGATTCGCCTTTAGCAATAAAAATCGAAAAGTGTTCTGAAGTTCTCGCTGTATGGGGACAAGAAATTACTGGTAGCTTCAAAACCAGAATTTCTAAGTGTGAAAAAAGAATAAAGCTCCTTAAAGGCAGACGTGATGCGGATTCAGTAAAGAAGTATCAAGAGGAGAATGAAAGACTTGCTGAAATGTTAACACAGAAGGAGATATTCTGGAGACAGAGATCAAAACAGTTGTGGCTCAAGGAAGGAGATCATAATTCCAAGTACTTCCATGCTGCTGCCAAGACAAGAAAACACAATAATCAGATCAATAAGCTTCGTGATGCAGCAGGTGTAATGGTTGGTTGGGAAAATGGTCTTCAAGAGGTAATAGTCGACTACTTCCAGCAACTATTTACCTCGTCAGATACTAACTGGGATCAGGTAATTGATTGCATTCCTACAATAATAACCTCTTTGCAAAATTCGGAGATGTTGGCACATGTTGAAGAAAGTGAAGTCAAGAAAGCTTTGTTTCAGATGCACCCAGATACATCACCGGGGCCTGATGGTATGAGCCCAGGTTTCTACCAAAAATACTGGGACATAGTACGACATGATGTAGTTCAGTTAGTTCGAGACTTCTTTCTAAGAGGGGACTTCCCCAACCATTTGCCAGACACTAACATCGTCCTTGTGCCTAAAAAGAAGCAGCCCTCCTCCATGACTGAAATCAGACCCATCTCGCTATGTAATGTGTTATATAAAGTTGTTTCTAAAGTGCTGGCCAACAGAATTAAATCGGTTCTACATCAGGTTATTTCTGAAACTCAAAGTGCATTCATTCCAAATAGATTGATTACCGACAACATTATGATTGCTTTTGAGATAATGCATTATATGAAGAGGAAAACAGTAGGTAGGAATGGTGTTATGGCCCTTAAACTTGATATGAGTAAAGCATACGATAGAGTGGAATGGGGTTATCTGCATGCTATTCTCACCAAAATGGGGTTTGATAATCATACTACTTCTCTCCTTATGAAGTGTGTTACTTCAGCTAAATATCAGATTGCTCATGCTGGTCGTCTGTTTGGTTCTATTATCCCTGAGAGAGGCTTACGACAAGGTGATCCACTGTCATCCTATCTATTCATTATTTGTACAGAAGGTTTCTCAGCTCTGTTAAAACACTATGAACAAACTCAGCGGATACGAGGTATTCAAATTGCTCGACGGGCTCCAATTGTATCTCACATGTTCTTCGCAGATGATAGCTACATTTTTTGCAGAGCCAATGAGAGAGAAGCTTCCAATGTCCTATCCCTTCTGAATGTGTTTGAGCAAGCTTCTGGCCAGAAGATCAATCAAGATAAGTCATCTATCTTTTTTAGTAGAAATACTGATGTTCAAACTAGAGATGCTATCTGTGGTGATATGGGAATCCATGAGGCCGATGAAAATGGAACTTACCTTGGTCTTCCAAACATAATAGGTAGGAAAAAATCGGTTATACTGGGATTTTCGAAGGAAAAGGTGCAGAAGAGGATTCAATCTTGGGATGGGAAACTATTGTCAAAGGCTGGCAAAGAGATCTTGCTGAAAACTATTGCCCAAGCTCTTCCTAACTACGCTATGAGCGTCTTTTTGTTGCCAATTGAAACAAGCAGAGAAATAGAGCGTGCTATGTGCAAATACTGGTGGAGTTCTTCATCTAAAAAGGATAACAATATCCATTGGATGAGTTGGGATCGTATGTGCAAACCAAAGATGAAAGGAGGTTTGGGCTTCCGCAATCTTTATGATTTTAATGTGTCTCTATTGGGCAAACAAGGATGGCGGCTGTTGATACAACCTCAATCTTTAGTTAGCCGATTGTTCAAAGCCAAATACTTCCCAAACAGCTCCTTTCTTTCAGCTGAAATTGGTGGGAGTCCAAGCTTTGTGTGGAGAAGTTTGATGGAAGCACAACAGCTGGTCAAACAAGGTGCTGCAATTCGTGTAGGTTCTGGTGCAACAGTGAGCATCTTAAACGATCCCTGGCTTCCTGATACTGCTGATCCATTTGTGCATACGGTTAGTGACTCTCTTCTTGATAAAAATGTCTCCCAGCTGATGTCTATAGAGCAAAATCAGTGGGATATGGATATTCTATATGACATTTTCAATGAGAGGGACATTAATCTAATTCTCAGCATCCCTATTCAAGCTTCTGAACCAGATATCTGGTATTGGAAGCATGAGAACTTTGGCCACTATACCGTGAAGAGTGCCTATGCAATTCTCCAAGATAACAAACAGCAGCAAGCACCAGTTGATACATCTGGTTTTTGGAGAAAATGTTGGAATTTAAAAATTCCACCAAAGGCAAAGAATTTCTTATGGCAAGCATCGACTGACTGCCTTCCCACCAAGTCCCAACTGCAAACAAAACGAGTGGCTGTTAATGCCTTGTGTCCGTTTTGTAACCTTGAAAATGAAACAATCAGTCATGTGCTTGTAACATGTTCTTTCTCCACGGCATGCTGGACAGAGCTCGAACCAGCAATCTCAACTGATGTTGAAGACACTTTTCCCAACTGGTTGAACTCAGCTTTTGAAAAATGGAGTGGACAGCGTCGACAACAGATTGCTATGCTTTGTTGGGCTCTATGGAGGAGTAGGAATGATCTGGTATGGAACCAGAAACACGTTGAAGTAAAGGAAGTGGTAGTATTGGCTGTTACGGTTCTTAATCAATGGTTATATGCTCAAGATAAAACTTTTGATCCGTCCTTAGGATTACTTTTTCCTGGAGATGGTAGTGAGCATTGGACTTTACCAAATGTTGATATGATTAAGATTAACACTGATGCTGCAATTTTCTCCTCTTCTCACTGTTACAGCTACTCTTGTGTAGCTAGAACTCATACCGGTTCTTTGTTGGAGGCCAAAGCCAAATGTGTTAGAGGAGCTGTTTCCCCCGATCTGGCTGAGGCTATTGGCATCCATGAAGCGCTAAGTTGGATCAAGGATAAACATTGGAGCCGTGTGGAAGTTGAATCTGACTGCTTAGTTGCAATTCAAGCTATCCGAAGTTCTACTACCATGTACTCCTATTTTGGTAGAATCATAACTAAATGCAAAAAGTTGTTGGATGAGTTAAAAGATTGTCTAGTTTCTTTAAAATTTGTTAAGCGGTCTGCAAACAATGGAGCTCACTATTTAGCGAGATCCACTTGTTTTATAGCTGATCGTAGTTTGAGTGTGAGCAATGCTCCCTCGGAGTTCATTTCTGTATTGATGAACGATTTGAATTAATGAAGTTTTCTTCTTTTGTCAAAAAAAAAATTAAAATTTAATTTTCTTTAATATGAATTTAAAAATATTTTAAAATTTTAATTTTTATTATATATATGACAAATTATATATACATAAATATATATAAATTTTCTAATGGAACTTAAATTTATTATTTTTCTCAACAACTCCAATTTTAATAATAGCAAAATGAGTCACAGTAGGTCGACACGAACACGACACGATTTTTTATGGGTCGAGTTAGGGTTGAAAAAATTAGACATAAGTCAAAAAAACGAGTCGACTCGACTGACACGAAATATAAAAACGGGTCATATAAAATATGACACGAACACGACACGATGACACGTTTTTCCACCCCTACATGTGACATAGCACAAAATAACAGAGCAAGTACCATCACATATAACTTTTTTTTTAGTGTAAGGTAATGGTATTTTTACAATCATATAACACGATATTGTAATTTTTTTGTTGTTTTTGTGTATTTGTGAAATAATCTTATATTAAATGCTATATGAACCCATTTCAATCCCAACCGAAGTGCCAGCCATTCAGCAATCTCCACTCTAAACTCATCTACCTCTTCAAATGCCCACGCAGCACACACCACACCCATATCATCACGGACCACCCACTTAACCCATCAACCCCTTACCTTGAACCACCGCCGCATCTGAGCACAAAGAGAAGCACCACACTCTCAGCGTTGCTCTCGGCGAGGACTACGAACAGTACCCACCACCCCTTGGAACTCTTCCATCGCCACCTAAGCCAACTCATTAAGAAGATCATTCCTCAAAAAATTTCTCCCCAAACAGAGAAGAGTTTCCGTCATACTAAATCCACCACGGACCACCATACCATAGCCATGAATTCAAAAGTTTCTTTTGGCAACACTTCAAACAATTCTAACAATAGCTTCGACATCCGTCCATTTTGATGTCTCGCCAACTTCTCCTAAATCCCCAATAGAACCCATAAATGGATCAAATGAGAGCAGAACACACCAACGAAACATGTACTTTCCTTTTTTGTAACTGTATGTCCACTAGAATAGCTCTATGATATAATCTCCATATAAATATCTTAACCTTTAGAGGTATATTCAGGTTCCATACTTCATTCTACCACTTAGCTAAACTTAGGGAAGAGCTACCCACATTTTCCCACTTAAGTTCCAATGCTAAATCATAGTCAGTTTTGATACTATAGCATCCATTAGTATTATAATGCCAACATCATCGATCTCTATATACCCACTGCTAGTTAGAGGGATGCTCAAAATTACTTCAATATCCATAGGTAGAAAATGCATATTATTAAGCTTAGCCAAATCCCAAAAGCCTAACTCAGACATAAACTCATTGACTAAGGTAGTACTATCATTATTTGTTCTAATGGAGCGGAACGATCATGGTCTTGGCAACTAAGGGTCACGAAAAGCACCCACATTACTTCCATCACCTATAGACCATTGTTAACACCTTTTAAATAAAACTAAAATAAGAAATTTTTAGGGTTTTGTAGTTAAAATTTATATACTCTACGAGTTAATATTATTTCTGATTATTCTTTTATAGTGTTTCTGAGTATTTCAAGTGGTGATTGAGTAATTGAAGTCAAAGTCATGTGGCACTACAATAAAAATGGGGAGTATTAGGCAAGGAGTGGGTTCAAGACAATTGCTACCATGAGAGCAGGGGTGGACGTACATTACACTATATAGGGGCCATGCCCCCAACAATATATATGTGCTTAATTTGTTTTGCTAATTATTGTATAGCACTCTTTTGAAAAACTCAAATTAATTTGTAAATGTTAACTTCTTCTTGTCTTTTTGTTCATATGTATTTACCATCTTTTATTTATTTATTTTATATGAAAAATTTATTTGTTTTTTTTTTTTCTTTAAAACATTTATTTCTTCTTAGTAATTGATTTTTATATACCACTTCAATTTTTTTTTGAAGTACCACTTCAAATTTTGTAATTGTGTATAGTGAAAACTTTTATTCTTACACTAAATATAGTAAAATCTACACTTTGTAATAAGATGAAAAATAAATATTTAAGTAGTTATTTGCTAGTATTGTATATTGAAAAAAAAAAAATAGTATTCACTTATCAGATAATTTTTGTGATATGCAAGAAAAAGATTCTGCATTTTAATTTTAATTATGAAGTTTTTTTTGAAAGAAATTTTAATTATGAAGTTAATAAAATGTTTCTCAAACATTTGTCACCTAAATTTATAAAATAGTTTGGCCCCCTAATTTCTCATTTTGGCTCTACCCCAGCATGAGAGAGGAATTGATTCAGTCCGATTCTACAGAGACGGAGACATGGTAGACTTCTTTGTGGCGTCGCAAAATGCCGCTAAAAATTAAACATTTTATTTGAAAAGTTTGCAGTAATTGACTTCCTACGAACCATGCTTTATCCAATGGAAATTTGATTATGGATGCAAATTGTCATTAGTACATTCAAACAATCCCAATTATATATAGTCATAATGCATTCTTTATTTATTATTATTATTATTTAAAAAAATATGAGTATATATATAATGTCGTCTCACTTAAAAATAATTATCAATTAGACAATTACCCTCCCCTCCACAATATAAAAAAAATGCATTTTTTTATCCTCCCCTCCATATTATAAAAAAAAAATTCAATTTTTTTTGTCTATTATATAATTTTTTTTTGGAAATTTTCAAAAATATTTCTTTTTTGTGTTTTATTTACAATTTTACTATCTAAAATTTTTAATTACAAAAATACACTTTGTTCAGCAAAAATTTAAAAAAAAAACACTACACCAAAATATCACATTAGTGACATTTGGTTTTGTAACATTTGTAGAAAAATGTTGTAAAAATATCGGTTTAGTAACATTTGATAAAAAAAATGTCACTTTAAAGTGAGTAAATGACATTTTGATTAATAACATTTCTTTAAAATGTTTGGATTTATATGTTTTATTGACATTTGATATAAAACGTCACTAGTTTATATATATTTAAATTTAATAGTATATAAAAAAATGTCACTAAAATGTATAAATAATGACATTTGTAAAAGTGTCACGAAATATGAAAATTAATGGCATTTTAAAATGTGAGTAAAATATCTATTTTTGAACAATAGAAAATAATGCTTTTAATTAATATTACTAACTGTTTCAAAAAAAAAAAATATTACTAAAATTTTCAAATAAATAAATAAATATTAGTAAAAAAATTTAAAAAATTTAATATGAAAAAAATATCATTTCACAGTTACACGAGGTCTCTTGCCCCCCATTTTAGGTTCACCCTCTCACCACACGGTTTCTCTTCTCAGTCCCGGTGGAACTCTTTTCTGTCACCGACGGTCCAATCCGACCCCACCATGAGATTCGCCGGCCCCTAAAACCTTAAACCCCTAAGCTATCTTTCCCCTTCGAGCTATTCTTTCTCTATAGTTCTCTTGCTCTCCGCGCATGACGAGTCAGACGGCTATTGTTTAGCCATCGACGGCGCAGGCCGACCACAAATCAAGCTTCCTTCCCCTTTCTCGGTCCTCTCATTATCTCTCTCGATCTCTCGATGTGCTCTTTCTCTGAATGGGTAAGTCTCTCTCTGCTTTCTCTATTTTTTCCTCTCTTCTCTGTATATGAGTAATAGGCATAAACATAGCCAATGATTAGATCTGAAGATAAATATTATTGTTTAGGTGGGCTTGGCTATGACCCCTTAACCAATGATTTCAAAGTGGTGGTGTTCACACCTCGACATTCTTTTAAAGAGGGTCACCAAATTGGGATTTATATAGTTTGAGAAACAATTCATGGAAAGCAATAACAATGCCTAACCTATTTCAAGAATTTGAATATGCTACTGTTACACCATCTATGGGCATTGGGCATGTCCATTAATGTTAATAACTTCATTCATTGGTCTATTGGCTATGAAAATAGTAATACAACTGATGATGAAGATGAACTGGAATTATTTACAGGGATAATTGCTTTTGATATAAGTAAGGAGAAATTTAATCTTATAAAGTTACCTCAATTTGAGAGAGGTAATGATGGTGGGGACATAGCTAAAATTTTTGGGTTTCTTTCTATGATATATGTGGATGAAGACACAGTAATTCACATATGGATTATGAAGTAGGCTTGGTAAATTTTGTTGAATAAGTTTTTTGAGCAATGTGATTCTGTTAGTTTCTTTATTTTTGACTGGTTATTGCTGTAGGTATGACACCAAGTGTAAGGATTCAAATTTTAGGTGAAAGATATCCTGTGTTTGACTTCACTACTTATGTTGAGATTATTTTCAGGTTAAATGGGTGACAATTTCGTATATATGTTTTAAAAAGTGAGTTTAACACTTTTTGATCTTTCCTCAAATACGATCCACCCAACAAGAAAGAAATCCTCTCATTGAGTACAACATGATTCACCCAAAAATTGGTTTCGAAGCTCTTAATTATGTAATTGACTATTGAATGTTGCCGACGTTTGGGTTCCTCTGCTCCCTATTGTGGATGGATGTGGATGTCATAGTCTAGATTTCTAAACCCAGTGTGAGTCTAGGTAAAGCTCCCATACACTAATATTTAATTTTCTTTTAATTGTATATGTATGTTTATTGTATACGACTCTTGGTTTGAATTTGTTTTTGAGTTTTGTGATATAATTTTTTTGATTTACTGTGCATATACTATTGTTTTTGTTCATTTTATCTATTTCCTGAGCTGGGTTATTTTCTTCAGGTGTATTCATGATATTGATTATTGTTAATGAATTTTCTGTGATCTTGATGGTTCTTATACTTTTGTTTGTTTCCATGAAACTTATTTACCATGACACTAATTATTGAGAATGAAGAAATTTTTTTAACTTTACCAATCATTATATTGCATCTATTTTACTTTTAGTGTACGATTATAATCTTCACTATGTCATCCTTATTTTGTTTTATTATTTGAAGTCCTTGTTTCAGGTTATATTGATGTATGGACCATCTTAAGCTAGAAATGACTTGGAGAGAGGGAGCTCGTGATTTAGTGAAATTTAGGAGTTGTTGATGTGCCTGTACAAGCATTTTGGATTATGCAGATTGTAAAACAAAATAAAGAGATCTTCTTTGAAGAAATAAAAGAAATTGGTTGTATGGACATGAATTTAGTTTTACTCAATCTTTGTAAATGTATTGATTTAAGTTTTTGTTAGGTGTTTATTTGGATATTTTGTATAAATAAATTTTTATTGTAATGTTAATCTGTTATTGATATAAATTAATGAAAAGTATTTATAAAATTTTATCTTATGATAATGTCTATATATTTACTTTACAAAATTCCATTTTCTAATTATATGTTTCTTATTAGAAAATAAAAAATTAATTATATTAAAATAATCATTTAATAAAAAAATTAAAATATATATACGATTTTTATTTTATTATAAAATTAATATTTAAAATTAATATTTAATTATTTTTAGTGACATTTTTTCAAATGATACTAAAAATAATATAGTGACATTTACACCTTTACTCACATTAGTATATCTTACATTTTTCACAAATGTTATTAAATCCATTAATGTTACTAAAACTACCTAAAAGTGACATTTTCAAATGTTAATAAATCCAAATTTTGGTGTAGTGAAATAACTAAAAAATAATGTGAAATCAACCACACGACGACTATAAATCAACTAAAAAAATCTCATGACAACTATAATTAAACTATAAAATAACTAAAAAATAGTTTATTATTGAAGAGATATTTTTTTAAATAAAAAAATTTAAAGAGTAAAAATGAAAAAATTTCTAAATTGATGTATTTTTAAAACATTTTCAAATTTTTAGTCTATTACTTTTTTTTTATCATTATAACAATACTTAATTTTTACATTATCGTCTAATAATAAATAGATTGCATAAAAAATTTTATTAAATGATATGCTATAATTAAATATCAAATGAGTAGTGACAAGAAGAAAGAAAAATAACCTTCTAATAAAATCTTATTATTATTATTATTATTATTATTATTATTATTATTATTATTATTATTATTATGAGTTTTTTTTTTAATCAATATTGAAACACTTATTTGCTAATGGGAGTGAATAATTAATCCATTTTATTTTTATTTTTATTTTTTTTTTTATTTTGAAAGGGAATAATTAATCCATTTGTAAAGTATATATATTCGACAGAAAATAGTTTTGATTGGATATTGTACAAAATATTTCAGTGCTCCTCCACTTTGGCTGCGCCTGAAACTGAAAGTAATAAATTAAAGTTTGTTAAATAATTAATTCATAAGAAAGTACGCTGTTGAATTGTTGATTTAATCAATAAAATAAATAAAAGCCAATTGCTATAAAGTTTTTTTTTTTTTTTGATGAAAGGATACCTTATAAAGCACAACCAACTTACACAAAGGTGTTCAAATCCCCCACAATCGGGAGGATATCCTCAACAGAGAGAGGTTGGCAAACCCCAAGGGACGCAGCCCAGCGAGCCAACTCATGAGCAAGGATATTGTGGTTTCTAGGCACCCAACAAACATTCACCCCATTACCATTACACAACAAAGAAAAGAGATTAGAAAAAAGAGGTAACAACTTCCAGGAAGGACATCTACGGTCTTGTAAAGCTTGCACCAGGGTCTTGCAATCCGACAGGAAAAGGGCCTCAGTCCATCCCGAAGAAGCACAGAATTCCATAGCTGAGAGGAGACCACGGGCTTCCGCTTCCAAGGGCGAGGAAACCTGGAACTTGAAGGTTGCAGCACCCAAAATTTGACCCTCCGAGTCCAAAAGAATGGTAGCAGTGAAAGCAATGGAACCACGAACAGCAGCATCAGAGAAAGCTCTCACCGAGCCATGGGAAGTCAAAGGCGAAATCAAGGGGAGAACAGTCGGTTCAGAGATCAATTTGGAACAGGATGCTCTCCACTCCTGCACCCCAGTCAAGGCTTTACAGAGAATGACCTCCGGGGAGACCAAAATTCCTTCATGGAAGCAAGCATTTCGCGCATTCCATAAGGTGAAGCAAAGAGAGACCGCCACCTGAGTAAACAGATCACTATCCGGGGGAGAAATCTGACCAGGAAATTTAGATAGCAGCCATAGCACCAACTCTTTCGGAGTATTCAAATTTAGGCAATCGCTTCTAATTCCCCATTGCGTACTAAACCAGCATTTACGGGCCAACGGACACTTGAGAAAGAGATGAATGATTGAATCTTCCTCATCCTCGCAGAAAATACATCTCATATTAGTAGGGAATATAAATGAAAGACGCTTACCACAGGGGAGAAGATCCCTTGCCACCTTCCAAACGAAGAACTTGGATCGTTCATGGATCGGAGCTTTCCAAATCTGAGACCACACTAGCTCAGGGGCACTCAACGAATCTCTGATTAGAGCCTTGTAAGCCCCTTTTACCGAGAAGGTGCCAGAAGCATTGCTTCTCCAAATCAATTGGTCCGGTTCTCCCATAGGCAGTTTTATCACTTCCCCCAAACGGGCAGTCAAGGTAGGAATGAACCACTGATCGGTCACATTAGAATCAAAGTTTCCAAAATCATCAAGAAGCTCACTAAGAAAGGAAATTTTAGGGAACCGGCATCTTGGATTGAAGGCAGCGCAATAAGACTCCCAATCAAGCCATGGAATCCAAGGAGCAGACCAAAGATCAATCATAGACCCGTTGCCCACTACCCAACAACTTTCATTACGAATCAAATCCCGAGACCCCATAATTCCTTTGGCCACGCGAGAGGCATTCCGAGGTAAGATGAGATTCCAAAAAGTCGAATTGTGAGAACCGTACTTAGCAAGTAGCAATTTACACCAGGGCCGAGAGGGGTTAGAAGCCAAGATCCATCCCAGTTTAGCAATCAACGCACAATTGAAAGTTCTAAACTTCTTGAACCCCAGGCCTCCACAACTCCGAGGCTTACATAAGGAATCCCAGTTAGTGAGAGTCAAAAAGTGAGTCTTTTCTGAACTCCCTATCCACCAAAATTTCCTAACCACACTATCCATGGCTTCACAAATGGATTTAGGCAGAAGGAAAGTAGACATCGTATAGACCGGTATAGAGGCTATAACAGATTTGATCAAGGTCGAACGACCCGCCTGTGATAGAAGCTTGCTTCGCCAACCAGAAAGCCGAGCCTTAATATTTTCCAACACATAGCTAAAATCCCGAGTAGCACTCTTTGAAAAGAGGAGAGGGCACCCCAAGAATTTATCATCTCTAGAGAGTAACCGGAATCCCAAGAGATTAACAATTTCAGAAATCATTTCCTCGCTGGAATTGTTGGAAAAAATTAGAGAAGACTTATTGATATTAAGTTGCTGGCCAGACCACGAGCAATAAAGATCCAAGCACTCCTTGACCCTTGAAACCTCACGATAGTCGGCCTTACAAAAAAGGAAAGTATCATCAGCATACATGAGGTGAGAAATAGGAGGACATCTACTATTGCATTGAAAACCATGAATCTGCCCAGAGAGTTCCTCACGATGAATCAGGCGAGAGAGAATTTCACTACCCAGGACAAATAAATAGGGCGAAAGCGGATCCCCTTGACGGATACCACGGGAAGGCCGGAACTGCTTTAGGGGGCCCCCATTCAGCAAGATTGAGAAGCAAACAGAACTAATACATTTAGAGATCAAGGAGCGAAACTTTTCTCCATAACCAAATGCTTCGAGAACCTTGTCAATAAAGTTGTAGCTATAAATATTATACTAGTAGAGACACACGTGATCCGCACGTGTATCAAATTAAATGTAATTTTATATATAAATTTTAATAATTTTAAAAATTTATAAGTTTGGTTTTTTTTATAATAAATAAAAGACACTTGTATAAGTAAATGTGTGTTATTTTTAGAGTAAATACTATTTTGGACTCTATATTTTGTAAAAGTTATTAATTACTCTCTGTTTTGTTAAATGATAAAATAGACCATGTATTTTCTAAAATTGTACAAATAGGACCTTGAACTAATTTTTTATCAAAATAAATCTTAATAATAATCTGATCTATAGTTGTTATGACAAAACTAGTTACATTTTCTGTATCTATTCGTGTTAAAAGTTGGTTATATTAAAAAAAAAATTATTAATAATAGAGCTTAAGGTCTTATTTTTACTATTTTGAAAAATATAGGGTCCTTTTTGTCATTTAACAAAATAGAGGGCTCAATAGCTAACTTTTGCAAAACACGAGATCTAAAATGGTATTTACCCGTTTTTTTATTGTCTTTTTTATTAAATAAAATAATAAATAAATTATTTCTAGGATGGAAGTAAATTTTTAATTTTAAAAAAGAAGTATTTTAAAAATATAATTTAAGTTACAAAAAGAAATTATTATAGAGAAGATTATAAAAAAAAAAAAAAATTGAAAGCATTAATAAAAAATGTTAATAAGAGGGAAAGATTATGAGTCACTTAATTATTGTGTATATTTAGTTGTTATTTATTTATTTTGTGGTTATCAAAATAATGAATTTTTTTCTTGTAATTTAATATTTAGTAAAGGCTAATTGTGTAATTTACTTAGTGGAAAGCCCAAAACTATTCTCATTTTTATAGAGGTTATAGATTTTACATTTTTTTTTTATGAAAATTTACATAACAATTTGTATAATAACTAATCCAGTAATTTAAATTGTAATCAACATCCCTATAACAACTCACGTAAAAACTACTAAAAAAACTCAAATTGTAAATTAAAAAAATTAAAAAATAATTGATTTAATCAATAAAATAAATAAAAGCCAATTACTATAAAGTTGTATCTATAAATATTATTTATAGGTTTTTTTATTTTTACATTTTAAATTAGTTTTTTTATTTTTATAAAAATTCACATAACAACTAACATAATAACGGAGCAACTTAAATTATAATCAACATCCATATAACAACTCACATCGAAAACTCAAACCGTAAATTAAAAAAATAATAATAATATATAAAATAATTCCCGTATTATTTATTTATTTATACATGTAATCAACCTTGCCAATAATATTTAGTTTAGCTCCTAAAAATGATTATATAAAAATAAAATGTGTTGCTGTCGTATAGAATGACGTAAACTTTGTGATTAATTTATTATGACTTTATTATATATAATTATGTAAATTCTGTGATTAAGATTTGCTGAATCCACACAGCATATATAAAGACTCTGATTAACTAGCTAAATAAAAATATTAATAAATATGTATAATATTGTTAAAAAATGCTAAAGGGAACCAGTGGTATTTAGCACCCTCCTATGTGTTAATATTGCTATTGGTCTAACTAATTATCGGGTCCCACATAATTTAATTTTATAGCTTTTAAGAAGTATTGCTAGCTAATTGTAACGCAACATGTCGCAAAGGTGCTAGGCACCACTGGTGCCTAATAGCAATGCTCTTAATGAGAAATGGTAACTTAATATATGTATAATATTGCTTGCTTTGAATTGTGGTTTGTGAGATTGGTAGGATATGAAGTGGATGAGAGAGAATATATATTTTTTTAAAAAGAAAACATGGTATAGTGTTACTCTATCTAAATAGATACTCTATTAAAAAATAATCTCTAATTTATTACAAAAATATGAAGTCTCAATTTAGATCAATTATATATAAGAATAACCTTTAAATTGTAATTAGTTATACATTTTGAAATCCTGTATTAATAAAATATACCTCTATATATTCTTGGATAGAGGTTCTACTATATTATTAACGAACTAAATCAACTGTTATAGGAACACTAATAAATCTAGAAGAAGCATCAGTCCAAGTACAAACTCTTAACGCATACGTAATAGACTTTGCCAGTGCATGGGCCACACTATTTGCAGCATGTGAAATGGCTCGACACGAGCCACCACCAACATCAGCTAAAAGAGAAACAATCTCCTCAACAATAGGTCTAACCCAATTGCAAACACATAATGAATCAATCTCAATGACACTAAAAAACCCAAATGAAAAGCACATATGAGCCTCTACTGAAGAGCCATGAGTTCAGCAATCTCAACCTTAAAATCACCCACACACCCAACTGCACAGGTCGCCTAAATAACCCTTGCACCATCCCTAATCACACCACCACAACCAACGAAACCTCGACCCAGAGTGACAACAACATCATTGAACAAAGAGAAAGAACCATGCAACGGAGGCACCCAACCCCTGCTCCCATGCCTCACACCCGACTCCACAGCACAAACACCATTTAAACCAGAAATACCAGCAACCACACCAGCCCTCGCACCATTTAAACCAACAATTGCACATCAACCACACCAGCACCCGTGAACTCCAACAGAGCAGAGAAAGCTAGCTCCTCAATCACCTTTAGATGCGACTGCTTCTTCCCAAACAAAACTAAGTTCCTGTCAAACCACACCCAACACCACACCATAACCACCAATGAAAATGCTCTCGAGAAAGATCTACAAATAGAGCCATTAACAATTTAAAGGACTTGAACAAAGATGTAATAACACATCCCATATATAGGGTACGGTTTAAAACCGTTGCCTATACCCTGTTACATGTGACAATTTTAAACCGTCGGGAAGTCCACATTAGCAACGGTTTTTATCTGTCACCTATTTTGCCCGTTTTGCGACGGTCGTATAGGCAACAGTTATAGAAACCGACATGAATACTTTAAACGACTGCTTAAAAATGTCGGGAAAAATTATTTTTGTAGTAGTATTGTTTACCTGATGAACAAAAAATTATTTATGAAAAAATAAAAAATTATTTATAACTCTGTAAAAAATAATAAGAATTATATAGTATACAATAAAAAAATTGATAACATATCAACAAAATATAAACGAAAAATCTTACATACATTTAACACAAATAATAATAAAAAAAATACAAATCAAAAGAAAATACTTATGTATAAAAAAAAAGAAACCAAAAGAACTAAATCTTCTTATTATAATTTTTATAAACATAAATGTTTAAAATTTAAGTATATTGTATTTGGATATTAATTTTATAAAGGAAAGCTAATTAGTGATTTAATCTAAATACAAATTTTTAGTATTTATAATAATAGTTAATTTTCAAAATTGTTTACAATTGTATAAAAATATAAAATAACTATAGTAACATAGCATCATTTATTAATCTATTTATATATTTATATAAAGGAAATTAACAAATAATTTAGGTGGCATTTTATATGATTTTTTTTTTTATTTTTACTTATTTGTGAGACTTTCTTATTTTTGAAGAAAGTTTGATGATAAATATTTTAGAAACAATCCCACATTGTTTAGGAACCATTTTGTATATTGTCCAATATAGTATAAATAAGTCCATTAATCTTCACTTTTATTTGTCAAAAATTAATTTTTTTTTATCATATATAATGATTAAATAAAATATTTTTATTATTCAATCTAATATTGCTTAATTAGTTATAATTTTTATTTATTATTTTATCAAAATTTTAGTAGTAGGAATTCGTTCTTAGGATTTATTTGAAGGATTTCTTTAGTTATGTGTAATAAAGTTTATCGAAAATTAATAAATAACAAATAAAAATAAAATTTAAATATTTTTTTATTAAAAAAATAAATATAATATGATTTTAATATTGATTGCATATAATTAGATTAGATCGGTTTTTAATTAGATTTTGAAAGTTTCTTCCAATAACCGATCCAACTCAATTAAAATACAACTGCTCACTTAACTATAACTGGATGTCCAATTTTTTATAATTATATTTGATTTGATTGGTTCAGTGTAATTGGATCGATTCAGCGTAATAATTAGATCATAAATCGGATCACAATGAGGGTTAGGAGGAGAAAATTTTAATGTCAAGGTAAAAATATTTGATTACAATTAAATTCAGTGTATCATTATACTTTATTTTACGAAACACTATATCTAAATTATAGTTTAACTAAATAGAAAGAATGACCAATAATTTTTAAAATATTGAATCAAATTTTATATTTACACTATTACATACACGAGGATTATACATCAATCCCTTACTATGACGAGTCTCATCTCTTTGCTCTAGGAGTTAAGATTAGGATTATTTACCCCGATCGTGTGTAACAAGAGATAGACTCATTACACACTTGAGTTTAAAGCTCCTAACGGAATGGATTTTTCGCTTCGTCCTCATGTTGAAGTAGGGAAATCCTAGCCCTTGAAAGTAAGCAGCCCACTCGAGTGCTCTTGGTTATGAGGCTTAGGCTAAGGCCCTTGATGCCAATAAAATAGGTATTTGAGTAGTCTTTTGGTCAGGGCTTTAATTATTTATACATAAAATTCAAACCGACAGAGGGCACTATAAACCGAACTAGGCTAAGAAGATATTGATCGAATTGTCTTGTTCGTATGCCTACCTATTCGTCAAAGAATATAAAGTGAAAGGGCAAGATAGCAATCCCGCGGTTTGCGAAGCACAGCTACGTACATTTACTAGTTATAATAATGAGTTAGAATAAATAGATCAATCAAACACTTATCATATATATTGTATGATAAATTAAAAATAATTTTTTTATGATAAATAAAATTTATAATTATATGAAAATAAATTATTATGTTAATACAGTTATATAATATTTATGTTATCATAATTTTTTTTAAAAAAAAATGTCATATGGTGGTGGGTTATAGTCTAATTGAGGTATTTATTAAATTCTTTTTTTCCCAAAGAAGTGTGTATTGTCATACTAAAACGTTATTAGAAGTGTCTCACAATATATGTTAAGGGAAATTTGATTTTCTATACTTAAAAAATCAAAAAATTTGATTTCTAAACCAATAATTTAAACCCTAAAAAAACTATACCTTTTTTTTCAAAACCCCAAAAATACCCCCAAACATCTCTCTCTCTCTGTCTCGGCCGGTCCCAAGAATCCCACACCCTAGGTCCGATGGGGTCCGACCAATCGGATCCATCGGACCCCATGGTCCGACCATCGGACCTCTCTCTTCCCCTCTCTCTCTCAAATCGCAGGAAAAAAAAAAAATTTCACAGACGGTCGGACCTTGGGGTCCGATGGGTCCGATTGGTCGGACCCATCGGACCCCAAGGTCCGACCATCGGACCTCTTTCTTCCTCTCTCTCTCAAATCGCAGAAAAAAAAAAAAAATTAAAGGCGGTCGGACCTAGGGGTCCGATGGGTCCGATTGGTCGGACCCATCGGACCCCAAGGTCCGACCATCGGACCTCTGTCTTCTTCCCTCTCTCAAATCGCAGGAAAAAAAAAAAGTTTCAGAGGGTTGGACGGGTTGGGGTCGGACTGGGGTTGCTCTTTCGGGTTGGGGTTGGGGTCGGAGGGGTTGGGGTCGTGGTCGACGGGGGTGAGGGTGGTGATCGGCGTTGGGGTTGACGTGGGTGGGTGAGGGTGGTTCGGGTGAGGGTGGGCGGTTGGGGTGAGATAGAGGGAGAGAGAGATGATGCAGAGAGAGAGAGAATATTGTGAGGGAGGTATTTTTGGGGTTTTGAAAAAAAAGAATAGTTTTTTTAGTTTTTAAATTTTTGGTTTAGGGAAATTTTTTTTTGATTTTCTAAGTATAGAAAATCAAATTTCCCTATGTTAATTATAGCTTAGAGATTAGAGCTTTGAATTTAAATATGGAGGTGACAGGTAAGATTCTATTAATTACAGTTTTTATAGGTTTTCTCTAACGTTTAGACGACGTCCATGTATACAACTTTTTTTTATTTATTTTTAATTATCTACAAATATTAATACAACCCTCGCAGAATCCATTTATGTATTTTTTTAAGAAAAAGAAAAGTTTTTTTTTTATTTATATATATATTATAGTAATAATTAGGAAAAAAGTTAAGGGTATATTATTAATTATTTCTTGGCAGACTCAGATTGCATTTGCGGGTCGACAACATAATGGACCTCGGTATTAGTTCTATAAATAAACATATATAATCTCCATAATATTTTTTTATATTATTAATTAAACTTTTTATATAGGAAAATTTATATGGTATACTAATTTTTTGTCATTTTTTTACAAAAATATTGCCAGGCGGTATTTCTTACTTTTTTACTGTGTTTTTTTATAAGTTTCATACTGCAGTATACTGTATTAAGTTTTCACTGATGTTCTACTGGTGTTTTACTGGTTGCATATTAAAGTATTGGAATGATTTCTATCATTTATGTAGAATGACTATTATATTTTAAAATAGAAAAAGATACCATTCCAATGCGTGATGAGAAAAAATTTAATAACTTTTTATCAATTTTTTTATGCATTTTAAATTTGACTCTATTCCATTCTTATTCTTATTCTCATTCTCATTCTTATTTCTATGATTTCAATCCTTCCAATCAAACGCTACTTAAGTTCCAATAAAAGAAAATTCGTGTTTTAAAAATTACTTTTATCATATATGAGAATTGAAAAAGAAAATCTAAATATGGTATAAAAAATTACTAACTACTTAGCGTCAATTTTTGGACACCATAGGGAGGCTAATTTTTGAAAAGAAATATAATAAGTTGCCACATAACATTTTTATTGGAGTGAAAATAATATTATAAAATATTATTATAAGGCACTTAAATAGTATTAATTATGATATTATTTTTTTTAATTACAATATGTGAAATCCAATAAAAAATTGTACCAATAATAATATATATCATCTCTTATTCACACTTTAATTAAAAAGCCCTTACCATTTCTCATTTTTATAACTAGCTAGTATGAATGTAAATATTTTATATGCTCTGTTAGAGTTTTTTGTTTCTAAATTTTTAGCTATTGGAAGTTGTCTTTGTTTGAATTATTGTAGTTAGCCTTGTCTCTATAAAAAGTAAAAGTATATAATTTGTATTTATTTTATTATTTATTGTATCACTCATTTCATAAAAAAAAATAAAATTAATAGAATGTGATAAAATAACCATCTTAATGTAAAAGCTATATTTTAAGAGATATTATTAATATAAAAAATTAAAAGCATAAAAATGCTAATAATAAGAAATTATTTTATATATATGCATATAAAAATATAGTTTAATTTGTTCTTTTTACCTAAAACATATAATAAATAATAAGTAGTAGTACTATAAATACACACGAAGTGGTACTATCTATAGTACTACTACTTCATTCTCTTCTTTTCTTTTTCTCTCTCTAAATTAATTAATCATATATATAAATATATAAAGAGATGGATAAGTCAATAATCGGGGCTGGTGTTTCATCCAATTACAATGAATCATCATCGGACGGTGTAAACAGGTTAGTAGATCAAGATCAACGGCTGCTACCGATAGCAAACGTGGGGAGGATGATGAAGCAAATACTGCCACCCAACGCTAAGATCTCAAAGGAAGCCAAGGAGACCATGCAAGAGTGCGTGTCGGAGTTCGTGAGTTTCGTCACTGGAGAGGCCTCGGAGAAGTGCCGCCGTGAGCGGCGGAAGACGGTGAACGGAGACGACGTGTGCTGGGCTCTGGCCGCCTTGGGATTCGATGAGTATGCGGGCCCTTTGAAGAGGTACTTGCATAGGTATAGAGAGCTAGAAGTAGAGAAGTCCTCCTCCTCTATTAATATTAATAATAATAATAATAATAATTTGATGGTGATAAGATTGAACGACCAAAATATTCCTGCGTTTCATCACTATGTCTCTCCAAACGACGACGATGCATTATTGTGAATTAATTTGTATCACTTGAACAATTAATTTCATGCTATTACTTGAAAAATGATGCTAAGTATAAACATGCTTAAAAAAGTTACCTTCTATTTCTTTTATTATTATTATTATTATTATACAATTATAAAATTTAATTATTTAATATATTAAATAATAATATAATATTATTTTAATAATTTTTAGAATTGTTTGTATATATACCATTTGAATATTGTTCTCATCAAATGTTTTATAAAAAGCTAAAAAAAATAGCTAATGACTTAAAATTGATCTTAAATGCTCCCGTTTGGTACGCAGGACTGGATTGGATTAGACAGACTAATTTGTCCAATCCAGTGTTTGGGCATGTTAGAAGTCTGGATAACTAATCCAGTTAACCTCATCTGTCTGGTATTATTTATCCCATCCAGCAGGGTGGGATAAATAATCCCATGCAGGTGAGATTTTTTTTTTTATCGTTTTTTTAATTTAAATTTTATTAATATATTTTAAATTTAATTAGAATTTAAAGGAAATAATTATCACACATTTATTTATACATTTTTTTATCAAAAACTTATTCATTAAAATTAGTAAAATTGTATAATTTTGAATTATTATATATAAGTTTTTAAAATTTAAAATATTATTAATTAAATAATAGTTACTTAAATTGATTCTAAGAAAAAAAAAATATGACAATAAAATTATATATTATTTTTAAATTACTAAAAAATTTATATAAATATTTTAAAAAATTAATATTTATATTAAATTAGTGATTAAATTAGTGTTTAAGATAAACAATTTTATATTATTCAAGTATTTTTATTTTACTATTTTAATTATTTATTAAATAAAAAATATGACAAAATATTTTATTATATATTTATGATATATTTTTAATTATATATGATATATTATTTTTTTTTGCTACGAATTATTTATTTATATTTATTTGTTATTATATATTTTAATTTTAATTTATTATTATATGTTTTTATTTAATTTAAGTTTTTTTTTTTCTAAAAGGAAATAAATAAAATAGTCCAGTCCATTCTTAAACCAAACACAGGATTACTTTCAGCATAATCCAATCTTGTCCAGTCCAGTCCAATCCTTTTCAGTCCAATCCAGTCCAATCCTGCGTACCAAACGGGCCCTAAAAGTTTAGCTATTATAGCACATCTAAATTCTAAAAAATATGTCTATGTATAATTTAATAAATAGTGGTGAGCTAAATATATTTTATGTTTTTTCTTTCTCACTCTTTAATTAATTGTTCTTATTTTTTTTTTTACTTTGTTTAATTATTTTTTTAATTTTAATTAATAAAATATATGTAAAAATATAATATTTAAATAATGTAAAGAAAATATAGAGAAACCGATGTATGATGCAATGTAAAAGTATAAAGTAAAATTTTAGGTAAAGTTTTAAAAGGATAGAGTAGAAAAACGTATGTAAGTGCTCCTAAAATAAAACAGAGTTAAAAATAATATGAAAGAGATAAAATAAAATATTATATTTTAGATGATTGTGTAGATTTTTGTCACTTTTAAAGAGTTTCACCATTAATATAAACAAGATTATAAATTACAAGATTAAAGACTCCTAACAACTTTATTATTTTCTACCCGTAGTGTTGAAGTAAACCCCATATTAACCACACTGTAAAAACCAGAATATTACACAAAGAGTTTACAAAGGCAGTAAATAAAGCCTATGTGGCCTTAGGCCTCTATTTACCTAGACAGTTCATAAAGTCAGTTATAAAGTTTGTTAGAACTTTATAACATACTCTCTGATTCACTGTATTCCACTAATATATATAAAGCCAAAGATTACAACATCAAAGGGAGAAGAAAAAATCCAGATCAGGAACAACACAACAAAAGACAGAACATTAAAAAAAAAAAACCAGATCAGAGACAAATATTCAGATTCTTCTAGAGAGCAATACAGAGCAACAAAAGGAGGGAGTTCGTGGTTGAGGCTTACAGAGGTTTTGCCTTGAAGCCCTAGTTTGGGTTTGGAGATCCACAACTCAAGAAGGTGTTGTTCATGTAACAAAGAAGAAAAATACACAATTGTTAGTAGTGATTTTTGAGAGAAACAGAGAGAATAGAGAGCAAGAAAATACTGTATATATTCGGATTACCACTCTTACCATTGTGAGTTGGAATCCAAGCTTTGTAACTCTGAAGATTCATAGTGAAACGAGGCGAGCTCGAAGAGGACGTACCCACACAATTTCGGGGAACCTCTATAAAATTCTGGTGTGTTCTCTCCAATTTATTTTCTGCAATTACTATTGTGTTCATGTTATTTTCGGTTTGGTTTTTTTCTGATTTACTGTGAATCGGGTTGGGCTGTAATATTTTTCTGGGTATTGTGTTGCTGTGTTCTTCAAGTTCTTCAAAGAAGAACAGTGAAGAAAGAGAGGCTTACGGCTAGGGTTTGTTTGTGTGAGCTGCTGTATGTGTGTTTGAGAAAAAGAGATTATATATATGTGTGTGTAATTGGTTTAGGGTTTTAACTTGATAGAAAAAACGACTATATTATAGATATAGGTATAGCTGTCGTTTGATTTAATGGCAGGGAGTCAAAAAGGTGGTTTGACTGGGTAAAGGTCTAAATTGACCTTACTTTTGATTATTATTTTTGCTGTGTGTAGGGGTAAATTGGGAATATAATTTCCTACAGTGGTATCAGAGCCAAACAAGGCACAATCTGCAGCAAAGATTAATCAAGAAAGCATAAAGAAAGCATAAAGAAATCATCAAGAAAGCATCAAGATTCACATTCATACCAGCAAGAATTTAAACACACAAAACCAAGATTGCAAAGAACAACACCAGGATTTTTCTAAACTCATTATCTATATAATTTCTTTGAAATAACTTTATACATATACAATTATGAGTTCCATGAAGGTTGATATAGATAAGTTTGATGGTTCAGGTGATTATCGTATTTGGAGGAAGAAGATTAGGGCTCTATTGGCTCAACACAAGCTGTTGAAGGTTCTTAAAGATCTGGTGGAATGGTCAAGTGATACGACCAAAGACCAGCAAGAAGAGTTGCTGGAAACAGCAACCGGATTGATCATTTTCAACCTCTCTGATGCTATAATCAGATTGGTTGACAAGGAAGATACACCCGCCAAGATTTGGAACAAGTTGGAAGAGCAATTTCAAAAGAAATCTTTGATCAACAAGATTTACTTGAAGGAGAGAATCTTTGGTTTTAAAATGAGTCCATCTAAATCTCTAGAACAAAACTTGGATGAGTTCTTGAGATTACACATTGAGTTAGCAAACTCGGGGGAAAATGAGGCCTTAAGTGATGAAAATCAAGCAATTATAATTCTCAATTCACTACCGAAATCCTACAGGGAGGTTAAGACAACCATTAAGTATGGGAGAACTGAGATCACTCTTGAAGAAGTAATCTCAGCTTTGAAATCGAAAGATTTGGAAATGAAGGTTGAAAGACCGGGGCATACTAATGGGGATGTTAACCTAAGTAGGGGAAGGCCTGGACAAAAGAAACCATGGCATAATAAGGGTAGAAGCACTAGTAGAGGTTCAAGCACTAGTAGGGGTTCACACAAGGGCAGCAATCATCATCACAAAGGGAGGTCAAATTCAAAGGGTCCTAAAGATCCAAATGGGTGCTACCATTGTGGAAAGTTAGGACATTTCAAGAGAGAATGCTACTTTTACAAGAAAAGTAATGGGAAACAAAATTCAGATCATCAAGAGGAATCAAACAAATCAAACAAGACTAAAAATGACTATCAAAATGCAAACCTAAGTGATGGTTATGATAGTGGAGATGTCTATGTGGCTGCATCATCTTTTAAAGATGATTGGATTATTGATTCGGGTTGTACTTTTCACATGACTAACAATAAGTCTTATTTGTTTGATTATAGGGAATCTAGGGGGGGCAAAGTCATTCTTGGGAATGACCAAACTTGCAACATTGAAGGTTCAGGTTCTATTAACTTTAAAATGTTTGATGGCATTATTAGAACCTTAACTAATGTTAGATATGTTCCTGATTTATCTAGAAACTTAATTTCTATTAGTATACTTGATGATCTTGGTGTTGTTAGCAAAATTGAGGCAGGTACAATAAAGTTAGCAAAAGGTTCTATGACTATCATCAAAGGACACAAAAATGGTGGTCTATACTACTTGCAAGGAAGCCCCGTAGCTTGCTGCCACAACACCAAGGAGCATGTGACGGAAGACACTAAGGCTATCCTATGGCATAGGAGGTTGGGACACATTAGTGAAAGAGGGCTACAACTTATGAGTGAACAAAAGCTACTTGGTAAGGACAAGGTAACCAAGGAAGATTTTTGTGAATTTTGTGTACTAGGAAAGCATCATAGACTTAAATTTCAAACTAGCACACACAAATCACAAGGCATCTTAGATTATGTTCATTCGGATTTGTGGGGTCCTGAGAAAACCCTAACTTTTGGGGGTAGTGCCTATTTCTTGTCTATTGTTGATGATTATTCTAGGAAGGTTTGGGTTTATCTGTTAAAGCATAAAAATGAGGCTTTTCAAAAATTTGTACATTGGAAATTACTTGTTGAAAACCTAACTAACCGAAAATTGAAAACCCTAAGAACAGATAATGGCCTAGAATTTTGTAATGATGAGTTTACAGGTTACTGTCAAGACAATGGAATCCAAAGGCATAGGACCGTGAGAAAAACTCCTCAACAAAATGGTGTTGCTGAAAGGATGAATAGAACCATATTGAACAAAGCAAGGTGCATGCTTTTCAATGCCGGGCTCGCAAATGGATTTTGGGGAGAAGCAGTTGTAATCGCAACATACCTAATCAACGAAGTCCCTCTAGTGCAATTGAAGGTAAAACCCCTGAAGAAAGGTGGACTGGTAAACCACCTGACTTGTCTAATTTGAAAGTTTTTGGATGTGCGGCTTATGCACATCAAAGTGTAGGCAAGTTAGAGCCTAGGGCTCTAAAATGTGTGTTTTTGGGTTACCCCGAGGGTGTAAAGGGCTATAGATTGTGGGTGAAAGGGAAAGGAAGTTTCAAAACTCTCATTAGTAGAGATGTGATTTTTCAAGAAAATGATTTTCCTTGTAAAAATACTAATGAGGTTGATGCAGGTTCCACAGAAACTAACCCTGCAGGTACATCTATTGGAGTCTCTCAAACCGGCCCAACTGAAGTGGAACCGAATCCAGATCAGGTGGAACCAATTCAAATGGAACCTCAAGAAGCACCAAATCAGGTGGAACAAGTTCAGGTGGAACATGAAGTTCAAGATGAGGAAGACGGAAATCAGGAAGACCTCACAGAATATCAGCTTACAAGAGATAGAGCTAAAAGAGTCCCTAAACCGAACCAGAAGTACAGTTACAATGTGTGGGATGAGAGTATTGCCTATGCCTATATGTGCAAGCTTAAAGCTGAGATCTATGAGCCACAATCTTATGAAGAAGCACTCAAAGACCGAAACTACAAGGCTTGGTTGAAAGCAATGAAGGAGGAAATGTACTCTCTCATAAAGAATAAGACTTGGAGAGTTGTACTTAGACCCGATGGCAAGAGTGTGGTATCTTGCAAATGGCTTTTCAAAGTCAAGGAAGGGAGAACCGAGGATGAACCGGTAAGGTTCAAAGCGAGATTGGTGGCAAAGGGGTTCACTCAGAAAGAAGGGATAGACTTCACAGAAATATTCTCACCTGTGGTGAAATATAAGACTATAAGGTTGATGCTCGCACTAGCTACTCAGTTTGACATGGAGATTGACCAAATGGATGTGACCACGGCTTTTCTACATGGGGACCTAGAAGAAGACATCTATATGGAGCAGCCAAAGGGGTTTGTGGTTAAAGGCAAGGAAGACCATGTTTGCAAGCTTGACAAGTCTCTTTATGGATTGAAGCAATCCCCGAGACAATGGAACAAACGGTTTGACACCTTTATGACCAAACAAGGGTTCAATAGAAGCTACTATGACCACTGTTTGTATTTTAAAGGTTCGGAAATTACTAAAGTCACTTACTTGCTACTTTATGTGGATGATATGCTAATAATTAGCAAGGAGAGGTCAAATGTCAACAAGGTCAAGGATTTGCTCAAGTCGGAATTTGAAATGAAGGACATAGGTGTGGCTACTAAGATTTTGGGGATCAACATTAAAAGGGATAGAGGCAAAGGGAAACTCATGCTACATCAGGAAGACTATATCAACAAGATCATAGAAAAGTTTTCTATGAAAGATTCAAAGGTTGTTTCACAACCGATTACCAACCAATACCTTATGTCTAAATCTATGTGCCCTAAGACCAAGTTAGAACAAGAAGAGATGGCGAATGTTCCCTACTCTAATGCAGTGGGGTCCATAATGTACTTGATGGTTAGTACTAGACCTGACCTTGCTTATGCAATCAGTGTGCTAAGCAGGTTCATGTCTAGTCCTGGAAAGGAGCATTGGAAAGCCATGAAATGGCTTATGAGATACTTAAAAGGTACATCTAAGTTGGGATTGGTCTATCAGGGTCACCAAACACATCAGAACATCGAAGGGTTCACTGATGCAGATTATGCGGGGGACAGGGACACTAGAAGATCTACTTCGGCCTACTTTTTCTTAACGGGGGGAAATTGTACTAGTTGGAAAGTACAATTACAGCCAGTAGTGGCGTTGTCCACTACTGAATCTGAATATATAGCTACTACAGAAGCTATTAAAGAGGCTCTATGGTTAAAAGGGCTTATGGAGGAGCTGAAGTTAATGAAAAAGGAGCCTATAATCTACTCCGATAGTCAGAGCAGCATCTATTTATGCAAAAACCCAGTTTTTCATGATAGGACAAAACACATTGAGATAAAATATCACTTTATCAGGGATAAAGTTTCACAAGGACAGATCGGGATAGACAAAGTGCCTACTGAAGTGAATCCAGCAGACATGGGCACTAAGGTTGTGTCCCTCAATAAGTTTAAGCTTTGCTTAAGCTTATTGGGGATTGACACAGGTTGGTAAAACCCTTAATGGGTTCGAGCTAAGACCCTCAGATACACTCAAACAACACAGAGATTACAGTGAACTGTTTATATGGGGTTTAGGTGGAAATTGTTGAAGTAAACCCCATATTAACCACACTGTAAAAACCAGAATATTACACAAAGAGTTTACAAAGGCAGTAAATAAAACCTATGTGGCCTTAGGCCTCTATTTACCTAGACAGTTCATAAAGTCAGTTATAAAGTTTGTTAGAACTTTATAACATACTCTCTGATTCACTGTATTCCACTAATATATATAAAGCCAAAGATTACAACATCAAAGGGAGAAGAAAAAATCCAGATCAGGAACAACACAACAAAAGACAGAACATTAAAAAAAAACCAGATCAAAGACAAATATTCAGATTCTTCTAGAGAGCAATACAGAGCAACAAAAGGAGGGAGTTCGTGGTTGAGGCTTACAGAGGTTTTGCCTTGAAGCCCTAGTTTGGGTTTGGAGATCCACAACTCAAGAAGGTGTTGTTCATGTAACAAAGAAGAAAAATACACAATTGTTAGTAGTGATTTTTGAGAGAAACAGAGAGAATAGAGAGCAAGAAAATACTGTATATATTCGGATTACCACTCTTACCATTGTGAGTTGGAATCCAAGCTTTGTAACTCTGAAGATTCATAGTGAAACGAGGCGAGCTCGAAGAGGACGTACCCACACAATTTCGGGGAACCTCTATAAAATTCTGGTGTGTTCTCTCCAATTTATTTTCTGCAATTACTATTGTGTTCATGCTATTTTCGGTTTGGTTTTTTTCTGATTTACTGTGAATCGGGTTGGGCTGTAATATTTTTCTGGGTATTGTGTTGCTGTGTTCTTCAAGTTCTTCAAAGAAGAACAGTGAAGAAAGAGAGGCTTACGGCTAGGGTTTGTTTGTGTGAGCTGCTGTATGTGTGTTTGAGAAAAAGAGATTATATATATGTGTGTGTAATTGGTTTAGGGTTTTAACTTGATAGAAAAAAATGACTATATTATAGATATAGGTATAGCTGTCGTTTGATTTAATGGCAGGGAGTCAAAAAGGTGGTTTGACTGGGTAAAGGTCTAAATTGACCTTACTTTTGATTATTATTTTTGCTGTGTGTAGGGGTAAATTGGGAATATAATTTCCTACACGTAGTGTTAATATTGCTAAATTGTGAGCCTTTGTATTAAACACCTAATTATAATGTTACTAGAGACTTAATCCGCGCTTCGCGCGGTGTTAGATAATATTTGTTATTCTTTGTATGTTGTAATTTTTTTTTACTGAATTAGTGATATGATATAAAACATAATATTATATTGTGAAAATTATTAGATTTTTTTATGTTTTTTTATATTTAAATGTGTATAATTTTAGTGATAAATTTAATGGTTTTAATATTATTCTTTATTCTTTTTAAATTAAAAGATATCGTTTTGAATTAAATATTTAATTTTAAAACATGTTCATCTTTTTTTTTTCAATATTTTGTACAATTTTTTAGGATAATCTTTTAGCATTTCACATGAATATTAAATTATTTATATAATTATATATTACGTTATATTTTTCAAATAGAATAAAAATAACTATTAATTATCCTAATTATTTTTTAACTTAAAAACTTTAACTCCAAAAATTGTCATAATAAAACGTATGTAGCATAATATCAAATATTATTATTGTTTCGGTTGTTTTTAATATTCTTATAATCATCATTATTGTTGTCATTATCGTTTAATTGTTTTTCTTTAAACACAAAACTTATATAATTAAAATATTAATTAATTAAAAATATATATTTAACACACTATTAAATAATCAAGATGTTATAGTTGTGATTGGCTTTATACTATTTTGTTTTTTTTTCTTTTGATAATTAGTGAATGTCTTCTTACAATTGGTTAAAATAGGCATAATTGATTGTTTTGTGAAAAATTACTTCATTAAAACTTTTGAAACTTGTAATTGAAGAATCTTCTCTCTTGTAGGATTTCCCCAATAAAACTTTTGAAACCCATACAATAGTCATGTAATAATAATTCTATTACAACAACTCAACTATTTTGAGTAAATGAACTAATTAACCTTGCCTAAAATCATTGTCGACCAACTTTAAAGACATCCTAAAATTAATTTTAAGATAGTTCACAATCTTTAAAGTCTTTAAATTTTGACATAATGAAAACTACACAAAAAAAAATTGAAAGAAGCTCATGAATAATAACATATGTCACAAAAAGAAAACAAAAATAAATAAATAAATAAATAAATAATATTCTTTATTACAAACAAAATAAAAATAGATAGACATACATTGCCTCCACCATATTTGACCCAAAGATTGTGACACTCATTATGACATATATAAATAAGATCAAGTGTCTTTTGACACTTTATAAGTGAGATTATCGATTGCTCATGTTCTTACTACTTTTCTAAATTTTGGAGCTTTCATATATTGATATGCCTACATAATAAAAATATAGGATACATATAAATGCAAAGAAAATAATAAAAAATTATTATTACTATATTTATTATTTTGCAAGAAGGACATCACTTTCTTAAAAATTAAGAAAAATAGTTTTGAATTAGAGTTTGAGAATTCCATAACAAAACATCAAATTACAAAAAAAAATCTTCCTTTCTAGGAATTTATGGGTTAGAAATGAGAGAAGAAACTCAATAATAAAAAAAAAAATGAAAGCTTAAACAAAAATATAAGCTAAAAGTGGTTTTATTTTTAAGAAATTCAATTCAAAGATATATGCTACTGAAGGGTCACAGAGAGACTAACACAGAATAATACATCATTAATAATATAACGGTCACTTCAAAATACTTTACAATTTAAAACTATAAAATTTATTACTCTTTATATTTGCTCTAAATACATAAAATGTTTACCTGTGTTGAAATGTTATAACATAAATTTTAATAGTTTAAGGTATACATTGTTCTTTTTACATCAAAGATAAATGGAATGATTAATATATGCATTTTTTCATATAACTAATGTAAACATGTTTTTTTTAAGGAATACAAATAGTTTTTATAAGAATGCTAATAGTTTTTATTTTAAAAAAGAATATTTACACAGTTTTATTGTTATAAACATATTTTTTTAGTTATTTTTTTTTTGGACAAAATATGAAAGTCTAAAAAAAACATTTAAAAATAGAATGGAAAAAATTGAGAATATCATGTAAATAAATTTTTGCCAAGGGTAATTGTTATATTTCTAGGAAAATGTTAGGTGGGGATGTCCCTATCGTGTAAGTAGGGATGCTTTTTGGTAATCGAATAACAAAGTTAATTTGCGATAATAATTGAAGAATAAAATTGTGTACAGGCGTCTTACCATTAAAAAAATTATATTCACTCTAATTATTATCCTATTTTTGTAAGTTGTTGTATTAGATCACTAATATATCATATAAAGTTTTGACATCCAAATTCTCTTAAGAATACAAAAATTTATGTAAAAAATAAAAATTATTTTTATAAAAATCAAAAGATGAATCTATTCTATCATCTATTTAATTTTCAATTTCAATTAATTAGAAATTTTACTATTAAAATAGTAACTAAAAAATAAGAAAGTACTACAAACAATGAAATATTATATTGGCCTTTTTATTATAGATTAAAATTAAATTGTAATGAAATATATAAATTTAATTTAATAGAATAAACAAATAATAAAATTGTTTTATTTTTTTCTACTCTTTAAATATTGAATGACCATAATTATATAACAATGACAATGACATACTTAAAATGCATTAAAAATGTTAAAATTTTGAGAACATAAAAATACTTACCAATAAATAAAAAAAAAAAGAGCATACTTCTCGTAAGGTAAAATTTTGAGAACATGCTTTCATCATTCTTCGAGCCTCACACATCATGTTCAACTTTTGGTTATATTTTGAATTTTTTTACTCCAACTTACATCAATATATAATATATAATTAATTTTTTTTAAAAAAAGAGTAAATTTAGAAAATTGAGAGAAGAGAAATTGAAAAAAATGACATATAAACTGCCACATGACTCTCCTTTATATATATTGATATTGTGATTAAGAACTAATTAATTATATATATATATAAAAAAAAAGAAGTAGAATAAACATGTGTATACAAATATGTATATAGAGTGAACTTAACATTTTAGTATCTGTGTTTCAAAAAAACATTTTAGTATCTGAAATACTTAGTTTATATTTTGAATATTATTGAATCATATATCAACATAAAAACACTTACCACAACATCAAATTCTTTGATTATAAATGATCCAAAATGTTGACTAATTCTTGAGTACTGCAAATATAACATAATAAATAAAAAAATTTAGAGATCAATGCCATAATAAAAGAAGAAAATTTAAACATATGATAATTAAGCTTAAGAGAAAGAAAAGTAAAAAATAGAAATAAAAAATTAGTACAAAGAACAAAAGATGGCTATGATGAAAAGTAAAAAGGAATCATATATATATATTGAGAGAAAGAGAGCACTTAAATCACAAAAATAAATTAGACCAATACAAAAGTCATATAATAAGTAGTGAAATGAAAAGTCTAGCTTTTTTTTTTTTTTTTTTTGAAAGAAAAATGAAAAGTCTAGTTAACCAATTAATTACGGTTACTTATTATTTTATTTTTTTTTGAGGGAATTACGGTTACTTATTATTTGTTCAAAAAAAAGTGAAAAAAAAATAATTAAATCAGAGAATATAGAAAGTTAATTAAATGAGAAAACAGACCAAAAAATTATTAAAATTGAAAAAAAAAAATTGAAAATTTGAGAGAAGCAAGATTAGGAAATAAGCTTATATGAGTTGCCACATGGAAAGTTTTATACTTTCCTATATATTGATATTGATATATTGATGATTTATTGATATATAGATTTATTAAAAAAAAGTGAAAGGTTAATAGTTAATTTTTTAAAAAAAAAAGTGAAAGGTTAATAGTTAATTCTTATATTATTATATGGTTAAAGTTTTGTTTAAATGCTATATAATTATTCTTAAATGATAACAAAAATTAATAATCAATAAAAATTTATATGAAGAGCAACGGTTATATAATAACCTTTATTAATATATGTTACATTATTATTAAATGTTAAAAAATGTTACATGTGAAAAAATTAACAAAAATGGTACAAATTTTTTAGTAACCTTTGACAGTGATAAATTAATGTAATAAATTTTAAAACTATTTCATGGGTTTAAATGGTACTAATTAAAAGAAAAGAATAGACTAAATATATAATTAAATATTTTTAGTAAATCTAAAAAATTGAGAGAAGAGAGGTTAGACAAAAATGACATATAAGATGCCACATCAACTTTCCTAAAATTCTCCTTTATATAGATAGATTCTTAAATGAAAATAAATTTTGTTAAGTATAAAAAATGATAAAACACATTAGAAAAATCTTATGATGCCACATCACCTTGCTTAGATAGATATATTGATTTTTAAAATAATTTATATTAATGCATATGTTGGTATAGGAATTTTTTTAAAAAAGAAAAAACAAAATATGAAACACTAAAAAAAGAGTAAAAATAGATTAAAAAATATACATAACATCATTTAACATATTTTGTATATATTGATATTTATAATAGATTAATAGTTAGATGTGGTTATAAGTTATTTCATTATTAATTATTAGTAATAATAATAGATAATAAATGTGTTATACATTAATGTAGATGTTTTATATATAAATTTTTAACTTTAAAAATAATTGAAAAAATAAAAAAATGACAAATATGAGAAAATTAAGAATAGATGAAAAAACTCATATAGAGTGCCACATAAACTTGTTGATGCTTTCCTTTATATATAGATATAGATACTTGTATATTTGGCGAGATTAAAGTTTATATTCTGTACTACTTATATTATTAAATGAAAATGTACAATATTTTCGAGCTACTAATTAATTAGTAATTTTTTCTAAAAAAAAAATAGTTAGTAATTATAATAGGGAAAGCTATCACTAATTTTTTTTAATAATTGAAATTAACACTATCTATATATCAATTCATCACAAAATCCTTTTATTTTAAAAAAAATATACATATATATATTATCACAAAATATTTCCAGCTGTCTAGACATAATGATTTCGTTTTGTTGCTGGTGGTGATCGAGTTATAATTATATATTATAGTTTGATTAATTAATTATTTCGCATGCTTAATTAATCTTTATAATTATTTACAGTACTGCTCAATTAATTATTATTTCATTATATAATATATATAAGAAATGTTAAAGGTTATCACATTCCTATATATTAATATTATCGCGTAATTAAGTATTAGATTTTTTTTTTTTATTTTTTTTTTTTGACAAAGTGATTTAAATCACTCATGAATTTACGACGCCCATGTCCGCCACCGGCGCTGGAATCTCCTCGAACCAGGATAGCTCATCGTCTAACCGCAGAGCATGCTTTGCCAACCATGAGCCGCTAAAATCTTAGAGCGAGCCCCATGGGACAAAACTGCCCCCGGAAATTTAGACAATAAAGCTATAACATCTTCAAACAACGCTCCTAACTCAATAAATACTGAAGTTCCACCTGAAAAAAAATATCAAAAAAAAAACATAAAACTTTAATTAGAAAACTATTCAAATTGAAGAGAATCAACCAACCACCAAGACTAAGCAACTAGATCTCCCTATAAAATACTAGAACTAGCCAAAGGGATTACCCTTTGGCTAGTAACAACTAAATTATAGCATTCTACTTCATAACCTTCATAGGATCCCTATTCCTTACTCTTACTCTTTTAAAATCAAACATAAATAAAATTTTCCTTTTAATATCCATTATTCCTTAAATATTCAAAATATTATATACTAATTATTTCATTTTATCTCTTAAAAATATTACTTATTTATAGAATAAAACATGTCAAAATTCTTAAGTAAGTCAAATTATTTATTATTTTATTTATAGCGTAAAACATGGTATCTATAATCTTTATTCAAGCTAAATTAAACTAAAATTGTATTAATATCCTTAAAATTTAAGATTGCATTTTTCACATTCAAAAGTACCATTTTTCTAATACCACTTCATCATACATTTAATTAATAATATTAAATTAATATTAATTAATCCAATTCGGTATTATGACATAATGTTTCTTTATTTATTATTTAAATAAATAACCTCCTAATTATTATACCATTTAAATTATTATAAAACTATTCATGTTAGTATCTTCCTATACAACTAATAAGGCAATAATCTCAATCTTCATTAGCATTTACTTCCCATTTATTTCAATATCTTCCCAAAAATAAAAAATAAAATAAAACAAAGTAATACTCAATTCACAATTAATGTCCCTACCTCTAATTTATTACAAAATCCCACATTTATAATTTATTACCAAATTAATATTATGTTATCTATAATAAACTAATAAGGCAATAATTTCATAATTATATATCATAATTGTTAGCTATTAAATTTTATAATATTTTTACAATTCATGATATCTTGTAATTTTAACCAATTACCCTAAATAATTAGGGACCAGCCATAAATCATACGTTAAAACCTTAAAAGGCACCAAATCCATAAACAATGGCGCAATTTCATCCATCAAATTTGTACTTCCATTTCTTCCATCAAAAAACTAATACCACTCATCCAGAAATTCTTTAAAAATACAAATAAATATAATAATTTTGGTACATTCCCAAAATATTGACAACAAACCAAATTTTTATAATAATTTGACTTCCCAAATATATCTGAACCAATATATTCTCATTAGACCATTAGTGTTTCCACCTCCCTTTATTACAAGATCCTCAAGATTCTTATTCTTCAATTTACTTAATTAATTATAATATTAGAATCTCAATACTAAAATTCTAAACACTTTCCTTTTATGTTGAAAATTCCTAAAAAAATATAAACCAAAAGATAGCTAATAGGAATTAGCGATTAAAGTAAACGCTCTTAAACATTATTTCAATTAAAAATATTCTTTAAAACATACCTTAACCAAAATAATCCTTTTATTCCGACTAATAAATCTGTATAGTGCATAACTTATTAACTTTAAAATATTAATGTGTCAAAATTTTCTTATACATTCAATACCGAAAAACGTGAAAATATAAACAAACTACCCTAAATACTTAGGGGCCCAACCATATAATAGGTGCTAAAGCCTTGTAAGGCGCCAAAGCCTTGTAAGGCGCCAAAGCCATAAATAATGGCGCAAAATAGAACAAAATCAATATAAAACAAACCTATAACAAAAAAAGAAAACATTGAAAAAAGAAAGAATAAAAAAGAGTTGTGAAACAAAAGAAAGAAAAGCATTGAACTCATTTACAGCAACAAACGATAGACAAAGAAAATTGAAATAGAAAACTCTTAAGGTAACTTGAACAATGAATCTGATCAAGAGGTATTAAACTACAGAAAAGTTGCTTCAAAATCGTGATCACTGGTCCTTAATATAACCAATTCTTTCACGAATCACACAGATTATATCCAACAGTATATACACCAACTAAAACACTATCACAATTCACATAATATCGAAATACGGCTATATAAAATGGAATGAATTCAGTCTACAAAAAAGAAAAAAAGAAAACCAGAGAGATATTTATCGTGATAGTTTGTTGGAGGATCAAAACGATGGAGAAGTAAGTACTGGGGATGCGATCACGAATAAAGATGAAGAAATAGGAAGGTTGAAGTATTGTGAGAGGTAGGAGTAATAAGAAGAGAGAGGACACAAAAAATGTGGTACTTGTAAGTAATCATTTTTTCTAACCATGATTAAACTACATATGTATCATAAGCTTGTTGGGATGATCGAGTCTCTAATTAGAAAATCTCGTTTGGTATGGTCCAACTTAGTTGCTCCCTGTTTCCATCCGAAGGCCAAAACAAATAGACATATCACAATCACAACCACTATTGTAACCATACTTTGCTCTTCAGATTAATTATTACCACTATCACCTGTTCATAATCATAAATAGCATTTCTAAGAAAAATTGTCAATATATATATTTATATGTATGACTATGAAATTGAGAGGGTTAATAAAAAAATTTGAGAATTTGGGCATGGAAAAAATCTTCAGATGAGTTTGGATTTAAAGGCCCAGCAACTATATCTACTAACTACAATATCCAGAAAAAATTAAACTAAAAAAGCCTAATTTTTTTTTTTTAGATTTACTCCGAGATCCATAGAGCTTCAATGTCGGTGACCACGAACTGGAACCACGGATGAGCTTCAAACGCCGTCGATCACGAACTGGGACCACGGACGCCGAGAACCCTACAGAGAGAGAGAGAGAGAGAGAGAGAGAGAGAGAGAGAGAGAGAAACGAACAGAGAAAAAAGAAAATAGACATATCGATCTAACCTTGGTTTCCTGGGATCTCGATCGTCGAGGAGAAAGGTGGATTGAAGATGAGTCAGAGAGAAGACGACCGAGGTGGAGAGACGACGAGTCGATGACTGGGGTTTTGGATGATGGAGAACTCAAATCTGTGGAGCTTGGCCGCCATTTTCCGTTCATCGTTCGACGTTCGAGACGCAAAAGGAGAAGAAGAAAGAGAGAGGCTATCACGAAGATCGGAGAGGAGAACTGCTCCTCTTAATTAAGTATTAGATTTTATATAATTTAATATAATAATTTGTATGGAATATCGCTAACCAATCGCAAGGTGACACATCTAAAAAATACTAGACATTACTAGTGTGCAATAATAATAATCAATATATATTAATTAAACTAAATGCCCCATAATTATAGTGAATTAATTTAAGTGCCTAATCATAAATGCAACATTTTCATTTTTCTTCAAGAGATATACTTTTAATGAACATTACTTATAAATAGGTATTATTAAAACAGAAAAAGTTTTTATACTTTATTTTTCAATCTAATTACAAAAATCTCTAATTTTTACTGAATTGTATTAGGGATTGTATTATTCTATTGGCTAGAAGAATTAATAAAAAAAACAGTTATTCATAAAAAAAAAAAAGAAGAGAATTTGAGTTATATATTTATATATTTTTTTATATAAATAGAAATAATGTAAAAAGATATACTATTTTATATATTTTTGAAATAAATGACTAGATTAAGTATAGAAATTTAAATTTCTCTTTTATTATTTGTCATTGAATTAAAATCTAATAATTTAATATTTTTAAAATTAATATTTATAGTTAAATTTTTTAGTAACTATAATTGGGTAAGTGTTTCATATACATATTTATATATATATATATATATATCTTTAACTACAGATATAATAAAAGTGACTATGTAACAACAATCTTTGGCTTAACGATTTTTTTAACATTATTATTAACGTCATTGACTTATTATTATTATCATTAAAAACTAAATTGTGATTGACTTGTTCTTCTCTTTTTCCAAATCTAAAAATAATATATTGTGATTCAAAACCCAATATTGCTACTGAAACCCAAAAGGAAAAGATTCTTTTTTCTTTTCTCTTAAACTTATATTGTGATTTTCAATCCCTGCATGCATGAAATCAAAGATCATTCTCTATGATTTTTGATCCCCATTTAATGTAATTCTTCGTTCTTCTCTATGATTCGTTGATGAAGAGATCAACAAACTAAATTGGAATGTTGAGATACGATAGACAGAGAAGGGGAAGATGGACAGAGGTTACCGTTCCTTACTGAAAAGACCAATAAGTCCAAGATTAGGTCAATGTGGTGGCCTCCCTGTAAAAACTTTAGAGAGAGAAATAGTTTGCATTATTGATTTTCTATTGAGAAATTACAAACTAAAGCCTAAAAATAGAAAGTTAGCTAAGATCGTAACTAACTAGCCAACACTGAACAAACTAGCCAAAGAGGCATAAAGCCTAAAAATAGAAAGTTAGCTAAGATCGTAACTAACTATCCAACACTGAACAAACTTAGAGTAAGCTTAAGTGACAGTTGGACTTTCTAGACTAGGTTCCCTAACAGCCCCCTTCAAACTCAGTGTGGAGAGATACGAAACACTGAGTTTGTCTCGAATAAATGAGAACCTATTGCTAAAGATTGGCTTAGTGAAGCCATCAGCAAGTTGTTGTTCAAAGGAAACATGATGAAGTTATCTATAATGAAGTTTAAACCGATTGTATGGTCTAAAATTTGGATAGCACAAGCATCCAAAAACTCTAAGTGAGGTGTGATCAGGTTTATTGTGAAATAAAATTTCAAGAGGAGATTTGTATGCAAGTTTTGAAGTAGGCATTCTATATATTAGAAAAATAGCAACATTATTGTATAATGATCCATCTCATGCCAAAGTCGGTTTCAAGTTGTTAGGATTAGTTGATAGTTATTCATGTTAACTGTCCTAGGTAGTTACAAGTTAGTTTTTTTTTTTCTATTTTTGTCTCTAATCATAATTGTATAAATAGTTAGAGTTTAATTCTTCATAGCACAGCCTTGTACAATTTCTTATCTCCCTCTCAATGTAATTACTCCACTCATAAATAAAACAACACAATTAATTCAATTTGATCTTGCTGGTTTCTGAGTCTTTTTCTTGCTGGTTTGTTACTAGTTTGCTGGACCATTGCTACAACATTCTTGTTGCTGTTGTTGTTCTTGTGTTTTGCTCTTTGAGCATCATTCTTGATTGTAAAAGGGTGACGATCGATCTCAACAAGTGGTATCAGAGCAAGGTTTTAGCTCAATCAAAATTTAAATTCGAAGGCTCCAAGAATCATCAAGAAGATGGATGCAGCAAGATTTGAAATTGACAAGTTCAATGGAACTAATGACGTCGGGTTATGGAGGATTAAGATGAAGGCATTGCTTATCCACAATGAAATTTCAGAAGCAATTGATGAAGAGAGTCTCAAGGAAATTAAAGATGAGAAGAAGAAGAAGGAGATCAAAACTAAGACACATAGTGCCATTCTTCTCAGTTTAGGTGATTAAGTCCTAAGAAAGGTGTCTAGTGAAGACAAGGCTTTAGGTTTATGGAACAAACTTAGTTCAATATAAATGGAAAAGTCCCTGACCAATAAGCTTTATTTGAAGAAGAGAATGTACACTCTCATAATGGATGAAGGGAAAGATTTGAGGAATCACTTAGATGAGTTCAACAAAATCACTCTCGATCTTAGCAACATTGGAGTGAAACTAGAGGAAGATGATCTAACAATTATACTGTTGAGTTCTTTGCCAAGATCCTATGAGCACTTTGTTGATACAATGCTCTATGGCAAAGAAACTCTTACAATGTCTGAAGTTAAGGCTGCTCTGAATTCTAAAGAAATTCAAAAGAAAACAGAGAACAATCAAGGTGACAATGGAGAAGGTTTGTTTGCTAGAGGAAAGACACAAAAGAAAGATTTCAAGAACCAGAAAGGAGGCTACAAGGGAAACCAGAAAACCAAGTCAAAGGATGACTCAAGGGAAATTACAGACAAGAAGTGTTTTTACTGTAAAAAGGAAGGCCATTTTCGAGATGAATGCTTGGCTTTGAAAGCCAAACTTAAGAGGGACAGTAAGAAGAACAATGAGAAAGGAGAAGCTAGTGTTGTAGCAGATGGCTATGAATCTGCAAATGTGTTGGTGGCCTCAAATGCAGATTCTGGTCATGAATGTGTTCTTGATTTAGGATGCTCATTTCATATGTGTCCAATCAAAGAACTGTTCAAAGATCTTGAAGAAAGAAAAGGGGGGAACAATACTTCTCGGTGACAACAAGGCCTGTCAAATCCATAGAATTGGTTCAGTTGTGCTCAAAATGCATGATGGATTCAAGAGGAACATTCAAAATGTTAGGTATGTACCAGAGCTCAAAAGAAACTTATTATCTATTGGTGTATTGATTAAAATATGTTGTAAAGTTGAAATTGATGACAAGTTTCTTAAGGTCTTAAAGAATTCTAAAATAGTTATTAAAGGGAGATTTAGAAATGGTCTCTATATCATGATTAGTGAAACTGTTTCTGGTTGTGTCAACACTATTTCATCAAACCATGATCTTGACCAAACTAAAATGTGGCACCATGATCTCAACTATGTGTTTGTGCTTACGCTCAGCCACTCCATTTTGTTCATGTGTATGAAGGCATGAGACTTTATGGATAATTCCACTTTGTTGAAGCAAATTAGTAAAAGCTTGATATTCACCCTCAGTCTGTTTGAATAATTTTAATCTTGAGTCCCAATTGCAGTTTGTGTTTTGAAAGTGTTAAAGGTTGAAAGTGCCTCACACTTAGTGCGTAGCATGTAAATCCATGTGTGTCTAGAGTAAGCATTTTCAAAACTTATATAATATTTATAACCACTTGATGAGTTGATAGGGGTAGGACCCCATAAATCAAAGTGCAATAATTGAAGAGATTCAATGTAAATGGTAGTTGAATTTGAAAAAATAAGCTTATGATGTTTTTCCCAAACAACATGCAACACATAGATCAAAAAATCCAGATTGAGTTTTATTGCTTATGGTTATATTACAATATTGTAAGGCACTTTGAACTATTCTAGCAATAGGATGTCCTAACTTGTTGAGCCAAAGTGAAAATTGAGCACTATGAACATGTAAAGAATGTGTATTACATGCTGGAATACAATAGGAAACACTAGAACCGTTGTTTTGATGTGTTGAGGCTGGCTGTTGGCAGAGAGATTGCAAAGGTAGAGAATCAAACTTGTACAGGCCATTGTCAAGCCTCCCAACCAGCAAGATCTTCTTGGTAGCTAAATCCTTGACATAACAAGAGTTAAGGAAAAATTCAAATGAGACATTATTATCAGTGGCAAACTGAGAAACACTCATGAGATTCTTGGTAATTAATGGAACACACAGAAGATTATTTAAGGTTAAGGACTGTGAGTGAATGTGAGAAAGGAAAGAAGTGTGACCAATGGTTTTGATGGGCAAACTTGAAGCATCTCCCATGAGAATTTGCTGATCACCATTGAGATCAGTAGAACGACTGAGATTCCGAGCATGAGGTGTTAGGTGATGTGTTGCTCCAGAATCAGGATACTAACAATTGTCTCTAATAACTTCAGGATATGCATATGTGTGTTGAGCTTCTGCAAGACTAGCACTACCAGAAAATGATTGAGAAAATTCAGGCCCTTGATAAGTTTTATCAAACCTGTAGAATCATTGCTTTACTGTATGTCCCAACTTGTGGCATAACTAACATTGTACCTTTTGACCCCAGACAGTGTATTGTCCCCATCCATGAGAGTAGACACCTCTAGAATTTGATGGATTCCCACACACATAGGGAGTTCCACGACCTTGAGTAGGTGGTCTAAAACCTGGTGGAGCATGTGGAACCGAATATTGTCCAGGATTGGGATAGACCCTTTGGACATAAGTGAAACATTGGAGTGAGTAGATGATGGATAGTACGGTGAGGAGAAAGTACCTCGTCCACCAGTAAAAGGTTTTGTATGTGCAAGATTGGCTTTTGGCTTGGCAATGTCCAAATCTTGAGTAGCCTTCTTGAGTCAAACCTCTTGAGCCATTAAGAGAGCTTTGATTTTAGCAACAGAGTAGGCTTCAATTCTGGTGTTAACAGAGGTGATAAAGACATTGTAATCACTTGTCAAGTTGTTGAAGATAGCTTCTCTATGCTCTGCAGGTGTGATTTGGTAACCAATCAAAGCAAGAAGATCAAATCTCTTGACCTTGAGGAGATAGTCACTTAGTGATCCCTGTATCTTGGCATTTCAAAGCAAAGTTCTATATTGGCTGATGTTTTCACAATTAAGAGCAGAGTAGTACTCATGCAATGTATTCCAAATCTGAGCTGTAGTGTTGCAACCAACCATTCAAGTTAAGATTTTCTCTTACATTGATGAGAGGAGCCAGGAGACAAGAACACTGTCTTGTTGATCTCAATCTTCGTATTCAGGACTCAATCGATTGGCAAGACGATCTGCTTTTGTATTGAGTTTCACAGGAGTTGTGTTGAATCAAGAAATCGTTGCAACTATGCTCCTTTGATCGTTGCAAAGACGATGTTTCCATGGAAGGTGATTGTGTTCATATAATCTAACTGAGAGAGAATATGAGAAGATAGTAGGAGAGGTTTTTGGAAGAGAAGGATTTGTGTTTTTAACAGCTTGAGACGAACCTCTAGGGCCATGAACGAACGTCATTGCTAAATGAAATCAACTCTGATACCATGTAGAAACTTTAGAGAGAGAGAGAAAGAGTTTGTATTATTGATTTTTTGTTGAGAAATTACAAACTAAAGCCAACTACATATGTATATATATAGACAAAGAGGCATAAAGCCTTATAACTGAAAGTTAGTTAGGATCGTAACTAACTAACCAACACATAACAAACTTAAAGTAAGCTTAGGTGATAGTTAGACTTTCTAGACTAGGTTCCCTAACACTCCCATTGGGTGAATAGTGTAAAAGGGAATCAAAATTTTATTTTTATAATCTTCCCCTTCTCCTCTCTCTATTATTTTGTATATCCATGCTCTGAGTTCTTAGCTCGCAGGGTATGGGTACCGAGATTGCTTCTCGATCGAGAAACAATTGATTCATATATAAGGAGCTTGATAAGTTTGACTTCCAAAAGTGAGATCAAATATGAAGGCATTCCTTACAATATCAACACGAAGAGTCCAGTATTGGACTCAGAAATGGGTTTTTCTATATTCCTTACTAGCTAACTTTTATATAGTATTTAGTTTTTCATACTTTGAGTAATTCTTCAATTTCAATTTTCCTCTATTTTGTAGAATTTAAAAAATATATAACTTTTTGCTATTGTAGGGTTTGAAGGAAATCTATTATTGCTTTAATAAAACAATCACTCAATCAATTTAAGAAAGGGTAAGACATAGTGGATAGGAGCAGAGGAAGAAGGTTGGTCTTGAGTCTTGACCCATTACATGGGTATGATGCATTCGATATTAAAGGTTTATTTAAAGAAGTTTTTTGTTTCCAATTCAGAATGTGCTAAGGTCGTCCTCAGGGTTTTTCATCGTAATGATAGCCTTATTCACACCCATCACATATGCCGATGAGTTTAGTAAAGTAACCTCCTTTTGGTCTACCAAGCTATGCCAAAATAATAGTTTCTACATTCTTGGCATTATGAGATTTTTTAGGGTCAAACATAATCGTTATTCGCATAAAAGACAGTTCTGACCAATGTATAAAATAGGGACTTATTCCCAGTTTCAATAAAAAAAATTGAGAAATATAATCAATATAAGATAGTCTAGCCTCAACTTTCACTTTGTTATTTGGTAATTTGTTTTTTCTGTTCTAAAAATTTGACTTTATTGCTCGTTTTGGGTCCATTAGTGACAATGCTTTTTTTCCATGAGTGTAATTTTAATGGATCACTTCAGTAGCTATTGCACGTACCCAATTTTATATTCGGTTTAATTCTTTCCTCTCTAATGTTTTAGTAATCAAATTAGGGTCAATGAACTTTTTTTCTTCTACTATATATTTGAAGAATTTTGTTACTTTCGTGGTTTTTGATACTTATAGATTGTTTAATGTTGTTGGATGTAGTTCTTATAGCTTTGAAGGTAACTCTTACATGTAAGGATTGACCATCACCTTAGATTCAATCTTGTAGACCACATTACACAAAGAGATTGGCCTTAAGTCCCCCATCTTCATAGGGTTCTTATTTTTTTTTGGAATAAGAATAATATTGGTATAGTTAATGCCAACTGGAAGCTCACTCGAAGAGAAAACTTGTTGAACTAACCTTACCATATCCGCCCCATAATATATCAATATTTCTGATAAAACCTCGAACTCATCCCATTAAGACCTGGAGCCTTCTCCTAATGCATTTGAAACAAAGCCCTACGAACTTCCTCTTCTGAAACTTGAGAAGCTGAACCGAAACTTGAATATGATTAAGCAGTTTACCCCACTCGGCATCAGAGGCAGTAAAAAGACCTTAGAAATAGTCTTTTACTAACTGAGGAAGCCCATCATCCCAAGTAAACCAATCACCCACGTCATCTTGTAATTTAGAAATATAATTTGTCCTTTTACGAGCACTCGCCACCACATGAAAATAACTATTATTATCACCCTCTTTCAACTAGAAATGCTTCGCCCTTTGCTTCCAAAAAATTTCTTTTTGAGTTAGAATCTCATAAAACTTATACTGCTCTTCCTCATACAACTTTTGTGAATCAACATTAGCTTTTTTGATGAAGCTGCCTTAACTGTCTCTTACACTGCATCAGCCTCTCCTTAAAACACCCGGTGACACTCTTACCCTAATCTCCTAAAATCGCCCCACAACTAGAGATTTTCTCAAAGAGTTTCGCTTCCAACCTACCCTTCTAAACACCCCTCACGAACTGCTCACACATAGGCTCCCGTAACCATGAGTTTTTAAAGTTAAAATGCTTAACACACCGAAAAATAACGTGAATACACATATCTAAGAAAATCAAACAAAGAAGTGAAAAAGGTATTACTTTGCATGAAAAATGGAAAAAGAGATACACAATTGACTCATAAAAATCTTTATAAGAAAAAAAAATTACATAAAAATAAATAAATAATAAAAGGGAAAATAATAATAGGACCCGAATTCCGAAGGAGTCCACATCTGATCTCACCCTAAGACTCTCTATTTTCATCCCTAAATTTCCCAAATTCACCATTAACAACCCTCTGCTCGACCTCATCTTCCACTTCCTCCTCATCGTCTTCACTTGCTAGGGTTTCTGGAGACTCTCCTTCGTCTTTCACATTAGGTATCTGCTTATTTTTAATATTTTTATTCTCCGACTTTTTATTTATTTGGTATATGTATTTTTCTGCAGTAAAACCTGATCGTCCATCTGATTTTCGCGTTTCTCTTGATCTTTTTGTGTTTGAGCTTGAATTTATGTGAGTTTTGATTAGCATCGTCCTTCGACAGAAATTTAGTTTGCTTCGGGATCTTGGGTTTTGTTACAGTGATTATTAGTGTAGCGCTTTTTGAAAATTTCGACCTCGTTTTCTAAAGGGTTTAGGGTTCTCTGGTTATAAGGTTGGGGGAAATTTTCGCCAGTGTTTATTCTATTGATTACCCGAGTTCCGTCGCATTATTTGAACTTTGTGTTTTCGGTTTTGGTTGATTAAAAATGATTTTATGTTATCATCTTCTTCAGATGTAGGGTTGGTTTCCGGGAATTAGTAATTGTTGATTGGAGTGTGACAAGATGACGATGAATGAGCGGAAGACCATTGATTTAGAACAGGGATGGGAGTTTATGCAGAAGGGAATCACCAAGCTGAAGAACATTCTCGAAGGGTTACCAGAACCACAGTTCAGCTCTGAGGATTACATGATGCTTTATACGTATCCTTTTCTATGATGTTTGTATTGTATTTGTAGTTTGATATAAGATCGTACTTTGTTTGTTCCAAAGTACAATTTTTTAATTTTATTTTATGGGGGTAATTGCACTTTTGTTGTTCTTAACATTCTCTATAGAACGATCTATAATATGTGCACGCAAAAGCCTCCACATGATTACTCCCAGCAGCTGTACGACAAATACCGTGAATCATTTGAGGAGTACATTACATCAACAGTGAGAAAATTTTGATACCTTTGCTTTCTTTAATTTTGTTTGGACACTTTATTTCAATAAACTTTGATTAATCGTCTGGAATTATTTGTTCAGAATCTTTAGAAGTATCTAATACCACTTTTCTGTAGTTAACTTTATGTCAAAACATAATTTGAAATGCTTATAAAATGCACATAAACAAATGTGTGATAGCACTCACCTTATATAAAAAGTTGGAGAAGACGCTCATTATGACCACTAAAATACTCACTAACATACTATTCCTACCATGTCAACCTTTTTTGTTCTTTTTAACTCAGGTTTTGCCTTCATTAAGAGAGAAGCATGATGAGTTTATGTTGAGAGAACTTGTGAAAAGATGGGCAAACCATAAAATTATGGTTCGGTGGCTCTCTCGTTTTTTTCACTATCTTGACCGATACTTTATTGCTCGGAGGTCACTCCCACCACTTAATGAAGTTGGTCTAACTTGTTTCCGTGATCTGGTAATTCATGACACAACTTTCTTATTATTTTTGTAGATTGTTACAATTACTTATTTCTTAAATTGATCACTGTGTACATATTTGATACAAGACTAGATTTTTATAATTATTATTTATTTAATTTATATATATATAAATTTTGGACTTTTGAATTCTAAATAGAAGAATTCTGTTTGTTACTTTTATTTCATTTTGACTAGTGAATATTAAATAACACCTGATTTCATTGTGTTATTCACTTTTTTGGTAGAGATACCTAATATCATGTGGACATCTGTTATGGTTTTCAGGTCTACCAGGAGTTAAATTCAAAAGTTAGGGATGCTGTGATTTCTCTGGTGTGTAATAATTTTTTCTTAAACTATTTAGTTTTTTTTTTTAACTTTGAAGTGAGGAGTGATATTTTATTTTATGTTTTAAAAAAATCAGATTGATCAAGAACGTGAAGGAGAGCAAATTGACCGAGCTTTGCTAAAGAATGTCTTGGATATATTTGTTGAGATTGGGATGGGGCAAATGGATCACTATGAGAATGACTTTGAAGCAGCCATGCTTAAGGACACTGCAGCATATTATTCTCGAAAAGCTTCAAATTGGATCTTAGAAGATTCTTGTCCAGATTATATGCTTAAAGTAAGCTCCATTCATTTGCATTAAATCTGTGCAAATTTTAAATTTTTTATGTTCATGTAAATAGTTTCTGAAGCACTTTGCTGGAAACTCCAGGCTGAAGAATGTTTAAGACGGGAAAAGGATAGGGTTTCTCATTACCTGCACTCTAGTAGTGAGCCAAAGCTATTGGAGGTTTGTGATTTTATACTTTAGTTGTATAATTATATTTCTTCTTCGAGTGAAGAATGTCTTAATAGTCTGTCTAATTTTTAATTGTTATGAACTTTTGTTTAGAAAGTTCAACATGAGCTGCTGTCTGTATATGCGACTCAATTGCTTGAGAAAGAGCACTCTGGATGCCATGCTTTACTTAGAGATGATAAGGTACTTCTTTGGCTGAACCACTTGTTCCTGTTACTTAGTTGGAGAAATCAGTTAAATAAATGATTTTTGTCTGTTTAAGGTGGAGGATCTGTCTAGAATGTTCCGGCTCTTTTCTAAGATACCCCGAGGCTTGGATCCGGTTTCGAATATTTTTAAACAGGTTTTCATGCTGCACTCATGACATTTTTAATTTTGTATTCTTGGGTCGTCAAATATATTGATAGTTGTAATTTGTTGTGAGATGTATATGATTTTTTCTTTATCTATGATGCAATTTTAGCATGTTACTGCTGAAGGAATGGCTCTAGTCAAACAGGCGGAAGATGCTGCAAGTAACAAGAAGGTTTGTCTATCAATTCTCTTCTCGATAACTATATCACACAAGATGATGCCTAAAGTTGTTGTGTACTTTTTTTCCCTCTAGCATATCATGGTGGATTGAAAGAATTCTCAGTACTTTGACAAATCTGCCAAAAGCTGTGAAAACTTTATGAATATTGCTTTATGCGTTAGCTAATTGATTTGGGGTTTAGTCTTTACTTTTGAGTTAGCTAGCCTTTTCTTTTCATGCTAGCTAGATACCTCTTTCTTTCTTCTGTAATTTTGTTTATCAGTGATTTTATTCCTTACTTTAGTTTGTACTGATTAGCTGTATTTTCCATGGTCCCAACCAATTCATTACTGATGAATTCCAATTATTTTGTATCTCTACAGGCAGAGAAGAAGGATGTAGTTGGTCTGCAAGAACAAGTACGTAGTATATTATTTAGGGTTTGTTTGGTATCCAGTATTACATCGCATCATATAGTATAGCGTTATATGACATGTTTTTATTACACATACAATACAAGTTAATACCAAATATAGTACTGTATAAAAACATGATACACACACTATAATACTATACAATGTAATACAGTGTACCAACAGACACCTTATAGGGTTAGACTGTACACACTTTTTCAAGCTAAAACTAATGTGCCTTCTGTTATTCAGGTTTTTGTCAGAAAAGTCATTGAGCTACATGACAAATATCTAGCATATGTGAACGACTGTTTCCAAAACCATACACTTTTTCACAAGGTTTGTGTATTAACCTGCTTGAAGGCTATCTGGACACTTTTTCTGACTCCTGTTCATATTATCTAATTGTTTTATTTTTTATTTTTGTTCTACAGGCCCTTAAGGAAGCTTTTGAGATATTCTGCAACAAGGGTGTTGCTGGAAGCTCAAGTGCAGAACTTCTTGCGACATTTTGTGATAACATTCTAAAGAAAGGTGGAAGTGAGAAACTAAGTGACGAAGCCATTGAGGAGACACTGGAAAAGGTGTGCTGCACTGTTCCTTTGCTATATTATTTATCAACTTGTCTGGACTTGTAGAATTTTGCCATTGATTTATTTTTTGAAAACCAAATCTGCAGGTTGTGAAGCTGCTAGCATATATTAGTGACAAAGACTTGTTTGCCGAGTTTTATAGGTATTAATTGCTGTCAAACTTTGTCGTTTTATTTTAAGTTTGTTCTTTTACGAGAGGGGAGGAAGGGCTGGATTGCACTTATATAATGATAATATTTGATGATTTTCCTTAGAATAGATGTTAGATGACTAATCCTTTATCATGTTTTACAGGAAAAAGCTTGCTCGACGTCTTCTTTTTGACAAGAGTGCAAATGATGATCATGAGAGATGTATTTTGACTAAACTGAAGCAGCAATGTGGCGGACAGTTCACTTCAAAGATGGAAGGAATGGTAGGTTGCATTAGATGCTCATTGAAGTATCTTAAGATTGGAGCCTCTAAAGTGCTACTTTTCTCTTGTAGGTGACGGACTTGACTTTGGCAAAAGAAAACCAGACAAATTTTGAGGAGTATTTAAAGACTAATACTCAAGCAAATCCAGGGATTGATTTGACTGTTACTGTTTTGACCACGGGCTTCTGGCCAAGTTACAAATCTTTTGACCTCAATCTTCCAGCTGAGATGGTATATTGCAAATGCTAACAACTTCTCCCTCACTCTCAACCTTGTAAGCTTATTTTTCTATGTGAATTGCTAAGGTTTTATCTTTTTTGTTTTTAGGTTAAGTGTGTTGAGGTTTTCAAGGAATTTTATCAGACAAAAACGAAGCACAGAAAACTTACATGGATATACTCCCTAGGAATTTGTAATATTATTGGGAAATTTGAACCAAAAACCATGGAGCTGATTGTTACGACTTATCAGGTAAGCTTAATAATTCATAAATCCGGTATATTTCTTTGTTATGTTGTCCAGTTGGTAATTTTAATTTTCTTCTTTCAGGCTTCTGCGTTGCTGCTATTCAATTCCTCAGATAGATTGAGTTACTCTGAAATCATGACTCAGTTAAACTTGAATGATGATGATGTTGTTAGACTGCTCCATTCCTTGTCATGCGCTAAGTATAAGATTCTCAACAAGGAGCCGAGTACAAAAACTATATCTCCTACTGATTACTTTGAGTTCAACTCCAAGTTTACTGACAAAATGAGGAGGATCAAGGTTGGTGGATATCTTTTTTCTTTCCTTCATCTCTTATTTCATTCTTCCGATCCTTATGATATAACACACAGATCCCTCTCCCACCTGTGGATGAGAAAAAGAAAGTAATCGAGGATGTTGACAAGGACAGAAGATATGCCATCGATGCCTCAATTGTGCGCATCATGAAGAGTCGTAAAGTATTGGGTCATCAGCAACTGGTGATGGAGTGTGTCGAGCAGTTGGGTCGCATGTTCAAGGTCCTTTATTTGTGCCCCTTTCTCCCACCATTATTAACACACTAACAACACCCTCTTTTTGTCTATTTTTCTTGAGTTTGTGCATGAATATTTCTTCCGGCATTGATTGAAATTTCTTTTGCAGCCTGACTTCAAGGCAATTAAGAAGAGGATCGAAGATCTCATCACCCGAGATTATCTGGAAAGAGATAAAGATAACCCTAACATGTTTAGGTACTTGGCGTGAATGGCATCGATAATCCCCTTTTGCCTAATGAAGTTGTGCCCATTGCTTCTGGAATAAGCAGAGAGGGTCGCCTCATTGCGGAAATCACACTCATAATGGTTCTTGCAGCAATATATGAGTGTCCGTGATGAGAAAAAATGCTTCAGAAAATGCTTGTACATTTTTCCCCCCTTTTGGAGCTAGGTATGGGTGCAACAATTATAGATTGTGCAGCCATGGTGGAGAGAATTGTAATTGATTCCATAATGTGGTCTGGTGCTTCAGTGGGATCGTGTTCCTTATATAATAACTAAAAACTGTGCTTGCTTTGTTAATTTTAATCTTTTGCCCCCCCCACTGAATGGAAATGTTAATAGTATTCCACAATTGTCAATTAAAATCTGAGTTATTGGAAATGTTTTGTATTTGAATGCATTATGTGCACTCATATTTTTATGGCTACAATTCAATTAAGTTATGTTTGGTATGAAAGAAAGATAAATTGTGAGCGACAGAAAATTGAACAGATGATGATGATGATGATGATGATGGGGTAATACTTTATTTTGTATTTGATGATGTAATTGTAAACTACATTGCAATAGAGGTTTATAAACTTTTCACTTTTTTGTTCCTGACTCTGTTTTTCTTCACTCTATAACAAAAGTGTGACCCTCTAATGTCGAGTGGTTGATACAAATATCGCCACCAAATCTAAACAATTATTAGTGTAACCAACGATTGAAAACACTTGAACTTAATTATGTAGTTCATGTAGATGTTTCTGTAATATTGTAACTACTAACTATTGTATTTAGTCAATTTCTGTTTTTAATTGTTATTTTGATGATTGAACATTTTCTGTCTTTTATCTACAAATCTATGTAAGTAGTGGATACAAACACCTCAAAAAAGATAAAAGAAAAAAAAAGATTAGTCGCATTTTACACTTTTAATGGACATTTACTAGATTGCTTGAGCCACTTAAAAATCTTCGTATTATTTAAGTAATTCACAATTTATTTTTGAGTCAATTGTCATTTTACTTGAGTATTCACTTATTGTTAAAGATTATTAAATGAGTATTGCTAACTGCTGTTAAGTATTAGCGGTACTCAAAACCACCTAAGTATGTTTTTTTTTTTGAAGCAGAATTCATTTAATCAAAAGCATTACAATGGATAAGGCGAATCTCGCCGAATAGCTTGACTCGCACAAAGGGGAACAACCCCTACCCACATGGCACTAACTTTGTTAATCAAAACATCATTGGCTAAAATATGCGCAACTTGGTTGGCTTCTCTAAATACAAAAGAAATCCCTGCCACACATTCATTTTGCAGCAGTCATTTAATTTGCGCAATGAGCCCATCGACATCCCGACATCCTTCCTTCTCATGCATCACTAAGTGTACTGCTTGAAGGCAATCAGACTCAACAGAGAAGGAGGGAAGACTGCGTTGTATACCAGCCTGCAGACCCATCAAAATCGCTTGTAGTTCTCCCTGCAATGGCGTAATGTTCTTTTGCACATACCTGTTAGCAGCCGCGACAACCCGACCTTCATCATCCCGAACAACTGAACTAAGCCCAGCAATGCCTTCCCCAACCTTGACCCCTGCATCCACATTGATCTTAAAAGAGCCTCGCCTAGGTGGAGTCCATCTTGCCTCTTCCCTCGGCTGTCCACGTTGCTTCGACACATTACTCTCTCTAAATTCATGAAGAAACTTGCTACACCTAAATATGTTCAGAACTACTACAAAGTGTGGTGTTGTAATAATTAGTGATTTTTTTTATAATAATTAATAAATTAAAATAAATAAAATTAGATATTTAATTATACTAATATGTTGTAGTGGTGCTTGAAACTCTTTTAATTTTCTTCATATTAAATTTGAGTGTTGCTATTACACTAATTGTGGTACTTGGCCACCTCATGAGGTGATACTTTTATAAATGGTTTAACAATTTTTTATAATCATTTATAAATTAAAATATGAAAAATTTGATAAATTTAGTTGAATTTTCATTAAATGTTTTCTTTTCTTTGAAAATTGTAATATTTAATTAGTGATATTATTTGTGGAGCTTGTAAATTTTTATGCCAAATTAACTTTTTTTTTTACGAGAAATAGCAACTTAATTAATTTAGCATTCTGAATACAAAATAGCAAGAAGATCCGTAGGAATAGAAGTTCTGAGAATGCTACGACCAGATAAGGATCGAGCGTGCCTAGCGACAAAGTGGGCAGCTCAATTTGCTGATCGTTTTACACAACGTAAATGAATATTAGAAAGAGAAGATAAAATATGTTTGCAATAATTAACAACTAAACCAAACACATAAGACATTGGCTGAGTGGAATGAATGGCTTGAACGACGAGCATGCTGTTACTCTATCGTAACATCTTTTCGATTGGTTTCTTTGATCCAACTTAGTGCTTCTTTGATGCCCATTGCTTCGATGGTTTCAGCTAGAAAGTGACCACCATGATACACGGCATGAATGTGAATGGGAGAAGCATGATGGTCACGAGCAACCATCCCAAACCCGTAAGAGTTGTCTTGCTCAAATGTGGCGGCGTCAACATTAATCTTGATGGTTTCCAAATCCGATTTTGCCCAAAGCTCATCCTGATTACCTATATTATCGAGAAATATAGATGATAGGGAAGAAATATCCTGAGCTTTTCTCCAGTGATCAAGAGAAGTAGTTGCCGATACCATAACATCATTCACCAACGGGGTTTGTTTTTCCCAGACTTTCTTATTCCAGGATTTTCATAGGGACCAACATACCATTATAATTTTGCACACATCTTCAGTAGGCATTGTGGAGAAGACATGTTCCAACCAAGAGGCAAAAGTTGCTATTGGAGTTGGACGGTTAATACCAAGCCGATTCCAACACTCAGCAGCAAGAGCACAATGTAAAAGTGCATAAGTTGTATTTTCTGGTTGTGAAAGGCACATGGGACAGAGAATGGAAACATTTACATGCTTGGTAACTAAGTTAAGGCAAGTAGGAAGACAGTTATTTAAGATTCGCCACAACATGTTCTTCACTTTAGGCGGTATCTTCAGCTACCACAAGTTTTTCCAGAACCCGAAGTTATTAGCAGCATGGTCAGTTGCTTTATTTTGTTGCAGCAACTTATAGTAGGGCTGAACATCGGGCGAGTTTACCGGGTTTCGGGTTGGCGGGTTTCGGGTTCAAAAAATTGAAACCGAACCCAGACCCGAATAGGGCATGGGTTGGCGGGTTGGCGGGTTTCGGTTGGTCGGGTTTAGCGGGTTGGCAGGTTGACCTGGTCAACTCAGTCAACTCGGTCAACTCTTTAAAAAAAATTAATTTTTTATTCAAATAATTATTTTTTATTTTTTTATTTATTAAATTAAGCATATATAATATAACAATTTGTTCATAGTATCTACTATTGAAGAAAAAATACATTAATCAATCCAACCAACAAACAAACAACCTATTTATCAAAGATTCAAATCAAACTTCATATTCATGTTCATGAATCATGATAAAAGTTAAAACTAAAATATTTCAAAATACATCCATATCCAATATTCATAGTCCATAAAAATCTAAAGTCCATATTATATATAAATATATATATATAAAAAGAGTAATAAAAGAAATATATATAATATATTTATAAACCGGGTTGGCGGGCGGGTTCGTGGTTCAACCCGAAACCCGGTATCCCTAAAATCTCAACCCGCCAACCCACTCGAAGGGTACCGGGTTGAACCCAACCCGCCCGAAACTTTTTTAAAATTTTTTTTGCGGGTTCACCAGTTCGGGTTCGGGCGGGTTGCTCGGGTTCGGGTCAAACCCGTTCAAAATGTTCAGCCCTAACTTATAGGCACTGCTTACTGTAAAACTACCATTGGTTTCACTAGTCAAAGACCAACAATCATCTGCATCTGTTGTGCTTAATGGAAGGCCGAGGATAAGGCTTGCATCACGAGAATTGAACATGTCACAAACCAAGTCATAATCCCAGCTGTCCGATTCAACAGAGAAAAGAGAGGAGACAGGTTGGTTTATCAAACTAGGATTGTTTGTTGTAACATACGGCTGGTCATTATCAGGAAGCCACGAATGATTCAAAATGGTAGTGGTTGTACCCGACTTAATCGTTCGATTGGCACCAAGCTTGATTAACTTTTGAGCACCCCAAATACTCCGCCAAACAAAGTTAGGATTGGAACCAAGCTCTGATTGAGAAAATCAGAATGTGGGAAATATCTTGCTTTGTATATACGACTTGCAAGCGAGTTTGGATTACAAAGCTGCCTCCACCCTTGTTCAGCAAGCATTGCGAGGTTGAAGTCATTTAAGTATCGAAATCCTATACCTCCGAGATGTTTATGAGTCGCCATACGCTCTCAAGACATTCAGATAATGCCATTACCCTTGCTTGCATTAGTTTTCCACCAGAACCGGGCCATGAGCTTCTCAATCTCTTGACAAGTACTAATAGGAATAAGGAAGACACTTATAGCATAAGTAGGGAGCAATTGGACCACAATTTTTAAAAGGATCTCCTTATCGGCTCTAGAGAGGAACTTATCATGCCAACTGCTGAGACGAGTAATCACTTTGTTTTTGATAAATCCAAGTATAGTATTTTTATTCCACCCAATGATGTTAGGCAGTCCGAGATAATGGCTGCCTTCAGAAGCTTCTATCATACCCAAAATGTTGCAAATACTGTCACAATGTTGGGGGGCAGAATTAGGAGTGAAGAAAATATTAGATTTGGAAGCATTCACCTGCTGTCCCGAGGCAGTCTCAAACATACGAAGCAGATTGAGGAGCTTGCTAGCCGCTTATACAGTAGCTTGGCAAAATAGATAACTGTCATCAGGAAAAAAACATTTGCGTAATGGAAGGAGCATGATTCGCCATAGAAATTAATTTTATTTAAAGAGAGGGGAAAAATTAATTTTATTAAAATTGACTTATTCTTTCTATCTTTTCTTTTTTAAAAATAAAACATAAAAATTTTATATATATATTTTTTCACTTGAAAAGGTGAGTAGTTTTTAACAATCTCTACCGGATTCATCAAATTCTCCATATGAAAAAAGTGACCTAACTATTGTGGAAGTTTGAAGTAAAGAAACTCCATTTTGGATCGTAGGTACAGAATGACAAAAAATGTGAACACTATCACTAAGCATACTAGTTTACTCAATTATTCATTCAATCATACCATACAAATAATGGTCAATTACATTACCATGAGCCATGTATGTGGGTTACAAATTCAGTGAACTGTGAACATATACCTACCGTCAGCTAATTCCACTACCATTATTCATGAGACTCATGGCCAAGAAAACAAAAACAAAAAGGAACTACTTTTTTGGGTTGATTAATTTATCAATAATCAGAAAAAAGGGTATTTTATTTAAATGATTAAGAATATGCCAAACATGCAAAAATTTGGTCCCAAACACAGAAGAAGAAGTGAACAAAGCAATCTTAACGGTTCTCTTCCATTTCCCAACATTTGATTACTCATTACATAATTTACTTTACGTTTTAAAAAAAGTGCTTAATTTGTGAGAGGCTCTCTCTCATTTCTAAACCCTAAACACCTATACAAAATAAACATACACACACACATACATATTATATATTATAATTGTAATCATTATATTAATCACGTTTGGTTATTGCAACTCACAAAGCTCGTTAGTCTTGGATTTTGGGACCCATTTTTTTGCTTAGATCATCATCCTCATTATTCCTCAAAGAGGAAGAAGAATTAATGTAAAGGGTGTTCTTGAAAGTGATTGATAGGGCATGAAATTGGTGAAGTTGCAGCAATTGATTATAGTGGTCAAGGCAAGTAAGTTCTTAACAACTAACACTTGCGTGACCACTCTGCTTTTGTTTAGTGGGATATACTCAAATTTCAAGCAACTCATCAATGAGAGTGAGTCAAACAAAAGTAAAATATTGTTCTTTGTGTAACATATGCACATATCTCTTTTTCCTTACCAAACTTCTAGCTTTTTTTTTTCACTCTAATTAAAAAGAAAAAGAAAAAACAAATCTCGGGTAACTTAGTGATACGATCGATATGATTTTCAAGCATTATAGAAAAGAATCTTGCTTTTTTGCTTTAACTCCCCATATAATGTGTGATTAGAAATAGGAAATATTTTTATATATTTATATTGATGTGCTATTTGAGGCCTTAAATTCAAATTCTTCTCATATTTTGTCAAAATAAATAAAATTATATTAGCTAAATTATTCAAAAGTAAATGTTATTTTGATTCTTGTACTTTACAAAAGTTATTAATTTGATTTTTTGTTTGGTCAAATAATAATTCAGACTACGTATTTTTCAAAATAGTACCATGAAATCAAGTTTTGTCAAATTAAAACATTACTAGTTATATTTTTTTTGTATATGTTTGTGTTACAAACTAATTTCATGTTGGTTATATTAAAAACAAAAGTAGCATTATACTTGTACCCAATAAAATTATAAGTACACCTCAATATTTTAAAATAATTTACTTAATTTAATTTTTAAAAATCACTCTTAATATATATATTTTAAAATTTTCTTTTTTACACTATTTAGTATTTAATTTAATAATTATTTTAATTTTAAATTTTCATATTTTTACAAAAGTTATTATAATTATTTTTTATTTTTTAAAACATATAATATCTTTTCTCAAAATTTAAAATATATTTTATTTTTATTTTATATGTATATTTTTTAAGCATATAAGAAGGAAGAAAAAAATTAATAAAAACCAGTATAAATCAAAGACATACTTTTTTATACAAAATAAAAATAATTACATGGAGTGTTTTTATAGATTTTTGGGGTGCACAAATAAAACTTCCTAAATAAAATTAATAAAAATTGAGCATAAGGTATTATTTTGTACACATTTTAGAAAATATTGGGAACAAACCAAATCATTTAACAAAACATATAATCTAATTGTAAAACATATAATCCAAAATGATATTTATCCTATTAAAAAAGACTTTTATAGTTTTATAAAATAATTCTCACGGTTTAATAATTGTACACTTAACTTAAGTCTTAGTAGTCATCGTAGAGATGAATTTTTAAGACATGCATCTACAATTAAAAATTTAATATTGTAATGATATTTATACTAAACTTTTCCTATGTTAAATCAACTGTGGATAAAAGATCCATAATATTCTTTTTAAATAGTATTTATGAATGCTTAGGTTAACCAAATTATTCCAAGAATAATTCTACGTTAGTATAAACTATTTGATATCAAAATTTATTAAAATTTTCAGATTATTAAGATACAATCAAGAATTTGTAATAAGTTTCAATCAAATTATTTAACTTATTAACTCTAAGTTTCCAAAACTAAAGAAAATAATTTAAAATCTATGTTAAATAAGTATATTAAATATTTAAATTTAAATTAAAGTTCATTATAGAAAATACACTTAGTATTTTAATCTCTGAAAAATATAATTAAGTAAGGTTTTTTCAAAATTAATTACAAAAATTAATTTATAAAACCATAATATTTTGAGTAATTTTGAAAAGTTTAACTTAGATATGGTTTGGAATAAGTTAGTGAAAGCGGTTCTTTAACAGATAGCTTGATGTGTGTCTAAGCAATTCAGAGCGGTATTTTGATGCCTTCACAGTTTGGTCTTATTGTTCAAGATGTTCGAAATTTGATTTTGGCTTTATCTTTTGTTGATTTGTGTTTTGTAAAACGATTTGCAAATAAGTAGACTCATTACTTGGTAAGAGATTCTTGTTTCTCTACAGGTCGTGTGCTTCAGCTGGAGTACTGTTCCTCGAAGTGCGTTTTATTATTTTGAACGAATTTATTAATTAATAAATCTTATAATTTTTATTAAAAATATATATATAATATATAAAGTAACTTTTGAGTTGCTCTATCAAGTAACAAGTAATAAGTAAAAGGTAAATGTAATTTCTTTTAAAAATAAATTTAATAGTTATGAATATTCTTGAATGGAAGAAAATCCTTCATTTATTGTGTAACTTAGTTATTATTTTAATCTTATTGGTTACCCTTCAAAAAAACAATTAATCCATATATAGTTACTTATTTATAACTTTATTTTGTAATTTGTACATAGTAAAAGCTGAAGTTTTGTATTGTTGTTTATTGTCCAATGATAGTGGAAGAATAGTGATCCATTCTCTATTTATTATTAATGTAATAATAAAAAAATACAAATAATTGGTTTGTAACAACATAACCCTTTTTAACCCATTTTTTTTTATTCTAAAGAAATAAGTTGATGGCAATAATTTGTAATTATACGAATTTGACTCATTAGTGGGTAGTAATTCATTTCATTGAATCGTGGTACATAACAAAAATAAAAATGTTTAAATTTGCAATGACCTAATTAATTAATTATTTATTGTTATATTTTGTCCTTTACTAATTGTAATTCTAGGTCTGACTCCATAATAATCATTATTACAGCGTTGGAAAATAAAAATGATTATCACGTGTTTAGGCTGACGGGGTTTGTTCATTTATTATTTGTAATTGAAATATTTTTTCAATTATTTTTTGACATCATTTTTTGTCTTGGTATTTAATTTTTTTTTCTTAATATTTTTAAAGCTATAGTAAATATTTAGAGTGTAACTGCTAGAAATTTATAGGTAGAAACTAAGTATTTTGAAATAAATAAAATGATGAATACAAGCAAATAATTTATCTGGCTTTGATTTTATTAGTTATGTTTTCTTTAAAAATTATTTCACTATATTTTTATTAATAAAAAAAGATATATTGCCCTTAAATTTTACACATATTCTATAATTGAGAGAGTGAATTTACAATAAAATGTTTTCGATCAAATATAATGGGAATTTTGATTTTATATACTTAAAAAATTAAAAAGTTTTATTATTAAACCAAAAACCTAAACCTTAAAAAAACTATACATTTTTTTTCAAAACCCCAAAAATACCCCCCTCACAATTCTCTCTCTCTGCATCATCTCTCTCTCTCTTTATCTCACATCCCAACCGCCCACCCTCACCACCACCTCCGACCTCCATCCTCCGACCTCCGACCCTCACCGTCGACCACCCGCACCAACACCCCGACCCAGCCCCACTCTCTCGGACCGCCCAAAAGTCGCACCCCGAAAGCCCACTTCCTCTCTCTGAAATCGCAGAAAAAAAAAATTGGTCCCATGTCCGACCATCGGACCTGGGAGCAATTTCTCTCTCTGAAAACGCAAAAAAAAAAAAAAAAGAAAAAAAAATTGGTCCCATGTCCGATGGTCGGACCAATCGGACCCATCGGACCCATGGTCCGACCATTGGACCTGGGACCAATTTTTTTTTTTTTCTGCGATTTCAGAGAGAGGAAGTGGGCTTTCGGGGTGCGACTTTTGGGCGGTCCGAGAGAGTGGGGCTGGGTCGGGGTATTGGTGCGGGTGGTCGGCGGTGAGGGTCGGAGGTCGGAGGATGGAGGTCGGAGGTGGTGGTGAGGGTGGGCGGTTGGGATGTGAGATAGAGAGAGAGAGATGATGCAGAGAGAGAGAATTGTGAGAGGGGTATTTTTGGGGTTTTGAAAAAAAAGGTATAGTTTTTTTAGGGTTTAGCTTTTTGGTTTAATAATAAAATTTTTTAATTTTTTAAATATATAAAATCAAATTTCCCAATATAATTAACAGTAAATATGAGAAGAAAGAAAGAAAGAACAGAGAAAACCAGAGCAAGAATTTTATTATGGCTCTTCAATTCTCGTTTACAACTGAGAGATGAGCTTATTATATAGCTCTGTTCATACAAGGTAAATTAGTTGGAGAATTAACCAACTATTAACAAAATCATTAGCTACAAAATCAAGATTAACAACCCAAAACTAATCTTGACTAACTTAGTCCACGTGGTCTAAAAGTAAATGATTTTGGAAACTGATAGTTTAATTTGTGTTCATAATGTTCATACTCTTCTTTTATCTTTAAATAATATTGAGTTGTGTTTTGTCAAACAATCTGCAAACAAGCTGGCTCATGTTTTAGCCAGGAATTCTTGTTTCTCTCCAGGTCGTGTGCTTCAAGTGGAAGATTGTTCCAACAAAGTGCGTTATATATTGTTATTAACGATTGCTAGTTAATAAAGTATCTAAATTTTATTAAAAAAAACAGTAAATTAGTATAAGCATACAAATTAAATTAAAATTAAAAAAAATAAATCAAATAGAAACCTAAAAGTATTATACTTTTAATTACTATCAAAATCCTCTTTTTTTTTTTTGAAAAAAATAAATAGAAATAGACTAGGCCAATATATATTATATATAAATATAGAAATAGAATATTTTGGATTTTTTTTATAAGTGAGAAATAATTAATACATAAAATACTTAATTAATTTTATAAAATAAATAATACATAAAATTTTTGAAGTAGCAAATTTATATAAATTGCAAAATTTAAGAAAAACATATTAATAATTAATGTTTATCTTAAAAGTAATAATTCAATATAGTGAAAGAATATTTTTATAAATTAACGTGGAAGAACTAAAATTATTAATACTTTTATTATAGTTATTGTTATTATAAATTATAGATTATATATAAATATTATCTCACTTTAATTATGTATACAAATAATTTCATTTGTTATATTTTAGGTTATTAGTATATATACAAGTTATATAATTATCAAGAAACTTTATTAATTTTAAATTATGTTTATTGTTGAGAGACTTTTATAGAATAATTAAGACAAAATATGAATTGGAGAGCAAGCTTATTTAGTATTAACCTCAATAAACAGTATATTGTAATGTGGTACTTATTTTATCAATTATTAATTGGCTAATTTAACTTTTTTTTTTTTTTTTTTAATTTAATATGTATTGAAAACTAATTATATAAATCAATTAGTGAAAACTCAAAAATATTCTCACAATCTCACTCCTTGTTTTTTTTTTTTTTTTTTTTTTTTTTTTTTTTAACTCCACTCTTTGTTTATATAGTTTATAGATTATTATTATTATTATTATTATTATTATTATTATTATTATTAGTTTATTTTGGACTTTTTTTTTGTTCCTCTCAATGTTTGACAATATTTGACAATGAAATGGTGATAGTTCTAGTGTATATTTGGTCAAGATTACGTACCAATTTTTTCAAAAGCTTAAATGTGAGTTAGTTGGAATTGATAATTACGTTTTTTGGAAAGAGTTATGAGATTTGAGAGTGCCTCCTAAAGTTAAGAATTTGGTTTGGAGGGCTGCTTCCAATTGTCTTCCTACCCGTGTTTAATTAGATGTGAAACATGTTCCTCTTCCCTCATTGTTGTGTTCAAGGTGCTTGTGAGTTGGAGAGTTTTCTCATTATCTTGTGGGGTGTTCGTTTGCTTTTGCTTGCTGGCAGATGGTGGGTTTTCGGAGATAGAGATTGGTGAAAACTATTTTTCGAGCTTCATGATAGATTTCAATGTTGAGATTCTGAGATGAAACATAGAGCTGTTATGCTTTGTTCGGCATTATGGTCTACGCGCAATGACAAGGTGTAGAATGGTAAGAATAAGACTGTTAAAGAGGTATGGCTAAGGGTAGTTTTGATCAATGGAGTTGTGCTCAAGATAAAAATTTTGGTTCCTCTTTGTTTTTCTTACAAGATGGCGAAGGGTACGAGCACTAGATTGTATCGGGTTGTAATACAATCAAAATTAATGTCGATGCAGCTATCTTTAGCAATCAGAATTAGCATGGGTATAGTTGTGTGGCCGATAACTCTTCTAGTCAAATTATTATGGCTAAGACAATAAGTCAGATGGGGGTGGTTGATCATGTTCTTACTGAAACTATCAGGGTTAATGAGGTGTTGAGTTAGTTGAAATAAACAGGGCGGCAGATGTGGTGGTGGATTCGAACAATTTGGTCACAATCCAAGCTAATTCGAAGTTCGTTAGATATGACTTTTTTTGAGTTATGCATTTCAGAGTGGGCACAAATTTTTTCTAGTTTGAATAATATCTTTTTGATTTTTGTCAAACGATTTGCCAATCATCAGTGGCGGAACCAGACAAAAATCTGAGGAGGGGCCAAATAGGAAGGTCAAGCGAATTATATTTTTACCTATTTCTTTTTAGAAAATATTAATAAAATTAGGCTATTTCAAAATTTTATAACCTTGAACTATTACAATGATCATATCGTATCCCTTGAAATTTTTTATGTTAAAACATGTCAATGTAGTTGATGTGTTATTGTCAACGCCACATATTTAATTTAAAATTTTAAAAAATATTTTCTTATTAACTATGAATTATAGGATACATACTATTTTAGACCCTCTACTTTGTAAAAGTTATCAATTAGACCCTTTGTCTTGTTAAATGACAAAATGGACCCTATATTTTCCAAAATGGTAAAAATATGATCCTAAACTCAATTTTTAACAGTTTTATTTTTTAACATAACTAACTTTAAGATAATTTCTAACACGAACAGATACAGAAAATGTAACTAGATTTGTCATAACATCTTTAGATCAAATTATTATTAAGTTTTATTTTGACAAAAAATCAATTCAGGGTCCTATTTGTATATTTTTCAAAAATACAGGGTATATTTTGTGATTTATAAAATATAGATTCCAATTAGTAACTTTTACAAAATACAGGATTCAAAATGGTATTTACCCTAAATTATATGAATAAAAATAAATTAATCTTAAATTTTCTTGTCAATTATTGATAAGAAAAAAAATTGTTTTTTATTTAAATTATACATGTGGCACTTATGTGACAATGACACACAAGTCCCATTACTATTTTATTAGTCACGTCATTGGATAAAACTTATTAGAAGTCTTATATTTCAACATTGTGACATAGTTCAAAGGGAATAGTAAATAAATATTTCAAAAGACGATTTGATAATCGTATTAATTTGAGGGACAATTCCTACACATAGCCTTTAAATTAATATAAAAAATAGAATACACCTATAAAACCCGTATATAATAATACACATCTATTTATGTACATTGAGGTAAGCTAAACTAACTATATTTCTTTAATAATTAAATTTAATTTTTATATATTATATATATATTAAAAATAATTCCCTAAAATATTAGGGGGGCCATGGCCACCCCATACCCTAACATAGTTCCGCCACTGCCAATCATATTGCTTACTATTTAGCTAAAACTTCGTGGTTAAATGCTGATTGCAACCTATTTAGATTTTACGATTTCGAATAATTTACGTAATGTTCTTTTGAATAATTTAAATGGATGAAATTGCATTTCTATTCAAAATAAATAAATAAACAAATAAACAAATTTAATTTGAATAGTTAATTTTCATTAATAAAAATTAATTTAACATATATATAAAAAATAAATAAATATATAATTTGACATACCCCACCCATTCAATACCCCACCACCAAAACCTCCTCTCTTTAGTATAGTGAATACAACCCGAACCCCTAAAGTATCTTTTCTCTTGATTTATGAAACACCACCACCACTCATGTCTCATGCACACCAAAACCAACTCCACCCCATATTCATATTAAACAACAAGAACTGTAGCGAAGCCTCCAACAACAAACCCCCACCAATTTGCCAATCGAATAGGTTGCACAAATTATAGAAGAGGACATACACGCATGCTACTAGAATCGAAGTCCTTAATTTGAAAATGTAGCTCACCAGAAGATAAAGCTCCCTAGCTAGCATTTAGTAACACTGTCCAATGCCCATGAAAACTTTCTTTTGAGGAAATTAACAAGCAAGCCCTCCCTACTAGAGCTACCCCTAAATCCAAGAGGGGCTAACAAGCCTTAGTCGAAAAGAGAAATATTATGGTTGCTGACACTACACTAGTCTCCACTCTCCAAAGACTATTGAGCCATTCATTGACTTAGGGGGCTGTTGGCTGTAGCCCTCCCCAAAAAAATCTTATGTATTTTTTATAGAGCATTACTATAAGACATTTATGGTGTCTAACACCACAATGAAGTGCCGTTTTATAATTAATTAGTATTTTTTATAATATTATTTAAGTAAAACAAATGGGATCCGATATTGAGTTACACTAATAGCGATCTTACACTTCATAAGAGTGTTAAGTATCATGGGTGCCCTTAGCATTTCTCATTTTTATATGTATTATGTATATATGTAAATATATATAGTTAGGGTTTTTACAAAAATACAAAATTTTAGACAAAAGTTTATAATTTTACTGCTGCACGGAATTTTTTTATTAAAGTACTGTCTTTTTACAAAATAACTGTAAAACAATAAAACAGAACAATCAAAATAACAGTGGGTTAATTAAAAAACAACTATGAAATAATCGTGAAAACTTAACACAATACACAGTATAAAACTTATACAATATTTTTTTAAAAAAAAATACAGTATTTTTGAAAAAAAATCTGCCTATAAGAAGATGCAAAAATTAAAAATTTTAGTATAAAATGTAAAAATACCTATTTTAGATGATGAATACAATGAAATTATGTAATATACGCCACTTTTGATTTTTTTGATTAAAGCCTAGATCACATCTTATGTCATCAAATGTTTGGACTCCTTAATTTCTATGTGCTCTTCTAGTTGTTACCACTCATTTAATAATGTCACTTCAGCTTAGAATCAGCAAAATATCCATGTAATAACTACTTGCTTTATATATAAAATATATATATATTTGACTTAGTGCCTTCCTTGACTCCAATTATATGAACAACTAAAAAGAAAAACAGACACACATGATGTAATTGGGGCCTCTCCTCACTCCCACCATTGACAAAAAAGCTTTCCTTTCCCTTGAACAATGGAGCACCCATATTATTATTATTATTATTGAGTTTTGATTTTTTATTTTTGTTCATGACCATATTGTGATATAATTATATGGTGGGCATTGTTAGATTCCATCCTAGCAAGTATTTTGATTGATTGGCTCTTTCCATATTAGGAATCTCAGAGAGGGAAACAGCATAAAGTGAAAATATACTTATGTTTGATACTCTTTTATTTTATTTTTTTTCTACTTACTACTACAACTTGCTACTACTTAATTTTTAGTCATTGAAAAACAAAACACAATTTGACAAAGAAATTATAAGTACAAGACCCCACAAAGCTTTCATTAATTTGTAAGATTTTTCAGAACATAGTTAAATCCACAAACAGTGTATAGATCACATTGAAATTAGCAAAGGACTGAAAACCCTCTTCTTTTTTTCCTTTTCCCAACTAAAACATTCTAGTTTCTCATATAATGTTACTATACTCTTTTTTCAACATGGGTTTGGTTTAGTTTGAATCTTGGCAAAATCCAGTGTTCTCTTGCCTTGTAACTTGTTTGTCACATAGTGCTTACTATACTCTCCATGATTGTATCTTCTATAGTTGCATGGCTTATTTTCTTCCACCAATTCAGCCAAAGGTCCTATCTCTAATTCATAGGTAGGAGCATAAAAGGTGACTATTGAAAGCCTATCTTTTTGCTTGTGAGTCACAGCTCTGTGTTCCACACTCTTGTACCTTCCATTTGTAAGGACCTGTATATGTTGTACAAGTTAGAAAAAAGAAAAAGAAAAAGGAAAGAAGAAACCCCAAAACACCCAAATTCTGAAACAAAGAAAAAAGTAAAGATATAATATGTCTTACTTCTATAGTGTCTCCAATGTTGATGACAAGGGCATTTGGGATTGGCTGAACTGAAACCCATTTGTCATCTTTCAAGATTTGAAGTCCCACTGAGCTGCCTTTACTTTCTTGTAGAACTGTTAGGGCACTTCCATCTGAATGTGGGCTTAGACCCAAAACAAGGTCAGGTCTTGAACATGGTGGGTAATAGTTCATCCTTATGGCTTGGACAGCCACACCAAACATCTCATTAAATACATCTTCTTTCAACCCAAGAGTCATGGCTATGTATTTCAACAGCTTTTGGCATAGTTTCCTTACTTCTTTTGAATAAAGATCCACAGTTTCACTGAATATAAAATATGTATATTATTACTAAATATAAATATAGATGTATGAGTTGACAAAGTCAAAAAAGCAGAGTAGTGTCTATATATCATCATTACCTGAAGTTAACAGGGTTTTTTGGCCATAGTTTTGGGCTTCTAATAAAATTTGGCTCAACCCCAAGTGCAAACATGTTGCACCAATCTAGTTTTTGGTCCTCTGAGAACACAAAAGCTTGTCCATAGCCCTGAACTGTCCCAGGAGCCATAGCATACTTCTGCTTCTCAGCCAAAGGCAACATGAAAAAGCCCTTGGATACCTTCTCTATTTGCTCTACCAAATTCTGGTCAATCCCATGATTTATCACCTAAAGAAAAAAAAAACATTAGTTCACATGACATTATTATTGTTATTATTACTATAAAATGAAAGTTTTTATGGTTGTAATACCTGAAAAAAACCCCACTCATCACAAGCAGTTGAGAGCTGCAAAAGCTCACTTAAAATTTCATCCTTTGAACCATTTGAAAGCTTGTGGAGATCTATAATGGGAATGTGAGTAGATGATATTGATGAAGTGGCTAGTGTTGGCCTCTCAGTTTTGTCTCTTACAAATCTTTCTGGGATTTTAGACTTAGCCTTTCTCAACTCTTGGACATCATCAATTTTCCCAACTTTGATGGAAGAAATTGGAACTGGGGCCATGGAAACTGGATTATTATTAACTCTAGACTTGGGTTGCTTTTGGGGTTTTGGGAAGGTCTGTATTTATAGGCAGTAGAGTATAACATGACATGTTTATTGTATTATATATTATTTTCCTTTCCATTTATTATATTGTGTTAGATTTAGGGACCCACATGTTAATGATTTCTTCATGCACTTTTATATGTTGAGTTATGCACTTGAAGATGGAGATTGAATACTTTGATCAAACAAATGAGGCAATTTTATTGGGCTTTCATTAGCATGACATATTGGGGTGCATGATATCATCATCAAAGTAGTTATGTGCTAAAACCAATATTAGAAATTAAAAAGCAGACACTTATACTTAAAATTTCAAAATACCATTTGTACGGTTGGGGTGTTTCTTTTGACTTTATTATTAGGGGTATTATAATTAAAAGAAAAAGAATATTATTAGAATATTTCATTAGTTTTTGAATAAATTATGAATAATTTTCAGTGCTGAAAATATCCTTTAGTAAGTTTTAGAGTAAATTTATTTTGTATTTTTCGCAAAAAAAAAAAAAATATTAATAATTATATAAAAGAAAAATTGACTTAAACTTTTTTAGATGTATCACAAATAAAAATAACAACTATAAAATTACTTATATATATTTATAGATAAATATAAAAATTCTAACCTGGTCCACTATGATGATGCTTACATAAGATCTTATTCCTTACTTGAATATTCCATACTACTTTGAAGATTGATAGTGTGGCCATCTTCACCACTATACAATATCAAGAAAGATTAGAAAGTAACCTTGTTTGAAATTCTCTACTTTTCCCTATTTTTATGCTAATGCTAAATTAAATGCTGACATAAAAGAAAAAGTGAATTTGATAAATTATCTTATGGGAATTGCAATCTAATGAAATTATTCTAAATTCATTCCCATTAGATATAATTCTACAAAACTAATGAATTCAGTACTCATTTTATATCATAATTGTTAGGAAAATTAAATTATTCCTATTCACAATGTAATGATGAATAAGAACTTAAACTAGCCAAGTAAAATAATGTTGTTGAAATAAATAATGCTATTGATAAGAACATTAGAAATTTACAAGGTTTGGTACGCAAAAATTACCTACATTCTCAAGTAGCGCTCATAACTTAACTATCAAATTGAATGAACTTCAAAATAACTACAGAGCAAGGCTGAGTAAACAACCACCCTGAAAAATATAAATTTTGGGATTATAATAAATATTAAAAGGGGACATATTTATAGGCTTCAGTATGGGTTAAATTCTCATTTACAATCAATGTGGGATTTTTTACACAGTTACTCACAAAAGAGCCAAAATCCAACAAATCTCCACCTTACCGACTTTACAAACAAATTCCTTTAATTTCTAAAATTTGCGACACCATAGCCAAATCAAACTTGTAAGTTATTAAATAATGTTTGAACTTGCCTTTTGTCATCATATCCGTTGGATTATCAATTATTTCGATCTTCAAAAAGAGAATTTTACATTCTTCAACAATCTTCCTCGGAATATCTATATGTTTTGTTCTTGCATGAACGACTTGATTCTTTGCTAAATGAATTGCAATTTGACTATCACAATACACCTTGATGGGTTTTTTCCCTAAAACCTAATCATCAAATAAACTTTGTAGCCAAATAGATTCCTTCATTGCTTCTATAACTGGCCATACTGCCTTTATGGTAGAAAATGCAACTGTTGTCTACAAAGTAGACTTTCAACTCACATGTGCTTTTGCAAGAGTAAAAACATAGACAGTTGTTGATTAATGCTTGCCTAAATAAGCTACCAATCACATTAGCATACATAACTTTTTCCATGTATTCTCATTCTTCATCAATCTTGGAGATACTAAGCATTGAGCTTGAAATGAGGAATAAGTGGAGTACTTACAGGTTTTATTTGTTCATTTGTACCAAAACGCTACAGTATTTTTTTTTTTCTTTTCAAATATTGACTTTTAGTCAAACAAAGCTTTCCTTTCTTTCTATTTTTACTTATATCCATGTTGAGAATTTAGAAAAAGACAAGGTTTACTTAGAAAAATGGGCATGTAAAGAAAAGCGTGTGAACAGAGAAGCGATCTGGGAACCTTACCCTAAAAGCCTGGTGGCGAAGAGCTTGAGTCAAGAACATGGCATTCTCGCTAGTAGTTATGGCTAACCTTTTTGGCCTAAGTTTCCCTGTAATCGTCCTGATTTGATCGAGAAGGTCAACAACAAAAGGGGTAATATCGCTCTCGAATGGCTCGGTGAATCTGGATGTGGCTACAAACCGATCCACTTGTTGGAATATGTTTTACCAGGATCTAGATTTACTAACAAGTATGTTTCATTAACATCCTAATATGAATTTCTAAAACAATGAAATATACACATATAAAGTTTAGGAAACCTTACATTGGGTGCAGCGGAATAATATATCTCCTGTCGCAGAGTATCACCAAAATCTGACCCTGAATGTCCTTCTCTTCAATTTGGATTCTTCACAATCTTCCACACTATGATTGAGATACCACTTGATGTGTGTGGCCACTCACTCTATCACTCAAGGTTTCGAAAAATTGAAGAAGAAAAGAGGGAGAGAGAGGTTCGACTATGGACAATAAGATAGGAGGCTCAATTTTTCTGAAGACAAAAATTCATATGATTTTCATTCTCTTTAAGTGTGAGCCATCACTATCTATTTATAGGTAATCACTAGGTTTAGGTTAGGAATTACTAGGCATTAAAATAATGAAAATATTAATTGGAAAATCATCATTAAGTGGCCGGCCATAGGGTAATGGGCCCCTCTTGGTATTTTTCCAATTTTGACAATTTTCATTTCTATTTTCTCAAAAACGCCAATTTTCTAATTCTAACCATTTAAATGCCAAAACTAATTATAACTAAAATAAATTATTAAATAATATTGTCATTTAATATATTTATTAATTAGACATAATAAAGACTTCCAATTAATAAATAAAACCTAGAATCTCTTTTCTTCACAATTTAAGCCCTTGCTAAGTGAAAATTCACAAACTAGACATAGTCTAATTTTAGAATTATAATTGATTAATTAAAATCAATTATTTGAGTCTTACAAACAGTATGGTCTCAACTAGAATGGGGACCATGGGCCTATATAACTGAGCTTCCAATAAGCTGAACTAGAATTTACCAAGTAAATTCCCTAACTTATTAATTTCTTGTTGCATCCACTCATAGAACTTGGAATTGCACTCTCAGTCATATAGAACGCTCTATATGTTCCACCATATAGATACGCTATCACATTTAACCATCGTTATAATCTCAATAATCAAAGATCCTCTATAGATTATTTACACCGAGTAGAAATAAATTTTTACCGTTTCAATCCTTAAAACATTTCCTGTAAATAATATTTCAGTGAATATAATCACTTAAACAAGAGCTCTTACATTTACATCTATTAAGTCAAGCTCGAAGGAAATCATTGTTTCACTTTTAAGTACCTATAGAAGCTATAGATTCCATATCTATGTTTAGCGCTCCCACTCAATCATACTACCATGTTCCCAAAATATATGTATCACCCTGACCAGAAAGTAGGTTTAACTAACAAATCAAAGAACATGAATAACACTCCTGAGATTGAACCTAAGCATATTAGGATTAAGATCTTTTGATCTAAGATCAACTAGTGATATTGACTTAGAAAGATACAACGGTAAGATTATAATATCTTAACGAAGATCAATATCGGTCCAGTCCAATGTATACTCCATACATTCGAAACTAGTATACTTTGTCAATGTTCTGGAAAGAACATAACACTTATGCAAAGTGTAAGTACACTTCATCGCTGATTATCACATTAGTGTAAATCCAACACACTGATGAAACATGGACTTTGTCTTTCGAAGCATATAATCACAATCACATTCCAATGTGTTGACATCACTGTAATTGTAAATGACTATATGTTCGGGACTTAACAGATTTTGTATATATATTAAACCATAAACATGAAAACAACATGTAAACATAAATGACTTCTAATCTTTTATTCATGACAAATCAGATTCGATTGGAATGGGTTTTATTTAGGGCATAAAATCCCAACACCACTAACTTCCTAGACAACCTTATGGATGGGTCCTGAGATGATAGCTCAACATTCTACTTGAAGAAAGTTATCAATAAAGTAGGTTCACGTCCCCTAATTTAAAATCCCAAGTGCAGTTTATCAGTTGGTCTTTTTCTTCATCGAGTGCCACCTCGTAGGCATTCAGAGCCAAAGGTCATATTGGAAATCAAGGAGGAACTTAATTACCTTTGTGCACTTCTTCAAAGCCTCCGGGGGCAGTACTCCCCACTGAGTCATCATAAGCTAAGTTCGTTTTAGTTTGCTCTCTTCTCTTGGCTGCCAAGGCATCGAGTATAGCCTTCTTAGCAGTTCTCTCCTCTGCATTCATGGACTTCTTTGAAGAAAAGATTTCTCTAGAACCTCATCTTTGCAAAGATCGATGATTTTTTTCTCCATTTTCTTGACAGCTGGAGCCAGAGGAGCAGAAGCAAAAGGTGGAATCTGACGCAGTGGGATGACATGAATGGTAGCCTCTGGGTTTAGTAATGCATCAACCAATCTGGTTGGTTTGAATTTTGGGGGTACTGTCTCCTTAGACTTTGTTTGAGATGCGAAAGGTTTTGACTTAGGAACTTTCTTGATGACACCAGCGATCGCTCTCAAGGCATTACTTCTGTTGGTAATATTTGTTCGGAAGGCTGCAATGACCTTCTTGGCATCATACACTATAAAATTAAGAGAGTTAGAAACACTTAACCAGCTGAAAATCACAAATACATAGCAAACATTACAATAATTCAAAAAACGAAAACAAAGATCAGGGCTCAACCATCAAAGTTGGAACCAAAGCCTTGAAAGATTTCCCTAGCAAAGTTAAGGATATCTTTGTGCCCTAAAAAGTTACCGTATTTGAAGACTCTAGGATTGTGCATAAGGATAAATGGGTCTACCCTAGTTTGTTGAGAAGGAAGTATAAAATGAGTTGGGATCTCCACTATCTCATCTACCCAAAGCAAATATCGCTTGATAGGGTATCAAGAAGGATTTTCCTAAGGAAATACGGGTTAAACATGTCCTGTCTAGTATTAACAAAACCTTCCACTTAGGGAGCACAAACCAAGTGGAAGGTAGTGTTACCTTCATCGAAAGTGCTAGCTCCTAGAGCCCCCTTGTTGGGAAGAATGTTAACAAATCACTTAGGAAGCTCTGTAGCCTCCTTCAGCACTTCTTGGTCTTCTTTGAATTCTACCATTTGACGCTTGACTTGGGTAACAACCTCCTTTACTTCCTCTGCCACTATGTTGGTGATCCCTTCTCTAACCTCTTTTGGGTTAGTGATTATCCTCAGAAGCTTGGAAGGTCAATGGATTGGTGGTTAGCGATCAACCCAACCTCCTAAAAATTGGCAGTAGTCATTAGTTTCCCAACATCCAACTCCAAACTATAATAAGTTGTTCGATGAGCTTTTAACCGAAAAATTGTTTGGGTTCGAGAATAAGGACTTATCTAGGAAAAAGAAATAAAAGTCGTATAATAATGTGTAGGCAACCAACAACTGAAGTACCAAAAGTGAAAGACTAAAATAGGGAGATGAATACTTACACAGTCGCTAGAAGTTTAGGAGGAGAGTTGGATGCTGATTCAAAGGGAATCCGGAGGTATAAAATAAGTATTATTGTATATTTGGAGGATAAATCTAGGGACTGGTAGGGAACTTAACTTTCTTCCTCTTCTTTAAGAGGTAGAAGCCATTTTTGTTCTTGTCTTTCTTGGAAGGGACATGTTCTAATTCGTAAAAGAAGAGAACCTCCGCAGGCTTGGACACTGAAATCTTCCTCTCCTTACAGAAAATGTACCACCCCACCAAAAGCTTGTAGCTCTACGAGATCATTTGAATTGGGGTGATCCTGACAAAGGTTAAAAATTTCGTGAAGTAATCTCTGAGCAGGAGGCGGGATTCGATAGTGATATGGCCCAGGCTCCATGATCCAAAGCCATCTACAATGGTGATGGATTTTTCATCTCTTCGTGAAAGCCTATTCTAAAATACGCAGAATGTATTTTTGAAGTCGCATTCTTCTTCCAAGCCCGTCAACATTTTGTAATTGTAGAATTTTAGGGATGTTGTCCATCTCCCATTCCATATCGTCAACGTGATCCTCCTCAAGGACCACCGGTCCTACATTGATGTTCCAGGAAGGATCATTGTTATTGCATCCTACATCCCATGCGCGTTCATCATTCTGGTTCTCTTTAGGCATAATAAAATTTGGAAAAGATGAACACTAAGAAGTTAACACCTCCAACTGAATAAAATATTAAAGGTATTGGAGAGTCCTCACAGGTATCTGCTTGGAGCGGTCCCCACCAGATCCTATATCCAGGAATAATTTGCCCATGGATAAAAGGTTTGGAGCATAAGAAAGGGAACAAAAAGAAAATGTGTTGCTATTCGGCACTAGAAAGATCTTGGATAGAATACACGAGTTATAGCAAAATCCTCAGGGAACATTGTTGGAACCCTTGAAATCGGTTGTCATTCGAAAATAGAAAACTTGAAAAATCCCTAGTTTTTTTTATTTTCTATGCATGGCAAGGTTCTCAAAATCAATAACTTCCCTATGGTCTCTAATTTATCAACCATACAAAGATAATAAACCATCCCTACACGGTGGTGCACGCATTTCCAATCATTGAAAAACTTAGAAAAGCCCCAAAATCATGGCATATTCGCCTAAAACCTGCTACCCTAGAATCTATCTAATCAAAAAACACAATAACAAGGTCATGGGAGAGGAGTACTTGAGTTTTCAAAGATTGGGGGTATTGGTCTTTGAATCGCCGCTGAGATTCTCACCCGAAATTTGCTTAGTCTTTTTGAGCTCGTCAGAGTCTCTTTGAAAATCTATAGAAGACAATTCTAGGGCAGCAATGAGAGAGACAGTATTTGGGAATAATCTCTTTTGAAACTTCAATAATTAGTTGACGGACTCTGAACTGATATCAGGCATTCACTAGGAAGAAAATTTTAAGTTTAAGCATGTTTCTCTCTCTAAAAACTCAAAAATTCAAAGAAATGGATAAAGTGCCAAACAAACTATAACTAGGTATTTATAAGGAAGATGGTTATCCATGTGCCTCTAATTTAAAGGCTCAGATTAAATCTGAGAAAGCACAACTCCCACCATCCAATGGTTTGGGAATACCAAAGGTTACATTTAATGCAATCCACAAAATTGAGGAGATGTGTATTTATGGTAATATTTACCTTGAGTAACATGCTAACATAATCAACTGTCAGTACAGCCTAAGACACCATGCGCCCTAACAAAACTATTGATGTCACTGCATCATGTTTGAGCGAACTATATCATTGTTGTAGCATGGGCCTTTACAAAACTAATAATGTTGTAGCACTACAAAATTTTTTACTTTTAGTCACAACAAAAGTTGTGGCTAAATGTGAAAAATATTATGACCAAAAGTTTTAGTCACAAATTTTTCTTGTGACAGCGTTGCGACTAAAAAATCGTGGCTAAAAGTTTTAGTCACAATAAAAACAATATTGTTACTAAAAATTATTTTTTGTCACAACTAATCAACAATTAGTCACAACCACCTTTTAGCCACAAATTATTTATCTTTGGCGATAATGTTTATTTTCATTAATATTTATTTAGTCATAATTTTTGTTGTCACTAATACTTTTTTAGCCACAAAAAAAATTATAACTAATATTTTTTTAGTCACAACAAAAAATTGTAGCTAATATTTCTTTAATCACAACAAAAAATTGTAGCTAATATTTCTTTAATCACAACAAAAATAATTATAATTAATATTTCTTTAGTTACATTATAGCATTGGCCTTTACAAAACTACTAATGTTAAATAGCATCAAATTTGAGTAAATTGCATGTGCTATATAGTTGAGTTGTCAACATTGGGACATTGGCCCATATTGTATGTGAATATGTTATACTATTTTATATGATTTTCTTATTACGTCTTTTTCGCTCACATATATTTATTAGACGTAGGTTGTTCAAAAATGAGTTAGAGGGTTTGGGGCAGAGAGATTGACCTAGGTCGATTTGAATGTAATAGTGCACTAAATTATTTCATAAATAAAGTTTGGGATCCTAAATCAATATAAAGGAAATAATAGAATTTATTTGTAGACCTTCTTTAACTAGTACCAAATTTTACTTAAAATCACACTTTTTTTTTTTTTATTTAAACGTTTATATATTACAACTATGTTTTATCTGGACTCGAACCTAGAACCTCCAACACACACACTCACCTATGGCCACTTGAGCTAGTCTCAAGTGGTTTACTTAAAATCACACTTGGATTTAAAAATATGTCGCTTCACAAGGCACTTGTTTATTAAACCACATGGCGTCCCTAAAGAACAGGGTGTTACATTTTCACAACACGGGGTTGGTTTAGTTTGAATTGTTGGTTTTGATCTTTGCAAAATCCAGTGATTTCTTACCTAACTTGTTTCTCAGATAGTTTTCACTATACTCTCCATGAGTGTATCTTCTATACTTGCATGAGTTATTTTCTTCCACCAATTCAGCCAAAGGTCCAATCTCTAATTCATAGGTAGGAGCATAAAAAGTGACTATTGAAAGCCTATCTTTTTCATTGTGAGTCACAGCTCTGTGTTCCACACTCTTGTACCTTCCGTTCGTAAGAACCTATATATGTATATGTACACTTCAAAGTTAAAAAAAAAACACCAAAAACTACCAATTTTTTAAACAAAGAAAAGGAGGAGAGATTATGTAAAGAAATAATATGTCTTACTTCTATAGTGTCCCCAATGTTGATCACAAGGGCATTTGGGATTGGCTTAACTGAAACCCATTTGTCATCTTTCAAGATTTGAAGTCCCACTGAGCTGCCTTTACTTTCTTGTAGAACTGTTAGGGCACTTCCATCTGAATGTGGGCTTAGACCCAAAACAAGGTCAGGTCTTGAACATGGTGGGTAATAGTTCATCCTTATGGCTTGGACAGCCACACCAAACATCTCAGCAAACACATCTTCTTTCAACCCAAGAGTCATGGCTATGTATTTCAACAGGTTTTGGCATAGTTTTCTTACTTCTTTTGAATAAAGATCAACAGTTTCACTGAACATAAAGAAAAGAAAAGAAAAAAGAATTATAATGTTTGGTTATGAGGTTATTTTACGGGCTTATTTACTAAGAATCACGATATCTCAGTAAAATTGAGGATTAATTAGGACATATGTTATTTTATTTCATATTAGAAAATTTATAGAACGAAAATATACTATATTGCATATAATTTAAAACACTATGAATAATTCAATTCAATGATATAGAAAATATAAATGATCTATAAAACATAATTTGAGACATAATATAGTTTGGTAGTGCAATACTAACATATTAAGTCTTTCTTTATAGATCTATAAAATAGAGTAGACCCAATAGATCAATTAAGACATACAATTGTAATAAGACAATATGTATTGGTAAAATTAGAGAGGAGACCTAACAACAAAACCCTAGTTGCACTGGCCTCCTTATCAAAAGCTTCGGTTGACTAAAAAATTTCACACTTCTACTTCAACTAAACATAATTCAGATGTTAAGTCCATTAATTATAGTATACCCCCATTAAGGGGTGTTTTAGTAGAGCACCCAAGAGAACTTTTAGTTTAATTTTTTTTTTATGATTGTGTATGTTATAGTTATTTAGAACCACATGTAGATTTTTAGAAAATTTCAAATAATTTACTATGCCAAAATCAAAATTTACATATTTTATTATACGCGCGACTGCTTTTTCTTATACGCATGGTAAGTAACTGTTTAAATCTTATTGTAAACTATTCAGAATTTTCTTAAAATTTACAATTAGTCTTAAATAGTTACAACGTATACAATATGAAAAAAAAAAAGAAATTATACTAAAAAAGTTTTTTAGATGTCGAAAAGAGATAAAAAAATCTATTAGAACGATCTTTTAAAAGAGTTTACTAGTGAAATTTTTAAAACTTTAATGTAAGATCATATAAAAGTCTAATATATATTAATAATACTAAATATGAAAAATAGAGATGCATGAGTTGACAAAGTCAAAAGCAGAGTAGTATGTCCATCATCGTCACCTGAACTTAGGAGGGTTTTCTGGCCATAGTTTTGGGTTTCTTATAGACTTTGGCTCAAGCCCAAGTGCAAACATGTTACACCAATCTAGCTTTTGGTCCTCTGAGAACACAAAAGCTTGTCCATAGCCATGAACTATCCCTGGAACCATAGCATACTTCTGCTTCTCAGCCAAAGGCAGCATGAAAAAGCCCTTGGTTAACTCCTCTGTTTGCTCGACCAAACTCAGATCAATCCCATGATTTATCACCTAAAAAAAGAAAAGATTAGTTCAGATGAAAATATTATTATAAAATGAAGTATTTATGGTTGTAATACCTGAAAAAAACCCCACTCATCACAAGCAGTTGTGAGCTGCAAAAGCTCACTAAGAACTTCATCTTCTGAACCATTTGAAAGCTTGTGGAGATCTATAATGGGAATGTCATTAGATGGTATTGATGAAGTGTCTAGTGTTGGCCTCTCAGTTTTGTCTCTTACAAATCTATCTGGGATTTCAGACTTAGCCTTTCTCAGCTCTTGGACATCATCAATTTTCCCAACCTTGATGGGAGAAATTGATACTGCGGCCATGGAAACTAATTATTATTTATTTTTGGTAATAATAGTGGAAAAACAAAAGACAAAAAGGGTTTACAATATTTTTGTTAATTTTAGACTTGGGTATCTTTTGGGGTCTTGGGAAGGTCTTTATTTATAGGCATGCAGCAAAGAAGAACATAGAACAGAACAATATAACATGTTTATTCTATAATTTTCTTTTCCATTTGTTATATTGTATTAGATTTAAGGACCCACATGTCATTGATTTCTTCACGAACTTTTAAATATTGAATACTTGATCAAACAAATGAGGCAATTTTATTTGGGTTTCATTAGCATGACATATTGGAGTGCATGATATCACCATCCAAGTAGTTGTAAAATATTACACAGTGACGGTGACGTTATAATTTTGTAAACAATCACATTTATCTAAAGAGTAATTGTGGTGACTTTTTATTTGGGCTTACATTAAATTTTATTGGTTTTATTAAAATTTGGGTTAATTGTATAGTTCTTTGCTGTGTTAACCCATATTGTTGGTGATCACTTGTTAATGGACTTAGCATCTGTGTGTAAAGTCTAGGTGAAGCAGAAGTGTGAGCTTTTCTAGTTGACTGAAGCCTTTGATGAGCAGGCCCAGTCCAACTAGGGTTATGTAGCTAAGTCCTCCCCCTAACTCTATAAATACATATTGTCTCATCACAATTGTATACTTTTTGATAACCAAATAAATAAACTGCTTCTGATTTAGAGATCTAGGGAGGAAGACTTAGTTGATAGTATTGGACTATCTAATTGAAATAATTGCTATGGATCGAATTGAGATAATTGCTATGGATCAATCAGGTACGCATACCTAATTATTATATATTATTATTGTGTTCTATGTTATATAAAAATTGATCTTGGGTTTATTATTAATTTATCTAACATTCTCGACATGTCGCGTTGTGATTGGCTAGCGATACTCCCTAAAAACTATTATATTAAATTATATGATTATTGCAGTGATATATCGTCCTGTTTGATATTTGGTACATGTTTTGAGTGTACACGTCGTTACTCATATGCTAAAACCAACATCACAAAGAATATAAGCAAATACTTCTCTACTTATTATTTCAAAATACCATATTATACATATGGGTTTGTAATATTTAAAATCTCTTAGTAGTTTTGTAGATATTTTGAAATAATTTAAGTGTTTAAAATACGCTTTAAAGTAACTTTGATGTGCTTATAGAACAAGCTTCAGAACAATCTCATTAATGTACATTTTATAATATGCTAGAGATTTTATTACAATGGAAGAAAATCAAGACATTACAATTCTATTGTAATATAATACAAAGATCAACAAAAAAATTGATAAAATATATGTTACAACACACATATGACTTGAACAAGATATATAAAAGTAGAAAAAGAAGATTAATATAACACATGTAATATAATACATATATATAACAAGAAAAGTATATATATGTATATACATTCACTCATAACTTTGAGTGTAGATTAGTGGGGATCACCGTGACTTGAACAAGGTATTACACCTATATCCAAAAGTTTATTTTCCTCTATCTCGAAAACTCTCATAGAAATAACTTTAGAAATTAGCAAGTCTTAGGATTTTCTAGCAATGTGCTTTTTTGATAGAAAATTTCTCATCCAAATGAGTACATTAGACTCATTTATATAGTGTTTAGGTGATCACACTTAGAATTCAAACACACTATCTCATTTCTCTCATATAATGAGCATTCATATAATTGTAACAACTATATTTCATAATATTTGAATCCTATCATCAATTTTTGTGTAACACTGTAACATTTCTTTTATTATACAAAATATAATCAAACAAAAGAAGTTACAAAAACAATTAACTTTGTAACTCATCTCCATGTTACAAAGTGTAGGTTACAATTTTAGGTTAAATAAATCATATGTTACACAATTTATTACCAAACACTTAATGTATATTATTCACATAATAACATATATTACCATATTTTAATTAAATAATATAACATAATACATATCGTCATATAAAAAAATAAAATTATAATTTTTTAAAATGTCAAAAATAGACATGCATTTACCACGAAGAGTACTGATATTTGGGTAACTTTCCAATGCATCCCCAAAAAAATTACACTGGTAGGCTTCAAAATAACTTTGATGCGCATGAATATTAAAGTATGTTTAATAAATCATGTTTAATTTTATTTTCATTATGCTTTTATTCCTTTTAATAGACTATGTTTAATTTTTAATATATTTAAATGATTTTTTAAAAAACTTTTTTAATTTTAAAAAGATTTTTAAATGTTTAAATTAATTTTTAAATACAATATATAAATTAAATGATGTGGACCAATCAAAGAGTGACATGTGCTCAACGATTAGGTACTTACAGATGCAACAAAAGTATAATAGAAGGTATTTTTACTGCCAAAAAAAATATTTAAGTATTAATCTACGACTAAAAAATAAACTTAGGTATTATCACCGTATATTACTCTATTTTAAAATAGTGTAAGGACATATTTAGAAGAAAATTGTTCTTCAAGAGAATTGTTTGATAATTGAGAATTAATATTTTAGGTAAAAATTACATAAATATGGGAAATTCTTTGTAACTTACAAAAATTATGGTAGTTATTATGAGTAATTTGTGGCATAACCCTCTCATAAATATGTCTAGTTTATTGCAACTAACCCCTAATTCTAAAATTTTAGTGGTAAAACTACTTAAACCTCAAAATTGTAAGCAAAAATACTTCCCCATCCAACAAATCCCAATTTCTGCTTATGTGGCTCGGAAGCCAAGTATCAGGTAGACTTACAAGTGACAAGTCATAAAAATACCAATGATGTGGCATTATCCACTAAAAAACTTGGAAATATAACTTGAAATTAAAATTAACTAATAATATTTTTAGAAATATAGCTTATGAACTAAAATTTAAAACAAAAAAATTAAAATAAAAAAAGAAACGGGTAAATAAAATAAAAATAAACTCTTTATGAATACAAATCTACAAAACAAAAATCCTAAATCAAACTAACCTAAAGACGAACACACCCCATAAATAATTGGAAATCGAAGAATAAGCAAACCCAAACCAATATAAGAACCATAATAAACCCATTTTTGTAAAATCGAAGGAAATCCATTTTTATAGTACTCAATTGAAAATGATTTAACAACTTCTAAAATATAACAATATTTTACTACTTGAGCATAATGTTAAAGATGCCCTTATAAATTTATGTCAACCACTACAAAGTTACAAACCGTATTGAGACAAATATTAAAAGCGGATCTAAGTTCTAATATTCTCATTGTGAAAAAGACAAAATAATAAAATGCACCACCTACCATTTAATAAAATTAAAATATATGAGGAAACAAATTAGCATGCCACCTCACCATTTTAAATCTCTCAATTATATAAAGTAAACCATCTATATAAAAATATCATATTAAAAAATAATCACTAATTTATTATAAATAATTAAGTTTCAATTTGAACTAATTATAAATAAGAATAACCTCTAAATTGTAATTAGTTATACACTTTCTAAATCTCATCTTAAAAAAATATACTTCTATATAAAAATAATTATATCTTAATAAAATATGTACATATAGTTTATAAATTTATTTATGTAAAATTAATAATTTTATTTTAAATTATAATACATGTATAAATATTATATTTACTCATAAATAATTTTATTATGATATAGTATTAACGATTGTTTATTATTATTATTGTTTCATTGATATTTTTAGTGTTTTGATTTTTTTTTCTAGTGTAACTTTATTTAATTATAATCTTTCAATTAGAATATAATTTATTTGATCTCATGTATATAATTATGAAATCTAAATATATTTATCCAAGTTTTGGTTTTTATTTATTTTTATTTTAAATTGATAATTCTAAATTTTAAATTATATGGCCACATTTTGTCTTTTTTCTTATATGGCCACGTTTTAGTTTTTTCTTTTAAATTGAAATTTTTAAAAATAATACTTTTTTAAAAAAATATTATCAAAATTAACATATTCAAATTATGTTTTGGCTTTTGGTTTTTTTTTAAGATAGAAATTCTACTGTATATAAATTGATAGATAATTATACAAATAAATTATATAAATATTCAAATTAATTTAATTTTTTGACAGTGATTAAAAAATTACTATTATATAATAACATTTTCTGATATTTTATTTATATTTGAATATGATGGCATTGTATAATAGAAAATCAAAATAACATATTTTATTTTTAAAAAAATAAAACTAATTGAATAAATCAGTCATTAAAAAAAAATTGACACAAATATAATAAGTAGTATAAAAAATTGTTTTATTTATACTTTATACCTTCTCAATTGTATAAATATGTAGATAGATATAAAATTTTCCATAGAAAGTAACTAAGAAGCCATCACCCAAAATTCTTAAAATAAACTAAAAAAATACAAAATATTAGAAAACAGAATAATATAGTAATAAAAGGAAATTAGCATGTCACTTCACCTTTCTTTTGCCGACAACTTTTTTTCGCCAGTCGAGCTTAGCTGATTCATTCTGTTCTGTTGGGTATTCGAAATTACATGAGTATCTTCATTTTACCTCAAAAGGTTACTGTTGCTATTGATAAACAGATTGGTTGCATGAGTATCTACGACTTTGGTGGCTACTATGGTGCATTTTATTTGGTGCAATCAAAATAGATACATCTTTGAAAGGGCTTGTGATTCTGCAATGTTTATAGGGCAAATCAATCAAGCTGATGTTAAAAGCTAGAGTTCAATTTTTTTTTCCTTTTCTAAAGCTTTCTAGAAGATAGAAGGATACAACAGATTTGATAAAAAAAAATTGAGTTGTTTGGATGTTGCTTCGCAATATGTATTGTTCAGTAATTGTTCGAATAAAGTTTTTGTCCTTTGCCTCAAAAAAAAATTAGCATGTCACTTCACCTCTTTTAAGAATTTTCAATTATATATACAAAACTAATTAGGATTTTTGTCCCTCGAACTTTTTTAGGTCTTTAAAACTTTCTTCAAAACTATTGACAATGTTAGATTCAAGGATTTTTGTCTAATTTTGTTTAATTTTACTAACGCAACGATTGTCCATGTACTAAATTGTGCCCTAAACATGATCTCCTACATGAAATTCTATATTTTGGTATTTTGAATCTGCATAACTTTTCTACCTATTTTGAGAAGCAAGCATCCTGGTCTTGATTTTCGCTATCGCCTCATTGGTCCGCTGAACTGATTCCAGACTTAGGTATTTTTTTTCTCCAGTTTCATCCCAGTGAATTGGAGATCTACATTTTCTGCCATTCAACATCTTATAGGGAGTCATCCTTATTGAACTCTGATAACTATTGTTGTATGAAAATTATATCAATGGCAGATACTTACTCTAGGAGCCTTCAAAATCCATCACACAGGCTCGTAACATGTCTTCTAATATCTTGTCCTTTCGGACTGACCATCTGTCTAAGGATGAAAAGTTGTACTAAACTTTAGCTTTGTACACATGGCTCGCTGGAAACTTTCCAAAAACTTAGAGGTAAACTTTGGATCCCTATCCGAAACAATGGACTTTGGAGCCCACTGTAATTGTACTATTTCTTTTACATAAAGTTCTGTGTATTGATCTATTGAATATGTTATTTTTGTAGGTATAAAGTGTTGGGATTTATGCCCTAAATAAAACTCATTACAATCTGATTAGTTATCAATTTAGAAGTGAAGTATGTTTACATGTTTATGGTTTAATACATATACTTGATATATGCACAAAATCAGTTAAATCCAGAACATATAGTTATTCACAATTACAGTATCGTCAATACAGTGGAATGTGATTGTGATTATATGATTCAAAAGATTTGGTCCCTGTTCATCAGTGTTTTGGATTTACACTGATGTGATAATCAGCGATGAAGTATACTTACACTTGGAGTAAGTGTTATGTTCTTTCCAGAACATTGGCAAAGTATACTGGTTTTGAATGCATGGAGTATGCATTGGACTGGACCGATATTGAACTTGGTTAAAGATATTGTAAACTTACCGTTGTATCTTTCCAAGTCAATGTCAGAAGTTGATCTTAGATTAAGAGAATCTAAATCCTGATATGCTTAGGCTCAATCTCAGGAGTGCTATTCTTGTTCTTTGATTTATTAGTTAAAGTCTGCTTTGAGTCAGGATAATACATATATTTTGGGAACATGATAGCATAACTGAATGGGAGTGCTAAACATAAATATGGAAATCTATAGCTTCTACTGGTGTATAGAAGTAAAGTGATGATTCCTTTTGAGCTTAGTTAAATAGAAGTAAATGGATGAGCTCTTGTTTCAGTGACTATATATTAGATCACTAAAACATCATTTACAGGTAACTAAGTGTTCAAATGGGCAAAATACATTGAGGGGTGTAAACGGTAAATTGGTCCCGTCTCGATGTAAATCATCTATATAGAGGATCTCTAAATCACATTAAGATTATAACAATGGTTAAATGAGATAGCATATTGATATCGTGAAACATATGATATGCTCTATATAAGTCTGAGAGTGCAATTCCAAGTTCTAAGAGTGGATTCAACGAAGAATTAATAAGTTAGGGATTTACTTGGTAAATCGGTTCAACTTATTGGAAGCTCTAAATATAGATCCATGGTCCCCATTCTAGTTGAGACTATACTGTTTGTAAGACTCTATAATTGATTTATGATTAATCAATTATAATTCTAAAAGTTAGACTATGTCTAATTTGTGAATTCTCACAGTTTAGGGATGAAGTTGTAAATAAGAGGGTTTCTAGGTTTAATTATTAATTATGAGACTTTGCATGTCTGAATTAATAATTAATTTTAAATGGCAATATTATTTAATAATCTATTTTAGTTATTAAATAATTGGTTTTGGCATTTAAATGATTAGAATTGGAAAAATGACATTTTTGGAGAAATAGAAATAAAATTGAGGAAACTGCAAAATCCATGTGAGGCCCATTCACACCATGGCCGGCCACATCATTGCTTTTTCCCAATTATTATTTTTCAATTTAATTTGTCATTTAATTGCTAATCAAAGCCTAGCCTAAATAGGAAAGTGGTGAATCACACTAAATAAGGCAGTTATTCAATTACACAGTAAAAGAGGAAACTGTTTATTTGGAAAGTTGTGATCTTCCCTTTTCCTATTTATAGCAGCCCCTCTCCTCTCTTTGTATGCATGTTTTTGCTTGAGAAAACTTTGCTTTGCAAAGTATGTCACACGAAATCAAGAGAGAAAAATAAGAGAGAGATTTCGAAATTCCTAGTGAGAGAGAAGTGCCCACTCACATCATTCAGTATCTCATCATAGTTTGGAAGACTGTGAAGGATCACATCCAACTGAAGAACTTTCGGGCTCAGATCTTGATTATACTCTGCTACAGACAGGAATTAAGGGTTAGAGATCTGAGTGGAAGGAGACATTAATTCCGCTGCAATCACTGTAAGTTATTCTTAACTTTTATGTGTTTAGTTCATCGTTTTAGAAGTTCAATATTAGGTTGTTAAATCAACATACTTGCAAATAGATCTTAGATCTTGGATAAATATAATACCAACATAAAGTGTGTTGACTTGGTAAATCGATCCACAACTACCCATATAGAATCAAACATACATGTGGTTTTGGGTAATCCAACTACGAAATCCATGGTGACATCTTCCTATTTCCACTAAGGAAGTGTCAAAGGCTGCAATAATCCTGCATGCCTTTGATGTTCAGCCTTAATTTGCTGACAAATCAAGCATCTAGTCACATAATCCACCACATCATTTTCCATAGCGCACCACCTGTAGTAGGGTTTCAAATCATGGTACATCTTGGTGGTACCTGAATGTAATGAATCGGGAGTGGTATGAGCTTCATCCAGAATCTCCTTTCTAAGTTCCACATTATTTAGGACACAAACTCAGGTTTTGTAAAGTAACACCCCGTTAGCTGATACTGAGAAGTCTATAGCTTGGCTAGCTAAGACTTCTTCTTAAACCCTTACCAATTTTGGATCCACCAACTAAGCAGCTTTAATTTTTTCTAACAAGTCTGATTGTAATGTCAAATTACTAAGTTTTCCAACCACAAATTCAATACCTGATTTGACCATGTCATCTGCCAACTGGGGTGAGATGATAATCGTGCTAAATATCTGCTCGAGACCTTTCCTGCTTAGGGCATCTGCCACCATATTGGCCTTCCCGAGATGATAAAGAATCTCACAGCCATAATCTTTAGCTAGTTCCAACCACCGCCTCTATCTCATATTCAAATCTTTTTGAGTAAAGGAATATTTGAGGCTCTTGTGATCGGCATAAATTTTACACTTTTCTCCGTCTAAAGATAGTGTCGCCAAATCTTCAACGCGAAAATCACTGCAACAAGCTCTAAATCATGAGTTGGGTATCACTGCTGATACTCCTTCAACTAGTGAGAAGCATAAGCAATAACCCTATCAGATTACATCAGAATGCATCCCAGACCTTGTTTGGATGCATCACAATAAACTATAAACTTTTCCTAATCTGACAGTAATGCTAATACTGGAGTTGTGATCAATCGCTGCTTCAACTCTTGGAAACTAGATTCACACTTGTCCATCCATACAAACCGCTGATTCTCTTTAGTTAATTATGTCAAGTGCATTGATATCTTGGAGAACCTTTCTAAGAATCATCGGTAGTACCCAGCTAAATCTAGAAAGCTTCTGACCTCGGTAACTGTTTTTGGCTTTGGCCAATCTCTGATGAATTCAATCTTTCCTGGATCAACCATGATCCCATCCTTACTAATAATGTGCCTTAAAAATGACACTCGGGATAGCCAAAATTCACACTTCTTAAATTTGGCGTAAAGTTTATGTTCCCATAATCACTGTAAAACCATTCATAGATGTTGCTCATGTTCTACTTCTAACTGAGAGTACACAAGAATATCATCGATAAATACTATAATATAGATATCGAGGAAATCCGTAAATACCCTATTCATCAAATTCATAAAAGCTATTGGCGCATCGGTTAGTCCAAAAGACATAACCGAAAATCTAACAATCTCAATAGTTTAGGAAAAATTTTTAACGGCCAAAAAATTTACTGAACGTGCGTAACATTAAAGAATATATAGTTTAAATTTTACCTTTTATATGATGTGGTGCCTTCGAATTTATGTTTTTACACGAGTTTTTAAAAGGTAAAGTATAACTATTAATAAAATTAGGGATATTGGCGGCTAAACCACATGAACTTTACGGTTTGTAACACTTAACCACAAAAATTAAATTTTTGGCGGCTAAACTACCTAAATCCTGGTTCTGTTTTGCTCTGCACACCTCCGTCTAAAAATCACAGTTAAGTGCCACGGTGGACTGTCCACGTGTATACACTTGTACACGTGGCAAGTTTTTAGTGGTCCACGTAATATTAATTTTAAAAATAATTATAAATATTAAAAAAATTAAAAAATCAGAAAAAAAATTAAAAATATTTTTTTTACTTTTTTTCTTTTCCCTTTTCTTTTCTTTTTTTCTTTTTTTTTTCTTCTTTTTTCTTCTTCGTTTTTCTACAGAAGCCCTCTCTCTCTATCTCTCTCTCTCTCTCTCTCTCTCTCTCTCTCTCTCTCTCTCTGACGAAGGCAACGACGATGATGCTGAATTGAAACTCTCCATCCTCTTCAGCTCCAAAGCTTCCTTCCTTCTCTTGTAACGAAACCACGCCGCTTGTACGAAGCAAGCCGTCCATGTTCGCCACTGAGGGGAGTGGAACCTGAACGCTTGTCGTATCTGTTTGCTATGCAGTCGCCGAAATTGAGCCGCCACGAATTTTAGATCCTTGGAGATCAGAGCAAAGGCCTCGACTTGCACAATGGCTTTGACTGTACGTGTTGACGACGGCAACACCACACCAGATCGAGGATCAAGCGCAGTAGCTCCTCGCCGCAGAACTCGCCGGGACCGATCTGGCACGAGTTGAAGAACCTGGTATAGCCACCGTTTGTGGTGCACGAATCCAAATGGCCAAAGAAGAAAAACGAAGAAGAAAGAAGAAGAAAAAAAATTTTTTAAAAAAAAAGAAAAGAAAAGGAAAAAGAAAAAAAATAATAAAAAAATATTTTTAATTTTTTTTTCTTCTGATTTTTTTAATCTTTTTAATATTTATAATTATTTTTTAAAATTAATATTACGTGGACCACTAAAAACTTGTCACGTGTACAACGTGTACACGTGGACAGTCAACCGTGGCACTTAACTGTGATTTTTGGACGGAGGTGTGCAGAGCAAAACGGAATTAGGGTTTAGGTAGTTTAGCCGCCAAAAATTCAGTTTTTGTGGTTAAGTGTTACAAATCGTAAAGTTCAAGTGGTTTAGCCACCAATATCCCATAAAACTAAGTATATTTTCGTTTTTGTTATCTGTCAAAAATATACACTTTAATTTATTGTAGAATTACTTAAATTTAGTGTCATAAGTAACATTTATTGAAATTTATCTTTCAAAGATATTTCACCCATATTTTATTGAAATTTATATACCTATAACATTTATATGAATATTTAGTTTAAATTGTACTTTTAGTATGATGTGGTGCCTACGAGTTTATATTGTTGCACGAGTTCTTACAAGGTAAAGTGTAACTATTAATAAAACTAATTATATTCTCATTTTAGTTATTTTTTAAAGATGTACACCTTAATTATTGTAGAATTAATTAAATGTAGTGTCGTAACGTACCTTTGAATTTATGTTGTAGCACGAGTTTTTAAAATGTGTAACTATTAATAAAATAGAGTATTATCGTTTAGTTATCTTCCAAAGATAAACACTTTAATTTATTGCATAAACACTTGAATTTAATGTCATAAGTAACGATTGATATTTCATGTATATTTTATTAAAATTTACAAAACACACTTAAAATTTATCAATATGCAATGTAAATTCTACCTTTACTATCTGATATGATGTCTTCAAATTTATATTGTTACACAAGTTCTTAGGTAAATTGTAACTATTAATAAAACTAAGCTTATTTTATACATTTCAATTTATTATAAAAGTGTTTGGATTTAGTATCGTAACATTTTTTTCCTTGTAAGGAGTATCATAATGTTTTACATTCTACATAGAATTTAATGATTAAGATATTTTTTTTCCTTAAGGAGTATCATAAAGTTTTACATTTTACATAGAATTTAATGATTAAGATATTTTATTTTTCATGATGCATAAAATATATATGAATAAAATTTAATACTATTAATTTAATTTAAATGAAGATCAATGGTGATAAAATGTTTTTTTTTCCTAAGAAAAAGATGACATAAAAGTCTTAGAAAACCTAACATTTGAATTTTTTTTTTGTTGTTTCGTGTAATAATAAAAAAATACAGAGAATAGGTGGAAGACTATATTGTTGTACAAAACAAATAAAATTATATTCACAAAATATAAAATTGTAACAATATAATAAAATGATTGTTCCCTACATTTTAAAAAATAACAATAAAAGATGTTCCTTGTAGTCCGGTTAGTTTTCTCCGGTTCCCACAATACTAGCCGCACGTGCGTCCGGTTCTCTACCAACACCAACTACTACCGTTATTACCAAACCAAACCAATCTAGAAACTAAAAATTGTCCCCTAAACTCTCTGTAAATTTATATATGACCCTGAAGTTTTTAATATTTTAGAAAAACCCCCTTAAATAATAATCAAATTCGTAATTTCATTTGTTAAAAAAACAAAAAAAAAGCAATTTCATTTTATTATGATTATTATTTATTTTTATTTCTAAACAATCTCTATCGGAGCTTTCTGTCTTTTTAGGGTTCCGAAATTAGATTCGATCGTATCGCAACTCCTCTCGGTTTTCTCACCCACCATTTAATCTCATTTCATTCTGTTTTTGTCCCCTTAAATTACTTATATTCGATTTTGGCTTCCTTAGGGTTTCGAATTCGATTACAGTTCTACTTGCATTTGCAGTATTTTTTATTTTTTCTTTCCCAAATTCGAATTTTTGTCTTTTTAGAGTTAGGGTTTTGACCGATGATTCTCATTAACTTGTAAGTTGTGACCTCAGTTTCTGTTTTATTTTATGATTTTTTAAGTTGAATTGTGTTTTTCTTATTTTGCTTTCTTTGGGTTAATTACAGAGTAATTTTAGTTATTTAGGTTTGTTGAAATTTATATTCTTTTTTAGGGCAAGGACAAGAATTTAACTCAATTTGGTTCAATTTGATTTTACAGGCAATAAGTAAAGCTTTGATGTTGAAGAATTCTTTTTTTCTTGGTGGGTGGTGAGTTTTTGGTAAATTATTGACGCAAATATTTGCTGCAAACATGGATGCTTCACGAGAGGTTGGTGGCGTTCCAGGTCCAGTGCTTATTCCAATGCGGTTCGTGTGGCCTTATGGGGGTAGAAGTGTTTTTCTCAGTGGCTCTTTCACACGGTAATAGAAATGGATTGAACTTGATTTCAACGAATTAACTAACTCATTCTGGTTTAATGATCATGCGAATTGAGAATGAACCAAATAATAATAATAATTCTGATTGGCTTTTAATTTTGTAAAGGTGGTCTGAGCTTGTTCCTATGACACCAGTGGAGGGTTGCCCCACCGTTTTCCAGGCTATATACAGCCTATTGCCTGGATACCACCAGGTTAGTTGATTAAATTGGTTGGAGAACAATATGAATGCATGCATTATATTTTATAGCGATTTAATCTTTAGCAAGAAATTTTTTTTAGTGATTTAATGGATTTTTATTTTGAATACTTAGTTGATGATTTATATCCTTGATTTGATGGAAACATGTAATTCTACTTATGACATGCACTCTAGAGATACAGTATGGCATATTGAAATGGTGCTTTAAATGGTCACTTCCATGTAAAGACTATTAACGTAGGTTTAATATGTACATTACAATGTGAGAACCTGCTGTCTTCAGCAACCCACTAACCTTTATTGTAGAATTATGGACACTATGGATGCAATTATATAATGCAATTCAAAAGGGGTGCTTACATAGCAACTATTATAGTTTTTTGTTCCTCTTGTAGGCTTAGGTGCGGTGCAGAGATTCGAAGTAATAATATTAATAATGCATTTTAAATTGGAGGCTTATGTTTGTATGTATTATATACCCTGTGCAGTATAAGTTTTTTGTTGATGGAGAATGGCGACATGATGAGCACCAACCTTATGTGAGTGGCGAGTATGGCGTAGTGAACACTATCCTGTTGGCTACAGACCCTAGTTTCCTACCTAATCCAGTAATATCTCCTGGACCTAATATGGATGTGGATACTGAAGCCTTCCAGAATTTGGTAAGAACTAATGATTATTAATTTGCTATTAGATACTATTGATAACTAACTTTTCTTCTTTCTGTTTGTTTCACACTTTTGAGTTTTTTTTTTTCTTTTATGTATAGATGTATAGACTGTTTCTGGTTTTCTTTTGTACTATAGTCTCTAGTCAGTAATGTATGCGGTAAGTGGCGTTTCTTTGCTGTATGTTGTTTCTAGCGCATGGTGCATTCCTCTGGGCAGTAGTTATTGGAGATTATGGACTATTGATTTTGCTGTGTTACTGTTATTTTGTCTGGTTTTGTGACAACACAGGTTCGAATTACAGATGGTTCCTTGACTGAAGCAGTGCCAAGGATATCAGAGGCTGATTTGCAGGGCTCCCGACACCGCATTTCACTATTTTTGTCAACACGCACTGTATATGAGCTACTACCCGAGTCAGGCAAGGTTTGGATGCTTTTCCATTTGCCCCTTTTTGCGTGTCCTGTTTTTGTTGCTTTTTTTCCATTTTGACTATCTTTGGATAGGTTCTGTTTTAATAACTGTCTAGCTTTCAGGTTGTTGCGTTGGATGTTAATTTGCCTGTGAAGCAAGCATTCCATATATTGTATGAGCAGGTATCTTTTTTTTTTTTTTTCAATAATTTGCTTTTAGAATCATTCAAGGTTTTTTGTAATGTTTGAGATTTTACCTATGATTGTCACCACAAATGTTGTGAATTTAGGGGAACAATTGAGGAAGGTCTAATTATTTATATGGCTGTGGATTTCACCTAAGACTAAATCCACTTTTAACTAGACAAATAGACTACATTGGTGTTGCTGTTTGAGTTTCACTCTGTTGTTTTTAAACATTTTCTAGTATTTATTTGCTGCTGATCAAGTACTTGGTTTGAATTTTCTAAGTTTAAGTTATTTTCAGGGAATCCCTCTAGCGCCGCTTTGGGACTTCACGAGGGGACAGTTTGTTGGTGTTCTTAGTGCATTGGATTTTATATTAATTTTAAGAGAGGTATATCCATGTCTAGAACTATGATCTTTTCCTATTTATGAGCTCTTCTAGATTGATAAATCACTTTGTTGATTTCATGGATAAGCTTTCTTGCTCCTACAAAACATACAAAAAATTTGAAGTAATTTGGAGGTTCCCAAATTCTGTTGTTGGATAGTGTGACATGGTAAGATGAGAATAACACATGTCATGAAATATACTCTTGAATGTATATTGAAATATTTGTTTCTGGATTTTGTTTTGCAGTCAATTTGACTTGCTTTAAATATGATCTAGAGGCTTGGTCGTGCTTTTATTTATTTGAAATTTCACTTTATTTCATTTCTCATCTTTTTCCAAACATGTCATTTGACATTTGACATGAGCAATTGATTTTTCACCTGATTATTTTTTTTGTTTTAATTATTCCATCAATTTGTTTGATGGGTGAAATTGTTCAGATTTTTTGTTTGTTTGTTAAAAATTAAATTTAATAATACCGTGACATGTATGTTTCCAAAATTATTTCTGAGTTTGTAATTATATTATATACTAACTTGACTGTTACTTTTAGCTTGGGAATCATGGTTCTAATCTGACAGAAGAAGAGCTTGAAACACATACTATATCTGCTTGGAAAGAGGGAAAAGCATATTTGAACGGACAAGTTGACGAGCATGGAAGAGCATTGCCAAGACTTCTTGTCCATGTGAGAATTTTGCTTCTTGAATTTTACTATGCTTATTCAGTAGGCTTAATTATGAAGATTATTGTTGTGCCTTGGTGTGTTGCACGATAAGTGCAGACTTTAGTGCTCTAGAAACGTTGCTGAGCGCAGAACTAGGTCACTAGGTAATATTGTCTCGCAATTTCAATCTCACGTGAGTAAAGTTTTTTATGAGAAAATATTAAGTCATTCTGCTAGTAACCAACTTGGGCCTGCTATGAGTTTGGGTGATTTGTAGGTTAAAGTGTAGAAAAAAAATGAGTTTGATAATTTGTTTCCACGGTTCTTTAATTAATTTTTCGTCTCATTTTTCAACATTTGATATTACGTCCTCAGAGCTACCAGTGGTACGGAGAAAACTATTCAACAATTCTTTTGTGTTATTTCTTATGCAGGGTGGACCATATGATAATTTGAAAGATGTTGCTCTGAAGATTATACAGAATGAGGTTGCTACTGTTCCAATTATCAATTCATCGACTGAAGACGGTTCTTTTCCCCAACTGTTACATCTTGCTTCACTTTCTGGAATACTAAAATGTATGCTGTTTTGATTGTGCCTTTAAAGTTACAATAGCTATGTAGTTGTTTTTACAAATGGTATTAGTTTTCAGGTATTTGCAGGTATTTTAAGCATTGTTCTAGTTCATTGCCCATACTCCAACTACCAATTGGTGCAATTCCTGTCGGTACATGGGTTCCCCAAATTGGAGAATCAAATGGACGGCCATTAGCTATGTTGAGACCAAGTGCTCCTCTTAGTTCAGCGCTAAATTTGTTAGTTGAAGGTGTGTATAATCTTATGTTGGGTGTTGGGGGGGGTGGGGGGGTTGGGGGGTGGGGGGTGGGGAACACATCTCATATATATACATTTTAGAAGCCTTTAAGTGTTTTTGTTGAATTGATCGAACAAGATTCAGTTTTCTTATTTCACTGCCCCATGGCAATAAGCATTTAAATCTAATGATTACTCTGCTACAAAATGTTTGCCAAGCACTGAAGTGGGCTTGCATGGTTTGCTCTTAAAATGTTTTGAGGTTTGAGTTCCCCCGAGCACTATGTAGCAATTGTTATAGTTTCTTATTCCTCAATTATTGTAATGTTGGGCGGATAGAGCAAATTAAAAATAATAATAATAATAATAATAAAGTGCGAAGCTGTGATCCATTTAAGTTCATGTGTATGACGATAATGCCTTATGATAGATTTTGCTTACACATACTTAATAATTATAATTTATTAATTGAAAGGTAACAAGCAGATGATATTGGTGGGAAAATGTATACTTGTCCAATTTTGAAGTAATTATGCCACTATGTTTTCATTTTGCTAACACTCTTACCCTACTCTTTTTTTTTTCTTTTTTGGCAGCTCAAGTAAGTTCAATACCTATAGTTGATGATAACGACTCCTTGCTGGATATATATTGTCGGAGGTCAGTTATTAAAGTTCAATACCTAAATATTGCTTCTTTGATTACAAACTATGTCGGTAGTCCTCAAAAAAAAAGTTGTGTTGTGATACCTGTTTTTCTTTTGATAATTTGTGTTGTGATACTTTGATTATGATATTTAGTTTTTCTTTGTACTGTATTAATTTACTGTGTTTTTTATGTTTCAATTGTTACTTACAGTGATATTACAGCTTTGGCTAAAGATAGGGCTTACACGCATATTAATCTCAATGAAATGACAATTCATCAGGTAAGTTTTGTAACTTATAAAAGTTTTAACTTGTCATATTTAATGGCATGTTTACTTACTTGGAAAGGGGATCATAAGTATGGTAATAATTCCTATTCTATTGTTTACTAAAATAAAGAATGGGAAAACTTGGTTAAGGAGTAAAAGAAAGGGGATACTTTTCTGTACAATTTTTTAAGGAATGTCACTAAGAGTAACGCCTTCTATTTATTATTTTTTTTAATATATTAAATGACAATTTTGTTATTTGAACTTTATCTTACAAAATAACTACGTTATGTTATATCTTAATCAAAAAGGGCAATTTGGTCAATTTAATTATTCCAGTTTTGGTTTTCAATAAAGTAAGCAAGGTAAAATCATTATGATTCCGCTTCTATATAATTTTAGTAAACAACATCTTTCAAAAGATTCTGATTTTTTTCCATTTATTCTGTTACATTTCTCTATTAATTTATTCTGATTTACCCATAAAATTTGTTTTATCGATTAGTAGAACTAGTTGTTAAAGTCAATTTTATGGAATTTTATTGAGACTTAATGTCAAATTTTAAGACAAGAAAAGGCATGAACTGTGGTGTGAAGGATAAATATTGACTGCAAAGGCATGTTTTCTTTCTGGGGTGACTTAGAAATAATAACAATACAGTTCAACTGCAAAAGAAAGAAATTTACATTTGTGGCACTCTGTAGGCACTGCAGTTGGGACAAGATGCATACGCTCCTTATGAACCTAGAAGTCAGAGATGTCAGATGTGCTTACGTTCTGATTCACTGCATAAAGTGATGGAGCGGTTGGCAAATCCAGGTAAATTAGTTATCCTTTTTCCTTGTGTGCTTTCTTAAATATGTCGTCTGGGCAGAAATTTGATCATGGTAGCTTTACTGCCAATGGAGGAGAATTAGTCATCATTTTGTTTGCATATTTCCATAAATTCGTCGACTGGACTGGACACTGGAAGCATTATTGTCAGTAGTCTGTACATTAATGGAAATTTTGCTATCTCCTTTACCTGGGACAGGGTTTTTTCTCCTGCCTTGAACTTATAGTCAAATCTGGGATGTCCATTTATTACTCAAAGAAATGTACATAATATACTGTGCTAACCAAAAAAAAGAAAATCTAGAGCATGGGTTACCAAACTTTGTGGAGCCTTCTGGTTTTCTCTGCGTTGGCTTTACGTTTGATACCCTGGGCAATATTCATAAGCTAAATTTTGTGCAGTTTTTCGTGTTATGGACGAAATATCTAGTCATTAAAGGTTATGATGTTGAAAGACGTGTTACAATCCATTTAAAAATGTTGACACTAAGTATTGATTTTACTTATCCAATATTATGGTAACCTTTCTCTTGCATGTGTTCAGGTGTTAGACGACTTGTTATTGTGGAGGCTGGAAGCAAGCGAGTTGAAGGCATTGTTTCACTGAGTGATATTTTCAGGTTCTTGCTTGCTTAGGTCAAAACAATGGCGGGAAATCATAAAAGGGGTTGACGCTGTTGCTGTGGTTTTGGGCTGCAAACTTGGTTTCTGCTAATCATTCATTCATGATCCTACCCAACTGTTCGTTAGAGAATCCAGTGCTTTGCTCGGTGACTTTGATCTCATTTCTCATTGAATATACAATTGGATTGGCCTCTTTGCTTCGTTTCCTGGTTTTTTAGAATATCAGGCAAAAGGAAAAGAGGCCTGTAAATTTGAGAGGATTTCATTCCCTCCGGAAATTTGTTGGTCTTCTTCCCCGCTTCCCCTTATTTTTATTGACCTCATTTGTGCTGCTGATGTAGATGGAAATGTTACCGGCTAGCCAGGGACTTGTATTAGTCTTTTGTCACCATGAAGGCAAAAAAGGGAAAAAAAAAAGTATAAAAAAAAGGATGTGGTAAAATTGTTTGGGGAAGGAAGAACATTGAACCATTGAAATTATTGTGTTATGCTCACTTGTTAACCTGTAATTGGCTTTTGGTTATATTTCACCTTTTTTTTTTGCAGTTCAATCCTTTCGAAGATGGCTTATTATTAAGTGTGGGCAAGGTGAGATGCTATTAATGAAGGGCAATGTTTTAGGCATTAGAAAACTAGAGTGTTAAATGGATGGATTCTAGTATTAATTAATTCTTTTCCCTAATGAAAATAATATAAGATAATGAAATTCGTAACAAAATAAATCGATCTGGGATGATCCTATGTTGGACTTTTATTTCTTTCTTTCTTTCTTTCTTTTCATTCTACTTTGTTATATTTTTATTTCTTTTCATTCTAATTTGTACTCCAGTCCATGGCAAAGGTCTTGTTCACGACATCTAGACTTTGGTCAATGTCTCTCTAATTTGAGCCAAGCCTTATAACTGTCCGCCACATAGGTCATTGGTCACGTTTGCACCAAATAAATAATGGTCGGTATTACATAAGTATTAAAGTGTAACTAATTAAACTACATAAGTAATATTTACTCAAAAAAAAAAAACTACATAAGTAATAATTTAATTAGTACTAATGCTGCAAATTTTATATGAAATTTTCACCATATTTTTTAATTTGTTATATTCCCTTGAGAAATGATTGCTGGTGGATATGACATGTCAACTTTATACGAATTTTATTGGTTAGGATTGTAAAAATTAGACGGGAATTGAAAATGAGTCGCAAAAAATTATAATAGGTCAAACAAAATTCGCTTAATATGAATTTGATAGATTTTTTTTTAAAATAAAACAAAATAAAAAATTATTAATAATAATATAACTATGTAAAAATATATATTTAATGATTTTATGTTAGAGTTAAAAAAATTAATTTTAATTTTCTTTAAAAAGAAATTAAAAATAGTTTAAATTTTAAAATTTTTATTATATATAAAAAAATTATATAAATAAATGTACATAATTTTTTTAATAGAATTTGAAATTTATCATTTTTATACAACTCCAACTTAATTAATAGCAAATAGGTTAAAGTGGATCAACACGAACACGACACGATTTCTTGCAGATTAAGTTAGTGTTGAGAAAATTAGACAATGGTCGAAAATGGGTAGACACGCCTAAAATAAAATGTAGAAGCGAGTCAAATAAATATAACACGAACACTACATAATAATGATACATTTTACCACCCCTAATGGTTGCTCATTAATGAGTACAGACTACAGTGCTAAATGATTACCGTATATATTTTGATAGAGTGATTTGAATCACAAAGACAAACGTCGATGTAAATGGACATTCAGCCAACAGGCTAATTGTCGAGCCAAAAGATATATATACCCCGAAGATTTAGACAAAACCACTTGAGGCCATCTCAAAAAAGGCACATAGCCTAAATAAACAATTTAAGAAAACCTACAAAATAAATACACAAAGTAGAAAATTGATTAGCACACTAAACAAACGAAATGAAAAGAAATATTATATAAGAAAAATGTCCAGGTATTTTCCTTTTCTGACAAGAAATAAAATTTAAGGATTTTTTCAATATTATACTTAAAATTAATTTTATTTACAAAAATACCTTTAAGAAAATTATTTGCACAAATATCGTTATGTCACGTTAGCATACATATCAAAATTTAAAACAATTATCGAAAATGAAAAAAACTAGAAATATCTCGTTTTCAGAAATTTTTGCTCTTTGGGGAGTTTTGAAAAAAGTAACTATTTAGTTGCTTTTGATGTGAATAAGATATTAATTGGTTACTTTTTGGGATAATTCTATAAATATGGTAAGGAAACTTAATAAGAAAAAATATGCTATTTAAAATAAAAACTTAACATATATGGGATTGAATTACTATAAAAGATATTAAAATTCCCTTCATATATATTTTTTTAAAAAAATAAAACAAATGAACTACAGTGATCGCCAGAGTTGTCACCGGTGCCGGAAAAGGCACCAGAATTTGCTGTCGACAACGAAAAAATTGCCGAATATGCTGCCGACGCAAGGAAAGTCACCAGAGTTGATGCCGGCGTTGAAGAAGTCATCGGAATTGTCATTATCGCCGAAAAAATCACCGAAAAAATGCCAAAAAACTAGTTTCTTAAGGAGAAACCAATTTTTTGGTGATTTTTTTGGTAATTTTTTCGACGACAATGCGAATTTTGATAAATTTTCTAGAGTTGGTGTCGGTACCAAAAAAGTCACCGGAGTAGCTGCTAGTGTCAAAAAAGTCGTTGGAGTTGCTACCGACGCCATCGTCAGAATTGACATTGTCGTCAGAAAAATTACTAGAAAAGTCGTTGCTTTCTTGATGAAGAAACTAGCTTCTTGGTAATTTTCCCAGCGACTATGTCATTTCGATGACTTTTTTGAAGTTTACTGTCGGTGCCGAAAAAGTTACCGGAGTAGCTGCCAGTGTCAGAAAAATCATTAGAGTTGGCATTGTCACCGAAAAAATCACCAAGAAAGTGGTTTCTTCATCAAGAAACCGATTTCTTCATCAAGAAACTTGTTAAGTTTCTTGTTAAGTTTCTTGGTGATTTTTTCAGTGATTTTTCTGCCGACAATGCCAATTTCGACGAATTTTTCAGTGTCGGCAGCAACTCTGATGACTTTTTTGGCATTGACAACTACTCCGATGATTTTTTCAACACCGACAGCAAGCTTCGGCAACTTTTCGAGCACCAGTGACAAATAAAACTACCTAAACAAATAAAAACATTAAATATGGAATTTAAAAACCTAATTTACATATATATGGCAATCAAATACCATAAAAAGACCTAAAAACAAAAAATAACCATATAAAATGGTCAAACTTAAAATTGACATATTTAACAAAAGAACTTTTAAAATCTAATAGTAAGTGTAATTTTCTTTTACTTTTTCATTAAAAATTTATTTCATAAATTTACATATATATATATAAATAATAAAATAACAATTTTAATATGTGAGAAACATATATTTTTTTTGTCTCTAAAAAAGGATGGCTAATATTTAAAAAAAACTTTTTTGTTTTGTTTTTTTTATATATATATTTTTAGGCTATGTTATGTTATTTTATTGTTTAAGATACCTTGAGGTTATTTTTTTAATGTAACTCATATGATGTTTCAGATACTATTAATTTTATTTACAAATTATTTTATAAACTTATTAAAATAGTTTTATAAAAATAAGTTTACTTTTATTTAATCTTATCTAAATATAAAAATAAAAAAATATGTTTTTTTAGTAATTTTTTAAGTTGTTTGATACAATATTGTTTATTTATTTATTAACAAAATATAAAAAAATAAGTTTTAGTAACTTATAAAGTTGTTTGATATATACTGATTTAAACTTTGTTTACTTATTAGTTAATTAAATATTAAGAGACTAAACGTGCGTTTGGTAATATTTTTTTAATCAATTTTTGCTTTTAAATTAGAAAAGTGAAAATATTTTCTAAAATTATGTTCTATAAAAGTATTTTTACTTTTTAATTTTTTAATTAAAAATCTAAATTTTGAAAATAAATAAAAAAAAAGAATTACTTTCAATTTTTTTTAAATACTTTTTTTAATCAATATTTTGGACTCCGACCCCAACTTAAACTTTGGAAACCGAACTTGGACTTGGCACCAGACTTGTACCCGCCCCCAGTCTCGACCTCAGACCCGGTCCCAGACCCGACTTAAATAAAATCAATAAATGAAAATAAAAATAAAATTTACATGAAATTAATTAAAAATCTAAATTTTGAAAATAAAAAAAAAAGAATTACGTTCAAATTTTTTTAAATAATTTTTTTAATCAATATTTTGGACTCCGACCCCAACTTAAACTTTGGAAACCGAACTTGGACTTGGCACCAGACTTGTACCCGCCCCCAGTCTCGACCTCAGACCCGGTCCCAGACCTGACTTAAATAAAATCAATAAATGAAAATAAAAATAAAATTTACATGACACACTTTTATTTTTTGTTTTTAAAATTAAAAAATAGAAGTGGTTATATAAGACATTTTTTATTTTTCAAAATAATTTTTTTTTAAAAAAAAATTACTTATACTTTTGTGATTAGAAAATTTAAAAATAAAAGTGTTACCAAACGCCACTTAAAATGTTACTTTTGATTCAGGTCATCTTCTTCGGTGATGGTAAAAAAATATATGCTTTCCACATCTTTTTTTTATATAATTTACATTTACTTGTATGTTTGAGTTTTGAGTTGTAACTCTTTTCTTTTATTTGTATTTTGTGCTTTGGGATTGTAACTCTTTGTTTAATATATTGTCCTTGTAATATTTTGCTTAGAGTTGTAATTTTCTTAATCTTTTATTCATTTTATTTTATTCTTCCATTGTAATCTCTCTTTTATTTCTAACAAACTCTCCCAATGATTTTTGGAAGATGTTGTGGCATTTGACCACGTAAGGTGAGTGCGTACGGCGGAGGATCTCCATCTCGCGGTAGAGTTGGCGACAGTAATTTGAATTGGATCGAATATTATCTTGGATGATTTTCAGAGGATAGATTTCTGAGGTTTCCTTATGGCAGACTTTGTAAACTGTTTTGCCATTTCCCCTTCCGAGAACTTGAATCTTCCCAAGATCGGGAGCTGAGTAAGGCGCAGAGGAAGATGACCAGTTGAATTCGGTGGCGGCGGGGTGGAAGTAGGAGGTAGTGGGAGAGAGATCCTTTTTATTTTTAGAAATATTAATTTTTAAAAATTATGGGACCCATTTTATGAATTTTAATTTAATTTTTACAAAATGATTTAAACAATTGAAGTAAATTTAAAAATAAATATTTCTATTAGTACTAGGATTACAAAATGAGATAGTATTAGGATTGACGGACTCAATGCAATTTTAAAGTATACCCAAACTACTATAATGATAAATAATAAAATCACAAACTATATATCCTATTAGTACTAGAAGTAGGGTTTTGACCAAGTTAATTAGTTAAATTTTGAATATATTGAACTATATTTCTACTTCAAATAGAACTATATACGTAGCTATAAATAATAATAAGTGGAGATTTATTTCAGTTAATTTCATTTCGACGTACTTAATTTCAAAACAATTAAAAACCTTAATTTGTATTATATATTTGGATCAAATTAATCTTGAATTAATTAATTTAATTAATTAATAATGGCGCCTTCCATGAAACTGAAACTGGGAGATCGAGTAGAAGTTCACGAACGCGGCCATGCATCCAGCGACCCATACTTTCCGGCCACCGTTATCCGTACTCCGCTGAAGATGAAGCCTCATGTTACACTCCTGTACGTTGAGTACGGAATCCGTACATCATCTTCTGATCATCATAATCCCTTGGAGAATCCCCTTAGGGAAATAGTGAATGCGGACAACGTTAGGCCGCCATTGTTGCCGGCCAAGGAGCTGGTTGTTTTCAAGGAAGGCGATGATGTGGAGTTTTTCTTTCGGAACAGATGGTTCCGCGGTGTGGTTGTGAGTGTGAATGTAGAGGGGTTGAGGTACACTGTAAGGTTACGCGATTCAACTCGACCAAGTGTAATGGTATGTTTACACCACAATTTAAGGCTTCATAGAGAATGGAATAATGGAGCTTGGAACCCACCTCTTCCACAAGATTGTGTTGATTTTATTAATTTGCAGATGAGGACTAATAAAATAAGGACCAAGAAGGACCCATTGAAGGTGAAGGTGAAGGTGAAGAGTATGAAAGTGAAGATCTGCAGTACTACTCCAATTAAGGACAACTCATTAATGGATCAGAGTTCTTCTACTTCTAATAATAAACCACTAAACAATATTACTGTCAAAGAGGAGATAATATTTAAAAATGAGTGTAATGTTGTTTAGTAATACTAATTAATGCACACAAATATATATTATTGGCCTCCTCCTTAATTATTATTATGCTAATGTTTTGGTCCCATAAATGACTGTCCCAAAGCACCCTACCATTTTTTTTTATATATCTGAATAGGTATTTTCAATTTTTTATAGGGGAATTACTTTATATACTGTTTTTTTTAATTTCTTTTTTCAAATTTACGGTTTGGGTTTTTAAAGTGGTTGCAACGCTTATTGTAATAGGGGTTTGTATACGATTTTTTGTTGCGATTTAAGTTGAAGCGCTAGTTACATAATAAGGGTTTCTATATAAAATTTTGTAAGAATGCAAAAATAAAAAACATCTAGAAGTGTAAAAATGAAAAAAAAAAAACCCTATTTTATATCATGGTATTAGCAAATAATCGATGTCATAAATTCTGTTATGACAATTATGGAACACTGTTAACTATTCTTTATTTCGTAAATAAATATCATTTACAAAATTGTAATATATAGTTTGTTTACAAAAAAAATAAGTGGAAAAATTATATTGTATGACCACTCGACTGTACTCATCTTAATTTTGAATAATTACTATTTTTGTCTTGTGAAATTTTAACACTATATGATCTTGCACTCTAAAATATACGTACAACTTGCTAAAAATTTCCCATAAAATATAACAGTTATATAATTATGTTTCTTCTGTTAGCATCTGTTACTTTCATTGTTAAAAAATTAGTATTTTTATCTACTGAACTTTAATCACAAAATAAAACCTAAATGAAGACATCCAGTTATGAAAATTATATCAAAAAATTAATAAAATTAAAAAAAATTAAGAGAAAAAAAACTAAATAGTATAATATAAAAAATAATCAAAAATACAAAATGTAATTGATTTATGAAAGTTTCTACTTACAAAAATGAAATTATATATAGAGTAAATAATGACATAAGTACCCAAGGTTTTAAGTTTGTAAGCGGCATAAACCCAATGTTTATTTTTAGCAGCATAAATACCCAATGTTAGTAAAACTGTAATTTTCAGTACAGACGTTATTCTGAATTTATTAAAGGAACACTTGGAAGTAACTGACACTAAATATTTCTGTCTAGACTTGATGATCTAGAATCTGGACCTTATATGTAGCCTGTTTAAGAAAATAACAGAGTTTGTACTGAAAAAATTAGAGAAAAATTACAGTTTTACAAACATTGAGTACTTATGTCGCTTAAAATAAACATTGAGATTATCCCACTTACAAACTTAAAACTTTAGATACTTATGCCGCTATTTACCCTTATATATATAAAAAATCATAACAAAAAATGTTCCATACGAGTTAAATGAGTTAATTCTTTTCCTTAAAGTTAGATCCCAATTAAAATGTTCTCATTCACCAAGTATTTTTACAACTACAATATTCTAAAAAAATCAGTATAAATTCTCGGATATGATTCTCTCCATTCAGGTCAGGTGAGATTTACAGTTCTTTAGTTGTAAAATCTTTATAGAGAAAAGGGTGAGAGAACAACTTCGATGCAAACCATCTTTTTTTACTTGATTCAATCTGCAAACGAAGCTCTATAAACTCATCAGAAACGCTTTTTGGCAGACTTGGCAGCTCACTGAAACATATAGCGCACATTAATGTAGGCCAATCATGTTTCTAACCTGTCGAAAGTAGCAGAAAATGACCCATATAAAGCTCCATTAGAGTCAGATCCAAACTCCAGATATCTTCAGCGTAACCATCGTAATTTTTGCAATATGTCTGCGAATCGAACCTATCCGAACTCATGTAAGCACACATTCCTTGTGGCGGACTTTTTATATATCTGAATAGGTATTCTCAATTTTTTATAGGAGAATTACTTCGTATACTGTTTTTTTAATTTTTTTTTTCAAATTTACGGTTTGGGTTTTTAAAGTGGTTACAACGCTAATTGTAATAGGGGTTTCTATACGATTTTTTGTTGCGATTTAAGTTGAAGCGCTAGTTACATAATAAGGGTTTCTATATAGAATTTTGTAAGAATGCAAAAATAAAAAATATTTAGAAGTGTAAAAATGAAAAAAAAAACCCTATTTTATATCATGGTATTAGCAAATAATCGATGTCATAAATTCTGTTATGACAATTATGTAACACTGTTAACTATTCTTTATTTCGTAAATAAATATCATTTACAAAATTGTAATATATAGTTTGTTTACAAAAAAATAAGTGGAAAAATTATATTGTATGACCACTCGACTGTACTCATTTTAATTTTGAATAATTACTATTTTTGTCTTGTGAAATTTTAACACTATATGATCTTGCACATTAAAATATACGTACAACTTGCTAAAAATTTCCCATAAAATATAACAGTTATATAATTATGTTTCTTCTGTTAGCATCTGTTACTTTCACTGTTAAAAAATTAGTATTTTTATCTACTGAACTTTAATCACAAAATAAAACCTAAATGAAGACATCCAGTTATGAAAATTATATCAAAAAATTAATAAAATTAAAAAAAATTAAGAGAAAAAAAAACTAAATAGTATAATATAAAAAATAATCAAAAATACAAAATGTAATTGATTTATGAAAGTTTCTACTTACAAAAATGAAATTATATATAGGGTAAATAATGGCATAAGTACCCAAGATTTTAAGTTTGTAAGCGGTATAAACCCAATGTTTATTTTTAGCAGCATAAGTACCCAATGTTAGTAAAACTGTAATTTTCAGTACAGACTTTATTGTGAATTTATTAAAGGAACACTTGGAAGTAACTGACACTAAATATTTCTGTCTAGACTTGATGATCTAGAATCTGGACCATGTAGCCTGTTTAAGAAAATAACAGAGTTTGTACTGAAAAAATTAGAGAAAAATTATAGCTTTACAAACATTGGGTACTTATGTCGCTAAAAATAAACATTGAGATTATGTCACTTACAAACTTAAAACTTTAGATACTTATGCCGCTATTTACCCTTATATATATAAAAAATCATAACAAAAAATGTTCCATACGAGTTAAATCAGTTAATCCTTTTCCTTAATGTTAGTTCCCAATTAAAATGTTCTCATTCACCAAGTATTTTTACAACTACAATATTCTAAAAAAATCAGTATAAATTCTCGGATATGATTCTCTCCATTCAGGTCAGGTGAGATTTACAGTTCTTTAGTTGTAAAATCTTTACAGATAAAAGGGTGAGAGAACAACTTCGATGCAAACCATCTTTATTTTTTTACTTGATTCAATCTGCAAACGAAGCTCTATAAACTCATCAGAAACGCTTTTTGGCAGACTTGGCAGCTCACTGAAACATATAACGCACATTAATGTAGGCCAATCAGGTTTCTAACCTGTCGAAAGTAGCAGAAAATGACCCATATAAAGCTCCATTAGAGTCAGATCCAAACTCCAGATATCTTCAGCGTAACTATCGTAATTTTTGCAATAAGTCTGCGAATCGAACCTATCCGAACTCATGTAAGCACACATTCTGACGAAGGATTTTGCTTACCCCAAAATTGACGATCTTAACTTCCATTTTTGAATTCACTAACAGATTGGCTGGTTTGATATCATGATGAATAATTTTGTGTGAGTGAAGGTAGTGAAGATCGTTGAGTACTTTCTTTGCTATGTCAGCAACTTTGGATTCAGAGAAAGCTCCTTATGACTTGAGAACATTCTCTATGGTTCCTGAATCCATATATACTCCATGACTATACCAAACTCTCCCGATGGTTTTTGGAAGATGTTGTGGCATTTGACCACATGAGGTGAGTCCGTATGGCAGAGGATCTCCATCTCGTGGTAGAGCTGGCGATAAAAATTTGAATTGGAATTGTCGTGGGTGATTTTCAGCAGCGTAGATTTTTGAGGTTTCCTTGTGGCGGACTTTGTAGACTGTGTTGGGTTTGTGCCCTAAATAAAACTCATTTCAATATAATCAATTTTATTAGTTAATAAAGACCAGAAATAACATTTTATGTTGCATGGTTCACATGATTTATTTCATGATTATAATCATATGTATTTGTTAATGATTATAGTGTTGTCAGCACAGTGGAATATAATCTTGATTATATGTTCGAAAGTTTATTCCCTGATTTGTCAGTTCACTAGATTTAGACTGGCATGATAATCAGCGATAGGTATGCTTACACCTTGGATAAGTGTTATGTCTTTTCTAGGGCATTGGCAAAGTTTACCAGTGTCGGATGTATGGAGTAAACATTGGAAGGGACCGATATTGAACTTTGATTAGATATGTTAAATTTACCGTAATATCTATTCAATTCAATATCACTTAGTTGATCCTAGATCAAATGATCTTAATCCTGATATGAGTAGGTTCGATCTCAAGAGTATTATACATGTTCTTTGATTTGTTAGTTAAGCCTACTTTTGGGTCAGGGTGATACATACATTTTGGGAACATGATAGTATAATTGAGTGGGAGCGCTAAACATAGATATGGAATCTATAACTTCAAGAAGTGAAACGATGATTTCCTTCGAGCTTGGCTAAACAGAGATAAATGGTTGAGTACTCATTTCACTTCGCTGAAATATCATTTATACGGAGCTAAGTGTTTTAAGGATAAAATACATTGAAGGGTGTAACAGTAATTTAATCTCTATACAATGTAGATCATCTATTAGAGGATCATTGATCAAATTAGGATTAATATAACAATGGATAATTAATAGCGTGTCTATATCGTAGAACATATAGAGCGCTCTATATGACTGAGAGTGCAATTCCAAGTTCTATGCGTGGATGCAACAAGGAATTAATAAGTCAGTGGATTTACTTGGTGAATTCTTGGTCTGCTTATTGGAAGCTCGGTTATATAGGCCCATGGTCCCCATACTAGTTGAGACCATACTGCTTGTAAGACTCAGTTAATTGATTTTAATTAATCAATTATAATTCTAAAGTTAGACTATGTCTAGTTTATGATTTTTCACTAAGCAAGGGCAAAATTGTGAAGAAAAGAGATTCTAGGTTTAATTTGTTGATTAAGAGACTTTATATGTCTAATTAATAAATATATTAAATGACAATATTATTTAATAATTAATTTTAGTTATTAAATAATTGGAATTGGCATTTAAATGGTTAAATTGGAAAATTGGCGTTTTTGAAAAAACGGGATAGAAAAATGACAAAATGACAAAATTGCAAAGTGGTTGAAGTAAATCACCGGAGAAGCTGCCAGTGTCAAAAAAGTCGTTGGAGTTGCTACCGACGCCATAAAAGTCGTCAGAATTGACATTGTCGTTATAAAAATCACCGAAAAATTTACCAAAAAATTGGTTTCTTCATAAAGAAATTGGTTTCTTGATGAAGAAACTAGTTTTTTGGTAATTTTTCCAGCGACTATGTCATTTCGTGATGACTTTTTTATAGTTTGCTGTCGGTGCCGAAAAAGTTACCGGAGTAGCTGCCACTGCCAGTGTTAGAAAAGTCGTGAGAGTTGGCATGGTCACCGAAAAAATACCAAGAAAGTGGTTTCTTCATCAAGGAACTTGTTAAGTTTCTTGGTAATTTTTTCAGTGAATTTTCCAGCGACAATGCCAATTTCGACAAATTTTTCAGTGTCTGCAGCAACTCTGATGATTTTTTTGGCACCGACAGCTACTCCGATGATTTTTCCGACACCGACAGCAAGCTCCGGCGACTTTTCCAGCACGAGTGACAAATAAAACTACCTAAACAAATAAAAACATTAAATATGGAATTTGAAAACCTAATTTACATATATATGGCATATCAAATACCATAAAAAGACCTAAAAACAAAAAATAACCATATAAATTGGTCAAACTTAAAATTGTCATATTTAACAAAAGAACTTTTAAAATCCCATAGTAAGTGTAATTTCCTTTTACTTTTTCATTAAAAAATTTATTTCATAAATTTACATATATATAAATAATAAAATAACAATTTTAATATGTGAGAAACATATATTTTTTTATCTCTAAAAAATGATGGTTAATATTTAAAAAAAAACTTTTTTGTGTGTGTGGCTATGTTATGTTATTTTATTGTTTAAGATACCTTGAGGTTATTTTTTTTTAATGTAACTCATATGATGTTTTAGATACCATTCATTTTATTTACAAATTATTTTATAAACTTATTAAAATAATTTTATAAAAATAAGTTTACTTTTATTTAATCTTGTCTAAATATAAAAATAAAATTAATATATTTTTTAGTAATTTATTAAGTTGTTTGATACATTAAATTTTTTTTAAATTTAAATATTTTTTATTTATTTATTAACAAAATATATAAAAAAAAAAATACTTTTTAGTAGCTTATAAAGTACTGATTTAAACATTGTTTACTTATTAGTTAACTAAATATTAATGGTTAACTAAATATTAAGAGACTAAAGGTGGGTTTGGTAACATTTTTTTAATCAATTTTTGTTTTTAAATTAGAAAAGTGAAAATATTTTCTAAAATTATGTTCTATAAAATTATTTTTACTTTTTAATTTTTCAATTAAAAATCTAAATTTTAAAAATAAAAAAAAAAGAATTACTTTCAATTTTTTTAAATAATTTTTAATCAATATTTTAGACTCCGATCCCAACTTAAACTTTAGAAACCGAACTTGGACTTGGCACCGGACTTGTACCCGCCCCCAGTCTCGACCTCAAACCCGGTCCCAGACCCGACTTAAATAAAATCAATAAATGAAAATAAAAATAAAATTTACAGAACACACTTTTATTTTTTGTTTTTAAAATTGAAAAATAGAAGTGGTTATATAACACATTTTTATTTTTCAAAAATAATTTTTTTTTAAAAAAAAATTACTTATATTTTTGTGATTAAAAAATTAAAAAATAAAAGTGTTACCAAACGTCACTTAAATTGTTACTTTTAATTCAGGTCATCTTCTTTAATGATGGTAAAAAAATATATGCTTTCTACATCTTTTTTTATATGATTTACATTTACTTGTATCTTTGAGTTTTGAGTTGTAACTTTTTTCTTTTATTTGTATTTTGTGCTTTGAGATTGCAACTCTTTATTTAATATATTGTTCTTGTAATATTTTCCTTAGAGTTGTAATTGTCTTAGTCTTTTATTCATTTTATTATTCTTCTATTGTAATCTCTCCTTTATTTCTAACAAACTCTCCCAATGGTTTTTGGAAGATGTTGTGGCATTTGACCACGTAAGGTGAGTCCGTACGGCGGAGGATCTCCATCTCGCGGTAGAGCTGGGGACAGTAATTTGAATCAGATCGAATATAATCTTAGATGATTTCAGAGCATAGAATTTTGAGGTTTCCTTATGGCGGACTTTGTAAACTGTTTTGCCATCTCCGCTTCCGAGAACTTGAATCTTCTTGAGATCGGTAGCTGAGTAAGGCGCAGAGGAAGATGACCAGTTGAATTCGGTGGCGGCGGGTGGAAGTGAGAGGTAGTGGGAGAGAGATCCTTTTTCTTATGTTTAGAAATATTAATTTTTAAAAATTATCATTTTATGTATTTTTAATTCTTACAAAATGATTTAAAGAATTGAAGTAAATTTAAAAATAAATATTTCTATTTCAGAAAAAAAAAGATATATAATTATAGGTTAAATGGCGGCAAAACCCCCAATACTTTCGTTTTAGTTTCATTAAACCCCCACAACGCAAATTTCTGTGGGTAAACCTCCAATACTCGGGTTCTATTAGCAATTTAACACTTCCGTCCAAATTTAGCTGTTAACTGCCAGGTTGGATTATCCACGTGAACACAATATACACGTGGCACAATTTTATTAGGCCACCTAAAAAATTATTTAAAACAAATAAAAAAAAATAAAGAAAATTAATTTAAAATTAAAAAAAATTATAAATAAAAATTAAATAATTTTTTTTTCTTTTTTTTCCTTTCTTTCTTTTTCTTTTTCTTTCTTTTTTTCTTTTCTTTCTTGCAAACAGTCTCTCGATCCCCCTCTCTCTCTCAGCACTCGATCCCCACCTCTCTCAATCTCAGCCATCACTCTCGCTCTATCACTCTGCCCAGACCACCGCCCACACCACAACCACCCTTCCTCCGCCCAGACCACCCTTCCTCCACCCAGACCACCACATCTGCCCACCACAACCGAACTGCCTACACCACCAAAACCACATCTACACACCAAAACCATCACCGAAACCTCTTTTTCAGATCCAAACAAAACTCCACATCCAGATCTAAACACATCAAAGAGACTTCAGATTAAAGAGAAATAAAATCGCAACTAACGGCGCAAGGGCGAGAGAGAGGGCTTACTGAACACGAGGCTCGTGAGGTGTGGGGTTCTGCGATGGGGCTCGTGAGATCGGAGATCTGTCGATCTCCTCCTTGGTGTCAGGCGAGGCTCGTGAGGGTGGAGAACTGCGGTGGCCGCCCAAGGGGGTTTTGAAAACCCTAGATTGAAAACGAGAAAGAGAGAGGAGATCGAGAGAGAGTGATGTAGAGAGAGAGAGGGTTTGTTTCAGACGAAAGAAAAAGAAAAAAACAGAAAAAAAAAAGAAAGAAAGGAAAAAAAAAATTATTTAATTTTTTATTTATAATTTTTTTTTAATTTTAAATTAGTTTTTTTTATTTTTAAATAATTTTTTAGGTAGACCAATAAAATTGTGCCACGTGTATATTGTGTCCACGTGGACAATCCAACCTGGAAGTTAATTAACAGTTAAATTTGGACGGAAGTGTTAAATTGCTAACAGAACCCGAGTATTGTGGGTTTACCCGCAGAAATTTTGGTTGTGGGGGTTTAATGAAACTAAAACGAAAGTATTGGGGGTTTTACCGCCATTTACCCATAATTATAAATCTTGTATCCTATTACTAATTTAGTACTTTAGAAAGTACTAGGATTGACCGACTCAATCAATTTCAAAAATACGTTTTAACTCAATTTTCCTATCCTTTATATGTTTAGAAATATTAATTTTTAAAAATTATGGGACCCATTTTCTGTATTTTTAATTTTTACAAAATGATTTAAAGAATTGAAGTAAAGTTAAAAAAAAATATTTCTATTTCAGAAAGAAAAAAAAGATATATAATTATAAATCTTGTCCTATTACTAGTAGATAGTTAGTATTAGGATTGACGGACTCAATGCAATTTCAAAGTATACCCAAACTACTATAATGATAAATAATAAAATCACAAACTATATATCCTATTAGTACTAGAAGTAGGGTTTTGACCAAGTTAATTAGTTAAATTTTGAATATATTGAACTATATTTCTACTTCAAATAACTTGAGAAGAAGATGAGATGAAAGTGAGCTTGAATTGATCAGAGGCTCAAGAGTCTTATTCAATATATATATATATATATGTGAATGAGTACAGTTACATCATAGCATAAGGCTGTAACAGATTACAGCTGTACAACTAACATCCCAACTGAAATGTCTAACTGAAAGTAACAGACTAAACTAACTCTAACTGTCTGGCCTAATACCCCCCCTCAAGCTATGTTTGGTATTAACCAAATTGAGCTTGTTACATAAAAATTGGAACCTTGGTGAAGACAAAGGTTTTGTAAAGATGTCAGCAGTCTGTTCATGAGTAGGGATGTAGCAGATTTCAATCCGTTTTTCTGCAATTTGTTCTCGGATGTAGTGTACATCTAATTCGATATGTTTTGTTCTGGTGTGGAAGACCGGATTTAATGCAAGAGCCTGTGCACTTTGATTGTCGCACCATAATACTGGTGGAGTTTTGTGAAGTGTGACACCAAGTTCACCAAGCAGAGAGCTAATCCAAACAATTTCTGTTGCAGTGGATGCTAATGCTCGATATTCAGATTCTGTACTGGAGCGAGCTACTGCCTTTTGTTTCCTAGAACTCCAGTTAATGAGATTGCCACCAAGATATAAGCAGAACCCACTTGTGGACTTACGATCATCAAGGCTTGATGCCCAGTCGGCATCTGAGTAGGCCTCCAAGTTAAGAAGTGTGGAGGGTTTGAAATGAAGTCCTAAATGAGTTGTACCTTTGATATATCGAAGCACTCTTTTGCAAGCATTCCAGTGATGAATTGTGGGATTTTTGAGATATTGACTCAACTTGTTTACAGAGTAAGCAAGGTCGGGGCGTGTCATTGTGAGATATTGAAGAGCACCGATTGTGCTTCTGTACAGTTCTGGTTGATCAAAGAATGGACTGTCAGCAAGAGAGAGTTTGTTGGCCATGATCATTGGTGTGTCACATTCTTTAGAATCTTCAAACTGAGTTCGGGCTAGAAGATCGGCTGCATATTTCGATTGAGTCAGGTACAAACCAGAGGGATTTCTGTAGGCTTCGAATCCCAGAAAGTAGCTGACTGAGCCTAGAGATTTGAGGGCGAACTTCTGATGAAGAGCAGCTATGAGGGCAGAAATGGCAGCACTGTTTTCACCAGTGATGAGCAAGTCATCCACATATACTAATATGAGTAATAGTGAACCTTGGTGTTTGCTGTAAAACAGAGAGGAATCTGATATAGAGGCTGTAAATCCCCATGTAATTAAGGTGGTTTTTAATGTGTCAAACCAGGCCCTTGGTGCTTGTTTTAGGCCATAAAGGGACTTGGTTAATTGACATACGAAATCGGGTTTAGTGGGATCTTCATATCCCTTAGGTTGCTCCATAAAAACCTTCTCTTGCAATGTCCCGTTTAGGAAAGCATTATTAATGTCAATTTGTTGAATATCCCAACCAAATGTCACTGCTAACCCAAAAATAATTCTGATGGTGGAGGCCTTGATAACCGGGCTGAATGTGTTTTTAAAGTCTAGACCAGGTGCTTGTTCAAAGCCTCGTACAACCAGTCTTGCTTTAAATTTGTTAAGACTGCCATCCTTGTTATACTTTGTCCTGAAGAGCCACTTGTTGGAGAGGACATTCATATCTGAAGTTCTAGGAACCATAACCCATGTTTTCTTTTTAACTAAAGCATTCTTTTCATGATCCATGGCCTTTTTCCATTGAGGCATGGTCATGGCTTGTTTGACAGACTTAGGTTCTTCATAAAGTTGTTGCTGAGATGCAGTAACTAAGAGAACTTTGGGTTTATAAATGCCCGATTTTGACCGTGTCTGCATGTGGTGACCAGTAGGTAATGGGGGAGGTTGAATGGGTATATGGGGGTCTGGGACAATGGTGTCTTCAGGTAGGGAGGGCTCTGTGTGGAGATGGGTGTTGCTGGTCTGTGGAACAGGGGGCAGTGGGCTGTTTTGGTCATTCTGGTGTGGGATTTCTGAGGCAGTAAGTGGTACGTTGGGCTCTATGTCAATTGTGCCAAATTGGATAGGGGTAGTGGGATTAGGAGGTGATATATCTGGTATTATAAATGCTGGTGCAAGAAGATTGTGATGAAAAACTTGGGAATTTTGTTGGGAGAATAGGTGACTATATGGGAATTCAGTTTCATTGAAACTGACACTGCGGGCTATGTAAATTCTGCCCGAGGTGTGTAAACACCTGTACCCTTTGTGAAAGGGACTGTAGCCAAGAAAAACACACTTTGAAGTTTTAAATTGAAACTTTTGTTGGTTGTATGGTCTAAGAAATGGAAAGCAAGCACACCCAAAGGTTTTGAGAAAGGAGTAATCGGGTTTGTAATGAAATAGACATTCAAATGGAGACTTGTAGGCATTGACTATTGTGGGAAGTCTATTGATCAAGTATACAGCAGACACAAATGCATCCCACCAAAAATGCAGTGGCATTGTGGCTTGAGCAAGAAGAGTTAATCCCATTTCAGTGACATGCCTATGTTTTCTTTCCACTCTACCATTTTGTTGGTGAGTGTGAGGACAAGGGTGTCTAAATAGAATGCCTAATTGTTGTAAAAATGGTTGTAACTTTCTGTATTCCCCACCCCAATCTGTTTGTAGAGTTTTGATTTTCAGATCAAATTGATTTTCTACAAGCATTTTAAAGGTTTTAAAAATTGGATAGGCATCTTGCTTGGTTCTCATAGGGTATATCCAACTATATTTGGTAAAGTCATCAGCAAATAAGATGTAATATTTGTATCCCTCATGTGTGGGATAAGGGGATGGACCCCATACATCAGAATGAATGATTTGTAATGGTTTGGTGGTTTTGATAGTGGAACTACTAAAATGCATAAGATGATTTTTACCCAACTGACAAGCATCACAAAAGGACAAATCTTTAGTAGTGAATGGAGTATTTATTGAATGTAAAACCTTTGCAAGTATTACAGGGGAAGGGTGTCCTAATCTTTTGTGCCAAAGATTAGGAATGCTAGACTTATTACACTGGGATCTATTTATTGAAGAAAGATTACAGACAACATTATGAGACACATTAGTGTTGCTGGTTTGGGAGTGTGGCTGATGTGCTTGATGATTCCTTTGGCAGTGGTATGGATTATGATTTCTTGGCAAGGGGTGTGAGATTTTGTAGAGGCCTTGGCTAAGGGTTCCCTGGAGAAGGACCTGCTTCGTGGTCTTATCAATCACAAAACATATGTTAGTGTCAAAAACAATAGAGACATTGTTATCAACAGAGAGTTGTGATATGCTTATGAGATTTTTGTGAATGCCAGGAACATATAAGACTTGATTCAAAATAAGAGGTTTTGAACATGAAATGGTTATTCGGCCAGTAGCTATTATTGGGAGAGAATGTCCATTACCTACAGTGAGTTTACCCTTGCCTTTGTAGTCAATTTTGTTGGTTAGGGAAGCACCATCGGAGGTAACATGATTGGAGGCTCCACTATCCAAATACCATTGGGGATCAGCAACCGTGTTGGCTGTGGCAAGCATGGCCTGGGGCTCATCAGTGTTTTGATCTGAGTTGTTCGAGTTTCCTTCTCCCTGGAAATTGAGATCGAACCGATGATAGCATTTTAATGCTGTGTGGCCAGATCTACCACAAACTTGGCAAATAGGTCTATTGCCTCCTCGATTATTGGAGTTTCGTCCTCCTCTTCCTCTGTTAGTTCCACGGCCTCGATTGTTATTGTTGTATCCAGTGGAGGGTGTTGAGGAAGGACCTTTCTTGGCTGCAGCAGCATAGTTTGCTGTCGGATTATGCAGATCCAGTGCAGCAGTGGTGTGTTGTTGTTCGATTCTCATCTCTTGAGTTTGAAGCAAGAATTGAACATCTTGCATAGAGACTGATTCTTTGGAGGTTAAAGTTACGATTGCCGGATCGTACTCACTTCCAAGACCACCAAGAATATAGATGATGAGTTCATCATCTGTGATGTTATGGCCAGCTGCCATTAACGCATCACCAAGACATCTCATCTTGAGTATGTACTCATCAATCGGAGTAGAGCCTTTCTTTGTTGATTGAAGCATGCCACGGAGCTGGAGAACTCGCGCACGAGAGGTGTTTGAGAATAGTTGCAGTAGAACACTCCATAATTCTGCAGACGATCCACATCGAGCAACGTGTCCCAGCATACCTTCAGATATCGAATTGAACAACCAGCTGAGCAAGAACTGATCCAATCGGATCCAATCGGCAAATTCAGGGTTAGGCTGTGTTCTTGAAGTATCTGAGGAATCAACAATGGTGGCAGGGGGTCGGATGCGTGTTCCTGTGAGGAAGCCTTCAAGTTGATGTGCACGAACAGTGGAAAGGACTTGGGATCGCCAATAGAAAAAATTGTTGCGGTCGAGACGCAAGGTGAGTGGTACTATGTGATTGGGAATTACTTGAACAGCCTGTGTTGGAGGAGCATATGTGGTTGCAGATGCGGCAGGTTGAGGTCTGGAACCAGTATTGGAAGAAGACGCCATGGGAGAAAGCTTCAGTAGAAACAAAGAAAGGAAAAAAATTGTAACCTAGAAACTCTGATACCAACTTGAGAAGAAGATGAGATGAAAGTGAGCTTGAATTGATCAGAGGCTCAAGAGTCTTATTCAATATATATATATATGTGAATGAGTACAGTTACATCATAGCATAAGGCTATAACAGATTACAGCTGTACAACTAACATCCCAACTGAAATGTCTAACTGAAAGTAACAGACTAAACTAACTCTAACTGTCTGGCCTAATAAAATAGAACTATATACGTAGCTATAAATAATAATAAGTGGAGATTTATTTCAGTTAATTTCATTTCGACGTACTTAATTTCAAAACAATTAAAAACCTTAATTTGTATTATATATTTGGATCAAATTAATCTTGAATTAATTAATTTAATTAATTAATAATGGCGCCTTCCATGAAACTGAAACTGGGAGATCGAGTAGAAGTTCACGAACGCGGCCATGCATCCAGCGGCCCATACTTTCCGGCCACCGTTATCCGTACTCCGCTGAAGATGAAGCCTCATGTTACACTCCTGTACGTTGAGTACGGAATCCGTACATCATCTTCTGATCATCATAATCCCTTGGAGAATCCCCTTAGGGAAATAGTGAATGCGGACAACGTTAGGCCGCCATTGTTGCCGGCGAAGGAGCTGGTTGTTTTCAAGGAAGGCGATGATGTGGAGTTTTTCTTTCGGAACAGATGGTTCCGCGGTGTGGTTGTGAGTGTGAATGTAGAGGGGTTGAGGTACACTGTAAGGTTACACGATTCAACTCGACCAAGTGTAATGGTATGTTTACACCACAATTTAAGGCTTCATAGAGAATGGAATAATGGAGCTTGGAACCCACCTCTTCCACAAGATTGTGTTGATTTTATTAATTTGCAGATGAGGACTAATAAAATAAGGACCAAGAAGGACCCATTGAAGGTGAAGGTGAAGGTGAAGAGTATGAAAGTGAAGAGGAGTACCCCAATTAAGGACAACTCATTAATGGATCAGAGTTCTTCTACTTCTAATAATAAACCACTAAACAATATTACTGTCAAAGAGGAGATAATATTTAAAGATGTGTAGTGGCCAAAAATTGCTCTAAGCCCAATGAAAAGGCCCAACGATCGAAGTACTTACAAAGCCCACTTATAAATTAGATACAAAGAACCCATAAGCCCAGTGGCTCACATGGGCCACGCCCAATCCATGCCTTTTGGGTCATACCCATATTCAAATATCCAACCCACAATAAAGCTTGATTTTAAAGTGTAATGTTAGGGTTGACGCGTGGAGGAAGAAGAACGTTAAGTTTCCCAACTAACCCACGAAAATAGCGATCTTCCCTAGCATAGCGGAGCGAGAATATCAACCCTCTGAGTGATACGCTAATGGGAAGATGCTCATCTAGGAACAAACCTAAAAGATGACGCTCATCCCTGGAGAAGTGGGGGAAGACCGTTTCTCTAGGGACGGACCACGTTTCAAGAGGTAGCCGTTTTCCTAAGATAATAAATAGGCCCACACTGGGACTGGGGGAAAGAGGATAGACGAATATTCACTCTCTCTCTCTCTCTCTCTCTATAGTTTTACTACCAAACTTATTATTTCTCTACGATCTGACATACTCTTTCTCATTCCGGTGAGCGAGGTTTGACCGTGGATCACCACATAACCATAAACACAGGAAGTATTTATTTACATTTCTTGTTTTCTTTTCTACTTCGCACTATAAATTTACTGACTTGATCGTCGGAGTGCCTTCGGCCGGCACCACCCCGGTGTCCCAAGGTTTTACGGTCATCCTTTGTCTTTGTTCTGCAGGTTGTCGGTGCCCACAAACGCTCATTCCGATCATTGTAGATTTTAGCGTCTACAATTTGGCGCCCACCGTGGGGCCCTCACCAACTGACTGTGAGCAAGGCGATCTATCATTACCACACTTCAAATGGCAGAAGAAGGAGAGTTTGTTGCCCAAGAACAACCCAATGTCAATGAACAGCTTGCCACGATAATGGCCCAGATGCGCGACATGGCTGAGCGAATTGGAGTTCTGGAGCGAGAAAATGCAACCTTTAAGGAGGAGAACGCAACATTTAGGAGTGAAAATGCCACAATAAAATCACAAATGGAGTCACTGAAGGCTACCATGACGACTCCCAGTGTTGCTCAAAGTCGGTTCCGAGTTCCAATTGCACCAATGGCATCACTAGACTCAACTCCTATAAGAACAGAGACCCAAGTCTCTGATCAACAAACACTCGGAGGAACGTCGACTCCAACGTTAGGACGTCATTCTGTCGTAGGAGGTTCTCAACCTCAACAATCTGAACATGCTGATATGCAAATAGATGGGACAAACTCTGGAGGTCTAACGACCAACAATGTTGCCTCTGACCTGCCTACGGCCAGTCTTCCTACAACTGGCCTGCCTACGGTCAGCCTTCCTGCAACTGGCCTGCCTACGGTCAGCCTTCCTGCAACTGGCCTGCCTACGGTCAGCCTTCCTACAACTGGTCTGCCTACGGTCAGCCTTCCTACAACTGGTCTGCCTATAGTCAGCCCCCCATCGACTAGCAATTTGGGTGTTGGCACTAGAACATCTGATCCTCCAAAAACGTCTCCCCTTGAAGGATTCCCACCATCACAGGTAACTGCCACACAGGCATGCTAAACTCTAACCTGAATCCATCTTCTGTTGATGCAGGTCATACCACCATTCATACTCTAACTCAGGAGGATTTGATTAAACGAGCGATCACTCGGAGGTTCGAAGGGATGGAAGCAATGATCCAACGTATCCCAGGGGTTCCAACACCAATAAAGAAAAGTTTGCCTAGCAGTTTTGCTGACTCACCTTTTGTTGACGCCATTGCATTGGTCGAGATGCCAAAGAAGTTTGTGTTCCCATTAATGAGGATGTACGACGGAACAAGCGATCCAAACGATCATATAGCCAGTTATAAACAAAGGATGTTCACTGCTGCCATCCCTCGCCAGTTGCGCGAGGCATGCATGTGTAAGGGGTTTGGGTCTAGCTTGGCTGGCCCAGCCCTCCAATGGTACACGAATTTACCCAATAATTCGATCTCTTCTTTTGCTCAGTTAACGGATGTTTTTGTAGAACAATTTGCGAGCAGCAGAAAATTGGAGAAACTCTCAGATGACCTATACCGCATCAAACAAAGGAGAGGCGAATCCTTACGAGACTATGTGGCAAGATTCAATGCTGAAAAAGTTTCCATCACAGCATGCAACGTGGACACAGCCATTACCGCCTTCCGTAAAGGCCTGCAGGTAGAATCTGGCCTTTACAAAGAACTCACAAAATATCCATGCAGGTCAATGGAGGACGTGCTTGCCAAAGCTTGGGCGCAGATCAAGTGGGAGGAAGACGAATCCAATAGACAATCGACAACATCCTACTCTTACTCTCGCGACAGTAGAGTACCGAAGAGGGTAGAGCGACGACAGTCCTACCATTATTCAGAACCTTATCCAACCAACAGATCACGGTCATACAGAGATAGCGAGAACTCCACCCAATCACACAGACCAAGAGATTACATTGCAAAGACAACACTACCTCGGCGGATGAGGGAATCAGACAAGGGACCGATTCCTGAATACAACCTGAACATTAGCCCTGTCGAAATAGTTGCAGTAATGAAAGGAATGGGAAACCAAGTCAAGTGGCCTGAAAAGATTAAAAAACCAGCAGCAATGCGCGACACGACAAAGTGGTGTGAATTTCATAATGACCACGGACATACCACTCCAGAATGCATAGCATTAAGATATGAAGTGGCTGGACTCTTGCGCAAAGGTCAATTGCGAGATTTTTTATCAGACAAGGGGAAGATGACCGTGACGGAAGCAGACAAGAGGCCAACAACACCACCAGAACCACCTCAGCACACCCGGACATGTAATGTCATCTCCAGAGGGTCAGAGGTCAGCGGCGTGACATACTCAGCTGCTAAGAGGCATGCACGTGAAATAATCGGGACAGAGGGTAGACCAAAGAAACAACCAGTAGTCTATAACGGCCAGATCATCAGCTTCGTGGACGACGAAGCTTCAGATTTGCTCAATCCTCACCATGATGCTTTAGTCATTTCTTTATTCATTTCGAATTGTTTTACTAAACGTATATTGATCGATAACGGTAGCTCTGCTAACATCTTATTTTTGAATGCTCTTAGGGAGATGGGGATCGACGAGGCCACCATCATCCGCAAATCCACAGTATTGGTTGGGTTCAGTGGAGAGCAGAAACACTCAGTCGGCGAGGTCACACTCCACGTTTATGCAGAAGGAGTCAACCTACAGACGAAGTTCATTGTAGTTGACTCTCCATCAGCTTATAATGCAATCTTGGGCCGACCGTGGATCCATTCCATGAAAGCTGTGCCATCCACATACCACCAAGTGATCAGGTTCCCAACCAAGTGGGGAGTGAAAGAAATATGGGGAGCCCAAAAAACTGCTCGAGATTGTTATCAAAACTCGCTAAAAGAGAAATCGGCAACATTATAGCAGCTACAGCAGTCGAGTCCAACCTTTGCACCGGATGAACCTAGTATGGAAGACCTAGATGACGTGTGCATTAGCAAGGAGTTCCCAAACCATAAAGTCCAGATTGGAACAAAGCTTACACCTGAGTTTCGAGCCAGGCTGATCGAATTCTTAATCAAACGCCATCACTGCTTTGCATGGTCCCACGAGGACATGACAGGTATTGATTCTAACATTATTGTTCACAAGTTGCAGGTTGACCCTGATTACCCACCGGTCCGACAAAAAAGACGTAAATTTGCACCCGATCGCAACAAGGTGATAAATGAAGAGATACAAAAACTAATCGACGTGGGATCAGTCAGAGAGGTTGATTATCCTGACTGGTTAGCAAATGTAGAGTGAAGAAGAAGAATGGAAAATGGAGGGTATGTATCGACTTTACTGATCTCAACAAGGCATGTCCGAAGGATTCGTTTCCACTTCCTCACATTGACATGATGGTAGACGCAACAGCTGGACATGAATTGTTGAGTTTCATGGATGCCTTCTCTGGTTATAACCAAATCTTAATGCATCCCAATGATCAAGAAAAAACATCATTCATAACTGAGCGAGGGACTTTTTGCTACAAAGTCATGCCGTTCGGACTAAAGAATGCAGGGGCCACGTACCAAAGGCTAGTCAATCGAATGTTTGCCGACATGCTTGGAAAGACGATGGAAGTTTACATTGACGACATGCTTGTCAAATCTTTAGCAGCAGAGAATCACCTCGATCACCTCAAGCAAGCATTCCAGGTATTAGAAAAATACAATATGAAACTTAATCCTACTAAATGCTCTTTTGGTGTCTCTTCAGGAAAATTCTTAGGTTACCTCGTCACAAAAAGAGGGATCGAAGCAAATCCAGACCAGATAAGATCAATCCAAAATATACAATCTCCAAAGTCAATCAAAGATATTCAACGTCTCAACGGAAGGATAGCAGCGCTCAGCCGTTTCATTTCAAAGTCATCCGACCGCTGCCACTTATTCTTTTCAACTCTTAGAAAGACCAAAGACTTTGTGTGGACGGAGGAATGCGAAGAAGCGCTAAGACAACTCAAGAGCTATCTTAGCTCCCCTCCACTCCTAGCAAAGCCTAAGGATGGAGAAACACTGTACATGTATCTGGCAGTTTCAGAAGCAGCGGTCAGCGCCGCACTAGTTCGAGAAGATGAAGGAAAGCAACAACCGATTTACTACGTTTCGAAGACATTGCTAGGATGTTGAAACAAGATACACTCGAGTGGAAAAATTGGCCTTAGCGCTTGTCACAGCAGGACGCAAGCTCAGGCCCTATTTCCAGTGTCATCCTATAGTGGTGCTAACCCAATACCCACTCCGTAGCATTCTACACAAACCGGAACTTTCTGGACGCATGACCAAATGGGCTGTTGAGCTCAGTGAATACGACATAACATATCAACCGAGGACAGCCATCAAGTCACAGGTATTGGCAGATTTTATTGCTGACTTTTCTTGTGTTGGACAGGTACAAGCTGAAAAGGAATTATTATGCTTAAACGAGCAAACCAACTCGACATGGATGCTAGCAGTAGATGGATCAAGCAATAGTAAGGGGAGTGGCCTAGGAATCGTCCTTACCTCCCCTCAAGGAGATGTTATCCAGCGGGCGATCAGATGTGACTTCAAACTTACCAACAATGAAATTTGAATACGAGGCGTTGATCGCTGGGCTAGATCTATCCATTGAGTTGAATGCCAAAACCATTGAAGTCATGTCAGATTCTCAACTTATCGTAAACCAACTCAACGGGTCATACCAGGCCAAAGATTCAAAAATGGCATCCTATCTCCAGATTGTTCAAGACAAGATTTCAAGATTCACAAAATTCACCATTAACCAAGTGCCGAGACTAGAGAACAACCACGCCGACGCTCTTGCTAATCTCGGCTCATCCATTCAAATCAAAGATGGAGTCACCATTCCTGTGGTGATAATGCAATGGCCAGCGACATGGAAACCCAACGAAGATGTAAAAAATATGAATGAACAAGACAACTGGATGACGCCAATAATGCAGTACCTAGAGGATGGAACCCTACCACATGACAAGAACGAGTCAAGAAAACTAAGAGCTAAAGTGGCCAGATTTACACTCTACAATGGGAAACTCTATAGACGATCATTCTCAGGGCCATTACTCAGATGTCTATTACCAGCTGAATCCAATTACATTCTCCAAGAGCTACATCAAGGTGAATGCGGAAACCGCTCAGGCCATCGGAGTTCATGCAACAAAGCTCTAACAATAGGCTACTATTGGCCAACCATGCGAGCGGACTCCTATAATTTTGTTCAACAATGCGACAAGTGCCAAAGGTTTGCTCAAATATCTCATTTACCTCCAGAGAAGCTCCACTCTTCACTTACACCATGGCCATTTATGAGATGGGGGATGGACATTGTAGGCAAGATGCCAACTGCTCCAGGGCAGAGGGTATTCATGCTAGCCTTAACTGACTACTTCACCAAATGGGTAGAAGTTGAAGCCTTCGCACAAGTTAGAGATCGAGAGGTAAAAAACTTTATCTGGAAAAATATAATATGCAGGTTCGGAATTCCAAAGGAGATAGTTACGGACAACGGTTCACAGTTCATAAGCCAAGACTTCCAAAGCTTTTGTGCAGAATGGGGGATACAATTATCATTCTCAACACCACGATACCCTTAAGCAAACGGACAAGCAGAATCAACCAACAAGACAATAGTCAACACACTCAAAAAACGTCTAGAGAAAGCCAAAGGGAGATGGGCAGATGAATTACCAGGGGTACTGTGGTCTTACCGGACAACAGCAAAGACCTCGACTGGAGAGACCCCATTTGCATTGACATATGGAACTGAAGCGGTCATCCCAGCAGAAATCGAAATACCAACCATCAGATATGAACACTCCACGGATGATCTAAATCAACAGACCATGAACACAGAACTTGATTTGTTAGACGAAAAGAGAGAACAAGCACTTATCAGAATAGCAGCATACCAGCAAAAGGTGGCCCAACATTTCAATAAGAACATTAGGGTCCGACAATTCAAGGAAGGAGAATGGGTACTACGATGAGTGTTCCAAAACACGAAGGAAGAAGGAGCAGGCAAGTTAGGACCCAATTGGGAGGGGCCTTACCAAATTACAAAGATAGTTGGCCAAGGAGCATACAAACTCCGAGCAGCAGATGGAAGAAACATAGGAAATAGCTGGAATGCCATACACCTTAAGAAATACCATTTCTAATCACATGTATGGCAAAACAATGCCCCCCTTGTACACTGTCATTCTACATAGTGAATTTTCGCATGCTCCGCCCGTTGTTTTTTTCCCGAAAGGGTTTCCACGTAAATACCTGTGTCAATTGTTTTAAGTGTTTGTTATATTTTGGAGCTCAAAAACGTAAAATAAAAGTAATAACAAGTGAGCCACGCTCAACCAGAATATTCACTTACAAAGTAAGTAATAGGAGCTACGCTCCACTCAGATATTCACTTACAAAGTAAGTAATATGAGCTACGCTCAACCCAACTTTTCACTTATAAAATAGGTGACATGAGCTACGCTCATCCCAAATATTCACTTATAAAATAAGTGACATGAGCTACGCTCAACCCAACTATTCACTTAAAAAGTAAGTAATAGGAGCTACGCTCAACCCACTTTTCACTTATAAAATAGGTGACATGAGCTACGCTCATCCCAAATATTAACTTATAAAATAAGTGACATGAGCTACGCTCAACCCAACAACTCACTTAAAAAGTAAGTAATATCAGCTACGCTCAACCCAACTTTTCACTTATAAAATAAGTGGCATGAGCTACGCTCAACCCAACTATTCACTTAAAAAGTAAGTAATATGAGCTACGCTCAACCCAACTTTTCACTTATAAAATAGGTGACATGAGCTACGCTCATCCCAAATATTCACTTATAAAATAAGTGACATGATCTACGCTCAACCCAACTATTCACTTACAAAGTAAGTAATAGGAGCTACGCTCAACCCAACTTTTCACTTATAAAATAAGTGATAAGAGCTACGCTCAACCCAACTTTTCACTTATAAAATAAGTGACATGAGCTACGCTCAACCCAACTATTCACTTACAAAGTAAGTAATAGGAGCTACGCTCAACCCAACTTTTCACTTATAAAATAAGTAACATGAGCTACGCTCAACCCAACTATTCACTTACAAAGTAAGTAATAGGAGCTACGCTCAACCCACGCTCAACCCAACTATTCACTTATAAAGTAAGTGATAGGAATTACACTCAACCCAAGTATTCACTCACAAATTAAGTGATAAGGGCTGCGACCAACCCACCTATTCATCTATAAACTCAAGCCTTCAGAATTGCATTCAATCGTAACTAAATATAAAATTTACTCAACAGTGTTACGGTCAGCCAAGTGTGATGTACTCAGTCAAGCTGTTCCAAAGTCTAAGTTTTAATGACCCTCGCTAAGACTTAAACTAGGGGATATAGTACATGGATCAATGCAAAATTTACATCAACCGAATAACATAAAACATCAGCAAAATGAAAAATGAAGAATATTAATACCAAATTAAGATAATAAGTCACACCACCGCAAAAGCAACGTTCATACATCAAAGCGTCATAAAATTCAAAAGGGTCATCACTAAGAGGATGTCCGCACATCAAAAGGATCGTTAAGCATACATACTTAATGCCACAATGGCGATGTTCATACTTTAAACAAATTGGACCTAAAGTTTAAATCAATTGTCACTTGTAAACAAAAGGGAGAACTTAAAAGACCCACTATGGAGCAATGGTACCATCTTCAGCAATGGAGAACATCACATCATCAATGCCACTCCCGCCAGAGACAGAAGTATGAGCGTCGACACCCATACTAGGGACAGAGGTATGAGCATCAGCGCCCTCATCAAACACAGAGATATGAGCGTCAACATCCATTTCATTCTCTTGCTCAAGAGCCAAATATTCTTCATGAAGTGCAATAGCACCATCGACGTCCCATCCACGATGGAGCCCTTTCTTATACTGTATCATCAACTCCCCCCTTGTCTTGATGGCAGTCTTGAGTGAAATATCATCAACCTCCTGGTACAATGCGACATACTTAGCCTCCTCCTCCTTGAGTTTGGCACGCACACGCTCCAACTCAGTATTCAACGAGGAATAATCTTGTTTTAGCTTGTCATATGATGATTTGGTAGTCTCTCCTTCCAGTTTCAAGTTCTCCACTTCCTTTCTAAGTCTAGAATGCTCCTTGTTCAAAGCTCTGTTCTCTTGATCAAGCGAAATTGTGTCACGCCTTAAGTAGAGGACTGCTTGAATAGCCTACAAAAAACAAGTTGAATTACCACGAGTAACACACAAAAATAACTACATATGCGTACATACAAATTCTTTCCAAACTTACTTGGTAAATCGTAGAAACACCGTAATTCGCTCGCCCCGCAACTCCGATGCCCCTCAAACGCTCTTCATCTCTCGGATGGAGAAGAGCCTCAACATGACCTTCGATAGAAGTAGGGTCAGAGTAGGCCGAAATGTTGGAAGAGATGGACAGGTTGATCATACTCTCCTCAATAGACAACTCGTTGTCACCCCTCAGTGGAGAAGCCGCAACCACACCATCAGCTGGCAACTGAGAGCTATCGGTTCCATGTTCCTTAGCAGGAACTCGAGGTTTCACAACATGACTTGTGGTCTTCTTAGACCTCTTTCCAAGTAAATTAGTCTTACCCCTAGCGACAGCATCATCCGCTCCACAAACCTTGAAAGTCATCCTCTTATAATAACGGTCTGCAAGGTAACGTTCTTCTTCCGTTAAATGACGAATCAAAGAGAAGGGACCACTAACCTTCTCTAAAGCTCGGGTCAACAAAAGGATGGGGACGCGCTTGACAACGTTGAGTGAAAAAATACTACCTTCTTGACGTTGCGCACCTCTCCACAAATTCCCAACACAAGATTTATCCAAAACAAGAAGCTTGTTATGGGCTCTTTGATCGGAAGGAATAGAGAGCAAGTCGTTAACTCGAGCTTCGGACCAATACCCCCCTCGAGGACATCGAGTGAGCCCCTTACCTACAATGACAAAGAGAAGTAATTAGTATTCATAGACAAATCAAGTATCAAATAAAAAAACGACAAAGAAACCAACACTCCTCACTCACTTAAGGTTCTCCATGAAGTAGGAACCTCATAATCACTCGTTCCAAACAGGTCACCTTTGACAAAACAATATTTCTTCCTCCAACCCCTCTTGTTGCTCGGAACCAGCTCCGTTACCCAAGCTTTTTTGTTCGCTCTAAGAGTGAATAGAAATCGACCCTTATCTGTATCGTGTTGTTTAAGATAATAACTTGACTGAAAATCTACAAGGTCAACCCTCTTACCCTTCACTCTAACTATGACTTCTATACCCAACAATAACCTCCAAGCATTTAGCATAAGTTGGCTAGGAGCTACCTCATAATAGTCCAATACTTCTTGTACAAATGGAGGGAAAGGGAATCGAAAGCCAATCCTAAAAGGAAATTCATACATACAAACCCAATCGCCACTATCCCAATCGGGACGCTCAGCGATAGTCGGAAGTCGCATTTGTATAGAAGAATGAATCTCATATTGATGTCGCATGCGTAGGATATCACCCTTAGTCATACTAGACCTCGGGTTGTCCCTCAAAAAGTGAAGGGACCGCCCGACATACTCATTCTTGTCACCCTCATAATCATGTACCATTATTGCATACTCAAGAGCTCGAGGTTCTCCATCAATCTTACATACATTCTCATCAAAAACTTCCCCCTCATCATCACTGTCAACCAAAGTGACTTGAGGTAATGGTTGAGCATTAGGAATATCTTCATCACTATCCAACATTGAATGAGCACCTCCTTCTGTAGAAGAAGGGACCCCAATCATTAATGGTGAAGTCACACTTTCCCAAGATCCCATCTCACCACTCAACAAGAGTATGGTCACAAACACTAGACAAAATTTAATGATCTATGAAAACTCAAAATATAGATATGCTATGATATCCAACGATCATACTACGCGTCATATAAAAACATTACATCCATGCTACACATTATGCTTTTATTAAAATTTTAGTGGACGTATTATGCATCAAGCTCATACAAAATCCTACGGTCATACCACACCCACTATGCTTATCAAAAAATTCTTGTTACTTTTATACAAAAATTCTATGGTCATACTATGCAAGCCATGGATAAGTTCAAAACACAAAAATTCTACTATTTGTTACAAATTCGAATCAGAGCATACAAACACTTCACATTTAAGATTATGAATAATACACTATTCCATGAACACCAAAAATATCAAGAACACCAAGAATAAAATAATATTCTAAATAGTGAAAGAAAGACTAGAAATACTTACAAACAAGAGAGACTTCTTAGCCTTTCACCACACAAAGCTCTCCTCCACACCACTTGAAAATGAAAGAAGACAAATGACAAGTAAAAATTAGTGGTCCTACTTATATAGTACAATACAAAGGAGGGAAAATGAGTATTTCAATGAACCAATACACTTCCTAAACCTACAATCAGCCCATACACGGGTTGCATCAATTTTTTGATGAATGTATATATGCACACACTCATGTGATCTTGCAAATCACTACAAATATAAATTGTCTACATCAACAAAAGTCACTTTAAGTGGAATGCAAAAAGAAAAGGCATTACATTACCTAATATTGGTACTATTAATATAAAATAAATATATATATGTGGAATGGTCAACTCAAGACTAGTGTAATAAACATTTACTCTCACATATACACATATATATATGTAGTACTTATTTAGACCACCACACACTCCTACGGTGGTATTTTCTAATCACCAAAATATATTGTTTATTCACATTTCACATTAAGTTTAAGACATGAAGTGACAATGCACACTCATTTCATGTTTGTTGTGTACTTTTTACTTCTTCCACTACACAATGATCTTATATCCTTATAGACCTTTTTCATAGCCTATAAGGGACGTGAATGACCACATCACATTAAGGTACCATTCCAAATATAATTTTATATTTGTATGTGCATCTTTCATGATATATATATATTCTTATATATGTGATACACTAACCCAACATTATTTTTATTAGTAGTATAGAAACTACCACCTCACACTCCTTTACAAAATCAAATTTAGTTGAATCTATTATGAGTCATGGAGTAGAAACACTTATTCATACCATGTATATACATATAGCCCTTTATTACTTGTCCACCCATATACTAAGTTTATACTCAACATGTATTGTCCAATCACATCGATCGTAAACATCAAAGAAAACTACTCTCTATGTACAATATGAATATATATACATGTGATTAAATTTACAAAGTATTTAAAACTAACATTGCTTCACACTCATAAAATCACAAGGGACAAAATCTCATATGAACCTCTTAATCTATTGGCGCTCAGCCATACGCAAGGCATCGAACAGGAGTTTTTAATGTTTTGCTCATTGGAAAACTATATTCAATACTCATTCACTTATCTCCATTCATTCCCTTGCTCGAATTGCCTCCAACTCTAATTAGCTACAATTTCAAATTGAACAAGATGAGGCACCAACAAATTGAAGATAAACAACACACTTGCCTTGAAAGTCACTGATGTAACAAGCCCTCATCAAAACAAAATTACTTATAGATATATTCAATCTAACTACTTCAACTTATGCCGGCCCAATCATTCTCGATCTAAAATCACGCTTACAGGCACTGTGAGTCAATCATGCACGCCTACGAGTAATGCTCTTTAATTTGAGTATAACCCAACTTAAAGAGCAAGGGACAAACTGTAGTGGCCAAAAATTGCTCTAAGCCCAATGAAAAGGCCCAACGATCGAAGTACTTACAAAGCCCACTTACAAATTAGATACAAAGAACCCATAAGCCCAGTGGCTCACATGGGCCACGCCCAATCCATGCCTTTTGGGTCATACCCATATTCAAATATCCAACCCACAATAAAGCTAGATTTTAAAGTGTAATGTTAGGGTTGACGCGTGGAGGAAGAAGAACGTTAAGTTTCCCAACTAACTCACGAAAATAGCAATCTTCCCTAGCATAGCGGAGCGAGAATATCAACCCTCTGAGTGATACGCTAATGGGAAGACGCTCATCTAGGAACAAACCTAAAAGATGACGCTCATCCCTGGAGAAGTGGGGGAAGACCGTTTCTCTAGGGACGGACCACGTTTCAAGAGGTAGCCGTTTTCCTAAGATAATAAATAGGCCCACACTTGGACTGGGGGAAAGAGGATAGACGAATATCCTCTCTCTCTCTATAGTTTTACTACCAAACTTATTATTTCTCTACGATCTGACATACTCTTTCTCATTCCGGTGAGCGAGGTTTGACCGTGGATCACCACATAACCATAAACACAGGAAGTATTTATTTACATTTCTTGTTTTCTTTTCTACTTCGCACTATAAATTTACTGACTTGACCGTCGGAGTGCCTTCGGCCGGCACCACCCCGGTGTCCCAAGGTTTTACGGTCATCCTTTGTCTTTGTTCCGCAGGTTGTCGGTGCCCACAAACGCTCATTCCGATCATTGTAGATTTTAGCGTCTACAAGATGAGTGTAGTGTTGTTTAACAATACTAATTAATGCACACAAATATATATTATTGGCCTCCTCCTTAATTATACTTTTTTATTTTTGTATGTATTGAGACTTTGTTATAATAATCACATTTTCTTTTTAATACGAGTTAAATGTTCCATACGAGTTAAATGAGTTATAATAACAGAATTTACCCTTATATATATAAAAAATCATAACAAAAAATGTTCCATACGAGTTAAATGAGTTAATCCTTTTCCTTAACGTTAGATCCCAATTAAAATGTTCTCATTCACCAAGTATTTTTACAACTACAATATTCTAAAAAAATCAGTATAAATTCTCGGATATGATTCTCTCCATTCAGGTCAGGTGAGATTTACAGTTCTTTATTTGTAAAATCTTTACAGATAAAAGGGTAAGAGAACAACTTCGATGAAAACCATCTTTTTTTACTTGATTCAATCTGCAAACGAAGCTCTATAAACTCATCAGAAATGCTTTTTGGCAGACTTGGCAGCTCACTGAAACATATAGCGCACATTAATGTAGGCCAATCAGGTTTCTAACCTGTCGAAAGTAGCAGAAAATGACCCATATAAAGCTCCATTAGAGTCAGATCCAAACTCCAGATATCTTCAGCGTAACCATCGTAATTTTTGCAATAAGTCTACAAATCGAACCTATCCGAACTCATGTAAGCACACATTCCTTGTGCCGGACTTTTTATATATCTGAATAGGTATTCTCAATTTTTTATAGGGGAATTACTTCGTATACTGTTTTTTCAAATTTTTTTTTTCAAATTTACAGTTTGGATTTTTAAAGTGGTTACAACGCTAATTGTAATAGGGGTTTCTATACAATTTTTTGTTGCGATTTAAGTTGAAGCGCTAGTTACATAATAAGGGTTTCTATATAGAATTTTGTAAGAATGCAAAAATAAAAAATATTTAGAAGTGTAAAAATGAAAAAAAAAAAAACCCTATTTTATATCATGGTATTAGCAAATAATCGATGTCATAAATTCTGTTATGACAATTATGTAACACTGTTAACTATTCTTTATTTCGTAAATAAATATCATTTACAAAATTGTAATATATAGTTTGTTTACAAAAAAAATAAGTGGAAAAATTATATTGTATGACCACTCGACTGTACTCATTTTAATTTTGAATAATTACTATTTTTGTCTTGTGAAATTTTAACACTATATGATCTTGCACTCTAAAATATACGTACAACTTGCTAAAAGTTTCCCATAAAATATAACAGTTATATAATTATGTTTCTTCTGTTAGCATCTGTTACTTTCATTGTTAAAAAATTAGTATTTTTATCTACTGAACTTTAATCACAAAATAAAACCTAAATGAAGACATCCAGTTATGATAATTATATCAAAAAATTAATAAAATTAAAAAAAAATTAAGAGAAAAAAAAAACTAAATAGTATAATATAAAAAATAATCAAAAATACAAAATGTAATTGATTTATGAAAGTTTCTACTTACAAAAATGAAATTATATATAGGGTAAATAATGGCATAAGTACCCAAGGTTTTAAGTTTGTAAGCGGCATAAACCCAATGTTTATTTTTAGCAGCATAAGTACCCAATGTTAGTAAAACTGTAATTTTCAGGTTAGACTTTATTCTGAATTTATTAAAGGAACACTTGGAAGTAACTGACACTAAATATTTATGTCTAGACTTGATGATCTAGAATCTGGACCTTATATGTAGCCTGTTTAAGAAAATAACAGAGTTTGTACTGACAAAATTAGAGAAAAATTACAGTTTTACAAACATTGGGTACTTATGTCGCTAAAAATAAACATTGAGATTATGCCACTTACAAACTTAAAACTTTAGATACTTATGCCGCTATTTACCCTTATATATATAAAAAATCATAACAAAAAATGTTCCATACGAGTTAAATGAGTTAATCCTTTTCCTTAAAGTTAGATCCCAATTAAAATGTTCTCATTCACCAAGTATTTTTACAACTACAATATTCTAAAAAAATCAGTATAAATTCTCGGATATGATTCTCTCCATTCAGGTCAGGTGAGATTTACAGTTCTTTAGTTGTAAAATCTTTACAGATAAAAGGGTGAGAGAACAACTTCGATGCAAACCATCTTTTTTTAATTGATTCAATCTGCAAACGAAGCTCTATAAACTCATCAGAAACGCTTTTTGGCAGACTTGGCAGCTCACTGAAACATATAGCGCACATTAATGTAGGCCAATCAGGTTTCTAACCTGTCGAAAGTAGCAGAAAATGACCCATATAAAGCTCCATTAGAGTCAGATCCAAACTCCAGTTATCTTCAGCGTAACCATCGTAATTTTTGCAATAAGTCTGCGAATCGAACCTATCCGAACTCATGTTAGCACACATTCCTTGTGGCGGACTTTTTATATATCTGAATAGGTATTCTCAATTTTTTATAGGGGAATTACTTCGTATACTGTTTTTTTAATTTTTTTTTTCAAATTTACGGTTTGGATTTTTAAAGTGGTTACAACGCTAATTGTAATAGGGGTTTTTATACAATTTTTTGTTGCGATTTAAGTTGAAGCGCTAGTTACATAATAAGGGTTTCTATATAGAATTTTGTAAGAATGCAAAAATAAAAAATGTTTAGAAGTGTAAAAATGAAAAAAAACAACCCTATTTTATATCATGGTATTAGCAAATAATCGATGTCATAAATTCTGTTATGACAATTATGTAACACTGTTAACTATTCTTTATTTCGTAAATAAATATCATTTACAAAATTGTAATATATAGTTTGTATACAAAAAAAATAAGTGGAAAAATTATATTGTATGACCACTCGACTGTACTCATTTTAATTTTGAATAATTACTATTTTTGTCTTGTGAAATTTTAACACTATATGATCTTGCACTCTAAAATATACGTACAACTTGCTAAAAATTTCCCATAAAATATAACAGTTATATAATTATGTTTCTTCTGTTAGCATCTGTTACTTTCACTGTTAAAAAATTAGTATTTTTATCTACTGAACTTTAATCACAAAATAAAACCTAAATGAAGACATCCAGTTATGAAAATTATATCAAAAAATTAATAAAATTAAAAAAAAAATTAAGAGAAAAAAAAACTAAATAGTATAATATAAAAAATAATCAAAAATACAAAATGTAATTGATTTATGAAAGTTTCTACTTACGAAAATGAAATTATATATAGGGTAAATAATGGCATAAGTACCTAAGGTTTTAAGTTTGTAAGCGGCATAAACCCAATGTTTATTTTTAGCAGAATAAGTACCCAATGTTAGTAAAACTGTAATTTTCAGTACAGACTTTATTCTGAATTTATTAAATGAACACTTGGAAGTAACTGACACTAAATATTTCTTTCTACACTTGATGATCTAGAATCTGGACCTTATATGTAGCCTGTTTAAGAAAATAACAGAGTTTGTACTGAAAAAATTAGAGAAAAATTACAGTTTTACAAACATTGGGTACTTGTGTCGCTAAAAATAAACATTGAGATTATGCCACTTACAAACTTAAAACTTTAGATACTTATGCCGCTATTTACCCTTATATATATAAAAAATCATAACAAAAAATGTTCCATACGAGTTAAATCAGTTAATCCTTTTCCTTAAAGTTAGATCCTAATTAAAATGTTCTCATTCACCAAGTATTTTTACAACTACAATATTCTAAAAAAATCAGTATAAATTCTCGGATATGATTCTCTTCATTCAGGTCAGGTGAGATTTACATTTCTTTAGTTGTAAAATCTTTACAGATAAAAGGGTGAGAGAACAACTTCGATGCAAACCATCTTTTTTTACTTGATTCAATCTGCAAACGAAGCTCTATAAACTCATCAGAAACGCTTTTTGGCAGACTTGGCAGCTCACTGAAACATATAGCGCACATTAATGTAGGCCAATCAGGTTTCTAACCTGTCGAAAGTAGCAGAAAATGACCCATATAAAGCTCCATTAGAGTCAGATCCAAACTCCAGATATCTTCAGCGTAACTATCGTAATTTTTGCAATAAGTCTGGGAATCGAACCTATCCGAACTCATGTAAGCACACATTCTGACGAAGGATTTTGCTTACCCCAAAATTGACGATCTTAACTTCCATTTTTGAATTCACTAACAGATTGGCTGGTTTGATATCATGATGAATGATTCTGTGTGAGTGAAGGTAGTGAAGATCGTTGAGTACTTTCTTTGCTATGTCAGCAACTTTGGATTCAGAGAAAGCTCCTTATGACTTGAGAACATTCTCTATGGTTCCTGAATCCATATATACTCCATGACTATACCAAACTCTCCCGATGGTTTTTGGAAGATGTTGTGGCATTTGACCACATGAGGTGAGTCCTTATGGCAGAGGATCTCCATCTCGCGGTAGAGCTGGCGATAAAAATTTGAATTGGAATTGTCGTGGGTGATTTTCAGCAGCGTAGATTTTTGAGGTTTCCTTGTGGCAGACTTTGTAGACTGTGTTAGGTTTTGTGCCCTAAATAAAACTCTTTTCAATATAATCAGATTTATTAGTTAATAAAGATCAGAAATAACATTTTATGTTGCATGGTTCACATGATTTATTTCATGATTATAAATTCTGTTAAGTCCAGAACATATGTATTTGTTAATGATTATAGTGTTGTCAACACAGTGGAATATAATCTTGATTATATGTTCGAAAGTTTATTCCCTGATTTGTCAGTTCACTAGATTTAGACTGGCATGATAATCAGCGATAGGTATGCTTACACCTTGGATAAGTGTTATGTCTTTTTCTAGGGCATTGGCAAAGTTTACCAGTATCGGATGTATGGAGTAAACATTGGAAGGGACCGATATAGAACTTTGATTAGATATGTTAAATTTACCGTAATATCTATTCAATTCAATATCACTTAGTTGATCCTAGATCAAATGATCTTAATCCTGATATGAGTAGGTTCGATCTCAAGAGTATTATACATGTTCTTTGATTTGTTAGTTAAGCCTACTTTTGGGTCAGGGTGATACATACATTTTGGAAACATGATAGTATAATTGAGTGGGAGCGCTAAACATAGATATGGAATCTATAACTTCTATAGGTATTTAGAAGTGAAACGATGATTTCCTTCGAGCTTGGCTAAACAGAGATAAATGGTTGAGTACTCATTTCACTTCGCTGAAATATCATTTATACGGAGCTAAGTGTTTTAAGGATAAAATACATTGAAGGGTGTAACAGTAATTTAATCTCTATACAATGTAGATCATCTATTAGAGGATCATTGATCAAATTAGGATTAATATAACAATGGATAATTAATAGCGCGTCTATATCGTAGAACATATAGAGCGTTCTATATGACTGAGAGTGCAATTCCAAGTTCTATGTGTGGATGCAACAAGGAATTAATAAGTCAGTGGATTTACTTGGTAAATTCTTGGTCTGCTTATAGGAAGCTCGGTTATATAGGCCCATGGTCCCCATACTAGTTGAGACCATACTGCTTGTAAGACTCAATTAATTGATTTTAATTAATCAATTATAATTCTAAAGTTAGACTATGTCTAGTTTATGAATTTTCACTAAGCAAGGGCAAAATTGTGAAGAAAAGAGATTCTAGGTTTTATTTGTTGATTAAGAGACTTTATATGTCTAATTAATAAATATATTAAATGATAATATTATTTAATAATTAATTTTAGTTATTAAATAATTGGAATTGGCATTTAAATGGTTAAATTGGAAAATTGGCGTTTTTGAAAAAACGGGATAGAAAAATGACAAAATGGCAAAATTGCAAAGTGGTTGAAGTAAATCACCGGAGAAGCTGCCAGTGTCAAAAAAGTCGTTAGAGTTGCTACCGACGCCATAAAAGTCGTCGGAATTGACATTGTCGTTATAAAAATCACCGAAAAATTTACCAAAAAATTGGTTTCTTCATAAAGAAATTGGTTTCTTGATGAAGAAACTAGTTTTTTGGTAATTTTTCCTGCGACTATGTCATTCCGCGATGACTTTTTTATAGTTTGCTGTCGGTGCCGAAAAAGTTACCGGAGTAGCTGCCAGTGTCAGAAAAGTCGTGAGAGTTGGCATGGTCACCGAAAAAATCACCAAGAAAGTGGTTTCTTCATCAAGAAACCGATTTCTTCATCAAGGAACTTGTTAAGTTTCTTGGTGATTTTTTCAGTGAATTTTCCAGCGACAATGCCAATTTCGACAAATTTTTCAGTGTCTGCAGCAACTCTGATGATTTTTTTGGCACCCACAGCTACTCCGATGATTTTTTCAACACCGACAGCAAGCTCCGACGACTTTTCCAGCACCAGTGACAAATAAAACTACCTAAACAAATTAAAACATTAAATATGGAATTTGAAAACCTAATTTACATATATATGGCATATCAAATACCATAAAAAGACCTAAAAACAAAAAATAACCATATAAATTGGTCAAACTTAAAATTGTCATATTTAACAAAAGAACTTTTAAAATCTCATAGTAAGTGAAATTTCCTTTTACTTTTTCATTTAAAATTTATTTCATAAATTTACATATATATAAATAATAAAATAACAATTTTAATATGTGAGAAACATATATTTTTTTATCTCTAAAAAATGATGGTTAATATTTAAAAAAAAAAAATTGTGTGTTTTTTTTTTTATATATTTTTAGGCTATGTTATGTTATTTTATTGTTTAAGATACCTTGAGGTTAATTTTTTTTAATGTAACTCATATGATGTTTTAGATACCATTCATTTTATTTACAAATTATTTTATAAACTTATTAAAATAGTTTTATAAAAATAAGTTTACTTTTATTTAATCTTGTCTAAATATAAAAATAAAATTAATATATATTTTAGTAATTTATTAAGTTGTTTGATACATTAAATTTTATTTAAATTTAAATATTTTTTATTTATTTATTAACAAAATATATAAAAAAAAAATACTTTTTAGTAGCTTATAAAGTAGTTTGATATATACTGATTTAAACATTGTTTACTTATTAGTTAATTAAATATTAATGGTTAACTAAATATTAAGAGACTAAAGGTGGGTTTGGTAACATTTTTTTAATCAATTTTTGTTTTTAAATTAGAAAAGTGAAAATATTTTCTAAAATTATGTTCTATAAAATTATTTTTACTTTTTAATTTTTTAATTAAAAATCTAAATTTTAAAAATAAAAAAAAAAGAATTACTTTCAATTTTTTTAAATAATTTTTAATCAATATTTTAGACTCCGATCCCAACTTAAACTTTAGAAACCGAACTTGGACTTGGCACCGGACTTGTACCCGCCCCCAGTCTCGACCTCAAACCCGGTCCCAGACCCGACTTAAATAAAATCAATAAATGAAAATAAAAATAAAATTTACAGAACACACTTTTATTTTTTGTTTTTAAAATTGAAAAATAGAAGTGGTTATATAACACATTTTTATTTTTCAAAAATAATTTTTTTAAAAAAAAAAATATTACTTATATTTTTGTGATTAAAAAATTTAAAAATAAAAGTGTTACCAAACGTCACTTAAATTGTTACTTTTGATTCAGGTCATCTTCTTTGATGATGGTAAAAAAATATATGCTTTCCACATCTTTTTTTTATATAATTTACATTTACTTGTATCTTTGAGTTTTGAGTTGTAACTCTTTTCTTTTATTTGTATTTTGTGCTTTGAGATTGTAACTCTTTATTTAATATATTGTTCTTGTAATATTTTGCTTAGAGTTGTAATTGTCTTAGTCTTTTATTCATTTTATTATTCTTCTATTGTAATCTCTCCTTTATTTCTAACAAACTCTCCCAATGGTTTTTGGAAGATGTTGTGGCATTTGACCACGTAAGGTGAGTCCGTACGGCGGAGGATCTCCATCTCGCGGTAGAGCTGGGGACAGTAATTTGAATCGGATCGAATATTATCTTGGATGATTTCAGAGCATAGAATTTTGAGGTTTCCTTATGGCGGACTTTGTAAACTGTTTTGCCATCTCCCCTTCCGAGAACTTGAATCTTCTTGAGATCGGTAGCTGAGTAAGGCGCAGAGGAAGATGACCAGTTGAATTCGGTGGCGGCGGGTGGAAGTGAGAGGTAGTGGGAGAGAGATCCTTTTTCTTATATATGTTTAGAAATATTAATTTTTAAAAATTATCATTTTATGTATTTTTAATTCTTACAAAATGATTTAAAGAATTGAAGTAAATTTAAAAATAAATATTTCTATTTCAGAAAAAAAAAAAAAGATATATAATTATAGGTTAAATGGCGGCAAAACCCACAAATACTTTCGTTTTAGTTTCATTAAACCCCCCACAACGCAAATTTCTGCGGGTAAACCTCCAATACTCGGGTTCTATTAGCAATTTAACACTTCCGTCCAAATTTAGTTGTTAACTGTCAGGTTGGATTATCCACGTGAACACAATATACACGTGGCACAATTTTATTAGGCCACCTAAAAAATTATTTAAAAAAAAATAAAAATAAAGAAAATTAAAAAAATTAAAAAAAATTATAAATAAAAAATTAAATAATTTTTTTTTCTTTTTTTTCCTTTCTTTCTTTTTCTTTCTTTTTTTCTTTTCTTTCTTGCAAACAGTCTCTCGATCCCCCTCTCTCTCTCAGCACTCGATCCCCACCTCTCTCAATCTCAGCCATCACTCTCGCTCTATCACTCTGCCCAGACCACCGCCCACACCACAACCACCCTTCCTCCGCCCAGACCACCCTTCCTCCACCCAGACCACCACATCTGCCCACCACAATCGAACTGCCTACACCACCAAAACCACATCTACACACCAAAACCATCACCGAAACCTCTTTTTCAGATCCAAACAAAACTCCACATCCAAGTCTAAACACATCAAAGAGACTTCAGATTAAAGAGAAATAAAATCGCAACTAACGGAGAAAGAAAATCGCAAGGGCGAGAGAGAGGGCTTACTGAACACGAGGCTCGTGAGGTGTGGGGTTCTGCGATGGGGCTCGTGAGATCGGAGATCTGTCGATCTCCTCCTTGGTGTCAGGCGAGGCTCGTGAGGGTGGAGAACTGCGGTGGCCGCCCAAGGGGGTTTTGAAAACCCTAGATTGAAAACGAGAAAGAGAGAGGAGATCGAGAGAGAGAGTGATGTAGAGAGAGAGAGGGTTTGTTTCAGACGAAAGAAAAAGAAAAAAACAGAAAAAAAAAATTTATTTAATTTTTTATTTATAATTTTTTTTTAATTTTAAATTAGTTTTTTTTTAAAAAAAAAAATATTTTTTTAGGTAGACCAATAAAATTGTGCCACGTGTATATTGTGTCCACGTGGACAATCCAACCTGGCAGTTAATTAACAGCTAAATTTGGACGGAAGTGTTAAATTGCTAACAGAACCCGAGTATTGGGGGTTTACCCGCAGAAATTTGGGTTGTGGGGGTTTAATAAAACTAAAATGAAAGTATTGGGGGTTTTGCCGCCATTTACCCATAATTATAAATCTTGTCCTATTACTAATTTACTACTTTAAAAAGTACTAGGATTGACCGACTCAATCAATTTCAAAATATACGTTGTAACTCAACTTTCCTATCCTTTATATGTTTAAAAATATTAATTTTTAAAAATTATGGGACCCATTTCTGATGAATTTTAATTTAATTTTTAGAAAATGATTTAAACAATTGAAGTAAATTTAAAAATAAATATTTCTAATTTCAGAAAAAAAAAGGATATATAATTATAAATCTTGTCCTATTACTAGTAGAAAGTACTAGGATTGACTGATTATACGTTGTTTTAACTCCAAACTATATAATGATAAATAATAAAATCACAAACTATATAGTGTTGGAACTAAGTTTTCCTTTATATGTTTAGAAATATTAATTTTTAAAAATTATGGGACCCATTTTCTGTATTTTTAATTTTTACAAAATGATTTAAAGAATTGAAGTAAAGTTAAAAAAAAATATTTCTATTTCAGAAAGAAAAAAAAGATATATAATTATAAATCTTGTCCTATTACTAGTAGATAGTTAGTATTAGGATTGACGGACTCAATGCAATTTCAAAGTATACCCAAACTACTATAATGATAAATAATAAAATCACAAACTATATATCCTATTAGTACTAGAAGTAGGGTTTTGACCAAGTTAATTAGTTAAATTTTGAATATATTGAACTATATTTCTACTTCAAATAGAACTATATACGTAGCTATAAATAATAATAAGTGGAGATTTATTTCAGTTAATTTCATTTCGACGTACTTAATTTCAAAACAATTAAAAACCTTAATTTGTATTATATATTTGGATCAAATTAATCTTCAATTAATTAATTTAATTAATTAATAATGGCGCCTTCCATGAAACTGAAACTGGGAGATCGAGTAGAAGTTCACGAACGCGGCCATGCATCCAGCGGCCCATACTTTCCGGCCACCGTTATCCGTACTCCGCTGAAGATGAAGCCTCATGTTACACTCCTGTACGTTGAGTACGGAATCCGTACATCATCTTCTGATCATCATAATCCCTTGGAGAATCCCCTTAGGGAAATAGTGAATGCGGACAACGTTAGGCCGCCATTGTTGCCGGCGAAGGAGCTGGTTGTTTTCAAGGAAGGCGATGATGTGGAGTTTTTCTTTCGGAACAGATGGTTCCGCGGTGTGGTTGTGAGTGTGAATGTAGAGGGGTTGAGGTACACTGTAAGGTTACACGATTCAACTCGACCAAGTGTAATGGTATGTTTACACCACAATTTAAGGCTTCATAGAGAATGGAATAATGGAGCTTGGAACCCACCTCTTCCACAAGATTTTATTAATTTGCAGATGAGGACTAAAAGGACCAAGAAGGACCCATTGAAGGTGAAGGTGAAGGTGAAGAGTATGAAAGTGAAGAGCAGTACTCCAATTAAGGACAACTCATTGGAGAGTTGTTCTACTTCTAATAATAAACCACTAAACAATATTACTATCAAAGAGGAGATAATATTTAAAGATGAGTGTAGTGTTGTTTAGTAATACTAATTAATGCACACAAATATATATTATTGGCCTCCTCTTTAATTATACTTTTTTATTTTTGTATGTATTAACACTTTGTTATAATAATAATCACATTTTCTTTTTAATAGTACTGTAATAAAATTAATTTATTAATTCAAATACTTCAATATTTAAATTATGAAAAAAGTAATAAAAAAGTTATTACTAAACTTGATAAAAATATTAAATTTACTTTAAAAAACCTAAATTATTCCTAAAAAATATTTTCAAATTTTAATTTATTTATAAACTCGTATCTTAAAGAATAACACAAAAATTATTAAAAATCTAATAAATTTATGCACAACATTCTAGTTCTAGAATTAACACTTAAAGAAATCTGTTAGGAAAGTTAGAATTCCATAATTCTAAATCATGTTCTCAACCATCCACATTATTAGCTTCCCAAAATAGAAGTTGTAAGAATCATCTTCTCTAAGAAACTAATTACATGAACGTGAGTTCATGATGATTACTCAGGATTATGTCGATCTACTATTGATCATCGTTATGATATAAATTTAGGTCTTTATAGTAAACGACATGTTAGATAAAAACTACAGCTTCATTTATATCGGTCATTGTCATATATAATCTCTGTTATATACAACACCTTCACTTTGATGTCATACTACATCTGTAATCTGAATCGAGATGAGGATTTCGTTCATTGAAAGATGGAAGGTTATGTTTCGTACATTTTACTGCTTTAAACATAATATATATATGAAATACTTCTTAATAGGTATTACCTATTGATGAGTACTAAACAAATTTAACTATAAATATTAATTTTAAAAATATTAAACCATTAGATTTTAGTCCGATAGCAAATAATAAAAGAGAAATTTAAATTTTTATGTTAAATTTAGCTACTTAATTGAAAAAATATATCAAAAAATACCTCTTTTTACACTACATCAAAAATATATTCATATAAAAAATATTTAAGTCAAACTCAATTTTTAGTCGAAAAACTTTTTTTTTAGCCGATGAAATAACTTCAACCCATACAATGTAAAAATGAAAAAAAAATTCTAATTAAATAGAAAATTAATCATAAAAACTCAACTTTTTCTAATATTATATATATATTAAACTTATCAAACTTGATAAGTTCTATAAAAATAATAATATAAATAATATAAAATAATAATCATATCACTAATAATAAAAAAAAATATTGTTAATAATTATCTTATTATTTTTTAGCCACTAAAAAACCTCTACTTTTAGGGTATATGGTCAACTCCGAGTCTTAAAATACCCCGGTATTTCTAAAATCAACTTATTCCAATAATCCCAATAATATTTCTAACTAATACCGTTGTGATATTTTTAGCCTCCAATTAGGTCTTCAAGGTCGGCGAATTTGAAAATATATTTATCTCACAAATAATTTATATTATATTCACATATTTCAAGGTATTGCTTCTTTCTTTCCATTTTTTTATTTTACAGATTTTAGGGTTTTTTTTTCCATTTTGATTTATGTGTTTATTGAAGTTTTTTGGTTGTTCATGGAGCTTCGTTTTTTCTTTTTTTATTGTGCTCTTTACTGATTACCATTTTAGTTTTTTTAGTTTTTAGTTGATCTTCTTTTTTAAAAAATGATAAAACCGAAGTGAATAGTGTTTGTTGTTGTGTTATTTTTTGAAATTTTGATTTCGAAATTTTGTTGGTTTCTTTTTCGTTTTAAGCCGACTTATGGGTTATTTTGAAAATGGATTTCTGTGTTTTGATCATTATGAGCATGTCCAGTCACTACAACAAATATAGTTATTACCGGCGGGTTTATTGCCGGCGGAACTCACCCGCCGGTATTAATAGGGGTATTACCGGCGGAAATAGACATCCGCCGGTAATAACTATATAATTAATATTATATTAAATAAATAAAAGAAAAATTATTTTAAATTTATTATTACCGGCGGGTTTGTATTAATACCGGCGGAATCCCGCCTCGAAAAAAGTGGGCGGGATTTTTACCGCCCAATCTTTTGAAATTACTTTTACCGGCGGATTAATACCGGCGGGACCCGCCGGTATTAATCTGGGATTCTGACCGTTTTTATTAATACCGGCGGAACCCAATTAATACCGGCGGGTCCCGCCGGTATTAAAAATCTATATAAACCCCTCCCTATTTCAGAATACCATTTTCCCCATTTTCACTCCCCCCCACCTTCTCCATTCCACCTCCCCTCTCCGTGTTCAAACACAATCCGCCCCGTTCTCCGGCATCATTTTCCCGACACCGCCAGTGCGCTGCCCGTCTACCACCGCCAGTGCATCGGTAATGATTTCGTTTTTCTTTTTTCTCTGTTTTACATATATTATTTTTTTTCTTAATGTCTAATTTTTTTCTCCATCTTTAAAGTTTGGGATAAATAATCTGTGTGGAAGAAATTTCTGAGTAAAACGCCGGAATCGGTTGGTGTACTAAATATTTGGAGGTTAGTTCTTACAATATTTGTGTATATATATCTCATAAAAATAATTTTTTTTCTGTAAAAAATATTATATATGTATGTATACTGTGTATTGTGAATGGAAAATGTGTTATATTTGAAAATTTTTAGTTTAGTGTATTTTTAATTGTTGTTTTGTGTATACTGTGTACTGTAAATTATATATTTTGTATATATGCTGTGTGTTGTGAATGAAAAATTTGTAGATATTGTCAATTTGTACACAGTGTATACATTATATACGGTATATACAGTGTATATACTGTGTATATAGTATAGTGTATACACTGTATATATAATATACACAGTATATATACAGTATATACTGTTTTATACCGTGTATATACACTGTATAGTTAATATAGTGTTATATATATTATGTAAAAAATAAATGTAATTTATAGAATTTTGTATTAAATTTTTTGTAAAAATTTTGTGTCATTAATATTTTACAATAATAAACAACTTTTAAATATTTATAAAATTTATATACAATTGACTATTTTTAAAAAATGTAATAAAAAAATTAAGATAAATCTATATTTTTGAAAAAAAATACTCATATGTTAAATATTTTATAACATAAAAAAATAAACTTTTTCATGTAAATATTAAATAAGATTTTAAAATCTATAATTTTATTTTTTTAATACTTAAAATTTAACAACAAAAAATTTATGAAATGTTAACATTAAAATATGTAAAGAATAAATATTAATAAAATAATAAATTTCTTTAATTTAAAAAAAATTAATAAAAAGCAATTTTAATATAATATATACTTGAAAAATAAATATAAAAACAAAAAAAAATATTTTAATGTAAAGAATTAAACTTTTTTATAATTTTAATTATAAGTTTTTTTAAAAAAAAAAATGATTTAATATAGGAAAATATTTTTAAATAATATTTCTTTAAAAAGTTAAATAAATAATATAATTTTAACATTAAAATATATAAAAGTTTAATTCATTCTCCCAACATGTCTTTTCAACAACAACAACAACATTCTCCCAACATGTCTGGTGGCTCTTCACAATCGCCTCAGTTGCATTACATGTTCGGGCTTCCCTCGCAGTCTCCTCCTATATTTTTTTCGGAAGCCGCTGGAGGATCTCAGACACAACCTATGGTTGGTAATATTGGAGGCTCATCCCAACAACCATACCCTGTGTACGGTCAATTTGGGTCATTGTTGCAGCAACAACCTGTGTATGGTCAAATGGGAGGATCTCCACAACAGCCAATGTATGGAGGCTTTTTCAGTGCTCAGAGTCAGCAACAACAGCAACAACCAATTTTGGTTCGCCCCCACCCTCGACAATATGTGGAGATCTTGCCTACGCCGCAGACTCGACAACCTTATTACCCTGCCCCGCCGGCTCAATCCCGTGAGAATATTGATGGTTCAAGACTTAGCTCAAATGCAGACGAATTTTTAGAATTTACTGATTTGAACAATGATAGTTAGGTTTTTTTTAATTATGTGTTATGTTTTAAAGTTTATTTAAAGACAATTTCCTAATTTTATTTAAGATAATATAATTTTTATTGTAATGGACAAATTAATTTTAATACTTAATTTCTTAATTTTGATATTTTATTTCTAATTAATATATTTATTTATAAAATAATTATTATAATTAATTTAATTATATTAAATAATCAGAATATTATTTTTTTTAATATTTAAAATTATTATTACCGGCGGATGGGTCCGCCGGTATTTATCATTATTATATTTTTTTTTAAATATTTAAAAATATTAATACCGGCGGACCCCACCGCTATTAATCCGCCGGTATTAATATTATTACCGGCGGATTCCCCCTTTCGTCGGTAATAACCATTTTTATCGACCAATTAATGCCGGCAGATAATTACCGGCGGATTCCGCCGGTATTAATTATTACCGGCGGTACTATTACTTATTACCGGCGGATGCTTCCGCCAGTAATAATGATATTTGTTGTAGTGAGTGACTTTGATCCTTTGGTAACAAGAGGGAACCTTCAAATCTTTAACAAGCACTGCTTATAAAATCAAGTTAGAATCCAAACATGTTTATCAAACTCTGGTTATGAGTGTAGTGTATGAGTGTAGTGTAATTTAGTGTTATACTAATTTACATTATTAAGAATAATATTGCATTAATGTTGTGGTATCTATTCTCTTTCCTTAGACATCTTTAAAATTTGCCTTTTATTTGGTGAAATGATTGATGTTTTAATATTTGGTCAACATTATGAAGATAATGCTCCAAGCAATAGGGAAAGAAAATGACATTAGTTAAAATTGTCTTGCTTAATGAATCTTTCTTCAAAGAATAATAATCTTTCTTCAAAAACCAGTTTCTCGAGATTAATTTGTGTTATTTGTGAGTTCTGTGATTTTAAAAATTGTCATTGGAAAACCTGTTTTTATATGAAGATCACAGTTTCTATATCAGGTGTTGTTTGGGCTTATCCTATACCTAATTTGGAATCATTTAAAAACCAGTTTCTGAGATTACAGTTTCTATATTACTTAGAATTGATGCAGGTGTTGTTTGGGATCCTCAGATTTTTGGTTTGTGAGGTGTTTTAATGTTCAGGTTAAGCACGTGAGATTCAGGTTAATCTCCTTCTTCCCTGTGTTGGTTCTTGACCCTACTGAATCTCACGTGCTTAACCCTACTGAAAGATATAAAAGGAGAAATTGGTTTCAACCATCAATGTAATGCACATATTTGATCATATACCTATTTTGGAAACATGTCAAAAACTAGTTTTTACAGATTGATTTGTGTTATTTGTGCGCTCTGTGATTTTTGGTGTGTGGGTGGTTTTAAGGTTAAGGTTGAGGTGTGTTACTATTAGTTTGTATGAAACTGGTTTTCATGTTAATTATCATGACTGTTTTTGTTGTTTTGTGTCTAATATTTATTTTGTGGTTTGTTTTTTATCAGATGGAGAGTGAATCAGATGATAAAGTCTCATCCATTGTTCAAAAGGTTGAGCCTTCTAAGAAGGCTAAAAGGCGACCGAAAAAAGATTCACGCAAAGCTAAAGTATGTTTTATGTTTTGTATTGAAACCGGTTTTTATTAATTGTATATGTTTTCTTTTTTGGTTGTTACTAAACTGGTTTTAATTTTTTTTTTTTTTATGAAACTGATGTTGTGTTGTTTTATTTAAGGTTGATCATGTTGTGGAACCTTTGAAAGCTCCAGGATTAAGAAGATCTCCACGGAAAAATAAAGTATGTATTAAATTTCACTGAATCCGGTTTCGAATTTATTTTATGTTTCATTGTGGTTTGGTATTTTTATTGTGTTTAAATTTTCCAAGTATTTGTTCCTTGAAAATTGTTTTTTATCCTTTATATGTTTGTTTTTTGGATTTTAATATGTTATATAAAACTGGTTTTTTTTTTGTTTGTTTGTGTTTTTTTTATTTGTTCTGTTCTGTTTTGTTTATGTTTATTTTGTTTATTTTTTCAGGATGATAATCAAGAGGCTAAAGTCGATGTTGCTGATCATGTTTCTCAGAAACACCGTTCTAAAAAAGTTAGTAAGAAGGATACGAATGTCCTTCCAGCTGCGAGTGATGATGATTTTCAAACTGAGAAAGTTGTGGCAAAACCTGTTTCAAGCAAAAAAAGAAAAGCTGTTACTGATGACGCTAGTGCGTCAAAGAAAAGAAAATCTAAGGATGTGGGGGACCATTCTAATTTGGTATGTCTTCATTTTTTCTTATATTTTTTTGGTTGTTTTGTTTAATTTAATAGTTTTGTTTTTTTTCATTTTCATTTAAGTGTATTATGTTTTATATTTTTTTAGGATAAAGTTTGTGAACCTAGTGTTGCTGATGATCCAAAGCTTGTTAATGTTGTCAAGAAAGTCAAGAAGAAACCGGTTTCCAAATCGCTCGGCAAGAAGAAGAGCGAGGCTCCTTCTGTTGACATTCCTTTGGTAATTTTTATTTTTTTAAGAAACCGGTTTTTCAATTTGTTATTTTGCATGTTTCAGGTTTTCTATTTACATTTTTATTTTGAATCTGTTTTTTTTATACTATATATATTTTTATTTTCAATTTTTAGTTTTTATCTTTGTGGTGGGTAACCCGTTTTTGATTTTTTCTTTTTTTTTTCTATGCGTATTTTTAATTTCGATTGTTTATATTGTTTTTTCTCTCACAGGAATTAAAATTGATGTGAAAAAAAGATTTGCTGGGAAACCTCAACTCTACAATCCTTATAATGTCATTGATGATATCAATGAGAACCTGTCAGATGATCAGAAGGAGTTGTTTTGCAAGTCTCCATTTGGGCATTTTCTTGATGTGAGCAACTTTAACTATCAGATACAGCTGATTCATCTCGTTCTTTTGCGACAGATTCACACCGAAAGAGATGATGTCGAGCTTTGGTTCAAACTGGGAGACAAGGCTATTCGTTTCGGAATTGAAGAGTTTTCCATAATAACCGGTTTGGATTGTACTAAATCCTATGATGTTGATCTCTTCAAATCAAAGAAGTTGCTTGCTTACAATGAGTGTATTTTTTGCATGCATGTGCTTACTGAGAAGCTTACGGTGAAGGAAGTTGCTAGTATTTTCTTCAGTGGTGCGTTGAAAGACGACGAAGATTATGTGAAGATAGCCCTTGTATACTTCTTCGCTGGTTATTTGTATGGTTATCCCCAAGGGAAAAAGATTGACAACTTCATCTTTGCTATGGTTAATGGGGATGATTACATTGAAGTTTTTAATCGGTTTGGATGGGGGAAATTATTGTGGGAAAAGACTTTTCATCACTTGAAGATTGCATAAAAAGATGGGAACAATACTTTTGAACAGCTTGCTAAGAAGAAGATGATTGAGAAGGGTTACAAGCTTAAAGGCTTTCCTATTGCATTTCTTATTTGGCTGTACGAGATTATCCCGTCTTTGTCTCCTCGATTTTGCAATAGAATCAGCAACAAGATTCCTCGCGTTCTGAATTGGGAGAATAGCCCTACAACGGAGTTTAGTGAGTTGATTCAGGGTGTGTTCAACAATCCGAAGGTAATTTTGTATTTTTATCAAATTTTATTTTTTGGTTATTGTTTGTTTTATTTATTTTTTATTTTTTTAAATTGTTTTGTGTTTTTATATTTCCAGATTGTTGTAAAGGATTTTGTTGCTTCGAGTGGTGAAAAATCTCAAAGGCTTTTTTCTAAATTCAAGTTTGATCCTAAATATGTTCCGAAGAGGATTGGTGGCGCTGTGTCTTCTGATGAAGTAAAGGATGAGGTCAAGGTATTGAAAACCAGTTTCTGTTTGCATTTGTTTTGTGTATGTTTATCATTAGTTATGTTCATATTTTTTATGTATACTATTCAGGTATCTCATGGAAAGTTGGACCAGATTTGTGCTGAAATTACTTCTATCAAAGAGTGCCAACAACAAATAAAGGATGGTATTTCTAGCTTGAGGATTGAGTTTTTGAGTGAATTTGCTAAATTAGCAGAAATTATCAATGGATTGAAGAAGAAGGAGAATGATGGAAGTTCTAAGGACTCTGAATTTTTTTCTTCCCTTATAAGAGAGGTAACTAGTTTCTTTGTTTAGTGTTTTTTGATTATAGGTTTGTTGTTTATGGTTTTATTATAGTTTTTTATCATTTTGTTGAAACTAGTTTCTGTATTGAATGTATTTTTATATTATTTTACACAGTTGTTTGAAACAGGTTTCTGTTTTGGGTTTGGTTGAGATACGTTTTTTCTATTTATTGGCACTGGTTTCTGGGTGGGGTTTAGGTCTCTGTTTTGTATTTTTTTTTTTTTTTGTAAGAAACCAGTTTCTTGATTTATGTTGTTCTTGGTTTTTTTTATATATTATTTTTTATCATCTGGTTTAATGTAGTTTCTGTATTGGATGTGTTATGTTATGATTTTTGACTATTAGTGAAAACAGGTTTCTGTAGGAACTGGTTTCTGGTCTTTGTTTATGTCTATGTTTCTGTGTTATTTTCTGTAGGAAACCAGTTTCTATATTTATGTTCAAAATCTTGTTTCAATTAATTTATGGTTCAGGCATACTATCAGGATATATCGGATGATGGTGGTGGGTTACAGTTGTCCGTTCATACTATTCAAGCTGAGGTACAAGCTTTTTCACATTTATGTTTTGCATTGTTTGGATGTTATTGTTTGTTCTAAATATTTTTTCTTCAATTTTGTAGGAGGAAAAGGACACTTTGAATTTTGAAAATATGTTTATCGATCCTGATTTTCTTAAGGGTGTGGTTGATAGCACTGTTAAGAGTGCTTTGAAGACAGATGATGTTTCGTTTCATGATGATAGTGATAAGTTGAGTTTAGTTTTGTACGATGAATCGTATTTGTCTCCGGAGGTTCAAAAGAGGCAGCCCAAACCAAGCTCTGTTGTTCTGTCGCCATATGTTGTGGACTTTGGGTCTTCGTCATCTTCAAAGGAAGACTTAATGAGGATTGTGCAAGATGATAAATTTATTGTGCATGGAATCAATCCTTTTAAAAATGAAATTGGTTTTAATACTGGTGTTGAGCAGTGCATTAAGTTTTCCAAGTTTATTGATGAGAACATTGTCATGAATAGGGGGTTAGTATTTTTTTTATTTATATTTATATTATTTACATTTATTTTTTTGTCTTTTTTTTATATGCGATTGACTTTTTTTTTTTTGTGTTTGTTATTTTTTGTGTTGTCAGTGTGAAGAAGTACTCCGATGCGGACAACATCTTATCTCCACCGATGGATTTTTTTTTTCATTGAAATTTCCGAGAAGATGTGGTTCTACCAGCTTCATGCTTGTGGTAAATTTCTGCGTGACAGTGTAAGAAACTAGTTTTTTTTTATTATTTTCTATGTCTTTGTTGTTTGAGTCTATGTTTCTGGTATCGGTTCTTTCAAAAACCGGTTTCTGATACATGTGTTTATTGCCTTTCTGTAGCATTTAGATGTGGTATTCTATTACCTTAGGAAGAAGATTAAGCAAGACGATACTTTGAACCAGAGGATTACCACCACCGATTGTTTGTTTGATCAAGTCATGTGGAATTCCTACAATCCATTCTTGAAATCGGGTTCTAATCCTTCTAAGATTGACTTTGATAATGTCATTCCTAGATACATTGTTGGTGAGTATTTGTTTTGCAATACTCCTTGGGTGCTTACTGACCATGTTCTTATATATGTCAATATTTAAAAGCAAAAACATTGGATATTGGTCCATTTTGACATCAAGGAGAGGATGTTGAACGTATATAACTCCATGTCTGGTGCTCTCAACAAGAAACGCGCCTTGGATCATGTGAAAGCTTATTCTACTATGCTGCCATTTTATTTGGAGTATCTTGATGTTTATTCTTCTAGGCCGGATCTTAATTTGGATCAAGGTCCATATTCTGTTGGGAAAAGAGAACCTTTGAATTTCAAGTTCATAGATGGGCTTCCAAGTCAGGTCAATAGGTAATTCTTCCTCTTTTCATCATATATTTTTTTAATTGAAACTAGTTTTATGTTTTGTTCTGTTTATATTTTTGTCAGGTTTTGTTTTGTTTGCACAGAAACCGGTTTTTTTACTTGAATTAATTTTTATTTTTTTTGTTTTATTGCAGTGACTGTGGAGTGTTTGTCATCAAATTTGCTGAATTTTTCATTCGTGGAAAAATTGATGACATTCCAGCTAAGATGTCTGATTTGGTAGCGGTATATAGAGATGATCTTGCTGTGAGTTTGTTTATTCATGCTAGGAGGAAACAAATTGGTGGTTATATAACTGATGATGAAGTGTTGAAAAAGGGGAAGAAATCAAAGGATAATGCAAGTGTTAAGGCAAAGGTCAAAGGGAAGGATATTCCAAAGGGAAAGGGCAACGCGAAATGATTTCAAACAATGTTCTATAGTTTTTAGTTTTCAGACAAACTGGTTTCATTTGGTTTTTTTTTTTATTATTTATTTTTTTTTTGTATTAGGTATTTTAAGACAATGTTCTATAGTTTTTTAGTGTTGGTTTTTTTTTTTTTGAAAGACTTGTTACTTAGTTAAAGTGGTTGTATTTTTTTTTTGTTTGTAAAGACTGGATGTTTCAATGAATCAGCAACACTTTGTATTATAAGTTTTTAGTTGATGGCTAAATTTTTCTTTCTTTTTTTTTTTTTTGTAACTGGTTTCTTTTTTACTATTAATTTCATTTTTTTTATTTGAATGTACTACTAACTGATTTTTGTTTTTGTTTTGTTTTGTTTTTCTTTTTTGTAGGTGATACCAATGGCAGTATGTGTTTTTATTTATTTGGTAAGTGGCAATTGTTTTTTTTTAGTATACTTTTGTCAATAACTGGTTTCTTGTTTTTATAAAATTTATAATTTTTCATGTACCTTTTTAAAATAATCTAGGATATTAAGAAAAAATATTTAAAACAATGATTATGTAAACAGATAAAATTTCAAAAGTGTAAAAATGTTGTTGTGTGTATCCTTCTGAAAAAATTATATTCTGTTCAACTTTATTCAATGTTGAGAAACCAGTTTTTATAAAACTGTCAATGAATATTTATTTCTATTGTAGCTGATCAATCATTCATCTTTGACTCGTTGCTTTTGTTATTCTGTTTTGGAGGTTTGTAAAGCTGTGGGTTATTGCACGTTCTTCGGTTGTGGCCAACTTTTCCGCACCTTGTGCATTTCAAGACAACTTTTGGTTCTCCTTTTGATCTTATTCTTTTCTTTCTAGGTCTCCCAGCTGGTTTTCTTGATTTTGGTGGCCACACTATTCTTTCCATGCTCTCAGGTATAGTCCATTCTCTTTCATTTAGTAGATGATGTACAGTTCTTTCATAGGTTGCCTTCATTGTTGCTGTTTTGTAGTAATCGGCAACATAGTCATAAGCTCTTAATCCTCTTTTTGCAAATACAACTATTGCATGTGAGCATGGTATCTCATCTAGTTGGAACCTTCTACAGCTGCATTTTCTTTCCAGTATGTTGATTGTGAAATCACCTTTTTCTTGCACCTTTACTTGGTATTGGATTGTTGTGATTGCGATGACCTTTTTTTTTTTTTTTTGAAATATAAGATATGTGTTAAAAACCGATTTTTCATGATGATCAAGAAACAGGTTTTTTAATAACTGTTGTTTTCTATGATTTAGTTATTGTACCTGGTATTTCATTGCTTTAAGCAGATTGTCTCTCAGTAGTTTTTCAGCATCTGATGCTACTTCAGTAAATATTTCATGTGCTTCATTGCCAATTTTTCACACCCATTTTTGTACAAGGCTTCTGAAGCACTCAATCATTGTTGTTATAGGTAATGATCTTGCAGCTAGGATCGTCGAATTTATTGATTCTGCTATGTTTGAAGTCATCATTGTGTACCTTCTTGTAGGGGAGTGGCTCCTGGTCCAAACCTCATGTCCAATTTTCTCAAGGTATGGTCTTATTCGTTTGTCGATTCTATCTATCTCTGCCATGTATCTCTCAAATGAGGTGAGCTTGTACGTCTTTGCTGCCTTTACAAAGTTTATGGTCAGATCGTCTCCATGCACTCCAAAGTTTGTTTTGATGTTGTTTAGCAGGTCTAAGATGCATGCTCTGTGGAAGTGGTTTGGGTAGACATTGCTCACCGCCTTCTCTATACTCTTATGCCTGTCTGATATCATTGTCAAACATGTTCACAGAAACCAGTTTTTACAAGATCAGTAGGTATGTTTTGGAAGCCTAATCAATTTTTTTTTTTTTTTTGTGGAAACCAGTTTCTAGATTTTGTTATCTTTTTGTCTGAGATCAGTAGCTATGAAGTTAAATTTTTAGATGGAATTTACATTAAAGGGAACCAATTTTTTCGACAGTGTACCTTCTCTATCTCCGAATGTTTCCCTTAGTTTTGTGAAGAACCATTCCCAAGAGCAGTCATTTTCTGAGTCTCCTATCCCAAATGCTAGAATGAATGAGTTGTTGTTTGCATCCATTGTAGAGGCTGTGAATAGGGTTCCTCCAAATGATGTTTTTAAAAATGTTCCGTCGGTTACAATGACTGGCCTGCAATGTTTCCAACCTTCTATGGAGTTTGCAAAAGCTAGATACAAATATTTGAAACGATCCTTCATATCAGTTTCCAATTGTGCAATTGTTCCAGGATTTACTACTTTTAGCATGTGAAGGTATTTTGGTAGTTGTTGATAAGATTCATCTTGCCTTCCTCTTGCCAACTCCAAAGCTATCTCTCTTGCTCTCCATGCTTTTTGGTAGCTCATTGACACTCCAAAATCATCAATCATGTCTATCATAATGTCATTTGGTCTGTGATTTCTTTTGATTGACAGAAATTTCTTTTTTATCATTTCTGCAATCATGTTGCAGTTTGCCTGCTTGTGGTCGCCCATTACAATATTCAGTGAGCAGTTGTGATCTTGGACATATTTTCTTACTTTGAATGTTGAGGTACTCTTGAACTTTGAAGCTCTCAGAAACCAGTTACAGTTGTCATCCACACAAGTCACCACATACTCTCTTGGTTCAGATCTTTTGGTTTTAAACTGGAAATTGTTGATCATAGCAAAAAAACCCACTGCAGTCTTCAATACTTTTCTGTCCTTGTAGATCTGTCCTTTTTCAATGTTGAAAATCTTATGATCTGTTATTATTTGTCTTTCTTCTTCTTGTCTTTTCCTTTTGTGTTCTTGTGTTTTCTCAATGATACAATCAGCAACACTATCAGCTACTTGAAATATGTTTGGTAATGCAAGTACCTCGCTTATTTCTGAGGTTTCATCATCATATTCCATATAGTCGTATGTTGGCTGGTTGATTATTTGTAAAACCAGTTTCTAAACATCTGTATCTTGTCTTACAGATTCAATTTCTGGTTTTTGTTGAGCAATGATCTAGAGTCTTGTCTCATCTACTGTTGTGATGCAGAGTGGAGACTCACTAACTGCATTTTGTGTCTTTCTAAGTTGTAAGTAGAACATCAGTGAATTGTCACTAATTATTTTCATTGGTGGTGAGTCTGGGCATAACTGGTAATGCATTTCTATTGTTGTGTTGCATTTGATTTCAGTCTTTACTAATTCCAACAAACTTTTTAGATCACAGTTTGTTGGTATTAGTAGTCCAGTCATTATGTAGTTTTCATACTTTTTATCCTCTTTCCATTGCCCTCCATATTTGACCACACACATTATTGAGTCCATTCCTGTACACAGTATTTGAAAACTGTTAGTTAAAAATTACAATGTATTAAGAAACCGGTTTTTTTTTTTTATTTGTTTTAAAATTATATGTTTATTTTCACTATATATTTGAGAAACTGGTTTCCAACATTACTGTATCTTTGTTTATTTTTAACAGGTAATATCATTTTGAAAACTGTTTGTTAAAATTTATAATGTATTTAGAAACCGGTTTCTGTTTTTTTTTTGTTTTTATTTGTTTTAAAATTATATGTGTTTGTTTCACTATATATTTCAGAAACCGGTTTCCAACATTACTTTATATTTGTTTATTTTTAACATATAATATCATTTTAAAAACTGTTAGTTAAAATATATAATGTATTTAGAAACCGGTTTTATATTCATAATTTTCAGTAATCTTTTCATTTTTGATCGTGGACGTCTAAAACTAAATTTTTCATAATGTTTAATTATTGGTTTTCTTTCTTTTTTTTGTTTGTGAATCTTCATAGTCTAAATCTAGATTAAGTATGGACATTTCATTATGAAGCAATGCAAGATCATATAGTTTTGGTATGAAATTTACTTCAATCTAGTTTTTTTTTTTTCTTTTAAGTTTAAATTGGAATTGTACATAGTCGGTGTATTTTTCTTTTGCAGTATATATATGCCTATAATATTCATAGCATAATTTATATAATTGTACCTGTATTTTATTTTGATCGTTGTTGACAGGGACGATCGGAGTTGGCTTGATTTGTTGATTGAATTTTCTGGGTGCAGGTTGATCGGTGCTCTGAGCTTAAGAATTCGTTTTCTGCTTTAAGGTGAGAGCTTCATTGCTTGTCAGGTGCCGATGTTGCAGGTTGCTTCTGTGTGTATGGCCATGGCCATGGCTGTTTTTCAGATCAGTTTTGTTTGAATCAGAGGAATAATTTGCACAAGGAGAAGAGATGAATTGAATCGGAGAACATGAAGAAGTGAATCGCAGGCCAGTCGAATCGCAGTAGAGAGAGAGAATCGTAGGAGAGAGAAGTGAGAATCGCAGTAGAGAGAGAGAGAGGATTTTGTTTATATATGGTTAAAAATAGTAAATTTTATTCATTTAAAATTAGTTTTTGTTTTTAACTTATTTTATGGTTTTTTTAAAAAAAAAAAACCATATTTGTAGTTTGCTTCCTTAGTTAATGCCATATTTTGTGGCATTTAGTTTTGTTGCCATATTTATCATAAGATGGCTCATTTTTTTCATATTTTTGAAAATATCCCATAATAATATTTCTAAGTAACATTAAATATTGTATTGACTCTATCTCTCTTTGTTACGCAAACTATTGGTCTTGTTTGTTTGCCTTGTCGAAGGCTGTTGAGTTTCCTGTTTGGTCTCCTCTTTCGGAAGATTGGGTCAAAATTAATTGTGATGTTAAAGTTGATTACGGATCCATGTGTGTGGTGGCTTTAGTTGTTTTGTGGGTGGCTACAAACATGCTTAACTTCTCTCACCCCCCTCCCCAATTGGAGAAGTTGTGGTTTGTCTGTTAGCCATGGAGACAACTATTTCTCTTAAACACCCTTTTGTGATGATTGAGAGAGTGACTCTGAGACGGTTATCAAGACACTGAAGGGAACATGTTCCAGTTAGAGTATTGATAACTATGTGCATCAATGTTTTTAATTGTTTGTTAAGTTGTAATTTTTCATTTATTTTTAAATTTTATAATTTTGCAACTCATAATGTAACTAAGTGAACTTTTGCTAAAAATATTAGAGGTATGGTTGAACTTTCTTTTATATGAAACAACATTATATGTAATGAGGTCTAACTCTTATTTTAATTTATAAACACTTATTTTCAAAAAAAAAAAAACTCAACGAAACAGATTATTTTTTATTCTACCAAGTCTAATTAATTGATTTTGATCACCACGTCTTAAAAAAAAAAAAAACCTGTGGTCCTCCAAACACGACGTCGTTTAGTCTTCTATATACATAACCCTAATTTCAAAATTGGGAGCGGTGATGAGAGAATGAAGAAGAAAGAAAGAGAAGAAATCGAAGAGTTGAGCGAAGAAGAAAAGAAAGCTCTTAGAGGTAGCAAATTCGCACCTCTTCCCCCATCATTACCACCTTCTTCTTCTTCTTCTCGTCCTCAAACCAGGTTTCATATAAACCCCCCCTTTTTTTTCTTTAGGGTTTTTCAATTGATTTCAGTATCTAGTTATTATTTCTCAAAAACGAAATAATAATAATAAAAAATGGAATAGGTTGGCTCATCCTGGTGGACCATTGACGACGAATAAGGCAGCGGCCTTGGCTAAGTTTCTGGAGAGAAAGCTTCAAGATCCCAATGGGTTGGCATCCATTAACCCAGATCTTCTCGAGCGCGCCATCAAAAATGCCCAGGAGACTGTTCTTGCAAGTAAACTTTTTTTTGTTCCTTTTCATAATTAATTGAATTTCTTGATCAATTTTTTTTTTTGTAAGGACCAAAATTTTAACTTTAATTTGCTAGTGTTATTGTTCCTTCAAAAAAAAAATGCTAATGTTATTGTGTTACTGTATTTTTCTGAATGTGTTTTCAAAATATTGGTATTAAAATATTGTTAAAGCAAATAAATGTGATATAAAATACAAATAAATAAACCAATGTTACTGCTTTATTAGAACTTTTTTCTCTTATGAATGTATTATACACACAACAGTAAAAAAAAATAAATACTTTACCCTCATTTTGGCATGGCTTTTAAGTGAGAATATAAGTATATTTATATATATTAATGGGTTCAGGGAATTGAAGAAGTAACCTACCATTAAATTTCTTTATAAATCCTCTGTTTACTTCCTTAATGTGTCAATTAAGTACTTATATTGTTAAGCTTAGGTGTCTTTTGGTAACACTTTGTTTTTTAATTTTTTAATCACAAAATGAAAGTAAAATTTTTGTTTTTAAAAAATTTAATTTTAGAAAATAAAAATGTTTTTTTTTTTCAATTTTAAAAACAAAAAACAAAAGTGTGTTCTGTAAAATTCATTTTCATTTTTATTTTTTGATTTTATTTAAGTCGGGTCAGAAGTTGGGTTCAGCGCCAAGGCTGTGAGGAGGGGTTTTGAGTCCGGGTCTGGTTGTAATCTAAAAGATTGATTAAAAAAAAAACTGTGTAAAAAAAAGATTGAAAGTGATTTTTTTTTGTTTTTAAAATTTTGATTTCTAATTATAAAATTGAAAAATAAAAAGAGTTTTATAGAACATGTTTTTGAAAAATATTTTCACTTTTCCACTTTTAAAAACAGAAAACTGATTAAAAAAGTGTTACCCCACTTTAATATTTTTTCTTTTTGTCCCCTTATGTATGAAATCAGGTACTTCAAGCTCAGGAAGAATTATTAAACATGTAGATTCATTTGGAGACACTGAGACTGAGGTGCTTTTTTACTTTCATCTTCTAACTGAGTAGCTTTTAAAAGTGTTGTGTTTTATTTAATAATGAAAAGTTACAAAATATGTAGGATTGTTTGGAAGAAGAGAGTTCTGAACCAAAGAAACAAAAGAAAAAGAAAAAGAAGAGAAAAAACAAAAACAAAAACAAAAAGGAGAAGGTGAGTAACTTAATACTAATTGCATTTTCTTTCTTTTTTAATTTACTTTTGTTTGTTTAACTTTTGGATCTTTACCACCCAAATCTATTGTGTGGCAGGTGGTGGATCAAGCGTGTACGGTGATAAAAAAACCCAAGAAGAAGTTTAAATTTTGATTGGAATTATTGGGTTTATAGTATCATATAAAAGTCTAATTTTATTGGGTAAATTTCGACGAATAGCTTCACTGGAGAGTTTTTTCTCTTTTTTTTTTTCTCAATTGAGAATTAGGAGCTATCATGTAAGGAAACAGCCCCGTAATAATGTTATTTGACAATTTGATTTAGAAATCTGGCTTTTTAGCTTTGTTTTTAAACAACTTTCTTGTTTAACTATTGATGAATTTAGTTATACAATGGAATAAAAATAACATCAAAGCGTGGTAAAACTGTTAACTCAACTTATTCTTATATACTGGCACTAATATACTGTACAACATTATTAGAAAACATTAGAAGAAAAGGGAAGAAACAAATAATTGCTGCAGTAAACCTAGTAGTAATTATGTTATATGGTGCAGATAGAAAAATAATAGGGGAATTTAGCACGACTTATGTAGGCACAAGTGCAAATATCTTAGTTCTAATAATGCCCATTAACATCTGTATTTCCTCATAAGCAAAACGGTTCTGTGAACAACGCGGTTGCACAGTTGTGAGGGCATAGTCTAGCACCCGGGCAATTTCAGCCGGTGGGATTGGCCGTTCTGTGCATCTCTGCATTTTGTTTACAAAGGTCAACCAAAATCAAAATCATCAACTAGAGTTGGAACTTGAACTTTCCATAAAAAGCTTCTATATCAATATAATGAGAAAGATCTGTATTTATACCTTCACCATGAGTATGGTAGCTAAACAGGATATAATGAGTTCTGAAGGATCAAGAGCATGACAAGTTGCCGAAGGTGTTGATGTTGCTGGAGACTGCTCGAGATGAACCTTAGCTTTATCTCTGTAGGTTGTAGAAGATCTCGTGGATGGCATGTCTAATTCTAAATCCTCATCCGAAAGTTGATTTTGTACGAACACTACAGCCTCCTCAGAACTCTTGAAGCTTTTTCCCATCTTTTCCAAAGAAGACATTACCTGAAACAGTAATAAACTTATATGTGGGAAAATTAAGCAGCTAACAGTTGATCCACTGGTACTGTCAGACATGTGGAAATCAGCGTAGAGTTACTCACTGGAGGAACTATGAAGGGCCAAGTAGTAGCCTTGCCCCCCTCCAAAAAAAGATTTCTTTATAAAAAATATAGATACATATACAAAAATTATATATTATGCAAATAATTTGACCCCTCCAAATAAGTTCACCTAGTTCCGCCACTGTTTACTCATTATAAACTAGCGCATTTACTTTAGTAGTGACTCATTCTTTAGCCCGAGTATACAATATAGAACATGAACATACGTGCTTATATCACAAAGATATACCGAGCTCCAACAAGCTTCAACATTAGGATTAATGATGGCTTGAAGTCTATTGTATGGTTTAAAGATTTGAGCATTTGTAAAAGTAACTATATTAAACAAAAAATTTCATCAAGAAAGAGGAAATGCATGATTAGCACTGTATATGACTTGCAGATACCATGTAAAATGAAAAGGCTATGCATTTGTTAAATTCTCAATACCTGCATCGCTTTACCAGCAATTTTTCTGGCCTTCATTTTTGAAGTGTCAATAATTTCAGCTACCTGAGACCCACATTCTTGGATATTGTGTGAGCAAAAATCCGCGGAGCTTAAGCGACCATCAGGGTCATTTAAACTAGCCAAAGGAGAGAATCCACTATATGTATTGCGTTTTCTCAATGCAAGTAGAGCAGAAGAAACCTTCATATGACAGGAAACAGCTTGAGTAATGTCTCAAAGAAGAAAAAAAAAAGGCACATGATACAAGAAAAGGGTTGAAATCAAAAACAGTTCATGGAAATTCTTGCCTGTTTATTGACTTCGTCGAATTGCAAGAGTACAGCAGCATAATGCTTCTTGAAAGTTTCAGAATTCTTTAAAGAGCTGTCACCATTCTTTTCCTTTTCCAAGACATCGTCATTCATGCACCTCAACATGAACACTACAGCTTCCTATACACGTTTAATGTAATCCATCAGCCCAATTTTTAACTTTGAAAGGATATAAAAAATCTGAAAAAATGTTTAACACCTGAAGTCTAAAGACAGGGAATAAGCAACTAGTAAAAGTGATGGGTGTCAAGTAGAATAACCTTTTTGTCAAGAGCAACAGTTAATTCGGAAATAGCTTGTATGTCAGCTTCTTTTGCCCGAATCTGCGCAAGTGGTGAAGACTGAGAATTTGCTTTGTTTTGTGGGGTAGTGGTTTTGTAGGACACAAGTTTAGCTTGTAAATCAGAATGTGATGCATATCCCTGTTCAAAAAAAATGTTCTTAGACAACTACATACTACAGCATTCACGATTTTTAAAACTATACTATCAAACTTCCAAGTTAAGCTATGGCAGTAGGAAGAAGTAGAGACAATCCTATTATATTATTCACGAGAGTAAAGAAAAAAAGCCCATTAATGAATGCTGGAAAAGCATCTTACTACTGAGGCGCAGCACAAACAACTGAGGAAGACAATATAATTCCAAGAAACATTAAATTTAATGTAATGAATTCAGATATTTGGGTTTTGACAATCAAATTTAAGCAGTTTGATTGCCCGTTTCACTAAGACTTATATGTGAAAAGAATAGTCTGCTTTGCAAGAATACATAACTTTTTGGTCATGAAAGAGGTGTTGGTCATTAAAATAGAGAAACCGCACAAGAACTCAATAAGGGACCAATATAAGAACTATTGACCATAAGCCAAAAAAGTATTGTCATTTGAACAAAAATAATCAAATTTCACAAGCTATACTTGAAGAGACCCCCACCCACCCACAAATTTCCCCCTCTTTTGCTAAGCAAATCATCACATAATTTTAAAGCTGGTTCTCCACTACTAGGAGTCACTAACCTCTTTCTGCCTTAATCCTTCACAAATGTCATGAGTTGATGGGGAAGCATAATGATTTCCAGGGTTATCCACATTGCCAATTGAGACAACCTTTGTGTGCTCATCACTCTTTCCTTCTTTTGGCTGTTTATTGATTTTGCACACATTAAAAGTCTCAAAACAATTGTTGACAATGAAATTGTGCCTTGTGAAAGATGCCGGCAGATTCTCCATTGGATTTAACGGCATGCAATCAATGTCCTGTGATAAAAATAAACACGAACCATGCATTCTCAGTTACATCATTATTCTTTAAAATCAATATGTGAAATCGATGCAACTGGAAGAAGAAAAACAAAAGGATTACCATGACATATTCAACTCCTAAATCAGGTCTGTCAAACTGAATGTGGTACCTACTATCATCAACCGTTAGCACAGTTCCATCCTGAATCTCCCTAGTCCTAGGATGAATAGAAATAACACGTTGTTGAACTGATAGAGGCCGAGCTAAATCAGTAGAAAGCCCTTCCCTGGTGCCGGCACGTAACTCGGCATAATGTGCTCTAACAGACTCCCGGTACTCATTAAGCTTCTCCTTTTCCTCCTTCAAAAATTGCTCTGAAAATCTTCGTGGTCTGCCAAGAGAACTGCATAAACAAGATGTGCAAATTAACCATCCTTTGGTCAATTAATCATCTGCCAGAAGCACATGTGTATTGACAAAGAAACAAGCAGCTGGAAGGAACACAACAGAGAAAAAGAAAAACCTTCTTATTACACCCCATTCAACACGAGTCAATCTTGTAACATGACCTAATCCAACATGAATCAGGTACTCAACAAACTCACTTTTGGCGAACCATGGGTAATCAATCGCACTATAAAACCACTCAAAAGCACACCATCTTCGTGCCTGATACTGATGTAGGCAAGTAGATAGTTTTTCCTGCAAACATAGATCTATAAGTAAATATATAGCAAAATTCAAAGATTCAATCAAGAATCAACTACATTAGACAAACAAGTGACAAATTTAAAGAGATCTAACCTTGAGACTTTGGCTTCCATTACGAAATAAAGAGATGTGTAAATTAGGTCGGTCATCCAAAACTTTCTCAGTTTTATTTACATCTTCTGTAATAAATGGTCTCTGTTTGTTCATCTTCCGTCTACTCCGGGCTTTTGTAGGTATGTTCAACTGGTTTGCAGGATGAACTTCTCTTGTTGATAAAACAGAGTCGTTCACTTTCCCTTTAACACTGCTTTCTGAATATGTAAGATCTAAAGGCTTTGCCAGTTTTCGTGGTAGGCTTGAAGGATAAGACGAGCGTTTGCCTTTACACATAAACCTCTTTGCCTTGTCATTAATCTGAAATCAAGTGCCAAGTTCATAACTATCAGTATTGCCAGTATCAATAGGATTATGCAATAGGAAAGAAAAATTGTAAGTTTCACTATCACAGGAGCTAGACTACAATGAACCCAAAAGAAAATGTTATAGAAAAGGCACATATGAAAATCAAATAGCATAATTTGAGGCTATGATTATGAAAAACTACAGAATTGTAATCACAACAACAGCTAAGAAGGAAACACAAGTTTCAGTTTCTTCTCAGTGCTAAGAATATTTTTTATTTTTTTGTGGGGATCGAACCCCTGCTCCCCAACTCACACACACCCCTCCCATGAAATTGTAGATGGGACAAGGACAAGTATGATCTAATCATTTTTTTGTGAAGCCTTAGTTTTAATATGATGATACCCTAGAAAATATAACATTATTTAACTCTTAATCATTAGAACACACACCTCAATCCTTTGATTGTCACTCTGACAGAGATCAACTTGTAGTTCATTTTCATGTGGCTGCAACTATAAGCATCTTCCATAAGTTCAACATTCTTGCCATAAACCAAATAAATGGTCCAGAAATTAAAATATAAATAAAAAATTTGAAGTTATTGTCCTTACTTTTGAGGGGAAAAACTTCTGTTTACTTTTCTCTATACCAGCATTAAACTCAGGGGCACCCCCCTTGGACTTTCCTAGTTTAGATGCTCTGGAATTAGTATCTTCAACATCACAAACTGCATGATTTTCTTTAAGTTAGATCTGTTAACACTATCACCAGCTTGTATTTATCATTACAGATGACTCTTAATTTTAAAAATTTAAAAGTAAAACATAAAAGAGTTTCAAGTCAAATTATCACAATCATGTTAAAGAGTACCCGTATTTCAAAGAAGGATAAGAGATTACAGAATGGCAAAAATTGTCATTATCCATGATAAATATCTAAAAGCTAATTTCAAAAGATAAACTTCTTACCTGTATCAGCAGTTTCTTCTCGCATCATCAAAGACGTAGTTGCCAGGGTTACCAGGGCATCAAAAGGAGAACCCTCATCTGCAAAAAGAAAGTCAAACTGAATAAAGGGAATAAAAAGGTCTACAGAACCATTGGGAATAAAAAAATTGATTAGAGAAATTTGTTTTGGTAACAGTGGAAGTTAATAAACATTCAAAACCTCCTTTATAAAAAATATACTACGTAAAAATGAGGAAGGGGCATGAAGGAAGGAGTAGCTTGGACCCAGAATTACCTCCTTCATAAAGAGAATTTCTACTTCTTTTCCTTGAATCCTTAGTAATGGACCTAGGACTTTTCACATTCACAACCTCAGTTTGAATTCTTCCCTTAGCACTTAACTTTTGTTTCTCTGTTCCAATATAATCTTCTTCTATGTCATCCAACTGATCACTTACCTTGTCTTTATCGTCTAGCTTTTTTAGAAAATAGTTCTTTCCTTTCTTTTGACCATATTCTGTACCAGCACCTTTTCTACCCATCAAATGATTTCTTGGTATCTCACAATCCTTATTATTAGTTTCTGTGTTCCCTATGCTAAACCCACTAGCCCTGTCATCAACTTTAGCATACTGAAGCTGTCCACTGCTCATTTCAGGTCTAGCACACTAAATACCAAACAAATTGTGAATAATAATTAATTTTTAGCTAGGTTTATGATAAATAAAAATACTGTACGTAAGTTGGTACAAAAATATTACTATACAATTAATTGAATATTACCATCCTACCACCATCTCGATGTGGTGATGGTGAACCACCTTCCATTTTCCTGTTAGGCCTCCAAGAAGCATGGGGGGAACCACTTCTTTGTGAGGCCTCCGTCAGAACCATTGCTAGCTTATGAACACCATCATTATTAACATCCCTGCTATCTTTATCAGCATTTGATACATCAATACGAGGAGTCCTTTTTCGAACAGTGTGAGGTATAATACCTGTAAAGAAAATTTAGATGACTTTTTTTAATTTGATGAAAAATTTAGATGACTTTTTTTAAATTTGATATAAAAGTTAGATGACTTATTACAATCAAAAACTCAAAATACCAAATTTGAAAATGAACAAAAATAAAAAAAAAATAAATAAATAAAATAAAAAGCTATTTTTTCTAAAAAGGAAATCAAGAATACCTTCTTCTAAACAAGGTGAAAAAATAAATAAATAATGAATTTACTTTCTGGCACACAGCAAATTAAGTGCTTTCCAGGTATATTTTTTTACGACTTTGTTGATTTAAAAGGAAGCACCAAAACTATTGCAATAACTTGTATATTCCACGTAGCATTGGAAACATATCATTGCTAAAACGTTAAAAAGACATTGAGATCTGCAGAAAATCACATTAACGCAGAAGCGATTGAAAGCAAATAATTTTTTCCCACCTGTGCGCCTTTTTTTTAACATTGGCAGGCCCCCATTATGTGATGCAGCTGAGTGGAAATGCGAAAGATCTGGCAAAGTCCTGTCTAATCCTTTATTTGTGCTATTATGAGATCTTCCTCGTGTGCCCTTTTGAGGCTCTTGAAATTCTCCTCCAGTCTCATTGCTCTCTTCATCACTGTCACTTACTCCCTGACCGTCACCATAATGGTTAGTCAAACTAACTGCATAAGCACTGAAATTGTTTTTTAAAAAAAAAAAAAGGAATCCTAACTCACTAGTACACAGTAATGATCAGTCATCATTGCTACCAGTCCAGCAACTGAGGCAGTACCCTCAGGAAGAGATAAGTATGCCTGGAAATACAGCCAAAAGAAAAAGTTTAAATCAGAACATTTTATAAGTAGAGGAAGTGTCAGATGAGCTGGAAAACATAACAATTTTGTAAAGAGTATTCCTTATTACCCAAAAAAATGAAGAATGAAGAATTTAGATAAATGAAGAATGCAATGCTTCGTTTTTTTTCTGGCTATTTTGTATCCATTGGGATCCATTTATTAAAAATTTAAATTGGTCCAAGTTGTAGAGCAATATGCTAACCCTAACCAAATTGTTCAAAAAAAAAACAGAGATTTCTTAGATTGTGATATTCACACCAAGATGATAATAAGAAAATAAAAGGAGCAAAGTAAACTCGGTCAATAGCTTTTATATAAGCAAAAATAATAGAATCTAAATTTAACTAGTAAAGTTAAAAGAGGCTAGCACAAGGAAGGTAGGAGTTAACTACACATACCCTATTCATTGAATAGAGGGCCTCAACCATCTCAGATGAACGGTTACGAATCGCAGAAGCCACCTAGCAAAATTAAAAGAATATGCAATAGTTAAGAGTAACTATAACACTGTTATAATGACAGAAGAATAGAACCATTAAATGGCCGTGTGGTTATCCTAACCAAATGTTTACTGCTAGCTCCATGATCATGTATCGTATAAAGTTTAAAATTACAAACAAATATAAACTAACCTTCTTCCAATCTTTCCCATACTTACGATACGCTTCATAGAAACGCTCAAGTTCTCGCTTACTCCACTGAGGCCCTAACATGTCAGACAACTTCCGCTTCTGCATATTTTAGAATTGAGACAAACACCAAAGATCAAACTACAAACTTACCGCATAGGTAACACTCTGTAAGTGTATGGTAAGACTAATAAAGAATATTTACTTTAGGTAAAGAGTGTGTGTGTGTGACGTAAGGAAGAAACATGCTCAATATGGACCATAGACAAAATACAGCAAACTGCCAGCTTTCTATTCCTATAATGGTAATATGTAGACATTTGTTACATACAAAAGAACCAATTAAGAAAACAAAATCAGAGTTCACTGGATGCAATACATCAATAAGTCACAAGCTAAAAGGATAAACAAAAACGAAAGTTAAAAGAGTAACTTTATAAGCTAGAAATAATCACGAGGACCCTGCATAATGTATCAGAGGAATCAAAATGTTGGAAGATCAACAGTATGTCCTACATTTCAGGAAATTATTACTTAAACAAATTATCAGAGGCAACATGTAAAATACTTTAGCAAGTTTTGGTACCAATTTTAGAGACCATCCAAGTAACTTTCTCCTGAAACATTTGGTGAAAAGAGAAATGTTTACATGTTTGTGGTAAAACTATAATCTAGCTAAAATTGAGTATTCGAAAGTTCCTAATTCTTATTTCCCACAATTACAACTTAGGAAAAGAAAAGAAGAAACAAAATAAAATATACAGTACCTTTTCTACAAAAAGAAAGAGCAAGGTAAACAAGCTTCAACACAAAAAGCTCAAACCTCCCACCAGGAAAGGAACACATATTATACATAAATAATCAAGCTTGCAAAATAAGAATAAAATTTCTGAGTTAAAGGACACAGTGATCCAATGAGGAAAATGAGCTCATACTTTCAGCCTACTTCTGTTTATAGGTTCTCCATGTTTGTTAGGAGAAACTTCAATAACGTTAGAAAGCTGCTTATTTCCGTTTCTAGATTTTCTTGAAGGGGCCATGGAGAACTTTCTTAGCTTTCTGAAACACAACAAATATACAAGGAAAGATCAGATTTTTTTTTTAGTTAACATAAATGGACATAGAAAACTCTTCTATTAAGTCAAATGTCTAGTGAACTAAACACGATAATCTTTTTCTTTCGCTCCCCATTATCAACTTATAATAAACCAAATAAAAAACGCTATTTTCTCTAACCCATCGAAGCTCAGCATTACAAACAAACAGACACCTAAGCATAAATGTTTGCCCGCTCGGAAAAAGGAAACGAGAAGAAAAAAATTCCACTTGCAATTTCTACAATTACAGTAATAAAATTCGCAATAACTAAACATACAACTCCAAAACAAAATCCCAAAAACCAGTAATTTGAACGGAAACACGACTACCTACTCAAAGATTGAGCTTTAAAAAAGACGAAGGACAAGATCGTCAAAAATCCACATTCTTCTCCTGTTCTAAATTCACTCGACAGCCAAAAAAGACACAAGAAAACCCTAGAAATCGAGAGAAAAACTTGCAATTAAACAATTCGAAAATTCCAAACCACGAAAAACAAAAGAAAATTGCAGCCGAAGAGAAAAGGAGTGGCTCACCAATCGAATCGTTTTCACATTCAGAGCCGTTGGGCGATCGAGAGCGAAGCAAGTAGTGGTGATGATGATGGGATCGCAGGAAGAGGAAGAAGAAGATGATGATGATGAATGAGAAACTGAGGGCATAACCGCGAAACTTTAAAATAAATACTTTACAGAATTTCATAATTTTTGCCTCGGTTTTCTTATTTATTTATTTAATTAATTAATTATTGAATGGAAAATACAAAAGAGGGCCCAGCTCTGCCTGCGTGACTCGACAGGTTCAGTCTCTCTTCGCACGTGGTGATGCAAATTGCAAATGACTGTTCTGTCGTCTTGTGTCGTGGGCTTCACTTTTTAATGGGCCTATAATGTACTGGCCCATAAATTAGTTGTCCAGTTTAATTGACCAAATTTGAGCTGGACCCAATTGGGTTATATTGACAAGAGGTAGACAAGATTAAATTACTCTATATTTTTTTTTCTTTTATTTTTATCCTATTTTTTAAAGTTTATCACTTTTACTTTTTTTTTAGATATTGTACCAATTTTACCCCTGTCACTTTAAGATACTCTGTGACTCTCTTGTGTCAAGGTATTTTGGGTACAATACACATAAAAAGAAGTATGTTTCAATTAAATATAAAATTAGTGGTAAATTTGATTAATAAAAGTGGTATTTTTCAACTTACCCCTATTGACAAGCTCAAAGAATGGTTAAATCTCACGTTGTAAAATCAACTTTAATTACAAAACTACCGGATCTTTATAATGAATTTTAAAAATGAGACAAATGCAACACCTCTTCTTTCCCAAATCACATGCTTATTGTGGATGGTGGAAAAGGTTTCAAGTGGCGATCAAAGCCATCGGATGGGTAGTTTCGAATGTATTTCGGGCCACTCCAAGGCCGATATGATATAGTTGGGAGGGATGAGCTTTTTGAGAGGAACATAACCCAACTAAGGAAAGGAACGGATGGTATTTTTTAGTATAGAAATATCATTTATATAATTTTTTTAAGTTGTGCTTTTTATATTAAAAATTTGTAACGGTTCCATCTTAAAATTAATTAGGATAAGTTTATAAATTCCTCTTTTTTGTATCTACTAATTAAAAATAGCCTCATATTATATTTCATTAAAATTTACTCACTTTTGTGAGTGGGTTGCCTAATATATTTTTGTCCTAGCACATAATTAACATTAACCTAAAGGGTATAATAGGGACATCATCTATAAAAGTGGGTATAATTTAAAGAATATGGAAATGAAGGTAAAAATAAAAATAAATAAAGTAAAGTAAGTATACAATGTAATTTCCTCAAACTAATTAGTGATAAATCGAGTAGCTTATATTCTTACATATTACTCAATACTCTACTATTTATTTTATGTGGGACTTTGTCCACTATAATGAAGATGGGGACGGGGAGCCCTCCCTATACATTCTTTGTTCCGTGTGCATTCCTACTCGATAGTATTATCATTAGGAGCTATTCTTTGATGGCATGTTTACTAATAAGTAATGAGAATCAATAGTAAGATAATCATTCTCTTACATTTGTTTACTTGCATTATTAAAATTAGGAAAGGGAGAAAAGAAAGGGAGAACTTCCCCCACCAATTTTGTAAGGAATGTCATTAAGGGCATTGGATTTTATTATTTTATTTTATTTTTAAAATTAAATATATAATGACAATTTTGTCTTTTAAAATATGTCTTACAAAATGTTGACCGAGGTTTCGGCAACTAATAAAATATTATAAAGTTAGTGAGTTGTAAGAAATTGAGAGAAGGATTTTTACGTGGTTGGGGCGTTAATGAGCCTTAGTCCACGAGTCTTTGTTATTTATGGATGTCTTTAATACAGAGAATGTATTTGGGGAGTGTTTCACTCTTATAAATACAGAGAATGTTCTTGGTGAGTATTTACTCTACTTGCTCATATGCAGCCCAAGATTCTCGATCCCATTTAATGAGCTTTGAGGGGGTATTTATAGTGTTTTTAGTGGGGTGATCCCCAGAATTGTCCTTACAAGTGTATCTGCAAGTATCCATAAAGTTGGGCATTCCCAATTAATATACCATGGGTAATGCATGGTCAAATCCCTAGGTGTTGTAGGGTTTTTATGTGGAATGACCTTATTGTCTTTTGACTGATGTGACTCTTCACAGCGTAGCCGTCGCTAGACTTAAATGATCATTACTGTGCAGCTGCTGGTTGGAGGTTGTACCGTCAGACTTTATTGCGTGTAGCAGTCCCAACACGCTTCCCCCCATGCGGCATTTAATGCGACTTGATTGCTCAGGAGAAACCTGACACCTCGCGGAGATGCCTTAGCGTTACTCGAGCTTCCGGGAGCATATGGAGTTCCATATGCCTTCTCCGGGAGCTACGTCCTGGACGCTACCTTATGGCATAAAGACTTAGCAAATATTGTAAATTGCTTGATCCACGTGTCCTTATCTGGTTGGTCCACGTACATTGGGCAAAATCAGGGGCAACACAAAATAACTACCATATAATATAGTTTAACTCAAAAAGGCAATTTAGTCAATTTAAGCATTTCGATAACGTTTCCTAATAAAGTAAACAAGATAAATTATAACTATTCCATTTCTAAAAAAATTTAGTAAACAACATATTACAAATATTGATTCCGATTATTTTTCATTTATTCCGTTATATTTCTCCATTAATTTATTCTGTTTCTGATTACTGTACAGTAAACGTGTCATGAGTGTGTCATTTCCGCTTATGGCAAGGCAAGTATAAATTTTAATATGTATCAGATTGGAGTTACTTTTTACAATATTCTAAAGTGATATTTTTTGTAAGATAAGTTAAATTATAACAATGCATTATTGTTTCGTAATGATGTTGTAAGATGTTGATGAAGATATTTGAGTGATTAATATTATAATTATTTAGGAGGCGTTTGGTTGGGAGGAATGAAAATATATAAATAGAAATGGGAATGGGAATATGAATAGGAATGGAATGGAATAAAATTTAAAATGTATAAAAAAAAAAATTGATAAAAAAATCATTAATTTTTTTTTTCTTGTTACATTGGAATGGTCATTCCTTTCTTTTTAAAATGGAATAGTCATTCCACCAAAATGGTGGAATGTCATTCCAATACCTTAAAATGCAACCAAACAAAGGAATAGAATGAAAATTGTTTCAATTCCATTTCACTACCTCCAACCAAACGCCACCTTAAATTTTTCTATTGTAATACCATTTTGATTATTTGGTAATATTTGTGTAATGAAAAATATGTCCTGTTCTTTCATGGTATTTAAAGTGTTTTTCTTTTTTCTTTTTTTGGAAAGGAACAAGTAAAAATGTTTTTTTTTTTCAATAGTATAAAAAAAGTGTTCAGAACAATTAAAAATGCAAGGCTAATGTTTTGATGGGTTTTGACTTTTGTGACTTTGTCACTTTGGGTGGTGCAATTAAGAGTTCCCACTTGAATTTTGGGGCTTATAAGTTGCACTAAAAAGTACAAACTTTCAATTTTGTAGTTTCTTTATAATTGATTCTCACACACATCACATATCAATTTAGTCATATTATATGTCCTAAGTCTCTTGTCTGAAATATAAAAGTTTTGTATTTATTATAAAAAATGTTCTTCGCCATTTTTTTATATATATAATTTCAACTATTTAAGCAACTTTCTAATTGCATCTAATTTTAGCTCAAAAAAGTGACCATATAAATCAACACAATTATTTTCTAATCTAAGCAAGAATATATCACTAGTAGTTCTAAGTGTGAACCAAATTCTTCAATAAAGAAATCAATGTACTTAATTTTTTCTTTTTTAATATTAATTTTAGAATAGGCTGGTTTTAAAATTGGCATTTTAAACCCATAGTAGGTAATAGAAAAAAGCGTTCATATATAAATTCGAAAAAATAAGTTATAAGATCATCACAATTTACATCGAATGTGATCAAAGAATGAACTTCATTCAACAAAACCAAACATGGCTTTACATAGATCATCTTTGATAAATATTCCAAATTTGATACTAAATTTAAATAAAAAATAAATTAATAATATATTTAACCAAATGTTTATAATTAAGTATGTAAAGGAACAAAATCATCTTATATTTATTATATACATACTTAAAAACAGTAAATAAATAAATAAATTTTTAAAGAGGTTTAATTAATAAATTATACTAATTGTTAAAAATAAATAAATGAAATATTTTTTTTCTAAATTTAAATCACAATAAATAATAAATAAGTGATATTGATTAGTGATTAGTGGTAAAAATGTAAATTTTCAAAAATTAATGTGTATCAAATGTGACATATTGTATTTTAGGTAATATTTTACACCTTTTTTTTTTAAGATAAGTTAAAATATTATCCATCACTTTTCTAACATTCCACTAAAAATATATATTAAAACTATATATATACATATATTATTAGTTTCACAATATGTCTTAACATTATAAGAACCAAATTAAAGTTTACATGACCAATCAAAGACGATTCAATTCTAGCTAGGGATATTATTTTTAAACGCTACGCAAGTATACGCAATCAAGTAGTAAATCTCACACAGGTGAGGTCGATCCCACAGGGAATTGGATTAAGTACCACTAAATTATACTTATGATTCTATTCGGTAAATCAAAAGCAATTACGGTTTAAAAACAGTAAAATTTGAAAGAAATTCAGAAAACTTAATAACACAGTTTAAAGTTGAGCAAGATGAGACAATAGGGAGGAGAATCCTGTTGTTGTTTACCCAAATCGTTAATGATTAATTACTATCCTATTCTTGGGGTGAATGACAGATTATAAAATAACCTAGCTCCTTTCAGATCTTCTAGATTCTAAATCACATGTTATCTAATTAATTCCTTAACTAAACTAACATGAAATCAGCATTAAGCAATAATCTACTCGTCACATAAGTCATGTAAATACTTTCGTTTCACATAGAACATTGATTATCTTAATTTTAGCATTCTCAATTCTCACTTTTCAGATTTTGAATTGAGATCATAGAGCATGCACAAGGTGATCAATCTTAAACATGAAATTAAACACAAATTAAGATAATTTCACACACAAGAATGGAGGAATGGTAATTAAACATTAACTAGGAAAACATTAAACAACAATCATCATCCTCCCTAAATGGGAAATTTAGTTTAAACAAATCCATAACCATTCCTATAAACAATATTCAACATAAATAAATTAAAGAGAATAAAGAAAAGAATCAAGCCAGGATGAATATCGGATCTTCACTTGAATCTCTACGCTCTTCCGCCGCTCTCGGCTCGTGTTTTAGTGGTTCCAAATCGCTCTCCCCGACTTCCAATCGCAGCTTTTCTATTTATACTTGAATTTTAGTGGTTCGATGGACGAAAATGCCCCGGTCCGTACGGATCTCGCCGCGCCAAGCTTCCTCTCGCCGCGCGAGAATTTGCCAATTTTAGGTGCTTTCGTTTCTCGTAACCGCTCAGCAACGAGCCTCTTCATCGCCGCGGCCGCATATGGAAAAACTCAAAAATTAAGTTTTTCTTCGCCGCACGTCTTTCAATGAATTTCTGCACCCGAGACCTCTTTTACTCCAAAGAACCTGAAAACATAGAAAACAAGCGTAATTCCGTCCCAACACAGCTAAAGATGCACATAAATTGGATCCAAAACATAGGCTAAAAATAGCCTAACAAACTCCCCCAAACTGACTCTTTACTCGTCCCCGAGTAAACTAAGACTAAACTCAAAAAAAAAAAAAAAAAAAAAAAAAAAAAAAAAAAACTGACAATGATAGCTGAACTTTCCAACAATTAAATTGTTACCACCACCTGCACGACTTCAATCCATTAATAACCAGAATTTCAACTTGCCAACTCTAAGAACTAAGTTGAATGTGCAATTTACAAGTAAGTAATTCATACAAACCTAAAGCACCGCAATTCCCATCAATATCACAACTGTTCTAACTTTCCAACTTCCCACTAACACATGATCAATAAGTTTGAATGACATACTCCTCTCCACTAATGTTGACAAATTTCTATTTGGAATCAATAGGTCTTTTTCGGTTAAAATCACATGGCTTAGGTACATGGGTAGGTGAGAAGTCATTTAGGCTATACTATACCATAAGCACAATTATACCAAACAAGCCTAGACATTTATTTTGCTTTCTTTCCATATATCCCAAAAACAGAAATAAGAGATTACAATTTTTTTCCTTATGTGTGTGCCTCATAATTTTCTTAACCTTTTTTTTTTCTTCAAGAAGACACATTTTTTTCTTTTTTTTTCATAGGCACAACACACAATATTCTTATTTTTTTTCAATCTCTCATTCCTACACTTTATATTTTTTCACTTACAGCACTTATTCCCCCCCCAAACTTGCTTCAAGGCTCATGGCATAATAAGGTATGTTCAGGGTGAAAAGAGTTGAAGATAACGAATTCAAATTTCGCCTAAGTTGGTGAAAAATTTTTAAAACAGGCTAAGGCTCAACTTTGGGTATACTAAGGATAAAACTTTTTTTAGGTAGGCTTGAAAGGCTCAATCGATCCAAAGAAAATTTGCCTAAATCATTTTCCAAACAAAAATCATCAATGATTTCGCTTCAAGAGAGTATGTCAAACAAATTCTATTCCATGTTCAATCAATCATTCCACAATCCAAATAGAACAGAGGTGATACGTGAGAATAGCAAATGTTTTAAATCTACATGAATCACTTCCTAGCACACATCCAATTTAATTCAAACAGTTGCAAGTCAAGCACACAGTTATGTTTCAATCCATTGCACAAGTGAATAACAACAATTCAATCCATCTTTCAATTTAGCTATCACGCAAGACTAAAAAAAACTAAAACAAACTAAACTAATTAAAAATAAACGCGAAAAAAAAATAAATTAAGTTTCTCCCCCCAAACTAAAATGCACATTGTCCCCAATGTGTGAAAATAAACCAGGGTGAGAGAGACTTACCTGAGCCCCATCAGAAGGGATCAAGTCCACCCTTTGCATTCAAAAGAGCCCTCGCACTAAATGAAGAAAATTTACCACCAATAGTGTTGATTTCAGAGTTTTGCACAAGAGTAAGCTCACCTTCAGAACTACCACACATCAATCTTTTCCAACGACGCTGAATCGTTCGAAGTCGCTCTTTAGGCTTTGCTTTCTTCTTATCGCCTTTTAACAATGTAACCCTTCACCACCTCAATCTTGCAAATGTAGGAATGTCACGGGGGCAAAAACATTAAAATTGACCTCTTCATCTTGGACTCGCAACTTTAACTCCCCCTTTTGAACATCTATTAATGCTCGACCCGTGGCCAAGAATGGTCTTCCCAAAATAATGGGAATAGTTGAATCTTCCTCCATATCAAGAATTAAGAAATCAGCAGGGAAGATAAACTTACCAACCTTCACCAGTACATCTTCAATTATGCCACGAGGATGAGTTAGAGAACGATCCGCTAGTTGTAGAGTCACTGTTGTGGGCTTTGCTTTTCCCAATCCTAGCCTTTTGAAGACAGCGTACAACCCGCATTAGATTAATGCTTGCTCCCGCATCACATAGAGCTTTAGCTTCCACCGAACCCCCATATGAGCATGGAATATTGAAACTACCCGGATCTTTAAGCTTGGGCGGTAGTTTCTTTTGCAAAATGGCGCTACACTCCTCAGTTAATGCCACTGTTTCATAGTCCTCCATTTTTCTCTTCTTAGACAATATCTCCTTCATGAACTTCACATAACGTGGCATTTGTTCCAAGGCTTCAGCAAAAGGAATGTTGATGTGTAGTCTTTTGAAGACCTCTAGAAATTTTGTAAATCGCTTGTCTAGATTGGTCTTTCTCGTGAGTCTCCCGAGGATAAGGTATCTTCACATGATGATCAATACCGATTGGTGGAGACCGTCATGGTGGTGGTGCAGTGGCTATCGTAGTTTTTATTTCTATTGATGTTGGAGTTGGTCGATTGATCTTTAACCCCATCTTCAACTGGTTGCTTGCCACTAGGTCCTTCATAACTCTTTCCACTCCTCAAGGAAATTGCTTTACATTGCTCTTTTCCTTTTGCCTCACTAGTGCTAGGTGAATTTCCTTGAGCTTGGTTTGCCACTTGAGTAGACAATTGTTCCATTTGAGTTTCTGTAGTTTTAATAGAGGCTCTAGGGCCTCCATCATGAATTGGAGCAATAAATCAGCCTTGGATATCGAGCCTCCACTCAGACTTTGTTGTTGGTTTTGCTGGTGCCGATTTCTCGCCGGTAGAACCCCCGTTGGTTGTGCCCATAATTATTATTTTGGGAGTAGTTCCCAATGGCTTTTGCTTGATCCATTGGCAAATTATCCACATCCGCTCGACACTCGAAAAGTGATGGTTGCCTCCACATATCTCACAAATAACTTGGGTTCGTTTAGCTTGCCCCGCAATCCGCCTTTGTCAAGGCCTCAACTCGAGCCGTCAATTTTGTGATGGCATCAACCTCTAGCACACCAAATACTTTCTTAGTTTGACTCCTTTCAGCTGGCCACCGCCGATTATTTGCAGCCATCTCCTCCAATAGATCGTAAGCCTCATTAGCACTCTTTCTCATAAAAGCTCCACCAGCTGCTGCATCTATTAGAGTTCTAGCGTTACCAACCAACCCGTTGTAGAAGTTGTGAACCAGCATCCACTTCTCTATACCGTGATGAGGGCACTTTTTGATCAGATCTTTAAACCTCTCCCAAGCCTCATAGAGAGATTCATTATCTTGTTGGCGTAAATTGTTGATTTCTCCTCTTAGCTTTGCAACACTTAATTTGGAGGAAAGAACTTTGACAAGAATTTTGTTGCCGCATCATTCCATGTAGCAATAGAATTCGGTGGCAAAGAATTCAACCAACTCTTGGCTCGTTCTCCGAGCGAGAATGGAAACAACCTCAATCTAATGGCATCGTCGCTAACTCCATTAACTTTAAAAGTTTCACAAAGTTCCATGAAGTTAGAGAGATGCAAATTAGGATCTTTAAGGAGACCACCAACCGAATCAAGACCGCACCATTTGAAGGATGGCAGTTTGATCTCGAAGTTGTTTGCATCCACCGCGGTGGCCTAATACATGACCGCACTCCCGTCGAGTAGGGAGAATGTAATCTCTCAAGCTACGCCATTAGCTTCGATCTTCCACAAGCCGCCACCATTATTACGCCCATTGTTCCCAACATTATTGTTCACATTGGTACCATGATTTCGATGTTTCGCCAGCTTGCCGAAACTCTTTCGCCTTCTTGTTCTTTCGATTCTTCCCGCAAGTTTTCTCAATTTCAGATCAACCGGTAATATGACCGATTGTCCTCGACGCGCATGCACTTAGGATTCCCGAAATAGATCAAGAAAATATTGCAAGAAAAAGGTTAGAAAAATCAAGAAGAGAAAATATACCAAAGTGTAAGTTAGTATAATTTTATGTAATATTAATCTTTAACAATTCCCAAGAACGCGCCAAAAAACTTGTTGCTATATTTTTAAACGCTACGCAAGTATACGCAATCAAGTTAAAGTAAATCTCACACAAATGTGAGTCGATCCCACGTGGAATCGATTAAGTACCACTAAATTATACTTATGATTCTATTCGTAAATCAAAAGCAATTACGTTTAAAAACAAGAAAATTTGAAAGAAATTCGAAAACTTAATAACACAAACTTTAAAGTTGAGCAAGATGAGACAATAGTGAGGAGAATCCCGTTGTTGTTTACCCAAATCGTTAATGATTAATTACTATCCTATTCTCGGGGTGAATGACGATTATAAAATAACCTAGCTCCTTTCGCATCTTCTGTGATTCTAAATCACATGTTATCTAATTAATTCCTTAACTAAACTAACATGAAATCAGCATTAAGCAATAATCTACTCGTCACATAAGTCATGTAAATACTTTCGTTTCACATAGAACATTGATTATCTTAATTTTAGCATTCTCAATTCTCACTTTTCAGATTTTGAATTGAGATCATAGAGCATGCACAAGGTGATCAATCTTAAACATGAAATTAAACACAAATTAAGATAATTTCACACACAAGAATGGAGGAATGGTAATTAAACATTAACTAGGAAAACATTAAACAACAATCATCATCCTCCCTAAATGGGAAATTTAGTTCAGAAACAAATCCATAACCATTCCTATAGCAATATTCAACATAAATAAATTAAAGAGGAATAAAGAAAAGAACTGTTTGAGGATGAATACTGGATCTTCACTTGAATCTCTACGCTCTTCCCCGCCGCTCTCACTCGTGTTTTAGGTTCCAAATCGCTCTCCCCGACTTCCAATCGCAGCTTTTCTATTTATACTTGAATTTTAGGGTTCGATGGACGAAAATGCCCCCGGGTCCGTACGGATCTCGCCGCGGCCAAGCTTCCTCTCGCCGCGGCGAGAATTTGCCAATTTTAGGTGCTTTCGTTTCTCGTAACTCGCCGCGCGAGCTCTCTTCATCGCCGCTACGTATATGGAAAAACTCAAAAATTAAGTTTTTCTTCTCAAAGACGTCTTTCAATGAATTTCTGCACCCGAGACCTCTTTTACTCCAAAGAACCTGAAAACATAGAAAACAAGCGTAATTCCGTCCCAACACAGCTAAAGATGCACATAAATTGGATCCAAAACATAGGCTAAAAATAGCCTAACAATTATCGCGCGCCTAGGCATGTTAAAAAGATCAATTTAGTTAGAGCGGGTTAGAGTTTTGATCCGATCGATCACTTATGATCCAAAACATTCAGATACTTATTGGATCTCAAATCAGATATGCTCCGCCCTGCCTAATTTTTTCTGGATCAGAATATATTTAAAAAAAAAAAAAAAAAAAAAACTTAATTCAAGACTCAGACCCCGAACCCGGACCCCTTGGGACCCGAACCCAAATCGAGAACCAAGCTCGAGACCCAAGCCCAGACCTAGACCTGAGACCTGAACCCAGACCCGAACCTGGGACCTGGACTCGGAACCAAACCTAAACTCGGACCTAGTCCCAGACCCAAACACGAACCCAAACCTGGACTCAAGATTGAGACCCGAACCCAAGACCCGAGACCCGAACCTAGGACTAGACTCGGACCCAAACTCAGACACAGACCTAGACCTAGACTCGAGACTTGAGATGCGAACCCAGGACTGAAACTCGAACTCGAGACCCAAATCCAGGACTGAACTCAGACCTAGGACCCAGACCCAAACCTGAGAACCAGACTAGACCTGGGATCCGAACTGAACCCAGGATCTGGACCCAAACTCAAACCCGAACCCGAACTTGTGACCTCGACTGGGCCCCTAGACCTGGACCTAGACCCGAACCTAAGACCGAGACCCGAACCTAGGCCCGGGGTTCGGGACCTAAGCCTGATGGGACCAAACTTGAGACTTGGACTCGAGACTCGATACCCAAACTCGGGACCCAACCTGGACCCGAACCCAAACTCGGACCAGGGACCTAGACATGAGACCCGGACTTGGACCCAAATTTGGACCCAAACCCGTACCTGGACATGGGACTCAGGTTCCAAAGAACCCAAACCCAGACCTGAGACACGGACCTAAACCCAAACACGGACTATGGACCCCGACCTAAACTCGAGACTCAAGACCCGAGACCTAGACCTAGACCCGAACTTGGGACCTGTACCTAGACTCGGACCCAAACCCAGGACCCCGACCCGAACCTGAGACCTGGAGTCGAACCCGAACCCAACCTATATTTGGTGTTGGGGTCAAGTTTATTGAAAATATATTATAACTTTATACAATCTATTAATACAAGTCAATACCAACTATAATATTGTATTAAATAATACTAATACAAAAATAAAATAGATATAAAATTATAAGCTTAGATATAAATTTAAAATTCTTTTGAAAAAAGTTAGGTTGGATCAGATTCGATCTGAATAAGTCGGGTTGGATTTAGTAGCTCTATTATTTATACTATTTCTGGATACAATAACAATTCAAGAAAAGAGACCTTAACAGTCACTAACAACCTCCAACCACTCTAACTGATTCTAACTAATTTTTCTTTTTATATAATAATAGAATTAATTGTTTATATATTCTAACAAGGTAAAAAATTTATATTAGTTAAAGTTTCAGGGGTAAAAATACTAATTTTTAACAGTAAAAGATTCAGAATTTAATAGAAATGGCATAATTATGTAACTGTTATATTTTTAGAAGAATTTTTAGTAAACCGTATATTTTAAGGGGCATGATCAAATAATATCGAAAATTCATAAGGTAAAAATACTAATTATTCCATAATATTAATAATAGAGGAAATTACACTCACTATGAGATTTTAAAAGTTGTTTACTTAAACATGGTACTTTTAACTTTAACCAATTTATATGATATTTTTTTTAAGTATTTTTATGGTATTTGATATATCATACATATGAAAATTAGGTTTTCAAAGCCCATATTTAATTTTTTATTTGTTTTTAGGCAGTTTTAATTGTCACTGGTGTTGGAAAATGTCACTGGAGTTTGTTGTCGGCATCAGAAGTTGCTGGAGTAGTTGTCGGTGTCAGAAAAGTCGTCAGAGTTAATGTAAGCGTCAAAAAAGTCGTCAGAATCGGTATTGTCGCTGGAAAAATCACCAAAAAATACCAAGTAACTGGTTTTTTAATGACGAAACTGGTTTCTTGGTGAATTTTCAGGCGACAATGCCAATTTCGACGATTTTTTCGGCGCCACAGCAACTCTGGCGACTTTTCTGACACTAGCAGCTACTCTGGCGACTTTTTCGGCACCAACAGTAAACTCTTGAAAAGTCATCGAAATTGGCATTGTTGCCGGGAAAATTACCAAGAAATTGGTTTTTCCGGTTTCTTCATCAAGAAAACGGTTTCTTGGTGATTTTTTCGTCGACAATGTTAATTCTGACGACTTTTCCGGCACCGGCACCGGCAACAACTCCGATGACTTTTCCGACACCTATAGCTACTCTTACGACTTTTCCGGCACCAACAACAAACTTCGACGACTTCCTGGCCCCAGTGACAACTTCGGCGATCACTGAAGTTTCAAGTTTCATTTGTTTTGTTTTTTTTAAAAAAAAAAAAAATATGAAAAGAATTTTAATGTTTTATATAGTAATTCAAAATGACATATCCCATATATATATTATATTTTTATTCTAAATATCATATTTTTTTCTATTAAATTTCCTTGCTATATTTATATAAACTAGTTTTATTTTTGGGTAAATACTATTTTGGATCCTGTGTTTTGCAAAAGTTACTAATTGGACTCTCTGTTTTGTTAATTGACAAAATGGACTCTGTATTTTCCAAAATTGTACAAATAGGACCCTGAACTGATTTTTTTGTCAAAATAAAACTTAATAATAATCTAATCTAAAGATGTTATGACAAAACTGGTTATATTTTCAGTATCTGTTCATGTTAGAAATTGTCTTAAAGTTAGTTATATTAAAAAATAAAATTGTTGAAAATTGAGCTCAGAGTCTTATTTTTACCATTTTAGAAATATAGTATTCATTTTATAATTTAACAAAATAGATAATTCAATTAATAACTTTTATTAAATATAAGATTTAAAATGGTATTTACCTTTTTATTTTTAGAAAGAAATAAAGGCTACAAAACCTAGTTTCATTTAGTAGGAATAGGAATAGGTAAGATCCTCAAAATGCACTTAAATATCATTAAATGGTGTGGGCCAATGAACTTTGAAATAAAAATGTTGCCAAAAATGATGTCATAACGTTGAATGTAAGGATTCTTCTAACTGCTAAATTTGATGTCTCTTTACTATTACTACTACTATTTTCATTTATTTAAGTTAAAGACCACTTTTGAGGCTTCAACTATAAATGACCTCAAAATAGTTTAAAATAAATATAATTTTTGCTCCGATCTATAAAACCATATTCTATAAATTTTTAAGTTACTTCAAATTTCACTCGAATTATTATAGTTATCAAATCGTGTCTCTCTATCCAAAATTCTGAAGGCACAAATAGTTGTGGTAGTAGTATAGGTGTAATTCAATAAATTTGAAATAATTTAAGGAGCACAATTCTACAATAACATACTATATGAGTTATTAAATAGTTACGAGTCAATTTCTTAAAATATTACATTAGTTCTTTTGAATAGAAGGATCCGATTAGGTTATTATAATAATTCAAGAGAAATTTACACACAAATTTGATACATACTTATATAATAAGGTGGCGTTTGGTAACATTTTTTTAATCAGTTTTTTGTTTTTAAAAGTAGAAAAGTGAAAATATTTTTCAAAAACATGTTCTATAAAACTGTTTTTACTTTTCAATTTTATAATTAGAAATCAACATTTTAAAAACAAAAAAAATCACTTTCAATATTTTTTTAAACAGTTTTTTTTCTTAATTAATCTTTTAGATTACGATCAGACCCGGACCCAAATCCCCTCCCTACGGCCCTGGCGCTAAACCCGGCTTTTGACTTGAACCTGAATCCGACTCGGGACCTAGACCCGACTTAAATAAAATCAAAAAATAAAAATAAAAATGAACTTTACAGAACACACTTTTGTTTTTCACACTTTTGTTTTCTGTTTTTAAAATTGAAAAACAAAAGTGGTTATAGAACGCATTTTTATTTTTAAAAAATAAATTTTTTAAAAACAAAAATTTTACTTTCATTTTGTGATTAAAAAATTAAAAAACAAAAGTGTTACCAAACGGTACCTAAATAATTGTAACGAATCATTCTTGTTTAAGATAGATCCCACTTATCAAAAGTGATTTATGATATAAGAGTGTGTGTAATTTACATGTGCACATATTATTGTAACAAAATTACATGGTAATAGTTCAATGGGAAATTCTATAAATAATAGTAATAGAAAACTATCATCTGATAAATAATATTTGAAAAATAATTTGATAATTTTCTAAATAGTAAACTCCTAAACGGGTGTTTTGTATTGTAGGTCCATGAAGGCCCAATAATATAGTGGGCCCATTATAGCCCAGTGCTCAACCCAATACTTTTCAATAAATGCAACAAAAGATTTGCAAAACCAACCCATTCACCAACTTTATTTTTTTAATAATAATAACTATTATTATTTTTTATTTAAAAGAAAAAAAAAAGAAAGGGTCGCCGACATTTGGATGATAAAGATACGGTTGCTACCAGAGAAAGAGCAATAGTACCAAATCTTAAAAAGTTCCACTTGTGGCCAAATGTTGTCCAAGTCAAACAAAACCACTTTCTACTTGCTTACCGGCTACCCCGGTTGCCCAATCAATGGTCACCAAGGCTGCTATCACAGGCTATACCCAATTACCGGTTTTACCCGCTGCAAGGAATTACTCTATTATTATTAGGCTCTTTGTCTTGTGAATTTTTACATGTATCAAATTATGTTAAGTTCATTCAAAATACAGCCTGAACTAGATTGTTGTATTTAAAGACTTTTGTCTAATTTCATTTAATTTTATTATTTCAGTGATTGTTTATGTACTAAACCATGCTTCTGACTTAGATATCTACCAAATCATACACTTCGAACTTTGACATGTACTAAATTATGGCTTCTGAACTTTCATCCATATTAGATTTTTTTTACTAAAATTAAAAAAAAAATTCTTAAATCTAACAATCTCAATAGTTTATGATGTATTTTTAACGTTTAGAGAACATTATTATTATTATTATTATTATTATTATTATTATTATTATTATGCATTAATAACACACCTTACCTACTCCCTCTTCTCACCGTCGACTCACTACGAGTCTCCGAGTTTTGACACTGCCCCGATGCTGACACTAATTTAATCTCAACCGTCCATTCTTCTTCAACACATCTCCACCATTCATTTGTCGGAGTTACCAACACCTCCATATTATCAACCCCTCTCTCTTTCTCTCTCTCTCTCTCTCTCTCTCTCTCCATATATAATCATAGTTTCTTTACTACCCTTTGTTTGGCTCTTTAACGGAATTTAATGCCACACCAACTCACGCGCCACGTTACCACGTGCCAAACCCACTTACCCTGTTTATTCCTTTTTTTTTTTCAACTGATTTATTTGTAAAATTTTATAATAATGTTTGTTGTGCATTTTTTTTTACAGGTTAACTAACATTATTTACAATTTACTTATATTTAATTATATTTTTAATTATTATTTATAAAAAAAATATAATAATATTCAAAAATTATTATTAATTATAAAATTTAACCGTAATACATTTATGTTTATAATACTTTTATTTTTTTTTTTAGAAACATCAAATATTCAAACATTATTGACAATTACAAAGTTTAACCATAATACTTTTAATTTTATAATACTTCTTTTTTTTTCTAGAAATATTATATTCTTTTTCTATTTTTTAATAAAAATAATAATAGAAAAATATTATTTTGGTAACTGATTCTTTAAGAAATATAAATGTATTTTTTATTTTATTGTTTGAAAATTAAACAATAATAAATACGTGCAATAAATTTAAATTTGGATTATAATATTAAAAAAATAATTTATGTTATATGATCACATTTAATATAATAAATAGAAGATAAGATAAATATGTATAATGTATAGTGAATTTAAATTTGAGTTGTAATATTTTAAAAAAGCTACATTTAGTAAACATAGATATATTTTAAATTTTGTAAACAATATCAAATTAATTTACATTTATTTGTTATTAAAAGAATATTTAGAATTTACTTGACCCATTTTTTCCACTTCCTGTAGTTTTTTATTATTATTATTTTTTGCAAATCTATTACTGTAATATTTGGTGAAAAAATATAGATAATAAAATAAAGAATTACCATGTACATAGATAAATAAAAAGTTCTTGATAAAATTTGAGGGAGAAGATATTTTTACACACAGCATTTCTTGTTTTTTTCTTTTTTTTTTTTTTGAAAGACACAATAATGCTCGTTTTAAAGTTAGAAAGATAACTCAGTAAATATTTATCTTTTTGACCCTAAAAAGAGAAAAATCTGTCTTTCTTCACTTTTAATAAAATATTCGAATTTTATTATTCTATTGTTTTCTTTGAACATACTTTTAAATTACTCAAAAAAAAAAAAAAAAGAATATTCTAATTCCTCCAAATCTACAAATTTTTTTGAAAATGAAATCTACAAATTTAAAATCTATTGGAACTTGGGGGAAGTTTTTGTACGGACAAAAGCAGCGCGTGGTTCACGCTCTTTCAAAGAGAATGGAATGCAGTAGTTTAGTCTTGGCGAACACGTTTCAAATTTTGATTGGCTTAGAAGAAGTGTCGAGCCACTGAATCTGAAAGTGTCCAAAATCTTGAGTCCCTAGTTTTTGGCTTCGACCACCAAAGGTTTACACGAAAAGATATATGTAATTCCTATTTTGTCCCTACAATTTTTGTTGAATGTAATTAGTTATCCTAAATAAGATTTATGTACATAAGTTAGACAAAGAAAAAAAATAAAATAAAAGGGGAAAGATTGAGGGTTTGAGATATTCGTGGGGTTAGTATAATTAGACAAAAGATTTCAAAAAGAGAGAAATAGAAAATGTTGGAAATAGACATGAAGAAAGGTAAGAATAATTTTAAATAATATAAATAGGAAAAATTATAAAATAATAATAAAAAAAGGCTGCTAAAAGAGAAGAAGGAGGTGAAGAAGAGAATTGGGTAATAGTTATAGGACCACTAAATTGGCTCAACTCTCTCTCTTTCTTTATGTATGTATTTTCCCATGAGATTAGGACGTGATTGACTGAAGTTTCAAAAAAGTGTTGGATCTCATTTATACCAAAAACAAATCAAAATAATAATAATAATAATAATAATCAACTAAATTATTACTTCTTCACTTGTTGTCCCATTTAAGCACACACCAATAATTTCTTTATTATATTTTGAAGGGTAAATTCTATTTTATATTACAAAAATTATTAATTGGATTATTTGTTTTGTTAAATGATAAAATAAATCTTATATTTTTTAAAATTATAAAAGTAGTTTAATTTTTAAAAATTTTATTTTTTTAATATAACTTACTTTAAAAAAATATTTAACACGAACAGATATAAAAAATATAACCAGTTTTGTTATAACATCTCTAGATTAGATTATTATTAAGTTTTATTTTAATAAAAAATTAATTTTGAATCCTATTTGTACATAGAAAATATATGGTTTATTTTATCATTTAACAAAAACAGAGAGTCTAATTAATAATTTTTGTAAAATACAAAGTCTAAAATGATATTTACTCCATTTTTAAAGAAAGTAAAATTAACAATTTGAACCAGCCCACATCATGAGTAAGAATAAATTCCTTTTTGTTTTTTTTGGATAAATTATTTAGTCATGGTTGTATAAAGAATGGGAGAATATGTCTTCAGTCTTCACCATTGGTAAATTGGTTCAAAAGTGTGATGAAAGTTACAAATTATTTTGGGATACAAAATAAATTAAATTACAAATAATTACACAATAGACCACTATTATTTTTCTCAATTAGAGTGCATATGTATTAAATGATTCTTATAATAAAACACATGGAATAATAATTGTCGGCTCTAGTTAAGACAAAATTACTAAATTTTGATATCATCAAACTTCTTGTCTTCTTAAAAATTTATAATAAACTAAATTTATATAATATTGTTAGCAAATTAGAGGTTTCTAATTAATCTTGTAAAACATTCCAAAATTATTCTTTAAAAATACACTAAACACATATTTGACATGATGCGCGTGTTGACGAAGTTAAAATAAGATCTATTTAAGTAGAAATGATAATTCATATTTATAACTATGTCGAAATTTAGACTAACAAATGTTCAAATTCAAATTCAATTCATATGTTTATGATATATTTAATTAAACAAATTTTGTATGTAATAAATATAAGTGTCTATAATTTAAATAGATTATTATCTATCATTTTTAAGTTAAGCGTAAGAATGATAATAATACGAATTCTTAATTACATTCCCATCTTCATAAATTATTTATATAACTATACTCATTCCATTAATCGTTGGGAATGGTGCAATTATTAACCATCAAACAATGAGGAATAACTTGATAATTATTTATATAGAAAATAAAAAAAATATATATATTTTTTTGAGGTAAAATGGTGACATTTTATTAGCAAATTGAATCAACCATTACAATGTTTAAAAGATCATCCGGAGCAGTACTCTCGGTAAACATACGAACTGAGTGAAAACAAGAGCTGCGAGCCATATAATGGGCAGTCTTGTTAGCAGAACGTTTAACAAATTGAATCTGAACAGATTTTAAAGAATCAAGCAACTCTTTGCACTCTTGAATCACCACGCCAAAGGGGGAACGTAGAAGAACTGAAGAGTGTACAACTTGGACAACCACAAGACAATCGGTTTCCAGCTGTACATCATGCCACTGCTTGTCTTTGATCCAGCTAAGCGCTTCCTTGATACCTATCGCTTCCACCACAGCAGCCTCTAAATGTCCCGGTTTACTACTTGAAAGAGCTTCAAGAAAGTGGCCATGACAATTACGAGCCACTAAACCAGTCCCATACCATCCTTCTGCCTCAAAGATAGCTCCGTCTACGTTGACCTTAATCGTATTAGTAACCGGTTTAGACCAATGCTCACTTCCTTCATTTTCACCCGAAGCCAAAAATAAAGGACCCTTCTTTTTCAATTGAGCATTTTTCCATTGATTAAGGTTGACTCTAGCAGACAAAATTACATCTGATGCTGAAGTGCTCTTACCTTTCCAAGTGAACGCATTACGGGCATTCCAGATGGCCCAACAAATCATGACTGCTTCCTCTTTTACATCAGAACTAGAGGGCATGACAAACGATTCAAACCAGGTTGAGAACTTTCCATCCAATAAGGCCGCCGCATTTAAAGATGATCTATGCCAACAACTTTGGGCAAAGGAGCATTGTATCAACAGGTGCACAATAGATTCATCCTCAAAATTACACATGGGACATTGCAGATCCAAGGGAACATGTCTTGAGACCAGCTGAACCTTCGTGGGAAGAGTTTCAGAAAGGGAGCGCCACAAAAAATGAAGTACCTTTGGTGGGACATTGATGTTCCAAGCTATCTTCCAAAGTCTCCTTTCATCAGCTGACAGAAGCAAACCATCTTCCTTGTGTAACAAGTTATAGGCATCTTTCACTTTATACACACCAGAAGGATTAAGAGACCAATACCAGAAATCAGAAGGAGCCGAAGAAATAGGGGTCTTACATATCAAATCCCGATCACGGATATTAAACAAATCATTCAGCACTTCCAAGTCCCAGCTTCTATCATGATTATCCATTAGGCTAGCCACTTGACAGTCATCTAACCCCACCAGTTGGGTTGTTACAAAGGGATTGGTTGCGTCAGGAAGCCAGGGATCCCGTTGAATATTAATGGAAGTTCCAGGCCCAATATTACAACGCACCCCCGATAAGACAAGCTTCTGGGTATCAAAGATGCTCTTCCAAATGAAACTTGGATTGTGACCAAGTTCAGCAGTAAAGAAAGAGCCTCGGGGAAAGTACCTAGCCTTGTATAAACGACTGACAAGAGAAGACTCATTAACAATCAATCGCCAAGCTTGCTTACCCAGCATGGAGAGATTAAAATCTCTTAAGTCTCTAAATCCCAGACCACCAAAATGCTTATGCTTTGTCAGATGTTGCCAACTCTTCCAATGAACTCCATGTGACTTTGAACTATCAGACCGCCACCAAAACTTGGCCATCATCCCCTCAAGTTTGTTACAAGTATCAACAGGAAGAAGAAAAACCGACATAGCATATGAAGGGAGAGCCTGGGCCACTGTCTTCACAAGAACCTCTTTGCCAGCCTTAGATAAAAGACGACCCTCCCAACTTAGAATTCTCTTTTCCATCTTATCCTTAAGGAAACCAAGGATAGCATTTTTATTCCGACCCATAGTGCAAGGAAGACCCAAATAAAGACTATTTGGCGGGGCCTCAATCATACCCAAAAGAGAACACATTCTAGCTTTGACAGATTCTGTCGTATTCGAACTAAAAAAGATGGTGGATTTGGCTAAGTTCACCTGTTGACCAGAGGCTTGTTCAAATAACTGCAGCAATCTAATGACATTCAAAGCTTCCTTTTCAATAGCTTTACAATACAAGTAGCTATCATCCGCAAAGAGCATGTGTGATATAACCGGAGCTCCATTACACACCCTACAACCATGCAACTCACCCCGAGCCTCAAAAGACTTAATAAGAGATGAAAATCCTTCAGCACAAATCAGGAATAAGTAAGGCGAGAGAGGGTCACCTTGTCTAATACCTCGGGAAGGAGTGAAAGGATCCAACTCATGACCACCATGAGTGACCGAATAGGTGACTGTGGAAATACATTGATAGATGAGATTAGTCACACGGCTATCAAAGCCCATCTTAAGCATCATATCACACAGAAAAGACCACTCAACTCGATCATATGCCTTGCTCATATCAAGCTTTATAGCCATGTACCCTTCCTTTCCAAGCCTTTTCCTTTTCAAGTAATGCATCACTTCAAAGGAAATCATGATGTTATCAGTGATGAGCCTTCCAGGAATAAAAGCACTCTGATTGTCAGAAATGACCAGAGGAAGAGCAACTTTTAACCGGTTAGCTAACACCTTAGAGCACACCTTATACAGGACATTACATAAGGCAATCGGTCTTAGATCAGACATATGAGAGGGATTCTTCTTCTTAGGAATAAGCACAATATTAGTATGATTCAATCCCTCAGGTAAGGAGCCAAACATAAAGAAAGAACGAACTTGTTTAATTACATCCTTACCCACAATATGCCAGCACTTTTGGTAAAAAGCAGGAGTCATCCCATCAGGACCTGGGGACTTGTCAGGGTGCATTTGAAAGAGAGCATCTTTGACTTCTTCATCAGTAATTGGCGCAAGCAGAGCAATATTATGATCTTCAGAAATCGTAGGACTAATTCCATTAGTAACATTCAGAGAGTTGCACGTCCCACTAGAAAAGAGAGTCTTGAAATAATCAGCTATTACATCTGGAAGACCATTGTCCCAATCTGCCCAAGTACCATCATCTATCTGAAGCTTATGAATGAAGTTAGAGCGACGACGCGAGGTAGCAGTAGCATGAAAATACTTCGTATTCTGATCACCCTCCTGAAGCCACAACTGTTTGGATCTTTGACGCCAGAAAATTTCTTTTTGATTGAGGACCTCGAAGAGATTATTCTCAGCATCTTTAAACCGTCTCAAAGACATATCATCACGCCCAGCTTTAAACTTTCTTGCTTCACTCTTCCAATGTTTCAACCGAGAGTGAAATTTCCCCAAATAATCATTGTTCCACGCTGTAAGCTTGGTACCACAAAGCTGAATCTTCTCCTGAATCCCACTCAAAGCAGACTCCACCCAACAATCATTGATAACTTGGAAACACATGGGCTCTCGGAGCCAAAAGTTCTCAAATCGAAACTGCTTATGACGAGAGATATGAGACTGACTAACCATATTAAGTAACAAAGGACTATGGTCAGAGGAGCTCAATTCCAGGTTCAACAACTGAGCTGAAGAGAAATAAACCAACCATTGCTTAGAAACAAGAGCCCGATCAAGGCGAGATTCAATCCAAGCATCCGAACCACGACTCTTTTCCCAAGTAAATTGATGGCCAACAAGCTCCAAATCACTCAATTCACACTCTTGAATTGTTTTCTGAAAACCCTCAATAAGCCAGTTAGGATAAGGAGCACCTCCATGCTTGTCTTCATGAGACAATATGTTATTGAGGTCCCCAATAACACACCAAGGCAAAGAAGAAGCAGTAGCCAATGTTTTCAGTTGATCCCAAGTAGTCACCCTTGCATTACGGTTAGGCTCCCCATAAAAACCAGTTAACCGCCACACACCTTGATCAAAAGAAGTAACCTCCACATCAATGTAGTTATGAGCAAAATGGAGAAGGTTAATGTCCCCATTATTCCGCCAAAGAAGAGCTACACCACCACTACGCCCAATAGCATCCACCGCAAATAAGCCATCGAAACCAATAACAACTCGAATTCTTTCCACAACTTCCTTTCGACACAAAGTTTCACACAGAAAAATAAAATTAGGCTTCTTTTGGATTACAAGATCCTTAAGGAATTGAACGGTCCGAGGGTTCCCAAGCCCACGGCAATTCCAACTAAGGACACTCATAATGTTTGGTGGGCCTGGACACCAGAACCCACCAAAAGCCCATTTTTTGAAAGAGTAGCATTATTTGAAGACATAATTAAATCATCCTCCATAGCATCATTCGGCCCATTTAGAATTTCCACATCATTAGGCCCACTTTCCATAAAAACTACCTCATTTGACCTCCTCCTTTTATGGTCCGAAATTTCCCCATTGGCCAATAATAAATTAGTGGTCTTTGGTACAATCAAAGCATTCTGACCAAAATTCTCAATAAATGAATTATTATGAAAAGAATGAGGAAATAGAGGAGATTGATTACCTCCCATAAAATTAGGAGAAATCGGCTTGGGTTGTACATTGCCGTGATTCTCTCCATCAGTTAAAAAAGGCAACTTCTCTTTGCCTCTGGTAATCGCATCAATGGACGGCAGCTTCTCCTTCCCTCTGTTCATCGCATCCATGGATGGCACAGGGTGGTCATCGGCTTGGACCTCAGCAGCCGGTTCTTGTGGCCCAAAAGCTTGTACATCGGCCTCCGTACCAGTGCGCAAGTATTGAGAGTGAAGCAGATAATTTTTCCGACGAGTTTGAGCCCTCAACCATTCACCATACGGCTTGACAATGGCTTCCTCCGGTGTGTCGAACAGTTTGTGACAGAAATTTTCAGTGTGGCCAATAATACCACATATATAACAGAATCTTGGTAGGAATTCGTATTTAAATGGCGCCCAAAACCAGTCACCACCAGCCTTTTTGAGTTTCATTCTCCTCTTGATCGGTTGATCAATATTGACTCGGACCCGAACACGCAAAAAATCACGCCACAGTCCATTGTTGTTCTTCGGATCGGTTTCAATAAACTCTCCGATCACCTTCGCCGCCTCCTTCACCACTCTCTCCGTCATGAAACCCGAAGTTAAACCATGAATCTGCACCCACATATCCAACTTATTCAGCGGGATCGATTTCGGATCTCCACCGCGCGACACTCTTCCAAACAGAAAAAGGAGTCGATTGAACGTCCACGGGCTTCCATTGATGACTCGTTTGATATCGATTTCATGATAGAATTGAAAATGATAAAGGTTGGGCCCCAATTCCTTGACAAACAACCCTTTACCAGGCTTCCAAAGTCCTGCCAAAGTGTGTCTCATGGCTTCAAAGTCCACCGTTCTAGCGTTCAAAAACCTTCCCACCAAACAAAACCGATCGTCAAAAACTACCTCCTCCTCCGAGTCAAGAACGTCAATCTCCACACCCTCCTCTTCTCCTTCAATATCGATACAGGCGTATCTCTCCTCCATCTCCTCCATGGATCGGCTGCTGGAGGCCATAATCAGTCCAATCGTATAACGTGTTTACACTATGGTACCCAATATTAACCCAGAAAAATAATAACCCAAAAAAGAAATAACCCAGTAAAAGACAAAGAAAGACTTTAGAGAGAAAAACCAAAACACATGCCAAAAGGCAAGACGTACTAATTGTTATTTGTGTTTTCGGTAATAAACACATAAATTCTAGAAGTTTAAAATTCATTAGTGAACTCAAATAACATAAATTGGGTCAAGCTCAATTGACATTTGGCCTTCCGGGAGAACAATCGGACGACTTGCCAGGCGAAGTTCTGTCAACACTAGTCAGCATACAGAAGAGTGATAATTCTGTGTACTTGGAAGAGGTTCTCAATGTATATTCAGAAGCTAGTCCCAATTTTCTATTTACTGCTCTACATATAAAATAGGGAATACTTTCCTAAAATCTTTGACAGAGAATATTATCCTGGTTAAGAAGAAAAACTGAATAAATTGAAGATCAAGTAATTAATAGGATACAACATGAATAACTTTTACTATGATCAGATCTCTACGTCAGTGTATACGCATTGCCTCATAGGCTAGGTATCATTAGATAAGCCTAAACTAATATATTATCTATAAATTCCCCATGAGAGGGAAAGGGTAACTAAGTAGACATCTATTACTCTATAAATACACATTGAAGTCTTCATGCAAAGGGTTAGAAATTCTTGACTTATTTGCTCAAGAAGAGAATAGAGTGCACATACTCATTATAATCTCTTAGGCTTTTCTAGCCAATCTCATAATAATATTGACTTGTGGACTAAGGCTCATTAGCGCCCCAACCACGTAAAAATTTTAAGTTGTCTTCTTCGTGTATTGTGTTAGTTTTTAATGGTTCACATTAGAGTTATAAAAGCGGAAGCAAAATTTGATCAAAATAATTTTTATCTAATATGAATCATTAGCATAAGGATCTCAACATAATATATATAGCTTAAATATAGACTAATGAAAGAAAGATAATACCTCTTGAAGTCTATCAGGGTATTCTTATTTCTTTTCGTAAAATTAATGATCATCCAATTCAAGAACTTTTATTGAAGAATCCACACATTTATCTTCCAAGCCAGTCTCAACACTCATGAATAGAGTATACTATTATATCTTATTTGGATGAATTAATTTATGTATTACAGTGCGTACTTAATTCATGAGATACTGTAACTAAGACAGGGTTGTTTAATTTCACACACACCTTGTATGGGTGTATGTGTGTGTGTGTGGCTGTGTGTGAGAGAGAATAGGATTAAAAAAATCAATTCTTATTTTTCTTTTCTTTTTCAGTTGTATTCCGTCTGTTAATAGGCTTTTTCTCTGTCATTAATTTATGATATTATATATCTTATATATAGTGTTATATCAAAATTCTTTTAATTCTTTATTTAAAATAAAAGAAAATATTTAATTTGATTTGAATTACAATCCAAATTCAAATATAAATATGTAATATCTGAATAACAAATATCAGTCACATCTTTTATTTTAATTATTACCTACACGTATGGGTCATATTTTAAGGTTCAAAATTGATTTTTTAATTTTGCCATAAATAAGATTTATTATTTATTTCACCAATAAATTATAATTAATTAATTTTCATTAATCTTTTATTTCACAAGGATTAAAATAATATATTTTTCTCTTTAATATAATATTATATTTAACTAGATAATATAGTTTCATCTAATTGCCATAATTAATTAAAATAATAGTTTCACAAATTATTATTTTACCCTTAAGAATTTATTTCCCATAGAATTTAATTCTCACTCGAAATTCATTCATCAAATAAAATCTTCCATTGTACAATGTTGTATAGAGGTGACTCGGGGACCATGGACCTATATTTCGAAGCTCCAATAAATACTTGATTACTATCAATCGCATCAATAGAATAATCTGGTTTATTAATTATATTATTACTTCACTATAAAAATTAAATTACACTCTTTGACAATATAGAATTATATTTACAGAATTCTTACTTGTAGTCCATTGATATAATCAATATAAATAGTTCGCCCTCCAATTATTAGTTCATTATTAGAGTTGGTCAAAGTACCTGTTTACCCTTCTAATTATCTCTTTTTTTCTTATGTACCATTAATTCAATGTGAACAAATAATCTATTAGGGATGTTTGTAGTTCGGGTGGTGCAGTTTTTGACCATTTTTTTAAATCAACCCGCACATGCAGTTTTTCCAATTTCCCAAACCGCACCCGCACTGTGAAACTAAAAAACCGCAAAAACTGTACCGCAAAAAATAGTGCGGTGCGGTTTTTGCGGTTTGGACTATTACCAAATAATCAAACTATCACAAATACAACAAAGCTTGAGCAACACTTGTCAAAAATACCATAAGACTTAACAATAAATATGAAAAGAAAATTTAAGTTTGAACAATACAATAATTAGTGAGTTTTAGGTTGGACATTCACATATTGGACTAAATAAATATAAAAGTTTGTATTTTTATAATGTGCGGTGCGGTGCGGTTTGAACCGCATATTAACAATTCAAAACCGCAAACCGCACCACACCGTGCGGTTTAGGAAAAATTCAAACCGCAATCGCACCGCAAAGAATTTTAATCCGTAAAAAATGCGGTGTGGTGCGGGCGGTTTGAGCGGTTTGATGAGCACCCCTATAATCTATAACTTATTGTAGGTTTGGATCTAACTGTTAGTACTCCCAGAATTAGCACTATAAGGGAACTAATATTTGATCTGTTAGGAAAGTTTCGATTCCACTATTGTATAGCATGTTCCCAGCCACTCATGTTATTAAACTCCAAAAACAGAGGTTGTAAGAATCATCTTCTCTGAGAAACTTTAACGAGTGAATCAAAGAACTCAATAAACACATATAACACATATAGGAGTTCATGTATACTCAGGATTCAGACTGATCTACTAATGATCATCATTGTGATATGAATAACTCTTTCATGGTAAATGACACGTTAATAAAAGATATTTATTACACATCAGTTCAGTTATGCATAATCGAATTATACGCAGCACATTTACTACATTTCTATCCACTTATGTGATTTGAATCAAAAATTACACACTAGAAGTATAGTGTATTGTAAACCGTACTTAATAGTTCCATATTAAAGATTCTCATTACTTTAATACACTGCTGACTTTTTTTCTATATCATATAATCTTAATTCTCTTGTACATCCTTACAAGATTATACATTCTCCATATGAATAAGAAAATTTTAGATATTTAATAATTATACTCTTATAATTAATATATCATTTATCTTATAATTGTATTGCATATATTCTCTAATATATTATCTATTAATTACTTACTTTAAATTTAGCGCATAAATCCCAATATATTGTTCCTCTAATTATATTTTCTTTAGCTCTAATAGTAAATAATTAACTTTCTGAAAATTTCGCTAAATATTTTGGTGCTTTTATTAAGAGCTAAAGAAAACAGTGATACCATTTAAGATTACATTCAGTAATTATAGTACTTACTTGAATTAAGTCTGGTCTTCACTTCAATGGCCCTAAAAAGGTTAATGTTGATCCCAATGCTAAGACAGGACACGAAGAGGATCCAATTGAGGCGAGCAGTCGCCATAAGAAGGATCAAACTAACAACGAGCATATCCCTAAAGATCATATAAATGAAGACAATGAATCTGAGGGGACTGACTCTGTTGATCCTGAGGAAAATCCTCAAGACATGCCTGTTTGTGACAGTCAGTAGTCCCGTGATCCGTAAGGGGAAATACCGGGTAAGCTGTACAATCTCACACCGCCTGGGGAAGGTCAAGTGGGATGATTCTGAGACTGTGTAGTTATGGGACTATACAGTTGAAGAGGGCTTAAATGGATTGATTGGTACTACCTATGTGAACAAGGTGCATCTTGTTTTTCGGTAGCCCATCTCGAAAGAACTCCACTGTTAAGCGTGCTTGGCTTGGAGCAATTTCAGGATGGGTGACCTCTTGGGAAGTTTTCTCAGGAAACGTGCGAGTGAGGACAAAGCACGCTGGAAACACTCGTGTTGGTCTGTAGGGTCAGTCATCAATCAATGAAGCAGCCAGAGTGACATACTCGTGTATAAGAGCCAGTAGTCCGTGGGTGTAAGGGCCCAATAGAGGCTTGAAGCGGGGACGTTACAAATGGTATGAGAGCCTTGACCCAGCCGGAAGTGTGGTCGACGAGGACGTCGGACCCCGTAAGGGGGGTGATTGTGACAGTCAGTAGTCCCGTGATCCGTAAGGGGAAATACCGGGTAAGCTGTGCAATCCCACACCGCCTGGGGAAGGTCAAGTGGGATGATTATGAGACTGTGTAGGTATGGGACTACACAGTTGAAGATGGCTTAAATGGATTGATTGGTACTACCTATATCAACAAGGTGCATCTTGTTTTTCGGTAGCCCATCTCGAAAGAACTCCACAGTTAAGCGTGCTTGGCCTGGAGCAATTTCAAGATGGGTGACCTCCTGGGAAGTTTTCTCAGGAAGCGTGCGAGTGAGGACAAAGCACACTGGAAACACTCGTGTTGGTCTGTAGGGCCAGTCATCAGTCCATGAAGCAGCCAGAGTGACGTACTCGTGTATAAGAGCCATTATTCCGTGGGTGTAAGGGCCCAATGGAGGCTTGAAGCGGGGATGTTACAATGATGATGCCAAAAAGGAAGGCTATCCCGATGAGTCAGACCCTATGGTCACCATGGTCGGAAAGCTAAAAAATAGTTGAGGACAAATTATAGTTGCAAGAGCAATTCTCTTTATTGATGCATGAAAATATGGCGAGAATGGAGGAAGTAATTGCGACACTGACAAGTGCAAACAGAAGCAATCATATTACCCCAAAAGATAACACTGCTGGGAAATTTGATCTCAAAAATTCTAGAACCTATGATCCTCATAAGGACAAAGGGAACGAAAAGGTGGGCGAGACTTCAATTAAAGCTGCCCATACTGAACAACAAAAGAAATCTAAATCTTTCAGCCAACTTCAAAAGAAAAAAAAAAGGAATCCATGCCTCAAGGTAAGGTGACCAGACTAATTCTAGAGGCAGAGCTGTGCTGAAAGACAAATCTTATGTTACAGCCAAGGAGCTTGTTACCTGAAAGGACACAAATCACTGTGATGATTAAGTTAGTCGACGTGACGATGTCAAAGATATGTATCCACTATCAGATGACAAAAGTGGAAGTCTTTCCACGAATGATCTTCAGGCAAAGTTGAACACCAAAAGAGAAAATGCCAGAACTGAGAAAGCCAAACCTTGCAGAGATAATTTAAAAAACCATATCAACGATTGCTTTCATGAAAGAGAATCACCAGATGCTACGACTCAACATTTGGAACATAAAATTGAACAGTTAACAAAGCTCACAGAAAAAATCTCCCAAAAGCAAAATAGAACCATTTCTAACTTGGAGGAGGAGGATACAGAACCGTGTGTGAAAAGAATTATAGATGCATAGTTGTCAAAACACTTCAAAATGCCTCAGATGGAACATAAAATTGAACAGTTAACAAAGCTCACAGAAAAGATCTCCCAAAAGCAAAATGGAACCATTTCTTGTTAGCCCAAGATATGTTTCCAAGAGGGGGTGAATTGGAAATTTAAACTAATTTCGGTAAATTAAAACTTTTAACACAAAATTATGCAATTAGTCAATTAATCAAGTATAAGCAAGTAGTATGGCAAGCAATATATTAAGACAAATAATTAAACTTGTAAAGTAAAGAGTTTAAGGATTAGAAAATGCAAACTCTCGATTTTTACAAGGTTCGGTAGAGCTATGCCACCTACGTCCTTGGTCTTCAAAGCTATGGACCTAGCTTTGAGTTCCAATATCGAGCCAAGTTAACGGGCTTGACTAACCCTTACAACCGGGAAATTTTCACCAAGGTATTTCCAAACCTCTTACAATAGTTTCACACCCCCGAGGACTATTAACCTCTTTCTCGGATTGTTGAAGTGCCAATCTCACTATTATCGGGTTGTTTACAATACCGGTGCCAACCTCACCTCAATCACAATATGGAAATGTGTTTGATATACAAGCTAAAATCACTCTAGAAATATGATGATACAATGGAAACCTAGAGTGAAAAGCAAGCACACTTAAGATGAGTAAAATCAAATTTTTGCTCAAAGTGTGTGAAAAGTGTATGTTTGGATTTCAAACTTGGAAGCTTTTTATTCTCACTTAGATAGGTTAGATTTTTGTAATAAATGCTCAACCAACTTAATTTTTGAAAGAAAAATCGAGTTTATATAGTGTTGGAAAGAAAACTAGCCGTTTATAGCCGTTAGCACGTTTCCCGAGGTGAGGTCAGCCGTGAACCGGAAGTCCGGATGGGAACCGGAATTCCGGATTGATTACAACCCGAATTCCGGTTGCCAACCGGAATTCCGGATGACTGACCAGAGGCAAAAATGCCATTTTTCGGGACTTAAACGCGCATAACTTCTTACTCGATTATTCGATTTCAGAAATTCCAACTTTGTTCTCTTAGTTAAACAAAATGTGATTTAGAAATTCAATCAAAAAAATTTTTGAACTATCGTGTGAGAAAACTTGTTGCACAAGTTAGTGAATGGGCCAAAATTCAAATTTATAAAAACTTAGTGTGCTATGCAAATCACTTTAACAAGACTAAAGTAAATTTATACCATTTGATTTTGAGTAGTCTTGATGTAGATGAGCCTCCTAGCTTGATTTGCATGTTTTTGATCCTATGTTGATTTTTTCCGAGAGTTGACCTTGACTTTGACTTTGACTTTGACTTTCGGGTTGACTTTTGACTTTGGGATTTTGAAGACCTCTTTTGAATAGGGTCTTGAGTTGTTGATCCCTTGATGAATCTTTTGCTCTTGATATGCTTGTTGAATCCATTTAGTGTTGCTTTCAAAAGTTTGGTAAAAATACCAAAATATTTATTTTCTCTTTTAAATTTGCTACAAAATCAATAAACCATTAGTAACAAATAATAATCAAATATTTGTTAATCATCAAAACAAGGAGATCTAAAAGTATGAATTAACATTTCTAACTTGGAGGAAGAGGATACAGAACCGTGTGTGAAAAGAATTATAGATGCATAGTTGCCAAAACACTTCAAAATGCCTCAGATGGAATTGTGTGAAGGAAGAACGGACCCTAGGGACCATCTATCCAAATATAGTTGAATGATGTAGGTAGCAAAAGCTAGGGATGACGCAAAATGCCTATGCTTTTCACTAACTTTGTCAAAATCTACGGAAGACTGGCGGATAGATTATCTCCTGAATCATTTCGTAATTGGAAGGATTTACAAACAATATTCGAGAAGCAATTCATAACAGTAAAGGATTTCGACCTGGAAGTTAGTTCTTTGACGAACATCAAACAACAACCAAAAGAAAGCCTGAAGAAGTACATTTAGTACATGATGGATGTGGCTGCAAAGACAAAGGTTATTGATGATATGAAGATGGTGGCTTTGACATCAAGAATAACCACTGGATCATTGTTATGGGGAGAACTTCAAAGGAAAAGGACAGATTCTTTATCTAACTTCTTATCCAAAGCCCAAGGATTCGTAAACCTGATGGATTCTTGCCTGAGTCCTCAGGCATATGGAGTACTTCTAGCACCTACTACTAATACAATAACTACTCCAACTATCTTTCCTCCGACAACCACATTCACAACTGTCAGGGTTTATGTCTTGAAAAGCTTATAAAGACATTTTTGATATATTTATGAATGTTAAATTATTCATTATTAATATTTATTATTGATTATTTTTATATAAATATCAGAAAGTTCTTTATTCATATATGAGGCTGTGACTTGTAGTTGTACAAAGAACTAAGATCACTTAGCCATGAATAAAATAGTCAGTAACATATTATAGTTTGGGAATCTTTAATTAATGGTTGCTAGTACAGTTCAGTGATGCCCGTTCTTTAGTGCAAGTAATCTCATCTCGAATTACGAATATAAAATGACATTAAAGTGAATGTGTTGTACATAATAGAGATTACATATAACAAGGACCGATATGAATGAAGTTGTCTTTATCTAACATCTTGTTTACTATAAAGGCCTAATTCATATCATAGCAATGATGAATAATAGATTGACCTAAATCCTGAGTTATCATGAACTCTTGTTCATGTTATTAGTTTATTTGATTCACTCGTTAAAGTTGCTCAGAGAAGATGATTCTTACAATTTTTACTTTGGGAATCCAATAATATGGATGGCTGGAAACATGATCTACAATTATGGAATCCTGACTTTCTTAACAGATCGAATGCTGGTTCCCTTTAAGTGTTAATTCTATAACTAAAAAGTTGTGCACAAATATAGATGAGATCTAAATTATACTTCCACTAGTAAATTAATGGTACTAAAGGATAAAAAAATAATTAGAAGGGAAAATGGTAATTTAAACAAAAATAATTTCAAACCAATACATGGAGAGCTAATGACTGGAATTGATTATATTAATGGACATTGCAGTAAAACTCAATAAATACAATTCTATAATTACTAAGAGTTTAATTTTATATTTATAGTGGAGTAATCATGAAATTCATATATAAAGAATATTTAGTTGATGAGACTCAATAAATAATCTAGTTTATTGGAGTTTAGAATTATAGGTCCATGGTTCTTGAATCGCCACCTTAAAACACTATCAAGGGAAAGGATAAAGAGTACTATAATTTTATTCGGAAAAATCTATTTTGAATTGGCAAAATAGTAATTATTTATTTTTGTAATAAATAAATAATTTTTTAAATTAATTAAATAGAGAAAAGATAAAAAATTATTAAGATAAAATTTGTCAAGACAATATTTGTTGAGACAAAAATTATCAGAATATAAAAAAATACCATCTTTGTCCTAAATAAGACATGGTAGGCATTTGTCCCATGAGGTTTGTCTTTTTAAGTTAATTAATTAATAATTCAATCAGATAAATATTTAAATTTGAAAAGTAATTAAATATATTTCAAAATTGTTGAGATATTCTCTCAAGTAGTTGAGAGATTTTCTCATAAATATCAGTAACCGAATTTGGTTGTAGATATTTATTTATTTAAATAATTAAATATGATTTAATTAGTGAGATTTGACTACTATAAGTAGAAACTTGATTTAAGAAATTAAAAGAGTTTTTCATAACATTATTGTCAAAATACAAAAGAGATAAGAAAATAGTTTTCTCTCTCAACTGTTCTTGCTCATGTGTTGAGAATTCAACAAGAACAATGCAAGCTCCAGCTATAGAAGCCCATTAGGACGTACAAAATGCCCCAGTGGCAAGACCTATTATTATTTGAAACTTGGTTTACCATGATCTTATTTACTACTCATGTATGTTAAATTAAGACTAATCTAACATCCTAACATGGATTCCTAAAATAACAAAAGAATTACATCAAAGGACTACAAAATCTTTAAGTGGTTGCAACGAAATAAACTTTCTCCTTCCGTTCAGTTTTCTAACCCTTAATCCTTTCTGTCGCAGAGTATTGCCAATAACTGAACTTGGATCTTCTCCTTCTTTGATTATGCTCATTATAGTCTTCCACAAAGGCCTGAGTATCACCTTGAGTAGTGTGGGATGATACTCAAACACCTTTGGAACATATTTTTGAGAAAGAATTTAGGGAATTTCAAAAATTATGAAGAAAGAAGAGAAGAGAGTTGTTTGACATTGAATTAGATCAGTTCAATCTTCTCATCACTTTTTTTAATATAGGCATTCACTTAGTGTAACGCCCTAATAATAGAAACACCACGTATTGCGACTAAACATATACTAATCCCGCTAAACCAGGATTTACTAGAGCCAATAGCAGAAATCAAATTTAAAAAAATACATGATAAAAATAATAACTTGCAATTATTAAACTTTACAAAATATCCAAAAGATCACATTTTAGTTCGGGATCTCGTAATTTTTTTTCTTTAGAATATTACAAGTTATTAGTACACACCGACCTAAGCAACAAAAGTGAAGATTACAATATTTTCTCCTGGTAGACCCAACTCCTATGATCTAGCTTGGACTGAACATGTATAATACACCCCAAAAGCCCTCGATCTCATGGTTGATCAACCATTGACTTAACCTTTCCTACACAATAGAGCACATGTGAGCCAAGGTCCAACAAGACAGTTAAAACAACAATATGAATATCAATTAAAATCACTTAAGTATTGATGTCACTGCATCTATTGTCTATTTGACATAGACCTACGTGTTATGCTCACACATCTATTTACAATAAGGCCTTAGATTGGTTTGTCTTGGTTCTGATTGCCAAGTCTAGCCTAATTATGCCTTACGCGCATAATTCTTTATTTCAATATATACAACACATTATTGCATTTATAATCACTTAAATTCTAGAGTAATAACCCTAGATCATATAATCACCAAATCTTAAGGTAATAATCATAATCTCAGTTTATCACATAGCAAATAAATAATAACGTACATGAGCACCACTGTGCTAAACTCTATGTTCAAGTTTACTATCTAACCTGGTAATCCAAGTATATGGAGATTCCAAATCCCTGAGTGTTCTTGAGCAAGCACCGGTAACCCGAGTCACACATTCTCGAGATTTCACAAATAAGGTTAATCCCAAATTCATTTTCACATATGTACATAATTTGAACTCCAATTACAGATTAACACATAGATCCCAAAACGTGTTTTTCAACGATATAAAGAACGTCCAAAACAGAGTTTTGAGTTAAAAGTTATGGCAAAAATGAGAAAATAAAAAACTAGGAAAACAGGGGTCCTTGCCGCGGCGACCAAGGCCCTCGTCGCGGCGACATGCCATGAACCCCCAAAAATCCAATTTTTCATATCTTCAAAATTCAACCAAATTCAAGACAAGTCTCATCCAAAATCATGCACAAACCAATCTTTTAATCAATAGCAAACCAATATAACATTGGTATACAATTGAGCACAACCGAAAGCTCAAGATCAAAGCAAAAAACATACCCAAAGCATGCTACACAAAATTCAAAATTGCACATAAATTCACAAGCTTTGAAACTCAAAGCTTCAAAGCACAACCCACAAATTCAAAGGATTTTTCCAAAAGTTTTAACATCAACAACTCACTCCAAAGCTCCCAAAATAATCTAAATGCATCATACATAAACCTAATAGCACAATCCCACAATAATTACCATAATTTCTCCTTAATCTCAACAACATGCAATCATAGACACAAGAACATCATTATGAAGCTTTAAATATCAGAATTTATACAAGCAAAATAGATTATAGATCACTACTTCAAGTTCCTCAAGCTCCAAGCAAGATCAAGCACAAAATCACACCCAAAATCCAAGCTCTTCTTCCAAAATTAATTTGAAAACACAAAAATAGAGAGAGTGAGAGAGAGGCGGTTTTGGAGTGAAAAAACCCCAAAAAATGAAATTAATTTTGGCTGAAATGTTTTTTTTGTTGAAAAAAATAGCTTATTTGGTCAAATGACCAAATTGCCTATAAGGCACACATATAGGCATAATTACATAAAAGGGTAAATTTATCATTTCCATTCACATATATATCACATAAATTCAAATTTTCTCATTTAACATATAAAAGTCATAACTAAATCTAAAAAATATATTTTGGGCCCCAAACCCAGTTCGGTCTAAAATACTCGATTGTGACTATAGCGTGCTGACTTGTCAGAAATCACATGCAGAAAGACAGAATACACGTAATATATAATAATATAGTCCATAAACACAATAGATTATAAAATTACAGTTTTACCCTTCTTGGGTCAAAATTATGAAAATATCCCTGACACACCAACAGGATCTTAAAATATAATAAATCATAATAATTTCACATATTAAATCATATAATAATATAAATTCTTATTAACACATAATTAACCTAGTTAGGATTGCTAATCCGGTTATTTAACTTTAGGGTATTACACTAAGGTTAGGTTAAGATTAGATGGACTAAATTAAAGATAATTGGGATGAAATTAAACTATAGGGCCAAAATCCACTTATGGGCTTTAGAGTTTGCCACTTTATTTCAACTAATGAAACTAAAATATCTTTTCTAATTTTACCACTTATCTCATCTAATTATTTAAATACCAATTTTATTCTAATAATTTTAAATAATTATCAAATAAAAATATAATTTAAATATATTTATTAATTAGACCCAAAAAATGTACTAATTAACAAATAAACCCATATTTCTCTTTTTTTCTCAAAATTACCCAAACTTGATGAAAAGTCTCAAATAAAATATAGTCTGTTTTCAAATTCTAATTGGCTTATTAAGTTAATTAGTTGAGTCTACAAGATGATATTATCCCAGACAATATGGCGACCATGGGCCTATATAACCAAGTTCCTAATAAGTAGATCTTGAAATTTACCAAGTAGATTTCCTAACTTATTAATTCTTCTTAACTCCACTATATATTCGGAATTACACTACTGATTACATAGAATGCTTATATACCAAAGATAGACATGCTATGAATTATCTATTATTTTAATCACAACAATTATTGATCCTCTATAGACGGTTTTCATTGAGTGGGGACAAAATTACCATTTTATCCTTCAGTATATTTTATCCTTAAAACACTTAGCTACTTGTAAATGATATTTTAGAAAACTAATATAACTACTAAAATGAGGCCTTTATTATTTATCAAATTAAGCCAAGCTCTAAGAAAACTATCGATCGGTTTACTTCTAAATAGTTATAGAAGCTATAAATGTCCATATATATGATTAACACTCCTACTCAACTGCAATACTGAGTTCCTAATTTGTAAGTATTGGGTTGGTTCTACGGTAAGCTAGTAACGAACAAGTCAAAAAACTTGTGCAATACAACTAAGCTGAAGTTTAACCATCTCAGAGATGAGATCAAATGATCTATGATCAACTAAGTGATATTGAATTAGAAAACATATAACATTAATTTATGATATTCTTTCCACTGTCAATATTGGTCAAGTCCAATGTATAACTGATACATCCGATACTAGTTTACTTTACTAATGCCTTGAAAAAGACATTCCACTTATCTAAATGTAAGAAAACCTTATCGTGGATTATTACGTTAGTGTAAATTCAGTGCATTGATAGATTGTGTAACTAAATAAGAGTGCAGGATTAAGGTTTCTTGCATATACACTGTTAAAATATCAAATACGCTTTTTAAGGCTAATAGACTGACTCGTGGACCAAGACTCATTAATATCTGAACCACATAAAAATCTCTATTTCTTTTATTATTGTATTTTACTATTTCTTAAACTCTTATTATATTAATTTCGAAAATTTTGATAAATACTAGCATTTGCTATGATTTTTTTTTTACATGTGATAAAATAAAGTATTTTTAATTTTTTTTTTTTCAAATGCATATAAATTTTCATATTTTGGAAAAAATTAAATAAATAAAAATATTAAAAAAAATGAAATTTTGTATAGTATAAATTTTAATATATTTGTGATTATAATTAATAATATTATAATATTATTAATAATATAATTAGAATCTTAATATTCATAGTATTTTAAAATTTATAATTTACCAAACATGTAACGCAAATTTTTTTCACAACTAATATACAACTGTTATTCTTTCATAGCACAACTACAAATATTTTTTTTTTAATAGTATAAGGGAAATTTGATTTTTTATGCATTTTTTATACCTAAATTTGTTTTCCAAACTAATAGTTATAGCTATTGAAAAAATGGGTATACTTTTCCCTAAACCCTAAAATACCCCTCCCATATTTTTCAACCTCTCTCTCTCTCTCTTCCTCCTTTCTCTCTCAAATCAAACCCAAAACCCACGCACCTCCATGCCGAGCCACCTCCTCCACCGCACCTCCATGCCGAGCCACCTCCTCCACCGCACAAAACCCACGCCGATCCACCTCCTCCATCGCACCGCTCGACCGCCGCAACCACCGCACCGCTGGACGCCATGACCACCACGAAAACCGACCAAAACGAAAACCCACGCGCAGGTCCAATTTAGGCGTGAATGGTTGGGGAAGACGAAGACCCGATAGGTCGGATGGGGTTGGGCTGGGTCCGATGGGGGCTGGGATGGGTCCGATGGGGGCTGGGCTGGGTCCGATGGGGGCTGTGCTGGGTCCGATGGGGGGGCTGTGTCCGATGGGGCTGGGTTCATAGTCAAGTGTTGAGTTAGATTTGAATGAGGGGGTAATGTGGGAATTAAGTAAATATTGTCCTATTTATTTTAGGTTTAAGGAAAAAAATTTCCCTTAATAATGTAAGGATAAAAAATCAAATTTCCCTAGTATAATTATGCTAATTTGGTCCTAAGACTTATAAGAAAAACACTAGCAGTGACTATTATTTTAGACTTCAAAATACCATTGTATATGTACATTTATAATTTTTATTAGAAGTTTCAATTAAAATTAAAACCATTTTGTTGATTTTAACTTTCAAAGCATTCTTAAACTCTCAAATTATGAGATAGAAATACAGCATTAATCTAATAAATATAATACAAAACATATTATTAACACAACTAAAAGCAATTCCTTTTTTAGTTTAATATACCAATACTCTTCAAGTTTATGATTCAATTTAATATAATTTATTATGCATAAATTTTTGTGCTTACCAATTATTATTATATCTATTTAATACCACGAAACTTAAAATAATAAGGTTAATTACTATTTTTTATTGACAAATAATAATGTTATTTATTATTTAGTAAAAATGTAACGAAGAGTCTGATTGAGTGCCACGTGGAGGGAAGAAAAGTTTGAGTTTCAGTTGAGTTGAATTTTTGTTGTATTTAGATGGTTTAACCGTAGGCCATTTAATTAATCTCATTTTTTTTAATAAGATTTAATTAATCTCATTCATTAACCTTTTTTTGGCAATCTATTTAATGTGTATTTTCTTTTATACCCCTCAACCAACTTCCATTCATTTTCTTATCTTTTTTTTAATTAAAAAAACTTTAAATGTCACGTGTTGTAATGAACAAGGGCATAAGTGTAATTTCACATCAGACACCGCTAACCTGTTACTGAAAATGGTTTTGGGGTTTTCTTTTAATTAGTTTCTAAATAAATCGTTTTTAGTAATTAGATTTAATTAATTAATTATTTGGCGCGTAATAAACTAACTGACTTGTTTTTTATTAGGGGCTATTAAATAATTAAAATTAATTAAAAGAGGGGAAAAAATAAATAAAAAAGAAAAAAAAAAAGGAGACTCTCTTTCAGGGTTACGTAATGGAAAAAACAAACACGCTTTGAAAACTGATAGAGAGAGAAAGTGAAAGAAAGTTTAGAGAGAGAGAGAGAGAGAGAGAGAGAGAGAGTGAAGAAAAACGCAGGCAATCTAAGCTTTGCTTTCTTCTTCTTCTTCTTCTTCTTCTTCGTCTTTTGCTTTTGGGGAGTTGGGTTTTTTTTTTGGTTCGAGTGTGAAAGAGTAAAATTCTCTCTTTCTCTCTTTACAAAGTAGTTTTTGTTTGATAGGGTTGGTTTGGTTTGGTTCTCATTCCCATTCTATTCTCTTTCTCGCTCTGTATTATATATATATATATCAATATTTATATATTCTAGAACAATCGGAGATATAATCAGACTCATTTTCTCTCTCTGTTTGCTTCTCACTCTCTACCACCTGGCGACTGTGTTGTGAGCTTTTGTTTTTTGGGGGCAGACTCGAAGAGAGAGAGAGAGAGAGAGTGTGTAATCGGGAAAGACCGTACAATGGAGAGGTACGGTCGGAATACAGCAGAAGGTGGGTCACAGTCCGATCCGTCTCCGGAATGGGCCGGTACCGGGCCTGAAACAGGGCTCGAAGGTCAGCTTCATTTTCCCTACTGCATTTCAATTTCGCTTCATCGATTCCGATTCCTTGTTTTTGACCGGAATGTGGACTCTTTTCTTTTCTTTCAATTTATTTATTTATTTTTGTGAATTTTTGGTTTGAGTTTCGAAATGGGTTTTTTTTGTTTTTTATTATTAATATTTGATTGTGGCGAATAAATGTTGCAGAGTCCGTTTGGCAATTGGGTATTGGTGGTGAAGAATCGTACCCAGAAAGACCCGATGAGGATAATTGTATCTTCTATATGAGAACTGGGTATTGTGGGTATGGCTCAAGGTGTCGGTTTAATCATCCCCGAGACCGCGCGGCGGTATTTATTTATTTCCATCAATTTTCTTAATGCTTAATGGATAGTTTTTTGATGGGGTTTTTGTCATGATCATTTTTGTTTTGACGGTTCAATTTGGTTTGATCTTTGTATTGCAGTTGAGAAATTGTGGTTTTGCATGTAGATTTGATTGTGGGTTTTGCAAGTTTTCAGCTTTTCTTTTTCGTGGGATTTTGTGGTTTTCCTTTTCAACTTCATTTCTTAATGCGTTAGCAGGGATCTATATGGATATCTAGTGGTTGAATGAATATTTGTGTCTCTTTTTCTTTCTTCTTTTTTTGTTTTCTTCTTCCGAGTAGTCAATTTTGAAAGATACACACTGCTCAGGTTATTGGAGTTGCCAGGGCTGGTGGAGGGGAGTACCCAGAGCGACATGGGCAGCCTGTATGCCAGGTAATTTGATTGTTCTGCTTGATTTTTGAAGCTCCATTTGTTATTTTTCTTATGATTAGGCAATGCACATTTTCTTATTTGATAGAGATGAAAAAACAGTGTTTGGATTTTTGTTTTTATGGTTTTTGGTTGCTGATATAATTCTCTTATATGGCAGTATTATATGAGGACTGGGACATGCAAATTTGGTGCTTCTTGTAAGTACCATCATCCTAGACAGGGAGGAGGTTCTTCTGGCCCTGTTTCACTAAATTATGATGGATATCCATTGCGGCCAGTACGGTTTTCTTTTTTAATCTCTGTTCTTTTCTATAGCTTTCCATATCAGTTACCTCATTTCCCTCTGCATTTCTCGATTTTCTTTTATTTTTTCAACTAAAATAGGGTGAAAAAGAGTGTACCTACTACGTGAAGACTGGACAGTGCAAATTCGGTGTGTCCTGTAAATTTCACCACCCCCATCCTGCTGGTATGCCACTTCCGCTCCCATCACCAGCAGCTCAAGTGCCACCTGCACCTGCTACACCGGTTCATGGACCTACATTATATCCCCCAATGGCATCTCCTTCTGGTTCCTCATCACAACAATATGGAGTTGTAGTTGCAAGGTCTTCCATGGTACAAGGCTCATATGTCCAAAGCCCTTACGGTCCTATGTTGATATCCCCAGGCATGGTACCTTTTCCGGGGTGGGGGGGTTCTTACATGGTGAGTAAAGTTCCTTTCTTAACTCCCATTTTCAAGTTTCATGTGTATTTTTCCCCTCATTGAGTGTTTAACCATGGTTTGCAGACATCTATAAGCCCAGTGCCCTCCCATAGCAATCAACCCCCTGCTGGTTCAGGACAAGTTTATGGGTTAAGTCAAGTATCTCACCAAGCACCTCCATATACTGGAACATATCAGCCTGTTGCTTCTCCTACTGTTCCTTCAGTCAGTAGCCAGAAGGAACTTTCTTATCCGGAAAGGCCTGGACAACCGGAATGCCAATATTATATGAGAACCGGTGACTGTAAATTTGGATCTTCTTGTAGATACCATCATCCACCAGATATTAATTCACCCAAAACTACTGTTGTCCTTAGCTCTGCTGGTCTTCCTATGCGTCCGGTAAGCTTCCTTGTCATTTGGTTTAAATTCAACTTACAATTATAGAGAAAGAAGCTTTTCGAAGTTATCCAAGTTGAAAAGCTGATGTTATAAACTAGGGGTATTCTAGGAAAATATAAATACTTTCAACGTGGTAACTTTTTCTGTGTGAATTGTTCATTTAACATATGAAAAGATAACATATGTTGGTGCCTAGCACAGTAGGTTCAAATAAGCCGTCTTTTTCCCCTTGTGTGAGAAGGAAAGCTTGATGATGTTTCTGACTTTAACAACAACCAAGGTTACTACCTTGAAGGGAAATTGCATGCGTAGCATATTCATTCACTTGCCATCTTTTTCCTTTTTGGATTCATGTTTTTTATGTTTTTTTTGTTTTTTCAGTAACAAATTCTTATTAAAAGGAATTCCATGCTTTTGTTTTTTAATCATTATTATTTCTGTAGTATGCAAAGATTTGCATGCTTTGTCACTACCATCCCAACATACTTGTCTTCTAGCATGTCTTAATTATGAAGATGATTACCAAATTATGTCACTCAATGTAAGCTGAATATAACATTTTAGTCTTCTATATTCTCTGTTGCTACCCTACAATATTCAATATTTTATTATTATTTTTCTGGCATTAGTCCCCCACATTTGTTGGTGATTCTAGCTGCAAAATGTGCTTGCTTTCTGCATGTCCGTTTTAGGTTTGTCAAGACACCCAATTGTTGTCATCATCATTTAATCAATATGCCGAAATTTCTTCGACAGCATTTTTTATTCTTCTTTTAAATGACATCGCCCTTTCCCCTTAACTTTTGTTTTCCATAACTTATTCTGATTAATTGATATGTTGTTCGAAATTCAGGGTGCACCACTTTGCTCTCACTATGCTCAACGTGGAGCATGCAAGTTTGGGCCAGCATGCAAATTCGACCACCCACTGGAAACACTAAGTTATAGTCCATCAGCTTCTTCTCTTTCTGATATGCCAGTAGCTCCCTACCCGGTTGGATCCTCAGTTGGTATGCTAGCACCATCATCCTCATCTTCAGACTTGCGTCCTGAACTTACACCAGTATCCACAAAGGACTCTACTTCAGCAAGAATGTCTTCATCAGTAAGCAGTTCTAGTGGATCAGTTGGTTCAACATTTTCGAAGGGTGGTCCTGTCTCTCACGCGAGTCTTCAACAGCCTGCACAGAATCCTGGAACTTCTACTGGTGGCAACACCAGTACCAGCTCAGAGCCTCGTACTTCGAGCTAAGCAATTTCCCATTCTTCTTTTTTTCTTCAAATTTCTCCAACCAAAGCATCATTTTTTTTCCCTTTTGGTGCAAGTCCTCTAATAGAGGCTTCATATCTCACTTATCATCATGGTTTCACAAAACTCCTAGAATACAATCTTGCTCTGTTCATTTCTGTGTTCATATAATCATTATATTGGTCATCCTTTCAATTTCAAATAACCGATGGCCAACCCTCAAAAACTTTTTAGCAGCCTCATATAGCCTTCCAATTTGCTCATGAATAACCATGAAAAAAAAAGAAAAAGAAAAGATATATTCTTGCAGTTCTGTTAGGCGAAATCTGAATCCAGCTCTCCACTTTAAAGAGCTGTTGTGTTTATTGTGCTCCATTCTCTTTCAAAATGAAAGATTAGTCCCACGGTGCTCTACCTTTTACACTGACCGTGTTTTTCGTGTCTATCCTTTTAAATTTTTTTCTTCCTTTTTCATAGTTTTATTTTCATTTGAATTCGGAGCAAGCTTCAAATTGAACATTAGCATTTGAGTGTCTTGTTTTCCCCCACTTGTTTTTTTTGTCAAAGGGTCTACTGTGAACAAGACAAGTACTTCAGATTCAGAGAGACCACAAGAAAGCCATCAGATCAGATGCTAATACATTATATAATGATTTAAGATATACATGGACCATGGTATGTTGTGGCTACAAAAAGAAAAAGCTTGACCTGTTTATTTTCAATTCCATTATGAAAAATACATAAACAATATATGAAGATGCAACTCTTGACTCTGCAATAATGGTTGTTGTTGTTCTTCTTCTTCTTCTTTTGTCCCCGTTTTACTAGGGGGATTGATACCTGTTCCTTATAATTTGCTTTATTTGATACTACAATATTAGCTTGACTTATATGGAAGGAAAAAGGAAGTGGTTGATTCGATTATTATTTATTTGTAAAACATGATTGAGATATTAAATCTTCATTTATGTTTCAGTAAAGATCCTCTGCTTTTATAGTTGGGGGTGAAAATAATGGTCCTGAAATAAATGAGCTCCAACTCCCTTTTTAAAGCAGCAAAGAAGTCAATAAGACTGGTCTGGTCTGGTCTGGTCTTCATAATAATAATAATAATTAATAATCATCATTTTTATTTGTCCAAGCTGTTTTTGATGCCATGTTCCTTTTTTTTTGACCATTTCTCTCAACTGGGTCATGTAATTCCCATTTGTTTCCAGTTTTTTGGGGTTTGGTTTCCCTGTAAAATGATGTGAAGACCTTTATTGTTTTGTCCCTTTCTGCCGACTAATTCCACTACATGACAACCTCTCTTGAGAATTTAAGGCCTTTTAAAGCCACATCTCCATTTTCTATTTTTTTTTAAAAATTTTTTTATCAATATTTATTCCAATCCAAGTAAAAGAAAAACTTAGCTTTGCTTTGTAATTATCTAAATACTAAAGCACCAATAACTTAATAATAATGATAATGATTCTCAGACATGAAAGGGTTTTGTGACCAAATTCAAACCTCTCTTTAAATGGTAAATTATTTATATGGACTATTTATTACTATCTAATTTAGACTAAGTTTTCCAAACCATTGCCAAGTTTTGTAACCCAAAAATAAAAAAATATTTACCATGGGCCAGAAGATGATGCATCATCACTGACAGAGTAAAGAAAAAAAGAGTCATAAAACTCACGTGCCAACCCTAATATAAATATATGGTTTCCATTTTCGACAGATTTGTCTTTTTGATTTTTTTTCTTCTCCAATGTTCCCTTTAAACTTTCCTTAAACGTGAGAAAAATTGAAACCATTAGAGGACAAAGAAAGTGACAATCTGCAAACCACTGATGCCCAAAAGTGATAAGAATCTTCTCTTCTGATCTCTCCCTCTGTTTTTTTTTTAATGAGTGGGATGAAATGAAATAAATTAATTTACAAGATGAGTGATACTATTACTCTCCTATTTCAATCTCTCGAAAATACATATTTGATTTTTTAAAAGATTCTGAATAATTTACAGTATCCACAATAGTGTTCCTTATATTAGAGTTTACCATGTGCATTTAAAAAAATTTAAATCTGTTTTCAGCACTGTAAATTATTACAATATTCGGAATTTAGAAGTTGTAATATATAGCTTCTTCTAATTAGCACTCCTCAACTTATAAATGTTTTTATTCTTTTGGTTAGTAAATGTGTCTATATATTAAAATCACTACCAAACAAAGTGTAAAGATGCATACAGTTTAAATAGTTGTGATCTGAGATGAGATCTATGACAGTAAAAAAGAAGCTGTTGAGTAGAGAGAGTGCCTGAGTTTGATAGCATTAATATGACCCACCCCTACTGCTAGGACCAAAATGAATGGTACACAATAATAAAGTAAATGAAAACAAACACACAAACATATAAATATACTCAATGACCTTGTCATGTCTTGCCCTTGGTGATGATCCTATATTCCTTAAAAGTTGGGACTAAAGGATTTTTATGCAGTTACACCATGCTCCTACATCCTCACCCCTCTTTAATATTTAAGACCCCCTTTTATGAAAAAAAAAATAATATATATAGAGTAAGTTGCCATATGGCAACATGAGATTTGTCGGGAGCCTGAGGTCAGTCTCAGCCTCCCGATCAATCTTATAGTGTCACGTGACTTGAGATCAATCTTGTAGTTTCACGTGACTCGGAGATTACTCTTATTGGAAAATACATTATGTTTATTTTCACAATAATTATATCAATGTACACACCTCTTGAATCAATGATTGATCAAACCATGAGAAATTATATCAAACCTTAATTAAAGTGCATAAGAACAAAACATAATATAACTTATTTGGACAAGGGAACGTTAGCATGCAAATATGGTAGTACCTTATGTATATGTATGTGTGTAATGTAATCCACTCATGAAATCACAACAATCTGAAATTGTTAATAATAACAATCACTACACTGTTAAGAAAAAGTCAAATGAAAAAAACTATATTGAAAAAGCTATATATATATACTTATGATGTATATGTATAGTATGATCATATTTTTGGTTTTGATCATTATTAATTTACACATCCTATTCGTTACCTGGGTTGCCTGAAAAAGATAAAGCACATATCTGAAAAGAGAGTACTCCATTGTATATATAATAAGCAATAATAATGAGCTGAAAATGACATGCTATGCTATATAAACGATACACATATGATCATATGTGTAAATACCATAATATAATATACTTGTACTAAAAATATAGAAGGCTTGCATTAAAATCTTGTTAAAACCATAGAGACACCATTTCCAATAATCTTTTTCTTAATTGTTAGACTTTGGATGGTGATGATCACCATTAATAATTACAGAGAAACTAGTAAAGAGAGTAGAAAGAAAACTCAAACTTAAGTGCATGGATATATATATATATATATGAAATATATGGAACCATGAGTATATATATATTGGTGCACCTATATATATAAATACAGATGCACTAACAACAAAAGATAGAGTTGACATTAATATATAGTCAAAAGAGAGAATGACCCAAGTCAACTACATCACCAAGAGGAGGAAGTGAAGGAGAGCAAGAAGAATAAGTAGGTCCAGACATGAAACCATACATAGAGTTGTCAATGAGTGGATAAAAAGCTCCTTGATCAGTACTACTCAAAGGGATATTGTTATTATTATTATTTGAGCTACTAGTAGTACTGATCATGGCAGAGAGATCTCCAGAGTTCAGCTCCCATGGTTGTTGATGCTGATGCTGAATGAGGTTGTTATTATTGTTATTATCCCAAAACCCAAGATTGAAATCATCCAAACAAGGCATAATAAGCTGATCTCTAGCTTGGTTTGAACCCAATGTTGCTACTTCACTACTACCATTCATCATCATGTCCCAATGTGATTTAGTTCTTTTGGGGTTATGATCAGAAGGAGAAGGAGTAGGAGGAGGTCTTAAGCAGTTATCAGGGACTATGCAACCCAAGTAACCAGAGTTATAATCAGAATCATCATTACAGAAAAAGAAGTTGTTGTTGTTGTTGTTATTATCATCATTTGGTGGTGATGACATGTCATTAATAGTATTTAATGATTGGTTAAGGATGGTTGGATGATGACATGTCATAACAATCTGAGGTGGAGTAGTACTATTCTGATTGGTGGGGTTTTTACTAGTAGTGCTGCAAATGAGCTCATGAGAAGGTAGTGGCAAAATAGTAGTACTATTGTTGTTAGTATCAAAGGGAGTAGTAGTGTTATTAAGATGATGATGATGATGAAGAGAGTGGAAACTAGTGTTGTGATGATCATGAGTAGTGGTATTAGTAGTGTAAATAAAGTTTGTTCTGGCTTGTGTGCCTTTCATGGACAGAGCAGCTCTGTCATAAGCAAGAGCAGCTTCTTGAGCAGTGTCAAAAGTTCCAAGCCAATGCCTTTCTTTAGTAGTTGGGTCTCTAATCTCAGCAGCATATCTTCCCCAAGGTCTTCTCCTCACACCAAGAAATCTTCCTGGCTCAGCTTGTTTTCTCCTTCCTCTTCTCTCACCAGGTTGAGTTGGAGATGTGTTCCTTTGAAGTATGGCAAATCCCATTTGCTGATGATGATAATGACCATTGTTTTCATACCCTGCTTTCAAGGGTTTATCTAAGGTTTTTGTGGTGGTACTTGACATTGTAGCCAGAAAAAGAAGAAGAAGAAGAAGAAGAAGAGAGTAGAAAGAATGATCAAAGAAGAGAAAAGGTCTTTTCTTTTTCTTTCTAGTTTTGAATGAAGTGAGTTGAGAAAGTTTGTAGGGAAATTGTCTTTTAAAGACACTGATTTGATCATGGACAGAAGGAAAAGGACATCTCAGTTGTCATTCTCTGGAAGACCATGATCCTATTCAATCCACTTTTTTAATACCTTTTTTATTTTCTATTTAATTCTATAGCCCTGAAGCTAAAATAAATAAATAATAATAATAATAAAAATAATAAGCTAAGCTAGAACTTATTAAAGGTGTAAATAAAGATTCCCAACTCTTTTCAAGTACCTTAATATGGAGGTATACATTATATGTAGGTATATCTTCTTTACTGTTTTCCCCCCCAAGTTTCAAATTCCAATACAAGCCCACATAAATCTTTATCTATTTATGTATATTATTTTCTGTAAATACTACTAATGCTAATTAATTATAAGTTATAATTGGTATAGCTTAATAATTATAATGTTATTAATGAGCTAAGTATTACATCATGCCAATGTAAGCTATTGGGATTTGTTAAAGTTTGTTTAATATAAGTTTTTTGAGTCTTAATATGATCACATCACGTGCAAAATTACTACTTACTAATTTGGATTAACCTGATCCAAATTATATATATAATTACAAATATCCAAGTGTTGAAAAAACAAAATCAAGTTTTGTTTTTGTAAAATTATAACTAGAAGCAATGAATGGTTGGTAGAAATTAGAATTTAAAAACCCTTTGTCTTGTTATTACTCCTAGATTAATATATAGTCTTAAGTCTAAGAAATCATTATTAATAATTAATACTAATAAAATTTAATTTGGAATGTTTTTGAGGGAGTCATATAATGTATATTTATACATGCACATGTAAATCCGCATTTTAAGCAAAAAAAAAAAATAATGGGATTGTTAAAAAAATTGTTGTCTCTTCTTTTTCTTATAATGATTTTTTATATATATTTTCAAAGGGAGCAGTTAGGATTTCATGTAAGCAAACAGAAACAATGATATATGAAGTGAAAGAGTTTCAGTCCTTGTTCCACTGTTGTGTGACGTACACGTGTCCTGTATTGGGTCACTTTGGTCTGTGTCAATTGGATATTACAAACCTTTGATCACCGGTTTTTAAGTGGCACCATAAACGAGAACATCTTGGAAATTGGAAAAGTGATATTGAGAGGGTACAATTGTAATTTTCTTATTCAATTACTCTAGTCTTGCTTGCTTGCTTCTACATCAAATTTAGGTAGTCAAAAATTGAGATTTTTCTAACCTAAATACTCTTCAAGACATTTCAAAAACAACATTCAACCACTTCATTAACATTTTTATTTTTCTTTTCTAGATTGTTAAACATTTTATTTTATTAAAAACAATAGAGTGTATTGTAATTAATAAAAAATAAATAAGTTTTTAACTATATAAGATTGATATTCATCTGATCTAAGTATGTGGAACATAAATTATGAATACCTCAAAAAAATTAATTAATAAACTTGTTCTATATATTATCTAGCAAAGGTTCTAATTCATTCAAGGCAAGAAAAAGAAAGCAAAGAAAACTAAAGTTAGACAATCAATTTCTTATTCGCTTCATAGTTTTTTTTAGGGTAAGGAGGTCAGCAAAGCTAAGAGAGACAATTAAGAGAACAAGCCTCATCACCAATCCAAAACAAAAATTTAGTTAAGTTTAAAGTCTTCTTTGCCATGTCGTGAGCCGCTGTGTTAGCAATTCGACGGTTGTGGCGTATAGAAACATTCGACATTGAGGAGAGTTGAGACTTGAGCTGGGAAAAGGGATCCCCGAATGTCATATTATGATATTGTTCCTTTTTCAATGCATCTATGATTAATTTGCAATCCGTTTTAATGAAATTGACTGAGAATTATTCTTCGATAAACCACTGGAGGGATAATATTAACACCTTTAATTCTTGAATGTAAAGACCGCCTATCCCATTGCAAGGGATTACAATAGCAGCTATGGTATCTCCATTGCTATTTTTGAGGACTCCTGCAAACCCCGACTTGTTTGAACTGACATTAATGGCAACATCTGTATTCAGTTTGGGGAGGCCAGGGGAAGGGGGGATCCAATTTTCCACCTCGAGACTGCTTCCTGGGTGAGGCAAGTCCATCCTTGAATCCAATGACTTTGCTTCTTTAAATTCTTGAATCAAGGAGTGGAAAGAATCTAATAGATTTTGGCGGATGTTGGAAAGCCTTTTACTGTGATTGAGTTCATATCATGCCAAATTAGCCAAGACAAACAAACAAACGACTCCACTTCTTCCTTAATAAATAGATTTGATATATGAAAAACAATAATGTCAAAAGAATTTATATGAGTAGAATCTTTAAGAATTGAGTAAAATTGCGTACTCCAATACATCCTGACATCATTGCAAAAGAATAAGGCGTGACAAGTGTGTTCCCAGTTAAATTTGGATTTCGTCTTCTATGAACACTTCCATAAGTGAGGCTTTATTAAGAGCTCTGGAGATATCCTCAGAAGAAGGGTTTGAGGAAGAGAAAAGATTGTTGAAGTAATTCTCTATTTTCTTAAGGATGTCTTCTTCAGAGGAGAGAATGTTTCCCTCAGCATCCGTGAGCTCCTTGATCTGGTAAAAGATTTTCTTTGAGAAGGAAACTTATGAATTTTTTTTGTGTTTTGATCTCCCTATTTTAACCAGTTTACCCTCGATCGTTGTTTCCAATAAAGCTCTTCCTGATGGAGCAATTTGTCTAGATGATGCTGAAGTGTTTTGGCTTGATCTTTGGTACGGTCATCCCATTGAGGGTTGGAACGTATCCGCTCAAGCTCTTTTGAAATCCCTTCAATCGTTCTTTTAAATTGGAACTTTGATTTATGATTCCAATTTTGAAGATTGTCTACACAGTGCTCATAAAGTTGTATGAGATTTCATGGGATCAAGCTCACTAGAAGAGGACTTTCAAAAATCCATAATGTGTTAGTCCCAGTTAGGCTCCTGAAGCTAAAAAGGAAGCGCTTGGGTTTAGGGACAAAGAGAGGTTGGGATTGGGGGTCAGATGGACTTTTATGATTCTATGATCAGAGCCAAAAAAAACCCATATGAGTAAGAATGGCATTTGGGAATGGCCCTTCCAATCACTATTAGTGATACACCAATTAAGGCGCTCTTGGATGTTATTATGGTTAGTGTGGTTGTTATTTAAGTGTAACTGGGACCCTCAAACTCTAACGGATCGAGATTAAAACTGTTAATGAATTTAAGATTACTTTTTATGTTAATTTTGCTGCTTTAAGAAATTTCTATTCTGAAATTACTTCTCTTTAAATATTAAACAATGTGATGTGTTGATATATTTGAGGGAAAATGAAAATTATTCAAAGGTTGTAAGTTGGAACAAATCTATATGATCTCCCACATTAATGATCCAAATAAAGCTAATTTTTAGAATTGGTCGAAGTTAGTTAGGATGAGCTGTCAATTCTGTTATATTAGTTGATGTTTGTATCTGTTTGTCTTGTGTATATAAAAGGGCCTCAATTGTACTGTTTCATTCATTCAATGAAAAATCCGTTGAATCAACGTTCCTTTCTTTGCCTTCTTTTATTTTCTTTTCTTTACTTTACTTTCTGAAATGGTATCAGAGCCGTAAGGCGGCTTCTTCTTCTTCTTCTTCTTCTTCTTCTTCTTCTTCTTCTTCTTCTTCTTCTTCTGCAATTTCTTTTCTACTCTGTTTCTTTTCTGTTCATCACTTTCCACCATGGTTCAAACGCAAAGTGGAGGAGTTATAGAAGAAGGTCAGCATTCAAGCGATCAACCTGGCAATAATCAAGCTCCTGTTCAAGATCAGGTCTCTCGTGGATACAAGGATGAAGCTCGGAATCCCTATTACTTTTATGTTATTATGGTTTAGGGGACAAAGAGAGGTTGGGGTTGGGGGTGAGATGGAATTTTATGACTATGATTAGAGCCAAAAAAATTCCGTATGAGTAAGAGTGGCATATGGAAAAAGGCCCTTCCCATCACTAATAGTGATACACCAATTAAAGCCCTCTTGGATGTTATTCTGGTTAGTGTGGTTGTTATTTAAGTGTAAGTGGGACCCTCAAATTTTAATGGATCGAGATTAAAACTGTCAATAAATTTATGATTACTTTTTGTTAATTTTGCTGGTTTAAGAAATTTTCATTCTGAAATTATTTCTCTTTAAATATATCAACACATCAAATTGGCTAATATTAAATAATGTGATGTATTGATATATTTGAGGGAAAATGAAAATTATTCAAAAGTTATAAGTTGGAACAAATCTATATGATCTCCCACATGATCCAAATAAAGCTAATCAAACCGCTTCAAATTGACAAAACATATTTGAAAAACCCTAATTTAACCCTTTTTTTTTTTTTGATAAAATTGATATATATATATATATAATTATCTATATTAATCAACAGTAAATAGTGACAACTAATTTTTTTAAGCTATTCACTCGTTCTTGTTTTTTGTTTTATTTTTTATTTTTTATTTTTTTTTGTTAAATCTCATGTTGTTTTAGTGGATCTAAATATTAGTATTTTCTAATAGGTTGTCATTTCAAGTATTTCTCCCATAAACCTTAATGCTAGGAAATACATGTTAAATAATGAATATTCTTTTTTTTTTTTGATAACTATGAATATTCTTTTTTAGATGTCTACAAACTTGTATATATTTTATTTTAGGAATGTTACTTATCCTTAATTTGAAATTGAATTAAAAGCTAGAAGAAAAAAAAAACTAACAAAATAAGGACCAGCTATATATATAAGTCCAATAAAAGACAAAAGTTGGGACCAAGATACATATTACACAAAGGACACAGCCAACAACGGCTATATATATGTAAAAACGATATATACTTTTTTTTTTTTTTTTGAAAATGAAATATCAACTTCATTGAAATAATTAACATTCAGAATACAAGAGGGAGATTAACTCATCCCAAGCATTATACTCAAAAATGCTACGACCAGAGAGAAAACGAGAATGCCTTGCAACAACATGGGCAACTCGGTTTGCTGATCGTCTAATAAAACAAATCCTAACATTATTGAGAGAAGAAAGTAAAATTTGGCAATCATGAATAATCAAACCAAAAATAGAATTCACAGAGTGATTACTACGAATGCCTTGCACTGTGAGCATACTGTCTGTCTCAATCTCAACATCAGACCAATTGTTGCTCTTTATCCAGCTCAGAGCTTCTTTGACTCCCATTGCTTCAACGACTTCTGCATCATAGACCCCGCCGAAGTACTTAGATTTAGCCTCGATGAGCCCGCCAGAGCTATTTCGGGCGACAATCCCGAACCCGTAAGAGTTATCCTGTGGAAAGAGAGCCGCATCTACATTTAACTTGATTTTGTTTGATTCAGGTTTAGTCCAACGCTCAGCTCCATCTCCTCTATTCTCAAAGAATAGCGAAGATAGGGAAAGGTTATCTTGAGCGTTACGCCAATGATCAAGAGTTGTTTGTGCAGATGCAATGACTTCAGCTTGCGAGGATGCCTTATTCTTCCATACAACAAGGTTACGGGCCTTCCAAATTGCCTAACAGAGCATTGCTGCCCGTGAGGGGAGATCCTCATCAGATGCCGTAAGTACTTTATCAAACCAACCACCAAAAGAGTAGGGGTGGTTCGTATCATAAGAGATACCAAGAATGTTCCAGCATGACATAGCAAAAGGACATGTGAGAAGAGCATGAACAATTGACTCTGCTTGGTTTGTACACACAGGACAGAGCCCAGAAATGTTCACATGTTTTGTTACTAATTGAAGACAAGTGGGTAGACAGTCAGTAATTGCACGCCATAGCAGATTCTTTACCTTGGGAGGTATCTTCAATTGCCATAACTTACGCCAAAACCCAGAGTTATCAGCGCTAGTAAGCTGGGGTTTATTCTTCTGCAGCATGACATAGGCAGTTTTAACAGAGAACAACCCAGAACGGTCTCCCGACCAAGACCAGAAATCAGAACCAGAATTGAGAGATAACGGAAGACCCAAGATCAGATTGGCATCTCGGTTGTTGAACAGGTCCTCAACAACCTCAGAGTCCCAAGTTCGTGCTTCCATTGAGAAGAGAGAACTCACAGTGTTATGCAAAAGAGCTGGATGAGTTGAAGTTACAAGTCTGTTCCCACTATCAGGAAGCCAAGGGGTAGAGAGGATCCTGGTAGTTTCACCATTTCCAATAATACGCACAGCCCCGAGGCGAACCACACTTTGAGCAGCCCAAATACTTCGCCATACAAAACTGGGATTATTTCCCAAATCGGCCGATAGATAATCACTGGTAGGAAAATATTTGGCTCTGAATACTTTACCCACCAAAGAGTCAGAATTACACAGAAGTCTCCAACCTTGTTTAGCTAGCATTGCAAGATTAAAGTCATGAAGAATTCGGAAACCCATACCTCCTTCCATCTTGGGCTTTGCCATTCTTTCCCAAGACATCCAAGTAATACCACGACCCTTACTTGATGTAGTTTTCCACCAAAAACTTGCCATAATCTTCTCTATATCCTCACAAATGCCTAAAGGAATTAAGAAGACGCTCATGGCATAGGTAGGAAGAGACTGAATCACAGTTTTGAGAAGAATTTCCTTGCCAGCTCGAGATAAGAATTTGCCATCCCAGCTATTGATCCGAGCCAAAATCTTGTTCTTTAAGAAGCCAAGAATAGAGTTTTTGTTTCGACCAATAATGTTAGGCAAACCAAGATAAAGACTACCTTCTGACGCTTCAACCATTCGAAGAACAGAACAAATACCAGCACGAGACTCAGCAGTAGTGTTGGGACTAAAAAAGACAGAAGACTTGGAAAAATTTACTTGTTGTCCAGAAGCTTGTTGGAAAGTTTGAAGGAGAGTATTAACACTCAAAGCAGCTTCCGAAGTGGCCTGGCAGAACAGATAACTGTCATCTGCAAAGAGCATGTGTGTTATGGAAGGAGCACCACGCGCCACCTTGCATCCATGGATAAGCCGATTTGCTTCAAACTTGTTAATGAGTGCCGTGAGACCCTCAGCACACATAATGAAAAGATAAGTGGAAAGAGGGTCACCTTGTCGAATACCTCGGGAAGGAATGATGGGGCCAATGACATGTCCACCATGAATGACATTATAACTGACCGACGATATGCAAGCCATAACAAGATCGATCCATTTCGGATGAAAACCCATATGGGACATGACAGCCTGAAGATAGTTCCATTCAACACGGTCGTAAGCTTTGCTCATATCAAGTTTTAGTGCCATGAACCCCTTCTTACCCTTTGTCTTCCTTTTTAAATAGTGCATAACTTCAAAAGCAATCATCACATTATCAGAGATAAGACGACCAGGAATAAAAGCACTCTGATTCACAGAAATAATCTGATCAATTATACTTCTCATACGGTTTGCAAGGACTTTTGAGAGCACTTTATAGAGCACATTACACAGTGCAATCGGCCGCATATCACTCATCGAAATAAAATTCTTCTTCTTCGGGATTAAGACAAGATTAGTGACATTCAGACCAATAGGAATCATACCAGAAGCAAAGAAATCAGTTACCATGTTAACAATGTCAGGACCAACAACGTCCCAGTGTTTTTGGAAAAAACCAGGTCCCATGCCATCAGGCCCAGGGGCTTTATCCGGATGCATTTGGAACAGGGCATGCCGGACTTCATCGGTGGAAATGGGCTGCAGAAGCAGATTATTTTGATTTTCATCAATGCTACATCTTATATCATCAGCAACAGCATTATGAAAAGTACCATTAGTAGTAAACAAATCATCAAAATAATTAGAAATAACATCACTAAGCCCAGTGTCCCAATTCGACCAATCGCCATTTGGTGTTTGCAACTGATAAATTTGATTACTTCGTTTACGGGAACTAGCAGTAGCATGAAAATACTTACTATTCTTATCACCCGCATTTAACCAGTATTGCTTTGACCTTTGCTTCCAGTAAATTTCCTGCTGAGCTAGAATCTCAAAATAATTATTTTTCTCAGTTGCATAATCCTGAAAACAGTTGTCAAGCCCAGAGTGCTTCAAGGCAACCAGTTTATCTTTACTTTTAGCAATACGTCTCTTAAAATTACCAGTGAGACCTTTTCCCCAATCATCTAGTTGAGAACTGCATAGTTTAATCTTCTCAAGAAGAGAAAGATGACTATTATTATCCCAACAAGATCTAACTATATGAGCACACATAGGTTCACGGCACCAAGAGTTTTCAAAACGAAAAAGATAAACATTGTTGCGGTGAGAACAATCATGAAATTCCAGAAAAATCGGAGTGTGATCTGAAGAGGATATAGAGAGATTTGACAATGTTACCTCATGGAAAGCATCAAGCCACGTTTGGGAGACCAATGCTCTGTCCAATCGAATCTCCACCAAATGACCAGACTCACGGCCTCTTTCCCAAGTAAAGGGATAACCACGAAGCTCTAAATCGTGCAAGGAGCAATCATGTAAAACTGCCTGAAAACCAGCAATGAGAGCAGTCGGATATGCACGGCCTCCTCTTTTTTCGGATTGGTTTGTTATGTTGTTGAAGTCACCGATTAAGCACCAAGGAAGGGGAGATTCGGTGAGAAGAGTACGAAGAAGGGTCCATGTTCGAGCTCGAAGACTGCGGTTAGGCTCACCGTAGAACCCAGTGAGGCGCCATACGATCGTACCAGGAACAGAAATCTCAAAGTCGACATGGTTCTGTGAATAGCCAATCAATCGTGCTTCATCAGTTATTTTCCAGAAAAAAGCAAGCCCACCAGATCTTCCAATTGGATCAACAGCAAAACATGATTCAAAGCCCAACTTGGCTTTTACTCGGCCCACCACTTCTTGAGAACAAAGTGTTTCACACAAAAATAAAAATTTGGGTTTCTTTTGACTGCAAATGTCAGCAAGGAATTGTTGGGCCCGTGGGTTCCCAAGCCCACGGCAATTCCAACTCAGGGTATTCATAATGATTGGTGGGCCTGGATACCAGCACCCACCTTTGACTCGTTTTTTGAAATACTTTCAGCATTTGTGGTATTTATCAAAGAAACTAACCCACTTGATCCAACCGGCCCATTTTCAATTATAGTAAGCCCAATTGATGATGTGTCAAGCCTCTTTCTCTTTCCTTCAGATATAACAATATCTAAATCAGAGGAAAATCTCAATTCATTTTCCATTAATATCACTTCAGAGCCTTCATTTACGGAGCAAATGGGATTCGAATCCCTTGGAATGTGGTGCTGCGTGTTGCTATAATTTATAATTACTACGCAAGTGCACGCAATCAAGTAGTATACTCACGCAAGTGAGGTCGAACCACAGGGAATTGGATTAATTACTACTAAACTATACTTATAATTCTATTTGGCAAATCAAAAGTATTTATGATTAAAAAAGGAAGAAAGAAATTCAAGAAACTTAAAGAAACAAGTGAATATTAATCAAGATGAGAGAATAGGGAGACGAATCCTGTTGTTAAGTTACCAATGTTAATGTCTAATTGCTATCCTTCTCTTGAAGTGAATGACAGATTATAAATTAACCTAGCTCTTTTCAGATCTTCTAGGTTCTAAATCTCATGCTCTCTAATTAATCTCTTAATTAAATTAACATGAAATCAGCATTAACCAATAATCTAAATGTCACAAAGGCTATGTAAATACTTTCGTTTCACATCAAAACCTAGACTATCCAATTTTAGCATTCTCAATTCTCACTTTTCAGATTTCGAATTGAGATCATAAAACATGTAAAAGGTGATCAATCTTACACATGGAAATTAAACACAAATATGAATAGTATTCACAATCAAGATGGAGGAATGGCAATTAATCATTAACTAGGAAAAACTTAAACAACATTCATCATTCTCCCTAAATAGGAGTTTAGTTCAAAACATCCATAATCAAATCCATAATTAACATTGAAATAGAAAAGAACATAGAAAAATTAAAGAGAAAAGAAAGAACTAGTTGAAGCAATTGATCCGGGTCGCCACAAGCCGCTCTTCTAGCCTCCTCCTTTGTTTCTAGGGTTCCAATTCTGAATAATCTCTAATTTTCACGAACCCTTGCTATTTAAACCAATTCTCATCTTTAAAATTCGTGAAATTACGAAATTGCCCAAAAATCCTGTCAAAAGGGTCCCCGTCGCGACTGGCAAAGCCCCCGTCGCGACGGGAGTTCAGCTTCGAATTTTTGAAACTTTCGTCGGTTCCGCGTCGCGATCGGCAAATTCCCCGTCGCGACGGGAATAGGCAGCAACACCGATTTTGGTTTTTCTTCTCGATTCTTTCACCGTTTTTCCTCAATTCTTGTACATACTTTCTTTAAATGCCCGAGGACCTGAAACAAAAGAATCAAGCGTAATATAGCCCTAAAACTAGAAACAAAGAGTGAAAACTAACCGAAATATGACCCGAATCTTAGACTAATTTTAGCCTAAAAAATTCCCCCAAACTAGATTCTTACTCGCCCTCGAGTAAGATAAAAAAAACTAACTACGCTATCAGAAAATCACTACACTGCTGACTCATGCTCTGCTTTCTTCCTTGCATAAACTAGAATTTCGACCCTAATAACTCTAACAATTAACTCAGATGCTCAATTCATAACACTATGTATAACCACAAAATTTATCCATATGTGAAACATTGTTATAAAAATTTTACTCTTTCCAACAGTTCCACAGCCCGATAACTCATAAGCTTGCATGCTTACCTTTCTCCACTAATGTTGACGGTATTCTTTGGAATCATTAGGTCTTTTCAAGGCTTTAGGTAGTATGGCTCAGATATTCAGGGATAGGTAAAAGACAATTTTGGCTCAAGATATCATAAGCACACAAACAGAACCCACAAGCTTCTTAGTTTTCTTTTTCTAAGATCTCATAATATTCCCTGAATTTACCAAGATTGATAGAAGATATTTCTATTATTTTTCAACATCACTGAAATTTTTTCTTTTTTTTTTCACACATATTTTTACTTTTTATTGTGTTTTTTTTTTTCATCATATTCTATTTGTTTTCAGTGACATTGAATTACACAATTTTTTTTTTTCTTCTCAATCTTACAAGTTTTTCTCCCTCTCACTATTTCCTCACACTAAATGTTTATCCTCCCCCAAACTAATTATGTAGCTTATGATATCATGGATAAAATGGTGAAGAAAAATTAATAGTGTGGTTGCAATTTTTTTTTAAAATCGATGGGTGAAAAACATAGCAGGTTTAGGCTCAAAAGGTTAACTAGGGATACATCTTATTACGGTAGGCTTGAAAGGCTCAAACTATCCAACAAATGCCTAAGTCATATTCCAATTGAACACTTATCAAGGATTTCGTCTCAAAAGAATAAACATGCAAGTTCTAAGCTATCCTGTCAATCTTACCACAAACCATAGTAAAACAATTATAACATATTTCACAGATTGAATATTTTTTCAGATAAACACAGGTTTCTAAGCATCCAAACTAATCCAAAGAGTTAACAGAATCAAGCACACAGTTATTTTACAATTTCAGAACACATCACACTAATCAGCAGTATACAACTATCGTCAAACTTATTGCCATCCTTAACTAAAACAGAAAAAAAAACTAACACAGAAAATTAAAGTGCAGAAAATAAAATTTTTAAATCTCTCCCCCCAAACTAAATATGACATTGTCCCCAATGTGTTAAAATAAAATTGTGGTTGAGAGATACTTACCTGCGCGCCACATCAACAAGCGGTTGACGCCCGTAATAAGCGTCATGCAAGACAACTTGAAAATTATTGCTGTACTCGCCTTCAAGCTTGGCAAGCAATGAGTTTGAACAATAGTCAGCACCAACAACATAAGATTTTGGATGATGTGCTTGGGGAGAAGCCTTTGGTAACTCGAAGAGAATACAATATGGAGAATGCGGCATTAGTGGAAAATAAGGGTCCATTGGTGGTTCATAATATAGTGGTGTTGACAACCTCAAATTAACAACTACAAGTGATTCTTCTACCACCAATGGCACCTCTTTCTTGCTTTTCTCAAATAACCTCTCAATTGGTTGTTCAGTTTCCTCATGACCATCCACATCCTTGACTGTGATTTGATCTTCAATAATTTCATCATTGAGGATGGATGTTTCTTCATTCACCAAATTGAGTTCATCATTTGTTGAGCAAGCATCCAATGTATCCAAATTTTCAACCACTTCAAAGGATTCTTTCTCTTCAATTCTAGGCTCAGTCTCTTCTATGTATTCATCTGATGGTGCTTCTACTATATTCAAACAACTCTCATAACTTTCGTTATTTGAGTTATTATCCTTAAAACTCTCTGAATCCTGCGCCATTAAATTATCACATAGAGCTTTTACCATGTCCGCCAATCGATTAATCTCTTTTGGAAGTGATAGTATATCCTCCTCTTCTTCAATTGGTTGGGGTGAGTTTGGACAATAAGGAGGGTATTGATGACTCCAACCTTGAAGTGATGGATTCCAATGCCAATCATAATCAAAATCTGCCATATCATTCAACAGATTTATTGCTTCATGGCCTCTCCTTAACAAAGGCTCTCCAGTAACCTCTGCTCCATAATCCACCCAACTTTTTGTTTCATCATCAAGTCCATTATAAAAGAGCCACGTAAAACATCCACTTGAGAAAGTGGGATAACATCTCTCTCCAAGCTCTTTAAATCTCCTCCAAGCAGAATAGAATGATTCATTGTGTTGTTGGGCAAAATCCTCAAGATATAGCATCTGGATTTATCTTGCAGGTCAAACTCATAAGTACAACATTATTAAAATTAAAAAAATAAAACTAAATTAGTAATTAAAAGATAAAAATTTGAAACAACAAAATTAATACTAAAACTAAAAAGAAAAACTAAATTAGAACAAAATTTAATTTTTAATAATATTACAAAATTTAATCTAAAAGAAACAGATTAGAAATAAGCAAAAAGAATTAACCAAAGTAGAAGTTAGTATAATTTTGGGTAATATTAATCTTTATACAATTCCCCGACAACGGCGCCAAAAACTTGTTGCTATAATTTATAATTACTACGCAAGTGCACGCAATCAAGTAGTATACTCACGCAAGTGAGGTCGAACCACAGGGAATTGGATTAATTACTACTAAACTATACTTATAATTCTATTTGGCAAATCAAAAGTATTTATGATTAAAAAAGGAAGAAAGAAATTCAAGAAACTTAAAGAAACAAGTGAATATTAATCAAGATGAGAGAATAGGGAGACGAATCCTGTTGTTAAGTTACCAATGTTAATGTCTAATTGCTATCCTTCTCTTGAAGTGAATGACAGATTATAAATTAACCTAGCTCTTTTCAGATCTTCTAGGTTCTAAATCTCATGCTCTCTAATTAATCTCTTAATTAAATTAACATGAAATCAGCATTAAGCAATAATCTAAATGTCACAAAGGCTATGTAAATACTTTCGTTTCACATCAAAACCTAGATTATCCAATTTTAGCATTCTCAATTCTCACTTTTCAGATTTCGAATTGAGATCATAAAACATGTAAAAGGTGATCAATCTTACACATGGAAATTAAACACAAATATGAATAGTATTCACAATCAAGATGGAGGAATGGCAATTAATCATTAACTAGGAAAAACTTAAACAACATTCATCATTCTCCCTAAATAGGAGTTTAGTTCAAAACATCCATAATCAAATCCATAATTAACATTGAAATAGAAAAGAACATAGAAAAATTAAAGAGAAAAGAAAGAACTAGTTGAAGCAATTGATCCGGGTCGCCACAAGCCGCTCTTCTAGCCTCCTCCTTTGTTTCTAGGGTTCCAATTCTGAATAATCTCTAATTTTCACGAACCCTTGCTATTTAAACCAATTCTCATCTTTAAAATTCGTGAAATTACGAAATTGCCCAAAAATCTCGTCAAAAGGGTCCCCGTCGCGACGGGAGTTCAGCTTCGAATTTTTGAAACTTTCTGTCAGTTCCCGTCGCGACTGGCAAATTCCCCGTCGCGACGGGAATAGGCAGCAACACCGATTTTGGTTTTTCTTCTCGATTCTTTCACCGTTTTTCCTCAATTCTTGTACATACTTTCTTTAAATGCCCGAGGACCTGAAACAAAAGAATCAAGCGTAATATAGCCCTAAAACTAGAAACAAAGAGTGAAAACTAACCGAAATATGACCCGAATCTTAGACTAATTTTAGCCTAACACTGCGCTGGTTCAGGCACAAATTGAGCAGGAGCATTAATGTTGACAGCTTCATCTTCTTGTTCGTCGTTCGCAGCCGTGGTGGTCGTCTTCCCCGATCTCAGCCAAGGTGAGGCAGTGAGGAAATTCTGCCGTTTACTAGCAGCTTTCATGAACAAGCCGTACGGCTTCACTATACGATCCACAGGCGTGTCGTAGAGCCTCGGACAGAATTTCTCGGAGTGTCCTAGCACTCCACAAATGAAACAGAAGGTAGGGACTTTCTCATATTTAAAATTAGCATAGAAAAAAGAATCGTTACCCCGTCGACGGAATTTCATTCTCCGTTTTAATGGAAGAGAGACGTTAATCCGCACCCGAACTCTGAAATATTCCCTCCAAACGCCTGTGAAGTTATTCGGGTCCGATTCTAAATACTCCCCTATGAATCGGCCTGCCTCTAGTACTGCTTTTTCAGTTCGAAAACCAGATTGGAGATCATGTATTTGCACCCACATATCAAGGGTGTTTAACAGAACATTTTTGGGATTAGCCCCTGGTTTGAGCCGTTCAATGAGAAGTTGTTTCCGATCGCAGGTCCATGGGCTGCCATTGATTACTCTTTGAATATCAATTTCGTGGTAAAATTGAAAAAGAAATCGATTTTGTTCAAGGATCTTCACATACAGATATATACTTAAAAACACTTTTATTAATGAAGAGTAGACTCACAACAAAATTAAATGAATATAAGATCTAATTGAGTTAATAACACCAACATTAACAAGAATTAATGATAATAATTCATATCAATGAGAAGATTTTATTCAAATAAAATAGATAAATTAATAATTTATTAAAGTTTGTTAGATTGCTATAGTGTGGTTAAAAAAATCAAGTATTATTTATTTTAGTATCATTAAGTTATGTTTATGACTAATATAATATATGTAATTTTTTATTCTTCAAGTGTGTAATATAATTTTCCTATAAAAGATTTTTTCTCTGAATTATTAATTAAATTTTACCACTCATTATAATTTTCGATTATAGTATTTTTTTTAAAGAGTGACAATCATAGTAATTTAATCAATCAAATTTTAAATTTTAATACAATTGATGAATCATTGTATAGCTATAATAAAGTTATAATTTTTATAAAAGAACATTAACTTTTGTAAAGTTTTGGACAAAAAGAGAAAGATAAAAATAAGATATCAAACATCTAAACCGTTGCATGGTATATATAGTTACTACATGGATGATCTTGATTTCAGGTCTAAAAATGTTTGTGACTGTCTATATATAATATATATGTGTAAAAATAAAACCAAAACAAGTAAAAAAAATTATATAAAATTGAATTCTCATGTCATGCAACATGGAAACAAACTCTACAAATTGTGTACTTAAAAACAAAAGTCCCATCTCCATGAGGGACTCATAAGTCAAAGTAGTCTAATACTTGTTTATTATTTTATTTTTCTTTTATTTAATTTAGGTGTTAATAATTGGACTCTAGGATACTTACTTGACCTTAGTCTATATGAATATTTATCTATATATTTGTCACACCCACTATTCAAGTGGGTTTCACATGGAAAAAATGAAATCATTTCAAATGGTCCAAAATAAATTTAATATTTTATGTACTTATTTATTTATATATATGCTACATAGACCAAATGATTGAGTGATTGCAGGTTATTATTTTTAATTAATTCGGTGCTCTTTTAGAAACTATTTTGTTGTTATTATTTAACAGAGAGAATGGAGTATTAAAAAAAGTGTGTTTTTTTTTTTAAATATATATATAAATTAATCTATTTATTTACTATCTTCAAAACTACCTCAAGAAAAATACTTTGAAGCATTAAGAATTGGTCATTGTGTTTTATCTTAAAAAGTACCAAGGAAAGGCAAGGTCAAAAGGTGATCAAAAGCCTTTTTTTTAAAAAAAAAAAAAATTAATATATATTTATATAAATATTAATATAAATGAATAAAAATAAATGGTACTTGTAAAGGAGGGTTGTTAAAATGACCAAACAAAAGCTATAAAGTGGGACAATAATCCATGTATATTAGCACTTGTAGTAGGGTTTTTTTTGGGGTTTAATTTTTTAATCTAATAAATTTGCATACCCTTTGATGAAACTTAATGAGCCAAAATGGCATTGGGAATGACATAAACTAATGATAAGCAAATGGGTCAACTTCTATTATGGTCTTTTAGCATTTTTCAAAATCTTGTAATCTTTGTCACTGGTCATTATCATGCCTTATTATATTTGCATAATGAACCAAACAAAAGTAAATAACTTATTTTGAGAAATAGAAAATAAAGTGAGAAACATTTCAAGTGGAAGCATAAAATTTAATATATGTCTATATAATATAGACAGCTCCATAAAGACATAATACAATTAAAATAAGATCATCTTATTACTTCTCTTTGTTCTAAGAATGACATGGAATCTATGACCCTTGACTCTTCCACTAAAGATTTTAATTAATTAAGATAAGTTTGGTTTCATTAGAGACCCCATCTTAATTATGGAAATGTGCATGTAGAACATGATATAATGATGAACATGTGACTCAAACTACAAAATGTCTTTTTATATATAAAGGAAAAAATATCCATTAATTATAGAGATATGGTAAATGAAACATTCATATAATAAAAGAATGAAAATTGGTTTATAAATCAAATCATAAAAAATAGATAGATATTGAAGTGAAGTGATGTTTTTTGTTTGATGGGAAGGTTTGGCATAAAGTTTTGGGCAATTGAAGTTGAAAGAGAGAAAAAAAAGGTGAGTCAAGCCTCAAGCCCCTCTTCTTGTTATGAAAAGGTGTGTGTGTGTGAGGAGCCTAGTAAAGTTGGAAAGAATGGAATAAGACTAGCCAAAAGTAAGTACTTACAGAAAGATGGGGATTGCTTTGCTTCTAAAATCACTAGAGAAATTAGATTAGAGACAAGGGTGGATCCCTCTTCTGATCACCTCTATCTCTAATTGGTTTTGTTTTTTAATGTTTATTTTGACAGGGGAGATTTTTTTTGGGAGGAGGGGTCAGATGAGAATTTTGCACATTCTTCAAAACAAAACATTAACACATAATAACATACCTTTTCCTAAGCATTAAAGGCCATCCGGGATTTATGGATAAAGATAAAAATGTGTCTTTCTTACCACTTTCAACTTTTTGACGAGTGCAAGAGTGAGAGAGAGAAGAAAATGCTCAGATTTTGATTTCTTTTTTATTTTACACTTTCTGTGTTGATTGGTTCAAAATACAAGTTTGCTATTATTTGGTATTTTATATTTTGAAATTAAATATATTTTTGTATTCTAAATACATTAAATATGATCAATATAATTTTATCAATACAACTTTATTATTAGATCAATTGTTTTCAATTCTATGAGTTTCCCATTTGATTTTAAATATTTAATTACATATAGCTAAGAGCAATTTGGTCAAAGTGATCAAATTTTATTTTAGCTTAATATAATATATATATATATATTTTTTTTTTTCCGTTTCAAAAAAAAAAAAAAATTGTTTTTTTTTTCCACTCCTAAACTATAGCTTTTTACAATTTTATCTTTTAAAATTTTGTGTTTGAATTAATGTTACCATTTGCATATTGCTTATTTTTAAGTAGCACAATGCTGTGTTGCTAGTATGACTTTTTTTTTTTGAGAGGTAAAATCAAATCTTTATTAACCTTCGAAATCAGTCACCAAAACAGGTAACAAATCAGTTGGAATGTTTTCCATACCGAAAGTACAATCAGGATGTAATAGTGACACTCTAGCAAACTCATGAGCGACACTATTAGCTGACCGCTTAACAAAACAAAAATAAACATTATTGAGATTATAGATAATATATATAGACAATAGTTTAATAATAAATTATGAGTATATGTATATAAATTTTTAGAATTAATATTATAAATATACCTTTGTTGCTATGCCTGTAAATATACCTTTGTAATGTAATTAGTGTAGCTATGCATAACTTGTGATTACATGAGCAAACCGTGTAAAAAATGAATAGAATGCAATTAAAGAATAAATTTTCAAAAGTTATTATAATTCAAGAAATTCTAGTTCGGTAAATACTATTTTGGACATTTTGTTTTGTAAAAATTATTAATTTGACCTTTTATTTTATTAAATAACAAATTAGATCCTGTATTTTCCAAATTAAAATAAAACCTAATAATAATCCGATCTAGAGATGTTATGACAAAATTTTGTTCGTGTTAGAAATTGTCTTGAAGTTGATTATATTAAAAAATAAAATTGTTGAAAATTGAGCTCATAGTCCTATTTTTACAATTTAACAAAACAGAGGGTCTATTTTATCATTTAACAAAACAAAAAGTCCAATTAATAACTTTTGTAAAATACAGGGTCCAAAATAGTATTTACCAATTCTTGTTTAAGTTTGAGAAACAAAACTTTACAAGACCAATATTCATTAAATATAAAAAGAAAAACAATAGGCTTTCTTGTCCTTCTACTAAAACAATCATCTTCATAATGCACCAAATTATTATTATTTTTTTACTTATTTTATTTAATAATAATAATAACAATAATAAATTGTCTCTTTAACAAGCTATGCTTTTTTTTTTTTAAAAAAAAAAAAAATTCTAATGGCACCTTATTAAGAGGTATTCATATTTTTTCTTAAAATAATTGCACTTTATACCATTTTAGAGTTATGCGTGCTTAACTTAACTTTGCGATTTAACAATGGCGGAGCCAAAAAAAATTTAATGGAAAAGCAACATATGTAAACGTATAAAAATAATTGTTTTTTTTTTTTCCTTCAAAAAAATAATTTTTTACATAGGCCATGACATTCTCTAGTCCCCTTATTTCTGTCGTTGGCAATTAAGTTTTTATTATACATTTTTAAATTCTGTATTTTACCCAATAGTTAACAATATATTGACCAAGTTGAAATAAAGAAGACTAATTGAACTATTTATCAAAATAATTAGGATGTGCAAATAATTTTTTTTTTCTAAAAAAAAATAGTGAAATTATATTAAAGGAAATAGAACAATATAAATTAGTATAGTATTTATTTATTTATTTATTTATTTGAAAATGAAGATGATGATTTGTGTGTTATTGTTAATTTGGTGAGTTGGAATGTTTTATGATTGAATTTGAATGTTATAGAAGGGGGTTGACTGTGGCAGACCACCGCCCTAATTATTTCTCATTATGCAAAATTAGACTGACTTCCTTTATTTCTCTCATTATGGGCAAATCCATGCTTTCAAGCATTGTCCCTGTTTTGGTCCTCTCAAATTCAACCTAATTCTTTGTTTATTTAATTATTAATAATGTAAAGTGTTTCCCAATTTTAAGTGAAATTTAGAATTGATTCTCCTCAGTCCTCATCACACACTGAACTAAAGGGAGTGGAATTTATTCTCATTGTCTTTATGTTTTCAAAAACCCTATTATGCAAACTCTAAACATGTATCATTGTTTTAGACCAACACAACAAAATTGTCTTCTTCAAATTTCAATAATGAAAAGAGTAAACCCAATTCATTTTTATATTCAAAGTTAAATTTAAAAGTTTTAAATAAATTATCCTTTTTTTAAACTACATATATTTCTCTACAGCTTTTACATTCTTTCATTTATCTCCATAATTTTTTTTCTTTTTAATTATTATTCCATTACTAATCTCTCATTCTACTTATATTATATTCTAAGGGTTCCTTTGGTACGCCGTATTGTATTGTGTTGTATTGTATTAGTATTATTTAATACAATAAAATATTTGGTATTGATTTGTATTAATTAATTGTGTAAAGTTATAATATATTTTCAATACACTCGATCCCAACACCAACTACGGGTCCGGGTCCCAAGTCTGATTTTGGGTTCAGGTCCTGGGTCCCGGTCTCGGTCCGGGTCTGGTTCTGGGTCCTGGTCTCGGTCCCGGTTCGGGTCTGGGTCCAGGTCCGGGTCCGGGTTCCGGGTTCTAGAACGGGTATGAGTCCGGGTTCTGGGTCCGGGTCCGAGTTCCAAGTCCGAGTCCGGGTCTGGATTTCGGGTCCGGGTCCGGGTCCCGGGTAGGGGTGTTCATAAGAACCAATAAACTGAAATCGACCATCAAACCGATCAGACCATAACTGAATTTTCAGTTCCACTTCATTACCGAATTTGGCGGTCAGTTTTTTTAACATGGCAGTCAGTTTCGATTTTTAAAAGAAAAAAATGGTTAAACCAAAAAACTGCCAAAATCGCAATAAACTGCCCAAAACGGCCAAAAACCGTCCAAAACTGACAAACAAAAAAACTGCCAAAAATTGTACGGTTATAATTTCTAAACGATCAATTACAGTTTTTGTAAAATAAAAACCGTAATCGACCGGTCGGTTATAAAATTGTAAAAACCGACCATAACCGACCGATTTTCACCCCTAGTCCCGGGTCCCGAGTTCGGGTTCAGGTCCAGGTCTAGGTCCAGGTTTGGGTTTGGGTCCGGGTTCGGGTCCGGGTCCGGGTCTGGGTCCTGGTCTGGGTCCGGGTCTGGGTCCTGGGTCCGGGTGTTCCCGGTCTAGGTACCTGTCCGGGTCCTGGGTTTGGGTCCCGGGTGGTCCCGGTCCCAGTCCAGGTCCAGGTCTAGGTCTAGGTCCGGGTTCCGAGTTTTGGGTCCTGGGTTCCGGGTCCGGGTCCGGGTTCGGGTTCCAGGTCCAAGTCCCGGTCCGGGTTTCGGGTTCTTGGTCCTGGTCCGGGTTTGGGTCCCAGGTCCAGTTTCGGGTCCGGGTCCAGGTCTGGGTTTGGGTCCGGGTCCAGGTCCGGCTCTCGAGTTTGGGTTCGGATTCGGGTTCGGGTCTGGGTCCCGAGTTTGGTTTCGGGTTGGAAATTGGTGTTGACTCTAAATTTTTTGTAAATATTATAATACAAGCTAATACAGATTATTAATTATGCATCAAATAATACAACATATATTATATTAAAAGATTTGGTCGTAATAATTAATACAATACATTATTTTATCCAAACATAGTGTAATTTATTATTTAATACAATACAACTCTTATACAGCATACCAAACAAGTAATTTGGTAGATCCTATTATATTGGAATATATAGCATTATATTGAATTATTTTAATATAATAATATACTTAGTATTGACATGTATTAATAAATTGAACAGTGCACAATAAGTATTGTATTATGTTTTTTAAAAATAAATAGAATATATAATTTCGACCTTAGACTTCGAATCTCGAACATCAAACCCCAACCTTAGGCCCATGCATTCACCCCTAGGCCTTGAACCCCAAACCCTGGTCTCAAACCCCAAACCTTGGCCATGAATTTGAACCCCAAACCGTGGTCTCAATCCCAAACCATAATCCTGAACCCCAACCCCAACTCCGATTTTACCACAGTACAAGCTAAACTCATAAATATTACTATATGAGCTTATACATCCCTTCTTGGGCTTATTTGGTACAATGTGATGTATTGTATTGCATTGTATAATATTATGTTAGATTGTATTGTATTAATATTATTTAATACAATAATATGTTTAATATTGACTTGTACTAATAGGTTATGTAATATTATAAATTCTTTACAATAAACCTGGGTCGGTCTCGGACCCCAACACCCAGAACATGCTCCGCACCTAGATCCTAGACTCGAACCCGGACTCGGACCCTGGATCCGGGTTTGAATCCTGGGTCGAGGTCCAGGTTCGAGTCCGGGGTCTAGGTCCCGATTTGGGCGTGGGTCTGGATTCGGGGTCCAAGGTCCAGGACTGGGGTCGGGGTTGACCCCAGACACTTTGTAAATATTATAATACAAGTTAATACGGATCATTTGTTATGTATTAATTAATATGACTCACATTGAATCAAAATTTATGATCGTAATAATTAATACAATATAATTATTTTATCCAAATATAGTGTTATTTGGTATTTACTAAAAAACTACCCTCATACAACTTACAAAACGAGCCCCTTATATACAAGGTCGTCTAAAAGAGTTGAGAGACTTATGACGAAATTTGAAACGTGATCTTTTTTTTTCACAAAAATTTAAAATAAATATTATTTAAATTTTGATACAAATTTATGAATTTTTCTTTTATAACTATTACTATTTCTTTTACAAATTTATGGGATAATAATCTCATATCATTAACTTTTAAAAATAAAGTCATAGAGGAAAAGTTAAACCCACATAAAAATACATAAAGTTAAAAAAAAAACATATTTTATGTAATTTTCCAAAAAAATTGTAAATCCATAAAAAAATTGAAAACTTTTGTAATTTTTATATATTTATGAAATAATCCCAATAATAACATAAAAGTGCCTTAAATGACAGTACAAACCAGCTAAAGTTTAATAAGAATAAAATTAACTATAAATAAATAGGTAAGTCTATGAATAAATGACAGTAACATTTAAGAGAGTTTTCAAATTTATTTTATTTTATGATTGTGTATATTATAATTATTTAATAATTGTAATTTTTTTAGTTTATCACCAAAAATGTTGCATAATACCTCATTTTACATTTTTGTCAAACCATTGTTTAGCTATGTATGCCACTGACTACAGGGCTGGGCCTCCCATCCCCAACCATAAATCCATGGAAGAAAACATCTCCCAAGCAATTAGAATGCTTTTCATCATCATCAAAATCAGCATTATAGAACATCAAACACATAGAAGATGACTGAACACAACTGCATTATTCTTCTTCTCTCTCACTTCTTCTGTACTGTAGATTGTCGCCGTGTTTTTTCCTACCTGGTTCTACCACTGACAATTGGTTTGAATGTCATTGAACCTCATTACATATATGAATAACATATAGTTTTAGAAAGTGTTATGAATCTCGAGCAGCCTCGAGATCGAAATGAATGACAGCAAAGACCAAAGAGTATAGATTACGCACCTATTTTGCTTCTGATAGTCAGGGCAAAGATCCTTTTGATAACTACCTTCGAGCTATGATTAAGTTAGTCTTGGGAAAAAAACAGCTTCTTGTATTCACAGCCAGAATCTCTGAACTAAGAATTATAAGTGGTGATCACTTCCACTCAGGCCATTTGATTGAATCAGATCTTCTCATATTTGATGAACCCGAATTATCAGCAGCATCATGCCACACCATCTCCATCTGGACGAAATAGTAACAGCGAATGAGACATATATAACAGTAAAAAGCTTGAAATGAAATCATACATGTATAGACATTCTGTTGCTAAACAATGATAACAAATTCTTTCAAGTGTGAGGAGGAAGAGTGATGAATCATACATATAGAGTAAGGATCAAGAATAATCAATAGGATTGTACATGTATTTTTTTAAATAAAAGATAAAAAATTATACAAACCAACCTCTCCAATTATCACTGTGTCACCTTCCTTAACACCCTGTTTCATTAGAGACTTGGTCACACCACAAGCTTCTAGAACATGTTGGAACCTTTTCTCAGAATCCATGTATCTGTGTAAATAATGGCTATTAATAAGTTCTGCTTGATAAGAAATTTAGAAAACAGCCAATTGAGAAACCATTGACAAGGTGAACCTAGACATCTTGCTACTCAAAAATGTTATAACAAGAACAGTCATCAAAGAGAACAACAAGAAGAGGGATTGATCATAATAATTACATGGATATCCACACCCAAGAGTCAGGACCTTGTAGGACCTCATAGGTGCAATAATCTCAAAAAGGGGCTAAAAGTTACAAGAGGCTCTAGTTATAATAATACATATTTCGGTATTTAGTGTTGTATGCATAATTTGCAAGTCATACTAATGAGGAACAATCAGGCCTAAACAGTCTTGTAAGGAATATTAGAAAGCATAATATAGGACAAAACATAGTAATACTGATGACTGTTATGAAATCTACCTCCAGTTTGTCATCTGAACAAATCTCTGCAACCCAGATCCCACAACATGCCATGTATTGGTACTACTGTCATGAGAAATCTCAAACTCATTGATCGATGCAGTTCTCTGCTTACGCACTGTGGTAGCTACATGGTTCAAATCAACAGCATCTCCCCAACCTAAATCAATAAGACTTGTCAGCAGAGTGTATAAATACTCATACCAGTTCAAAAGAACCACATGTTGAGCTTGAAAGGTAGAATTAAACTAATGAAAAGACTTTGAAGATTCAAAACAAAAATAAAATAAACTTCCAACCGTGTGATTCCTCCTCCATGGTTGCTTTTCTTTCTTGAAGAATCTTGTAAGCAGCACAGATCACTTCATGAGTGCCATCTCTTTCTACTGCACTAATACAAAATGGTTCAATGCCTAGAGCTTGTAGATGTTCTTTGAAGGAAGGCCAGTTTTCCCGTGCCTCCGGAAGGTCCATTTTGTTAAAAGCAACGACAAAAGGCTTTTCTGCAATTTCAGGACTGAACATTTCAAGCTCCAAACGAACTGCATCGAACTCAAACTCTGGTTGTGGTGATGAACCATCAACAACATGCACCTACGCTTCCAGATAACAGGTTTTATTAACACACTATAATACATAAAATACATGTTGCACCAACACAATTATGAAGCCACTATATACTGAAGAAAATTCCAGCCAAAAGATCACACAAACAACATATTTTATGATACAAAGGAAATCATTAATTATCATATAAAGAACCTTTTGCATCACCTTTAAGCTATCCAGAAAGATGTATAATATATAAGTCAGTCATTTTCTCTCTCAGCATCATTAGGTTTAAGTGTCTTATATTGCTCTTATCCTATTCCTAGAAAATATCAAACTTACGTCTTTTGTAAAATCACTCCAATATTATTTTGTTCTCTTATCTGCCAATTTGGAAATGATATTATAAAGAAAAACTCTACATGTTAAATATTTTCATTTTTATATGTTAGTTAAAAGACAGAAGTTCATTTCTAATGGATTGAAATGATGATCAATACAACTAGGGGAACTAGAAAGAAAACCATACCAGTGCAGAACACCTTTCAGTGTGCCTTAGAAACTCATGACCTAAACCAAACCCTCGGTGTGCTCCTTCAAGTAAACCTGGCAGATCCGCTACAACCATGGTAGAATCGTAGTCAAAAGAAACTACACCCAAATTCGGCAATAAAGTTGTAAAGGGGTAGTTTGCTATTGTTGGCTGCGCTGCACTTATCACACTAAGGAGTGTGCTCTTTCCTGCATTTGGTGCACCAACTATTCCAACATCCGCAACTAACTTTAGCTCCAGCTCCAACCACCTGATCAACAATACTGTGTTACTTCAACTGCTCATAACCTATGAATCTATGATTATCTCCCAAAAGCGTTAATTGACTCTGGGTAACCTTTAGGAGATTCAGCAAAGTAATTAGGAGGACAGACTATTGCACATCCGTACCCATTGTTAGCTGACCAATTTGTAAAATATGCAAGCTACCACATATGGTTCAGCGAGCCTCATTTCAGCAAACATCAAATTCTTTTAAATCTTATCAACTAAGCGGACATCAAGTACTTACTTTCTTTTTCAAGCAATATTTTTCACATAGTTAAATTGCTTTTACAATGGAAAGTGGAAACAAATGATGCCAAAGCTCAATAAGCTATCGATTTCATTTTCTAAAGGAAGGACAATGAAAGAGGTACACAGTAACAAAAAGCCAAAGGGCTCCTGAGGTAACCTGTTAAGAGTTATCACACTTCTCGCAAACAAAGAGTACTTATTTTTCATACTGACAAACCAAAGAATGCTCCTCTCAGAAAGTTAGAGTTAACACAGTTTTAAGTTTTAGCACATTACTTCTCTTTTAGCAAACAAAGAATACTGATAAGAATAGGCAAAACTAGATGCAAGTAAAAGACCACATAGAAAGCTAAGTAAAACAATAGAAACAAAACTATTAGCAATTGACAATAACAGAAGCAGAAAAGACCACATAGAAAGCTAAGTAAAACAATAGAAACAAAACTATTAGCAATTGACAATAACAGAAGCAGAAAAGGAGCTCACATTTCAGGACCCTCTTCACCATTTTCTGCAATCCTGGGCACCTTATTAGTCCCAGACTTAAAGGCTGTATTCCCTCTCCCACCTCTACCACCGGGCAAAAGCAAAGCTCGTTGTCCCGGATGTAACAACTCCAACAGCACTTCATCCTTACCAGCTTCTCTGATTAATGTCCCCGGCGCCACCTTCACCACCACATCCTCTCCCTTAGCCCCAGCCATCATCTTCCCTTGCCCATGACTCCCTCTCCCAGCTCGAAAATGCACACTATTTCTAAACGGCAACAGAGAATTCATCGACCCATCGACCTCAATATACACATTCCCACCTCGCCCGCCGTCTCCACCAGAAGGACCCCCCAAAGGCACGTACTTCTCTCGCCGGAATGCCACCACTCCATTCCCTCCGTCCCCAGCTTTTGCAAATATTTTTGCCCTGTCAAAACATCGCATTACAGCCGGAACTCCCTTCTCTTTAACAGTCCCATCCTCTAGCTCCATGGCTCCACCTCCATCGTAAAACCCTTCTACTTCTTCTTCTTCATCATCATCTTCTTCATCGTCAATATCCTCTTCGTCTTCATCCACTTCAAATATCTCAAATTTACCGTACTTCAGCCCCAAATCACCATCTTCAATGTCTTCTTCATCATCATCATCTTCATTATCTTCTACGATGGCTAAATTCTCAACTTCGCGGTTAGTCTGCATCGCCAAGCTCGATTCGGATAGCTTAACTTCGGATGAGAACTGGTAGGAAACTGAATCATCTAATGAAGGTAGAGAAAAGTCATCCCTGGGAGGCAAGCGAGTGTAGGTAGTGGCTTCGACGCCGAGGGAGAAAAGCTCTTTCTCCCCCTTTGGGAGGTTGAGCTGTGGAGGAGGGGTAGGAGGAGGGTTTTTGAGGTTCCTCTCTCGTCGGGATTTCCTATTGGATGAAGAGCGGCGAGGGTGTTGAACCCTAGGTCGAGACTGTGCGTAGGGACAGAAGCATGACATAGATATGGATATGGAAGACGCCATTGTTAGAGGCCCCCGAAGAAAAGCTTTGAGTGATATAACAGAGAGTTTGTTTACAGAAGAGAACTACAAAGCGGGAACGTGACGCCACGTGTTCATTCTCTGGATGAGGCTTCCTTAGACGACGAAAGCGACGACGTCGTATCATATGGAAATTGCGTAACAAAATTGTATTTTCTTTTTCTTTTTCTTCTTCTTCTTTTTTTTTTTATTTTTTTTTTTAAAAAAACTATTTTAAAATTAACACATTAATAATGTTGTGTAGGAGAGGAGTAAACAGAGGAATAAATATATGCCATTAGAAATGAGAATATAATAAAATTAAAATATATAGATTAGATAGAGTTGTATCTAATCAAATTAAATTCAAATGATATTAGAACAGAGAAAAATGAAAGTGCTTTATTTCTGTGTATTGAAATTGAATGATACAAATGAATGAGGCTGCACTATATATAGGCAGCAGAATACCAGAACAAGAGAGTTGAACTACACAACCTAAACCAACCAACTAACTAACTAATCCAAATAACTAACATAACAAACTTTAATAGGCCCCTTCAAGATGGAGTATAAAATTTTTTAATACTCATCTTGGATACAATTTCATTGAAGTGAATTGGAAACAGGGGTTTTGTTAATACATCGACTAAGTTGGTTTTGGAAGAGACATGGTTCATTTTGATGCTGCCATTTGAGACTTTTTTTCTGACAATGTAGCAGTCGATTTTCACGTGTTTTGTTCTTTCGTGATGAACTGGATTTTCTGCAATGTGTATAGCAGCCAAATTTTCACAGAAAAGAGTTGAGGGAAGTTGTGGTTGAATGTTGAAATCTTTGATAATATTGTGGAGCCAAGTAAGTTCACAAGTTGCATTTGCCATGGCTCTGTACTCTACCTCAGCTAATGAGCGGGACACTGTGGGTTGCTTCTTTGATTTCCAGGAGATAAGAGATCGACCAAGGAAGACGCAATATCCTGAAATTGATCTTCGAGTGTCAAGGCAGGCTCCCCAATCAGCATCAGCAAAGGCCTGGAAGTGAATGGCAGGGCAATTGGCATAGAAGAATAGACCTTGGTCAGGGGTGCTTTTAAGGTAGTGTAGGATTCGAGTTGCAGCATTCATGTGAGGTTCCCTTAGAGATTGAAGGAATTGACTGAGTTTGTTTACAGTAAAGCTAATATCAGGTCTTGTGATGGTGAGATAGAGAAGTTTGCTAATTAATCTTCTATATTGAGTTGGATTTGGCAAAAGTTGTCCATCATTGTTGCTGAGTTTTGTATTGGGTTCCATAGGTGTTGATGCAGATGCGAGGCAACCTGAGTTTTTGAGAAGTTAGAGAGTGAATGGTCGTTGTGTGACAGATATGCCTTTGGGGCATCGAGCAATTTCAAGTCCAAGGAAGAAATGGAGGCTGCCGAGGCCTTTAAGTTTGAATTGTGCATCTAAAGTGGATATGAAGTTGTTTAACGTTGTAGTATTGTTTGTAGCAACTATTATATCATCTACATAAATAAGAATGGCAAGGAAATTGTTGGATTACTATCTTATGAATAAGGAATGATCATTGTGGGACTATTTGAAACCTTGTTGTAGTAAGGTATTGTTAGGTTTTATGCCCTAAATAATACTCCATTTCAATGTAATCTATTTTATTCAACATCAATAAAGAAACAGAAGTATTTTTCATTCATTTGTGTATGTTTTGGTTCACTTTATCAATTGCTTATCTATTTGATTTATAAATTCATCTTAAACCCTTTTCACATACTTGATCATGTTTATTGTGCTGTCATCACATTGGAAAGTAAACATGACTATGTGAATAAAGTTTCCTAGATTTATCAGACACAAGGTTTTACTGATATGATAATCTACAACAAGAGTTTACTTGTATTTGGAGAAATACTATGTTCTTTCCAGAACATTGGTTAAAGTAAAGCTCAGGTTGGATGCATGGAGTATGCATCGGAAGGGATCGATATTGAACTTTGACTTAGATTTAATTAAACTTACCGTAAAATCTATTCAAGTCAATATCGCCAAGTTGATCCTAGATCAAATGATCTTAATCCTGTTAGGATTAGGCTCATTCTTGAAAGGCTATTCGTGTTCTTTGATTTGTTAGTTAAGCTTACTTTTAGGTCAGGGTGATACGTACATTTTGGGAACACGGTAGTGCAATTGAGTGGGAGCGCTAGTGTAAAGACCGCTTAGTTTAATTTGGAAATTAGCAGATAATCACGTTTAATTATGAAATTATTTATAGCTATTTAAATAATTTATTATACTGTTATTATTGAATTCAGAGATGCATTTTTATGTCATGTAGTAGTTTTCATAATTTTGCATTCCGGTGCCCGGTATTTTGGAACTCGGTGTTTGGCTCAATAAAATCACAACTTAGTATGTTAGTAATTTGGGACGGTTTATTAGACATTGGGAATGTCGGGAATGGCCGGGAATTTAGAATTTTCCAAAAATACCCATTTAGTGTTATTTATGTGATTTTAGTGTGAAGGGGCAAAATGGTCATTTTGCCCCATTGTTAGTTTGTCTTTTGTGATTTAATAATTGGAAAATAAATGTTTATTTTATTATGTGTTGGCTGAAGTAAAATAGGAGTAAGTGGCATTTCATTTTCATTTCAAAATCAAGTTAGAAAAGAAAAAAAATAGAAAATTTCAAAAAAGGCTCTCTCTTTTCCTCTCTCTTTCTCTCGGCTGCATGGGGATTCGAGGGCTGAGTTTTCCTTGATTTTCAAGCTAGCTTCAATCTAATTTTGTGAACTCTTGTTGTGGTATGTTCTCTCTAGCTTTTCTTCCTTTGTTTTCTTGAAAAAAAATGATGAAAAATATGAGTTATGCATGGATTAAATGATGTTGTTGCTGCTGGAAATTATTGTTGTTGTTTCTATGTTAAAAATGTTGATTTAAGTATGTTTAATTAGGTTGAATTGCATGCTAGTGTTTCTTGCTCTAGTTGGATAGATTTCTTGTTAAAAAGCTTGAGTTTTCAAAGAAAAATTGAGGTTTTGGTGGCTGTATTGTTTGCTTGAGTTAGGTTTTAGTTTCTATAGTTGTTATATGCTTGTATATGAGTTTGAATCATGGATTGGATGCATGTTAGTTGTTTTTAACCAAGTTTGAGTTTGGAACTCAAAGCTTGAGCTTTAATGGTGATTTTCACCTCTGTACTTTCTGAGTGGATTTGATGCTTTAGAAATGTTCTAGGGGACGTATAGAGCAGGTCTGGAAGCTTTGGTTTGATTTGGAGTTGATTTGAGCATTGTGTGAATTTTTGAAGTTCTGTCTGCGAGGAACCGGAATTCCGGTTGTGCATCCGGAATTCTGGATGGGGTTCTGAAATTTTCCAGAACCGGAATTTCGGTTGGGCAACCGGTCTACCGGTTGGGAAAAATTCAGGAACCCTAGTTTTCCTCGATTTTATGTTTTTGGGGGTATTGCCATGCTTTTTATCGATAGGGAAACTTTTAGTTCCTAGTTTAAGTCCCCGGGAAGTGATTTAGCGTATCACTTATAGTGTTGTGATTTTTATGGTTTAGGAGCCTGTAATCCGCCGCGCAGATAGTTCCAGTCAGGTTGACCGGCATACCTGAATTCGGAATCCAGGTAAGATTAGTATAACAGTATGCATATGTAGATCACATGTTTAGCGTGCATGTAGGAAGCCTGTTAGATTACATTAGATATGTATGTTGGCTTCGAACCATCCAACTGTGTCACGTCGGTACGAGTGGAGTATGACCAAGACGGCGGAGTATGACCGGTTCGACCGATCAGGCTGACACTTAGGTTGGTGGTTCCGTACTATTTGACGTATCACGTCGGTACAGGCTGGAGTATGACCAGCAGTCGGAGTATGACCGGTTCGACCAATTAGGCTGATACTGTAACACGTCGATACAGGCTGGAGTATGACCGGTTCGACCGATCAGGCTGTTACTTGTCAATAGTACCGTCCCTATGAACGTTCAGAACTCAGTACCGTGTTGGACACGGCAGTTAGGGGGACTCAGTATCGTGTTAGACACGGCAGTTAGGGTTATGATCAGGGGTATGGGCGTCTGATCATGACCGGGGTTTATGTATGAATATTATTATGCTTTTCTTACTGAGTCTGTCGACTCACAGTGCTATGTTTATGTGTAGGTAAAGGCAAGGCTTGATGAACCGTGAACGAGCCTATGAAGATTGTACATATCGGGGCGGTTAGGCCTGGAGCGTACGATCGTCGGGACAACAAGGCTATTTTTGTAACTAGTCGCTAGGCGACAAATATTTTGTATAAACAGTAAACTTTTGTAAATGATTTTGTAATCGGGATCCCGAGTCTTTTGTATAAATATTTTACAAGTTTAATTAAAAAGAAAAAAATTTAATTAATCACGTTTTCCATAAACCTCGTTGATTAGCAACGAGCTGCACAGCATGTTTAAAAATCACGTAATACGCCTATGCTAGTTAGGGTGTTACAGCTAGCATAAACATGGAATCTATAGCTTCTATCTGGCGAATAGTAAGCAAAGGATGATCTCCTTCGAGCTTGACCAAACGAAAATAAATGGCGGAGATCTCATTTCACATAAGCTGAAATATCATTTATACGGGGTCAAGTGTTTTAAGGATAAAATACATAGTAGGGTGTTACGGTAATCTAATCCCTTTACAGTGTAGATCATTCATATAGAGGATCATTGATCAAATTAGGATTATAACAATGGATAACTAATGATGTGTCTATATGGTGGAACATATAGAGCATTCTATATACTGAGAGTGCAATTCTAAGTTCTATGCGTGGATTCAACGAAGAATTAATAAGTTAGTGAATTTTAGTGCTAAATTCTTGATCTACTTATTGGAAGCTCGGTTATATAGACCCATGGTCCCCGCACTAGTTGAGATAATATTGTTTGTAAGACTCATGTAATTGGTTTTGATTAATCAATTATAATTCACAAGTTAGACTATGTCTATTTGTGAAATTTTCACTAAGTAAGGGCGAAATTGTAAAGAAAGAGTTAATAGTGGCATATTTGTTAATTATGATACTTTGTATGGTTTAATTAATAAATATGATAAATGACAATATTATTTAATAATTATTTATAGTTATTAAATAGTTAGAATTGGCATTTAAATGGTTGAATTAGGAAATTGGCATTTTTGAGAAAATCAGATACAAAAGTGTTAAAATTGCAAAATTGCAAAAAGCAAGGCCCAATCCACTAAGCCATGGCCGGCCACCTTTGTAGGCTTTTTAAGTTGATATTTTCATTATTTTAATGCCAAATAATTCAAACCTAACCCTAGTGGAATGCTATAAATAGATAGTGAAGGCTTCAGGAAAATATCACTTTCTGAATCAGAAAAAACCTGAGCCTCCTCCCTCTCTTCCCTAGCCGCCACTCACTCTCTCTCTTCTTCCTTTGATTTTCGAACTTACCCTAGTGATTAGTGTAGTGCCCACACACAACAAGCAATACCTCAATCATAGTGAGGAAGATCGTGAAAAAAGATCATCAGCAAAGGAAATTCAGCATCAAGGATTCAGAGAAAGAGATCCAAGTTCAAATCTTGATAATACTCTGCTACAGAAAGGATTCAAGGGTTAGAGATCTGAACGGAATGAGTCATTTAATTTCGCTGCACCTAATGTAAGGTTTCTTAAACTTTATATGTGTTTAATTTATCGTTTTAGAAAGTTCTTATTTAGGATGTTAATAAACATACTTGTGAGTAGATCTAAGATTCTGGTAAAATAATTTTCAACGGGTATTGTTTAACTTTGCATATTATTGTCTAAAGGCTTGTTTCAAGCCATAGAGACTTTTCTTTAATTTGTAACCACGTAAATATCCTCGTGTAATTCACCATGCATAGTAATTATTAAATTAGCAATTATTAGAGAAATTGCTTCCTCTAATTTTCGTAATCTGGCATCAACTCATTATCCTCCTTCACATTAAAGCCTAAAATTTTATAGAGACAATAGTCAGTATAAATATGCATTATGTAATCTCATTCATAAACAGTAAATAAAAGAAACATAAAATTAGCATAGCATAAACATTCAAAATATTATTAGAAAAAATTCACTAATTATACATCTATAGTTATTGACCCAAAAATATGAAATTTAATTAAAGTAATAATAAAAAAGAAATAAAAGTGATAATAAGAAAGAAAAAAAAAAGACTCTTTCACAAACATATTAAGCAATAGAGAAAGATAATGAATAGAGTTATGTATTCTCAAAAGGTGCTATTAAAATCAACGAATATATATAGGTACATACCAAATAAAAGATTTACAGTGAAATAAATAAATAAAAATTAACTTGATAGCTTTTTGCATTTTTTTTTTAATAATGATTAAATTTTATTAAACTAAATCATCCAAAAACTAATGATGCAATTACAAAAGGTAGGGAATCCCTACTAAAAATACGGTCAGTCTCAGAAAAAGAAGATCGCGCCAAGGCATGCGCAACCTTATTAGCAGACCGCTTAGCAAAAGTAAAAGAAACAACATCAAAATCAGCAACCAGAGTCCTACAATCATAAAGAATATGGCCATAAGGAGAAGCCATACGTTTGAACTTTTGCAAATCATTAATGACTCTTAAACAATCCGACTCAACTACAACTAGGGGTGAAAATCGGTCGGTTATGGTCGGTTTTTAAAATTTTATAACCGACCGGTCGGTTACGGTTTTTATTTTACGAAAACCGTAAACGACCGTTTAGAAATTATAACCGTATAAAACCGACTGTACGATTTTTGGCGGTTTTCGGTTTGGCGGTTTTAGGCGGTTTTGACGGTTTTTTGGTTAAACTATTTTTTTATTTCAAGAACCGAAACCGACCGCCATGTCAAAAAAACCGAAACCGAAACCGACCGCCAAATTCGGTGATGACGTGGAACCGAAAATTCGGTTACGGTCTGGTCGGTTTCGGTTTTTCGGTTTTTATGAACACCCCTAACTACAACATGTGACCATCCATTCGCTTTACTCCAAGAAAGAGCTTCCTTTATACCAATGGCTTCAACAATATGAGGTTGCAAAGAGCCTTCTCTAGATAAAATTCTGGCCTCCAAGACCATTCCCGCAGCAGACCTTACAATCAAACCCAGGCCATATCGCCCTTGGATAGAGAATAGTGCACCATCGACATTAACTTTGACAAAAGGGAAATCAGGTGTTGTCCATTGCTCTACGGGTAGTGCAGTCGGCCAGTTTAAACTTGCATCCGTGACATTATGTTTTTGAGCATTAAACCATTCAACATAATTTAATTTTTCCATAGTCACAACCTCACTCGCATCAGGGTGTTTGGAGTTCCAAACCAAATCATTATGACGAGTCCAAACTGACCAACAAATCATACCAGCCTCAAGAGCCTTGGTCGTGTTCCACGATGTCAAACCAACTCGAGAACAACATCACATCAGGCGCCACAACAGTAATTGGAACCTTGCTCTAGCAACTTTGAGCAAAAGAGCACCGCACCAGAACATGCAGAGTCGTCTCAGGAGCAACAAGACAAAATGGACATGTTGCAGCAATTGGAATATGTTTTGTGGAAAGATGAAACCGAGTTGGAAGACTGTTGGTAGAAGCTCTCCACAGAAAGTTGAGAACTTTTGGAGGGAGCTGTAACTGCCATAAGAGCCGCCAGAAATCAGAGTTATCTGGAATATCTCTGCTGGTTTTCATTGATTGAAGCAGGGAATATGCACTTTTAACAGTGAAAACACCTGAAGTATTATGTAATCAGTACCACAAATCAGTACACACATAACTACTGAGTGGAATTTTCCACACTAAAGCTTGATCTCTAGCATTGAGCACATCAGCTTAATCTATAGCTTAACACTCGTACATATTTAATTTGGAGATAATAGTAGGGAGAGAAAATTAAATATAATTCCAAAATATAAATATTATAATTATATTAAAGTATAATTATTAAAATATTCTCCATATGCCATTGCAAAAAAAAAAAAATATTCTCCATATGTAATGATATAATATATTTTTTTCCGTTGTATTTACGAGAAATTAATATAAAATACTCAAAAATTTATATAATTTAATTTTATCATTACATAATTTTTTTTTAAAAAAAAATCGTAAATATATTTTTATAATTTTTATTATTTATTTATTATGTTGGACTATTTTGCTAAATTTTTGAAAGAAAAAAATAGGGTAAATTGCGGCATAAATATCTAATGTTTTCGATTTTATACACTTAAATACCTAATGTTTATTTTTGGTGGCAAAAATACCCAATGTTACAATTCTCTTACACCGTTACTACCACTTCCGTTATTAACTCATAAATATAGACACGTGGAGGGCCCAAATACATTACATTTATTTATTTTATTTTAAAATTTAATATTCTTAATATAAAAAACTAAATATTACTTGTTTTTTTTTTTTAAAAAAATAAGAGATATGCAATACTAAATTTCCATAGCTGAGTGAACCAGTATAGTATATGAAACATGATTATCGAATTGAAGTGTCAATATCATGTGAAAATTGTTAATGAGAACATGTTTTTTTTTTTTTTGAAACAAGTAGCATTTAGTTTCTGATATTAAGAATATTAAGTTTTAAAATAAAGTAAAAATAAATGTAATGCATCTGAACCCTTCACGTGTCCATATTTATGAATTAACAGAAGTGGTAGTAACGGTGTAAGAGAATTGTAACATTTGGTATTTTTGCCTCCAAAAATAAACATTAGGTATTTAAGTGAATAAAATCTAAAACATTAGATATTTATGACGCAATTTACCAAAAAAATATTTACTTTTCTATCTATTTGGGGCACTTTTCCACTTAAGCCCCTTAAAAATGTCTACCCATGGTGGCAATATTACTAAATTATCTTAAGAAAACGAAATACAACTTAAAGGGAAAATTCATAATTATATCCATAATTCATAATTCATAATTCGAGGAAATTTCTTACCAAAAAAAAAATCAAATGGCAAAATCAAATAAAAGTCATAATTTAGTGAGTAAAAATCCTATTTATTATATATTTTTTTTTCTTTGTTTCCATGTGACCATATAAACAAGAACCAAGTTGTACAAGGTTTTGAAAAACTAATAATATATATTTTATGGTTTCCATCAAATGTAAAATGATTGAGAGAGTGCATTGGATAATAATAGTACTACATGTGTTAACCTTTTTTTTCTTAATTTTTTCTCACCCCTTTTCTGTTTATGGTATATTCCTTGTGCATGAGTGAAAAGTGATGATAAATTTACACCTTTGGTTGAAATTGGAATAAGAGAGGCAGTGGTGGTTTTTTCAGCAAAACAAACCTAAAATCTTTAGTGGACCAACAATCCAAATCATGAGTGGATCTTAGTGGGAGAAAGAGGGGACAAAGGAATCATGTGGGACAAGTGAAACTATTGTATGATATTTGGTTTTTATATTAAGTTGTCTTAGAACAATTAATGTTTATTCTGACAATATGAGATTGTAGTACACTCAAAATTCAAGATCCATTTACTGATTAATGATTTTTATTTGGTCTTTATGATTGTAACTAACATAACATTGTAATGAAACAACAACAACAACAACAACATCAACAACTTTCTACACTATTTGGGGTCATTTCAATATAACAATAATAATGTGTTGGAGTGGATGTTTCATGAAATAGTGAATTTCTTGGGGAAGAGGCTTGTCACATCACCATCTCCAATCTTTTCTTATGAATTAATTTTCTTGTACCTCAACCAATGATACATGCTTGCCCATATATGGTTCTTAAACTTTCTCCAATGAAATTCTTTGGTTTTTACACACACCCTTTTATTCTATAGGAAACTAACTCAGTAAAAAGATTGGAAACTGGTTTTTTGGCCTTAATTCAACTCACTTCAAATTCATACAATCTGTTTAGTGTATACACTTATCTCATTCTCAAAGTTTCAAACTATGCATATACTTACCAACACAAGATCCAAATGTTATGAAATATTACTACATTTGAGTCTTGTGACTGACTGAGGTCTCAGTAATAGTACCAGAAAATGACATATGTTTTCAATGAATTACAGACACAATTATTAACAATGGTACTATGCAAACTTTCTTCATCAAATGGCTAATATAATATATTACATATATATTTTTTTACATTGTTGTGATTTTGAAAAATTCATATGAATCTATATAAAATTAAATAATCAGCTTCACTTTATGCCTTTCTCTCCCCCAAAACAATTTTTACTCCCAAGCCAAAGTTGTTTGATTGTTGTTGTGGTAAATTTTCAAGCCTAACACCAGCAACAACTTTGCTTCTCTTTCTGGTTTTTCAACTAAATAGTTGACTTCCTAGAGTGATAGTTGTGGCAGTGCCTTCCCCCATAACTGTTGTTAGTTCCATCTCTTTCTCTTGAATTCTTTCGAGTTCAACGACAACTCTTTCCATCTTCGGTCGCCTTTTTCCTGGAAAACTCATACATTGTAGAGTTAACTTGATCAAATCTCTCATTCCCTCTAGTGTGAAGCTTCCCCCTAAACGGTGGTCCACAAAATTATTTATACTCAACCTTGATTCCACCTTCACAAAAAAGTCATGAAAAATCAAACAAAATAAACTGACACTCTCAACAATGTGTTTTGATTACTATGTTTCTACTTACCCATTGAACTAAGCTGGCATTTGATCCCAATATATCGTTGCGCAAGGCCTCTTGTCCTGTCACAAGTTCAAGAAGAAATACTCCAAAGCTGTACACATCACTCATTTGAGATGTTGCAGCCTCAGATGTTGTTGTTCCTATCCTATAATTTGGCAACAAGTAAAATTAGTAACAGAAAGGTTTTTTCATTCCATAACAAAAGTTTAATGAGAAGAGAATTTAAATTACTCTGGATCTTGGAAAACATTGACACTAGACAAGCGGGATGGACCTGCTTCTTCGATCTTTTCGAGCAGCTTTGCCACTCCTGCATCTGCAACCTTGGCAATGAAATTCTCATCAACAAGAACATTGGCTGTCTTGAAGTTTTTATGCACCATTGGAGGCTTTAGGCTATGCAAGTGGCATAAACCTGCATTTGTTTAGGAAGAAAAAACACACTTTCCTTTTCTAATCAAATTGTTTGTTATTTCTAATTGAAGTCAAGAACATTCAATTAAGCTTCTGAGGTTATCTACCTTTAGCTGCCCCTAGAGCAATGGATAGTCTTTGCTTAAATTCTAGTCTAGTTGGTGGATCTTTTCCAGTATCTGAAAAAAGAAAACAATCAATTCAAATAGGTAACTATGAACACAAGCTATCATTGGAGAAAGAAAAGATTCATACCATACAAGTGATTACAAACACTGCCATTTGGTAAGTATTCAAAAACCAACATCTGGGATCCACGTTCTTGGCAATAACCAAGTGGAGTAACTAAATTTCGGTGACGAATCTCTGATAAGGAAGCTGCCTGTTGGACATGTAAACCAACATCTGTTGTTATATGCTTGTCACAAGTGATGACAGACCATACTTTCATGTCATTTTAAAGAGGGAAGATTTGATCTGTGTACAAAACATAAGTGGGATAATTTGTGGGAAATTCTTGTCTATACCTCGACAGCGAATTCTTGTCTATGCGAACCAGCACGCTTTTTGATAGCCACAACAGAACCATCATGGAGAAAACCTTTATACACAGTGCCAAAACTTCCATAACCAATGAGATTGCTTTCATTGAAGTGTTTTGTAGCTTGTTCCATCTCCTCCATTGTGAACTGCCTTGCTCCAACCGGTCCAAATGGAGATAGATTCTCCACACCTGATGAGCTCTCTCCCCTTCTATTCCATTCCACTGTGGTGTTTGTGAAGATTATTAATCAATGACTTTACCAAAATGAGAAAGAAAGAAAAAAAAAACAATGTGAATTGAATTAGCTCTTGGAAAGTCTTGTACAAGAATAACAACTCACCTAGTGCAGATGGATCTGATGAACCTGTGTCTGAACTCTTGTTTGTATACTTTTGCCATTGAAATTTGCAGAACCAAACAAGTCCTATGACCACTAAAATGAATGCTATTGCACCTGCAGCACCTCCAATTATGGTTGTTGTAGTTTGCTTTGACATGTCTCAAAACTCCTCTTCAAGTCTTTGACAATAATAAAAACAAACATTGAACCTCTGATGTAAGAAGAAACTGGCTTTGAGTAGTGATCATTGATCAACCCAATTAACTTAAAACAAGCTAAGAAAAGTGATGAGCATCCATCTCTGGTGCCAAAACTACATAAACAAAAATCCAAGACTATGACAAGATTTTGACATCTATAGAGGGGAATTTAACATCTAATTCATCCTCTTCTGGTTTGAAATGGTTTTGGAAATACTCTGAAAAAGTGCTCATAAATGCAGATTTGTTGATCTCAAGAATCTACTTTAGGAGAGTTGTATAAACCAATAGATAAACACAATGCCACATTTGTTTGTTTTTTGTTTTTTTGGAGATACCCCACTTTGCTGTCCAGCATTCATGAGCATCTCAACAAGTTGGCACTAAGAGAATCCCCTCAACACTGAATAACATTCTATTTACTGGTTTGAAACACAATAAGATATGTGTATGTGTGTGTGTAAATACATAAAACTTAAGGGTGGTCTAGATTTGGCATTGCTTGGTAAAAGAAAAGGAAAGTGTCCTATGAAGTTGTCCTCTGTGCTCAAAAGAAAAGAAAGAGAAATAACATACAAAAAGATGATTAACTTTACTTAAAAAGAAAAAAAAAATCTTTGGTTAAAGATGAATAAGATGATTAAGTTTATGTTATCAGTTGTAATTTAGTTAGTTACTTACAAGAATGTAAGTAATATATGTATATGAGTATATGTTTTAGTAATAGGTACGTGCCATATGAACAGAAGAGGTGAGAAAGTGACTTTAATCAGGTTGGGATTGCTGACACCAGAAGACATAATTATTGAAATGGATCAAAAGAAAAAGGTAGTAATACATATATATATGTATTCCAAGTCTCTTACCTGATTCACTATCTCTTCCTTTTTGCCTCTTTTTTGTCATCTGATCTGGAAAGAAGAAGAGGAGAGTTGCTTCCTGTTCTTTTTGTGTGTGTGTACAGAAAAAAAATGAGGACTATTCCTCAAATGGGGTCATGACAGCTGAGCAAAAACAAGACATTACCTCAGCTAGTTTAACTCCTCTTCTCTTCAATCTATTGGTTTTATCATCTTAAAATCAATATATATATTTCTCTTTTGACAAACTTCTTTTTTTGCCTTCAATTCTTCTGTGTTTGTACCTGTTGAGATATTCATATCTCTCTGTATTATAATTCTATATTTATTGAACTATGGTGGGGAAGATTATTGAGCTGTAATATTGTATCTCTTTCTCTGTCTCTCTCTCTCTCTCTCTCTCATATTTATTTATTTTGTTTTGGCTAGTGATTTTGTAGGCTTGTAAGTTTGGCTGGAAAGCAGAAGGGCATTGGTGGAAAGGAGATTTGTCATGTTGTGGTGGACACTTGATTATATATACACAACAGGCCCATATCAGAAAAGCCATTCCATGAAGAAATTAATAAACAGATTAGTATTATAGTATATACTATCACAAAGAAGAGTTTTTTAAGTTTAAAGATGCTTTCTTTCTTTCTTTCTTTTTATTATTATTATGACTAATTCATTTGGTTTTACCTTGAGAAAAATGTGTGAAAAAAACACAAAAAAAAAAACAGTAAAAAGAAAGAAAGTCTATGAGGAATCTCAAAGATTAGATACATACATATACTATACATTATACATAGATTGATCAACTACCCACTTTTATGTTAAAGATTGCCCAAAATCAAGAATCAATACATTGGCATTTTACTGGCTTTTATGTCTGTTTTGGTGTAAATTGATGAGATCTAATGTTAGAGATAGGGGGGACCATAATAAGACTACTCTTTTGGCCATTTTTTTGGCTTCTTGATCTTGGACCCCTTTGCCTTTGGTTGTCATAGATATTATTAATTTCATTTTTTTTTCTCTTTTGTAGACTTATATGAATCAAAAACCACTTTTAAGGTTTCATAATACAGTTGTTTTGATGCTTTTCTTTTCATTATTATTTTTCTTTTAACAAAATTATGTAAAGTAGGTAAGTGGGTTTACATGTTCATATATAGTTTGTACATTATTTTCATGAGTTCTTATTCTGAGTCATCATCATCATCATAAAGCTAATAATTACTCATTAACTATCTAACTCCTCTCTCTCTCAATTGAGTGTTTCTTCAGTTTTGGCATACATTAACTAATAATAATTAAAGTCTTTTAACACATTTATAAATCTCAAAATGAAAATACACACACTTTGTCAAAACTTGAGTTGACAAACTTAGTATCCACAAATTGACTAGATCTTTTCCTATAAACGCTCCTTTCAATACAACTCATCATGTCAGGCATCTTTTTCCATTTTCATTGCTGTAACCCTGCAATTTTCTCAGCACTAGCATTGCTATATATCTATATATGTATAGCTACATACTTGTTAAAAAAAAAATCACCCAATTACTAACAGAAGATCTATGAATAATGTTTTGAACATTTACTATCTAACTTGTGTTCTAAATTTTAATAATTTGGTAGGAAAAAAGAAGGGGGTCCTAGAGATATAAAGTATTTACTAGTCCTATACTATAGTGGCTTTAAGATTTTACCCATGTAGGATTAGACCTTTCTTTATCAAGTTGCATTTTACTTTATGTCCTTTCTTTGTATTAAATTTTTAGAATAATAGCAAGAAAATAAAAAAGGAAATTTGTCTCCTACTGCATGTTTATTCAGTCACTATTTCATCTCATTGATTTTAAAACACTGATGAATAGAAAATGTTTCACCGTATGTATAGTATTACTTACTTTTACTTGTATAGTTTTTAGTTTTGATGAAGGTAGTGCAAATGTAATAGTTCTCCTTCTACCATGAAACAAGAGAGCTTACTCATTCTTTTCTTCTTCCCTGTTTAGAGAGAACACTAGATAAAAAATGAGTTTTGTATTCTTAGAAGATCATCGCCCCAAAGATTACTTCTAATAAGAGAATAAGATATGCTTCTATTATTTATTATTTATGTTTCATGTTCAATCATCAAATATTCTCTTTAAATCTATGTTTATACACTTATAGTAATACATATGTTTATGTATGAAATTCAATCTTGATACTAGATATTAATGTGAGTGTTAACTAATCTATCAATAATTATTTCTACACTTTGTATATTTGTATACACTATAACAAAATGGCTCATTCACGTCATTTTTTAAGTGACATATAAATAATTTGTGTCAGTTAAAAATTGACGCATAAAATTTCATGCATCATTTTTAACCAACGCAAATAATAGTTCCAAGTAAAAAACCTATTCGTGTCAGTTATATAAAGATGCATATAGATTTGTGTCAAACTATAACTAGCGTGAATATACTTTCTTTCGTCGGTTACAGTTTGACGTAGATGTATATGTTAGTAAAAATTATAATTTTCTCTAATTTTTTTTTTGAACCGATTTTTCTCTACAATTTTCTCCACCTGCATTTGTAGATTTCAAAATTATTTTTGTTTACTGAGATTTCGGAAACTAAAATATTTAAGCGCTAAAAAAATAATAAATGACAGAAATTAAGAGAAAGATTTTTTACGTGGTTCATGTGTTATAAACCTTAATCCACAAGTCAATCTATTAGCCTCGGTGGGCAATATTGATGAATTTACTATATTATGCAGGAAATCCTAACTCTTTTTCCTTAATTTCTTTACTAAAAAGAAGAAGAAGATCAATAATGATTTTAGCAGAATTTTCGCTGTGTTTTAGGCCTGACCCCTTCGCATAAAAATGAAGGGGAGCTATTTATAGGCTAAATGATGGATGTGGGTTGCCTCAAGACCCGCCTAGGATCTCTACTTAAGTTCTACTATTGGGGTAAATTACATACAATGTAGTGCTGAATGGTCGGTCCAGTGGGTAACATTATGCCCGTGCGTGATGCAGCTGGATAATGGAGACGATTTTGTACCATTCAGACACATGTCACGCAAAGGTGTAATCTTTAGAAGCTATGGACACCTGTCACTCAAAGCTTGCTCCTTTATGGGTAGAAGTCTACATTGTTCGCCTGGTAAAAAGATGGTGGCGATGCACGCGCTACCATGCTTGATCGTGGGGGCAAGATCAGATTCTGTCAAGAAAAGTGTAACCGTCAAATGGTGACTTGGCACATGGAAAAATTCAATATCCACGACCACCCATGAGAGTCGATATCCACGTCAGGTCCTTCTAGGGCGTATTTGGGAGCCTCTCAAAACGAGCCTCCTTACTAGGCCCTATCGGGTTCAGGTGGGACATTTTTTATCTTGCTCTTTGAGAAACAGAGGCTGCCGCAAGTAAGCTTCTGCGTATCTTTTTCCTCCGGATGGCTCTAGGCTCGAGTAGACTCTTCAGCGATTGTGCACCCTTTAAAGGACTCTAACTCACGAAGGATCAATTGAACCTTTTCCATTTAATGAACATGTCATGTTTTGCATAAAACACGAATAAAATTTACCCCAAGCTTTCGAGATGCAACAGTTTGAGAGCTTCCAGCCCTTCTCAACTTTTTGAGATAAACCCATGGCACGTGGGGCTATTTGAGATCGTCTCATGTTCTAAGAGTTATCGTCAATTAATGAGTCACTGGTCGTAGATTTTATTAGCGTGGCACATGGGCAATATCTTAAATTTGATTACTGGCGTCATGCGCGTGTGGGAGCATGTTTCTTAAGAGAAGTTATAGTGACGCTGGGTGATTGAAATGACTCTTTACTTAATGAGCGCATTACTCGAGGCATGCAATGATGAACGTTAAGTGTTAGGGTTGTGCATTAAATGCTAACTCTTCAACTCCCTAGTCGTTGGATTGGAGGACACTCTTTAATTGAAATAATTGGGATCATTCAGTTCAAAGGATAAGGACTTCAACCGGTGTATAAGTGAATTTTAAAAGTTTATTCATCTTCAACCTTCGTAAGTCTTTCTATCTTCTTCGAACTTGAAGCTCAAAAGTCTCGACTCACTTTACATTCTGTCCAACAAAAACTTAGGTTGCTGAATTCATCATGATTGGGCATTAGGGCAAGCCTTGCGCACTTGGGTCTAGCGTACCGCATCCTTCTTTAACTTGTTTTATTATTTGGTAAGTAACTCAATGCTCTACTAACTTTTGCACAATTTCGTGTCTGAGATAGAAATGCTAAGTTCAAGCTGGGTTTGATTCTTATTGCATGTCGAACTTATAGAACACTTGTTCAAAGAAACACATTATTAGGATCGAACTGTGTGTGTATCTATGTGCTTTGATCATGTCGGCCTCATTCAGATGGGTTGAGTATGGTCGTGCTGCATTTTTGAATAGGCTTGCATGGCTTTAGAAATGGGGCTAGACAACCACTATATTGGCCAATTCCCTTCATTTTTCAGACAATGGTGTGTCAAAAGTGGATCCTTCCGGGAGGGAAACCTGATCCTTCCGTGTGCACTTGTTTAAGAGTTTGTTGTTGCATGTCAAGTAATCTTCCCGTGTTGATTGTGCTCACAGGTACCTCTTTAATAGTCAGAATGCTAGGCCCTAGGAAGGAGTCTGGTTCGACAAGCTTCAGGCACAGAGGAGATTCCACGAGAAAGAGGAGAATGCATGACACCAACCCTCAACAAGCCAACAATCCAGCAACATTTGATTTGTCACCCTCTATTCCACAACTACACCAGTAATACCAATGGCAACGTCCACAATCGCAGCAGCTTCCACACCAATTGTTTCAACTGCTGTGCCAATGACCTACCTCTCTTTCTGAGATTCCTTTGGTAGGCTTCAAATTCCCCACAATGATTATTCTTGTGGAATTTGTTGCTATGCAGAGGGCAAAGGAGGCCGAACATGCTCTGAGAAGGCGGGACGAGGAAGAATGGAAGATTTTGAGAATGAGAGAAAACAAGCTTTTGTTGTGAAGAGGGTTGAAACCTCTGAAGGTCTTTTTGCCAATACTCCTCTTGGGCCAATGGTGAACATCGAAGCCCTAGAAAAGTAGATGGCGCCTAAGGTAGGGAGGGAAGTCGCACCCTTCGTAGCCGAGCTTCTCGACCAGGGATCTAGCAGCACGTTTGAGTTGCCCCTGGAGACTTGGGCAACCTGCAGTAGCACTGATGCGTTCACCCTTTCCCATGCCGTCAAACAACAAGTAGTAGGGGTAAGCTTTGACCTTTATGTTCTTGTTCTTACTGCTATGTATTGTCTTCTCCATGTGTTAGGAGGCCTTAATGATGGAGAGAGTCGTTAAAGAAGTAGGCACCCTTGTCACAGAACTTGAGTAGGTAAAATCCAAGAACCAACAGCTGCATGTTGCCAACCTGGGCCTGCTAGGTGAAAATAAAGCTCTAAGGAGAGATCTCAAAGACTTGAAGAAGGAGAAAGAGTTGTCTGAGGTCAAATATGGCCAATAAGCTCTTCTCATACAAGTTGTTCACGTAATCAGTGATCATCAATGGGAGACCATTGAGGGATTGCACGAGGGGACCTCCCATCAGCCATTGAGAGATTTTGGTTTTCGATCAAGCGTTACTTATTATTTTATATTTGAATCTTTTTCCTAGTTGGATGGCCTACTAGGTTATAATAATTTTTTTTAAGTTTAAACACCGATGCATGTATTTATATTTCATTACTCGCATATGTTGTTTAAACATATTTCTCACTTTACTTGTGAAAAATCTAAGTGAGTTTTTCTATTTAGAATGATAAAAGACTCATCATTTTTATAGAACATCTCAATTATAGTACTCATTCCCCATCAAGTAATAAAAAGTTATGCATCAGATTTAACTAGTTTGAGACTTAGCTATTTTAATGCTTTTGTTTATTGTATGCGAGCAGTTAATCTATATGCCCATACTTAGTTTCTCGTACTATTTTCAAAATTAATCTTTAAAATTTTGTTGTATCACTCGCTGTTATTTTGCTTTATAAGTAGAATATCTTTTAATTTTTACTGTTCTAGACCAGCTTGACCGAGATTATTTTATCTATTTTTATTGCAATAAATTTTGTTAGCATTGTATATTAATATCTAACTGTTTGTCCATGTTTCTCATGCTTATTAATGTTTGATGAGTTACTAATAGTACGCCCCCTAAGTAATTTAAAGTAAAAAAACTTTATGTTACTAGAAGAAATAAATATTTCATTAACATAATCCAAATATTGGATAATAATAAGTGTTTTAAATTACACTTTATTTGAAATATAGTATTGAAAATATGGCCTTAAATGCTCAATGTTTCAAGTATTTTTTACCGGTGATCTATTTGGTCAAACTAATGTATAAACAATTGGTCTTTCTACCGTCTCAATCACATAAGGATCCTCTCAATTTGGGTTAAACACGCCTGCCGCGAGATCTCAGATATTGAAGAAGACTCTTTATAGGACTAAATTACCAACTTTAAATGCTTGTCTTACGGAGTATGACCCCTACAATGTCCGTTTCCTTGAATAGTGATGAATTTTTCTTCTTTGCTTTAGGGGTTGGACCTGATTGTGACTATTTTCAAAAATTTAGAATTTTTCTAGAGCCATTACTATGCGTCGTGAATAATGTGAGGAAAAAATTTTCCATGGGGCATCATCTTCTATTTTTGGCCAAATTTCTAGTGAAATAGTCTGATTTTTCTAAAAAATAACCTTATGGAGATCCATGTACTCTGAACTTTCTCTGAAAGGTGCTTTTTGAGAGTCGTATAGTTCAAAGGTATGATTGCAAACTATTTTCTTGTTCTCATCCAATTTTGCATTAAGACTGATAAGGAAGACAATGCAGCAATCTATCATGTTGGCTACATGTGGTCCTGATAGATAAACAAAGACGTGTCTATTGTTGCGAACTTTTTCCCATTCATCCCAAGTATTTTTTTTCCACTCCTCTAGAGGAGCGTACCAAGTATTTGGTTTGGTAGATTAGCTTAATTTTTTCTTGTTCAAGGAAAGACTGTGTAGCAGTGTGAAGGCCATAGTTTGGACTTCGACAACAATCATACAGATGCATGTTAGGTACCAGAAAAGATGAGCTATGGATTTTGGAGTGAAAAGTGCGGTCTAGAGGGGGGTCATATTGGCAAAAGGATACTTTGGGTGAATTACATAATCATGTTGAACATAAGGTCCAAGTTTAGAGAGAATTTAATTGTGAGTATAAATTGCCTTGTGAGAGGCCCTTTCTTTTACTAACTTTTTGGATTTGGAAAGGATGAGCTTTGCATCTCAAGGAAATAAAAAATTCTTTTGTGATGATGTTAAAGATGCCATTATATATATATATGTATGGAATGGTATGGAAAGAGTTGTAGGTCATTAAGGAGATGGTTTGGAGTGGATGTGAAGAGACCATATTTATAGACATAGGTCTAGATAGAAGGTCAACCAATTTTTTTTTTCTGGGAAGGTATTTTATTTTAAAAGAGTAATGATCAAACCATGTTGTCAGTCTCAAAAGTTGAGCATTGGTTTTCTTGTTCTTTCTTAGGTTTATCATTCCTTTTGATTCATCAAAATCGATTTCCACTAAGAAATGATGGCCTATGAGGTGGAACTCAAATTTTTTGATTCCCATCTTGATTGCAATTAACTCTTTGAGTGTTGAATGATAATGGAGCTGGGAATCTTTAAAGTGTTCACTCTTATATCCACATATTCGTCTTTTCCCCTGCTCATCTTGCTCGAGAAGGACAGCACCCCAATGTTGGTCACTGGCGTCCGTTTGAAGAACACATTTTTCGTTAGAGGGAATCTGTAAAGGTGGTAAATTCTGCATAGTTTCTTTCAACTTTCTGACTGCTACAGTTTGGTCATGTGACCATTCTGGACTATTCTTCTTAAGTATATTAATGAGTGGCCTTGTTAGTACAGAAAGTCAGAAACAAAGTCTCGCAAATAATTGATGATGCCCAAGTATTGTTAGACCTGAACTTTCATGAGATTTTCATCTAGGAATTTGAGTAGTTCATGGGTTATATGTGGTTGGACTTCATATTGTCATTTGGATAATTTCATCCTAATAATTATATTTGTGTTTGTCCAATAATCACTTTCTTTTCAAATAACAAGATACCATGGGCTTTAGTGATAAAAGCAAATTGGGCCAATAATGATTGATGGGATTTTTCATCAGGAGAAAAAAGCAAAATATCATCAATATAGATGAGAGTCTTTTCCAATATCGGGTCATATACCTTGGTCATAGCCTTTTGGAATAAAGAAGGGGCAGTTTTGAGCCCCAAAAGTAGGACGATCCATTAGAAAGGATGATTTGGAATGCAAAAGGTTATTTTGGGCCGGACATCTGTTTTGATGCCTAATTGCCCAAATCTCGCTTTTAGATCGAATTTCGAAAAAATATGGGCTTTGGATAGATTGACAAACAATGAATTCTTATTTGGTATTGGAAATTTATCATTTGCTAAGAGCTCATTTAGGGGCTTGTAGTTGATGACCAACCTTTGCTTTCCTCGAGCTTGCTCTGATCAATTATTGATATAAAATGCATGACATGCCCATGGAGAGGAAGTTGACTCTATTAAACCCTACTGTTGTAACTCTTTGCATTTAGTGGACGCCATTTGTTGATGTTTTGAATTCATGCTTGGTGACTAGCCTTTGTAGAGTTTATATCTTCATTAAGCTTAAAAGGAAGGATTATGAAGAATTGTTGATTTTTCCATAAAGGATGGTCACATTTCTTCAGGAATTCGACATGATTATTGGCACATGAGACTTCGATGAGCTCTTTCTTAATTTGATGAAATGGGTCATGGGACATTAAGAAATAGTTTGGTATGGCTTCCCATGGAGCAAAATGTTGTTTGTAACCAAGTCCACCAAGAAGAATACACAAAATCTTCTTCTTTGTGTAAAGATTAAAGCCAACAATTAAATCTTTTTCGGGTAATTTTAATCCAATGACGCTGTGAGTAATAGAACACCCTGGGAAGAACTGCAACCGAATCAGTTTGCTGATGAGTTATGTGAAAAAAATGCTTCCATTTGCAGCATGAAGGTCTTTCTTCTCTTTACTCCAAAATTTCTTTAGGAAGAATATTAGGGTTCATTGTCGTGTATGCCTCTCCTATGTCGAAAAATGCTACCACTTTTATCGGCTTGACATATTTTATTGGAAAAACTTGCACAGTGATGACAAGGGATGGTTGCATCGTGTGAATAATGGATATTTGATAACATTCTGGAGTGTCTGAATCAATCCATTGTTTGAATGCATAAAGAGATTTTGAGTTAAATTCATCATCTGTGGAGAAGATTGACTCTATGTCATTTTCCTCAAGAGACATCCCAGTTGTTTGTTGGATATGCAAGAGAAGCTTGATTGTTTTTCCTTAAGGACATCATTTTTCATAATGAACCTTTTTTTCACATACATAGCATCGATCAAATTTTTTTCGAAAGTTGCGCTTCCTTTACAAAAATGTTATTTTGCGCCCTTTGTGCTTTGAGAACTTGAATGTCTTGAACTTGTTTCTGTTCTTTGGGTTTTTGTAAGAACACAAAGATTTAGAATGACATTTGATGAGTAATTCTTGTCTGCTGTAGACTTTGCCTAATTTTTTGGATTGCTTCATATATTCCTAGAGAAATTTCTTCTAGGAGCACATTTTTTCAAGGGCTTTTAAGACTAGTTGGAAAATTTCTCTAATTGTAGCATTCATTAGGCTTTTTCCTGATCCATAGAGTAGCCTGAAAGTTTCTTCGCCAAATGGCTCTGGAATAGAGGAAAGGAAGGCTTGCTTTAGATTTAGACCATCAATGCCACCTATTTGGTAGAATCATTGAGTTATTCTCTTATAATGTTTTTCCAAGTCTCTTTTGTCCTTTGAACAACAATTGAGCTTGAAAAACTCTACTATAAGTCTTTCAGTTACTTGTGCGTCTTGGCCATAAAACTCGACATATAAATAGCTTAGGGAATTTACGATAGATGGGAGTTGCAAGAAAGTCATATGTTTGTATTCGTCTAAGCTAGTCCACCAATCTTGCAAAGTTTTGGTGAATCTTGAGACAAAATTCAAAAGGATCGTCCTCGTCTATGCCTGTGGTTTCTTGTGTTTCCAGGCTAAGCCAAGCTTGAAATTCTTGAAATATTTCTTGCCACTTAGATGGGAGAATGTCATCAAGAGTAAAAGTTTGAAACTTAGAATATTTACTCTTTTGATGATGATTGGATTCTAGTTTTATTGTAGTTGCTTCTTCTTCTTCACTTTTGATAATACGCTCACTTTAGGAATATGATTCTTCTACAAATTGAGCAATAAAATGTGGGGGTACGTCATCTTAATTAGTATCTGAATCTTGAGACTCATCACTAGTATTTGAATCTTAGGACCAAGTTTCAAAATCTCTTCTAAATAGAGGAAGAGGACTGATTTCCTTCATTTTCGAGTTCTTCATCTGTTTGATGGATCATGGCAAAAATAGGATTAGTTACAATTTGTTGGGCCATGAATTATTTAGGCTCTTTTTTCGATAGGGAGGATGCTTGTGGAGGAGAATTATCTAGGCTTTCTTTTCTCTTTCCCTTTTTGGTTTCTTGTTGTTGTTGATTTTTGTCAAGCATTCGTCTAAGTCGGAGAAGTGAGTCTTTTTGTGAAGAGACCGAGAAAGATGATGTTGGAGAAGTCTTTGGCATTGTTGAGAATTGCCCTGGTACTAATGTTGTATTTGCTCTAAAAAGCATTGTATTCCTCTAAAAAGCGTTGATTGAGACCCTATAGAATATGATTCTCTTTCAAAAAAATTCTTTTTTAGAGATTCATACTGGGTTTTAAGGGCTTTCATTTCAGTTTCTTTTGCCAAGAATAATAAAATCGGAATAGAATTTGATTTTATGATGGACATGAGTTTGTCACGCATCTGTTGAATCTTGTTTGTTAACTTTTCAATGATCGTGTTTTATGATTGTTGTTTACGCATTGTCTTAGTGCATTTGATTTATTTTTCTACCTATTTTAAGATATAGTTTTGGGCAATCATATTTTTCATTTGCCAATTCAATACTTCTTCTACTACGGAGACCTTTTGTTGAGTTCCATCCGCATTCCTAGTTGTAAGATTTTGTATTTTTGGCTGGTGGGAAGTGGTACCTTGCCCTTCAATTTTTTCGAACTTCTTGAGAGGAGAGAAAAGTACAATGCAAGTATTGGGGGTTATCATGTTTGTGTTAGGAAGTGATCGAACTGATGGTTGAGCAACTGATGCTAGAAATTTTTCTCCATGCTTCTTCATCCACTTTGCTTGTTTTTTGTAACAAGGCAAGACTATTTGTGGTTGTGAAGCTATTGAAGAATCATCTGAATCCCATCTGGTGGGTTCTGGTGTAGGTTGATTGTAGCTTTTTAGTGCAAAGTATCTGACTATATAGTAAAATTTTTCAGATGATTGGCCTAATAGACCGATGATTTTGTCGCCCTTTTCTAGCTTTTGCTTGAGTCGCTTTCCTGGAGTGGGACATCGTGAGGGCTCATCATCTTCTAGACCACTTTTGCAATTATAAACATCCGAGTATTTATGCCCGTTTGAGGATTCAAAAGCATAAATTTACTTTTCTTAGGAATCAAAGTACATGATCTTTGCATCTGTTGGCTGGATGAGTGTGATGACATATTAGGTGCGAAAACAACTAAGTGGTTTTGTTGTGGTAGGAAGGCTTAGTTGTGGTTTGAACCACGGGTTGTGGCTTATGAAGCTTTTCATAGTTGGTGACTCACGATTTGGGTAAAAGCTTTGTGAGTTCTTTAGTGGTCATTTGCTTTGGGACATGTGTACAGGTTGGTACTTGTTTCGAATCAATTGAGATTGTGTTTGAGGGATGTTAAGATCAAGAGCATGATTTTAGAGCCGATATGCCATCTAATAATGGAGTGTGGCGCAAAGAGAAGTTGGGTCTGTTGGAAATTATTTTACCAGGATCTTAGATCTACTCACAAGTATGTTGTTTAAACACCCTAAATATGAACTTTCTAAAACGATAAATTAAACACATATAAAGTTAAGAAAACCTTACATTGATGCAGCGGAATTAATGTCTCCTTCCACTCAGATCTCTAACCCTCGATTCCTTTCTGTAGCAGAGTATAATCAAGATCTGAGCCCGAATGTCCTTCTTCTTCAAGTTTGATCCTTCACAGTCTTCCAATCTATGATTGAGTTACTGCTTGCTGTGTGTGGGCACTTACTCTTTCACTAGGGTCGAAAAAGATGAAGGAGAAAAGAGGACAGAGGGTTTCGGCCAAGGTATAGAAAGTGGGGAAGGCTCAGTTTTTCTGAAGAGAGAAATTTCTGTCAGAAATGCTTGTGAAAACTTGTGATTTGACTGAGCCATCACTTTCTATTTATAGGCAACTACTAGGTTTAGGTTAGGATTTATTTGGCATTAAAATAATGAAAATATTAATTTGAAAAAGCTATTTAAGTGGTCGGCCATGGTGTGTTATTGGGCCTCACTTAATTTTGCAGTTTTATCAAATTTTATCTCTATTTTCTCAAAAATGCCAATTTTTCAATTCTAACCTTTTAAATGCCAAAACTAATTATTTAATAACTAAAATAGATTATTAAATAACATTGTCATTTAATTTAATTATTAATTAGACATATAAAGTCCATTAATAAATAAATAAACCTAGAAAACTCTTTTCTTTACAATTTCACCCCTGCTTAGTGAAAATTCATAAAATTAGACATAGTCTAACTTTAGAATTATAATTGATCAATCACGAATCAATTAATGAGTCTTACAAGCAGAATGTTCTCAACTAGAATGGGGACCATAGATCTATATGCTGAGCTTCCAATAAGTGAACCAAATTTACCAAGTAAATTCCTACTTATTAATTCTTCGTTGAATCCACTCTTGGAACTTAGAATTGCACTCTCAGACTTATATAGAGCATATTGTATGTTCCACGATATCAATATACTATCTCATTTAACCATTGTTATAATCTTATTGTGATTTAAAGATCCTCTATATAGATGATCTACATCGAGATGGGATTTCTTTACCGTTCTCACCCCTCAATGTATTTTGCCCCTTAAAACACTTAGCTACCTGTAAATGGTGTTTAGTGATCTAATAATTAGTCAGTTAAACAAGAGCTCATCCATTTACTTCTATTTGCTAAGCTCGAAGGGAATCATCACTTGACTTCTATACACCAGTAGAAGCTATAGATTCCATATTTATGTTCAGCACTCCAACTCAATCATACTATCATGTTCCCAAAATATACGTATCACCCTGACCCAAAAGTAGGCTTAACTAATAAATCTAAGAACATGAATAGCACTCCTGAGTTGAGCCTAAGCATATCAGGATTTAGATTCTTTTAATCTTAAGATCAACTACTGATATTGACTTGGAAAGATATGTATAACGGTAAGTTTGTAATATCTTAACTTAGTTGCAATATCGGTCCAGTCCAATGTATACTCCATACATTCAAAACTAGTATACTTTACTAATGTCCTGGAAAGAACATAACACTTACTCCAAGTGTAAGTATACATCATCGCTGATTATCACATTAGTGTAAATCCAATAACATTGATGAAACAGGGACCAAAATTTTTGATTCATATGATCACAATCACATTCCACTGTGTTGACGATACTGTAATTGTGAATAAACATATGATCTGGATTTAACTGATTTTGTGTGTATGAATGTAATAAACATATTAAACATATTAAACCATTAGCATGTAAAATCCATGCAAACATCAATCACTTCAAATTTCTTATATTGATAACTAATCAGATTGTAAAGAGTTTTATTTAGGGCATAAAACCCAACAGGGTCTTGGTCCACTCCTTTTGTCTACACTTCTACTTTGAAAGCATCAGTAAGACGATTGTCTCTGAGAGACATGTTGAAAATGTGAAACAGAGTGACGACAACTGTTCCTGCATTTAAAGTAGTTTCAATAGTAGCTATACTTGCATGTTGATATTTCCTCATTCGAGTATCAAGAAGACCAATACGAGCACTAACTGTAAGTCCTTTCCTGCCATGATAATTTAGAGCAATGCGAATAGCAGCAAAGTGGACGTGGGTATAACCCTGCACCATCCATTGTGGAGGGAGTTGAGATGGAATTTCAAGAGTCACAAATTGAACTTTTGGTGTTGGTGCAAGTTGGCACTAACCGGATTATTGGAAGCTTAAATGTATTTTCTTTTTTTTTTTGAGCTTTGAATGATAGTTTAATAAGTGCTTTAATGGATCTAGTAAAGGAGGAAGGAATTTTAGTGAAAGGTTGTGATAACTCTAGAAATTAGAGTTATTTTTCACATTTTTTTAACTAAAAATTGGTTTAGTTCTTAAGTTTTTAATTAATTTAGTAAGTTTTTAATTATTTTTGAATTTATTAGCTTTATTGTAATTTTATATGTTTTTGTGTGTTTTTATAATTATTTTATTATAATATGTTATGTGGTATTTATTTTTAATTTTATTTTAGTTTTCTAATTAATTTTATGTATTTTTAGGTGTGTTTAGAAGAAAAAGATTGGGATAAAATTGAAGAAATATTGAAGAAATAGAGCTAAAAGTGCAATTTTTAAAAAGAAATCTCATCAGCCCTTATGCAAGGCCCACTTGCGGTCAAAGTCAGCTCCCCATCCGCACCGTTCGTTGACTGATCGAAGGGCTCCCATCCACGCGTGAGATCCACCCGACCAAGGAGCAAGTGAAGCTCCAGCCAGCTGCCGCATGGGACCCGCACGCAGCATCTTGTCCCCCACTCTTCCTTCCGCCAGCTGGCCTGCGTGGTCCCCAGCCCGTCAGCGCCCAACGAACCAGCTCTCGCCACGCAAGCGTCCGCAGCCTCACCTCCAACAGCAGCTCGCCACGTGTCCGCCTGCTGATAAGAAAAAAAGTGAAGTGTTAATTGATTTACTCATCCAAAAATCACATTCACAAACACCAAATATTTCATTTTCTCCCACATATTACACATAAATATTCTATTTACTCTTCCCAATTTATTTCACCTAAATAAACATTCCTAATTTATTTTTACCCTATCTTTTCACTTTTTTTCCATCCAAACAAATATTTATTTTTTCCAATACTCTTACACATACTCTATTTATCCCTTCTCTTCCCAACACTAATTAAATTAATCAATTTATTTATTTTATTTTGATTAATTTAATCTCCCAATTTTGTCTATAAATATGGTGTTGGAAGACCATTTCAAAATACATCTCTTCACCCCCCTCTAAACACCTCTTCAACCCAAAACACTTCTCCATTCCACACTCTTCATTTTTACCATTTTCTTTCTACCATTTTTACATTTTGAAGAGCATGTCAAGTATGTTTATCTTTTGTAATTTTTATCTAGTTATGAGCTTCTAATCTTTTTTCAAGATTATTAAGATGATGATGAAGCAAAATGTAACTAGATAGTGTTTATGTTTGTATGTTGATTTCCCATTTGTGCTATAAAGTTCATGGATTTTTCTATCAAAAATATGTCTTTTTCATCTTCAATATCATGTATTTTTTATTGTTAAAGCATATTTCCACTTAGTTCTTCATTATGCAAAAATATAATATTCTTTGATTAAATGTCTTTCATTAAATTGTTTACATCTAATTCTTAGAATATAAGTGTTATATTTTGCCTAAACATAGTTTCTTTGATTTTGTGTAGTTTCATTAAATTGTAACACATTTAATGCTTAGAAATTATACCTTTTATAAGTGAAGAAAAATCCTACATTTTTGAAAATAACTTGTACTTAAAAGAAAAATATATTTTGGAAAATATAGTGTAATTTTCAACTATATATATATAAACTTGGAAATCAATATACTTATAAATACTATTGAACTTGCATTTTGTGGATTCTAATATCTTAATAATCTTATTTTACACATCTTATTGGAAAATTATTTTCATACTCACTCATCTTTAATCTTAAGTATTTTAGTTACTTGTCTTTTATTTTATTTTTCAAAACCAAAATTCTATCAAATATTTGGAGCTAGATTAGAATATTCTTGTTTTGTTTGAAATAGTTTATTTTGATGTTAGTCAACTCCCATGGGTTCGACCTTGCACTTACATGAACACTATATTCCGAAACGATTCGTGCACTTGCGAGTATAAATATTAAAACACTCACTTTTGAGGACAACAGGTTGATATGAATTTAAGAGAGAAAGAAAATCTAAGGCAATTTTATTTTCATCTAGAACATAAGAAAGCTCATAAAAAAAGTCTAACTTATTTAAAGTTAATTTTCTACACATAAGAGAGTGTAATTGCAAGAGGGGCTGAAAAAGTAGCAATGAGCGAACTTGAGGATTCGTTGAAGCTAGCCATAGTGTAAAGTAGAGAGTCGTCCATTGAATTTTTTCAAAAATTTACATGAATAATAAAGACTCTTTTATTTTTACACCCCAAAGCAGTTTTTTTTTTTTTTTTTTTTTTTTTTTTTGTATTTTTACGAAATTCTACATAAATTAACGAAACAATCTAAATCGCAACTAAAATTTATATAACAATCCACATAAAAACTACCGGACAAACTCAAACTGTAAATTAAAAAAAAAAATAATATATAGAATAATTTTCCGAAATAATATTATAATTATAAAAATAACTTGGGGAATTACCCCATATACTATTTTCTTTTTCAAATTTACGGTTTGGGTTTTTAAAGTGGTTGCAGCGCTAGTTGCAGCAGGGGTTTCTATACAATTTTTTGTTGCAATTTAAGTTGCAGCGCTAGTTGCAATAGGGGTTTTTATGTAAAATTTCGTAAAAATGTAAAAAAAAAAAACCTGTTTTAAAGTATAAAAATGAAAAAACCCCAAATAACTTTCATGAAAGATAAAAAATAATAAGTTATTAAAAGAAAAAAATATGTGAGACAGGAGGTTATAATGAGAGGTTTTACTTTAGGCTAATTAGTTATTTTTTTCCTGAACTTTGACATTTACTAAATCGTGCCTACTAAACTTTTTTAGCCGTTAAAAATTCCTCTCGAACTATTGAAATTGTTAAATTTAAGGACTTTTGTCTAATTTCATTCAATTATACTTTATGTACTAAATTATGCTCCCAGATTTTGATATCTACTAAAGCATGCCCCTCAAACTTTGATATGTAATAAATCATACCCCTTGAACTTTGTATGATTTATTACATATCAAAGTTTGAGGGGCATGCTTTAGTAGATATCAAAATCTGGGAGCATAATTTAGTACATAAAGTATAATTGAATGAAATTAGACAAAAATCTTTAAATTTAACAATTTCAATAATTCGAGGGAATTTTAAATAGCCAAAAAAATTTAAAGACACGATTTACTACATGTCAAAATTCTGGAGAAAATTACTAATTAGCGTTTATTTTATCACAATTTGCATAACTAATATATAATTAGTATAATAAAATATACATTAGAGAGAGAAAGAGAGAGAGAAGAAGAAACTCATCGATCAGAGGTTCTTCAGAGGTCTGGTTTTAGGGTTTTCAGAAATTCGACTGCCTGAGTTGGTCCATACGATTCGACTCGGTCATGTACAGTGGTTCCAGCGATGGCGAAGGCCATGAGGCGGTGCATAGGAAGATCCCTCCAGCTTCTTCCATGCCTTGGGTCAGGAACCTCCGACGATTCATCGGAGATGGACGGGGTCTCGGATCTGAGGCTCTAATGGGTACTTGCAACTCTCTAATTTTGTTGAAGTTTTCTCGTTTAAATTTCATTTCTTTTGGTATGGATGTAGTGTTGTTAATTAACCTGCATTGGTGCGTTCTTTAGCAAAGTTGGTGTGCTTTGTGCTTGAAATCTAATTGGTAGCTGAGATAATGTACTGAAAGATCCTTCCTTTAAATTTAGTATTTTTATAAAGTATGCGGTGGTTTCCTAACGAAATGAGATGAGAATATATAGTTAAGTGTGCTATCTTAAATTCTTTATATGTTCAATGAGTTCATTGTTATCTAATTTATTAGCTACCTTGTGATTTTAGTTAGTGGTGGAGAGGATCACTTGTCCAATTTCATTGTACATTTTACTGTTAGCCTAATGAAAGATCATCCTCATCAATTTGAAATTTCATTGTTTTTTGAATTTGTATAATTGTGGTCGACTGCACATGAGATTTGGATTCTTCTTCAAGTAAGATACATTTATCATTTATGCAAGCGAGCCCATTACTACAGTTAAAGTGTGAGAGCATCATAAGTTCATAACCATGCTTATAGTTTCCATATTGTGATTTGGTACAGTTATCTCTTCTACGGCATAGATTTCGAGTGACATTATTGCTTGCATAGAAGTGAATTGTGTATGTGTTGTGATGTTCGGATGCTCTCGACAAGTTTATGTGACTATGCATTTTCTTGTGGTGTACAATTTATCTTAATCTTTCTTTTGTGTATTTTTTCTCTTTGTAGAGCTTGAAACAAAGAAAATCTTGCTTGATATTTTCAAAGAGAAGCAACAAAAAAGTGCTGAAGCTGGCACAATTCCGAGTTTCTATAAGAAGGCATGTGTTTTAATTTTATATTGCAAGGAGAACTTGAAATGCTAAATTACTAAGACACGACCATGAGTTACATATAATACAACTGCATCTACGCTTTAAAAGTTTTGTATAATTCATAGTTTATATTATTTTATTCTGTCATTGTGTCCTCCATATACTTTCCTTTTTCCTAAATTATTGTTTTATTTTGTTTCAGAAACCTGAGGAAGGATCCATCAGTAATAGGGTCCAAAGGCTGGCGAAATATCGGTTTTTAAAGGTAGTGTATGGGTTTTTTTCTTTTGGAAATCTATATTGTTGAGTGTTTATCTGCTAAATCATTTTAGTTGGCGCTTTCCTTTAGACATTCTTCCCTTAATTGTTGCAGAAGCAATCAGATCTTTTGCTAAATGCTGATGATCTGGATGCAATGTGGACATGCTTAAGAGAAAATTGTGTGGTTGATGATGCAACTGGAGCTGAAAAGGTTAGTAATATATTATTTTCATATCTTAATCTGTATGACAGTTAGCCAATGAGATTGCAGAAATTAAGCTGAAATGACAAATGTTAAGCTCTGTTATGATTTTTAAAGGCATTAGTCATTCTATAAGCATATTATTTATAGATCTAATGTCTCAGTTTTTCTTCCAAATTATCTGTAATGTGATTCATTTGTAAATTTTGGATTTCGAGTTTTTTTTTTTTAAACAACTCAATGTATGATGTTTTATATTACTATTCTTTTCATTTCTGTCTCACTTTGAAATAGGCGTTCTGCAGTGATTCTAATAAGGCTCTTCTTTTCATGTTCTAGATGAATTATGAAGATTTTTGCCATATTGCCTCTGTATGTACTGAACAAATAGGCCCCAAATGTCGTCGTTTTTTCAGCCCTTCAAATTTTATGAAGTTTGAGAAAGATGAACAAGGAAGAATTGCAATTTTGCCCTTTTACCTTTATGTGATGCGAACGGTAGGCCTCTAAAAAAACGCTATGTATCTGAGTTTTGATTTTTCTTTCTTTCTGATCAATAGTGTATTTGTAATGTACTTTTTTACTTTCATTATCTGCTATCAGGAGTACTTACCGTGATTTTCTGTTCAGGTTTCACTTACACAGGCCCGAATTGATATGAGTGAACTCGACGGGGATTCTGATGGATTCCTTCAACAGCATGTATTAACTTTTTTAGAATAATCATTACTTCTGCTTTTTTCAGTCTTCACTGTTTATGGTGTAATCAATACTTTTTTTTATCCCTTTATCAGGAGATGCAGGGCTATATAAATGGTCTTATACCTAATCTGGCACAATTACGAGACATGCCTTCCGGCTTTATTGACACTTACTGTAAAATAGCGGCACACAAGTTCTTTTTCTTTTGTGACCCTCATAGACGAGGTTGGTTGTTATTCAACTTATTTTAGATTGTTCATACATATGCCCATTGTATGTAAGGTTCTTAAAATAATAATAATGATGTGTAGATTATTTTTGTTATATAATCTATAATTTCCCTCTTAAAAAACTGAGGCATGTGCTTTAATTTTTATTGGTTTATGATTGTATTAGATTTTGTTTTGAAAGAGCTCCCGCCTTGGCCTTTTGTGTACAATTTTTTCTTTTTCTCATCTGCTCCCCTCACATCTTAAGTCTCTTCATGAATTTACCTTTTCTAAGGGCAGTAGGATTTTAAGGATGGTTATTGTTTCATTCAGTGCTTGCATTGATTTGTTATTCACAGTTTACTATGTCTAAACAGGAAAAGCCTGTATAAAGAAGGTGTTGTTAAGTAACTGTCTCCAGGAACTAATGGAGCTGCACCAGGTACATGGTGCTTGTAACCTACCAAGTGGCATCCTTTTATGATACATTGAACTGAACTGTTTTTGTCCTTCTCCTTATAGGAAAGTGAAGAAGAAATCACTGATACTGAACAAGCTGAAAATTGGTTCTCTTTGACATCTGCTCAGCGAATCTGTGGTGGGTACACTTCACATATAATTTCACAGCACTTTTTGTTGCATTTTTCACGACCATTCCTGCTTTATCTTATTGATGGTCTTATGTATTTTAATATGTTTGTACTGCATTTCAAGTTAGACGCTTCTGTTTTACTCTCAAGTAGCTTTATTCTGCTATCATTTTGAATGGAACTTTGAATAGTCCTCCCATCCTTCCTGTCTGCAGACATTTTTCTTGCCCTTGATAAAGATAGGAGCCAAACATTGAGCAAGCAGGAGCTTCAAGAATACGCAGATGGAACACTGACTGAAATTTTCATAGAAAGAGGTATACAATTACAGATGAGTGTTTTAAGTAATTCTATTGATGAACTTAGGAGGCTTCTTTGTTTCATGTGACTATCCCAAGAACTACACTTTCTTTTTTTTCTCTTGGCATATGAATCCTGGTATGTTTGTTAATACTGTTAAATATGCTTCCAATAGTGTTTGATGAACATGTTCGCCGTGGCAAAAGTGGTGGGGGAAAGACAAGGGAGATGAACTTTGAATGCTTTTTGGACTTTGTCCTCGCATTGGAGAATAAGGACACACCAGAAGGATTAACGTATTTGTTCAGATGTCTTGATCTTCAGGGTAGAGGTTACCTGACAACTGCCGATATCCACTCTCTTTTCAGGTAAATCTGCATTAGATTTTAACTTTTAGATTGGGACGACCTATCGGGTACTCTAGTTCGTAGACGTCTATTTATTGGTCAGTGAAACTATTTTTTCAGAGGTTAATTTTGAAACAAGCTTCTGAGTGACAAATAGAGTGAGTTAAAACCATATATGGAAGCAAAGAAGGGGAACATCCAAAAGTTGAGATGTTACCTGATACAACCTTCCTAAAGAGAATCTCTGCATCTTTCCTACTTGTAGTGCTTGAGCAAGATCTTCAAGTCTCAATTATGCAGGGACACAACAACTATTCTTACAACTCAAAAATATTTAATCATTATCTTGATCAGATCTTAGAATTATAGATTGCAGTCTAAATGAACTTTGTTGCTATTATAAATCCCATGTGCTGAAAGCTTGTATCTTCCTTCCCTCCTGAAACAGAGACGTGCATCAGAAATGGATCGAGGGTGGTAACTACGAGTTGTGCATCGAGGATGTAAGAGATGAAATATGGGATATGGTGAAGCCAGCTGATCCGCTGAAGATAACATTGGCAGACTTATTATCTTGCAAACAGGGTGGGACAGTGGCTAGCATGCTTATAGATGTGCGTGGTTTTTGGGCACATGACAACAGAGAAAATCTTCTTCAAGAGGAGGAAGAGCCAGAAGAAGAGTGATGGTTTGATCAACAACATCATTACCCTGTTAAAACTTCTTACTGAAACTAACATCACTAATTGTGTGGGACTGCAATTCAAGTGAAGAATGTCAGTTTTCACTGCCATCTTTATTGAATATGTGTGTATGTTATTGATGTGGATTTGTAATATAGGATAACGTTTTTGGACAATTTTCTTTTTCTTTTTTTACTAAATATATATATAATTAATTAGTTACGTTTAGCAAGTGATTGTAATTCTGACTGAATGATAAGATTTCAAAGAAATTTGCACAAAGAAGCTGGCCACTTTTTGTTTATGCTTAAGTTTATATTACAGGAAAGGAACACTCCGAAATGAAACCTATAAAATCTAATTCCACATTTAACTAAAACATGCTGAGCTTCTCTTTTAAAGAATTTCCAGTTTCTCAGTATGTTCTTTGCTGTTGCCATAAAATTTAGAGATGCCAACTAGCCCAAATGATGCACCTCTATTTGAATGGATCTCATGGATGAATGCATTGCAATCACTACTCTGTATATTCAATCACAGCATCGTATGTTTCAATTGTAAATGAACTCTCTGCAAAACACCTGACGAAATCAAAAGAAACTTGAATTAAAAGGAGAAACCTAAATATTTGATAAATATGTTTTAGCATAAAGAAATCAAACTAGAATTATACATGGTGCCTCTACTATGAGCCTATATGACATGCAAACCTTTATTAGTATTTCAATTTCAGGCAATCAAAAGTAATACCCAACTCAGAGAGAAGGGATTGATGCCACAAAACCCAGAAATTAGTTACTTTAGGAACTGTGTATTTAAAGCCAAAGTCATTGCAACTGCAGTCCTCTCAATGATGAAATGAAACAACTATTAATGCCGACAAAACAAGTTTATAGCCATTAGTTACCTTACTTCATGCCAAAACATGTCAGTTTTATCGAGCAGAAATGGCCGCAATTCATCCAAAAAATTGTCTCTCAAATCAAGCTGTGTTGAAGAAAACTGAATCTTCTTTTCAAGGGTAGCAATGTAAAGTGAGGAAGCCACATGAACAATCACAGATGGATCTGGGTCTCCAAGGACTGCTTGTAGCTCTCTCCTTATCCATGGTTCTATTCTTCCTAGTATTCTTTCTTTTACACCATTGTTCAATGACATATTCTGTGGTTTTACAGACCATGTCAAGATTAAATTATATATAGAAAGAAAGATAAAAAAAAGTAAGAAAAATTCAATATTTACGTTTATGTGAATTTATAAAATTTCAGTATGAAATACCTGTTCAACATTCTCCATTGGTGTTATAGGAACCGCTTTCAATTGCTTCTCATATATGCTAAAAGGAAAAGTAGAACAAGAATTTCAATACCCAATTGCCAAATTGGGGTGAAAAGTAAAATAAAATTAGCTTATCAATTCATTACTCACCTTGATCGCCATCGAAGTTTTCTCTGAGCAATAACATCAGAACCCACTAAGCCCGGCCGTCCAAACGACCGCCGCCACGGCAAAGGCGATGATCGCCGTCGTAGAGAACTTATCACTGTCCTGAACAGCAAAATCATGATTATTTTTTCTTGTAATCTTCAATCACAAACTTAAATCATGGAAAAGAATGCAATTTTACTACAGGAAAAGGATTAAGTGTTCTAACCTAAAATTCGAATGTTGTTCTTGTAAGCGGAACTGTGTAGAACTAGTTGTATTTAGAGCTGGTAAACGGTGTTTACGGAAGTTTTGAGAGGAGAGATCGATACGTGAGAACCAAGAATCAAAATCAGCGATGCAAAGAGGGCATTTCCGTTTCAGATAGCTCCATCTGCGTATACATACCTCGCAGAAAGCGTGGGTGCACAGAGTCAGAACCGCCGAGGTTTGGATATGAAGGCTTTCCAAGCATATGGGGCAAGACTTTCCTCGAATCGCAGGCCAAATTACTCTGTTGATAAACTTTTCGCAACGACCGGATTTCGACGATGATGTCCGGTATGTAGATGACGACGGCGACGGGAGTTCCATGAGCTCGGAGTCGGAATAAGGAAGACGACGAAGAGCGGGCCAAAATAAGTAGAAAACTCTGGGCTTTTAATTGGGCCTAATGGGCTTCGGCCTGCTCTTTCTCTACACACCCTCCTCTATAATTCTATAATGGGAAACTTATAAAAATACTGGAATTTTGATTCTTTTACAAAAATACTGTTACACGGAATTTTTTCCAAAAATACTGTATTTTTATAAAACACCAGTAAAACACAAAGCAGTATAACTCAAAACAACAGTAGAACACTAGTAAAACACCAGTAGAACACCAGTGAAACTTAACACAGTATACTGCAGTATGAAACTTATAAAAAAACATAGTAAAAATATAAAAAATACCGCCTAGCAGTATTTTTGTAAGAAAATGGCAAAAGTTAGTATACCATGTAAATTTCCCTCTATAATTGATTATTGAGATGGGGTCCTCTTGTTGTGTGAAAATTGCTTTAAAATGCCTACACTTTTCTTTTTTTGAAAAAAAAAAATAAGACGTTTATATATTGAATAAACTAAAAAACATACGAGTTAGATATATAGTCATTACAAACGAAAATGCCTTTACTTCAAACATTATGACATTAATTTCTACTTTTCATTTTTTTTTCTTAACCTCTTCAATTTAATTTAATATTGATATTTTGTTGGAGAATTTTCAAAAATACCATTTTTTATATTTTATTTATAATTTTATGGCTTGAAATTTTTAATTACAAAAATACACTTGTAAAATTTTAAAATTACAAAAATATATTTTTTTCAGCAAAAAGTAAAAAAACAACAAGAGTCAACCTTACAACAACTATAAATCAAATAAACTATAAAATAACAAAAATAGAAAGAAAAACAACCACATGACAACTATAATATAATTATAAAATAACAAAAATAAATAGTTTATTATTTTTACTTAAAATGCATTTTTGTAAATAAAAAAGTTCAAAAGTAAAAATAAATTTTTTTCATATGTATTTTCGTATTTTTTTTTAAATTTTTTAGTCTATTATATAAATATTCCAAGTTATAAGTATACCCAATATTAAAAAAAAAAAAATTACTTTTAATAATTTTTCAAAATTTCCTTTTTAAATTATTTTCTTTTAATATCAATATATTTTAATTTTATATTCACATTTTTTTAAAAAAATAAGTATATATTTTTTATTTTTTTTGTAATAAAATTTCATATAATATTTTATTTTAATTTAATTTTTGTTTTAATATTTTAAAAAATTATTTTATAAGTATATTTTTTAAAAATATAAGAAGGAAGAAAAAAAAATTAAAAAATTAGTAGATATATATTCTAGAAATTTTTTTCAATGTATGCACTGATACATTTTATTTGTTTTCGTATCTTAATTTTTTAATCAAATTTTGTGTCATAGTCATGTAAATTATAATTATTTAAGACATTTTATAAAATTTTAAGAAATTCAGAAAAAAAAAATACTGAAAATATAGTTCAAATATTGTGTTGTACGCGTGACTATTTATTTGAACACTATTTTTTATATTGTAAATTATAAAATTTTGTAGGATATATTAAATAACTATAATGTACCTGAATATGAAAAAAAATTAAATTAAATTTTCTTTCTAAAACGAAACATATAAAGGGTGCATCAGTGCCATTTTTATATAAAATAAATATTAATAAAATGGGTGTGTATAATTTTATGATTATGTAATAATTGCGGGGTGTAAGAGATAATTTAGAAAAGAAAAGTGGGTTGAATTGATATTGAATGAAGGGGTTTTCAAACGAGAGCGGTTGGTTGGGGTTTGAGTTTGAGAAAAAGAGTTTCTTTTCACTGTGTTTAGTGAGTGACAGCAAAAATAGGTTCAAAGCTTTCATCTTCTTCCCCAACAAACCTCGGCTTTTCTATACCTGACCTCCATCTCTCACCTATGGAGGTTCCCAAAGATCAAATTGCGACCCTTATGGACCTCGGCCTCTACAACTCAGCTCAAATGCTCGTATTATTTTCTCTTTCTTTTTCCCAACCTTGATTCAATACTATTTTCGATCTTTTTATTTTTCAAATTATAAAAGCTAATCCTTCTTCTTCTTCTTCTCTTTTTGAATAGAGTTGTTTTCTTGTTTCCTCACCTGCTGCTAATGCCGATACCAATCCACACCTCAAAGCTGAAAGCTTGGTAAGGATCTTGAACTTCGTTCCCCCTTTTTCTGTATTGTATTCTTTACCCTTTTTCAATTGTTTTTTGTTTTTAATTATTTTCTTACTTTTTTTGCACAGGTTCTGTTAGGTGATGCATTGTTTCGTGAGAGGGAATATCGCCGAGCAATTGTAAGAATATCAGCGCAATTTATATTTATATATATAGGGGATTTGCTCCTACTGTAGGGTGATTTCTAATTTTCATAGTTGTTATATCCCAATTCTGATTACTTTTTCGGTGTCAAAAATAAAATTCAAAATAGTCTGTTTTATGTGCGTAAAATAAAACAAACACTGTGCAACTGAAGGCTAAGTGGCTTTTATTTTCGGCACTTTAAATTATTCTTAATTTTTAGAAAACAGATAGAATGCCTATTATAACTATAATTTACATCGTCATATAAAAAAATTAGTTTATAATTTCTCTACATACCAAATACAAGAAATGCCCCAATGAATGGAGCAAACCTCATGCTCTCACCTATTTTTTTTTCATAGAGAGAGAGTATTCATGCTATTATTATGTCATAAGGTTTTGAAGAGTTTTTGGATGAAGTTTTATAGATGTTAAGCTATAACTGCTCCAATTCAATTTACATTGATTAAGGCAGTATGCTTTAATAACTACTCTAGTCCAATTTACATCGATTAAGGCAGTAGGCTTTAAGATGGATCTCTGTAATTGAATGTCACTTATACATGAATTTGGTTTATGCTTCGAGTTATATGGATGGATTGTAATGTTTTTCCTTTGTTGACAGCACACGTACAAGCAAGCATTGCAACATTACAAGATTGCAAAACAAAATTCAACCAGTTCTAGAAGTACGTTATCGTCGAACAGGTCCTCTTCTCCCAATTCTTTTAACATATCAGCTATTAATGAGAATGAGGTAGGTTGTTTATTTCATACTTTTTTTATATTTTCTCCTTGTTTGAGCATAATAGTATTATTTGTTATGTTATGTTATGTTAGTGCAAAAGATTATCTTATAAAGAAGTGTTCTTTTCCGTTGTTTATTTGACAGGTGAAATTCAAAGTTGCATCTTGCCATTGTGCGATAAATGAGAATAGACAAGCCCTTGCTGAGGTATGCACACTCATGTATTCTTGTTAGGGGAATAATACGAGAAAATAGAAATGTGAGACTTGTTTTTCGGTACACACATTTTAAAGTAAGAAAACTTGATTATTTTGTATTGCATGGAGTATTTCAGTTTTGATAATCTGGTGTGAAATATCAAGACTCTAAATGGAATTTGATAGATTTTACTCGTCAGTAGCTGTTTCATTTCTTTTACTCCTTAATGAGTTAAATTTGTTTGAATCCTATTACTCTGCAGATGGAGCAAATCAGCAAAGGAAGAAACTTGCAGATGAATCTTTTAATGGGAAAGCTTTATAGATATTCCAGAAATAATCGTTCTGCTATTACGTGTTATAAAGAATGCCTGAGGTTCTGCTATTGTTTTTATGTCACTTTTCTTTTAATAATTAAGCTTATAGTCTTATCTTATAGATCGGTAACTTATTTGTTTGTTAGGCAGAATAAATTGGGTTGATAAATAATACTACTGCTACGCCTAGTTTTCTTTTTCTAATCTTTAGAGTTCTTTAACGATGTTGCTGCTTCAACTCTTTGCCGTTTTGACAGGCAGTGCCCATATGTAATTGAAGCCGTCACAGCTTTAGCAGAGCTTGGGGTTTCTGCCAAAGAGATTGTTTCACTGTCTCCTCAGGTTTGTTTATTTATCAGAGAGCAGTTTATAATTTATTATTTTTAGAATGTGAAAACCTAAGATTCTTCAACTGCAACATTTATCCTCTTTGTATTGTTCAATCCAGACTGCAAACAGAAGTTCTAGGGCTCCCTTTGATTGTTTGGACTCAAGCCGTTGGCTTCAAGTAAGTACTCTACAACTTGGTACTTGGTAATACATAAATATATGTAGTTGTACATATATATTTAACTATCAGCATTCTTTTGTACAACACAGTTGGAGAATATTGGAAGTTGCTACTGTAAAAAGGGCATAAGCATTTTTGTCTGCTAATCTGACACATTTAATCTTCCAACAACTTGCCTTTTGAGCTTTGAATAGACTATAACTTATTAATCTCTCTAATTTTCCTACACATTTCATACAACAATATTCCGTGCAGCGGTATGTTGAGGCCCAGTGTTGCGTTGCTTCAAATGACTACAAAGGTAACAACTTACAAATCCTTTATGTGTATAAGTGATAGCCTGTAAATAAATTGCTTGGGTAAGTTATATGTTGTTAATTAATGACCAAAGGTTAAGTTTTATATACAACAAATGTCTAATATGTTGAGAAATTCAAACATGACATATGCACTTCAAACTCCAAGTAAAGTTAGAAATTCTAACAGGTAACCAAGATCCAAGTGTAGCCACTTAGCCTTAAGTGGTTGTGCTGGTGAGATGCCTGGGTTCAAGTCTATGTAAATGCATCATATAAAAATTAAAAATAATGCAAGTGTCTTAATTTGAACCACAGCATTTTGTTTTCCATGTGTGTTTGCAGGTGGTCTGGAACTATTTACAGATCTTTCACAGCGTTTCCCAAATAATATACATTTATTACTTGAGATTGCAAAGGTTAGTAAATAATTACATTGTGTAGCTCATATTCTACATTAGATAGCTATCTGTGCTTTGTAAATCCTTGTTTTGAGAGGTGGGTATTGGCCTTATTTGAATTGGTCATTATTGAGAGTGTGTTGAGAAATGCCTGATGTAGTTAGTGACTGTGTAAAGAAAAATCTAAATTTGCGTTATTTCTATGCAAAATTAATGAGAATACGCCTCCTTTGTTGCTCTATTTCTTCAATGACTTCTGTGTGAACAACAAATGTTTTGAAGGTTGAAGCAATCATTGGGAAAAATGATGAGGCCATATTGAATTTTGAAAAGGTAAACATGTTTTTATTATGCTGGAGTGCTCTTCATTTTTCTATCACCCTTGTAAAAGATGAGGAGAAGCCCATCCTCATTATTAAATTATATATATTGGTCTATGCAGGCTCGATCAATTGATCCATATCTGGTGACTTATATGGATGAGTATGCAATGCTTCTAAAGATAAAGTCCGATTTTTCAAAGCTAAATAAATTGGTACACGATTTGTTGGTCACTGATCCTACAAGGCCAGAAGTTTTTGTAGCTTTATCGGTGCTGTGGGAAAAGAAAGATGAGAGAGGAGCTTTATCTTATGCTGAGAAGGTATTTTAGTTGGTTTAACTAAATTGACTTTCTCTTCCATTAGACCATCTCTATTCTCTAATGCGTAGGGTAAAAAATGTGCTAAATTTGGCACAAAAAATAAGTACATGCTATATTTAGCACACTTTTTGCAAGTGTGCTTCAATGCATAATAGCAAATTAAGATACAAATTGATATAAAAAGTAATTATGATTAATAATCAATAAACTAAATATATTTTCTAAAAAATAATGACAATATTGTACTTAAAGTGTTTTTAAGTAACTCATTAATGCTAAATGACAATAATGTAAATAAAAAAAGGTGTATTAATTGTGTGCCAAATTTGGCACAAGTTAGCACACAATTGGAGAAGGAGTTTTTACAAAAATATCAAAATATAGCATTGTACTACTTATTTGGCATTCCATTGGAGATGCTCTTACATATCTGACAAGTATCTCTTTCTTTGCAATCAGAGCATACGAATAGATGAGAGACACATACCAGGTTATATAATGAAGGTATTGATTCTTCATTACTTTAATAACCTTTGAGTAGAAATTCATGTTAGGATTATCCCAATAAATCAAGACTTTTCTTTAATACTTGCAATGATTGATTTTATCAGGGTAACCTACTGTTAACAATGAAGCGAGCAGAAACAGCTGTAATTGCTTTCAGAGTAGCTCAAGAATTGAGACCAGATATTCGTTCGTATCAAGGTTTGTCACACTCATCTACATATCTTGAACCTGGGTTGTGTATATACAAGCTCGACATATTCTCTTACAAGTAATACATACCCAGAATTTTATAATACTTACAACAATTGTAATTTGTAAATTCATTTGTGTTAGGTTTGGTGCATTCTTATTTGGCTCTCTCGAAAATCAAAGAGGCTTTGTATGCTGCGAGGGAGGCCATGAAGGCCATGCCTCAATCTGCAAAGGCTCTAAAATTAGTTGGTGATGTACATGCTAGTAACTCGGGTGGCAGGGAGAAGGTAATCATCTCAGCGTCAGTTCATAAGTAGAGCTTATCTCCTATTATTGTTTCGAGACATCATATTGAGGCTGAATTTGTAACAGGCAAAAAAGTTCTATGAGTCAGCCCTTAGGCTCGAACCTGGTTACCTTGGAGCTGCATTAGCTCTGGCTGAGCTTCATGTTATTGAAGGCCGAAATGGAGATGCTGTATCTCTCCTCGAGCGATATCTCAAAGACTGGGCTGATGACTCCCTTCATGTAAAACTAGCACAAGTATTTGCTGCAACCAATATGCTGCAGGAGGCACTGTCACATTATCAAGCAGCATTAAGGTTAGAGAACTCTATAAAATTACATCCGAAGTTACTTTTTGTCAAGTATTAATCTGCTATTCCACTTGCACCCTTCAAAATCTAAATCATGCGAAACAAAGGCTTGGTCTTATAGTTATTACTTATTACTCTCTCTCTTGATAATTATGTGCATATTTATAATATATTGTTCCATATATCTGTTTTCACATCAAATGCTATGTATATATATGTATATATATATATTTTTTTTTTTTGCAGGCATCCTGGATGCTAACAGTTAGTGAAAAGATTTTCCATCATGGATGCTAACAAATATATTTTCACACATTGCAGGATAAACTCTCAGAATGAAGCTGCGAAGAAGGGTTTAGATAGATTAGAGAAACAAATGAAGGTTTTTCTCCAAAGTTTTATTTTTCTTTCACATTTCCTTGTATGATAGGGAGTAATTAGTGCAGTTTTATATCAATAACTTGATAAAACATTTGAATTTTGATATTTGTGACACTTCATAGGGGGTGGATCCAGATGCACCCGAAGAAGATGAGGAAAACGATGTAGAGGATGTTGATGGGGACCAAGAAGAGACAGATCTTATATGAGGACTTTCCTCTTACATTTCAAGATTTGCTGAAATGAGAAGATGACACTTTGCAGATCAAGCTGAGCACAAGCATGGGAACTGCCGTGGATGTCCCAAGCTCTCGAGCTGTTATTTCAGAGTTTTCTTTAGAGAACAGAATTTGTCTTTTCATATCTATCTACTGAGTCAAGGATGCGCACTCACAAATGTCTAACTTGAAACCATGAACTGCCTGAGTTGAGGTGCCAGATGACAGAAAGCAGGAAAGAATATTGGTCAATGCCTGACTATTGCAGAGTTGTTCATCTTCCCAACAATGGTGATACATCTCATGCTCTTGGTAACTCATTCTTTTGGTGCTCTTATTTTATTTTATTTTTCACTTTGTATGTCTCAATGTGCCCTTGTATTATTATATAAAGTGAGGTGAGTGGTCGTTCTCATTACGAGAAAGAAAAAAAAAAAGAGATTATTGTATTCTTGATTACCCAGTTATTTCTACGTGGTTATTATTTATAAAATAGCCCATCTGTTTTCTGATTCTACTCATTTGTGAAATTACTCCGAAATAAAAAAAAAAAGTCAAACTGTTTAACCATAAATATTTTAGTGTAACAATTACTTTACAAATGATAATTAATGGAACGGCATCTAAACAATAACAAAGTAGAAAATGGCAAAAAAAAAATGTTACATCTGACATCTAATGGTTACATTATGTACAGTACTTGCTACGGAAATACAACGTACTTGATTCCGAGCTCAGGTGGGAATCTAAAGGATCTTCGTATCAGCTTCGGCTCGTGGTCATTAAAAAAAATGTTCTAGTTGGTCTCCTCTATACTAAACATGGAATGGTTTCCGAGGTGTTGGTGTTCGATTCTCCATTGATTGCAATCTTTGTTTGAGATGAAATACTTCAACCTGCATGGTAACACACAAGACAATTATAGTAAAAATGAGCATCAGATTTTAGTTACAATACTTGATTATAACTAGACGTGATACCTGTAATTGAAAAGCCCTAGCTCGTTCACCAGCAAGAACTCCTCTTGTTGATTGCAGTTCCTAAAGAGTATTCACCAGCATTTTGTTCATCAGAGACAAGTATATAAGATAATCAATGTAGAGTAGTTAGTCAATGCTAAGAATGACTTACCTTCTGGGTATCATCCAACACTGCCTTGAGGAAAGCTACGTCGTGCTCTAGCCTTACATTGTCCGAGTGGACTATATTGGAGAGGCTGTTAGCTTCTTCTTGTGCAAGTTCCACACCAGCTAGCTTCTCCTTCAGTAACTCCATCCTTTTCATCATGTCAGCCAACTTTTTCTCCATATCTTGTTTGCTCTTAAGAGCCGATGATGAATTCTTTTCCGCAGCTTCTCGGCCTGCCAATGCAGCAGCCAACTGTCCTTCTAAAATTGCATTCTTTCTAATCAGTGCAGACACTTTTGTTTCATAAAATTGGGATATACTTGAAGGAGTCGATAATGCTCCCAGTTTACTATCATTTTCAGGGAGAACTGAATCACAATTATCAACCTGCAGACTCCCACTTCCTTGGTTATGGGGGTTTGAACTTTCAGTGTCATATGCAGCAAGCATATCTTCCACATGGAACTTACCTCCAGTCAAACTAGATCGAATTCCTGTATCAGTTTGACTTATTTTATGTTCTACTGCCTGCAATAAACATGTTTACAATGTCAAAAAAAAATATGCATGAATCTTTCTGATCATAATGACAAGCCATGCTCACTTACAATCTTGCATGACATCCCAAAAAGTGAAATCAAGAGCAACTAACGGAAAGCAGACATCGAGACTTACTATGTGTAAATTATTGGGCAAAGCAGGGTAAGATACAGATTAAAGAAATAGTATCTTAGAATGTATGGAGGAAAAAGTTGAGAAATTGAACAGAAAATTTCATCTCTATAATAATAATAATGAGTCCTACTTTAAATAGATATGATTGGTTAACAAATTTGTTGTGTCCCTGGGTAGAAAATTTGGTTGTATATTTTAGGTTCACATATCACTCAATAACAATATTGATAGGAATATTCTCTATTAATTGATAAAAGAAGTGAACAAGAACATTGTTGGGTATTTGAGAGACCCAATACTCTCCCAAGAGCTACAGATCAATACTCACCCCAAATGAATCCTCTCCCTTCTATTTATTCCATTACCTAAGGTGTAACTTAAACCCATAAACCCAGCCACACTCTAATATTCAATATGGTAAAGGGATGAAGTTACCTGTGAAAAAGAACTTTCGTCTTCTGGTTTCGTCATCTTAACAACCGAGCTGTACTCTTCCTCATTATGAAACTGCTTGCGAAGTGACACATTGCCAGGAACAGGATTTGGATCCATTAGAGATTCTGACAATGATAATCGTCCAGAGCCATGCTGTTCAATAGCTGATGCTAAATTTTGTCTGGCAACTGAGTCAACTGTGCGCTGGGAAGATCCATTACTGAGTTGACTAGCCAAATCTGTGGATGATGAGTATTTTTCCATGAGCGAACTCCCTGGGACGTTATTGGGGATATGTCGCCGACTTATAGATGATTCATTCTTCTCCAAGGCCAGTATTTCAACCTGAAACATAACGAATTAAGCAGACAGCAAGAAAAAACAAAGTAAACACAACTGACAAATGAGAATAACCTAGTAGTGATTATTAATTAAAGGCATATATGACAAAAAACATGGGAAATCAGGATGTTTGAAGCAATAAGGGGAAATCACCTGTTGCCAATTAAATTTAAAATTGAAAGGATTTAGGCAAACAGAATAAGAAATGAAATGTATGTTCCTTTATCAACCTGATCTGATGCCTCTTTCTTGGATCCCCCAAATGCGACAAGAAAATCTTTGTCCTTGTGCTGCACGAAAACTAAACTGAAACCCTGAGAAAAAAAAACAGCAGGGAACATGTTAACAAGTCCATTTGCCAAAAGAAAATGCCATTAAATACTTGCTTAATCTCTTAAATCTTAGGAAAAAAATAAAATAAAATGTGGTACAAGCAAAACGGCCAACTCTACATATCAGAACATTTTTGCTCAACAAAATTTAACAGCAGGTACCTTATTGGTGGTGATGGAAGATGAGAATGAAGTACTTGCTACTGACCATTCAACTTTTGTAATGTCAAAGACAAGAGTCTCGCCTCGTCCTGTAAAAATTCATGTATCAGTTAACAAACACTAATGAAAAACACAGCAAATTCTACAATAAATTTATAACAAGTTAACAAATTTCACAACAGGAAACTTTTATAAAATATCTGAATCTGAAAATAGATTTCTTTCAATAGCACAAATGATGCAAGTAAAAAATAGACACCCAACCAGGACTTGCGAGTAGAACCAAATAATTTATTGTGTGGACTGTGGAAGAAAATAGTAAAGTGCAAGATATGTCAGATTACATGTTAATAATAATAATAATAAAGCAGAGACCTATACGAATCAAGAAGCTTGAAGATTTTCCTTTTTTTTTTTAAAAAAAAAAAAAGAAAAGAAAGAAAAAGGTTCCACAAGAAATAACATATCAAAACAGAATGTTTTCCATTTTATGGCATGGCATCAATTATTATCTGTCAACCCAACACATGTAAACATACAGTGAGAAAACACAATTTTAGCCAAATCAAATGTTACAAGAATCACAAGATTGGGTCAATAGAGCAAATCTTGTTGAGAACAATTTAATAACATAGCATGAAACATTTATCATCTCAGGTTATGGAGCATACGTTTTTTTCTGCTTCCACCCCCAACAATATACCATTTTGTTCCACATAGAACTCCACAGCAACCGGCTCTAGGTGATGGATGGTATCCCCGCACCTTAATTCTAGACCATATCATCTGCGGGAAATAGCTATCTATTAGATGTCAAAGTATAATACATTACTCATGGGTGTCTATGAAAAGATAAAATAGTTGATCACCTAAAAGTAATAAAAGGAAATTACATACTGTTTCAAAATTAAGTGAATACAAATCATTCAAGGTCCTCGACTTTGATGCCCCTCCAAAAATATAAAGCATTTTGTCATCATAAAGAGCTGCTGTGTGGTTGGATCTAGGAGGAGGTCCAGGTCCTCTGCAGGTAAATTATGAAAGGTATATGATCAAGAGATAGCTTACAACAAAAGGACATTGGATACCAATCCAAATCATCCCATGACTAAACAAATTGGACGCCACCAAACAAAGTTTCCAAAGAGAACATTATCAAGAAATTCAGAGCACCAGAGTCCACTCACTTGAAATGAAGAGGAAGCCACGTCAATGACTTGAGATCAAACCTATGCAGATCATTTAGTTTTTTCCTCTTGGCATCTTCACCACCAAATAGGAACAGAATAGAGTTCGCCCTTACTACAGTATGACCACTGCGAGCAACCTGCAGTTAATAAAATCCGTGAAAGGGACTTATTATATAGTATAATGACTGTTCAAACTTGATACAGATTTTAAAAGTGTCTGACATGCCCAACATTATCCACAAAACAAGCTCCTCATAAGCATATAATTTATAGTATCTATACACCATACGATACATTTGTTTGTGTACTGTTAACCCAGATGTAGTTGCACTATCATCAATGCAATAACCTTACCGGTATGTCTCCTTTTGCTTCCATAAGAGACCAGCACTCTGTTTCTGTGTCAAACACCCACACTGCAGAAACCAAAGAAAAGACAGCCATATTTTAGATCACGTTTAACAAAATATTGGTGATTAATTGAACAAATGAGACACAAGGGATATTTAACCTTTTACTTTCTCACTCCATGGTTCAGTTTTTCCGCCAACAAGAAGTACTTTTTTTCCCCATGAAATCTAGAAGCATAGAATGTTTTTCAGCCACAACAATGAGAGATTCGATTACTAATAACTAAGATGTAATTTCTAGCTCACATAGTTAGTGATAAGAAATAGGAAAAATAAAAGATAGATGTGATGTGCATCAACTACTTAACATCATTGGCATCCTCGAACAATCAATATCATAATGCCTGCCACTTAATTTTCTACTTCTGTAAGAAGCCTTTATTAGGTTAAATCTTATACTGGTGTGCTTCTTTAAATATAATTATTCTTTCAGTTTCTTATGATACTTCATATATTGACGGATCAATTTATGGCTTCTTGATTCACGGCTTCTTCCATGCTTAGACATTGAACTTTCATCTGCGTGAACTGTTTAACTCTCTTCTGAAAGTGAACTTTTAGATCAACACCAGTGATCATAATATTTATATCATGCCTAACCATATCAACCAAAAGTCCTAAGCTCATTATTGCACAGCTGGTAACATCAATCATTTTAACAAGCAAGCAAATATGAATTCTAAAATTATTCCCAAAAAGAAAATTAAATGATTTCAATCACACAAGAAATCTATTAAAAGTATTTGTGTTATTACCAGACAATGGCCCTTGCATGAGGGGATCTTTAATGGCAGATTGCTGGATGACAAATAAAGTTTTGAAGAAGCTTTGGTCCAGGTAAACCTATCAAAATTAAGCACCTGACAATGGAGTTGAACACTATAACCGTTTAAATGACAATTCTATTGAACATGAGTATAGCTCTTATAATGCTAGATAGGATTACTTTGCCCTGAATCTAAGACCTAAAGAACATAATTCAACAAAGAAACTTATCTACCTGCACATCATCTAGCAATCCATTTCCAGATTCACCACCCACTACTATCATCTTGTTCCCAATCACAGCTGCTGCATGCTATTGAAAATAGAAGTAAAACTTTAGTTTCTCTTTTAATAAACTCAAATGGAAAATCTTAAGAAAAAAAAACTACCAACAATATCCTTACATTAAAGCGGGGAGTGGGTTTATCCCCAGAAACTGACAACACCATCCAACTCTCAGAGTTCGCCATTGTAGAGCTACCAGTGTCCGAAGCAGCAGACAAATACTGATCATCACGTTCCTCAGAGTGACCACTAACTTTGGCAGCACTTTCACTCTGCAAAAACTCAAATGAACTTTAGCTCAAGAAACAACCACCATTGAAAATACAAAACCCACAAGCAGAATCAATTAAGCTGAGAAAACTTACATTATTAGAGCTGTCATTTCGTTTTGATTGAGGCCTTATTGGACTTCTAGTTCCATGAGTAGAGTCAGATTGTTGAACCTTCAATCTGAGAGCCCAACCAACCCATTTGACTGAGATTATTAGTTCTAAGAAAAAAAAGTCAAGTTCTTTAATTTTATTTTTCCAAATCTAGAGTTCTGCACTACTTGAAAAAAAAAATCTCACCGTCCAAACTTCATCCGTCGTCGAGAAAAACCGAGCATCTTTTTCTTCTTCTGAAAGAAAAGCATTCTATATCACACAAACAACCATGAACAGAAAAAGCTTCAGAAGAAAACCCTGTAGATTTTGGGAAAAGGAAGCTGCATTATCATCAAAAAGCCCTAAAAGAAAGCTCTGGAAGACATGAACAGGACCGCATACGGTTGACGTTAAAAAAACTGATTAGCAGTAATGTCAGAAGCAAAATCACCTTTTTAGTTTTGTTTGGTTCCTGAGAAAGTCAAGTGACCAAACGAGAAAGAGACCAGTCGAGAGAGTTGTGACTCGGTGAGCTAACTCGCTCTCTCTCTCTCTCTTCTGAGAAAAAACTGAGCTGGAACGAGGTAGCGCGAGAGAGACAGGGAGATAGAGGAAGGTGCGTACGTTAGTATAACTTTGTCGTTTTGTCCGTATTTAGGTATACGATAGTTGCTCTTCTTGATATTCCTTTCAGATTTGGGGGATTTTTCCTTTTTTTCTTCTTTTATAGCTTAATTATTGTTTGGCTAATTAGTAATTTTTCCTTCCGAACTTTGACATGTACTAAATCGTGCCTCCTTAACTTTTTTGGCCGTTAAAAATTCCCCTGAACTATTGAGATTGTTAAATTTAAAGACTTTTGTCTAATTTTAGTAAAAAAATTCTAACATAGATGAAAGTTCAAAGGGCATGATTTAGTATATATCAAAGTTTGAGAGGCATGATATGATAGATATCAAAGTTTTGAGAGCATGGTTTAGTACATAAACAATCACTGAAACAGTAAAATTGAATGAAATTAGACAAAAGTCTTTAAATTTAGCAATCTCAATAGTTCGAGGAGAATTTCTAACGGCCAAAAAAGTTCAGGGGGCACGATTTAGTACATGTCAAAGCTCGGGGGAAAAATTACTAACTAGCCTATTTAAATCTATCTAATATATTATTATTTAAATGGCTAATTAAGATTTTTTACTCCTCGAATTCTTACATGTACCAAATTATGTCATCTGAATTTTTAAGGTTGTTAAAAATACCCCTGAACTATTAAGATTGTTGAATTTAAGGACTTTGTTCCTACTTTAATAAAAAAAGTCTAACGTGGATGAAAGTTCAGGGAGCATGATTTAGTACATGTCAAAGTTCGAGAGGCATAATTTGATAGATATCAAAGTCTGGGGAGCATGGTTTAGTACATAAACAATCACTAAAATAGTAAAATTAAATGAAATTAGACAAAAGTTCTTAAATCTAACAATCTCAATAGTTTAGGGAGAATTTTTAATGGTCAGAAAAGTCATGATTTAGTATATGTTAAAGTTTAAGGGACAAAAATCCTAATTATCCTATTTAAATTGTAATTGAGATAATATTTTTGGTAAGAGAATTTTTAGAGTATTTTGTGAGTATAATTAGTAAAATTGTAGGATGTATCTTAAAATAATATATGTGTATGTATGAATTTACTCAATTCATATTTTCATTATTTAAATTCTATAAATTGTAAATATTTGAAATATTCTATAAAATATAAAAAAAAAAATATATATATATATATATATAAATTTTAAATATTATAAGTGTATTTGTTTTATTATAGGATAAATATTATTTTAAAAATTATCAATTAAATTATTTGTTTTGTTGAATGATAACTCAAATCTAAATTTTGTGTTTTCAAAAGTAATACAAAATAAATCATGAATTCAATATTTATTAATTTTTTTAATATAACTAATTTGAATTAAAAACCAACCTAACTGAGTTTTTACTTTTTAGCATAATAAAATTCAAATTTTTTAATATTTATTTTATACTATTTTAAAAAACATAAAATATAAATTGCTATTTAACAAAATAAATAATAAAGCTAATATTTTTTACAAAATTAATAATTTAAAATACTATTTACCTTTTATAATATTATTTGAATTATTTCAATTTTTTAAAGAATTTAAGATATATTTTAAATATATATTATATTGTTATGTATAATCATGAAAATTAAAAATTATTACAATATAAAAATGTATTTATTCTTTCCAAAAATAAAAAGACGTATTTATACACCTATTTTAATATTGTAAAATTAACTAAAATGTTTTAACAATAGAAATACAAAATGATAATAAATAATTGTTAGTAGGGGTGAAGGAAGCTAAAATGCGCGGAGCGTTAAGGATAGCCCACATGGAAAAGTGGACTAGTTGATAGAAGTGAGAGTGAAGGAGTGAGTTGAGGTGGTCGAGGCTGAGACATTTATTTCATGACGGAGAGTGGGACCCAACTCAGTACAACCCACCCACCTTGGGAATTGTATTTCTTTCTAAGCCTATTCACACAAATTACAAATACATTTCAAAAAATCCCTTTAAACTACCCAAAATTATCTAATTTTTACTGAATGGTAGTATACTTAAATTTAATCACATAATTTTTTTTTATAGAAGGAATTACTTATATATTATTTTTTTTTTATAAAAAGGTAGTTTTTATATGGATTATTATACTAATTTTAATTGCGATTTAAATTATTCCATAATTGCTATATAGATTTTTGTGTAAAATTTCATAAAAATACAAAAAAAAAATTATTACTTTAAAGTGTAAAAATGAAAAAATCTCAATTTTTTTTTTCAAAATCTTTAAAATTTTGGTTCCATTTTAATTCTTAGTAGGCTTATTTGTAGTGAAGGTTTCTAAATTGTATAAATATTAGTAAATTGATCCTTGAATTTTATTTGTTTGATTATAAATTAGTCCCTAAACTATATAAAGTTTAACTAACCAGTCCTCAAACTTTATTTTTTTAATAAATTAGTTTCCAAAATTTTATTTTCTTAAAAATATAAAGTTTTCACTCATAAATGATGGTATTTTATTTATTTAGTTTTGTATTAATTTTTAAAATATTTTTATATTAATATACTTTATCAAATTAAATGTAATTTTTATATTTAAATGTAATTTTTTAAATGTTCAAAGAAAAAAAATAAATCAAGATATATTAACAAAAATGTTGATTCATTAATGGTTTTGGGAGATAGGAAATGGGATGAAGAGATTGTAAGGGATGTTTTCAACAATAGAGATGCTGAAAAAATATTAAGCATACCTTTGTTTTATTCTGCTGGTGCGGATAAATGGCACTGGGGCTTTGATAAATCGGGGGAGTATACTGTTAGCTCAGCTTATAAGTTTCAGCAAGATCAGAAAAATGAGAGCATTGCCGATGTTGATACCCGTTTCTGGCAGCGGTTTTGGAAGATTAAAGTGCCTCCAAAAGCACTTAATCTTGTTTGGAGAGCCTTGACAAACTGCTTACCTACAAGAGTGCAACTTATTTCTCGACATGTGAGTGTGCAAAGAACCTGCCCGAGGTGTCAAATTGCAGCAGAAACTGCTTTTCATGCTCTGCTATCATGTCCTCGGGCGTATACCTGCTGGTTTGCTGCTGGTTTGGCGTCCGGAGTTGTTGCAGATCAGACCTTTGGCAACTGGTTTGTTGCAGCAGCTGCTCGATGGAATGATGATAATCTGAGGTTAGCCGTGATGCTCTGCTGGGCTATTTGGCAAGCCCGCAATGACCAAGTTTGGAAAGGTAATTCTAGGACTTCTCGTTATATTTTGGCATTAGCTGGAGGTAATCTTAATCAATGGAGATACGCTCAAGACAAAACATTTGTTCCCTCTCAATTCAATTTGAAACCGAATGAGGGGGGTGAGCTTTGGACAAAACCCGTTGGAAATACGATTAAGATCAATGTTGATGCCGCTATTTTCGAGAGTCAAAATCGTTATGGTTTTGGTTGGGTTGCTAGAAATAATGAAGGAAGATTGCTTTGGGCAAAATCTAGCAGCTTTTGCGGGAGTGTTTCTGCTGAGTTTGCAGAAGCTTTGGGTTTGAAAAAAGTGCTGAGTTGGTTGAAGGATAATGATCTCTCAAATGTGGTGATTGAGTCTGATAGCTTGGTAACCATACAAGCGGTTAGGAGTTCAATTTCCTTTTCTTCAACATTTGGTTTTTGTGTTACTGAATGTCAATCGTTGCTTTCAAACTTGTGTGATGTTGATTTATGTTTTATAAAACGATCTGCGAATCGTGTAGCTCACCATCTTGCTAGAGCTTCCGTTTCTTATGCTGATTGTATGTACAGGGAATCTAATGTCCCTGCTACGTTGATGGATGTAATTCGTTTGGATATCTAATAAAGTTTTGCACCTTTTATTCAAAAAAAAAAAAAAGTATGCCGAAATAAGAAGTAAAAAATAATTTTTTAATTAAGATATATTTTGAATATTACAAAACCATTAATACATGTGAATCAATAATTTATCTTTTTATGAATAATACTTACACAAAATATTTCAGTTACCCAATAATTCTTCTACACTTTCAAGTAAATATTTCTTCTCATTAAATAATTGATGTGCATGCACTAAAAAAAATAACTATATACAAGGTTTTTTTATAGATCAATTATATGCAAATCAATAAAAAAATTTAGATTCTCTAATTATTTTCCCTACTGATCATTTCTTAAAGATACAAAAGAAAAATCTAATCATATATGTAGTAAAATATTATTTGGGCATATACTTTTTTATAAACTACCTAAGTATATATTATATTATACTCATTCACATCCACCCTCCTTCAGTTTCTATTTTACTTTCCATCAACAACCATCAATCCAAAACCTCGAATCAAAACCCAAATCTGTAACCTCACTGTGATTTGGACCACGCCGGTGGAGAGCCTAGCCACGACTGGACCGCAGAGGGTCTCGCTGTGACTGGAATGCCAAGATCGGGGTCTCGCTGTGACTGGACCGCGGAGTGTCTCGTTGGCCACGACTGGACCGCGGAGGGTCTTGTAGAGGATGGTTAGTTTTTGGTGGCCGGTTGACAAGATCGAGGTTTTTGTGTGCATGTAGGTTTAAAAATCGTTATGATGACACTTGGGAATGGTTGAGGTGCAGCTGGTGGCTCGGAGTGGTTTGTGGCGAAGGAGATGGATGTTTAAGATTAAAATAGTGCGGCTCGGATATCAAGAGAGTGGGTGGTGAGTTTTGGTAGTTGGTTGACAAGATGAGGGCTGGGAGTGGGGGTCAGGTTGGGGGTGAAACGGTGCTGGAGTGGAGATGAAGAAGACGAAGAAGACGAAGAAGAATAAAGAAGAAAGAAAAAAGAAAAAAAAATCATTTTTAAATAATTTTTTTTTAAAATTAAAATAATAATTTGGACGAATAATATTTCGATACGTGACAATTTTAAAAAAAACAAACAGCTCAGTTAAAATTAGGACTAACGGATAAATAAGAAGCATGATCTTGAAAACTATTGCCACTATTTTTGAAGATTGGAGACTAATCTACATAAAAGTAATCTTTTTAAGGATTTTTGCCACAAATTTCCCACTTAAATATTATGGATTGAAATATTATAACAACTTATTAACATAAAAAAAAAACAAATATATATTTAATTAAATGTCACTTTGTCTTAGTTTATTAAATAAAAAAATTATATTATCAAACAATAGAAAAAGTTGACCACTTTATTATTTCAATAAAAGGAAAATTAACTAATGGACTAAAGGGCACTGTAGTCCTCAAAAATAAATTATATATATATATTAAATATTAAAAAAATAAATTTGTATATAATTATTAAGGATTTGTCTCCCTTTTCAGCAAAAATAAAAATAAAAAATTAGTCTCCTAAATTATTTTTTTCTTCACAATTTGCCCATCATCTTACAAATTCAGGCTCGAGGTCAAAGATTCAACAAAATTCCATAGATCATAATAGTCCATATTTAATATATTAAATTAAATAGTCAATGCATGCATGGACGATGCAAGTTGAAAAAATTTTCTTTTTTCTTTTTATGTGAATAAAATAAAACTACTTTAAGTTTATTATAAATTAGCACCAGTTTTTTCGACTGGTTTGCTGAAAAATGGTCTCGGCATGATGGAGACTATATAGCAGAAATCCTAATGGTAAGTTGGTCTATATGGAAAGCTCGCAACAACCTCATTTGGAATAATCGTGTTAGTTCTGCAGCTGATGTAGTCTCTATCGCTCATCAATCACTTGGACAATGGCTTTCAGCACAAAGTCTTCGGTTTGAGCCAATTTTCCTAAACTCTAATTGCACCAGCAGCTGCAACTCATGGTCCAAACCAGCTGAAGGAATGACCAAAATCAATGTTGATGGAGCTACATTTGATGCTACCAACTCTTTTGGCACAGGTTTCATAGCTCGAGACTCTAGTGGGACGGTTATATTGGCTTCTTCTACCTACTCGTATGGCTTCTCTAACGCTCCTTTCGCTGAAATAATTAGCATAAAAGAAGCCTTGAGTTGGATAAAAGACTCACATCTGTCGAATGTGGTGATCGAAACGGACTGCCTTACTGCCGTTCAAGCTTTGCAAAGTCAAATTGATATGCCTTCAATGTTTGGAATTGTTGTAAAAGACTGCAAAGTTTTATTGTCTTCTTTATTTAATGTAACTATTTCTCATGTTAAGCGATCTGCTAACAAGGCTGCCCATTGTTTGGCTCGTGGCTCTTGTTATTGGTCTGATCGTAGTTTTTCAGAGAGTACTCTTCCTAGTACTCTCAAATCGATTGTGATTGCGGATTTAATTTAATAATATCATCCATTCCCATTCAAAAAAAAAAATAATTAATGAACAAGAGAGTGTTTATATTTTAATACGAAATAGAGTATATATTATGGATTCCGTTATTTTCCCATCTTAATTATATATATAATTAATATTGAAATAGAGTAGTATAAAGTCAAGCAATATAAAACCATAAGATAATTACTTGATATATATATATTTATATATTAAAACAAAATTATTCAATAAAATAATCAATCCAGAATATAAATGACATGCAGATATGCAAGATTGGTAAAGAATTCTCTCCGTCATAGGCTAGTTATTTTTGATAAAAAGAGAGTGAATAAATATATTCTTTTCAAACTTGCATGTTGTGATTGTGAATAAATAATCAATATATTGCTGAAAGGTCGAGTTAGCTATTTCTATACATATAAATATATATATCCCATAATAGAGAAGTGTCAATTTTTGAGCGTTTACACCAATAATAATGAATTACTTGATTAGGAAATTTGGTAATGGGGGCCATGAAAAATGCTCAAATCTATATTATTTAAAAGTGATGATCAAGTTGCATATAAAATCATCTTATATTCTTTATTGGTATATATGTTTTTCTCATACAATGGATTAATTTATGTCTCGTTTTTGTAAAAGTGGAAATTGCGATTATTAATTTATTTATATATATAAAATAGAAAAGGAAATTCAATCCATACCAGACCATCATATCAATATTGGCGAGGACCCATATATACCAAGATCAGCCAGCCCAGATCAATTTTGTTAATATTAATTAAGAACTAATTAATTAATAATACCATGAGATCATATATATATATAATGTATAAGAAAAACACAATATATTCATTAATTATATTATAATAATAGTGTTACAAAAAGGCTAAGTACTACACAGTACACACCAAGTAGTAGATTATACATATTATATATATATATATATATATATTTAGCTAGCTAGCTTACTAACTACTTTCTTCAAAAAAGGAAAAAGTAGTCTAATTAAGCTATGCTTATTATTATTATTATTTTTATAATAACTTAATTAAAGCTCATTCTATAAGCTATTTTCATATTCCGTTATATATATAATATTAATATATATATATAATCTCTTAAAACTCTAAACTTACGTACGTGAAAGGTAATAGGGTTATAAGAAACATAATATATATTGGGATTAATTAAACCCATAAAGCTCCAACGCTTTTGAGCATTGGAATTAAGGACCTCTTGAGATGAAGGCTCATGACCTCATTGGCACCACCAACGAGCTGACCACCAATGAAGACTGCGGGTACAGTGGGGCTGCAGCCGAGCATGGTGAGGGCTTGTTCGATCTCTCTCCCTCTTGGGATCTCGTCTAGCTCGTAAACCGTTGGGTTCACACCAAAATCACAGAACAATGTCTTTATGGTGTGGCACATGCAACAAGTGCTTCTGCTGAAGATCACCACTGGCTTCTCTGATGCCATCTTAGTCACTCTCTCCATTATAATTATTAATAATATATCAAAATGTAACAATGCCAACAATAATATTTGACAATAAGAAGAAGAAGAAGAAGAAGAAGTAGTAGAGCTAGGCTGGAATGGTATGAAAGTAGTAGAAGTTGTTGTAGTTTGTAGTAATAAGAAGAGTTGATGATGTTTTTGTTGTGGGAAATTTAGGCTGGTAAGGATGTGTTTATATAGGGTCTTGTGATGGGGTGTTGTGTTGTACATGTGTACTTTATTATTATTACTAGCTATATAGCACTATAATACTATAGCTATAGATTGGTATTACATATGATTCTTATTAGCTAGAGAGAGAAAGAGAGAGAGATCATGAAAATCGAAAAAGTTTGATAGCGAAGGAATTAAAAAAAAGATGGATGAGAATGTTCCATTAGATATTTCTGTACGTGTTTTTGTGTTATTAATATTGCAATGCTTCCAAATCACACTTTGATATCATTTTGATAGTGAACCAAACCATATATTGCTCTATAATATATATATTGTTGTATATGTATATGTATATGTGTATACAGATAAATATAATCATAAACAGTCGTCACAACCACACGATTCTATTGCATACGGACTTAATACGACGTGTTCTTCGTACGGCTTCATATTACTACATATATATTTGATCCAAAACTATATACTATATCATATTAGCTACGTCCATAATTTTTATTTTATTAATTTACCTTTTTTTGTTCATTATCATAAAATAATCAACATATTATATAGTATATGTTAAAAGGGATGTTTTGGTTGTTATGTATGGATAAACTACAAATTTATATATATTTTATTCATTCATAGTTTGCACACTATGATTATCCATAAATAGTAAGTTTGTTTTTAAATTGAGTAGCCTAAAATTTTCCATATTTAGAGATTATATTTACAAACAAATATTACTCTGTTTCTGTCGTATCTATCTATATATCTATAAATTATTTATATATATGGATGAATATTATTAAGTTATTAATTGGGGTGTAGCTATCGGTAGAGGCCAGAGGGCATCTTGTGAGTTGGAGAAACTAGTTGTATTTATCCAATTGGGACCTCCTTTTTCGTAAAATAGAGAGATTCGCACCCAATTCACGAAAGTGAAATTAAAGACAAATGAAAATAGAATACTACAGTCCAAATTTGCTCACCCAAGCCAAAACCCAAGCTATAACATAGTAACACGTGTCCTCAACATGCATATTATTATAATTAGTAATGTAGTATATATTCACTACTATAAATATACTCTTCATCATCATCATCATCATCATCATAAATTGATCGATGCATATACACATTTTTTTTTGAAAGCAATGCATATACAAATTAATACAACCACAAACATAAACATATTAAATATATACTTTATCCTTTTATAATATAAAATTATAATAATTTAACTAAGTTTTAATTAATTAATATGCAAAAACTTAGTCCGGTATATTTCACTTTCGACTTTTGAGTATATGAAAAAAAATGTGGCCGTACCAGGAAAGAGAAGACAGATGCTAAGGTCCCAACATTATCCTCTTGGAGTACTTTAACTATTTCACTTTTTATTATAATTTAAAAAACAAATGTAAATATGTATAGTGATCGACAATAAGAAAATATTCAAACTCTTTTTTTCTAAAAAATTTTTTTAAGAAATATTCTCGAAAGATCGAGAGTAGTTTTATATATATAAAATATATATCATCATAATTTGTCAATTTATTTATTTAAAAAAAAAGGCCATTTAACTTTCTTTTGTCTTTCTACTTTTGATGGATTACCAAATAAATTTCGAATCTATATAGGTATAATAATATACGTATAAAATATATAATTATATATTGTGTCTTGACTAGTTGCATATGTACAGTATACGTGTGTGTGTATATATGTGATGTTCAGGGGTATTGGATATGGCCACGATAGGTGTTATTAGTGGTAGAAAAGGTCAGATGTATATATATATATAAATATTTAAGGTAACAATGCCCATAATGTTATAAACTGGCTCAATTGGACTCCAAGGGCCGTTTTTTCATAGCTAAGGCTATTTTACTTTATTATTACTATCATTATATGTCGACCGTACGTAACATGACCTCTCTCTCGTACTTACTCTATAACGCATCGAATCATTCATGCACATATATATATAATAATAATGTATATATATATATATATATTTCTTCTTCGTATATTATCTCCTAAAGGATTTTGTTATCATATATACATAAAGGTATCATGCATCGGCATATGCCTTAATTATATGTGTACATAATAGTCTCATATATAAATATATGTGCATGCATGATTAGTTTATTTACTTGACTATGTTTATTATATTGACATATTGCTTATATTTTTATTTTAGTACTCTTTGGCCAAATTAAATAATATATACTCTCATATAATATTTAATTTATATAACAACTGATATAAATATTTATATATATTTGTACATAATTGCCCTGACTTATTAAAGCATTCGTGTAAGGTACTATACGTGGATTCGTGGGGATCTTCAACAACTTAATTCTTATAATTTAATTAATAAGATAATTAACTCCTTTCTTAGTATATCCATAATCTGCATTAATAAATTATAAGTAACATATATATATATGTGTAAATATTTATCCATCATTTATATATGATTGATTAATTGTTATTAAGAGATTATTATTTTATAAATTCTGAAAAATGATAAAAATTTATATCTTTATAGATCTACAATTTTATTTATATTTTTACGGATTATAATTTTTTTTTTTTTACAAGAATATTGAGAGATTGTGTTTTTTCGTTGTTTTCAAGATAATGTTATTTTTACGTTATTGCTACAGAAAATTAATATGATCAACCTTTTTTTCAAACAAAATACATGTAAGAAATTTATAAAAAAACATTCTTAAAATGTAGAAAAAAAAGTCTAATTTTAAGTGTATCCTGTTTCTTTTTTCTTTTTTTTGTTATAATATATAATTAATTTTAAAAATAAAGTTAATTAAAATTACCTGAAGAAAACGAAAATTAAATTATATCACTAATAAAGAAATAAATGTAAAAAGAAGAGGTTAGAAATAATAACAAATCATCTTACCTAAATTTATCATCAATATATGGTTGTAAAATATTATCTTCCGTACACCCTTTATATATTCCATTTGCATTTGCGTATAATATAAAACACATTTTTTTTTTTGAAATAGATATAAAACTTATTCAATTCGCAATATATATACTCCAAATATAATCTTGTAATAACTAATATTGTTAAACACTTAACAATCTTTTCTCAAAAAAAAACAAAACATGCACTTAACAATAATGTGCATTAATACATACGTACGTAATAAACTAGGATATATATATGATATCATATATATAATACGAATATTTGTGGCGAAATTTTCTTAACATTTAGAATTGTTACACATATGATCATAATCAGAAAAAGTGACAGCAAAGCCATTAAGTGTCAACTTTTTAGAAATACATATAGCGACATACTACTAGACTATATATTAAATGAATTAAAGAAATATATTACTACATGTTTTTGAGCTGACACTTAACAGACTTTAGTTGATACTTAACAACCAAAAAAAGGTATGTCTGTAATAAAATCGTAATACCAATTCTAAATATTAAAGAGATTTGACCGCAAATATTCTTATATAATATGACAATTAGTACATGTGTTGTGTGTATAATAATATATATTTAATGATCATATTGGGATGGATATATTGTTTGATGAGAAAAAAATAGTGTAGTGATATGTAAAGAGTAGTAGAGAGTAAATGTGAGATAAGGATAAGGTGATAGAGTCCATAGTATAGTTAGGAAATTAATTTGAGTAGTTGGCATAGTGCGGAAAAGGGTGGCAAGTAGAGAGTGGGAAAAGAATGTCAACTTTTCCATAATAAAATAAAAAATATTTCAGGTAAAGAACAATGAGACGACGACGGATCCTGGCATCACATGCAAATATTTAGCCTACAAAATCTATATTATTATTAGTATTATTTATATTTATATTCATTTAATTAGAGAATAGATTTTGTATCCTTTTAAATGTGAAATCTAAAAGTATTTTTTTGTGCAATATTTAATTATTAAGTTTTATATAATTTAATTTAATAATTTTTATCCATCATTCGAGCTACTATCTTATTGATATTGGGAATTTCAATTACGAGTAGGTCATGGTGCGAAAAATGCACTATTCGGGCATGTTTCTAAGTAAACATTATTGGTTAGTCCATTAGATGAGATCTTTGAGCCGACAACTAACCGACTTCCCATATTTCTTCATCATGGCACTATAAAAAAATTTACTTTTAGTCACAACAAAATTTGTGACTAAAAGTACAAAAATTGTAACTACTTATAAATCATGATTCCTATGTTGTGACTAAAAGGTCCGTGGCTAAAAGTATTAGTCACAAAAATTACAATTTATTGTGACTAAATATATTTTTAATCACAATACTTGTTGTGATTAAAATTAAATTAGTGACAACTTGTAACTAAATACTATGTTTTAGTTACAAGTAACATTTTATTGTGACTAAAAGTCACATTTAGTCACAAAAAAATTATGTTGTGAATAAAAAGTTATCACTAAAAATAGCAGATTTTTGTAGAGTGGTTTAGGGCCCTAACATACCATTTTAACTCATTACGTACGGGTTGAACTCCCTATATGAAGGCCTCTCGAGATCATATCTGCTCCCTTATTTGGTATGGGTGGCTGCCCTGGTAAGGCCCCTTGATTCTGGGGAAGTTTTCCCTAAGGGGCCTTTATATTTGGGGCTTGTACCATGCTTCCACGTGGTAGTTGAGATATGACTTGTCCTTCCCTCATATGCGATAAGCGATTCCTTATCCACTCATACAAGTGGTCTAACCGTATCAAGTTCTCAATCTCATCTTTTAGATTCTTGCATTTATTGGTTGTATGCCCAATGTCATTGTGGTACTCACATCTTTTATTGGGGTCCCTCCGTGATCTGTCTCGGTATAAAGGAGGTGGCCTTTGGTAGTGAACATTTTGCCTTGCAGTCAAATATACACGCTCTTGAGTATCCACCAAATCAATATACTGACTATACTTGGGATTATACTCGTACCTTTTTGGCTTCTTACTATCACTTTGGGTGCTTTCTTTGGATGACCATTTACTCTGATAAGTTTCGGGAGCTGAAGTTGCACTTGCTGCAAGTGAAGCAAATTGAGCAAGATATTGCGTGCATGCTTTGGGAGTGGGACCACTTACCGACAGTCCATAATCATAATGGGCTAATTCTATGACAAAGTTTAGTGAGCACCTAGGTGTTGCTTGAAATTTCACACTAGGCATGCCACTCGTTTGGGGAGCGGCAGGTAGTGTGATACCTGGGAATTGTACCCCAAAAGTATACCCAGGGCCCCCATTAGGATAATACCCTCTGAAAGCGGTTATTTGGGTTTTTTCCAAGTTGATATACTTTTGGGCTCTCTTTTGGAAATCTTGAAGGCTAACTACACTTTCTAGTTACAACTCATTCTAAAAGGGAGTTCTCGTCCGGATTCTGGCTTGTAATAAAGCCAACTGTTGTCCGTCATCTACTTCTTGGTTTTGGAAACCTCCTCTTTGAACCTCTTGATGAAGTTCTTCAAGGTTTCCGTTGGTAGTTGTTTGATGTTAGTTAAAGTACTAACTTTGAGGTTTATCTTTCTGGTTACAGCAAATTACCTTATGAAATTAGTCTACAATTTATTCTAACAATCCATAGATCCCGGTTCTAACTTTTTGAACCACTCTTCTTTAGATCCTCCTAATGTCAGTGGAAAATACAAGAATTTAGCGTCATTGTTGACCTTCATGACTGTCATGACTCTGTTGAATCTAGACAGGTGATCACTGGAATTTGTGTCATCTGTGTACATAGTCATTTCAGGCATTTTAAAGTTCTTTAGGAGTTCAACCTCTAGTATATTTCTTGCACATGGCTCCCGGTCTTCACAGTTTGATTCTGAGTCATCTCCTTTCTGTCTCCGGGAGACCCTTGCTATGTCCTTCTAGAGGATTGCAAGTTCAACCAGGATTCCTTCATTTAAGATACCCTTAGAGGCTGGGGCAACTTTCTTTCTTTGATCAAGGCGTGCCTTTAGGTCTCCGTGTTTGACATTGAGTTTTTATATTTTAAACTTTGATTATTTTCTAATTCAATATTTTTTTACAAAATTAAATATTAAATTATTTTTCAATATTTATAAAAATTCTCTTAAGCTTAAACAACATATGGCATGAGGCATGCTGGACCTACTCGACACGAGAAGACATAAATTTTCTAGCGACACGAAAATGTGAGCATTGCAGCTCTAGAATTAGCGAATGGTATATATGTATGTGGTAATGCATTACTTTTTAGTACCACCTAATACTTGTACCACAAATATTTCATATTATTTACATTTAGTACACTTCTCTTAATTATTCCTTCTAGTTATCTTTTTAATTTCTCTCCCTCTATAGTCTCTCTCAAAAAAAGTATAAAATAATGAGAAGAAAAAAAAAAGGTTGAGCTATAGGAACCATATATATTATACTCATCACCCCTTTATCTTTTATAGATACGCTTTTGAGACACATAGAATAACACACTTCATGGTGAGAGATCTACCTCCCATAATCCAAATTCTCATCATAAATTGCATTTAATTATATCTCATCATATTTTTATTTATTTATTATTATTATTATGATTAAATTTCAATAATTAATAATATTCTCAAAATGGGAACAAAATCATGAAAATCAACACGATTCCCGCCCGGCTAAGCTAAGGGATAATGTAATATAGCATTATTACTAGAATTGATTGTATAAATTAAGTGATCACTTTTCACATGTCAGAATTTAATGTACTATAAATATTTATTCTGGGAAAGATATTCTCATAATATATATGTATATAATGTGTTTTTTAAGATTGGCTTCTCCTATTCATGATGATGATTTATCGATCATGATATACAATTAATATATATATACATTATATATTGATCTTGATGCTAGTTGCCCCAGCATCTTTAAGAGATGTTACTAAGTGTTGGTTCTGTCAATTAATGTTGATATACATGTATGTACACACATTGAACTCGTGCAATGAATTTCGATTATGGTCAAGTACTACTTTCGTTTTCATATAATTATACAACAACAAAAATGCTAGAAAAAAAAACATTTATCTTATATATTTATCTCAGTTTATTTTTTATTCTTAAATATATCTGCTACCGAAATTGTTTTGAGGCAAAAATATAAGTTCTAAAAATATTGAAACGTAAAAGAGATCTATGTCTTCAGCTATTAGAACATAACTGAAAACGTAAATAAAACTGATTCTCAAAATCAAGTGAGTGTAGGCCCTATGTCTTCAGTTATTACATAATAATAATAATCGAAGACATAAAGCATTTATATCTTCGATTATTATGTAATAACCGAAGACGTGAGACTTGTCTTTTTTCTATTAGAAAAAATTGTATTTATTTAATTGATTCTAAATTATATATTGTAAAGTGCCAACTAAGAGATTTGTTTTGGTAAGGAAAAATATTGACAAAGTAACTCATAAAATGGTATAAAGCTTATAATTACTTTTTTAATGTGTTTTTCTAAACTCTTAAGTATGGAGCTTACCCCCTTGACCTGCTGCATCATTTTATTATCATTATCCTTAACCTATTACATGTTTTTTTTTGACAGATCCTATTACATGTTTAATTGCACTACTTTTGTAGAAATTAGGGGTGACAAAATGACACGGATTACGAACACAATATAAATTTTACGCGTTAGGGTTAGAAAAATTAGACATATGGATCGAAAACAGATGGACAAAGACCTAACACGAAATAAAAACGGATCACGACCCGCTTAACACAAATTTAACACAATTTTTTTAAATAAAATAAAATAAAAAATTATTAATAATAATATAACTATGTAAAATTATATATTTAGTGATTTAATTGTTGATTTAAAAAAAATTAAATTTAATTTTTTTAAAAGAAAATTGAAAATATTTTTAAATTTGTATTTTTTTATTATAAATGTATATAAATTTTTTAATAGAATCCTAAATCTATTATTTTTTCGATAACTCTAGCTTCAATAATGAAAAAACATGTCAAAGTGGATTAATATAAACACAATATAATTTTATACAGATCAGATTAGAATTGAAAAAATTAGTCGCAAGTACACGCCTGACACAAAATAAACAAAAATAAATTAAATAAAATATAACACAAATATGACATGATGATACTTTTTACCATCATAGTTGAAATAAATCAATCATATTCTAAATTAACAGTATTATATTTTAATCAATGACAACTTGAAAAACGACATTAGAAAAGAATGAAATATTAGGTTTTTAAGTGGCTAATTTGAATGGGCATGCTCATATAAATTGTGTTATGGTAGCTTTGCTCTCACATTTAAAACCAAAATTGATTTCAATAATTAATAAAGGCCGGTACTACTTGCCCACAGTTAGGACCAAACCTTGTTTAGTTTTTTTAAAGCATGTTCGGATAAATGGAGTGATCTACTCTCATGATCCTTTTATAACTAACCCAAGGGCCCATCACTATACGATTAAATTAGGGGAAATTTATATGGTATACTAATTTTTACTAATTTTTTACAAAAATACTGTCAGACGGTATTTTTTACTTTTTTACTGTATTTTTTTATAAGTTTCATACTGCAGTATACTGTGTTAAGTTTTCACTGGTGTTCTACTGGTGTTTTGTAGTTGTTCTACTATTGTTTTGAGTTGTTCTGCTTTGTATTTTATTGGTGTTTTATAAAAATACAATATTTTTGAAAACTTTTCCGTGTGACAGTATTTTTGTAAAAGTTAACTCAAATTACAGTATTTTTGTAAATTTCCCTTAAATTAGAGGACCTACCTACGGTACGGTAGTGTTTAAGTTTGGGGATTATTTCACAAATACAAAAAAAAAAAAATTACAAAAATATGGTTTTACAGAATTTTAAATATTTTTACGATTTTTTTAATTTTATTTACAGAAAATATAGTTTTTTTATGTTGTACTATTGTTAATTTGTTGTTGATTTTTTGTTATATGTATGTTCTTTTTTATTGTTGTTTTAATATTATTTAGATGATATTTTCATGTAATTTTTATATAATTTTCTTATTGTTTTCGTGTTTTTTATGGAAAATCGTAAAAATGTAAAAAAAAAATATTTAAACGTAAAAATGTAATTTTTTTTACAAAAAATAGTGTCTTATGTAATTATTCCTTATGTTTGTGTGTGTCGTGCTGATCTAGTCCATATTTATCCAAATTTTTAGAAACTGGGTCGTGTCGTGCTGTGCCACAAAAAAATATGGATCGTACAGTATTGTGCCAACATTTTTAAATGGTAGGCCCAATATTTTCGTGTCATGGTCAAATTCGTGCCATGCTTTGCTTGTGTCGGTCCATATTTCTTAAACAGGTCAACCTGTTTTTATATATTGGCTTAAATCATGGTTTACTTTTTCATATATTTTTTTTTTTACAATTACAAAAGTATATGTATATTTTATAGGAAAATTATAGTAAATGACCTCATATCTTAGTACTATGTAAGTAAATATTCTTATTTTAAAAGGGAAATTTCACTTTTTGCCCTTAATAATATACCCCATATCAAAATTTATACTCTCCCTTAATTTGTACAAATTTAGTCCATTGATTACATGAACTTCCCATTTTACCCTTTTTTTTAAAAAAAAAAATAAAATTGGTAAAAACTGAAATTGGTCTTTCTCTCTCTCTCTTCCCTCTCTCTCGTGCACCACTCTCTCTCTAGAAAAAACTGAAAAATTTCTCAAAAAATTTCTCTCTGTCCGTCCCACTCTCTCGTCCCTCTCTCTCTTCCCTCTTGAATGGTTGTTTCTCGGTGGGTGTTGGTGGAAAACCGAAGCACAACCCAATATCACTCAAGAATCTTACACCATTATAATGGGTAAGTTGTGTTTTAAGCATTTTGTTTGACTTTATGTAGTTTAAAATTGTTATATGTGTATTATTTGTTGGAACTGCTGTTTTTTGGTCTGAAATTGTTGAGATCTGGCAGATCTGGTTTTCAGTCGAAATTTGGGTTTTCCAGTGTTATCGATGATATATCGATAACTTATCGATGGTCTGTCGATGATTACACGAGGAAAGGTCAGTGACGACCATTATCGACGTTATGTCGACATTATGTCGACATGTTATCGACATTAAGCAACCAACATATTATTTACAATTTGTCGATAGCATGTCGACAAAAAGCATTTATCTTTTTTTAAAAATTGTCGATATTTTGTCGACACCATGTCGACATTATATCGATGCAAATGAAAAAAGCCATAAATAAAACATAACATAACATTAAAATAACATAAAATAAAATAACATAAAAACATAACATAAAAAAACATTGAAAAACAGAAAATAAAGTTCATAAAAAAAAAAACAAACATTAAATAAAACTCACCACAAGCCATAACATAACAAATTATATTTTTTTTTTAAATTCTTTGGCTTGTGGGTGAGCCTTGCAATACTTGCATAATGTTCCAGGCTTCACAGGTTTACCGTTAAATATGCCTAGTTTGCAACGACGGCATCCTTCGGGGAACCCTGGTGGTGGAGCCGGCCATACACCAGTTTTGCAAAAATGTGCTTCAAGTTGCCTGAACCTGAACTCGTTCCCACATCGTTCTCTTTCGAAAGCTCTTTCGGCGTCAAAAACTTTCTGCATTTCAGGAGTAATTATGCCAACATCAGGCTCCTGCTTCAGCTCTTCAGGAGTTAAGATGGAGAATTTGCCTTTGTTCTTTCTTGGCGCCATATTTAGAACTTAAGAATAAGAGAAATTTTTAAGAGTAAGAGAGAAGTAGAAGACAAGAGCACTTATGAATAAGAAAGGGATTTGCTTTTATAGAGCAGTAAACATGTTGGGAATGTAGGAAAATTTAATGGTCATTAAATGTGTAACTGTACAGGTAAAACGCATGAAATGGTGTATTTGTCGACTGAATGTCGATACAATGTCGATATGATGTCGACAACATGCCAATTTAGTGACATTGCTAACTTATTTGTCGATACCATGTCGACGTCATGTCGATAGCTTGTCGATAGGACACGTGTCTGACATGCAACGTGGCAGTTGGGAAGGGTTGTTGGGAACGTAGGTAAAATTTATTAACATTAAATAAATGTGTAACCGTAAAACATGAAACACATGCACTATGTGTTTGTCGATTGAATGTCGATGGTGTGTCGATGTTATATCGATGGCGAGCATGCTTGGTGTGGTTGTCGACGTTATGTCGATATTATGTCGACAAAATGTCGACAATTAGTGTCATATTTTCTGCTGTTGTTGTTATTGACATTATGTCGATTGATATCGATGGGATGTCGGTTTTTTTTTTTGGGTGTTTTTTTCCTTTACTCACCTTGGTTTTTTGGTTTGCAATTGCAGGAGAGAAAGTGTTCCTTGTTGTATCGTACGATGGTGTTTGGTTATGTGAGAATTATAATTGGATCTACAAAGCAAATAGCAGCTTGACGTTGACAGTTACAACTGAGACAACCCTACAAGAACTGCGACAAATTTTATATGAAGAGTTGGAAGTTGATCCGGTAGCGTATGATTTAAAGTTGGAGATTTGTTCCTTGTACATGAAGGGACAAATGGTTGCGCCAGAGGTTATTAAGAGAGAACGCCAACTGAGAACGTTCTTAGAGATGAGGGCAACAATGTCAAATACAGAGTTTATGCCATTATTCGTGACCAAGGTGAGAAAAGTTGGGAATTCGGAGCCTACGCCGCCTACTAATCCTCTCCCTCGAAGTGTGGTAGGGTCTTGCGTTCCCGAAACAGATGTTGGGATTGGTGTGAATGAGGAGGTTCCGACCAATGTAGAGCAAGAACAAGAAGCGACAGGATTTCATCAGTTTGAAGAGTTCGATACAACCTTCTACAATAACGATCCTATTGTAGATTTGAATATGGACGATGAACATGATTTGGCAGTCGATGAAGCCATAGCGGGACCTTCGTTGAGGTTAGAGTGTGTACCGAGTAACCAAGGTACACAGCGAGAACGACAACCTCGTAGTGAAAATCGCAGTACACCTGGAACTAGCAGTAGTCGACAAGGCAGAACTGAAGAACATGCTCGTCATGCAACCTTCTCAACGTTCTCCTCTTTTGAAGTTTGTACCAAGTTCAAAGCTCCCATGTGGACAAAGGAAGATATAATGGAAAATCATGAGCTAACTACTTGTTTACAAAGTAAGGATGCAGGGGTGATAGAGCTTGGTAATTTTTATGAAAAAGAGGAAGAACTGAGACAAGTAGTGGGTAGGTTTGCACTTAATAACAATTTTGAGTGGATGGTGAAGAAGTCATCCCCTGATGTGTTGTACGTTACATGCAAGGCTCCAAATTGTAAATGGAGATTGAGGGGGAGGAAGAAGATGCATTCAGACAACTTTGAGGTCACTGTATTTCACAATGAACACACATGTAACTTGAATGCGAGACGTTCAGATCACCGTCAAGCAGCACCATGGGTAGTTGGCCACCTTATTAAGGGGAAGTACACCCAAGATGGAACTAAGTACAAGGCTAAAGACATACAGAGGGACATGTTTGACAACTATGGTATCAGTATGAGTTATGTGAAGGCGTGGAGGTGCAGGGAGATGGACTTACGTATGTTAGGGGTACGCCTGAGTTTTCATACATGAAGCTTCCTGGGTACTTGTACATGCTGGAACAGAAGAATCCAGGTACCATTACTGACTTGTACTTAGAGGATGAGCGGTTCAAGTACTGTTTTATATCACTCAGTGCATGTAGAAGGGGCTTTTCTTTTTGTCGTCCTGTTTTGAGTATCGATGGCACCTTCTTGAAGACGAATACGGCGGTATAATGTTAGTTGCTGTGGCATACGATGCGAACAACCAATTGTTGCCGGTTGCTTATGGTATCGTTGACAGTGAGAATAACGACTCCTGGACGTATTTCTTACAGAAGTTGAGGGTAGCAATTGGCGTGGTTGAGAACTTAGTGTTTGTGTCAGATAGGCATCAAAGCATTGATCATGCTGTTGAACTCGTTTTTCCCGAAGCGATCCATCCGTGCATGCTATCACCACATTGTTATGAACGTGAACGCCAAATTCAAGACTGATGCTTTTCACAACCAAATATATAATGTTGCTTACGCATGGTCGAAGACTGAATGTGATAGAGAGTTCGAGAAGCTTAGAAAGATGAATTCGGCCATTGCTGCATACGTGGAGAGTATAGGGTTTGAGAAGTGGGCTCACCCTTATTGTTTGGGCGATAGATACAACATCATGACGAGCAACGCTGCTGAAAGCTTCAATAGTGTCACAGAAGAGTTCAGGAAATATCCAATAACTACTTTGGTTAAATTTATCAGGTTCACACTCCAATCGTGGTTCACTGATCGCCTCGAAAATGCTGACAAATGTACCACCCCTTTGGCCACGCTCTTTGAAAAAAACTTGGCAAAAATTCATGAAAATGCAAGGTACAGGCGCGTCCAACGAAATGGAGCCAATTTGTATAACGTTGGTAGGGGACCTAACGGTGAAAGAGGTGGTGATGTGAATCTAGTTGAAAGAACATGCACTCGCGCGTGTTCACGTTATTGAAACTCCCTTGCCTTCATGCATGTGCCGCGACATTGAAAACGAACACAAGTGTGTACACGCTTTGCTCACCTTATTATTCAAAAGAAACGTGGAGGAAGATTTACGATGATACCATCAATCTTGCTGGTGACGAGGATGATTGGGTTCTCCCAGAACACATCAAGAATATGAAAGTTGGGGTACCTGTGGAAAAGAAGCCTGTAGGTCGTCCAAGAAAAAGCAACGCTGGAAGAAGACGGGAGAGCCGTTTCCCGTCTGGTGATAAAAAAGGTTCTGTACCACGAACGCAGCCTGCCAGTGGCGCTGTGCCACAACAGAGCAACATGCAAAGCCCGCATTTGAGGCGTCCTGTACTTATTCGTTGTAATAACATATTTTCTATTGGGAAATTTGATAAATTACCCCTATCCTTTCACTTTCCAGGGCGTATGTCGATACAGAGGCAACGGTTAGTGTAACGTCCCCGCTTCAAGCCTCCATTGGGCCCTTACACCCACGGAATGAATGGCTCTTATACACGAGTACGTCACTCTGGCTGCTTCATGGACTAATGACTGACCCTACAGACCAACATGAGTGTTTCCAACATGCTTTATCCTCACTCGCACGCTTCCTGGGAAAACTTCCCAGGAGGTCACCCATCCTAAAATTGCTCCAGGTCAAGCACGCTTAACTATGGAGTTCTTTCGTGATGGGCTACCGAAAAACAAGATGCACCTTGTTGATATAGGTAGTACCAATCAATCCATTTAAGCTCTATTGAACTATGTAGTCCCATACCTACACAGTCTTAGAATCATCCCACTTGACCTTCCCCAGGCGGTGTGGGATTGCACAGCTTACCCGGTATTTCCCCTTACGGATCACGGGACTACTGACTGTCACAATCACCCCCCCTTACGGGGTCCGACGTCCTCGTCGACCACACTTCCGACTGGGTCAAGGCTCTGATACCATTTTGAAACACCCCGATTTCCCGAGATGTCACATAGAATAGTCCGTATAAAACAATTTAATAAGATAAAGACAAACAAATACTTCTTTATTGAAAAATATCCAAGCATGAGATCTCATTGTTTAAAACAAAATACTTTTAGTACTGTAAACTTAAATAAGAACTAGTTAAGTCAAAATAATAGTTCCAAAATGTTTAGCAGTTAAAAACATTAAAAGCAAAATACTGTGCCAGCCCCCTAACATGCGGTCCACGCCTCGAGCTCTTCATTCTCACTGCTTAGCCTTACCCTTACCTGCACACAGAGTACCCGTGAGCTAACGCCCAGTAAGAAGAGCTATGTAGGACATAACCCTCCTAACTAGTTACTTGACATAATTTGCTCTTTTATATTAATCAACAGTAATTCACATTCCATAAATATATCCACAACGCATGTTGTTCTCACATGCACACTTCAAGTCTCATACCGCACATTATACTCACATACGATAATCAACTATTTTCATCATGTTGATCAGACATGAGGTAACCTACCCTGCCTTGTGTTATTCTCACACTTGGCATCCAACAGGGCAATTAATTACCATAAGTTGTACTCACCCATGATAATGTTATAACCTGCAAGTGTTATGCTCACACAAGCAGCAAGACCCTAATATTATTCTCATGCTAATGATGCTCACAAAATATAAGGAAATCACAACACTATCAAATTAAATAACAAACCAACCCAAGTTGTATGCATAACATACACCCTGTGTACAGATGTCCACTCTTCTTACCTCAGTTGCTAAGACCACACTTGCTACCTCGAGCACCTCAACGAATTTCCTTGTTGAGAACAAGATCCTAGACATTCATTAACACAAAAATACACTCAAAATACATTCAAGTATGAATCTCTAAACTCATACAGAAACTTACGTAAAAATACGTAACACATAGGTCCATTTCGCTTGCATGACACACCATACATAAGCATTTATTATTTACATTCACACAAACATATTGCATGGACTCACACAAACATTCTTAACGTAAAACATGAATTCATACAACACATTTTTACGTAAAATTTACTAAAATACCATTTATTCTTATTAAAGTCCAAATAAATAGTTAATTAATCACCAATAATTATAATAAATACCTACAGCAACCAATAAATAATAAAACCTATTCCATTTGATATCATAGGCAGTAAATGGTATCACAAAAATACATTTTACTATTTTAACAACATTTATCTATTTTTCATAATTAACTTAAGCATTAATTAAGTAAATTCATGAAAAATACCAAAATTGATTAAAAACCAAATCTAACTCTTCTAATACACTTTATAATCTGTAATAGGTCATAAATAATTTTCTTTGAATTTTCTAAGCATCCTAGGTATTTTTCATAATTTAAATAAGAAATAACATCAATAATTCATGAAAAATACATAATCGCCTGAAAATTCAATCTACCAATTTTATAACAGTTTATATATCATAGTCCATCAAATAAAATTAATCTAGATTTTTCTGAGCAACCTAAGTATTTTTCATAATTAATTTAATAAATAACACAAATAATTCATGAAAAATACAAAATTAACCGAAATTCGAATCTACCAATTTTGCAATAGTTTATATCTCATAACTAATCATATAAAATATATTTAGATTTTTCTGAGTAATCTAAGTATTTTTCATAATTAATCTATGAATTATACTAAATAATTCACAATAATTCCAAATAAATTCAGAAAATTATGAAACTTCACCAAGCACCTTAGAATAAAATAAGGAATCAAAATATACAAAAATATCTAAGAAAAACACCTCAGAAACGGTCAGAACGCGGTCGCCGGCGTTCTCGTCGGTTTCGTCGCCGGTAAAGTGTAACTTTGTCTCCGATTGCTCTTGAAGCGTCCTTTCGATTGGGGAAGCTCTCCACAATGCTCAGGACCTCAAAACGATCAAGAAAAGTGGTCCGAGAAGGCAGATCGGGGTTGTCTTCTTCGTTGGCGGTGTACCGTCTTTAATGGAGTCCAAAATTTTGGATTTTCGTTTTGGACGTTAAAGCTTCGTTTTCTTACGTCAAAAACAATCCTTAGGGTCCCATGCACTCAAATATAACCTCCCTTGACCCAAGAACAAGCTTAAACACGTTCGAATTCGAGTCCGTAACTAAGCCGCACCTTTGAAGCTTCAAAAATGGCGAATCTTAAAACGACGACTTTTGCCCCTTATACCACGTTAAAAAGCTTCCTTAGGTCGTATATAAGTGATCCCAAACCCCCACGTTCACCCAGGTTTCACTCCGCTTGAAGAAACGAAAATTTTCGGTACCGTATACGCCGTATACGTGCTCTCTCTCTCTCTCGTTGGTTCTCTGTTTTGGGTGAACGAAAATAGAGTTTAAAACCTAATTTCTATCGTGTTTAAACCCAAGCAAAATATCGCATTGAACCGAAGTGGAGCGATTCCCATTCCACCAAAATAGGAGTTCGGTTCCGTTTTATTCGTATACGTATAGCATATATATATATAACTGTTAATAATATTAATAATAATAATAATAATAATAATAATAATAATAATAATAATAATAATAATAATAATAATAATAATAATAATAATAATAATAATAATAATACGTATAATAATAATAATAATAATAATATTAATAATAATAATAATAATAATAATAATAATAATAATATACCCATATAACAATATCCACACATATGTATCTATTAGGCATTATGCACATGCCAATAAAATCAAATATTATATTATCATAAAAATAATCCCATACATATTTAAATCCATAAATATGTAAAATAAAAAAAAATACTCTCAACTAAATAAAATTACAAAAATACCCTTTCGGAGTTAGCGGATATTACAATTATCCCCCTCTAAAAGAAAATTTCGTCCCGAAATTTTACTCAAATAATTCAGGATATTGTTCTCGCATATCAGACTCTAGCTCCCAAGTAGCTTCCTCAACCACGCTGTTTTTCCATAGGACTTTCACCAAGGTAATTGTCTTATTTCTCAAAATCCTATCCTTTTGATCAAGAATCTTTACCGGACGTTCATTGTAGGACAAATCTTCCTGCAAACCCAGTGTTTCATAGCTCAAAACATGCGATGGGTCTGACACATATTTCCGGAGTTGAGATACATGAAATACATTGTGCACCCCAGATAATGATGGCGGTAAAGCTATTCTATAAGCTACACTGCCCACTCTATCCAATATCTGAAATGGACCAACATATCTAGGACTTAGTTTCCCTCTCTTACCAAATCTCTTCACTGAGAGTCCTTTTCGTGGTGTCACTCGAAGAAACACATGATCACCCACTTCGAACTCAATGTCCCTCCGCTTCAGGTCTGCGTAAGATTTCGTCCGCTTTCCGAGCCGTGATCATTCTAGCTCGATCTTCCGAATAGCTTCGTTGGTGTGCCGAACCGCATCCGGCCCTGTGAGTTTGTTCTCTCCCAACTCATCCCAATGCAAAGGAGACTGCACTTTCTTCCATACAACATCTCATGTGGTGCTACCCCGATAGTAGACCGATAGCCGTTGTTGTAAGAAAATTCAATCAAAGGCAGTATTTGCTCCATGATCCTTGGAAATCTATCACACATGCCCTCAACATGTCTTCCAAGATCCGATTTGTTCTCTCGGTCGACCATCCGTCTCTCGGATGATATGCGCATCGAACTTCAATCGAGTTCCCATTGCTCTCCGTAAGCTTTCCCAAAAGACGAAGTGAACCGAGCATCTCGATCACAAACAATAGAATACGGTGCCCCATGTAATCTCACAATCTCATTCACATAAAGTTCGGCAAAATGGTCCATGGAGTAAGTCATGCGTCTCGGTAGAAAATGGGCGATTTTGTATACCTATCGACGACTACCCAAATGGCGTCATGTCGCTTTGTAGTCTTAGGTAACCCAAATCACAAAATCCATGGAAATCTCTTCCCACTTCCATTCGGGGAGCTTCGGTTGGTTGTAACAATCCCGCTGGTCTTTGATGCTCGCTTTAACTTGTTGACATGTTAAGCATTTGGCCACAAATTCAACTACATCCTTTTTCATACCAGTGCCACCAATACAATGCTTTTAGGTCATGGTACATTTTAGTGGTCCCGGGATGAACCGAATAAGGTGTAGTATGAGCTTCTACCAATATCCCCTTCTTGAGCTCATCATTATCGGGCACACAAATTCGTCCCTTGAACCGAATTAATCCTGTGTCTGATATTTCATAATCTTTGGCATTACTATTCAAAATTTCTTGCTTTAGTTCACTGAGCTTTTGATCTGTCGTCTGCCCCTCCTTAATTCTTTCTAACAAAGTGGATTGAAGTGTGACCTTTGCAAGTTGCCCTGTAATAAACTCTATACCAGCTCGTTCCATATCTTCCACTAATTCCCTTGATACTCCTTGTAAAGTGGAAACTAGTCCGGACCTCTACGCCGAGTGCATCCGCTACCACATTGGCTTTACCGGGATGGTACATTATCTCGCAGTCGTAGTCTTTGACTAGCTCCAACCATCTCCTCTGCCTCATGTTTAACTCTCTCTGGGTGAAAAAGTACTTTAAACTCTTATGATCGGTGTAGATTTCACATTTCATTCCATAGAGATAATGACGCCGCATTTTTAGTGCAAAAACCACCGCGGCTAACTCTAGGTCATGTGTCGGGTATCTCTGTTCGTATTCTTTTAATTGCCTTGAAGCGTAAGCAATTACCTTCCCTTCTTGCATTAGAACACAACCCAACCCTTGTTTAGATGCATCACAATATACCGCAAATTGTCCCTCTTCTGTTGGTAAACTGAGGATTGGTGCTGAGATAAGTCTACTCTTCAACTCTTGGAAGCTTTGCTCACACTTGTCTGACCAGGAAAATTTTAGATTCTTCCTAGTTAATTCTGTTAAGGGTGTGGCTATCTTTGAGAACCCCTCAACAAACCTTCTATAATAGCCTCGCTAAACCCAAAAGCTTCGAACCTCCGAGGCGGTCTTTGGTCTAGGCCATTCTTTCACCGGCACAATCTTGGCGTAATCTACTTTTATTCCCCCGTTAGTGACAATGTGGCCCAAAAATGCAACCTCGGACAACCGTAACTCACATTTTTTGTACTTGGCATACAATTGATGTTCTCTTAGTCGCCGCAAGGTCAAGCGTAAGTGCTCCTCATGTTCCTCCTCTCGTCTTAGAATAAATCAATATATCATCTATGAATACAATGACAACCGATCCAGATATTCCTTGAAGACTCGGTTCATGAGGTCCATAAAAGCCGCCGGGGCATTTGTAAGTCCAAATGACATCACCATGAACTCATAATGCCCGTATCTCGTTCTGAAGGCTGTCTTCGGTATATCTTCATTTTTGATTCTTAGCTGATGATACCCTGAACGAAGATCAATCTTAGAAAACACCTTTTTCCCTTGAAGCTGGTCAAACAAGTCGTCAATCCTCGGCAGTGGGTACCGATTCTTTATAGTCACCTTGTTCAATTCTCGGTAATCTATGCACATTCTCATAGTACCGTCTTTCTTTTTAACAAATAGAACTGGTGCGCCCCACGGAGAGTAGCTAGGTCTGATAAACCCTAACTTAAGCAATTCTTCCAACTGTATTTTGAGTTCTTTCAATTCCGATGGTGCCATCCTATATGGTGCGCGGGAAACTGGTGCTGTTCCGGCACTAATTCTATCACAAATTCGATTTCTCCGTGTGGTGGTAACCCGGGTAACTCCTCTGGAAATACATCAAGAAACTCAGCAACTACCCGTGTTTCCTCCGGCTTTCTTTCAATTTTTTTGGTGTCATCAACCACATTAACTAGATACCCTAAGCACCCACGCTGTAATAGTTGCCCAGCCTTCATTGCCGAAATAATAGGAGTGCGGGGTTTCTTTCCTACCCCCCTGAACTCGAAAGTCTCTCCATCTTCTGGTGTGAAAACAACTTTCTTTTGCTTGCGATCCAATTGATGCTCCATATTTGGTAAGAAAATCCATGCCCAAGATTACATCAAAATCAAATAAATCTAATACAATCGTGTCTACAAATAATTCTCTACCATCTATCCCGACAGTATACCCCTAAGCCAACTTCTAGAGATTACAACCTCCCTGAGATGGTAACATGGTCCCAAACCCCACAGTAAATAATTCACTCGGTGCATTTATATGATTTACAATTGTGCTAGCAATAAATGAATGAGTTGCACCAGAATCAAACAACACTTTACAAGTGGTGTTGGCCATAGGAATCGACCCGATACAACCGAAGGATCGGCCTCGGCTCGCTTGAGTGATGGCAAAAACTCGGCCGGAACATACTTGTCTTCTTTCTTGGGTTCTGCTCTATTCCCAGTCTGTCCCCACAGTGGGCAATTGCGTTTGATGTGTCCTTCTTTTCCACATTTGTAGCATGCTTTTGCGCGACACTCGCCGAGATGACGTTTGGTACATTTAGGGCATTCGGAATGTTTCGCCCACCGCCGCCATTAAATCGTTGGTCGTTATCACTTTTGTACCTCTTGTCTTGACTTGGCCGCCCGGACCGGTCCCCGTCCCCGTTTCTTGTGGTCATTAGAATTGGCTCCACCTTTCTTAGATTCTCTCCTCGGCGCATTTTCCTTCCAAATTTTGTTTTCACTCCGCTCCGCCGTAAGAGCCATTTCGACAACTTGAGCATAACCGAATTGACCCCTTGACACAATTTCCACATCTCGAGCAACCATTGGTTTCGTGCCCTCCACAAATCGATGTGCTCGCACTCTATCGCAGGTACCGTATCCGGAGCGAATTTTGCCAATCTATCAAATTTTTGTGCATACTCAGTCACAGTAAGACTCCCTTGGACTAACCCAGTAAATTCATCGACCTTTGCTGCTAGAACTGCTGAGTTATAATACTTCTCATTAAAGACCCTTTTGAAATCGTCCCAGTTCATGGTATCTACATCCTTTGTTTGTTCCACCACCTCCCACCAGATACGAGCATCTTTCCTCAGCATGTAAGATGCACACTTCACTCGGTCATTCCCATCCACCCTTAGCATCTGCAAAATGCTTTCTATGCGACTTATCCACTCCTCGGCCCACTACCGGTCTATGCCTCCCTCAAACTCGGTGGGTGTTGTTTCCGAAATCTCTCTCGCTAACAACTCATGTCTAGCCTCTATAGCGGGATATACCACCGCTGGTGGGTCTCTATTTTCTCGCATCCTGCCTTATTTGGACTGGCGGCTCCGGTTGACGTCTCAGCTGACGAAGTTCTTCATCCTGCCTATGAATGATTCCTTCCAGTGCGGCAATGCGCTCTTCCCATCCCTGTGGTGCTTGAGGTGGTTCATTGATCCCTCCATCATCTCGGCCTTGGCCTTGGCCTCGACCTCGACCTCGACCCACTCTAACTGACCTTCTAGGAGGCATTTCTAAACTCCTGAACCACACAAACCAATACACATCAAGATCATTTTGATCATCAATTTTACATGAAAATAATGTTACCCTCTCGCATGCAGAAATTCAAGGCAACTTAATTATAAGTAATAACCACTTACAGTACAGTGAGTCGAGCTCGTCTCATGGCGGTGAACTTTACATGTTAGGGCTAACCACATTCTTTAGGACCGTATTGCTCTGGTACCATATTGTAACGTCCCCGCTTCAAGCCTCCATTGGGCCCTTACACCCACGGAATGAATGGCTCTTATACACGAGTACGTCACTCTGGCTGCTTCATGGACTAATGACTGACCCTACAGACCAACATGAGTGTTTCCAGCATGCTTTGTCCTCACTCGCACGCTTCCTGGGAAAACTTCCCAGGAGGTCACCCATCCTAAAATTGCTCCAGGTCAAGCACGCTTAACTATGGAGTTCTTTCGTGATGGGCTACCGAAAAACAAGATGCACCTTGTTGATATAGGTAGTACCAATCAATCCATTTAAGCTCTATTGAACTATGTAGTCCCATACCTACACAGTCTTAGAATCATCCCACTTGACCTTCCCCAGGCGGTGTGGGATTGCACAGCTTACCCGGTATTTCCCCTTACGGATCACGGGACTACTGACTGTCACAATCACCCCCCCTTACGGGGTCCGACGTCCTCGTCGACCACACTTCCGACTGGGTCAAGGCTCTGATACCATTTTGTAACGTCCCCGCTTCAAGCCTCCATTGGGCCCTTACACCCACGGAATGAATGGCTCTTATACACGAGTACGTCACTCTGGCTGCTTCATGGACTAATGACTGACCCTACAGACCAACATGAGTGTTTCCAGCATGCTTTGTCCTCACTCGCACGCTTCCTGGGAAAACTTCCCAGGAGGTCACCCATCCTAAAATTGCTCCAGGTCAAGCACGCTTAACTATGGAGTTCTTTCGTGATGGGCTACCGAAAAACAAGATGCACCTTGTTGATATAGGTAGTACCAATCAATCCATTTAAGCTCTATTGAACTATGTAGTCCCATACCTACACAGTCTTAGAATCATCCCACTTGACCTTCCCCAGGCGGTGTGGGATTGCACAGCTTACCCGGTATTTCCCCTTACGGATCACGGGACTACTGACTGTCACAGTTAGCGTGATGAACTATTTTATAATGATGCATATTTTGTCATCATTTGTTTTTATTTTCATGTGCTAACGAAATTATATATATATATCTAAATGAGTTTATCTGCAGCCTCCTGAAATATATAATATAGCATAATAGACATATATATGGTATATTGAAGAGACTCTTTTTCTTCCTCAAATATATAAGTACTATATATAATTCTTCATTATCCAATTTACCTTCACTTGGTCTAACATATAAAGAGAGTGATAGAGAGTGGTCTAATATATAATACTGAAGTATGGGGAGTGTCTTCACTAGTAACTGGTCTAACTATGAATAATTATCGCTATTTCAGGTTCGAAACTGCTTTAAAATAATGTCGAGGTTGAATATTTTTTAAATATTTTAATTATTTTTAGGTTTAATAGTTATTTTTGTTGAATAATATCGATATTTTATATTTGAAACCACGAATAATTATCAAAATTTGAACGAAGAGAAAGTCTATATATACATAACTGTAATGTTAATTACACAAAATATACAATGTCCCAATAATTACACAATAATCAACCAACATTTTGGTAAAATAAATCAACACACCACCGTTGACGAAACATAGCTATCCGACGTGGCGTCACATCGGTCAATCCACGTTGCATCATGAGATGCTCCACATACTCAATGCAATAGACGACACAATCACCACTAAATGCAAAATAAAATGTAAAGTCAGTCTAACGTAAAACATATTTTAATACTATAATACTTTTTTATCGCTATGTACCTGGTTGTTGCCTTCGGAACTAAGTCGTGAGTGGCTCGAGTCGAATGCATTTTTGGAAGCACCGTGATGTCCCTGTTAGTTAACGCCATGATCTGGTTGTTACGTGGAAATTCCCCGGTTGCAAGGATTAGCGAGGGCAGCAGTTCTTCCCAAGTCTTCAGGATGGGTTCCATGGCGGTCCAATGACAGACGCTGGAATCACAGTCGTAGACATTAATTTTCCACAGCTCTATGTCAACTTCAACTGTGACCCAGTGCCTTGCCTCGGGAAGATGCATAACGAAGTAAATATACTCGTTACCCCTCCATCTCTCAAAGACTTGGGACTGTAATTACGGAGAACAACGAAACAATTAACAAACCATAATAATCCTTCCAAACAATTAACAATCGAAGTTATAATCATAGTTCAACATTTAAAATCTTACTAAAACAATACCTTATGAACCCATCTGCAGTAGTCCAGGATATAATCCTCGCACACAAAGTTTCTCCTCGGACCCTTGTGGTTCGTCCATGCACTGCTGATCATGGTGGTCACGAATGTGGAGAGAATGACACCCTTCTGAGGAAATGTCAGTGGATAGTCGGTGCGTCGCCTCCTCAGCATATGCATTGCTGCATCTATATGCTGCATATAAAGGGAAATGTCAGTTAGACAAAAAAATATATTAATTGCACATAAAGTTGTAAAGTGAAGTAATATTATAAAATACTTTACTTACGTCATCTGTAAGCCATTCCTTTGGTGTGAGCATTATCTAAAAGAATGATGGACCGTAATCACCACTTCTCAAATCCCGAAGTCGGTGGTTCGGAATGAGTCCAACACACCACTTTCGGAAAGTAACTAACAATTTCTCATCCGGTGGCTCCAGGGGATCAAACATCGAAGATGGCCTATGTCTCCTCTTCATCTCCGTGTAGTCACCGAACCATACAGGAGGATTTCTCTTCCTCTTCCGACTCTTAACCACTGCCGGTTGTGCCTCTATCGACAGAATCTCACCCTGCGACTCGGTGTCATGTACATGGATAACACCTGTATCGATGGGAGTCGCTGGAGCTCCCTCATAAGGATCGTACCCGTCGGGGAAGACCTCCTCCTCTTCTACTGGGGGTGATGCAGCTGGTGGTGGGGTAGATGGATCTGCTGGGGCCTCCAGTGCTGAAGCTGTCGTTGGCGGACGATTCAGCATGGCCAATATGTCTCTGAGTTGCTCCATAATTACGTTCTGACCACCCTTCAGCTCTACATGGCTGGTCTCGTATGCCTTCTTCAGCTCGACATGAGCAGCATACAGACCCTGAGTTTCAGCCTCGATCCTATCCAACCTCGCCACTAAATCAGTGTACTCGGCACCACGAACGCCTGATGAAGATGGTGCACTGGGCTGAGGTTCTGAACCAGTGGCCTGAAAATATACCAAAAAAATACGGTAAGCATACGATAATTCCACAATGTAACAAATATCACAAAACAAAAACAATAAAAAATCAAGACATAAAAAAAAAAGTTCCAAAAATTGGTACCTGAGTGTCTGTTTCCTGAGTGTCTGGTACCTGAGTCTCTGGTACCTGACTACCTGCCTCAGCCTCTGTGTCATCCACACCATCATCAACCAGGTTCTCCACACCATCGTAAGATATGGTCCTCACAAATGCCTCCTCCTCTGTCCGTGGAAGTAGCCCCTTCACCACTTCAAGATTCTGTTTATGGTTCAAAAAAATATCAAAATAGAACCATTTAGCATTTATTACAAGCATTTATGTTAAATAATTATTCTGAACATAAGTGAAATTCATACCCGTCTAGAAAATAATGCGCTGACGTCTTTCTTCCCAATATCACCTTTGCTCGTCCAGCTAAGCATCATGGGAAACCGAATCCCGTGATTCGTGCCATACCTCTTCCCAACCTCTAAAATGGCCTCGTACGCCCAATAATGTCGACTGAATATCGACATCATGTCGATATTCAGTCGACATTATCAAACAGTTAGTAAATACATAATTTGATCGACAAACTGTCGATATACTGTCGACATGTTGTCGACATTATCACAAAAGCAGTAACAAAATAACTTTGTCGACAGCATATCGACAAACTGTCGACATCCTGTCGACATACAAAGAAAACTGGACTATATTTGCAGTAAACAAAAATCGTCGACATAAGGTCGACATCATGTCGACATGCGATCGACATTATCAAACAGACATCAACTACATAAAAGTGTCGATAACCTGTCGACATGAAGTCGACATAACAATTCAATCAACTTGTCGACCAGATATCGACATACTGTCGATATGCTATCGACATCATAGACCTGCACTTTTATTCCAAAAAAGGTCGACATCCTATCGATACCCCAACGACATCCTATCGACATACACTAACAACACAGACAATTCTAATGATCAAACAACTTTCAATCTTGTCAACATTATATCGATAACCTATCGATATGTCATCGATAACTTGTTTGAACAACAAACACTACTGATTAACATGCAGAAAAACATCCAAATTCGTATACACAATCTAAAACAATCTAATCAGAATAACATACACAAATTCCCATCCAAATCTATGAAAATTCTATTTTTTAATAAGAAAAAAACTTACCTTTGACTGTTCGTGGTTGTGGTGGCTACGACCTCTGTTCTGTTTCGACGAACACGGTCCTTGGTGGTGGCGACAGTTCGTGGTGGTTTCTCTGAAAATTGGTTGGGTTCCAATGTCGGCCGTGGGTGTGTGGATCAAACTCGAGAGCAATAGTCAGAGAGAAAGAGAGAAAGAGAGAAAGAGAGAAAGAGAGAAAGAGAAGAGTAGATAGAGAGAGGGTTGGGTCAGGGTCGTGGGTGGATGGCCGGAGTGGGGTCGTGGTCGTGGACTGCGTTGTTGGGTCGTTGGGTCGTCGTCGTGGGGCAGCGTCAAAGTCGAATAGCAAACGACAGAGAGAGAGAGAGAGGGAAAGACGGAAAGAGAGAGAGAGAGAATAGGAAAATTAAATTTGAGGGGTATTTTGGGTAGAAATGAGTAATAGTGGAATTGTTTTGTACAAATTAATGGAGGGTATAAATTTTGATATGGGGTATTTTATTAGGGTCAAATAGTGAAATTTCCTTTTTAAAACTTGTAGAGAAATGACCCTTTTACACTATTTATTATTTATGTTATCTTTTGCCACATGAATAATAATAATTTTTCATATTTTATTTTAGAATTAGAAGCAAATTACTTAAAGATCATGATATATATACTAGTGTTATACTAATTTTTTGCAAAAAATAAAATAAAATGGCTACTCTTGCACAAGGTCCACATGCCAAGAGTACCTTGAGGACACTCAAGTCAACCCTGAGACTTTGACCAAGCCTTATAAATATCAAATAAGTTAAGACATCCTACTTGAGGGCTCCATGGCACCTCTAGGAGACTCGAAAACATTGACCAACCATTTGGTGTCGGGACTCACACACCCAAGTGTGTCCAAACTAGGGTTCATGGGCCCGTGCGAGCGTTTTCACTCTAGAGGCATTAATCCATCAAGAAAACCAACAAAGACTTAACTTATTTGGGCATGAAAAGGCTTAGATTTGTACATAAAGCCAAAATAGCATAAAAGGAACAAGCCTAGCCGACCACTGCCATCTTTATCCCACAATGAGTGGCAGTGGTCAGCCATGAAGAAGGGGATGAGATTTCTTGCCAAAAATACATTTTTTACCAATTATATGTCAAAACCAAGTGAAAAAAGCTACCAAGTGGTATGGAAACCAGTTGGCTGACCACTGCCACACTTTTGGGACAATTGGTGGTAGTGGTCGACCACCACATAGGAGGAGGAGTTTCATTGGCCAAATTGTATTTCAAACATCCATCACTACTACAAAATTGGGCTTTAGAGGCAGTTTTTAAGGCCTTTTAGTGTCGGTTTTGGCGAAATTCGCTACCGACGCTGATTCGGGTGACGCTAAAAGGGTATGAAATAACCGTCGCCATAGGGACCCTATGGCATCGGTTATTATGAAATAATCGACGCCATAGGACCCGACGCCATAGGGACCCTATGGAGTTGGTTCTTATAAAATAACCGACTCCATAGGGGTTTCCTAAAAAAAAATTTCAGCTTTAATTAATATTTTTTTTTTACATTTCTTAAAAATCTAAATTTATTTTTGTATTATTAATTAAATAAAATTAAAGCATAAATAAAATTAAATTAAAAAGTTAAATAAATAAAAATTTACATTGCTCTAAGTGTTTGTATATTAGGTATTTTTTTATTAATATTTTATATTTTATAATATGTGTTTGTATTCTAGTATTTTAGTATCATTTTTATAATTTTTTAAGTTATGTTTTATATAATAATTAGTATATTGAATAATAAATAATGTGTAATATTTTAATTTTTATGTAATTTAATATTTTTATACATTTAAATTTTATAATATGAGTTTGTATTTTTCTAGTATATTAGTATTATTTTTATAATTTTTTAAGTTATGTTTTGTATAATAATTAGTTTATTGAATAATAACATAATATGTAATATTTTAATTTTTATGTAATTTAATATTTTTATACATTTAAATTTTATAATATGGGTTTGTATTTTTCTAGTATATTATTATTATTTTTATAATTTTTTAAGTTATGTTTTGTAAATAATTAGTATATTATCCCAATATTTTTGTATTTTTTTTAGCTTACTATATCTATCATTAACATGTTAGATAAATTAACATTTAACCCAAGATCTATTTGTATATAACATAGAACACAATAATAAGATATAATAATTAGGTATGTGTACCTGATTGATCCATAGCAATTATCTCTGATTGATCCACAGCAGTTACTCCAATTCGATAGTGCAATACTATCAACTAAGTCTTCCTCCCTAGATCTCTAAATCAGAAGCAGTTTATTTTATCTGATTATCAAAAGATATACAATTGTGATGAGACAATATGTATTTATAGAGTTAGGGAGGGGACTTAGCTACAAAACCCTAGTTGGCCGGGCTCGCTCATCAAAGGCTTCAGTCAACTAGAAAAGCCCACACTTCTGCTTCACCTAGACTTTACTCACAGATGCTAAGCCCATTAACAATTGATCACCAACAACATGGGCTAATACAGCAAAGAACTATCCAATCAACCCAAGTTTTAATAAAACCAATAAAATATAATGTAAGCCCAAATAAAAGTCTAACATTCTCCCACTTGGGCTACATTGATTTTAATACATATATATTATATATCAAAATAATTTTGTTTGAAAACGACTCATGGGTTGAACAACAGGAAAACATTTGTGGCCACTTAAAAAAATGATAGTTCTCTGATAGCATCTCAACATACCGGTCCAATTTAACCTTTGATAATGAACTATGACAGTCATATTGTTTTTAGCTCAACAAAAGACATTCATAATCACAAATACCAAAGTATTAAATCGACATGGTCAATAAGTCTAGTAGTGTGGTAAGGAATTATGTTCAACATGTGATCAATTTAAAATAACATAATATCCTTATCAGTCCTCAATTTCACTGATACCGTGATGCTTAATAAATAAGCTAGTGAAATTAAACATACACCACTTAAAATAAGTAAGTGTCACTAAACTTGCTTAAAGAATTAAGCCAACAACATATCATTGTCAATAAGCAAATAAATTTAAAAGACAATGATCACAACAATATGAATCACATGCTTTCAATTCAATCATTCTCGAGAATATAACAAAACATAATTGAAAACATATCCATTCAATAATAAAAAAATATTGAAACATAAAATGTAGTTCATAACTTTATTCAGAAAATTATAAATAATAATTTCTAAAAACAAACAGAAAACAAAACTCCCACTAACCCAAAAGATCAAAAGATTCTAAAATGCCCATATTAACAACATGTTTATTAAACAGCACGGCACTTAACCCTTTGGTTAGAGGATCAGCTAACATCGACTCGGTCTTGCAATTTTCAATGACAATGTCTCCTTTCTTGACCAAGTCTCCGACTGCTGAGATACTTTATTTCCATGTGTTTAAGCACTACTAATCTTGTTATTCTTTGAAAAGAAAACAGCAGCATTATTATCACAATAGATTAGCATAGGTGTGGAAATAGAATCAACCACTCGTATCTCCGAAATAAAATTCTTCAGCCACAAAGCTTGCAAAGATGCCCCATAACATGCAACAAACTCAAAGATACATAGTAGATGACGTGATCAAAGTCTCGTTTCGACACTCTTCCAAGAAATAAAAGACTCGCCAAGGTGAAAATATAGCCGAAGTTGACTTTAAATCATCTACACAACCACCAAAATCTGAATCTGAATAACCAACAACTCGAAGATTGTCAACATGCTTATACACAAGCATAAAACTCTTCGTTCTTTGCAAATATCTCAAAACTTTCTTGGCTGCAACCCAATGATCAAGGCCAGGATCAGATAAATATCTCCCAAGAACATTGACTACGAAAGCTATGTCAGGTCGAGTGCAAACCTGAGCATACATCAAACTCCCTACTACACTTGCATAAGGGATGTTCTTCATTGCTCCTCTTTCCAAGTCGTTCTTAGGACATTGCTGCTTAGTGAACTTGTCCCCTTTCGTAATAGGAACGAACCGACTTTACATAAATCCATGTTGAACCTTTTGAGCACACAATTAATGTAAGCTTCTTGAGATAAGCCAAGAACTTTTCGATTCCTGTCACGATGGATCTCAATCCCCAAAACATAGGATGCCTCTCCAAGATCTTTCATATCAAAATTGGAAGACAAAATTTTTGGTCTCATTTAGTAGTGACAAATCACTGCTGGCAAGTAAAATGTCATCTACATAAAGAACAAGAAAAATATAACGACTCCCACTGATCTTCATATAAATACACTGATCAAACTTGTTCTCTACGAAACCAAACGATGTCACAACCTTGTCAAACTTCAAGTACCACTGGCGAGATGCTCCGTTTCGAGACCATAAATGGATCGTTTCAACTTGCAAACCAAGTGTTCTTTTCCATTCTCCTTGTAGCCTTCAGTTGAGACATATAGACTTCCTCATTCAATTCTCCATTCGAAAAGCAGCTTTTAACATCCATTTGATGCAATTCTAAATCAAAATGCGCAACTAAGGCCATAATAATTCTGAATGAATCTTTAGTGGAAACAGGTGAGAAAGTTTCAGTGTAATCAATACCTTCTCTTTGAGTAAAGCCTTTAGCCACTAAACGCGCTTTAAACCTTTCAATTTGTCCCTTTTTATCCCTTTTAGCCTTTAAAATCCACTTACAACCTATTGGTTTAAAACCATCAGGTAATAAAACTAGCTCCCATACACCATTTTTCTTCATGGAGTCGATCTCATCATCCGTAGCTGCTAACCATTTTGAAGATTGTGGACTATTAAGTGCTTCACTAAAAGTGACAGGATCCACAAAATGATCAATATCATATTCTCCTTCTCCAAGATAAACAAAATTATCATGACACTTTGTTGACTTCTTTTGTCTCTGAGATCTTTTTAGAGGAGGTACTTCTGGAATAACTTCTCTTTGTTGATCATTGTTTTGAATAACATCTTCCACAACTGGAATTTCTTCAATAACAGGATTCTCATTAACAATAGGAGCTTCATCATTAATAGGCCCTTCATCAATAATAGGACCTTCATCATCTTCGATATCGGGAGCAATGTATTCATCAACAATGGGAGCATTACCAACTGGAGTAGGATGGAGACTACTATTATCATCTCTTGAAAATGACATAGGAATACAAATTCCTTTAGAGGACTCCCCATTTCAAGAGATGTTGAAGGAATTTTTCAAGAACATCAAATTCCGTAAATTTAGCAAATTCGAGATTCAACAATTCGTGTACCACGAGTAGGACAGTAAAAGCGATAGCCTTTCGAGCGCATTGGATAACCAATGAAATAACAGCGATTTGTTCTCGGATCTAACTTTTTCAAATTAGGATCATAAATCTTTACTTCAGCTGGACAACCCCATACACGAAGATGATTTAGACTAGGCTTCCGCCCAGTCCACAACTCAAAAGGGGTCTTGGGAACAGATTGCGGGAACACGATTTAAAATATAAGTTGCAGGTCATAAGTGCTTCACCCCATAAAAACTCGGAAGATTTGTTCTACTCATCATACTTCTAACCATATCCATGAGAGTGCGATTTCTCCTTTCGAACGCCATTTTGCTCAGTGAACCGGGCATAGTGTATTGAGCAACTATACCATTTTCTTGTAAGTACTCGCAAAAAGCCCCATGTGTTGTCCGCATTACGTATAACGACCATAATATTCTCCTCCACGATCGAATGAACAACTTTGATGACTCTTCCTAATTGTTTCTCAACCTCATTGCGAAAAATTTTGAGTTTATCAAGGGCATCAGATTTTTCTTTAATTAAATAGGTGAATCCATAACGAGAAAAATCATCGATAAAAGTGATAAAATACTTGTTTACGCACAACGTGGTGGAATAAGGACCATCGATGTCCGTGTGGATAATTTCCAATAAAGATTGATTGCGGTTTGCGCCTTCTTTCTTGTTTTAGTCAATTTTCCACGAGTACAATCAACACAAGTATCCCAATCGAAGCATCAAGAGGAGGAAGTATTTCGCATTTAATTAAACGATCAACCCTTTCTCCGGAAATATGACCCAATCTTTTGTGCCATAACAATAAGGATGTTTCCTTAATATGAGGTCTTTTACCCACAGTATTCACAACATTAAAAGAGGAATCTAAAGGAGCCAATGACAACTTGTAAAGACCATCAGAATAAAAGCAATTTCCAATAATTCGAGAGTCAAGCATAATGTCAACATTATCATTTGCAAAATGAAAAGAATATCCTTGTTTAACCAAAAGCGGAAGCGAAACTAAATTCCTTTTAAAAGTAGGAACATAAAAAGTATTGTTCAGAATAATCTTATCACGAGACTGTAATTCAAGAATAAATGTTCCAACATAGATAACGTCAACTCCAATATCATTGCCCACTTTAAGCTTGGACTCCCTCTCACTTGGCTTCCTGAGATCCTTTAGCCCCTGTAAGGAAGCAGAAACATGAACAGTAGCACCACTGTCTAACCACCAAGAATCAATAGGAACATCAACTAGATTAGATTCAAAACAAACACATGCCAATGGATTACCTGATTGTGCTTGCTTCTTTTCTAACCAAGTCTTAAATTTGTGACAGTCCGTTCTCCGATGCCCCAATTTTTCACAAAAGTAACACTTCACATTAGAGTATTTGGACTTTCCATTGTTATTCTTCTGTTTATTCTTATGCTCCTTACCATTACCATTCTGTTTTGTAGCACCATCATTTTTATTCTTGAATTTTCCTTTTCCTTTGTTGGGCTTGAGGTGAGAAACATAGTTAGCAGATTCATTCTTCTCCCTTTTAATTTCTTCAGCTACACACTGAGAAATTAGGTCGCTGATAGTCCATGTTTGATTGTAAGTGTTGTAGGCTGTCTTGATAAGGCTGAAAGAGGCAGGAAGAGCATGAAGAGCTCGATGAATAATGAAAGAGTCAGGAAGAGGAATATTATGATCTTTCAACTTGGACTGAACGTTCACCAATTTCAGAATAAAATCTCGCACTCCTTTTAATTCATCATACTTAATGGTTGTCATTTCATCCATAAGATGTCCAAATTTTCAGCGTTTTCACCAGTGTCGTATAATTTTTCTACAGCATTGAAAAACTCTTTGGCATTTGTAGTGTCTGGCAAACCACTCAATAGATGTTCAGGAATGGATCTTTTCATAGTAAGAAGACTGAGACGACTTGACTTTTCCCATTGTGCATGATGAGTTCTCTCGGCAGCTGTACTGGAGTCAGTAAGTTCAGCAGGTTTTTCTTCTCGTAGGCACAAGTCCATATCCATTATGCCTAAAGTAAATTCCACATCTCGTTTCCATGTCTTGTAGTTGGAAGCATTCAAAATATGGATGGAAGCATTATTGTTGTTCACAGAAAAGGAGACTGAAAAATTCAAAAATTAAAACTTGAATAAGCAATATGAGCAATGTATTAGAAAATATTGTAGAATCAACTGGTCATTATAAACTCCCCTTTGGGGTGAGAATATAACACACACATGATCTACCTTCATGAAGTTAACAACAAAGAAAAAATACATATCATTTAAGAATTTTATTACCTTTGGGCAAATAAATTTCTTAAAAATATGTATTAATTCAAGCAAAAAATAATAATAAATTTATATATTTAAATTATTACCTTTGGGCAAATAATTAAAATATATACATTTAATATTAACTCACTTCATGGAATGTGAACTAATATATGTAAATACTACCTTTGGGCAAGTAATTACACATATAGTCAACCAAAAATATAATATTTTCTTCAACATGTGAAATTTGGTGATAAAACAATCATTGAAAATTAATAATTTTCAACCAAATTTCCAAAAGAGATATATAATTGCTTTTATTATATTGATAAGCAAAAAATAAAGTGTCCACCATAACACATTATTTTTGGATCAAACAACCAAGTTTTATAATTTTAGAACAACAAATAATTAAAAGATGTGAATATAAGAAAATTGGTGGAGACTACATAGTCAAAACAAATTAAATAAGAGAGTGACTATGTTTTATGGAACGAGAAGAAACTCAAAAAATTTTCTATGATTGACAAATTTCGAAAAATTATCAAAAAATATTTTTAATAATTTTTTAACTACATAATTATCATTAAAATAATAATAATTATTAAACGGAGTCAAAAAATTAATTAAAAATCATAGAAAAATCAGAAATTAAATTCTAATAACGCTGAAAAAAAAAATCGTCGAAAACGGACCTCCCAGCCGGCCCCACGCGCCCCCACGCGCCGCCTGCGCGAGTGGGCTTCGCGGCTGGGACCTTCATCTTCCTCCAGCCGGTCCTGCAATACGGGTCACGTGACCCGGTTCGGCCCAGTCGGGTCTGGCGGTGTTTTCCGGCCAAAAACTCGACGAAAACACCGGAATTTGGATGGGTTTTGCTCTGGATTGAATTTCTAATTGATCTATGCTACTAATTTTGGGAATTAAAGACTAAATGGATAGATCTATGGCTAAAAACAATCCCAAAATTGAAGAACACAAAAGAAAAAAAAATTGTAATGCTAACCTTAGTTAAATCCGAAATTAATTATGTAGGAACATTCTTAAACAATTAAGAATGAGAAATCTATTATCAATTTTAGATCAAAAACTATAAAATTAAAAAACACAAATTATAATTTCATATTATAATCATATAAACCCTAAAACTTTAAATTTAAAATTCTCTTAATATACACAATGATTTCATGCATATAATATATCAATTGAAAGAGAATTTAACGATCAATAAAACCCCTAAAGTTTTAAGATTAATAAACAAAAAATTGCACATAAAATAATAACGAAATTCATATGTAATTATGGATAATTAACATATGCAAATTAATTATACTAATTATAGGTTCTAAATCATATACAATAGGCAATCTGATACCACATGTTAGATAAATTAACATTTAACCCAAGATCTATTTGTATATAACATAGAACACAATAATAAGATATAATAATTAGGTATGTGTACCTGATTGATCCATAGCAATTATCTCTGATTGATCCACAGCAGTTACTCCAATTCGATAGTGCAATACTATCAACTAAGTCTTCCTCCCTAGATCTCTAAATCAGAAGCAGTTTATTTTATCTGATTATCAAAAGGTATACAATTGCGATGAGACAATATGTATTTATAGAGTTAGGGAGGGGACTTAGCTACAAAACCCTAGTTGGCCGGGCTCGCTCATCAAAGGCTTCAGTCAACTAGAAAAGCCCACACTTCTGCTTCACCTAGACTTTACTCACAGATGCTAAGCCCATTAACAATTGATCACCAACAACATGGGCTAATACAGCAAAGAACTATCCAATCAACCCAAGTTTTAATAAAACCAATAAAATATAATGTAAGCCCAAATAAAAGTCTAACATAACACTCAACAATATCTATCCTATGTATTAATATTATTCGAAAATTACTCTAAGTATTTAAGGATTATCTAAATATATATAAAAAATATTCTTATAAAAGTAAGTTAAAGAAAACATACCTTATACCAAAAATTATGTACTTAACTTCCGATAAAGTCACTTCCGATAAAATCCTAACAACTAAGTTTAAAAGAAACTAAAATCAAATATTATCCTAATTCTACCAAAATTTCGGTAGCATAACGGCTATAATTGAACGTTTTCAAAAAAATTAAACCTATTAATAACATTTTCCTAACACCATTAATAAACAAAATTTGAGAACCTTTCAAATATGAACTTTGACATTGATAATCATGCTACTAACACGAATATGTTTTGAGTCAAATATAAAGACCTACTAAGTATAATAAATGCATGGACACATCAATTAGATTATACAAGACAAGTGCCTAAAGTAACAAACAAAACAAATGTCACCTAATTTCACGAACATGCTTTGAGTCAAATATAAAGACCTACTAACACGAACATGTTTTGAGTCAAATATGAATGTGTTATGTCACCTAATTTCTTACAACTAGCGAGTAATAACCTAGTTATTTATGTTATGTACTTTTCCTTTGACATTTATGTTTTTTATAATAAAATTTGATCCAAATTCTACCGAAATTTTGGCAGCATAACGGCTGTAATTGGACGTTCCCAAAAATTTTAAAAGTGCCTAAAGTAACAAACAAAACAAATATAACAATAGAGAACAAAGAAACTAACATAAACAATAGAAAATTTATCCACCCATCCGACCGCAGTACATGTATTCGCAAAATTTACTTCACTACGAATGAATATTTAAGATATTCAAACTCAACTAAGGATGCATTGATAATTAATTATACTAACAAAAGGTTAGCGGGTGGATATACCTATTGCAAATCCGATCAACACCGAAATATGTCGACCCTCAAATATTAACACACAACCTATAACATAATGCAATATACAACCAAATTAAAATTTTAATTATTAAATTACTTACTAGTTATTAAACAAAGTAACAAGTTACTAGCTAGTTACTAATTTCCATAGTTAATTTTTTTAAAAATAACATATAAATTTATATACATATATAATCAATTATATATTCACACTACCATTATTTTAAAAACTTTATCTCTAAACTAATTAAATTCCTACTACCTCTCATTCTCATTCACAACAAATATATATACAATACAAATACACAAAATACACAAATAGTATATACACACAACATATATATAAACACATATTCAATAATAAAACACAAAATATATACATATATATTATATATCAAGTTAATAAATATTTACCTTATAAACGCAATCCGGCGATAAAATGCTACAGAAATCCGACCACCTCTAGAACACACACAATATAATATTAATAAAATAAAAAATTCTAAAAAAATTTACAAAAATGAAATAATACCAATGTACATAAATAAAATGAACAGAAAGCATATTTATACCTTAATGGACGTTGAGACTCAACATTTTCTCCGCTAAAATCGGTGGCCGGAGTTATACCCACCACCTTTCTTTATAATAGGTTCGGTTTGGTATATAGAGGGGAAAAAAACTAAACTTTTTTACAGTATAGGTTTAGGTATAGAAAATAGAAGATTTTAAGACAAAAATGGGGTAAAATAGTTAAGAAATGAGGGAGAATGATGTTGTTTTAGTGGTGGTCGGCGAGGGTTTTTTCGTGGGTTTGGAGCTGCTGTGGGTGGTTGTTCTTCGTGTTTAGCAAGGTGTGAAATGAGGAAGTGAGGAAGACGAAGCACAAAGGGTCTGATATATAACCCTATGGCGTCGGTTATTGGGTATTAACCGACGCCATAGGTGCCACGTGTCGAATAAAGGTGGCACCTATGGCGTCGGTTAATACCCAATAACCGACGCCATAGGGTTAATAACAAAACCCTGATTTTCCCCAACCCCCAACCGACGACATAGATATATATACATTCTATACCTACGATTTTTACCAAAAAACCGCCTCTAAATGTCAATGCAGATATTTTCACCCCCTTTAGCTTCCCTTTTTATAAATTGGGTTGAAAAAAGGGAAGCTAAAGACTTACATTGTAGTAGTGCATATATATCAAATACAAGTGAGAAAAGTCATCCCAAGACTTCATAAACCCCTTACGCGACCACTACCATTTTTTTGGCAAAAATGGTGGTAGTGCTCTCCTAAGCAATTGGCCAAGAACTAATGTGATCAAATTAGTTTTCTAGCATCCATATGACTGAAATAAACAAGAAACACCATCCATGGCTTTCCATAAGCCATGGCCAACCACTGCCATTTTTCGGCTCCAACTGGTGGCAGTGGTTTCCCGTTAGGATTTTGGACATCAAAATGAGGTTTTGGAGTCCTAAGACTCCCAAAATATGACTCACCATAAAAAAAAAAAGTCAAAACACACTTCGAGAGGTCAAAGAACATGCATGGCTGAGCACTGACCATTTGGCCATGTCAATGCTCGCAACTAAAACAAAACAGAACAAACTGCCCTTAGTAAAATGGGCATAACTCTCTCAATTTTTATCGAAATGACGTGGTTCAACTTGCATTGGAAATATAATTTCAAGACAGATCTAAGTGTATAGCATAACCATGGCTCAATTCGGAAGTTATCAAGTCCAAAATTCCCTCACAAGGTAGACTAGTACACTTTACTCGAGAATCGAGTATTGTAATTAAGTGAGGGGTGTTGGAGGACACTGCCACCGCCCATGTGGCATTTTATGCAAATAGTGGCACCCCAAAACATATGTTTTAACACCTATCACCAATGTCATGAATTCCAAACCGAGTGGTGACATCCATTGTCACTCCATTTCAAATTAGTGCATCCTTAGCCTAAAATAACTATTTTTCCAATATTTGTGGGATTTTGGCCTAGAAACAATGAGATTTTTGTATATTTTTTTTCTTGTAATTTTTTATTCATTAAAAAAGATGATATACGGGATTTGTTAGTGAGACACCCCGACATGTGGGGATCACTAACAAACCCTACAACCTATATAATGAGAGTAAGAGGCTAAACTACGGATCTTCTTCTGGATCTTCTCTTTTGGACTTACTTGATGGCAGCCAAGAACACCATACCTATTCCTTCATCTTTCTCTTTGAGTCCACCGTACTTAGCTGAAACCAAGACCTCAAACACCACTGACACATCCCATTTTCTACTTTATTGGTTTATTGTTCCCAAGAACCTTACAACCACCAACTTTGATGAGATTTACGAATATAGAGTCTCTCATGAGTCCTATGTTCATAAGTCTCGATTAAGATTTTACCTAGAAATCCTTTACTGTATTTTTATCCACACACTCTTGAGATTTCTCAGGTCTTTGTTAACTTTGGATCTACTAACTGAGCAGCTCTAACTCTGTCTAACAAACCTGATTGCAATGTTAAATTATTAAGTTTTCTTGCTACAAACTTAATACCCAATCTGACCATGTCATTTTCCAACTGAGGTGACATCATAATTGTGCTAAATACCTATCCGAAACCTTTTCTACTAAGGGCATCTGCCACTACATTGACCTTCATATAATGATAGAGAATTTCGCAATCATAATCTTTAACTAACTCCAACCACTGCCTCTGTCTCATATTTAAATCTTTCTGAGTAAAGAAATATTTAAGGCTCTTGTGATCGGTGTATATCTCACACTTTTCCCCATAGAGATAGTGTCGCCACATCTTCAATGCAAACACCACTGCAGCAAACTCTATGTCATGAATTGGGTATCTCTGCTCATACTCTTTCAGCTGACATGAAGCATAAGTGATAACCTTACTGGCTTGCATCAAAACACACTCCAAACCTTGTATGGATGCATCACAGTAAACCATGAACTTTTTCCGATCTGACAGTAATGCTAGTACTAAAGCTATGATCAATCGCTGCTTCAACTCTTGAAAACTTGCTTCACAATTGTCTGTTCATAAAAACTACTAATTCTTTTTAGTTAATTCTGTTTAAGGCGTTCGAATCTTGGAAAATCCCTCAACAAACTGGTGGTAGTAACCAGCTGAACCTAGAAAACTTCTGGCTTCAGTGATTCTCTTTGGTCTCAGCCAATCCTTGACGGATTCAATCTTTTTCGAATTAACCATGATCCCATCCGTACTAACAATGTGCCCTAAGAATGACACTTGAGATAGCCAGAATTCATATTTCTTAAACTTGGCATAGAGCTTGTGTTCTCTTAGTCGTTGTAAAACCATTCATAAATGCTGCTCATGCTCCATTGTTGACTGAGTGTACACAAGGATGTCATCGATAAATACTATAACACATATATCGACGAGATCTTTAAATACCTTATTCATCATGTTCATAAAAGTTGTTGGAGCACTGTAGTCCAAAGGACATAACCAAGAATTCATAATGGCCATACCTAGTACAAAAGGCAGTATATGGAATGTCCTCCTCTCAAATTCTCAATTGATGATAGCCTGATCGGAGGTCAATCTTAGAGAAGACTGTCTTTTCTTGAAGCTAATCAAATAAATCGTCGATCCTAGGTAAAGTGTATATATTTTTTATTGTCAACTTATTTAATTCCCAGTAGTCAATACACATACGAAGTGATCCATCTATCTTTTTAACAAATAGTACTGAAGCTCCCCAGGGTGACACACTAGGTCGAGAAAATCCTAAATCAAGCATCCCCTAATGATGAAGCTTTCTTTGAGTTCCATAGGAGCCATTCTATAAGGTGCCTTAGAAACTGGCTCCCCTCTAGGGGCTAAGTCAATCGCAAAGTCTATTTCTCGTTGCGGTGGTAAACCTAGAAGTTCTTCAGGAAAAACATCCAATAATTCTTGAAATACTTTAATATCCTCAAGTCAAACTGACTCAGGCCTAGTGGTATCTAAAACTACTGCTAGAAACCCTATAAGGACCCTTCTTGTAACAAAACTATGGCTTTCAATACTGAGATCACTAGAATTTGAGAACCCTAAAGTGATCCCACAAACACGGACAGTTCTTCACCCTCAGGTTGAAAGATCACCATCTTCCGCTTACAATCAATGCTAGCAGGATATTTGCATAAGAAGTCCATTCCCAATATAATATCAAAATTTGTTTAAACCAATTCCACTACATCCACGCTCAACTCCCTATCCTCAATCCTAATCGACATATACCTAACCCACCTCTTGGAGATAACTAATTCTCTGTCAGGCATTAGGGTTTCAAACCTTTTATCATAATTATCACATGGCCTACCTACTTTATCAATTACTCTGTCTGCCACATAAGAATAAGTGGTCTTAGAGTTAAATAAAACAGATTAATAAGAGTTATCGACTGAGAGCTGACCTATAATAACTGAAGGGCTAGCTTCAACATCAGCCTAAGTAAGAGTAAGCACCCATACTGGAGCGGGCTTCGCCTCTGTCTTCTGCTCTTCCTTCTTTAGTTGTGGGCAGTCTCTTTTATAATGTCTAATTACACCACACTAGAAACATCCTCGACCTCTACACTTGCCCAAATGATGCTTCTTATAGTTGGGGCATTTTGGTAAGTGTATCGGCTTTCAGACCCTCCCTGACGGTTAACACGACCTTAGTTCCCTCAGAACCTATTGTTCTGGCTCAAGCCACTACACGCAGATGAAACTTTTCTCTTTTGTTTAGTGGTTGAGTCATTACCACCCCTACCATAACTAGAGGCAGGAGGAGCAGTGGCTCCACCAATAATCTGAGTCCCTTGGGACTCTTGAATACACTCAACTGTGCCTCAGCTAGGAGTGTTTTTCCTACCATATCATCATAAGTAGTGGCATCATCCGTTGTAATCAACAGGTCCTATTTAATCTTAGAATTCAACCCATCCAGATACTTTTTTTTCTTACTAAAGTTAGTTGGCACAATTCCCGAAGCTAACTTAGCCAATCTATCGAACTCTATGGTATATTCTGTGACTGTCATATTTTTCTTCTAAGTCAAGTGCGTGAATTATTTTCTCTTGGCACTACGGACTGCCTCATTATAATACTTTGCATAAAATAGCTCTTGAAATTCTTCCCAGGTTATTTTGGTGACGTCTCGGGTGAGGGATACCATGTCTCACCAAACTAGGGTATCTTCCTATCGAGGATGGGGCATGGAATCCCCTAATGGGGCGGGGACGGGACAGAGAATTTCCTAATAAAAAATAAAGTTTATAATAAAAATTTAAATATATAAAAATATTACACTATATAAAAAATTAAAATATTACACATTAATTATTATTCAATAAACAAATTATTATTCAAAACACAACTTAAAATTCATAAAAAAGAATACTAATATACTAAAAATATAAACATAAATTATAAAATATAAAATATTACTAGAAATATAAAATAAAATATTAAACGAGTCTCCGTCGGGGTGGGGAGTGTGATCCATCCCCGTCCCGTTTAACCTTCGGGGACAAAAAATAATCCCCGCTTTCTTATTTAAATGGAGAATCCCTGTCCCATTAAGGGTAGTCCCTAAGGAACTATCCCATATGAGAAATGTGTATTCCTACATCCAATATAATATACATGCATTTATTAATTTTTTGAAAAGAAATAAATAAAGAATAATTAAAAGAACAAGCTAGTGAGATACCCACAATTCAAAGGACAATTAATTACATGCATAAATTTGTGATGCAAGGGCGTCTCTGAATCTATCACCTTCTCTATTCCCATGTTATCATTAATTCTCTCTCTGCTATTTCTATATATCCAAAGTTGACATTCTCCCTCCACATTCACCAGGGGCATTTTCGTCCTCCTAAAAAAAGTGTTTAGTACCGTACCTTACCCTTTTTTTCTCTCTAATTTCTCTTACTCTTTTTCTTTTTCCATACTTAGATAGTACAATCCAACTTTCGGCAAAAATACGTTTTGGGGCCTTATCTACTCTCTTCTCATACATAAGAGATTCTCTATATGACTCATATGATAGCACAAAGAAAAAAGTAATAAAATAAAATCTAAAGCTTGCTTCCTATAGCATAAGCTCCACACCTCCAAAATCAATTAGGGCATTTTTGGGAATCAATCTAAACGAACCTTTCAACTTTTCCAATCCATTCCTTTTATTCTTATTTTTATTAACAAAGAAATGAAGAAAACAAAACAAAAAGATATACATATATTATAATATATAATGTTTATCCTTTCATCCTCTCTATATATATAAATCTCATAACAAGTCCAATTTCATCTCAACAACCAAAACCAAAATCACTATAATATTACTAATTTCCCCATATAGCAAAACTAGCTTCCTCTCTACTACATTATATATCTCTTTCACCACTTTTTGGCTTATTAATATAAACAAAAGCATTATATTATAATATATATGGATCTAGTGGGGAAATTGGCATCGCAGAAGGCAGTAGTGATATTCAGCAAGAGCTCGTGTTGCATGTCCCATGCAATAAAGAGATTGTTCTACGAGCAAGGAGTGAGCCCAGCAATATACGAGCTTGACGAGGACTATTCGAGAGGCAAGGACATGGAGTGGGCCCTCATGCGCCTCGGCTGCAATCCCTCCGTCCCAGCCGTCTTCATCGGCGGCAAGTTCGTCGGCTCAGCCAACACCGTCATGACCCTTCACCTCAATGGCTCTCTCAAGAAGTTGCTCAAGGACGCTGGTGCTATTTGGCTTTGATTATATATATAATTAATTATATATTTATATGTGTTATGTTAATGTAATAAGGCTTGTAGTTTATTAGATTAATTAACTTTGATCTTCAATCTTGATTTCATCATCTTTTTGATGATCTTCTTCATTTTTGTGATCGAAGAAAGGCGGCTTTAATTAGGACATGTCACTACATTTTGTGCAGAAATGAATATATATATTTATATAAGAGTCTAAAAATGTATATATATTTTATGTACGTATGCTAGCTATAAATATATATACTAGTATTACTCATATATAAACTTGTGTTGGCATTGTTATAATTAATTATAAGCTCCAAAATAACAAAGTGTTATGGTATAATTCAATAAATTAATACTTAGAGAAAGTGCATGTAAATATTATTAAATTTTAAAAGTATTATTTTTGGGTGGTGCACCAAAAAGTAGTTTAATATTTTGACATAAAGTTGTGACATATGTATTGATAATTAAACAAAGTTATATATATATATATCTATATATATATCCACAATATATATATATTGAGGGACCTTTGTGAAGATTCTAAGGTACGTACGTATGCAATCACATAACGTTTTGGAATAAATGGCTGAAAATTCTGCAACTACTACGTGTCATATATATGCTCTATATTTTCAAAGGTCACCTCAATAAAAATGGATATATTCTTGATGAGGCAAAGAAGTGGGATCAAATTTTTATCGAAGAGCTATATTTATGTACATATATAATTTGATACATATATTCTCATTTATAGTGTTGTTCCATCACTCCATATATTTTTGTATTCATGGCCTTTGCCCTTTGGGGTACTTGTGGAGCTCAAAAACCTAACATGAAACTTTTACACATAAATCACATAATATTGCATACACTAGTAGTAGTACTTTGTTGGATTAAAATCCTATGGGCATGTATATTATTGTAAAGTATGATAAAAAGATTAAGTGATTAACTACTAAATTATAATGAAAATAAATATTTTTTCACCTCAAATCTCTCAAATATCCATTTTTATTATTTTTAGATTGTTAGTTTTGTTTTCTTTCTATTTCTCTAATAAGAGAAATCAAAAACAATTACAAGAAGATTTTAGTTTTCAGTATATATAAATATATATTAGGGTGGATTGAAGGGCTACAGATTTATGTGGTGGGATTTGACAGGCCAGGCTATGGAGAAAGTGACCCGGATCCTAATCGCACAGTAAAGAGTCTGGCTTTAGATGTAGAAAATCTTGTTGATCAGTTGGCACTTGGATCCAAATTTTATGTGATGGGATTTTCCATGGGTGGTCAGGCCATATGGGATTGCCTCAAGTATATTTCCAATAGGTATGGCAGTGCCAGTTATAAAATAAATTGTTGTCCTGTTTTAAATTGGTGATGTTTTAATTCTCAATTCTATCAAAATATATAAAATACTAGGACAGATATCTTCTTCTCAGTACCAGAGGTAAGGTTAAAACGGGCATTCTTTTATTTTGTTCTCTCTTTAATAAGATTAGAGTTAAGTTCTCTTTAGTCTTTTTGTTATTTTTTCATCAATGAAATAGTGTAAGTTTGTTCTGTTCTAATCAATGTCAAAATATATGAAGAAAATCTTTAAAGTTTTATATGGTGTTGTTTTCTTATAAGATGTACCATCAATTTTTTCTTTTGCATTTTAAATTTTGTATATTCTGTTTTTATTTTTATTATTTTCTTGTATAATCTTGTTTTGATTGTTGTAAGAGGAAAGAGTACGGATGAAACTATGAAGTTTTCTTCAAAGAATTTATTGTCCGAAAATTTCTTGTTTCTGTAAAGTTGAATTGTTATAATGGGATATATTGTAATATGTTTGTTATTGGTTTGTTCGATATTTGCGCCATTTTTATGGCTTTGGCGCCTTACAAGGCTATAGCGCCTATTATATGGCTGTCCCCTAATTATTTAGGGTAGTTTGTTTAAAATTTTCACGGCTTCTTGTATTGAAAGTATAATAAAATGTTGGCACAATAAAATTACAAAATAAACAAGTTATGCACTAGACATATTTTACTAGTTGGAATATAAGGGTTATTTAAGTTAAGGTATGGTGTAAAGAAAATTTTAAAATGATATTTTAAAAATATTTTCAAGTGAAATAAGGTTTAAGGAGGATTAAGTTTAAACGATAATAGCTTTTAGCTATAGTTGGTTCATATTTTTAAGAATTATTAGCAAAAAGGGAAAATGGTGGAATTTAATATTCAGATTCTAATATTATTATTTAAAATTAACCAAGTAATTTAAAGAATAATAAATACGAAGATATTGTAATAAAAGGAGGTATCTTGTCAAATGCGAATTTATTGTGTTCAGATATATTTGGGAAGTCAAATTTTATGAAATTTGGTTTGTAATCTATGTGGTATAGGAAGGTATCATTATAAATGTTTTTATGGTAACTTAAAAGGATACAATTTTTGGAAGTTTCACAAGTTGTCTTTTGGAAATTAAAATAGGAATAATTATGTCATAATAGCTAAATTGGATTATTTTAAGTAATTTTAATTCAATATATTGATTATTGTTATAAAATAATATAAAATTATATAAAGTAGATGAGAAGAAAGAAGAAGAAGATGAAGAGAGAAAGAGAAAGTGAATGAGAATTTCTGAGTTGTTTATTCCAATGGGGTGAACCCCTATTTATACAAATACAAGAGTGAGATATTAAGAAACTAAGAAAAAGGGAAACTAAGAAAAAGAGGAATATTGATTACAATTAATGGTAATAAATAAAAGATTTGGATATTCACATAATTATTAATATTTATAACACTCCCCCTTGGATGTCCATAATAACTGCCTTATTAAAAATCTTGCTGAAAACTTGATCAAAGGAAAAAGAGTATAGTGTAAACTAACTCCCCCTCATTTAGGCATTTGTGGAGATCTTCTAATCGACGAATTTCGATCTTATCTGCCGTCTTCTCAAATGTTGATGTTGGTAATAACTTTGTGAATAAGTTTGTAAGATTGACACTTGATTGAATATGTTGAACACCAATATGTATTTTCTTGAAGCGTATAAAGAAGAATTTGGTGAAATGTGTTCTAACTCTATCTCCCTCAATGTACCATCCTTTTAGTTGAGCGATGCAAGCAGTATTATCCATAGAGAATTGCTTGGGTTGATACTTCTTTATTGAGTGCAATCCATATGTTTCCCGAATATGCTATGTCAATGATCTCACTCACACACATTCTCTACTTGCTTCATAAAATGCAAGTATGTTAACATGATTTATAGTTGCCTCGTTAAAAACCTTGCCAGAAAAACCCAGTGGGACAAAATCTGAGCTAGGGAAAAGAGTACAATATATATTTCATATTCATAACTATTTGTAAGTTGCCTCATTAAAAACCTTGCCAGGAAAACCCAGTGGGACAAAACCTGAACTAAGGGAAAAAGAGTGCAACATAAATATGTCTCCCCCTCATGCACATATGATCCATAATTCTTTTGGTGATAATAGATCTCATGAGATTATTGTTATCACTTTTAAAATATCACCATATATAATCTTTGATCATATATTTTCTATGACTTTTCCAGAGTATGTATGGACTTCTAAATTATAGATGAGGGGTTCGTGGAACATTAATCTTTATCCAACTAATTGTATCATTCATGTGTATATACAATCTTGTTCATACTAAAATTTAACATTTCAAGTAGATATGAACATAACACATTAATGATAATATAAATTTTTGTTTGTAACAATGATGGTATTCCAAGACCATATATTTGTTCCATCTTGTTGTATGATCTTAATTTCCATATCAAAAGATCATATATCTATAATTCTTGATACATATGAAGTACTTCAGGACTTCAATACTAATGAACAAACTTTATACATTAATATTTTTCGAAATACAAAAGAAATAAAAGTTTGTTATTCAATTAATCAAAAACTCTTCAAGAGTCTATCACAACGTATAATTTACGTATTTATATTGCATAGACAACCATAGGTATTTTTCAAATAATAATTTACTTACATGTCTTTATTTCATACAAAGATCTTTGTCATATAGTGCGCGCGACTTTGAATTTATATCACTTAAGACATGTATTAAATTCTTCTAGAATTTTTAGATAAGGCTTATTTCAAATTCTCACTATATTAGGAGCTCCAAATAAATAACCTTTTGTTGCAACATTTATGTGACGCTTGTAAATCCTCATAATATATATTCCAGGCTATAATCAAATTATGATTATATTTTCTCAATATTTAAGCCTTACTTCAATCAATCTCATGTCTATGCAAACTTTGTACAACAATTCATTATGTACAAATACATATATGCAAATTTCTCATTAGAAATATTTATTTGCACACCCTACAGGTCTTACTTCACTTTATGTGAGTAAATTTGCCTGGACTGCGTCATAATATTTTGGCCAAAAACAAAATGTATGTCGATAATTCTCGACACATCTAATACAATGATCCTTGCTATCTCATGTTAGTTTATTGCATATGCACACATTCAATATTTATTGTCGACAAAAATTTCAATAAATGATAATTTCCTCCCATATTGACATAACTTATAGAGATCTCTTTAAATTACATATTTTCAAATATGTTTATCATTTATAGGTACCTATAACGAATTATTTCAGGGATTCAATTATGATTAAATGTGTTATGTCTAACTTCTCTTGGGAGTCTCTTCGAGTACCGTTTTCATCACGGTTATCATTTTAATACTTTATAACATTAAGGTATCTCCATGAGTACCTCTAGATTTAACAACTTCAGGGCAAATCAAATGAACATTTAATAATAATTTCTATATTGTTCATTTACGCTTCAGGCGTTTTCAACTCATTCTATCTCAACTTTGAGTAATATTGATTTGCAGTTGGTATATATCATTTTGAACTATATCGTTCTTATATACTTTGTGCAAGGATCATTTTTCAAAAATTATCATCGATCCCAACTGCTTCTCTCCCCCTGATCGAGAGAATTTTCAAAAATTGTGATATCTAATAATATTAATATACCTGTAGGGATTTCAGTATATCACAATGAATCAATATTTGTTTAAACTCATATATACTATATGACATTGAACTTCAGGTTCAATAAACTTCAGTTTCAAGTTCAATCCTTATGAACTTAATTCATTTCTAAGAATGAGTCATACGTGTATAATTAGAAATACATAAATTTACACATTTTGTAAATGCATGATTATATAATCTTATCACATCGATAAGAAACTATGCAATAAAAAATCTAACAATAGCTCAAGATTGTTAAGGAAATATAATTTAAATATTTTCTATGTGCAAATATATGCACATTCTTCTTTTGAGCCTTATAAATTAACAATGAGAAGAATCTTCTAGTTCTTCAACAAAATTTAGTCAAATTCTTTGACAATTTATTGCATATGATTGATCATGTCAAAAAAATTCAATTCATGAACTTCAGGTTCACTATAATTTGTATTTCAATGAAACTTTCAAAATGTAATGTAAATTCATTACAACATAATCATTACAAGTTTCATTTTTATATACACGAATAATATAATTATATTATTCTCCAAAACATATACACTCTTCAGGAATCACTATCATCAATTCAATGATGTGTATAATTTAAAAGATACATGACAACTTCATCATGTTATTGTAATTTTCAAATAGATATAACCATAATATATCATTCATTTTTCCTGATATCTTTTTAACAAGTCGTCTAATTTATTAATAGACTATTCATCAGTCTAATTATCATGACTTGATATATTATATATTTAAATGTACAACAAGTACATATAATAAGTTATTTATTATCACTTTCATAACTAGATAAAAGTTACACATCTAGGTACATACAAAGACATTTTACTACTCAAAGTAGCAATTGTATGTAAGACTTCTTCAGGAAGCTTTTCAACTAATCATTTTGTGATTCTTTATCACTTTGATTATATTGGATCACTAACAAATATTAGCAAATTATATATCCACTTTTGGGAATATACAAACTGAATTATATAGTAACTATATATTTACATATCATGTACCAACAATAGTTTGAAACTATTGATTTCAAGAAATAATAAAATATGTATATATTAATTTGCTTATGGCATTACCAATATATGTGAAATCTATATTCTTTGAAATAAAATTTCATGCCTATTCATTCTCTTAAGGTAATGATATTTAAATATTCTAAATGTACAATAAGTTTGTACAATTCACATTCTATTAAATAATCAAGTATACTTTTATCTTGATTATAACTGTGTCCGTACTACAGGTACGCAACCACTATTATTCAATTCCACACATGATATATAGATTTTATACACTTTGATTGTGTGTGGTATCTCATCTTTTGGTTGTTTCCACTTTCTTCTGGAAATATTTGAGTAAATAATGCCATCGATTGTTTAAAATCATTACATTCACTTCGGGGAATGACGTTGAACAAGTAGAACGTTATTATAAATTTCTTAAAAATTTATTACTTGTTCATATATAAAAAGAAATTACTCAACAATTTCTTTAACAATATTTCAAAGAATATATGAATACAATTTTTGCATAATCTCCAAGATGTATGCAAAATTTGATCTTTAATATATGTCACATGCAATAATTTCCAACATTGCAAGTAATAACAATGTATAGTAACATGACTAATACAAACAATCTTTAAAAGTAGTTGAATTCAATTCGTATCATTCTCTGCAGGGAATGATGAACAATAAATACACGCCTCATGTATTTAAATAACATTAGTCATGCTCATTGTTATTCTTATACTTTGATGTTTCAATGCAATTTTCTTAACATTCTGTTTAGGTATTCAAAACCCACTATAAAATTGCATCAATAATAATCATTTTTAATGATTCTTTAGTTGTATTCACATAAATACAATCATTTTTTTTTTTTGACAAATATAAAACATTTACTTCAGGAAATGTTTGTCAAAATCTATATCGATATTAGATTACTTTTCATTGTCCTCAAAGAATACAAGAACATATATATAAATATGTATTCATCTCTTTCATTATATATCCATCAACTATATAATGAATATTACGTTTGCATAATCTTCAGGATATATGCAAGATTTTATTGAGGACGCATAATCATCAGGATATATGCAATATTTTATCGAGGATGCATAATCTTCAGGATATATGCAATATTTTATCGATGATGCATAATCTTTAAGATATATGCAATATTTTATCGAGGATACATAATCTTCAGGATATATGTATAATTTATATAGATTTTCTCTATAATATCATAGGCAAACATACATTGTAAATATTATGAATGATAAGAATATAATATGTATATATATATATGAAATCAATAGTAAATATATAAAAACATATACATACATATATAATATATAGATATATAGATAAAAGAAAAGGGATTCTTGAAATTGTTTCAGTCAGATAAGTATATATATAAATATATATTTAGTGTATCGTGACTTTGAAACAATTCAAGAACTTTAACAAAATACTTACATTGGGACTTGGGCAGAGACTCATGCTTGAAGCTTGGGCAGAGACTCGTGCTGATAACGTGTTATAAAATAATATAAAATTATATAAAGTAGATGAGAAGAAAGAAGAAGAAGATGAAGAGAGAAAGAGAAAGTGAATGAGAATTTCTGAGTTGTTTATTCCAATGGGGTGAACCCCTATTTATACAAATACAAGAGTGAGATATTAAGAAACTAAGAAAAAGGGAAACTAAGAAAAAGAGGAATATTGATTACAATTAATGGTAATAAATAAAAGATTTGGATATTCACATAATTATTAATATTTATAACAATTATAATAAAATTTCACCATAAATAAATATGTATAAAAATTGCTCTTTTGGGATAAGTACAATAAAAGAATTTGTAATATTTTAGAAATGGGGACATTAATAATGAATTAATATAGTTGATTGTGTCTATTTTGGGTAGGATTATGGAATTAATAGGTCATTAATGCTTAATAATCAAGGTTATTTTGTTTCATTGTATTGAATTACACTAATCATTGATAATCAAGGTTATTGAAGTACATCATTCGTTGCTTACTTTATTATTGCAATAATTTTCAAAGTAAACTTTTGATATCCTATGGATTGGAGCATTGCAGGATTTTTGTTATTACTAGATTACATATCAAAAATTTTAGGTTTTAGGGTCTTAGTAAGGGATAGTAATCCTAAGATGATGATGAAGTAAAATACAAGAGTTAAGTTGCTACTAGCCAAAGGGTCTCCCTTTGGCTAGTTATAGTATTTTATATGGGGATCTAGTTTTTCAATTTTTGAGTTTTGAGTGTTTTGATCGGATTGATTATTTTCTAATAAAATTTTTTGGTTTTTTGATTTGTTTTCAGTTTATTCATATTCGTTAGCTTTGGTGACGACTATCAGCAATAGGGAGATGTATTTCAACAAGTTAGGAGCGTTGTTTGAAGATGTTATAGCTAGGACTGTGCATGGGTTGGGTTGGCCGGGTTGATGTTATTTTAGTGGGCCAACCCAATGAGATCGGCCTATTAAATTCTAACCCATTCATATCAAGTTTTAATTATAACCCAACCCAAACCAACCCATTATTGATCGGGTCGGGTTTGGTTGGGTTGGGTTACAACCCTTAATTTTTTACAATTAAAATTTTCCAATTAAATAAAAATGAGTTGAATTAAATAAATATAAAATTCAGGCAAAGTCATAAAAAATTCAAACATCAAAAATAAATTATTACAGTCATCCAAATTCAAAATAAGTATTAAAATTAGTTAAATTGTCTAAAATAATTACCAACTTAAAATAAAATCAATATCCTTCAATTAACAGTGTCAATAGTCTTCATTTTTGTTGATGCTTTGACCTTTACTTTATTGCCTACAATTCAAAAATAAAATTACTCAAACAATCATTATAAAAAAAAAAATTATCCCTTCTTCAACATACATATTCATTACATCTATAAATATACCAAAACTTATGTATCTATAAACAAAACCAACAACAAAGCAACCACAGAGATTAAAATGACACAAAGTAACTAGCATTATTACATACTGTATCTATAAACAAACATATGTATCACAACATATGATACAGTTTTATTTTATCACTCAAATCAAAGAAGCATTAGTAAATAGTGTTAGTAACTAAATAAAATCATAATATGAAAATCATAATATGGAGAGTAAAACATAGGCTATATATATTATTATAGTACCAAATTACATTAGCCAAAATTAATATTCAAAACAACAGTAGCTAAGAATTAGTTTATATTTAAATTTATTTTTATTTAAATTATAATCAACATACTATTCAAAGATCATAGTAAAAACATAGTGAAAAAAAATAACCAAATTAAATATATATATATATAAAATAAATATGAAAACAGTAACAAAATTAAAATTAAAATTTCATATACACAAACAAATATTACATTTATCAGAAAAAAATAAGCTCAAAAAAAGTAAGATCAAGACTTGAGTTTATTGTCACCGAGATCAACGAACTCCAGCACTCGAGAACAATGAACTCCAGTCTTTGGCTGACCGTCAAGATGCTTACGAAACAGAAAAAAAAAATAAAGCTCTAGTTCCTTCTAACACAGAAAAATAAATGAAAAAGATTAGAGAAGAAAAGAAAAAAAATCTTACAAGTTAAAAACTTCAATGGTGCGGCTGGCGTGTGGAGAGCTGGACGGTGGTGGTTCCAGGTGCGGGTGGCTGGCGTGGATGGAGATCTGAACGGTGGTGCAGGTGCGACTAGGGTGGGAGAACACTGCTGGGCAGGAGATGAGTGTGAGGGAAGAGAGCTATGGAGGTCTGAGTTTTTTTTTTTCGAAAAAAAAGAAAGAAAAGAAGGTTGAGTGAGAGTGATGACGGCTGGGTTTGTTGTTAAAGAGAGATGAATGAGTTATGTTGTTGTATTAGGTTTAGGGTTTGCCTTTTAAAAATATTATACATATATTTTTTCTTTTTTAATTATTTTTAGTTGGGTTGGGCTGGTCGGCCCAGTTTGGGTTGATTGGGTTGAAAAACCATCAGCCCGATTATCAACCCATTTGGTGCGGGTTGGGCTCTTTTCAACCCATGTAAGGTTCGGCCCACTAAATGTGACCATGTTTCGGCCCATTTCGGGTTGGGTTGGCCGGGTTGGTCGGCCCATTTCCAACCCATGCTCACCCCTAGTTATAGCTTTATTGTCTAAATTTCCGAGGGCAGTTTTGTCCCATGTGGTTCGCTCTGAGAATTTAGCGGCCCATGGCTTGGCAAAGCATGCTCTGCGGTTAGACAATGAGCTATCCCGGTTCGAGGAGGTTCCAGCGCCGGTGGCGGACGTGGGCGTCGTAAATTCATGAGTGATTCTAATCACTTTGTCAAAAAAAAAAAATTATAATGAAAATAATGTGTAAATATTATAAATTAATTTATAATTTATTGAGGGATCAAATTATAAATACTTAAAACTCATTTTATAATGAGTCTATAGTGGTCTCTAAAAAATACTAGGATTCTTGTATTCTCTAATTCCCCATTAGAGCAAAATACATAAAGGAAATAATGTATTCTTAGAAGATCATAATTTTTTATACATTCTCCAACAATTGCTTCAGGTTAGTACTTCCATTGTATTCATATTCTTCTTTTTTAATTTAGCAAAGGTTCTATAAAATATGATTTATGGTTTCTATATTAAAGCACTTTTAGAAATATAATTAAATCTGTGTATTTTTGGAATGTTTTTCAAATTTTAATAATTGGTACCAGAGCCATATTTGTTGAATTAATTGAAGATTTGATGATTTTGTTTATTAAATTTGGATTTTCTAAAACTTAGAATTTAATTTTCCTTTCAATAATTTTGCCCGTGCATTTTTTAGCTTCAATGCATTTATTTATGTTATGCGATTTATGCATTTATTTATGTATAATTTTATTATATGTATGCATAAGCATTGGCTAAATAATTTTTTTGAGATATTGTTAGAATTATATAACAGATTAGTGAGTTAACCTTAGTAAGTTAGTTTGGTAAACTGGTCTTTAATAGAAAGTTAGTTAGAGTATTTTCATTCTTTCTTTATTACTAACGAACTCTGTTATGTAATTCCTATTTCAATATAAATAACAGTAAAGCCAATCAGTTCTGATTAAGCATTCTATTCGTTCATCCTTTTTCTTCTTCCCTTTTTCTCTCTCTCTCTGCTCCATTACTCTATTTTTCAAAGTTCTTACATGGTATCAGAGCTATCTCAATAATGGTGAATGTCGAGTGGATCCACCTGAGCAAGAGCGTGCTCAACAACAAAACCAAAGGAATGCACCACTTGCTCTGCCAAACAACAACCTGCTACCCCTAAATCTGAGACTAGATCGAACTAACTACACGATTTGGAGATCTCTTGCTCTGGTAGCCATTCGAGCTTACGATCTTGATGGATATGTTCATGGAACAAGACCTGCACCTCTAGAAAATCTTACAGGTAAACCCTGTATATCAACAATGGATACGATTTGACTAATTTATCATGCACTGGTTGATGAACTCTAATTCTCACAACATGTTGGGCCATGTGATCAATTGGCAAACCTCTACTAAGATCTGGAATACATTCTCTCAACTTTTTGCTACAAGATCCAGATCAAGATTACTCCAACTCAGAGGACTCCTTCAGTCAACAAAGAAAGGAGCACAATCAATCGAAGAATACATGCTGAAAAATGAAGCAATATGCAGATAGTCTTGCTCCAACTGGCCAACCTCTGTCCAATGATGATCTTGTGTTATACATTCTTGAAGGATTAGGATCAGAATATGAAGCAATTGTGGTGAATCTCACGTCCAGATCTGAACCATTAAACCTTCAAGAAGTTTAATTCATGTTACAAAGTCAAGAAATAAGAATTCAACAACTTTTATCTGATACCTTGACCAACATTCAAGCAAATCTTGCCAGCACAAGCATCAACAATGGAGGTCGAGGAACTTCTTATAATCGTGGTAATCGTGGATCAACTAGAGGTGGTAGAGGCTCTTATAGAGGTGGAAGAAGAGGAGAAAATAAGCTTGTTTGTCAATTGTGTGGCAGGACAGGACACACTGTGGTGAAGTGCTTTCTTCGATTTGACATAAACTTCACTGGCCCTCAATCCAACTCCCCACCCACCCAGAACAGTGATGATTCCCCACAAACCCTACTCATGACTGAAACCAACAACACTACAGATCACTCTCATGCCTGGTATTTGGACAGTGGAGCCACTTACCACATGACTAATGATTCAAAATCTCACCACTTCTGCAGACTACAAAGGCAAGGATAAGGTTGTTATAGGTAATGGATCCTCTCTCCTTATCTTGCATGCAGGTTCTAGTTTAATTCATGCTAATTCACCAACACACTCTTTAGTATTACAAGATATTCTTCATGTGCCAAGTGTTACCAAAAATTTACTTAGCATTTCTCAATTCATAAAAGATAACCAAGTCATTCTTGAATTTGATGATATTTGTTGTCTTATAAAGGACAAGAAAACCAAGCAAGTACTTCTTCGGGAAACATGTGTGAAGGACTCTACAAGCTACATGTCCCCTCATCCATATCCAAGGATCTCTCCACCAAATCTGCTGATTCAACCACTCCTCAAACCTTTAAGTTCACTACAACCCTGTGCCTGACAGCCAACATCTTGCTACTGATTGACATCATAAGTTGGGTCATCCCTCCAAACCTATCCTAAATAAAGTGTTGTCTACTGTTGTACCTAATCATAAATGTACTCAGCTTGATTTTTGTAATGCTTACCAAATCGGCAAACTCTATCATTTCAGCTTCAAAACTACTAGTAATAAAATCACCATGCCATTTGAATTAATTTTGCCTGATGTGTGGGGCCCTTCCTTTTACACATTCAATGATGGATACTTAACAAGTTATTGTGTATTCTTGTCTACAGATGGACTATCAGAGTAGTTATAGTTCTTAACTGTTTTTATGTTTGTTAGGACAAGTTGGTTAGTTCGGTTTGATGTTTCATTTTCTATTAGCTTATTTAGTTAAGTTAGTTAGTCACTTAACTGACTCTACTATACTATATATAGATGTATTAGTTCTCGTTGTACAGTTCAGATTGTTATCAAATAATATTCGTTTACTGGTTTTAATTCAATTCCACAATATGGTATCAGAGCGGGAAAGAGAAGTTTTCCCTCGATCTTGATTTTGACCGAGGTGTCTTCTTCTTCCATGGCGTGCCTGTTCCCAGAGTTGGTTTCTTCGATTACTCTGTGTTTCTCTTCCCCTATTTTTCTCAGATCAAACTCTTTGTTTGATCTTCTTTCCTCTAAAAAATGTCGAACAATGATCAGACAAATCCTGTTGCAATTGGAGACAACTCGAACCATACTGTAATCATGGAAGCCATCAATCTTACGATTCAGCAAAGGAATCCACTGGAAGATCCTTTTAATCCTTACTATCTCCATCATGTTGATAATCCAGGAAATGTCTTGGTCTCTCAATTACTCACCGAACAAGACAATTATATGTCCTGGAGTAGGGCAATGCAGTTGGCCATTTTTGTGAAGAACAAACTCAGGTTCTTGGATGGTTCGATTTCTAAACCCTCTCTTAATGAACCTGCTTTGTATAATGATAAGATTAGAAATAACAATATTGTCAATCTATATATGCATTTACCTCCTAGACTTACCCCACCTAGTTCTTTGTCTGCAGAAACTAATCTCGTCTGCAAACTTCACAAGTCAATATATGGATTAAAGCAATCGTCCAGGTAGTGGTACAAGAAGCTATTCGATGCATTTATCCAAGAAGGATTCAAGTAAGCTCAAGCAAACTATACCCATTCACTCGAGGAAATGAGGCTGATTTCATAGCCTTACTTGTCTACGGGGATGATATCATCATCATTAGACCCAACTTAGCTATCCTACGTCAGCTTCAACAATCTCTACACTCACGGTTCAAACTCAAGGCCCTTGGATCGCTACGTTACTTCCTTGGCTTTGAGATTGCCAAAAGCAAAGATGACCTATTTTTATCTCAACGCAAATATGCCATTGAGCTTCTTGAAGAGACAGGATATGCAGGTAGCAAACCTGTAAAAGCTCTCATGGATCCAAGAACGAAGTTAGATGATCAACAAGGGGAAGCACTAACAAATCCATTTTCCTATAGACAAATTGTTGGAAAATTGCTCTACCTCATTCTGTCCAGACCTGACATCACCTACGCTGTCAACTGTCTTAGCCAGTTCATGAGCAACCCCCGCAACACACGTTTGCAAGCTCTTCACCACCTGCTTAGGTACATCAAAGGCCACCCTGAACAAGGCCTATTGTACTCACCAAATTTTTCTCTCCCGTGGTTTTTCTGACTTTTATTGGGCTTCCTGCCCCATTACTAGATGCTCAACTACAAGATTCTGCATCTTCATTAGAGACTGCTTAGTTTCTTACAAAACTAAGAAACAACCTATTGTCTCCCGTAGTTCAGTAGAAGCAGAATATAGAGCGCTTGCTGCAACTACCAGTGAGATAACTTGGCTTCAATACCTACTCACTGACCTCAGAATCCCTCAAACAAAACAAGCTTTTATATACTGTGATAACCAATCAGCTATTCATATCGCTAACAATCTAACCTTTCATGAAAGAACCAAACATATCGAATTAGATTGCGACTTTTTTCGTGACAAAATTAACAACTCGGCCATACGATTGATCCCAGTTCCCAGCAACCTCCAGTTAGCAAATGCTTTCACCAAACTGATGATCTCCACAGTTCTAACTACACATATAAATAACATGTCTGTCTATGACCTATACCGTCCATCTTGAGGGGGTAACAAGTTATAGTGTATTATTGTCTACTAATAGACTATCAGAGTAGTTATAGTTCTTAACTGTTTTTCATTTTGTTAGGACAAGTTGGTAAGTTTGGTTGGATCTTTCCTTTTCTATTAGTTTATTTAGTTAAGTTGGTTAGTCACTTAACCGGCTCTACTATACTATATATAGCTGTTTTGGTTCTCATTGTACAATTCAAATTGTTATCAAATAATATTCGTTTACTCGTTTAAATTCAGTTCCGCAATACAAGTATTATGTGAGTTTTGTTGATGATTTCACCAAGTTTGTATGGTTATTTCCTATGAACACTAAATCTGAAGTCACCACAATTTTCTGTCAATTTAATACCTTTCTTGAAAGATTTTTTCATACTAAAATCAACAACACTCAACTTGATCTTGAAAAATAATATGGACTTAATTAAGCATAATACGACGCGATAAGCTTAAAAAGCACGGTATGTATGCATGAATAGTCTAGCCCAAAAGCACGATACGTTAAAAATCTTATAATTTGATAATAGTAATAATAATAATTTGAATATTTATTAATAATAAATATTTAAATTTCAATAATTCTAATATTTTTTATATGATTTTTCTATTAAATATTGTTGAAAAATTATACAAAATAAATTAAAGTTACAAAAAATACATATAGTTTAGTAATTATCTCATTAATTGTAAAAATAAAATGTAAAAAATTAAAACATTTGAGCATGTATAAGAAAATGTGATGACCCGAGTAAAGCACGACACAACAATTTTGGGTGTATGAGTCATGTCGGGCCTACCCTTCAAAAAATTTAGCACGACATGATACTGTTGGAATATATTTTACAAGGATCTAGATTTACTACCATGTATGCTATTTAACATCCTAAATATGAATCTCTAAAATAATGTAAATAAACACGTATAAAGTTTCAGAAACCTTACAGTGGGTGCAGTGGAATAATAATGACTCCTCCCACTCAGATCTCTAACCCTTGTATCCTGTCTGTAGCATAGTATCACCAAGATCTGAGTCTGAATCTCCTTCTCTTGAAACTGGATTCTTCACAGCCTTACACGCTATGATTGAGTACCACTAGATGTGTGTGGGCACTTACTCTATCACTAAAGGGTATGAAAATATGAAGAGAGAAAGAGAAGAGAGTGGTTCGAAAATAGCAAGAGAGATGGCTCACGAAATTTTGACTGAAGGCTTGAATTTCATCATCTTTAAGTGTGAGCCATCACTATCTATTTATAGGCAACCACCTAGGTTTAGGTTAGAATTATTAGGCATTAAAATATTGGAAAAAATTAAATGGTAAATCCCTAGTAAGTGGTCGGCCATAGGATGTGGGCCCTACTTTGGAATTTTACCATTTTTGAACAATTTTTCCTTATTCTCTCAAAAATGCTATTTTTCCAATTTAACCACTTGAATGCCAAAACTATTTATTTAATAATTAAAATTAATTATCAAATAAAATTGTCATTTAATATATTTATTAATTAGACTTAATAAAGTCTCTTAATTAATAAATAAGACCTAGAATCTCTTTTCTTCACATTTAATCCATTGCTTAGTGAAAATTCATAAACTAGACATAGTCTAATTTTAAAATTATAATTAATTAATTAAAATCAATTAACTCAGTCTTACAAGCAGTATGGTCTCAACTAGTATGGGGACCATGGGCCTATACAACCGAGCTTCCAATAAGCAGATCTAAAATTTACCAAGTAAATTCCCTCACTTATTAATTCCTTATTGCATCCACCATAGAACTTGGAATTGCACTCTCAGTCATATAGAACGCTCTATATGTTCCACGATATAGATACGCTATAAACATTTAACCATCGTTCTAATCTCAATAATCAAAGATCCTCTATAGATGATTTACACCAAGTAGGGATAAATTTACCGTTTCACTCCTCAATGTATTTTATCCTTAAAACACTTAGCTTCCTATAAATGATATTTCAGTGAGCTAATATAATCACTGAAACAAGAGCTCTTCCATTTATTTCTATTAAGCCAAGCTCGAAGGAAATCATCGTTTCACTTCTATGTTCAGATAGAAGCTATAGATTCCATATCTATGTTTAGCGTTCCCACTCAATTGTACTATCATGTTCCCAAAATGTACGTATCACCCTGACCAGAAAGTAGGCTTAACTAACAAATCAAAGAACATGAATATAACACTCCTGAGATTGAACCTAAGCATGTCAGGATTAAGATCTTTTGATCTAAGATCAACTAGTGATATTGACTTAGTAAGATACAACGGTAAGATTATAATATCTTTACCAAGATCAATATCGGTCCCAGTCCAATGTATACTCCATACATTCGAAACTAGCATACTTTGCCAATGTTCTGAAAAGAACATAACACTTATCTGAGGTGTAAGTATACTTTATCGCTGATTATCACATCAGTGTAAATTCAGTGTATTGATGAATCAGGGACATTATCTTTTGAAGCATATAATCACAATCACATTCTACTGTGTTGACATCACTGTAATTGTGAATAGCTATATGTTCTGAAATTAACAGATTTTGTGCATATTAAACCATAAACATGAAAACTACATGTAAACATAAATAATTTCTAATCTTTTATTGATAACAAATCAGATTAGATTGAAATAAGTTTTATTAACGGCATAAAATCCCAACAGATACAACCCATAATTTTTTATGACACGACATAACATAACACAACACGACACAACTTATATTTTTTTTATTGCAAGGCACAATACGACCCATATTTATGGCACATAATGTATTTACAACAATACTGCGTAGTAGATGGTGGTTATTTAATAGTTTAACTAAGAGCATTAACAATAGCTTCTCTTCCTTATTCTTTAAAATATAATATTAAAATTCTACTTTATCTATTTTACAGTAAATTTTTACATTATATTATCCAACTTCTTTATGTCTTTCTTTATATTCTATATTTTATTCATTTTAAATATATAATATTAATATGGATTTTTTTATTTTTACACTTCAAAATAGTTTTTTTTTTTTTTTTTTTTTTTACATTTTTACGGAATTTTATATAGAAACCCCTATTTCAACTAGCGTTGCAACCTTAATTGCAATAAAAAATCGTATAGGAACTCCTATTACAACTAAGGCTGCAACTACAATAGAAACTCAAACCGTAAATTTTAAAAAAAAGTATATAAAACAATTCCTCTATTAATAAATACAAACATACTTACACAATAAATAATTTAAAACTAATAAAGTAAGTTTAGAAAGTTGCTCCACATGTAGATCAGAATGCTATATTTTTATATTTTTGATAAATTTATATATTTTATTATCTATTTTAGAGAAAAACTAAGTTAGAGCATATATTAGGAGTGCTCCAAAAGAGTATTGATGGTAATTTCTTGTTAAATAAACTATTATTTTTAGAAATAGTGATGATAAACATAGAACAATATTTTCTCAAAAAAAAAACATAGAACATTATGGATTTATTTATAAACTAGAACAATATGGATTTGAGTTTTGACCTTAAAAGTTGGGAGAAAAAAAGCAAACTAGTTAGTTGGTCGTTGACCAAATTATAAGACGGTGGTCAATGAACCGTCTATTCCTATAACATGTTCCATATATTGTTTAAGAAAAAGATTTTTTATATTATCCTCATTTTTTTCGATACGAAAGATTCTTTTTCCTTCTTTAGAAATAGAGAAATGGGCCTATAATTTTTCCTTTAAAAAAAGTTGTGTTATTTAAAACTGAAAAATATGTGAGCTAACAATTTTTCAATAAATTTGTCAATGTGTGCATAAGTATAAAATTGAAGTGTTTGACACAAATAAGCATCAATTTCTATTATTATTGGGTACTAGTAGTACTTAGTGCCTAACACTTTTAAATATATCGTCTTGTGATTGGCTAGCGATACTTCTTAAATATAGAGCATTGCTATTGGGCACCAATGGTGCCTAGTACCCTTAAGACGTGTCGTCTTGCGATTGACTAGCGATACTCCTTAAAATTTATTATATTAAACTATATGGGACTCGATACTTAATTAGACCAATAGCGATATTGACACGTAAGAGGGTGTTTGGCACCACTGGTGTCTTTTAGTATTTCTCTTATATAAAACTATATAGAACTACATGCTTAATTAGACCAATAACAATACTAACACATATAAGAGTACTAGACAACACTAATATTTCTTAATATTTCTCTATAAATACTACTTATAAAGCTTAACGGTTAACCACAAAATGCACATAAATTTTGTATGGAAAATAGTGGTTGATATGTTATTTTAATTTCTAATTTTCCATTGTTTCTAGATTTTTCAAAAAAAAGAAAAGAAAAGGAAAATCATAGAAAATCACAGAATCACTAATGTTCCTTTTAAGTCAAAAGAATCAAATTAATCTAAATTTTCAAACACCTTTTAGATAAAATTTTCATAAATTAGTTCAACCACTGAATTAAATATTAAAAAGATTTTTACTTTAAATATTTATATAAATAATAATGCGTAGTTACCTATGTATGGACTTTTGGGGCTGTGTTTTGTGTCGGCGTTGGACTTGGTCTTGGGCTTCGAATGGGCCGGATTTTCGGAAAGGTGCACGGGAACAAAAATAGAGGTGGCCGCAGCATATAATAGCTAGTTGTGGATAAACTTAACCGCCACTCTATGCTTCTTATAACAAACTACAAAGTTATGATATGACCATAAAATCTTGGATTAGATTCCTATTGTTTGACTGCTGACTTAACATTTGGTCTTCATTATAATAATAATAATAATAATAATAATAATATGCTAATTTAGATTTATATGTAATAAATTATATTTTTCTTATTAAGTTGTTAAATTTTTTTTTTAAGTTATTGAGGTTGTTAGATTTAAGAATTTTTATCTACTTTTATTAAAAAAAAAGTCTATTATGAATGAAAATTTTAGAGCTATATGTTAAATTTCAGGGAGTTGAAAGTATCAAAATTCGAGGGCACGATTTAGTATATGGACAATCGACATATTAACAAAATTGAATAAAATTAAATAAAAATTATTAAATTTAATAATCTTAATAGTTTAAAGAAAATTTTTAATGACATAAAAAAATTTAAAGAATATGATTTGATATACATTAAAGTTCAAGATATAAAATTCTAAATTACTTTTTATATATTATTGTTTAAATAAATTTTGGAATTTTTTATTCATTATTTTATATTCATACATATGGAATGGATATAGGGGATGGTGCATGGTGAGATTGATCTTTTATTAACATGATTATAACGAAAAAAAACAAAGAAAGTAAATCGTCATAATAATATAATTTAATATTTGTGGTGTGTACTATTATTTCTACTATGTATATTATATAAAAGAGATTGATCGAAATGGATAATTTAGAATTAAGATTATAATGTGTGAACAACTAAAAGAGTCGGTGCATGTACTTTACGTCATTTTAAGTATTTTAATGTGAATATTATTAATTATTTATGAAAAAAATATTACTTTTATATAAAATAATTAAGGGGAAATGGAGTAAGCATTACCTCTCAAAAGCAAAGCATATTTTTTTACAGTTAAAGAATATTGTTGAAGATGTCTCTATAGTTGGATTGTCATACAACATATATATAAATAACTATATTCCATATATAACGATAGAGAGATTAACATGATCTATATATATATGCATATAATTATTGAGAGTAAAAATATAATTAAATAAACTTAATTATCTTAACTAATAGTAAATTGCTGGGCTAAAGGTATAATATTTTTAAAATGGTTTGCTTTAAACGTGTGGTGACTATCTCTTATATATGTAATCACGTACATGTTTAATAAATTATTTTATTAAATATTAACGAAGAATATATATAGTACATGCATGTCTATATATACCACATATATATCTAAATATATATATTTATATACGTTATATAATTATGTATAACATGTACATGTTTGTTACACTGTCAGTCCATATATATATATACATTGATGATTTTTGCAATATATATTGCTTCATTAAAAATTTTTACTTTTGCTTCGTTACCAAACCAAAGAAAGTTTCAGCCTCCAAGGCAAGCTGTGACCAAACCCAATATAGTCAAGCCGTAACTTAACTACTAGCTTCTAAAATGCTACTTTTTTCACATTTTTAACTTCCAAAAAAAAATTTCAATCAATATTGTAAACTAATAACACTAAGGTAGCGTAAATAGAATGAAAAAAAAATTCATTTTATTCCTTTGTCTAGTTGTATTTTTAACTATTAGAATATTATTATAATAGAATGTCCTTTCTACAATTTTGGAGGAATGATTATTGTTAGGCTATTTTTAGCTTAAGTTTTGGGTCACATTTTATAGTTGTTTTTCTTCTTTATTATTATTTTTGGAATAGAATTACGCTTGTTTTCTTTAATTTCAGGTTTCGACACTTGGAATGCATAAATTGGACAAATTTCGGAAAACAGTGATCTATAAAATAGAGTAAATTTTGAAAGAAAATAAAGTTGAAACTTAAAGCCTAAATTCTACTATGCTCTGGTAATATTTTGGAAGAATTCAAAACATAAAAGTTTTAGATCTCTTTTTTATCTTTCCAACGCATCTTGAATCATCCCATTTGGAGTTCGTATGAGAAAATTATGCCCATTTTACTGAAAGAGATCAAAGCAGAAAAATTGGGTCCAGTGGCCGCGGCGAGATCACCATGGCCGCGGTCATAACTCGAAAACAGAAACGTGGTTTTTTGATGCACTTCTGGCCGCGGCGAGATATCCTGTGGCCACGGCGAGCGTCCGTACGGTAAGGGGTATTTTCGTCCGACGAACCCTAAAAATCAGATATAAATAGAAAACTCTGATTGGAAATCAGAGGAGATGATTTGGAAACCCTAAAACACAGCAAAAAGCGGCAGGAAGAGCAGAGGAAATCAAAGTGAAGATCCAGAGTCATTCCACTAACAGTTTCTTTCTTTATCCTTTTTAATTTATTTATGCTGAATATTGTTATAGGAATGGTTATGGATTTAATTATAAACTAAATTTCACATATAGGGAGGATGATGATTGTTGTTTAATATTTTTGTCTAGTTAATGTATAATTGTCATTCTTCCATTCTTGATTGTGAAATTATCTTTATTTGTATTTAATTCCATGTGTAAGCTTGATCACCTTGTGCATGTTCTACAATCTCAATTCAAAATCTGAAAAGTGAGAATTGAGAATGCTAAAATTGGATAATCGATGTTCTATGTGAAACAAGAGTATTCACATGACTTATGTGACAAGTAGATTATTGCTTAATGTTGATTTCATGTAAGTTTAATTAAGAGATTAATTAGAGAACATGTGATTTAGAACTTAAAAGATCTGAAAAGAGTTAGGTTAATTTATAATCTGTCATTCACTTCAAGAAAAGGATAACAATTAGGCATTAGTAATTGGGTAAACAAACAACAGGATTATCCTCCCTATTATCTCATCTTGCTCAACTTTCACTTGTGTTATTTAAGTTTTCTGAATTACTTTCATTCTTTTGAATCATAAAAACTATTGATTTTGCCAAATAGAATTATAAGTATAATTTAGTAGTAATTAATCCAATTCCCTGTGGTTTGACCTCACTTGCGTGAGAATACTACTTGATTGCGTGCACTTGCGTAGTAATTTATAATTTTCGTAACAATTATTCTATTTTAAAATAGAAGAAAAGATCATTAATTCTAATGTAATATGAGAAAAAATTTAATTATTTTTTTTACCAATTTTTTTATCCATTTTAAATTTTATTCCATTCTATTTCTATTTTTATTCTCGTTCTCATTCTCATTCTTATTCCTACGTTTTTATTCCTCCCAACCAAACGCCACGTACCTAAGTGTTTGCTAGTTTGTTTAGTAGTAATCAAAAGTTATTAGTTAATAGTTTGTTATTTTCTTTTAACTTTTTTGTTTTGCTATTATGAACTATTCAATCAGTATAAATAAGATTAAGACTAAATCGATTGGTTAAGTTTCTTTAGCATTTCTCTTCTCTCTCTAAAAGCTCTGCTTATTCTCTCTATGCTCTGCATTTTCTAAACTCTCTGCCATTGTTAAGCCTTACATGGTATCAATCGACACTGACCTCTGTCCCTGATGGGCATCGATGGATGAAACTTCTAGCTCCAGTGTTCAACTTGATCCTGAAAATCCCACGACTCTCGCTACTACAGCTCTCGCCATGGCTCAACCTCCTGGTCCTCCGATGCTATGGAATCCATTCTTAAATTCTCTCACATCTTCACTAATTGTGAAACTTGATCGCACTAAGTTCGTTGCATGGAAGTCTTAAGTCGTCCCTACTATAATTGGATGATCTTGTGAGATCTTGTTCACAGACGTTCCTCCACCGCAGATTCTTGTTACTAGCGAACCAAACCCCCAATATCAAAAATGGAAGTGCCAAGATCAATTGATTCTCTCCTGGCTCTGGTCTTCAATGTATGAGGGTGTTCTTGGATCTGTTGCTAATTTCACGATCTTACTCAGTCTTGAAAGCCTTGGAACAACGTTTTTTGAGCCAATCTTGAGCACATCTTCTTCAGCTCAAAGGTCAGTTCTCACACATTCAAAAATGTTACTTGACAATCTTGGATAACACTGATAAAGTTTAGAGTCTTTTTGATGCAATCACCATCGCTGGATCCACTATTAATGAGCAAGATTTCATATTACAACTTTTCAATGGCTTGAATACGACTCTGTGGTGTTTGGAATCACTTCAAGAAATGATCTCTTGAGTATTGATGAAGTTCAGGCTCTTCTCATGGCTCACGAAAGTCGTATGGAACATCATAATGCGCTCATTGATCTAACTATGAAAATGCACCTTTGGCAACTCCTGAGGTAACAGCTCCAAACCCCCTTAGTATGCTAATTGTGGGAACTCTACTAGTCGTGGTTTTGGTCGAGGTTACACTTCACATTCTGGATTGATTTGTAAAGTGTTTCTTAAGATGGGTCACACAGCTGCAGTGTGTCACTACCGCTTTGATAAAAATTGGGTTACTCTAAAATTTGGACCAAATACTCCTTGAGCCTTTCTCACTAAACAAGAATCTGGTTAAGAAAGTAAAGGCTATTCTCCCTAGGTTCTTCCTACTTTGGTGATGACTCAGGATGGTTTGCTGACGCAGGAGCCATTAATCATGTCACTAACTCAGTAGACAACCTCGATTCTGATATGATCTATACTGGCACTGAGACATTATCTATTGGGGATGGTAAGAAACTTCTCATCTCTCATGTTGGCTCAGCTTGTTTACCTTCATCTAGTTCTGCTCCTTTGAATTTACATTATGTTCTTGAAGTCCCTTATATTAATAAGAATTTGGTCAGTGTGTCCAAAGTAACTGAAGACAATGATGTCTTCCTTGAGTTTCACAAACAATGTTGTTTAGTTAAGGACAAGGATTTCAGACAAGTTTTGCTCAAGGGGACAGTTAAGAATGGATTAAACCTGCTCTAAAATGGCTCTTCTACATCATCACCTACAGCTCTATAGTGCAATCTTGCCTTTGCGTCTCACAATAGTTTAATTTCTAATTGTTTCCCCTACTATTGTGTTCCTAAACAAGATGATGTAGACAATTCTTATACTAATCTTGATATGTAAAATATCTTCCTGTTTTGAGTATTCTCCTCCTCTATTTCATTCATTTACTAGCAATAACTTCAATAATTGGCACTACACGCTTGACCATTGGGCCTCAAACACTTTACAAAAGTTGTTACCTCACATTCCCCACACTAGCTCAATGAAAGACCTTAAATTTTGTACTGCTTGTCAACAAGGAAAAAGCCATTCCCTATCTCCACTAGTCGAGCCTCTCAACCTTTGGCACTTATTCACACTGACTTGTGGGGACCTTCTCAAGAGCACTCCACAGAAGGATACAAATATTATGTCCATTTTCTTAATGATTACAGTAGGTATACTTGGATAGTCCCCCAAACTGTAAAACCTCAAGTCTTTGAAATCTTCATTAAATGGAAAAGTTTTGTGGAAAAATAGTTTAACTTGCCACTCAAAGTTGTCCCAGCAAATTGGGGTGGGGAATATAGGTCATTCAAAAAGATTTTTACTAGATTAAGGCATACATTTCCAAAGTCTTTGTCCTCATAATCATGACCAAAATAGAAGAGCAATACGAAAAATACAGACATATCAATGAAATTTGACTCACTTTATTAGCTCAAGCTAGCCTTGATCTCAATTACTAGTGGCATGCATTCAGTTGTATTGTCTTCACTATCAACAGACTACTAACATGGGTGTTAGATTTCACATCACCCTATGAGGTTCTATTTCTTACCAAACCAGACTACAACATCCTTAAAAGTTTTGGTTATGCATGCTTCCCACACTAAAGACCATACAACATGCACAAAATAGATTTCAGGACACATCAGTGTCTGATTCTTGTCTACTCCTCTCACCATAAAGGATATATTTATGAGAGTCCAGAAGGGAGAATTTACATTGCAAGGAATGTGGTATTTAATGAAGAATGTTATCCTTCCAAACTAGTTCCCTCTCATACGCCTCTTCTTCACTGCATGTATCTCATTCTATCCCTTACCCCTTTTTAGTTACTACTTTTTCAACCATACCTAGTTTTCATCATGCTAATGCATGCGCAAATGTTACCCCTATTACCACTAACACTGAAGTTGCTACTCCTATTCCTCCATCACCTATAATTCCAACCCCAATTCCCATACTAGTACCATAAACTCAGCCTATTGAACCATAAATATCTCCTCCCCATCCTCCTAATCCTCACACAATTTTCCTTCCCACACCAGTACTAGAACATCAGCCTACTGAACCATAGATAATTCCCTCCCCAACCCCAATACCCATTTTTGAGCATATTCTTCAACAAGTTTCAGCTTCATCTGTCCACCATGTTACATCAAATTTTAGCTCCATATCAGCTATAGCAGATTCATCCATTCTCCCATCCAGCAGATCACATTCCATGAGGACAAAGATCCCAGAATGATATTCTCAAGCGTAAATCCTACGTGGCCACAAAGCACCCTCTTCCCGAAGCATTACTGCCTAGTGAGCCCAAGTCTACTTAGGCTACCCCTAAGAGTCCTCATTGGCTTGCCTCTATGATTCAAGAATTTCTAGCCCTGATCAAGCAAGGTACTTGGACACTTGTACTTTATAATAAAGATATATGCATGTAATTGACAATGAGTGGGTCCGTATCATCAAATTGAAGGTTGATGGTTCCTTGGACAAGTTTGAATCTAAATTAGTAGCCAAAGTGTATCTAAAAATACCTGGCATTGACTAGGATTGTTATCTGGATTTTTGCGTGCTTGACACATGAATCCTAATCAGGAGGGGTTAAGGGATAATTAGCCGGTCAGCTCCATGGACCACCACTCCAGGAAAATAGGGGCCCTGGTTTGCGAAAAGGGTCTATGTGATAAGAACTCCCCTGCGAGGAAACGATGCAGGAGATATCCGAGATTAGGAGCCACTCCTAGTCCCAAAAGCTAAAGCCACTTACTCCCACATAGTTGAAGTCAAGTGCTCCCGCAAAGGGTATGGACTTTTCGCTGAAAGCCCGAAGATGTCTTGAAATGCGTTTAGCTGAGCTATACTCCCCCCTCGCGAAGGCCCTGCCCGTACATGTCAAACTACGTATTCAAGTCCCAGGCTTTTTCAGGTACGGTGTCAGAGTTTGTCTCCCACAATATGCCATAATACAGAGCATGCGCATCTAATTGTACCAACCCGAATGACCCAACAACCATTAATAAGAGAAATTCAAAAGGGAAGGCCTTGGGGCGGCACGTGTATGATGCCCAGTCTGTATAATCTGACACCCTTAAATGCCATATGGGAAAATAGCCACCTACCAAGCCAACGGTCAGATCTTGCCCAAGGATGATCAATTCAAGCTGGCACATGGAGGGAAACTGACCTATAAATACCCCTTCGCTCCATGGGATAAGGGTACTTTTCAAAAAAGAGAAAATGTAAGAGAAATAATACTATAATATATCACTCCACACGAAAATTCCTATGAAGCTTCTTCTTTTTCAAGAGGAACGAGAGGAAGAAAGAGTTCCAGTCCATTGTATATGTATTCGCACTCATATTTACCGGCCGAAGAGCCTAATAAAATGGATTCATGGACTAAGAATAGCTAACGCCTGAACCACGTCACATTTTCTATTTATTCTATTATTTCTTTCTTAAGTTCTAAATACTTGATTTTCAAAAATCTCGTTAAGGAAGGACACTTTTAGCCCTGTTGTTAAACCAGTTACAGTGAGAATTATTCTCAACATGGCAGTTTTAAAAAACTGGCCAGTTACACAACTTGATGTGAGCAATGCATTTCTTAATGAAACTTTACAAGAAACTGTATACATGAAGCAACCTGAAGGTTTTATTGATCCCCACAAACTAGATCATGTCTGTCTGCTTCAGAAAGCTTTATATGGATTAAAGTAGGGACCCGCAACTTGGAATGAAAAGCTCAAAGCTACATTATTTCAGTGGGGTTTCTAAGCTTCCGAGTTTGACACTTTTTTGTTCATTCATGGTAAAGGGGACTCATTGGTGTATCTCTTGGTGTATGTTGATGAAATACTTTTAACAGGACCTAGTTCTACACTTATTGCTCAGTTTACACATAACCTGAACACAATATTCTCCTTGGAAAACTTAGGTCCTATCCATTAATTTTTTGGAAATGGAAGTATACAGAGATGCCACATGAATGTATTTAAGTCAAAGTAAATACATTACTGACCTTCTCACTAAGCTGCATATGTGGAAGGAGCTAAGAGTTATCCTAATCCTACTAGCTCAACATCCAAATTAAGTCAGCAAGATGGAGAACCTTTTGAAGATGTTGCTCTTTACGAAAGCACACTCGAAGCATTATAGTATTTGAGTCTCACAAGACCTAATGTTATTTTCATTATCAATAAACTAAGTCACTTCATTCATTCTCCAACCACAACACATTGGGAGGCTTGCAAGAGATTGCTTAGATATCTCAAGGGTACCTTATCTGATGGTTTGAAGCTTTGAGCATCAGATATTATGAATTTACAAGGCTACAGTGATGATGACTGGGCCAGTTGTATAATGATAAAAGATCTATAGGGGGATATGTGATGTTTTTAGGCAACAATCTTGTCTCTTGTTCTGCCAAAAAGCAACAAGTTGTTGCTTGTTCAAGCATTGAAAGAGAATTTTAGGCTCTAGAAAATGCAGCTGTTGAACTTTGTTGGATTACTTTCCTTTTGAATGAACTGCAGGTCTCTCTCACTCAGCTACCAGTTTTATGGAAATATGAGTCGTGTCGATCTACTTTCGACCCACACCTAATTTTCTCTAATTTTTACTCATAAAATTTGTGGGCCCGTTAATAGTAAGGGCCGACCTTACATTCATATGAAGAGGAAATTAGACTTTATACCCTTTTTATATTGATCTTTTTTATTTTTACTCTCTTTTTTAAAGTCTATCTTTTTTATCTCTTTTTTTACACATTGTACTAATTTTGTCCCTGTTACTTCATGATATTCTCTATGTGACTCCATTATATTAGAGTATTACATATAAAAAGAGGTATGTTTCAATTAAATAAAAATTACAGGTAAATTTAATTAATTGATTAATAAAAGAAGTATCTTTCAACATACCCGTTTATATGAGTCGATTCGACACACACCTAATTAATCTGACCTAATTCGTAAAATTTGTATTATATTTGTGTAGTGCCGCTATCAAAACCCGTTTTACCACCTTGAGTAATTATTATTTTTTTCCTCATATTTTAACCTATTTATTGTATTTATCACATAAATGGTAGTGTGCTATGTCAGAAATCAAAGTTTATGTATAGTACTTAGTACTTACCCGTTTACGCACCCAAATAATAAATAATTAAATATATGCAATTCTTTTAATTACAACAAGTAACAACACTACACCACCTTGGAAATATAATTATAATAATTTATTTTCTGACAATAAAAGGTTAAGTAAGAATAAATCTATCACATTTGTTCAGAAAAAAATGAAAAAGAAAAATAATATTGGTCAAGTATAATAAATTATGTATTAAGATTTTTGTTTTAATTATTGGATTTTAGTGAGTTTCCCGTAAGGTTGGATCAAACAACGTGACGTCAAACCTTTTTAGGTCACAAACACTCAAACAAATCCAACGGCTCTCAACCCCTCAATCGTAGGAAATTAAAATAGTCTCTCCCGTAGGAGATTACAATCCCCATGTCCTTATTATTATTCCCATCCCACTAATATTTATTTATATAAATAAATAAAATAAATAAAAATAGTATAAAAACATGTGTTTTAGAATGTCCATCACTAGTGTGGAAGCACATCCCTTTGTAGTGGGACCCATTTTATTTATATTTTACTATAATTATCCGACCGTGATGATCATTATTACTGTCCCTTACCTGTAATTATTTCTCAAATCGAGGGGTAAAAAGTGAAAAAAAAAGTATTTATGGAATATATTGGTATTATTCCTAATTTCCTATATATATAGTTTCAAAATTGAGGGAGATTACGTGTAAATGAAAAATTAGCTTATTTAAATTTTGATTAATTAAGGAAATTAATTAAATATAATAGAATAAAGTTTTTGTAAGAAAAAAGAGAAAGAAAAAAAGTTATTATTTTTAATAAGTAAACCACAAAATAATATTTAATTAAAAAATGTATATTAATTGGTTATTTCTGTCTTAACCTTTTTTTTCTTTGTTTTTTTTTTCTTTACCTTCTCTTCAAACCACATCAGTTTCTTCGATTTGTTGATCTGCTTTGGGGACATGTTGGTCTCGATCTTTCTCTTTAATGGGCACTGAGGATCTTAAGCAGAGAGAGAAAGAGTGAGGTAGAGAGAGAAAGAGAGATAATTTCGATTGGGGGGAGTTTGAGAGAATATGATAAGAGAGTGATTGGAAGAGCTTTTTGGGGTTGAGTTATATGAGTTTCTCTGAATTGGGCTTGGTGGGGTGGTGTTGATTTGCTTGGATTTTGATATGGGTGGGTGTTTTCCCTGCTTTGGATCGTCAAATAAAGAGGGGAAGGTTGTGAAAGAAGTGAAGAAGGATTCAGTTAAAGAGGGCTCAACTACTCAGTCTCACCACCATGTCACCAGAGTTAGCTCAGGTTTAAAAATGAAAGAAAAAAAAATTAATCTTTAGTTTATCTGAATATATGTTGTTATTTTGTAGGGGGAGATTCAATTGGGTTTATGTTTTTAGCTATTTTGGTTGCTGGGTTTGTTGAATTATGTGTTTTTTGTGGTCATTTGTCAACCCAAGTTCGGGCTTTCGCTAGGATTGTTTTGTTACTTTTGATCTGATACGTGTAGGGTTGTTTGGGTGACTTGGTTGGTCTACTGAATTGGGGGTTTTTTATGCTTTGGCAGGTATGTCAATTGCTTTTCTTTTTTCTACTTTTTTTTGAGAAGGGGGTAGTTTGGAGTTAATTTGATGGAGTTGCATTTGAAACATTCTTGGAGATCGGTGATTTATATTGGAATTTTCTTTATTTTGCTTTGTGCTGATGAAATTTGAGGCTTTGTTCAAGTTGTCAAATGTGAGGTAGATATTGATGCTAAGGAGTTGGTTGCAATAGCTTTTTTTATGGTATGGACACACGATTAAAGTACTGTTTTTGAAGGCATGTTCTTCACCTGTTAATGCAATGTAGAATGTACTATCAAATGAGAGAGGTCAAGCTTGATATTCGCAAGGTCACTGGAACCTGTAGTGGCCATTTCTTAAAGAAACATTATTAGCTCGCGTCACTTAACTGGCTTAGAAAGAAGTACAATGGTTGACTCGATTCATCCCCAAAAAGGATCTTGAAAATAGGAAATTCATAATGAATCTCTCTAATTGTCTATTGTCCTTTTGTTTTATTTAGTTTTGTTTTTCTTGGTAGGAGTTTTCCCTCCTATAGTTGTGTTGTTCTGTAACAATCCCAAGGGAAAGAACACATTGTTAGCTGCATCCTTTACACAAACATAAGAAAACTTGGACAACTTTTTCATTAAGAATCTTAACAGTATTCGTTTTGTGTTTTATAGATTGCACCCACAATACATCTCATTTAATAATTTTGCAGACAAATCAAAATCGCGAAGTGGTTCTGATCCTAAGAAAGAATCAGTAATTCCGAAAGATGGACCAACAACAAACATTGCTGCACAAACATTCACATTTCGGGAACTGGCTGCTGCCACAAAGAATTTTAGACCGGAGAGTTTACTGGGTGAAGGGGGTTTTGGGCGTGTTTACAAAGGTCGCTTGGAGAGCACAAACCAGGTAATAATGCTTAATTAAAGTTGATAGATACCAATATCATAATGGAGCATGATCTAATTTGCAGTGGCCTTTCCTTTTCGCAATCTATAATATTTAGAAACCACTTGTAGAATCAAATTTTATTATCACTATCCATGTCCTAATCTATTTAATGATTTTATGTTGGACATACTTTTTTGTTTCTAGGTAGTTGCTGTAAAACAACTTGACAGGAATGGCTTGCAAGGGAACCGAGAGTTTTTAGTAGAGGTTCTAATGCTTAGCCTCTTACATCACCCAAACCTTGTCAACCTTATTGGTTATTGTGCTGACGGGGACCAGCGCCTTCTTGTTTATGAGTTTATGCCCTTAGGTTCCTTGGAGGATCATTTACATGGTACGTTTTAACTTAAGTAGTGATAAATCTTCTATGCTTTTGCCATTTATTGGGGCCTGTAGAAATTGGATGATAATCAATTATCATGGTTATATTTTTTCTTTATAATGCTTGTTGAACACAGTAGGTCAAAGTCATTGCTACACTGCTGGATTGTACCCTAGTAAAAAATTCAGAAAACACTGTTTAACTTGCAGTTAATTAGGCAAACTAGGTTTAATTGATATCCAATAATAAGTAATTCAGACTTAATTTGTAAGAAACCAACATAGTGCTATCATATGTATAAGAGAATATGAAATTTCAAGAAACTTGAGAAAATGTGGATTGAGCAAACGGAGTAAATAAAAGGATGGAAATGGAATAATAATCTGATACTAAGCTGTGAATGAGATTCTAATATTTTGTCCAAATTCTGAGAAGTAGACAATTAGAGCAAATCATGTTTCAAAAACCAGGTTTTTGCTTTGGGTACTTGACATTAATGATGTCTTTTGTTTTCTGGTAGTAATTTAATGAACTGTGGTGGAGTAAGTACAAGTAACTGACTTGCTTTATGCATGTTTTGGTGTTATATTGTTTTTCTTCACATGTTAACTTAGTGATTAACATCATGGTCAACAAAAGAAGTTGTTAGAAGTACTAATCCATGGTCTAAGGTCTCAATACTTATGGTTACTTACATACTATTCATTCGATTACCTTTGGTTAGTACTACCGTAGTACTTAGAACCACAAACCATTTTATTTTTCATATTTGATCACTAAAACTTTGGTTAACAAGAAAATATGAAGTCATGGACCTAAGACAAATGCTTCATTTACTGATGCCACACCCATTTATCTTTGGGTGGGTTTGGATACAATATGCACTTATTATGGAATAAGGATTGCAAATTGTATCATTTTCTTCTGTTTTGGTGATACTAGAATGTCAATGTAGTTGTTCAATTTTTTTCTGGAACTAACTTACTGACGTCTGAGTCATGCAACATGAAATTAGCTCAACATAGGTCAAGGTTTACAGAATAGACATGAACTGTCACATACATATCGGTGTTAGGATGATATTCTTGGTTGACTTGCCAAATAGCATCTGCTTTCCTTCAGCACCTTAGTTGTCCCTCAATCCCATCTTTAGTGGTCATTTCTTTAACAATGAAGACCTTCCACAACTGACCAACCCCCTTTCCGCTTGTAAATTTCAGATCTTCCACCAGACAAGGAGCCTTTGGACTGGAATACAAGAATGAAGATTGCGGCAGGTGCTGCAAAAGGATTGGAGTATTTGCATGACAAAGCAAATCCTCCTGTTATATACCGAGACTTGAAGTCATCTAATATCCTTCTTGATGAGGGCTTTCACCCTAAATTATCTGATTTTGGGCTTGCAAAATTGGGTCCTGTTGGCGATAAGACACATGTCTCCACTCGTGTGATGGGAACTTATGGATATTGTGCGCCAGAGTATGCTATGACAGGCCAACTCACTCTAAAATCTGATGTCTATAGTTTTGGAGTCGTCTTTCTTGAGCTTATTACTGGACGAAAGGCCATTGATAACACTCGAGCTCAAGGAGAACATAATCTCGTTGCATGGGTAAAGTTTCCTCATTTACTATATATTATATTTTACCTGTTGAAGATTTATGCACTTATCCTTTAGATTATAAAGAAACTATTATTATTGTCTTCTTTTCTGGGATGTAAATGCAGGCGCGACCACTTTTCAAAGATCGAAGAAAGTTCCCCAAAATGGCTGACCCGCTACTTCAAGGTCATTACCCAATGCGTGGACTCTACCAAGCTCTTGCAGTTGCAGCCATGTGTTTGCAGGAACAAGCTGCTACAAGGCCTCTGATAGGAGATGTGGTGACTGCTCTCACATACTTGGCCTCCCAAACTTATGACCCTAATGCAGTGAGTAATAGAGTTGGTTCATCTACTCCCAGGAATAGGGATGATCGCAGAAGCATGGGAGAAGGGCTGGATAGCCCAGATGAACACAGACGTGGAGGGCGAAATGGGTCTCCTTCCACCCATAGAAATTCACCTGATTTCAGAAAGAGAGACCTTGCAAGGGACGTAAGTGCTGGTTCAGAATTGGGCAGGATTGAAACTGGTGGTGGGTCTGGTAGAAAGTGGGGGTTGGATGATTTAGAACGACCAGAATCCCAGAGGGACAGTCCTGCAAGTGCTGGAAGAGCACGGGAAACCCCAAGAAATCGTGATCTTGATAGAGAACGTGAAGTGGCAGCAGCAAAAGTATGGGGTGAAAACTGGCGAGAAAAAAAGCGAGCAAATGCAGTGGGTGGTAGCTTTGATAGTACAAACGAGTAAACTGGGCACCGAATGTCAAACTTGCCAAGTCATTTTGCTACTATTTTCTTGGGGGGAAAAGAAACAATGTCATGCATTTGGAGGGTCAACATCATTGAAGAAAGAGAAATCTGCATAACGTCCACCATCCTTTACTGCCTTGGTTGCCTGTCCAGCTAGGGAATAAGTGGTCTGTATTCTCCAACATTGACTATTGTTGCTTATCCTATTTCATTCTTGTAGTTGAGTATGGAACTGAATGCTTCAGTATTTATGGTAAAAGGGAAAAACAGACTTAGAGAAAGGGGTTTTGAGGGAAGGGGTAGCATTATGATTCGAGGGCATTTACCGGTAAGCCCCACCAGCGGAATGGCTTCCTGCAACATGTTCATTTATGTATTTAGGGCTTTCTGAAAGCTCATGTTACAGGGGAGTTTCAGGACGATAAGTAATTTTTGCGCACATATATATTAGTGTTTCTACATGGGAGGAACTTGATGAGGTTTGATTTGGATGTTACATCTTGTTTTTCTCTTATAGTTATTGTGTATGGATTTCTTGGGTCAATGTTTTCGGCTTATACAAAAAAAAAAATGTTTGATCAAATGAATTGAGGCCCTCTCTCTTTCTAATCCACCAGTTCAATCATTTTAACTTTCTTTATAGATTTCATACTGTTCATTATTCTACTTTACAATCAAATATTATGATGATAGAAAGCCAGCATAACATTACAATTCAATCAACTGATAAAGACCATCGAAATTACTTTTCTCTTGCCTGGATTATAATTGACCTGGCTCACTAAAATTTCAACCAATAAAGATTAAAGAAGCCCCCTTTTGTTTTTTTATTTTGTAGTTGAATTAAGCAAAGTAGCTTAATTGTATTATTCATCAAAAACACAATACAGGCGAACTAATAACTTTTCAATTGTTGTATTATTCTAGTAAAGCTATCTTTCTAAACTTGGAAGGATCTAATCTTGAATGCCCTCTTCTTGTGACATAGTATTAGCAGGAGTGTAGGACCACTTTCGTCTAAGATCAACATCAAATTCTAGGCCATCAAGGATGCAATGCAGCTAAGCTAAATAAAGTCTAAAATGGGGACCAAAGGATCCCTATCACTTTGTACGGACTACCAACTACCATGCAAATTATCGAACACTGGCCTATGAATATCGACTAACCAATATGCCAACAGCTCATTCATTACACGAAAACAACTACACTCGTGTATGTTGCAGAAAAAATCCAAACCACCTATTACTTACAAAGCAGACGCACTGGCATTCATTTCACATATGGATGACGATATTGAATTGATTGATTTTTACATCTCATAACTAAAGCTCTTGATTTGTTACTAATGTAGTATTAAATTCTTAGGTTAAAACCCAGCGGAAATATACCACTTTCACTATCATCGCAGACTGGCAGTTAGGGATGTAAACGGGGCGGGGCAGGTGCGGGGATCGCTCCCCCACTCCCGTACCCGCTTCTTAAATTCACCTCATACCCGTCCCAATACCCGTTTAAATTAAAGCGGGGGGAGGGGCGGGTATTACCCGACAAGGGGAAGGATCCTCATCGGGTACCCATTACATATATATTTTTGAAAAAAAAAATGATGTCTTAAAGAGAATTAAAAAAAATAATCAAAAAAATTTACTAAAACAATAAACTTAAGTGAAATAGTGTGTATAGTAAAAAAAATATATATATATAATCAATAAAAAGCCTAAAATATGAAGTTATTTTAATTGTAGTAGTTATGATTTTAAAATTTAAATATATACATATATCATATCGGGACGGGTATCTATTCCCCCACCCCTACCCCGTTTCCAACTCGGGCATGAATCTTTAAACCCATACCCGCCCCCGAAAGTCTACCCCCGTACCTGCCTACGGGTACCCGAACCCGCGGGTATAATTGCCATCCCTAGTGGCAGTTAGTCTTTGTCACTTCACAAAATGCATTAGAATAAAATTTGCTTTCACCATATTAAATCGCATTGTATGGAACTTCCTTTAGTTTCAAAAATGTATCTAATCTAATAATAACTACCGTTAACATTAAATATCTAATTATAATTAGATCAAGTTTGATATTATTTTTAAATATTCAATTAAATCGAATTAAATATTAGATAATATCTACAAATTTAATACATTCAACATATCGATCTAATTATTATTTTCATTTATTTTAAATTTATAATTAAATTTTATATTATTATACATAATATATTTAATTATACATTAAAATTTTTCATTTTTTAAATTAGATAGATCTAATCCAATTCAATCCAAAAAATACTAAATTTAAAATATTAAATAAATCTAAATAAAACTAATAAATATACATAAAATACATATAAATAAAATAAAATTGAATTAATCCAACATCCAATACATGTAAAATCAAATTACAAAATCTAATCTCCAATATATAACTACATTATATATAATACCATATATTACAGTGTCATAATATACCCAACAAACCCCAAAAAAAATTCTTGCATGCAATTTAATTGATTAGCAACGATTAAACATAATTTATTAAAAAAAAATGATTAAATATAAAGCCACGGACGTGTATATATTAGAAACTTCTCATGACATTAATAAATATGTGTGTGGAGGCATTTGATCAAATAAAAACTTCTTGGAGCTCTGGCAACGAACTAGGACTTGTCTCACAAGACTCAAGTAGTTAATTTCACTAATATATTGTTATCGATCTAAAAGAACAAAATGGGGTAGTTCAGAAGTATCTAGATAGTAGAAGATTCATTTATACAGCTTTCCAAAACATACATTGTACGATATTCTCCATGAATGAGATTATAATACCAAATTGTGAATTCCTAATTAAGTCGATGATTCGAATACCAGCTGACATTTACTATCCTGCAATGCAAACTCAGGATCTCCTTACCACAGGCATGTCATGTCTACTGATAACTTAAATATATTCGAGGCTACAAAACCCCTAAAATAATCCTAACTTTTACTTTTACTGTTATATCATTTCCTTCTCTTTCCCTGCAAAGTAGAAATAAATAAATAAACACATTGCTGTTATCAACATTGAAAATCCTCCACTTCTGTCGAATTAAGAAATACGTACCGAGCTAACATAATCATCCATGGATAACTGCTTCCTCTTCTTCAATGAGCTAGGGCTGCTCTCAGTGGCCTGCCTAGACAGGCCTCGCTTAGATGGGGTCAAGTTCTGAAAATTGGAATACAATAGCACAATTAGCATCCCCAAAATACAGAAAACCAACAAAAATCATGAGTATAGAATCCATGCACAAGTTGGGTAGAGTGAACCTTAGCATGCTTCTTCTCTTTGCGTGCTTGCCGCTCCCTCTCATCATATTCTTGGTTTTCTTTCTCAACTAATCGAATCAATGTATCACACCTCCTTGCAAGCTCCTGTGTTGTGCGAGACTTGACAAACCAATCAAAACGAAACAAAGGTGAAGTGCGAAACGCTGCCTTCAACTCATCCCAGTTCCCATACCCAAGTTTGTGAATCATACAGATCTGAATTCAAGTATAAACTCAATTAAGCATTTCTTTGAAAGAGGAAAATTATAAAAATATGATACACAAACAAAATGCATTTTCAGTTCATACCATGAATCGGTCACATTCTTCATTGTACAACTTCCCCTTGTTCTGACCATATTGTATTTTCAGTTCCAACCATGGATTTTTGTAGCGATCCAGCTTCTTCCCAATAGCTTTCATAATCTCGTCTTTACGAGATATCCTAGCTTCACCTCTTTCAATATTCTTTATGATACGATCATAATCTACAAGTCATTATAAGACATTAATTCTAATTTCAAACCCCCATAAAAAGGAATGGCTAGATGATAGTCTACTACAGGGATAATGCTAAGCTCTGATATAATCAAAACCAACAATAAACTGTCAAATCACTTACCATTCAACTCCTTGTATCTGTCCTTGAAAACTTTTGCATATCGTTCAACCTCTACTTCTGTTTTTCCCTCCATTTCCAAAGCAATACTTTTTATGTCATTTCGACCATACTTCTCACAAGCCCTAATGAAAGTATTGAAATCTCTCCTACTCCAAGAAGAAAAGCCCTACACACAAATTAAGTTTAAATGCAATTTCAGCAAAAAATAAAAAAGTTTGAATGCAAAAGGCTACATGGAAACCTCATCAGAGTTACATAATCCACTTACATCTTCTAGAAGTCTTTCCTTTTCCTCAAGCTCTTCAGCAGTCAATGGATCTCCCACCTCTGAAATTCAATGTCCAGTCAGTCATTGGGGACAACAAATAAGTTAGAAAGAACAGCAGATTTAAACAAAAATAGCAAATTACCTTCGGGTTCTTCAACATCAATTGTATCTTTTATCTGATTCTTTTGATGTGTTTGCTGAAAGTGGTAAAAAAAAAGTAATTACAAAAGTTATCACTATCCCCAAATCCTCACTACACCAAGAGGAATAAAGCAAATAAGAGGCATTGTCACATTAAAACTCACCATAAGGAATCGTACTTCTTTTTCATATAGCTCGCTCAATCTTTGAGTGTTAAAAAACTGAAAATCATGCCTAGATAAAGGGAAAGAAAATTAATAAGAGTAATGCTAAATACACACTCAAATTGCACACAATGATGTGCATTAAATATTAGCAATTTATATTTTTAAGTAGAGACCATATCCCTTTTAATTGGATAGTTGAGATTAATTACACATCATTGTGAATAAAAAGCGTATAATTTGGATGTATACCCAATCTTTCAATTTTAAAAATTTTGGACCATTTCTCGATTTGTGCACCCAATCTTTCAATTAAAAACATCAATTAAAAGGAACAGGAAAAAAACACAAATATAAAAACAGATTAATTTGAAAGGTGCTTACAATTGAGGCATTCGGGGAATCCTAGGCTCTTTTGGTTTGGTAGGACCACCTTGACGCATTGTTTGCTTGAAATACTCGGACTCCGAGTAGCTAGCAAAAGGCACAAAAAATCAAAATCTCAAAATCAAACTAACTAATAGTATGATAATGAAAGATAAAACAATCAAAATTGCAAAAAAAAAAAAAAGAAAGATAGTTACTTGCGCTTCCGCTCTCTTTTTGGTGGCTCAATCCAATTGTCACTAACAATTTTTTTGAAGTCTAACTTGTTCTCATCCTAGATAAAATAGAAAGCGAAAAAAAACACATTAGTAAGAAATGAAAATTCTAAACAGAGCCATATAAAACCTAGACACAAAGGGATTCATCAAGCTATGTATACATAAGAGCAAGATCCTACCTTCTCATCATCAAAATCGTACAATTCAGCAGCTGCAAATAATAACTTAACATCATAAATTTTGAATTATATTTAACATTAATTGTTAAAGATAAAGCTGTAAAAAAATACAATTATAAATGATAAAATTAGTAAGACCAGTGAGTCACGAATTAACATACTATCGTCCATTTTAAACTTGATTGCATCCTCAGTAAATTTCTTCATCTTTGCATCAAGCTCAGCTGTTGCCTCTTCTCCTTTTGCAATAATCCTGTCTATGTCTTCATCTGTAATTGTGCTATCCTTGGAACTGAAAACCATTTCAGCACCGAACCTCACCATTTGAAGCAGCTCATCCTTGTTCACAGCTGCATCATATGGAGGAATCCTATTATTAATCTTAAGCTTTAAAAAATATTATTGAACAGCTCACCAGGAGAAATCAGAATACTAACTTTTTTGCTCTGCTAGCCGTCCCTGTTGGATAACCAAAGCATCCAGTGCAAGCTTCTTGTAAGCCCTCTCAATAACTTTCTCCTCAATAGTATACTAAAATGAATCAAAATGAATCAAAATGAGTACCTTGAAGCAAACCAACACAATTTCACTAAAATATCCATATAAATAAAGAAACCTCTGTGCAGAATCGAAACACTTGAACTTCTTTCTTTTGACCAATCCTGTGAGCACGATCCTGAGCTTGCAAATCTACTTGTGGATTCCTGCAATGAATTTCAAGCATTAGCATATGAAATGTAATGACAGCCAGGAAAGAAAGAGATAAAGGACTCGCACCAATCACTGTCATAAAGAATGACAACATCTGCTGTGGCGAGATTAATACCAAGACCTCCAGCTCGCGTTGATAGCAAAAAGACAAATTTCTCACTTCCTGGCTTGTTGAAAGCATCGATGGAAGCATCACGGTCCTCCCCACCTGTATTCCCATCAATACGACAATACAGGTATCCACGAAACATCAAGTAATCTTCCAGAATGTCCAGGAGCCTTGTCATCTAAGTTTAAAATCAGATTCAATCCCAGTTAGATTAGACACTAAAAAAGAATACACACCTGATCATGCAAATTAACAGTTGAGAAAACCATATGGACATTTCAACCAATCAAAGTAACCTACAACTGTCACTGACCTGTGAAAATATTAAGACCCTTGAATCACGCTCTTTTAGCTTTGGGAGCAACTTATCCAAGAGAACCATTTTACCTGGAGTTAAATATCAAGATTAGTGTTTACTAGCAAAACTTATTAGTTAATATCATATGAAAACTTAAGCTTACCAGCATTTGTAATGAGATGATCTCCTGTTGTGTATGGAGGGCCAGGTTCAGCACCTTGAAAAAGATACGGATGATTACAGCATTTACGCAGCTGCATTGCTATATTCAGAAGGCGCTTGCGTTCTCCACCAGCATTAACAACTTCAAGATCTTTCTGCAGTAAAGCCTTGTAGTACTGTTTCTGCATCTGTGACATGCCAACTTTAAGAATAGTCTCCTTTTTGGGGGGCAAACCTTTCTCTACATCCGACTTCAGTCTTCGAAGAAGAAATGGTCGGAGAACCTGTTTAAAAGAAAAAGACAGTCAGTATCAAACTAAAGAAAGCATATAAATATTTTGTAAGGATCTCAGTAGCAACATGCAATGAGTGCATTAAAGCTTAAAATTGAATAGTAAATGTTTTAAGGATTACCTTGTGAAGCTGTTGAACAACCTCTTGTTGGTCATTTTCACCAGAAATCTGGAACCACTCGTCAAATGTTTCAGCTGAACTAAAAATCTCAGGCAGAAGAAAGTTCAAGAGAGACCATAATTCATGAAGGTTGTTCTGCAAGCAAAAAAACAAAGCCAGTTAATCATCAGTCACAACAAGCACACATTCATTTTTATCAAGCAAATAATTAAGATCATAAGTTATACCTGAAGTGGTGTTCCTGTAATTAAAAGTCGGTAATTTGTATTATAAAGCCTCATAGTTTTCGAAAGAAGAGAATTTTCATTCTTGATTCGATGAGCTTCATCAATTATTATATAGCGCCAGCTGAACCGACGTAAGGTAGTCTTCTCCTTAATAGCCATCTCAAAACTTGTTACACATACATCAAACTTCCCAGCAACAAGCAAGTCCTCTCGGATATGTTTCTGCACAGATTATGGTAAATGTTACAGTAAGAATCTTTTCTTTTACTAATAAAACATCTCAATATTGGAGTCAGGCCAGAAAAAGAGTTACCCTTTCATCAGGATTTCCAAGAAACTTCACAGCCCGCAGAGTTGGGCAGAAACGCCGAATTTCATTCATCCAGTTTCCAAGAGTAGATTTTGGAGCAACTACCATATGAGGACCAGTAATTCCCCTAAACTCATGCAGATAGCCCATCAGAGAAATGGTCTGAAGTGTTTTACCAAGACCCTGACATAAAAGAAAAAGAACAATGAATTCAAATCTTAGTTGAAACTTAAAATAATTAATAGATAGTAAATTCTTTCTTTGGAAAAGCATAACACAAAGAAAACATCAAAGTATGGGCACTAACCATTTCATCTGCAAGGATTCCATTTATACCATTCTCATAGAGTCGTATAAGCCAGTTTAATCCAGCAAGTTGATAGTCTCTCATTTTTCCCTGTATACCTGCAAACCAAAAAAGACAACCAGTCTTTTAAAATTTAAACTACAAATTAACTGATGGGAGAAACATATCTGGAACAGCAACTAAAGTAAATACAAACAAAAAGTACAGTCAACTTGGTAATGATAAAGCGCCTACAAGAAGGTTGTGTCAAAAGCCTTGTAGTTCCTGCACCAACTAAACCATCTTCTTCTTCCTTGAGACATTCTTCATCCTCTTCCTCTTCAGTTATTTTTGATGCATGACGACCCCTAAGTCATGTATTCATTTAAAAGAATTTCAGCAAAAACTAAGTAAAAACTTTATAAAAAATAATAATAATAATTCAAAGCACACTGGCAGTGTTCATGCATTCAAAAACTTAAAACTAAAGGCAAACCACTCAATAAATACATTAATGTAGTACCACTAATAGTTCAAATACCTACAAACTAAACAAAAATCAAATGTAACTGAAACACCTTCTGCTGTCACATTTAAAAGTGGGAAAAGGAATAAAATTTTGTATTTAAAATTGTATACAATGAATAAGATAAAATAATGTTAATAAGAGATGATACAGCAAAGTAACAATTTTTCTGCACAAAAGTACAGCCTTGTTAGGATAAAACCCATAAATTATGTCATCCCAATAATCAACTAAAAATTTGAGACAATGAAAAAGCACTTCATAATTGAGACAGAAACCTTTTAGCAAAAAAATTAAGACAGAAACCAAAAAAATTGTGTCACCTCTAAATGCATAAAACTAGAGGTAGCCATAAATCACTATACAGAGTTACAAGGAGAACAACAACACATAAAAGACATAGCCTAACACGTACCTTCCCTTGGTCTTCTTTACAGAAGAAGATTGGTCACCTTTAGCAAAATGAGCAAATAACTCTGTTTGTTGGAGAAGATAATTCAAGCGTCCTTTACCCCTATTGTTCTGAAAACAGATAAACAAACTGGTAAATTTAACTGACATTAATGACTGAGCAGTTACAAGTAATGACTCCTCCAAAACTAGAGACACACCATGTCAGCTTCAATGGCAGCATTCTGAGCATCCAATATCTCCTGAACTTTTTGTTTCTTTACTTTCTGCATTTCTTTGAGTCTAGCTTTCTCACGCTTGCTAACTTCAGCATTAGTACCATCATCTCCATCCTGCATAATTCAAATTAAATTAAGTGCAAACAAACATTAAGATCAAATAACCTTGAATCAAAATTGTTGTATAATCAATAACAAATTATTGCAGCACTACTTTAAAAGCCACTGAAAAACAGACCACCAACATTACATGCTTATAAGCACTTCCAATTCTCTACTTTCGCTACATGAAACATGGCAGTATGCAACTACCATTAATTATAGCCAATGCTGAAAGACTGTCACCAAGACTGAACTAAAAAACACTTCCTTAGCTAACAATTTTATTTTAAATCAACAAAACCAGTAAGCCAAAATGCCCATTACCCAACTCTTTCTTAATTTCACAATATTTTCAAATACAAATAAGAAGCAAAGAAAACCCTAGCATGTAAAACTACCGACGCCCTAGATCCACCACAATAAGATATCGCAAACCACATAAAAGACCTCATAAACGTAGAAAATACAGCTCTACCTCTTCCTCGTCTTCGTCGCCGTTCTCAGCGGCGGCGTCGTCATCGTCGGAACCAGGAGAGATAGCCAAGGCAGGCTCATCGTCATCGGAGGCAGCAGAGCGCGTTACAGCCTCAAGTTCCTCCTCATCTTCCTCCTCGCCGTTGCTCTGCTGGTTAATCTGCTCCTCCTCCGACGAATTAGAAGAGTTAGAGAACGCTTCGTCAGAAGAGACCTGCGGTTTGGAGAGCTTCGCCATGGAATCTCTCAGATCGAGGGTTTCGTTGGTAGAGAGGGAGAAATAAAGAAAACGATTTGTAAAAGGGCACTTGGCAGTCGGGCAGTGTTGTAAATAAAATGATAAAAGGTTGTTATAAGAGAAGGGTTGAAGTATTTATAGCCGTGTGATTTGGAAAAGTAATATGCACGGTTGATTGAGCGGTTTTAGTCCAAAAATATTTAGGATTTCCCGCCAATAATAGTGAAATACTGAAATGTGGTTTCCCGCCTCTGTTAGATTGGGTTAGCCATGGCTCGAGACTAACGCCTTGGCTCGAACCAATGGTGCCACTTGTGCCGAACCAGGTGTGAGTAGGGTTGGCTATTGGCTAAAGCATGTTAGACCTAAGTAAAAGGTTCTCAAATTAGTAAATCAGAAGTTTTAAAAATATTTAAAATTACTATGTAATCCCTAAAATATTTTTTTAAGGGGCTTTTTAATTTTGCTTTTAATTAGAAAATATTTAAAATTACTATGTAATTCCTAAAATATTAATAACTGAAAATGTAATTGCTTTTGTTCTTTTCTTCTTAACACTTGAGGCATACAAGAAATGGTGGTGGGGAGCAGATTACACCTTGCAGAATTGCAACTTGCCTCATATCTTGTGGCATGAAAATTTCAATATGAATTTCATGCTTAAGTCAAATATTAGTGATAACAACTTTCTCTTAGAAAATGCAGAAATTTTGAAGCATTAACAGGCATTAGAGGAATTAAAGTCGTATCCTCTGATACGTTTGGTTGTCGCTCTGGGTTGAGTGTTGTGGTGTGAGTTTTTGTTCGTGTGGTGGCTGTCATGGCGTCTAGCAGTAATGAAGGAAGGGTAATGGGAGATGTTGTTATTCTGGAGGAAGAAGATAATGAAGTTTTACGTGTGCCAGTAGGCAGGGCTGAAGAGGTAGCGATAGACACAAGATGGTGTTTGGTGGGCAAACTACTAACTGGTCGTGTTTCGGATTTTAATGTTTTTCAGAACATGATGGCTTTTCTATGGCAACTGGGAATGGGAATGTATGTCAAGGAACTTAATCCTAATCTATTTCTTTTTCAATTCTATCATGAAGTTGATATACAAAGAGTCATCGATTGAAGCCCGTGGACTTATGATAGGAAACCATTTATCTTTACAAGATTAAAGGAGGGAGAGAACCCTAGGCTTGTGGAAATCAACCATGTTGATATGTGGGTTCAACTTCATAATTTACAATCTGGAAATATGACACTCAGTGTTGTTACGCCCCTAGGAAATTGTTGGAAGTTATTTTACCAAGAACTTAGATCTACTCACAAGTATGTTGATTTAACAACCTAAATATAAACTTATAAAACGATGGAAAATTAAACACATAAAAGTATCAGAAATCTTACATTGAGTGCAGCGGAATATATGTCTCCTCCCACTCAGATCTCTAACCCTTGATTCCTTTCTGTCGCAGAGTATAATCAAGATCTGAGCCCGATAGTCCTTCTTTGTTGTTTCTAAATTCTACATAGCCTTCCTCACTATGATTGAGGTATTACTTGATGTGTGTGGGCACTACTCTAACACTTATAGATTTCGAAACAGTGAAGGAATAGAGAGAGAGAGGGTGGCGGCTCAGAGAGAGTTTTGAGTGAGAAAATTCTGTCAGAATAATGTGTATTCAAAACTGAAGCCTTTGTCTTCTATTTATAGAAGACCACCCAGGGCTATGGTTGAATTAATTGACATTTAAAATTGAAAAATCAATGAGAAAAGGGAAGCTTAAGTGGCCGGCCTAGGCATTGTGGAAACAAGGTTTACCACTTTTCCCACTTTCCTTTTCCTACATTGATAGTTTCCTGTTTTGTCAAAAACTGCCAATTCCATTGTTCAACCACATAAATGTCAAATCTAATTATTTAATAATTAAAATTAATTATCAAATAATTTATTGTCATTTATTTTATTAATAATAAAACTAATTAAAGTTTCCTAATTAATAAATATGCCCTTCAAAATATCTATTTACTGTTTTGCCCTTAATAAGTGATAAATTCTCAAATAGACACGGTCTATCTTGAGAATTATAATTGATTAATTAAAATCAATTAAATGAGTCTTACAAGTAATATTATCTCAACTAGTGGGGGGACCATGGGTCTATATATCCGAGCTTCCAATAAGCAAATCTAGAATTTACTACTTAAATTCACTGACTTATTAATTCTTCGTTGAATCCACATATAGAACTTAGAATTGCACTCTCAGTATATAGAATGCTCTATATGTTCCACCATATAGACACATCATTAGTTATCCATTGTTATAATCCTAATGTGATCAATGATCCTCTATATGAATGATTTACACTGTAAAGGGACTTAATTACCGTAACACCCTACAATGTATTTTATCCTTAAAACACTTAACCATGTATAAATGATATTTCAACTAAGTGAAATGAGTACTCCATCATTTATCTCGTTTGGTTAAGCTCGAAGGAAATCACCCTTTGCTTACTATTCGCCAGATAGAAGCTATAGATTCCATATTTATGTTAGCGCTCCCACTCAATCGCACTACCGTGTTCCCAAAATGTACGTATCACCCTGACCCAAAAGTAGGCTTAACTAACAAATCAAAGAACACGAATAACACTCTTGAGATTGAGCCTAACCATATCAGGATTTCGATCATGTGATCTAGGATCAACTTAGTGATATTGAATTGAATAGATATTTACGGTAAGTTTTATAAATCTATTTCAAACTTCAATATCGGTCCACTCCAATGCATACTCCATGCATCCAACCTGAGCTTTACTTTAACCAATGTTCTGGAAAGAACATAGCATTTCTCCAAATGCAAGTAAACTCTGTTGTAGATTGTCATATCAGTAAAACCCAGTGTTCTGATAAATCTAGGAATCCTTTATTCACATAGTCATGTTTACTTTCCATTGTGTTGACAACACAATAAACATGATCAAGTATGTGAAAGGGGTTTGGATGAATTTATAAATCAAATAGACAAACAATTGATTAAGTGAACCAAAACATACACAAATGAATGAAAAATACTTCTGTTACTTTATTGATATTGAATAATCTGGATTACATTGAAATAGAGTTTTATTTAGGGCATAAAACCCAACAGAAACTATATTGGATCGTTTGTCGAATCGGATCCAAATAACTTTGTGGGTGTTTAGAGGGACTATTTACGTGTCCGGGTTCGGATAGATGTTATCAAACCAATCAAGCGTCGTATGAAGATTATCAATGAGGACTCTTCGTGGTACTAGGTGAATTTTAAGTAAGAGAGGCTGCCTACTTTCTGCTTCATATGCGGCATTATAGGACATTCGGAAAAGTTTTGCCCGCGGTTGTTCTTGAAGTCGCTACACCTTCATGAAAAGCCTTACAGCTTGGAATTAAAGGCATCAACACAACAAAGACATTCGACCTTTGGGGCGCAGTGGCTCCGGTCGGAAGCAGCGATACGAGATGAAGCACGACGTGAAGGCCAACCTAGCAAAGTTGATCCTCCAACGATTCTAATTCCTAGAAATTCGAAGGTAATGGGGGAATTAGTTGGCAAATTTCAAGGCTCTACAATTACTCATAATCAGCCACAAAATGAGGGATATGGTAATATCAAGGAGAATATGGAAGTAAATGGAGAAGATTCAACCTTGAATGTTACTAATAAAGGAAACTTTTTTGATTCCTCCATCACCAACGTAATTGATTCTAAAAGAAGAAGACCTGATAGCATTATGGGACACGTGGGCTCCCTGGAAAAGCAAGTTAATAATGCTATGGATGTTATGGACCATGACATTGGAGAATTTCCAAAAAATGGATCTTTGGCTGGCTCTGGTTTCCAGGCCCGCCCAGAGCCATGAGTTGCTTAAGCTGGAATTGCCGTGGGCTTGGGAACCCGCGGGCCAAACAATTCTTAGCGGACCTTGTGTTCCAAAAGAAGCTTAATTTGTTATTTCTTTGTGAGACTTTGTGTAATAAGACAAGTATGGAGTTTATTAGAGTCCATTTGGGCTTTGATAGTTGTTTTGTAGTTGAGGCCCGTGGACATAGTGGTGGTTTGGCTTTGTTATGGAATGAGTCTAGTGATGTGGCAATTCAAGGGTATTCCTTTAATCATATTGATGCTACTGTCCAATTGCAACACTGTGTTCAATGGAGATTTACAGGGGTTTATGGGGAGCCTAGAAGAGAGCTTCGGTCTAACACTTGGAATCTCTTTCGTTCTATTAAAGATGCAAGCACTCTCCCTTGGTGTCTCATGGGAGACATGAACAACTTAAGTTCTCATGATGAAAAAAGAGGAGGCAGGCCATACCCGGACCGACTCATTGATGGATTTATAGAAGCTTTGGACGAGTGCAACTTAACCGAATTGCCTCTGGTGGGTTACCCTTTTACTTGGGAGAAAGGAAGGAATGGTGATAACTGGGTTGAAGAAAGACTCGACAAGGCGTTAGTGACGCACACATGGCTGTCCTTATTTCCACAGCCGACCCTTTACAACCTGGAAGTTTCAACATCGGACCACTGCACCATTCTCTTGGTGTTTAAAGGTGTGTCTCCTCCTGGTTCTTTTAATTCTTTTCGCTTTGAAAATGCCTGGATTAGAGAGCCATTATGCAAGCAGTTAGTACAAGGGTGTTGGGAGGGTTCGGGTTCTAGCAACATCCAAGAGAAAATAAAAAGATGTGGGGAGGTGTTGGGGAAGTGGGGAAGGGATATCACTGGGGACTTCAGAAATCGCATTGATAAATGCAAGAAGCATATTAGAAACACTAAATGGGGAAGAGACCAGAGCTCAATTCATCAACACCAGGAAGCGAAAGCCAATCTTTCTGAGGTTTTGGCTCAGCGAGAAGTCTTTTGGAAACAAAGATCGAAGCAATTTTAGCTAAACTCTGGTGATAAAAATACAAAATATTTTCATTCTGTTGCAAGTACTAGGAAGAGGAATAGTGGGATTGGGCAACTTAAAGATGAAAGTGGCTGATGGGTGAATTGGGGATCGGGGTTAGAGGCAGTCATTACAAGCTATTTTAGTGATCTGTTTCATTCATCAAACATTGACTTGGGTACTATCCTAAATGGTGTTCGGCCGACTGTCTCCAGTGAACAAAATGCACAGCTTTTGATGCCTATTGCAGAGGATGAAGTCCGAAATGCATTATTCCAAATGCATCCGGAAAAATCTCCGGGACCTGACGGCATGACCCCGGCATTCTTCCAAAAGCATTGGAGCATAGTTGGTTCGGATGTGGTCAACTTTGTTCGGGATTTCTTCAATAATGGTAGCTTCCCGACTGATATTAATGATACTCACATTGTCTTAATTCCCAAGAAGAAAAACCCGTCTCAAGTGAGCGACATGAGGCCGATATTGCTTTGCAATGTTTTATATAAAATTGCCTCTAAGGTTGTGGCTAATCGAATGAAAGGAATCTTGGACTATGCTATCTCGGACACTCAGAGTGCTTTTGTTTCAGGAAGATTGATTTCAGACAATGTTATGGTGGCTTTTGAAGTTATGCACTATTTAAAGAGGAAAACAAATGGAAGAAAAGGATACATGGCTCTCAAATTGGATATGAGCAAAGCCTATGATCGTGTTGAGTGGGGTTTTTTGGAAGCCATTCTTCGTGTGATGGGATTTTGCGAACGATGGATTGGCCTCATCCTTGGCTGTGTCAATTCGGTTCGATATCATGTGATTAATAGTGGGCAGAAGATGGGTCCAATAATTCCTACTAGAGGCATCCGTCAAGGGTGCCCTTTGTCCCCATATTTGTTCATTGTGTGCGCCGAGGGTCTCTCTTCCTTGATCAAACACTTTGAAGCTCAGAAACTTATCACGGGTTGCAAGGTGGCTAGAAGTGCACCTCCTATCTCCCATTTACTCTTTGCGGACGATAGTTATGTGTATTGCCAAGCATCGGAGGAGGAAGCTAATCATGTTCTTACACTTCTTTAAATCTTTGAGAGAGCTTCGGGACAAAAAGTTAACCTCAACAAATTGTCAGCATTCTTCAGTTCAAACACAAGGGCGGATATCCGAAGCAGAATCTGTGGTTTGATGCAAGTTCAAGAAGCTGGGGTAGATAGCATGTACCTAGGTCTCCCAAGCACGGTTGGGCGAAATAAAAACGTAGTGTTGGGTTTTCTAAAAGAGAAAATGAAGAAGCGAATTAGCAGTTGGGAGGGCAAATTTTTATCCCGTGCTGGCAAGGAGGTACTTATAAAATCGGTGGTCCAATCGCTTCCTTCATATGCCATGAATGTCTTCCTTTTTCTTATTGGTACATGTAATGAACTTGAGAGAATGATGGCAAGCTTCTGGTGGAAATCAAAAAGAGCTCATAACAATGGGAGTGGCATTGTTTGGATGAATTGGGACAAAATGACAAGATCAAAAGCTGTTGGTGGAATGGGGTTCAGAAATTTGAGGGATTTCAATCTCGCTATGCTTGGAAAATAAGGGTGGAGGCTCTTATTCAGACATGATTCTCTTGTGAGCAAAGTTTTCAAGGCTAGATACTATCCACAGGGTGATTACTTGTCTGCTGAGTTGGGTTCTAATCCTAGCTTCATTTGGAGTAGTATCTTTGCTGCAAAGGATACAATTAAGCTCGGTTTAAGGAAAGGCATTGGATCTGGTTTGACTGTGCAAATAACCATCGACCCTTGGCTGCCTACTCTTGATAGAACTTCTCCTGTTCCCACTATCCCGGGACTTGAGAACTTTACGGTTAGTAGCTTGTTTCAAATTCATAGCCGCTCCTGGGATGCCGATATAGTTAACGACCTCTTTACTCCTGATGATGCTGCAACAATCCTCGGAATTCAAATAAAACAGTCGGTAGAGGGTGATTTCTGGTACTGGTTTGCGGAGAAAAATAGGCTTTATTCTGTCCGAAGTGCCTATCAATTAATACAAGATCATAAGCATCCTCCAGCTCCTTCAGAAGGCCATCTGTTTTGGAAGAAGTTGTGGTCACTCAAGGTGCCTCCTAAGACTAAAGATCTGGTGTGGAGAGCGGCTTTGAACTGCTTAGCAACCAAGGTAAATCTCTGCATCAAGAAGGTGTTGACCGATAATAAGTGTCCTATGTGTGGTGTTTTTGCCGAAACCGAGTTGCATTTACTAGTATCATGTCAATTTGCTTGGGCTTGCTGGGAGTTTTCTGGTTTTAATGCAGCTGACAGAAACTCCATTTCCCTGCTGTCATGGTGTAATTCCAATGCTACCCGAATGGATGATGAGAAGCTTTGCCGAGTTGTCATGTTGTGTTGGGCAATATGGTCAGCCAGAAACGATTTGCTATGGAAGAATCGGGTTCGAAGTGTAAAAAATGTGGTTGATTTTGCACGATCTAGTCTGGACCAGTTTTCGAAAGCTCAAGGCAAAAGCAACTTACCTTCCCTGTCGCCTCTTAAACCCGGTGATGGCTCAGATGTCTGGATTAAACCGATTGTAGGCATCAAGTTGAATGTCGATGCAGCAATTTTTGAACAAGATTTCAAGCATGGCTTCGGGTGTGTGATTAGAAATACGGAAGGTGAATTGATTTCTGTTTTTTCTGGTGCTAAGCAAGGCAAAGTTGTACCAGAAATTGCAGAAATTATGGGCATAAGAGAAGCCTTAAGTTGGTTGAAAAATCACAATTACTCCAACGGTGCTATTGAGTCCGATAGTCTGGTTTGTGTGGATGCTATTCGAAGCAATGAGAGGCTCCATTCTGGTTTCGGTTTTATTGTGGAAGAGTGCAAGTTAATTCTTCAAAGCTTGTTAAATGTTACTTTATGTTTTGTCAAACGTTCTGCGAATCGTGCCGCGCATTTTATTGCCCGACACTCTTTGTCTCTAGCTGAACGTATGTTCCCTATTAATAGTGTTCCTTTGGAGTTGTTGTCTATTCTTTTGGGCGATAGCTCTTCTTAATAAAGAACACTTTCTTTTCAAAAAAAAAAATATTAATTATGGTAACATTGGTAATACTTTTTCAATTAATTTTCTGTTTTTAAAAGGGAAATTTGATTTTATATACTTAAAAAATTAAAATTTTTCATTATTAAACCAAAAACCTAAACCCTAAAAAAACTATGCCTTTTTTTTTCAAAACTCCAAAAATACCCCCCTCACAATTCACCCATTCTCTCTCTGCATCATCTCTCTCTCTCTCTCTCTCTCTCTCTCTCTCTCTCTCTCTCTCTCTCTCTCTTACATCCCAACCGCCCACCCTCACCACCACCTCCGACCTCCATCCTCCGACCTCTGACCCTCACCACCACCTCCGACCACCCGCACCAACACCCTCGACCCAGCCCCACTCTCTCGGACCACCTAAAAGTCGCACCCCCTCAGCCCACTCTCTCTTCTTCTCTCTGAAATCACAGAAAAAAAAAAAAAAATTTCCCCCTAGGTCCGATGGTTATCGGACCCCATCGGACCCCATGGTCCAACCATCGGACCTGGGTCTCTCTTCCTCTCTCTGAAAACGCAAAAAAAAAAAATAAATAAATAAAACATATAGGTCCGATGGGTCCGATGGGTCGGACCCCATCGGACCCCATGGTCCGACCATCGGACCTGGGGGAATTTTATTTTTTATTTTTTTTGCGATTTCAGAGAGAAGAAGAGAGAGTGGGCTGAGGGGGTGCGACTTTTGGGTGGTCCGAGAGAGTGGGGCTGGGTCGAGGGTGTTGGTGCGGGTGGTCGGAGGTGGTGGTGAGGGTCGGAGGTCGGAGGATGGAGGTCGGAGGTGGTGGTGAGGGTAGGCGGTTGGGATGTGAGATAGAGAGAGAGAGAGATGATGATGCAGAGAGAGAATGGGTGAATTGTGAGGGGGGTATTTTTGGGGTTTTGAAAAAAAAGGCATAGTTTTTTTAGGGTCTAGGTTTTTGGTTTAATAATAAATTTTTTTAATTTTTTAAGTATATAAAATCAAAATTCCCTTTTAAAATTGCAAAAGTAAAAAAAAAAATTAAAAACATATTTTATAAAATTGTTTTCACTTTTTAATTTTTTAATCCACCAACCCGACTCTGTCACTAGTTCGGGTCTATTTTTTTGGACTCAAAACTGACGAATTTAAAATCCGCGAACCTAAAATCCGATCAATCCACTCGTTGTTCAGCCCTACTAGAGAGTTCCAAAACCTTTTAGCATTCTATCTAGTCATAAGCTTGTCTAAAAATCAAAATTAGTTTTATTATTTAAAAATTACAAAAGCAAGAACAAATTTACTAGTAATCTACGTATGTCATAAACTTAAAAATAATATATATATATATATTTTTTTTTTGATAAGATAAGTTAGATAACATTCATACTTTTACAATAAAATTTAAGAATTAAGAGAGATTTTTTTCATTCTTTTACCTAAGTACTCTCTAAAATACTATTTTGATTATAAAAATTGAAAACAACTTAAAAATAATTACTCAAGGTGATTTAGAAGCAAATTATGTCCTTGCCATGTGGAGGCTCCTTACCTCGACAAACACTATAAAATAAAGGGGTTTTTTCAATATTATACTTAAAATTGATTTTATTTATAAAAATACCTTTAGAAAAATTATTTGCACAAATACCGATATGCCACATCAGCATAAATACCGAAATATAAAATAATTACCGAAAATGGAAAAAAAAAAATGGAAAATCTCGCTTCCTGAAGTTTCAGTGTTTTGCAAATTTTTAAAAAAGCAACCTTTTGGTTGCTTTTGCTATAAATAATATATCAATTAGTTACCTTTTTATTAAAAAAAATTAATTCAAGATATTTTTTTCTCATACACATTTGGTTGCTTATTTTGTTCAGGCAACTTAAAATGAATACATATAATAATTTTTATATTGTAACTAATTTTATTATGTTTAAGATACTATTTGGTAACTTTATAAGTTTTTGTATTAACATATTAAATTTTTTTTATTAAATAAATTTATTATTAGTATACTATATCGTAACTTTTAAATACAAAGTAACAGAAGACTTTATTAAGTTATGATGTTACTTGATATGTTAAAGTTTATTAAATTTAATATTTTATTACTATTTGTTACAAAATATAAAAAAGGAATAAAAAAAAATTCTTTTAATACAAATCGTCTATTTTCGGAGTCAGTAAAAAGTAAGAGAGATATCTAAATGTTAGAGGAAAAAAAAATTAAGAGAAATAATAAATTAAGAGAAAAAAATAAAAAAACTAATAATAAATGAAGAAGATAATAATGTCAGAAAAAGAAATGGTAAACAAAAAGAAAAAGAAAAAAAGAAGATAGATATTGGAGGAGACTTATAATTTTTTTTTAGATTTTAAGTTATAGTGTGTTATTTTGTTGTTTAAGAAACCTTAGTCTAACTTTTAATTTTAGTCATTTTTTTGTAGCAGAAAAATATATGTTTCTAACATGTCAAATGATCACCTTAAAAAAAAAGATTATAATAGTGTAATTTTTGTGTCCAAATGATAAATTGTGAGGTTGAAAAAACTTTTGAAATAATAATAAAAAAAAAGAAATAAGAAATAAAGAAAGTGAGAATGATTACAATTTGTGTCGTTTATTCACATAATTTTTCTTTTTTAAAAAAAAAACTTATTGTATATCAACTAGGAGAGTAAATAAATTAATGTAAAAGAAAAACATATGGTTTATTTTTAATTTTAGTAGGCGTGTAGCGATATTTAAAAGAATAAAATGGTCTAAGATAATGTCATAAATAATTTACAATTCACGTTGATAAATGCAATTATTTCTTTCTAAAACTATTAATTAGATAAAAAAAAAGAATGTAAAAAAAAAAGAATAGAATGTAAAAAAAAATTGATCAACCTATTTATTTTCAAAAAATAAGATTGTTAATAAAAAAAAAAAAAAAAAAAAAAAAAGCTACAATGATGTGTCTAGAAAAAGAAAAAGAAAAAAAAAAAAGAAGAAAAAGAAGAAGCTAGCGTCTAGGCCGAACTTAGGAGAGAGAACCAATAAATATGTATTGGTATACCTCTCAAAAAGAATTACCTGAATTTTAAGTATTAAAATAACTAAGGGCAAATTCTTAAATAATTTAATAATAATAGTTATTGGTGCAAATATTTCTAAAATAAAATCACAAATGTCTAATAGCTTTATATTGAAACTCTTAGAGCATGTTTGGTATTGTTTTTTATTTTTTGTTTTCAAAAAATTATTTTTAGAAATGAGAACAAAAAATAGGTGCCGTTTGGTAACACTTTTATTTTCTAATTTTATAATTACAAAATGAAAGTAAAATTTTTGTTTTTAAAAATTTTGCTTTTGAAAAACAAAAATGCGTTCTGTAACCACTTTTATTTTTCAATTTTAAAAACAGAAAATAAAAGTGTGTTCTGTAAAGTTCATTTTCATTTTCATTTTTTGATTTTATTTACGTTGGGTCTAGGTCCGGGGTCGGATTTGGGTTCAAGTCAGAGGCCGGATTCAGCGCCAGGACCGTGGGGGGATTTGGGTCCGGGTCATGATCGAAGTTCAAGATATTGATTAAGAAAAAAAACTGTTTAAAAAAATATTGAAAGTGATTTTTTTTTGTTTTTAAAATTTTGATTATCAATTAAAAAATTGAAAAATAAAAACAGTTTTATAGAACATGTTTTTGAAAAATATTTTGTGAAAATTACATGAAATATGGGATTTCATAACAAAGTTAGAAAAATATGGCATTTTTAAGTTTGCCACTCTTCTATGACATTTTTTTACATTTAAGATTTTTTATGGTATTTGATATGCCATATTTTTATAAATTTATTATCCAATCCCATATTTTATGTTTTTGTTTTTAGCTTAATTAGTTTTATTTATTTTTTAATTTATTTTACACTTACATTTTAGGGTTTCTTTTTATTTGAAAAATTTACACCAAATATTACATTTTTTTTCAAACATTACATTTTTAATTTGACAAGAACATTTTATTTTTATACTTTTATTATTTTTTTTTTCTTTTTTACTTATTGAAACTTCAAAAAGTTTTTTTTTTTTGTCTTTTTTATATATTTTTTAGTCAATTTTGGCTCTCTTTTTTCTTTTCAACTTTTAAGTCAGTTGCTACTTTTTTTTTTCTTTCTTTCGCTTATCTCTCTCTATTGTTTTTTTTTAATTTTTTTTCTCAACCTAATTTTTTTTCTCTTAATATATATAATAAGTGTACATTTTTTTATTTCATTTTTTTTTACAAAAATTAAACTTGTTTTTTTTATTTAAACTACTATTTGTTTTTTCTTTTTGTTAAAAACTAATTATTCCATTAAAAACAGCAGAAAAAAAAAACCAGTTTCATCAACATCATCCTGTAAAAAAAACAATATAAAAAATCATAATCTAAAAAGAATCTAAACTTTAAAAACTAGTTTCATCAACATTGAAAGAAACTAATAATTTCATTTAAAGAATACAAAAAATAGTTTCATCAACAAGATAATGAAAAAAATTACAATCTAAAGACGATACTAACTTTAAAAACCAGTTTCATCAATATTAAAAGAAACGAATTATTTCATTAAAAGAGGCAAAAAAAAAAAATAGTTTCATCAATAACATAATAAAAAATACACAATGCCTAATAACTAAACTTTTACAAATAAACGATACTAAATTTAAAAACCAGTTTCGAACATATAAATTTTATATCAATACCTAATAATCAAACTTCTAACTTCATTCTTTATTTTGGCATTTAATTTTTTATTTGCTTGCTCAAAAATTAGAGTTAATTTAAACATACAATATGCAGCAAATATAACAAAGAGAATCATAAATTAAAATGAAAGAGAAAAAAAAAGAAACAAAGAAAATTAAAGAGACTAAAGTGCAATAAAAACCATAAAAGAATAACAAAAAAAAAAAAAACAGTGGAATGTGAGAAACCAGTTAGTAAAACAACCAAAATAAAAACAAACAAATAAAAACCAGTTTCTTGAAATAAATTAATAAAAAATTGAATAAAATTCAATTATGAACAACAATAAAAAAAAATAGTTATAAAAACTAGTTACTTAAAAAAACCAGTTATGAAAATAATAAAATAATATGTGTGTCGAAGCGATTAATTAAAATAAAATAAAAATTGTTGTTCAAATATCATACAATAAGAAAACTGGTTTTATACAAACTAAAAAATATATAATAATATCATAAAAATTGAGCAACCCTATTAAAGAATAGTTAAAATCTGTGAAACCAGTTTCGACATGTGAAACCAGTTTTGACGTTATAAAAAATCATAACAAAATACAAATGTTAATAATAAAGTTAATTGAAACCAGTTTCATCAGACAATCAAATAAAACCATACACACACAAATATACAAAAAAAAAAAAATACTAATTACAAATATAATCAAAACAACACATAATGCCTACCAATAATTTAATAACAAAATATAAATGTAAGTTTCCAACCTAGAAAAAAAATAATAAAAAAGTAACTTGAAAAAAATTCTAATAACATAATGAAACTATTTTTTTTATTCTTTTAATGAAATTAATAGTTTCTTTCAATGTTGATGAAACTGATTTTTAAAGTTTATATTATCTTTAGATTATAATTTTTTATATTGTTTTTTCTTCAGGATGATGTTGATGAAACTGGTTTTTTTTTTTTTTTTTTTTTTTTCTGCTTTTAATGAAATAATTAGTTTTTAACAAAAAAAACAAAGAAAAAAAATAGTAGTTTAAATAAAAAAAAAACAAGTTTAATTTCTGTAAAATAAAATAATATCTATAGTTGAGATCATTTTTTATTTATTTTAGTATTTTATTTTTTTAAAAAAGAAATAATAAATAAAAAGAAACACAAATTTAAAGTTTTTTATGGCATTCCTCAAGACTTTTTCCCATATTTGTAAGTTTTTTTAAAAAATGCCATATTTAGTGTAATTAAGTTTTTATGCCATATATATATCAAAACTTATCTTTATTTTCCCATATTTTTGTAAATAGCCCAAATATTTTCACTTTTTCAATTTTAAAAACAGAAAACTGATTAAAAAAGTGTTACCAAACGGCACCTGAAGTTTTTAAAAACAAGTCATGTTTGGTTAGTGTTTTTTAAAAACAATATTGACCAAAAGTGAATTGGTTTTTAAAACAGAAAACAACATTTTGTTGTTTTCAAAATTCTGGTTTTTTGTAACTTTGTTTTTTGAAACTCTTAGAGCATGTTTGGTATTGTTTTCTATTTTTTGTTTTCAAAAAATTGTTTTTAGAAATGAGAACAAAAAAAAGTTTTTGAAGTTTTTAAAAACAAGTCATGTTTGGTTAGTGTTTTTTAAAAACAATATTGACCAAAAGTGAATTGGTTTTTAAAACAGAAAACAACATTTTGTTGTTTTCAAAATTCTGGTTTTTTGTAATTTTGTTTTTTGAGACTCTTAGAGCATGTTTGGTATTGTTTTCTATTTTTTGTTTTCAAAAAATTGTTTTTAGAAATGAGAACAAAAAATAGTTTTTGAAGTTTTTAAAAACAAGTCATGTTTGGTTAGTGTTTTTTAAAAACAATATTGATCAAAAGTGAATTGGTTTTTAAAACAAAAAACAACATTTTGTTGTTTTTAAAATTCTTGTTTTTTGTAACTTTGGTATTGTTCGGTAATAATTATATAATCAATTTTTTGATTAATTAATCAAAAACTGTGAACAAATTACAAGATTTTGTTAAGTGAAATTTAAAAAAGTAAAAAACAAAAAGGTTACCGAACAAGCCTTTTGTTTTTTGAAAACTGTTTTTAAAAAATAAAGTCAAACAAACCAAATTGTTTTTAAAAAATAATTTTATATTTTTAAAAATAAAAAACAGTTTTTTTAGTTATGATGCCAAATATGAACTTAAGTTTTGGTGTTTTTTTTTATTTTTTTATAAATTGTGATTTGTGACTCAAATAAAACAAAATATATTTAAAAAGAAATTGTGACTGTTTCTTAGTTTCTTTTTTGGAACCCTTGAAAACGAAGAAGCATATTCCTCATAGCATATACTTGACCCAAAAAAGTGCAGGTAATGTTTATGATGTGCATTGTTGAAAATAAATGACTGAATATATTTTTTTATTTAAATTAATTTATAATGTAAATACTTAAATTTAACTTTCAATTATAAATAAATAATTTAATTTTTAGAAGTAAGAATATACGTTACCGTCAAATCATATTATCATTTTCTTATTAATATATTTAAATTATTTTTTTAAAAGAAATAAAAAATTTAATAACATAAAATAATTAAAATTGTCACTTGACAATTTATTTAACAGATAATCATAAAAGTTTTAAAAATATAATTTAATTACTATTATTTAAAAATTAAACTTAAATATTTATTTATAATTAACAGTTAAATTTAAATATTTATGATGTAAATTATTATTTTTTATTTATAAATAATATATATGTATTTTTTTTAAAAATTATTATTATAAATAATAATTGAAAAAGGAATTGGGTAGGAAATAGCGTTCATCCATCATCTTTAAAAGAAAGAAAACAACCAAAAGTGGGACCCATATAATCTTATGATCTAATTCCAAATAAATGCTCCACCTCAGCTCGTGATAACCCGACACGTCAGGAATAACAACCACTTTCCGAAAATACCCATAAACAACAAACAATTAATACCTGACAATATCCAGGGTAATTTAGTCAATTCAAATGAACCGAACGACTAGTATATTTGTTTTTTTCACGTTTTCGTCTCACTTTCTCTAATCTATATCTTCTAAGCCCATCCATACTTATTTGAAGCTTTTCCTTCTTTCGTCTTCTTCTTATTTTTCATTTATTTATTCATTTTTTTTTTCAAACGATTCTTCATAATCGACTCACCGAGCTCAGGAATCGGACCTTAAACCCCATCAAAACGAGGTAGTACAGGGAAGAATTCGAAGAAGCTCTGGAGTCATCGCGCAATTTGGGTCATCTTGGTACAGTTATATTACATTTATTGCTAATTCAGCCCTATTTTCATCAATTAGGTTTCTCTTTGACTGAATTTTTGTTTTTGTTGGTGGAGCAGAGTATGGAAAGAAGTAGATGGCTTATATTGGTGATATTTACATGTTTATTTGTTTTTTCAGAAGGAAGAGGTAATTTTTGGGTAGAATTTCATTACTGTTTATTTTTTTCTTTTAACGATGTAAAAAGCTTTATAAGAAGTGCTTATATCTACTGTATATGTATAAATTTAATATAGTTTTTAGTTTGGTGAACAATGTTTCCTGACTTCTATCCTGGATTACTCGAATGGGTTGTGATTGTTTTCTCTATTCTGCATTTACCTGTGGAATTTCATTTTTTTAGTTGAACTTATTTATTAGGGATTTTTAAAAAGTTGGGTTTAGATTATTGGTATTTCCAGTATTATTGGAGGAACTTATACTCGATCATTTTGATATTGCTGGGTAGGTGAAGAAAATGTTGAGGTTTTGCTTTATCTGATTGCTTTTCTTACTTTTGTACTGTTTTTTTTACAAAACATTTACACCCACTATGGGTATCTTTGAGTTCGAGTAATCTATATATTACTGGTTTAGCTTAGTCTTTTTAGTTTGTTGTGATTCGTTTTATAACAAAGATTTTATGTTTGAATTGCAGAATTCAAGGTCAAGCATACGCATCATACTCCAGTCTATAATCATACCCTTACTACTATATTAGTGCATTATGCTTCTGCGGTAACTTTTTGTTCTTCTTTCTTTAAGTTAATTGTTTTCCAATGCATCTGGGGGGTTTAGTTTCCAAATTGAGTGTCCTTAAATACATACTCCCTATCATTCACCTTTTAAATTGCCATACTTGACGTCGATAGAAGCAGCGCCATGGAGTTTTTTAAAATGTTGTTTCAACTTTCAAGTAACATAGAAATAAGGTTTCTGACGTAGTCGGTTACTTTATGCTGCTTTAGAATTATCATGTCATTTATCATGGGTAGGACAACTCCATTGATGGTCTGCTTGTATTTTTGTAAGCTTACAAGACAAGAGTCAAAATGCAAAATGTGATAAGTCATTCTGGTTTAGTTGCTGGGTTCATTCGAAACTAGGCGTGCTTGATATTTGGTTTGAAGAATTTTAGTTTGATTTAGCAGGTCATCAATTCTATCAGATTTTAATGACTAAGAACATGCTTTGTTCTTACAGGTGTATGTTTCCGATCTGACAGAACTTTTTTCTTGGACTTGCGAAAGATGTGATGGGGTAACTGAGGTACTTGGATTTATAGTAACTTTTTTTTTTTTGCTTATATGTAAGGTAGTGAAATGTAAGGTTAATACTTCTCTCATCCTTAGCTTGAAGAGGGTGCCAAAACATGTCTTATTCCAAATTTGTTTGTCTAATTGTCATTCCACTGAAAACAGGGATTTCAAATGATTGAACTGGTTGTTGACATCCAGAACTGCTTACAGGTGTGTTATTGCTGACTTAAACTTTTTTGTTTCTTTTGATAAGAAGGCTTACCTGGTTTAATGCTGTACTGTACTTAGAGTACTTTTATCTGTTAAAAAACACTCTCACACTTCATGCTCTGATATGTGTTATGATTATCTTCTACAGGCGTTCGTTGGAGTGGCAGAAGATCTTAACTCTATCGTAATTGCATTCAGAGGAACTCAGGAGAACAGGTAGTTTTATATGCTGCAAATACAAATTCCATTCCTTCTGAGCTACGCCTTTGAAGGAGAGTGGGAGACATACTGATATCTGTTACAATATTGGAAATAGAATTTCAGGGATTGTAGATTAGAAATGATGTGTTGTTACTTGTGAGAACATCTCCATTGCAGTGCTAAATCTGTGTTGTATGGAGGCATTTAAAAAAACAAAAAATATTCCAATCCCAAGCTAAAACTTGTGGTAAAACTGGCATAAGCTAAAAGTTGTATCTAATTTTGCACGAAGGATGGATGTGCCAATTTTTTTTTACAACAAGTAAATGTTTTCTGAAGTACTATACTGCCATTAAAATATATTTTTAATGTATACTCATTTACTAATATGATGTTCTTAATAATAATATTTGCTTACTTTTTGAATCAAATTTAGTATTGTATTTGACACTTGTAGCACATGCATTGGAGATGGTCTTATGTTGGTAGCAATAGTGTTATACCTTCTGAATATAACGGTTGTAAGAATCATTTTGGTTCTGTTGTCTCTTGTTCAATGAATGCATAGATAGCTTGATTTCTCATTGAGATTAATAGAAATATGATATGTATGAAAATAAGTAAATATTTTTAATAAGTTTGGTTTTGAATCTCATCTTAGCTTGTGTTTGGTTTATTGGTTGACTGTGTATTACAGCATACAGAATTGGATTGAAGACTTATTTTGGAAACAGCTTGATATTGATTACCCCGGCATGCCTGATGCAATGGTGTGGTTTACATGAAATTTCTCATGTTTTTAAGTTTTTCCTGGACTTAATGGTGCATTAATTCATAGTCTCATTGTTTTAGGTGCACCATGGATTTTATCATGCTTACCACAATACAAGCATACGGCCTGCAATCCTAAATGCCGTTAAAAGAGCACAGGATTATTATGGAGATATTAATATTTATGTAACTGGGCATTCAATGGGAGGAGCCATGGCTGCCTTTTGTGGACTTGATCTAATAGTATGATGACTTATCTTTGTCTACAATCATTAGAGCTATGTTCCAGCATTTTTGTACATCTGGAACTTTTTGGTTTATGCTAATTTTCTGATGAATGAATTCCTTTATTATCAGGTCAATTGTAAAGCTCAGAAGGTCCAGGTTACCACATTTGGACAACCTCGCATTGGGAATGCAGTTTTTGCTACATACTACAGTAAATTTTTACCAAACACAATACGAGTGACAAATGGACATGATATTGTGCCTCATTTACCTCCTTACTATTATTATTTCCCCCAGAAAACCTACCATCACTATCCAACAGAGGTAATGGTTTGTCTTGAGAAGTAAAGTTTGTCTATGCAGTGCATTTGCAGCATGGTGGTTAGTTGGTGAATTAGGTCTTGGTAGCGCAGTTTTAAATTCTCTAATGTGTTTATTAACATGCAGAACAAATACTTCTACAACATCATTATAGAAAATGTCTAGTATTTATGCATCACACTAGTGCTCATCAATAACAGCCTTTTTATCATTATGATGAGAAAGCTCTTTTCTTCTAGGCCAGAAATAGTACACTTTTATTTAATGACGTATTTAATTGTGTTTAGGTGTGGCTTCATAACGTTGGACTGGAAAGTCTTATTTATCCAGTTGAGAAAGTCTGTGATAGTTCTGGAGAAGACCCAACCTGTAGCAGGTAAACTTCTCTACTTCTTTATATATTTTTCTTTTTTTCTTTCTATTAGTATTAGTTGGTAGACTCCACAAATTTTATGCAATGGTTTCTAATTCAGATCTGAAGTTTCAAATTATACCCAACATCTTTACATCTTTCAATATTGGGATTTGCTAGAGAAAAAAACCAAACTTGAATATAAGTTCACATAACAATTTTATCTGAAAACATGCTTCAATTTTATGGGAACCTGTACAGGTCAGTTAGCGGGAACAGTGTCATAGACCATGTGAATTATTTTGGTGTCGATTTAAAGGGCTCGGCATGGCGATCCTGTAGAATTGTGATGGATCATGGTTTGGTAGACTATGGCAGAACAGATGCTGAAGGAAATTTTGTTGTGTCCAGAGAACCTGCAACTCCTCTGATCAAACTGAATACACTGTCGGCTGCTGGAGACAACCATGTTTAAAGTTAATGATCTGGTTGGTGATTGATTTCTCTCTTCTGATGCCGAAGACTCATGAGAGGTTGGTTATGGGTTTATCCTTGTTAAGTTTTCTAACGTGTGGGGGCAGAAGGGAATTTGTATATATAATCGTGTTTGTACATCTTTGTTATGCCACTTGGGGAGTGAGTGACTGCTAGTATTATTTGACGATTAAATTCAATGATGTATGGTATTTAACTACGTACATAAATTGTAAATAATTAATTGTTTGTTATAAACAGTTTGATCATCAATTATAACAAGCACACACATGGGGTAATTGCTCTTAGCTAGTTTCACAAATGTGATGCGAGTTTGGCCTTCTCTTTTCTTTTCTTCATGACAAAGCACAAGACTATGAAATACTAAGTGTTGTAAATTACAAGTTTTTTATAATATGGTCATGTATTGGATAAATTCATAAAGTTTCATCTTAACAATGAGCCCATTGAAGACTTTCCAACTACTACAATAAGATTGTAAATGGCTAATGGAATAAATTCTGCACTTTCATTTTGACAATTGTTTTTAGGAAAATCGACTCTTTAAAGATCATTATTATATATACAACATTGTCTAACGCAGGAATTATCATCATTCTCATAATTGTCAAAATTTTATCAATTGAGTTGAGATGGTCATTTTATTTTTTTGAAAGACAACAATTTTCATGTGAAAGTTAAAATGGATTACGACCAATAGGTTAAGCATACAGACTAGCACAAATCTCGAATACAAGTAATACACATCAACACAATACAATAAAAATTCAAACATGAATACTGATGAAAAAAATCACGTCTAAACAACAACACAAACCACTAGTGAGCTGTCATTAGAAGAACACGATTAGGCAACGGTTATTTTTTTTTTTTATTTATTTAAGCGTTTATATATTACAACCATGCATAATTTGAGACTCGAACTCAAGTCCTCCAACACACACGCACCCTCCTATGATCACTTAAGTGTGCCTCAAGTGGTTGATTAGGCAACAACCAACTGAAAGTGAATTTACAACCATATTACCCTAAAGGAAAGATAGTCACCCAAAATTGGCAAATAGCCATAATCCTGAAGAGAAGGGTGTCAAAGCACCATTATCAAATAAACAACGGAAAAAATTAAAAAACAAAAAGATAACAACGAAAAGGAAAAAAAAACCAACAAAACACTATTCCTCCCTAACAGATACGTGTCAAAATGAACGATTCAATTGTTCTACAAGAAGCTAGGATTTTTGCGAGGAACTTTATTATTATAATTTTTTTTTTGTCTGCTTTAAATAAATTATAGTTACTCTTAGTAAATTTATTTAATTTTATGATAATATTTGTTATTAAAATATTTGTAGGGGCATTAGGGAGGCTTTGAGTTGGTTGAAGGACAAGCCATACCAACATGTTTGTGTGGAGAGTGATAGCTTAGTTACTGTACAAGCTATCCATAGTCCGATAGAGATGTTTTCGGGTTTTGGTTTAATTGTGAAAGATTGTAAGTCTTTGTTAGACTCTATGAATAATGTTTCGTTACGGTTTGTTAAACGTTCTGCTAATCGAGCTGCACATGTTATGACACGTCAGTCTCGGTTGTTTGCTGATCGTATGTTCACGAGGGATGATGTTCCTTCGGAACTTGAAATTGTAGTTTTGAGCGATTGCTCTTGAGTTAATGAAGTTGATTACTTATTAAAAAAAATATATTTGTAGGGGGTTATTTGTAATTTTAGCGTATGATTATATATAGATTATGAAATAATTAAAAAATATATTAACTTTTTTCAGTGGGGCTACAGTCCCATAAAGGCAAGTTCAATAAGAATAGTTTAGGAGATTGTTTGACAGTGGGTGAGGTGGAGGAGAGAGTGAAAATTATGTGAAATTAAATATTCATCATATTTTATGTTAAACTACGATATCACTAACAATTTTTCATTTTTTCTTTAAGAAAAATACTTTTACTGATTAGAAATGTGAAGTGAGTCCCTTGTAGCAATGATATTGGTAGCTTCCATTAAACTTGCTTTTTTTTTTTTTTTTTTTTTTTTTTTGAAAAAAAGCGTACTTATATTAGATTAGAAACGGTTAGACCTCGCGGTCATTACAAAATATAATATCAGGCATAGAGGAAATTGGCACAGAGCCAAACCTCTGATGGGAAAATGCCCAATTAGCCACATTATGGGCCATCAAATTACACTGTCTACGAACAAATTGAAAAGTACAACCAATAAAAGAGGTGGAGGTATTTTTACAAAAAGAGACATAGTTATCAAGCTCCCAACAGGACTCCTTCCCATTGAGAGCGTTGATCACCACCCACGAATCACTCTCCACAATAAGGAACTCAATACCACGAGCTTTAGCCTCCTCTATAGCCAAACAGCAAGCCGCCGCTTCCCCACAGAGAGCATTAGAAAAATCCAGTCTTTTTGTAGAAACCCAGATCACCTTGCCGACGTGATCCCTTGCAACCACTGCAGCGCACATGCTATCCATCCCCACTCTAACGTCGCAGTTGAGCTTCAACCAATCCTGTGGGGGTGGACACCAAGATTCCGTCAAGCACCGGGTTGGACAAGGGAGCAAGTAAGCATGATGATCTGCAAAAGAAAAACGAACAGAGTCTATACATTTAAAGATATCCACCGGACTATTATTATGTACCTTTTCATTCCGAGTCCGCCAGATTGTGTCAATGATGATCGAAGCATATAAAAAGGTCTCCTGCTCGTTAATTCCTTTGTTTTTGAGATCCCATAAGAACTTAACCCAATCCCACATTCTTATACCAGCGTCACATATAGGGAAGATACCCCAAGGAGATGACCGCCATAGGTGAAAGGCAACATTACAAGAGAGAAATAAATGCTCCATAGTTTCACTTTCTGTTCCGCACAGGGGGCAACTCTCATCCTCAATAGGAAACCTTCTACCTAGCACGGATCGAACTGGGAGAGCCTTGGACAGAATACACCACCAAAGGACCTTGAGTCTCTCTGGAATTTTACTATTCCAAAGCTTGTTCCACATAGAGGGAGCAACCTCTCTAGGGCTCGAACTATCCACAGTCTGGGCCAAATAGGCTGATTTGCAGGAGAACCGACCATTACTTTCCAAGGTCCAGAACCAGCTATCCTTGCCTCGTCCAGCAGGAATACCCTCACTCAGGATAGCAGAGATCGTTTCTTGATTAAACAAACTGTGGAGCTTTTGGATATTCCATCCACCATTCAGTAACAGGAGCTCGGCTACCTTGGTTTCTCTACTCATTACCCGCCCACTAGAATGGGGAGTGAATCCCTTTAGATGCGCAATCCAAGAGTCCAACCAAATGTTGGTATCCTGGCCATCTGCCACACGCTTACAAGCCCCTTTACGAATGACGTCTCTTGATTTAGTTACATTCTTCCAAAACCACGAGTCCGAGGCTTTCGGAACACAATCTAGAAAGGACTTTCCTTTAAGGTATTTGGCCTCAAGGATACGGCAGCATAAAGACTGGTTCCCTGTCAGAAGATTCCACCCCCACTTAGCGAGGAAAGCTTGGTTCATTTCTTTGGATTTTCGGAAGCCCAAACCCCCTAGGGATTTGGGGAGGCAGAGTTTGTCCCAGGCTTTTAGGTGAATTCCTTTGTTACCCTTCTCAGAACCCCACCAGAAATCGCGCACCAATCCATCAATCTTCCTGGCAAGTCTATTAGAAAGTTTGGTAGTTTGCATAGCATACAGAGGAAGAGCTAGACCCACAGACTTGATAAGAGTTGCACGCCCCGCTTTAGATAGAGTTTTTGCTTTCCAACCATGCAATTTAGTCGTCAGGTTATCCAGAATAAAGTTAAAATCTGCATCCTTTTGTTTTGATCTGAAAAGAGGAAGCCCCAAATAATTAACATTACCCTCTGGCGATCCTAAACCCAACATCTCCCTTATCCTCTGCTTCATGTTATTAGGAGTATTCTTACTAAAGAAAATTGAGCTCTTCATTTTATTCACTTTTTGTCCCGACCAAGAGCAGAATTTCTCCAGACAATCCCAGTAACCCTTGGCCTCCTCCGCGTTTGCTTTCCCGACTAGAATGAGATCATCGGCAAAGAAAATATGAGAAAGAAGAGGGCCCCCCCTACTCAGCCTGATCCCCTTAATGATCCCCAAATTTTGGGCATTTTCCAGAATCCTAGATAGTATTTCAGCCGCCCAGATAAAAAGATAGGGAGATAAGGGGTCACCTTGCCGGAGGCCGCAAGAGGGAAAAATCTTACCAACAGGTCCCCCATTAAGACAAATATTGAGGGAGGTAGTAGAAATACACTGAGAGATCCAATTCCGAAACTCGTGGGGAACATTAAAACAGGACAACACATGATCTAGGAAGCCCCAACTCAACCTATCATAAGCTTTCATTAGATCAATCTTTATAGCAAACAATCCCTCTCTGCCTTTTTTCCTATTGAACGAGTGGATTATTTCCTGAGCAATCACGTTATTATCCTGAATATTCCTTCCAGGAACGAACGCAGCTTGGGTAGGGCAGATAATCTTCGGTAATAGTGGTTTGATCCGATTGGCAATGATCTTAGAAATAACCTTATACACCACATTGCAGAGAGATATTGGGCGGAAATGATTAGGTCTCTTCGGATTTTGAATTTTGGGGATCAGGACAATGTTAGTAGTATTGACTCCTTTATGCATACGCCCTGTTTGAAAAAAATCCACAACCGCTTCGCAGAAGTCAGACCCAACAGAATCCCAGTAGTGTTTAAAGAAAAGAACAGACATACCATCAGGACCCGGGGCCTTGTTACTACTCATAGCAAACAGAGTAGTTCGAATTTCCTCAAGAGAGGGTCTTCTAATAAGATCGGCTTGGTCTTCCGAAGACAAACAGTCCCGGACTAAATCGTTGCAATTAAGAGCAATGCCATTGTCCGTTCTAGTGAAGATGCCTTGGAAGAACTCCATGAATTCATTCCCAATAAGCTCCCTTTTGGAAATCCACACATTGTCTTTATTGAGGATGCTGTCAATGGCATTCCTCCTACCTTTTATGGCAGCAGAGAGGAAGAAATTTTTTGAACATTTGTCCCCTTCCTTCAGCCAAGAGACCCTGGATCTTTGTTTCCAATACACCTCTTTCCTCACACGGGCTTCATTAAGGGTAGCGCGCAAATTCCTTTCAGTCTCCCACTGTCGAGATCCCACTGGCAAACTCTGAATGAGATCAAGCCTTCTTTCCAGATCACTAATGAGGGTATCCAGTTTACCAAACTGGGACCTATTCCAATGCATAAGAGCGACCCGAGTAGCCCCAATTTTCTTGAAGACCCTAGCAGGGGCCCAAGGGAAATCCACCGATTTCCACGCAGAATCAACCACCAAATTGCTACGCACATCCCTAGTCCAGGCTTCCTCAAACTTAAAGCTTCTTCGGGTCTTCTCCCCCAGACCATCAGAGAACAGACACAGCGGTCGGTGATCCGAGTTGGATGTTTGGAAGGAGCAGAGAACAGCCTTCGGAAAAAGACGCATCCAATCACCATTAATTAGACCCTTGTCTAGCGCAGACTTAACATGGTTGGACCCAGAACGATGGTTGTCCCAAGTCAACCTCTCACCCTGGATAGGCATATTAATGAGACCCCTGGCATTAACCAAACTTGAGATAACCGGGACAAACTGATCTCTGCCTTTAGACCCTTCACGCTCAGAGTCGCTTAGAACAAAGTTTGTGTCACCCAAGATAAGCCACGGGCCTCCAAACCTATCCCCAGTTTCCATTAAGGTTTCCCAGAAATTTCTCTTAGCATGAAAGTACGGGGGACCATAGACACAAGAAAGAAGCCAAGGATGCGAAGGAGGATCCGAATACACAATACCAGATATGTGGTTTTGGGAGTAAGCAATACACTCAAACTCAAAACCAATTTTCCAAGCCAAAATAATACCTCCCGCAGTACCCACTGCCGGAACAATAATATGAAAATAAAAATGGATAGAGTGAAGAGTACGTACCAAAGCCGTAGCATCGACTTTAAGCTCGGTCAGAAAGATGAAATCAGGGGATCGCGACCGAATCAGGGACTTCAACTCACGAACTGTAGAGGTCTGCCCTAACCCTCTACAGTTCCAAGCAATACCTCTCATGGCTCCTGTGGAGGAGTAAAAACCTCCTCCACAGGGGTATGAGAATGGGCCGACCCAAAAGAACCAGAGTCCTCCACCACGAAAGTCCCCTCCATTGGCCTTGATGAGATCACATTCTTTCCTTTAGTACACCAATTTTCCGGGCCGATGGATTCGCTATTGGATAAAGAGATATCCCCAGAGGGCTCGTCCTCCTTAACATTGGTAGCATTATTACTTTTCTCTGTGTTCCAAGAAAAATCACGAATAGCCCAAGGAAGGGGCCGAAGAAGCTTCCAAGGCCGTGGGCAGAGGGAAGTGGAAGCCCCATCAAACTTTCGCTTTTTGAGCGGAGTAGATCTTGCATTAGTCTCAGAAATGGTTGGAACTCCAATGTCTCCACCAATGGCTTTAAACTCATATAGATCCAAGCTTCCAAAATTCTTAAGCTCTTGCAAAAGGGTATCCTGAGTTTGAAATGGTTGGAACTCCAATGTCTCCACCAATGGCTTTAAACTTGCTCTAAGCATGCATACCTTAGCCTAAGACCACAAGAGAGAAAGTCTCTATGTTCAAACCCGTTAATCATAAAATTTAATTACTAAATATGGATTGAATTTATTCACATTATTCTCATTTCTCATTCCCATCAAGTCTAACTCAAGTACCAAAATACCAAATGCCCATATAGTCAATACCCATTATTCTCTTGATGATGTCACCACTTATAAATTGTACGCACTTATAAAAAAATTTGGTTTTTCTGCTTATAGTTTTTTTTTTTTTTTTGAGAAAAAGCGTTTATATCATAGATGTAAATTGAGTTGGACCTCCCGGTCATTACAAAATAGACTTTTCGGTATGGAAGAGACCGGGAGAGACCCAAATACCTGATGGGTAAAGGCCCATCTAGCCACGTTATGATCAGCGGCAAAACAATTATAGTGTTTATTGATCTATATAGGGCAAAACAATTAAATGGTGAAGTTAAGTATATATATATATTTATATATGGGGGGCACACAAAGAGTACTATGTGTAGTTACCAATAATGTAGAATTGTAGATAACAATAGTACTACTTGATAATATTTCATTTAGAGCACCACAACATTTTAACAAACATCTTCAATAAGACCATGCACTCTTAAAACAACAACATCAACATTTAACATAGACAAGAACTATAAAGTAACATTTTGAAAAGAAAAAAAAGAAAAAAAAATCCTGGAATATTTCATCTTTCGAATTCTGTGCTAAACATCCCAAATAGTATTGTCCTCTTCATGTTGTCTTGATCAAATTCCTTTTTGGTCAACCAACCACACGCTTCTGTAATATAACCGAAACCTCTTTTAGTTATAATTTCTTTAATTAATTGCTCCACACCAAAAAAATAATAATAATAAAAAAAAAATAAAAAATTATACTTCCTCATCGTTCTGATTAGTGCTCTTCACTTCTTCAACAAGCTTCAAATCTTTTTCTTCTACCTTGATTGTTTCCACTTCTTTCACCGAATTCTCCTCCACATTTACAGGCTTTTCTGTATATTATATTATTGGTGCAATTTAATATCAGGATAAAAACAAGTACGTAATATATGTAATCATGGAAAAAGAATTTTCAAATTATATATTACCATTTTCTTTCTCATCATCAGCAACAGCTTGTGTAACTTGTTGAACATGAGGCAAAGATTCCTTGTTACCATTATCATCATTCTCCTTTAATACTTTTAAATCTTGATCATTATTATTAGTATTATTAGCATCATCATTATTATGATCTTTGTTAATAAGTTCATGAGCAGCCTCACCAGCTCCATGGCGAGGAGTATTGTACTCAGATTTCCCAGATTGTCCATCGGAAATGATCATATCAATCCCTAATTCCTCATCTTTCCTCGAAGAGAAGAAGCGATTCGGGGAATCTCTCCCTACCTCCCTTCCAACTACTTGTACTCTACCACCACCATCATCATCAACATCTAATTTTTCTTTCTTATTCTTCTCATCTTCTCTTAACAAATTATTCTCCTTTTTCTCCTCTTCCTTTGCTTGATCCTTAGAAATATCGCCTTTTACTTGATCAACCGTTGCATTAATAGGCGGGTTTTCGTGAACGGTTTCTATGTCTTTGGCGTTGATGCTTGTGGTCTTGATGCTATTATCGGATTTCTTGCGTTGGAGGATGGTGTTTCCAGTTGCGACGTCATGTTTTGACTCCCCGCAACCCATTTTGAGTCAGATGAAGACGAAGACGAAGACAAATAATAATAATTCTCTTCCTTTATAATATAAATTATTGGGAGTGATGAAAGATGATCATTAAAGAATTATTTATAATAATACTAATGTTGGAATAAATTTCTTTGTATTGTTTTTGTGTGTTTGGATTGGAGCTGGCTATAGAGGATTAGAGGTGATTTTTTGCATGCATGCATATGGATGTTGATGGACATGTTGTGTTCTTTGGCTGTCCTATGAATACTAATTAAAGAAACCGTTTTATTCCTTTTTTTGGGATTATAGTAGTTAATTAAGGTGTATTTTTAGGCAATATATAGTAAATACAGTTAGGCTAACATTTAATCATCTCCATCTATATGCACATACCATAAATATGCCGGTTATATATTACAATTTCTAACTTTCTCCATTAACACACCTCAAAAGAAGAAAATGGAATAATTAAAGGTTACCATTTTTCTTTTTAAATTAAGTTTCAAAGACTAATTTATGATGTGATCATACCTTTACTTAAGCTTTGACATGAGGCTTCTATGATTATTTATGAAAATTAAAATGGAGTTTTTGGTGATGAATATTATTAATAAGAAAATAAAATAATTAAAGTTTATTTATCTTATATAGTTATTTAACAAAAATTGTTGGTTTAACGATTTTTTTTCTTCGTTAAAGTTAATGGTTAAAACTAAAACCATTAAATTAATTAATTAATTAATTATTTTTTATAAAAAAATTAGTTTTAAATATTTAAATTTAATTTAAAAATATTATAAAAATTAGACAATTATTTTTTTATATATATAAATATTAATTTAAAATTGAAATAGACAATAATTCAATTAATTAATTATACCTATCACAAATTTATTAGTTATATTATTTTAAATATCTGAACATATTTATCTATTTTATTATTTAATAAATTAGTTTGATATATTTTTTTATAAATAAATTTAAAACTCAATTAAATTTTAGAGCTTTTTTCATTTTTATACTTCAAAATAGTTTTTTTTTTTAATTTTTTTTTTTATATATTTTTACGAAATTTCACATAGAAACCTCTATAGCAACTAATGGAGCAACCTAAATTACAACCAAAATCTGTATAGCAACCCATATAGAAACTACCGGAGCAACCCAAACCGTAAATTTTAAAAAAAAGTTAAAAAATATATATGGAGTAATTTCCCTAAATTTTATATATTTAAAAAATATAATTAAATTGTATTAGATTTAATTTGATTATTATTTAAATTGATAACTAGGTAATAGCAACTTTAAGCAACATGCATTGCATGTTATTAATACTTAGTATTTATATTTATATATCATTATCTTACTCATCAAATTAATGGTAAAATATAACAAATTTAACCCCTAATAATTAAATCTTCTCAAAATAGTTTTTAAGGATAATCAAGTAATCTCACCAAAATCACTTAATAATAACTTAAGAGAAATTTTATGGAATCCCATAAAATGAAAAGTATACCTCAATATTTTAAAAACTTAAGCTTAAATTTTCTTTTTTCTCATATTATTTTGTGATAATTTCAATACTTATATGATCAATTTTATTTTCATAATTTTTTTTAAAATCATTTATAGTTTTTTTTAATAACAAAAATTTCACATAAATTTTTTATTTTTATTTTTGTTACAATATTTGAAATATAATTTATTTTTGTTTGATAGTATATCTTTTGAGAATATGAATTAGAAGAAAAATATTAAGTAATAAACTAATATAATTAAAGATATATATTTGATATAAAATAAAAATTATTATAAAAATCGCATTTATAAATTTTTGGGTGTAAATAAAACCCTTCTAACTTAATACACCCCACTAATCCGATAATACCACTTACTAAAGTTTGAAAAGTTTCCAACTCTTATCCAAAATAAATTATGGGGGCGTGGAATAAGAGTAAGTTTGGGAGGTGTGCCGATCGGTTGGGGGCGTGGAATAAGAGTAAGTTTGGTTCGATAGCTAGGCTGGTGAGAGAAGCACAGAATCAGTTGGATGATCTCCTTAGTGTGTCGGCGCCTTTGGTTCGAATGGATGAGGTTAAACGGCTTGAAACTAAACTAAATGATCTTTTGTCCCGGGAGGAATGTTATTGGAAATTGCGGTCTCGTGCAGATTGGTTGGCCTTGGGGGATAGGAATATATACTAAATATTTTCATAATAAAGCGACGGGTAGGAAGAAGAAGAATGCGATTGTGGAGATTATGACAGAGGATGGCCGAAAATTGAGTATGGAAGAGGATATTGTAGGTGAGATTGAGCGATATTTTGGCACAATTTTTTCATCGGCTTCTCCTACAGTGCAACAAGTGGAGAATAGGATTACCAATATTGATACCAGAATAACTCTTGAGGAAAGCGCCATGCTTGAAGCTCCTTTTACGGGTGAGAATGTGGTGTGTGCGGTTCGTGCTATTGGTGCAACGAAGGCCCCGGGACCGGATGGGTTTCATGCTATTTTCTTCCAGAATTATTGGGACATTATTGGTCCTCGGGTTTCAGCTGTTTGTCTTCCAATATTAAATGGTCATCAATCGGTTAGGAAGTTTAACAAGTCGAATGTTGTATTGATTCCGAAGATCACGAAGCCTTCGTTTGTCAAGGAGTACCGGCCTATTAGTCTCTGTAGTGTCATGTATAAGATTGTGGCGAAAGTGATGGCTTTGAGATTGAAAGGTACATTATCACCGCTGATCTCTTCATTTCAGAGTGCGTTTGTGCCGGGTCGAGCTATTCATGATAATGTTATGGTAGGCTTTGAATTGTTGCATTCTCTTTTTAAGAAGAATAATGGTGTCAGGGGGTTTATGGCCTTGAAATTGGACATGAGTAAGGCGTATGATAGGGTGGAGTGGTGTTTTTTACGTGCTATTATGTGTAAGTTTGGCTTTCCTTGCCGATGGGTGGATCTGATTATGGATTGTGTTACTACGGCGGAATATGGGTTTTTAGTGAATGGAAGGCTTAGAGGTAGTGTGATGCCTACTAGGGGTTACGGCAAGGCTGTCCACTCTCGCTTTATTTTTTTCTATTTTGTGCTGAGGCGTTATCTTCCCTGCTTCGTCAAGCTGAAGTCAGTGGTGATTTGATGGGATTTTGGTGCTCTCGGTCTCGGCCTCGGGTGTCTCATCTTTTCTTTACTGATGACAGTTTGATATTTGGTAGAGCCAATGGGAGGGAGGCGGAGTCTATCCGTCGGATTCTTCAATGTTATGAGTATGCCTCTGGCCAGCAAGTCAATTTTGATAAATCTGCTATCACATTCAGTCCGAATGTTTTACCTGCGGATCGTGCAAGTGTATTGGGTATATTAGGCTTGGGGTCAGTTGCTACTCATGATAAGTACTTGGGATGTCAACTGTTATTGGGCGAAATAAGAAGCGGACTTTTGCGAGTATTTGTGACAAAGTCCAGAAACAGGTTCGAGGGTGGAAGCGGAGTTTCTTCTCTGCTGGTGGTCGAGAGATTCTAATTAAGGCCATTCTGCAGGCGGTGCCAAACTATCTGATGAGTATGTTCCAGCTTCCTGTGGCGACTTGCGATAAACTTCGTTCCATTATATTACAATTTTGGTGGGGTACAAAGAATGATAAAAGGAAAATTGCCTGGGTGAAGTGGGAGAATGTATGTCAACCGAAATCGAAGGGGGGGTTTAGGCTTCAAGGATCTTATGCTCTTTAATCAAGCTATGGTTGCTAAACAAGTTTGGCGATTACTGCAATCGCCAAATTCGTTGGCCGGTCGTGTCTTGAAACACAAATATTTTCCCAATACATCAATTTTGGATGCTAAAGACCGCCAAGGTTCGTCTCATTTGTGGTCAAGTTTGATATGGGGGTTGAAGTTGTTGCAATCGGGGATGAGGAAAGTGGTAGGGGACGGCCAAAGTGTTGACGTGTTTCGGGATCCGTGGATTCCTCGGCCTAGAACGTTTCGCTCTATCTCGCCTTCTCCTAGTGATGGTATTATGGTGAGTGAATTGATTGGTGCGGAGGGGTCTTGGGATATCCATACTTTGTCCCAGTATTTTTGAGATTGGATATTGATGTCATCCTTGGTATCCCATTGCAGAGTGGACTATGTGAGGATCGTTGGTGTTGGCATTATACTTCAAATGGTTGCTACACTGTGAAAAGTGGTTATGCGGTTGCTCTTAATATGGTGAGTGAAAGGAATGGAAGCTCTTCTGTTGACCAGGCTCATTGGTGGAATGGGATGTGGAATTTGAGGGTTCCACAAAAGGTCAAAATTTTCTTTGGCGTATGTATCATCGGGCTCTTCCGACTAATTCCCAGCTTATTAAGCGTAAGCTTCTTATTCAGCCGCTATGTCACAGATGTGGTGAGGAAACAGAGACTCCAGAGCATGCTTTAGTCTTTTTCTCTTCATTGCGTCCTTTGTGGTCTAAGCTTCGGCTTTGGAGTGTGCTCAGTCGTGGTAGGTTTGGGTCTTTAGCGGAATTGCTTGTTTATCTTTTTGAGGTGCTTGATTAGAGTAATTTTGCTTTGTTGGCTATGGTCTGGTGGTGGGTGTGGTTTGATAAGGAATTCTGTTTTGTTTGGGAAGAAGCAATTTAGATTGGAAGTGCTTGATGTGTTAGCTAGGGAAGCTTGGGAGGAGTTTCGTGGTGTGGGGGTGAGTTCTGGGGGGCAGGTTTTGGGTGCTTTGGCTTCGGGTACGGCTGGGGTGGGTGTTGGGGGTGGTGGTGGTGGGCAGGGGATGTCGAGGAGGGGGTGTGGTGAGTCGGGGAGGGGTCGTTGGTGCCCACCCGTGGTGGGCGAGTTTGTGTTGTCTGTGGATGCGGCAGTCACTCCGGGGAGGGGTTTTGCCGGGTTTGGGGGGGGGGTTATACGAGGTAATGCGGGGGTGGTGTGGGCGGCTTGGGCCGTGGGGGCTGTTGGGGACTTTCAAGTGGCGGTGGCGGAGCTCCTGGCTATCCGTATGGGACTTCTATGGGCTACAAGGTTGGGGTTTTCTTTGGTGTGGGTGGAGACGGACTCTTCTGTTGTGAGTTCTTGGATTAATTGTCTGGATAATATTCTTATGTTTAAACCAATTGTTGAGGAGATTATTTCTCTTTTAGCTGCTGTTGGTGGTGGTTCTTGTTATGCCATTTCGCGTGATGCAAATGGTGTGGCCCACGCACTAGTTAAGTCTGTTACTAGTTCTAGAGGGGTTCATTTGTGGACTGATGCGTGTCCTAAATTTATTAGTGCTCCTGTAACAACTGATTTGATTTAAATTAATAACATACTTTTTTTCAAAAAAAAAAAAATTATGGGGAGTTTTACAATAAATATACCAAAAATCTAAATTAATTACAAAATACCTTCAACCAATTGATATAACTAGGGAATTAAGTAGTATTTTGCGCGGGATTGTCTAATTTTTGTAATATTTTTATATTTTATTTTTTTTGTACTTATTAAGTGATATAATATAAAATAAAATATTTTGATGTGTGTATTATAAATAAAATAACACTTTTAAAAATTATAAACGAAATTTATTATTGTCAAAATAGGTAGAAGATTATAATGACAAATATTAGAAATGGCAAAATTAACAAAGAAATTGTATATATATTTTATTATTTAAAAAATTATTTAGAATTTATTTTCCAACAACAACAAAGAATGATGTAGAACTTGATATTATATTGTACAAATATCAATGTTACATTTCAGAATTACAATAAAAACAGCCTATAAGATAAACTAAAAAGATAACTTTATATGGTACATACTCTATTCTATTAGTTTTGGTTGTTGTTGTTATTAGTACTATATATAATTCACAAAGCAATATCAGCAACAATAAAACTTGACAAAGCCTCAAAGGTCCCCAAAACATTAATAGACATATAGTATATAATAAAATTGATATCCATTGTGCACAAACCTTAAGGAATTTGAAGAATTTAATATATACAAAAGAATATACATGATGTCACCTTTTGTATCAACTTGACCCTTATTAGTGGGTTTTTCAGAAAAGCAAATATTCATCTGATCAATGTATAAATTAATAAGAAGTGGTTGAGTCCAAGTAATAGGGTTGTTTGAATTGATAATAGTGAGTCTTAAATAACTGATTTTCTGTTCTGAATTGCTTGCTGCCCATGTTAGTTTGGAGAAAGTAAAGTTTTTATCTTTATCAAAGATTGTATCCAAGATGGGCAGAGAGGTGATAAAGTAATATTTTCAACTTGTAAAAAAATGAAAATAAAAAACAAAATTTTTTCTCCCATTATCCCAAAAATCAAAACTTTGTCATGGATTGGTAGTTTCTATTCTTTACTCAACAGAATTTTTCTATAATAATAATGAAAAAGGGTTCCTTCCCTCTCAAAGGATTGCTTGTTTTGTTGAGCTTAAAGCTTAGGTTTTTGCTCTCTCTGAAATCCAATTCGCCAATATTACGGCGCCTGTCGCTTTCTTCCAAAGTCACTCAGCCACTGCCACCCCCACCTTATCCTCTCTCTCTCTCTCTCTCTCTCTCTCTCTCTCTCTCTCTCTCTCTCTCTCTCTCTCTCTCTCTCTCTCTCTCCAAGTGGGTCTCCATTATTATGTATATTATATTATATATATGCATATTTGTTTATGAATTTGTTTAATACAATAATGGGAGGTTATATAAAAGGTATAGCCTCTTTGGTGTGAGGGCTTTAAGCCCCTTTCCTCTTTGAAGATTGAGACAAAATAATTGGGACTAAGGCCCATTCTTCCCAAATCAGGAAACTTCTTTCATTAGCCTTGCTTTCTCTGCAAATCTCTCTCTCTCTCTCCCACACTCATGGAAGGCACGACCAATGAACGTCTTGATTTTGGGAAGATGGGTTACGGGTAATTTTAATCCATAATCTTTTATGGTTATTCTTTTTTCCTTATTTTTGAATCTCTGTTCTTGTTATTTTATTCTTGGTTTTGTTATTTTATTAGATGCCAGCACTATAGAAGGAGATGTCAGATTCGAGCTCCGTGCTGCAACGAGATCTACCCATGTCGTCATTGTCATAACGAGGCTACGGTATGTTTTTCTTCTTTTTGATTCACATCCCATGTTTTAACCTTGTTTTAGCTTCTCCACTTATTTTTCTGATTTGGGGTTTTGTTAATTTCTTCATATTCGATCTATTTAGAGCATTTTAAAGAACCCCTTTGATCGACATGAGCTGGTTCGGAACGATGTTAAAGAAGTAAGCTATGGACTCCCTGTTTCTCTTTCACATTCGTTTGTTGTATTACTACTGTTTGTAAATTTGCCAATATGAATGACTTTAATGGAGATTTCTTTCTTTCTTTCCAGGTTGTCTGTTCAGTTTGTGATACAGAACAACCGGTATGTATTATGTTTCTTTCATTATATCTCAGAATGTTTTTCCCTCTTTAGGTTACTGAAATTTCTACCTTTGTTGATTTTTCTATGTTTTTTCAGGCTAATCAAACTTGTACCAACTGTGGGGTCAACATGGGGGAGTATTTCTGTGATATATGCAAGTTTTATGATGATGATGTAATTATACAATCCCAGCTTCAACTATAGTAAAGCATTAGAATTGTGATTATTAGCCAAGTTTGTAGCTTTAGATTTATTGAAAAACTTGTTCTGTAATATTCTGTTCTATGTTTCTTTAGCAGTTTATTCTTTTTATGAGACTGTTTCAATTATCTGCTTGCAGACTGATAAGGCTCAATTTCATTGTGATGATTGTGGAATCTGCAGGTTTGTATGCTAAGTTTAGAAAATTTGTTTTCTATTTCTTTTCGCTTGATTTTTTTTCCTTCATCAAATTGCTAATTCGGTGTTGTTTGTGGCATTTGAAAACAGAGTTGGTGGCCGTGAGAATTTCTTTCACTGCAAAAAGTGTGGTATGCAATTTGTACCATTACCACTCTACTACTACTACTACGCAACCTTTAAAACTCACTATAAGGATGTTGAAATGAAATCTTAAGCTTTGGTTTATTGCTTTTCTACTTTTTCATTTTTTTTTATTATGTTTCTATCAACTCAAGAAAAAACCCTCTTGGCTTGGTACTCTGCTAAACATTTGTTTTGCCTGTTCTTGCCATCTCTTTTAAGCATTTCAGCTTAGTAGAGCTTGTCTCTTTTTAAAGATGTGTTTTGCAATTTTTCAGGGTCTTGCTATTCTATTGGTCTGCTCGATAATCACCGGTGCGTGGAGAATTCCATGAGGCACCATTGCCCCATATGCTATGAGGTTTTAGTTGTGTTATGATCATGTTTACTGTTTCTCTTTTCTACTTTGGAATGTTCTTCTTTCCTTACACAACCATATTATAAACTGCAGTATCTTTTTGATTCCCTGAAAGACACAACCGTTATGAAATGTGGCCACACAATGCATTGTGAATGTTACAGTGAATTGGTAAAGCGCGGAAAGTAAGGAGCTAGCCATGAATTTTTCTTCACATTTGCTTTCTCATGTTACATCTTCAAAAGTCTAACTGCTTTGTTTTTCGTTTACTAAAACTGTTTCGGAAATACACAGATATTGTTGCCCCATATGCTTCAAGTCCATAGTTGACATGACCAAAACTTGGAAGAGAATAGACGAAGAGGTACACGCTGAATTCGAGCTCTTAACTTTTTAGACAAGTTACCTTACCTTGCAATGTTTGGTGCTAATTTCTTGACATCAACAGATTGAAGAGACCATCATGCCTGAAGATTATCGCTCTAGAAAGGTTTATACTTTCAACTTTGCTCATGAGATTGTTCTAACATAAATTTTTCTGATTTGGCATAAAATAAAAATAAACCTTTTTATAAGATGCACTTACACACCTTTTCTACATAAGTTGTGAGTATTGGTCAAAAAGATGATTCCCCAATAGAAATTGACCTATTTTTCTTGTTACTATTCAGGTTTGGATCTTATGTAATGACTGCAATGACACTACTGAAGTTTACTTCCACATAGTTGGCCAGAAATGCAGCCACTGCAAATCATATAATACCCGAACAATCGCTCCTCCGGTTCTTCCACAATGATCTTGCTGATTGGATTACCTGTAAAATGGAAGGGTGATTTTGAAGGCATTCTTATCTTTTCAAACCTCAACCTCAACCTCAGCTGAATCTGTACTATTATTTGCATTGCATTTTATACAAACACTATTGAAAACATTAATTCCCTCAAACCTGGCTCCTTTCTTTTTTTTTTTACTCAATCTTTCTTCCTCCAATTTATGGGGTGAAAAACCCAAGTAAAAGTATCTTGGGTTGATGTAAACATAATCATATACATGTTGAAATTAAAGGGGAAAAGTTCTTCCCTGTTATGGACCAAAGGAAAAGAAAAAAGGTATTGTGTTGATTGGTTTCAGCCATTTATCTGAGATTTGGATTTGCATGCATATATTTTATCACTCAAATTGGTGTTGAGTACTTTTGAGGTGAGGCACAGTGTATTCACTGAGTATGGTCATTTTCATTAACAGTATCAGTATGGGCAGAAGCTTATGTTGTGTGGTCCAAAGCCAATATTTCTTGACATTACAGCACTGCCAGTATCTATCCACTCTTCATTTTTTAAGAAAGAAAACATGCTGTTTATGTACTGAGAATTATGGTTTTGGAATCATTAATGTTTTGATTTGACTTGGAAAAAAACCAATAAAACTTTTGCAGGTAGAAGCAGTTTTGTTTAAAGTGATCCTATCCTGGTTCACCCATGGATTAAGATTATGTTACACATAGACAGAGGGGCAGCTCAGCCCCCACCGTGTATAGATAAAAGCCAGGTGGACTTGATTGGACTCATACTAGTCCACTAGGCAGCATTGTTATGAATAGGATTAAACAGAAAATATATCTATAAAATTAATAATACATAAACATCTAAAATGTCTTTTCTAAGTTCCATTGAGCATACACGCAAAACAGAGCCACAATAAGTTGCAATTCCATACTTACCGTTTGGTGATATGGTATATTTGGTTGGGATGAATGAAAACATAACAATGTGAATAAAATTTAAAATACATACAAAAATTGAAATGGAACACTTATTCTATCAAAATACTGGAAAAATTATAATATTTTAGTACTTTAAAATGTAACAAAACAAATAAATTAAATGAAAATTGATTTATTTTCATTCTATTACCTCCAACCAAACGCAACCATGTTAGTGAACCTAGCCTAAAGAGTCCAGCTGTCACTTAGATTTGCTGTCAATTCTGTTATTTGTTAGTTAGTTAGTTATGATTCTAACTAACATTCTGTTTTCTACTTTTGTGTCTTGTGTTTGTGTATATAATTAGCTGGTTTCAGCTTTGTAATTTTTGAACATTAATAATACAAGAATTCTTTCTTTCAAAGCTTCTACATGGTATCAGAGCTAATTTCGTTCAGCAATGGCATTCGTTCAAGGCCCTGGAGGTTCGTCTCAAACCGTTACAAATACAAATCTGTCTCTTCCAAAAACTTCACCTACAGTTTTCTCTCACTCTTTCTTAGTTAGATTAGATGAGTAAAATTACATCCGATGGAAGCACCAAGTCTTTGCAGCAATCAAAGGAGCTTGACTGCAACAATTTCTTGATCCTACACAAGCTCCAATGATGTTCAACACAGAAGCATATCGTCTTGCCAATCGATTAAGCCCTGAATATGAGGACTGGGATCAACAGAATAGTGTTCTTGTCTCCTGGCTTCTCTCGTCTATGTCTAAGAAAATCCTAACTGGAATGGTTGGCTGCGATACTGCAGCTCAGATTTGGAGTACATTGCGTGAGTACTACTCAGCTCTTAATCGTGCTAACATAGGCCAATACAAAACTCTCCTTCGAAATGCTAAGATGGAGGGATCACTAAGCGACTATCTTCTCAAGGTCAAGAGATTGGTTGATCTTCTTGCTTCGATCAGGCATCAGATCACACCTGCAGAGCATATAGAAGCTATCTTCAATGGTTTGACAAGCGATTACCACGTTTTCATCACCTCTGTCAACACAAGAACTGAAGCTTACTCTGTGGCTGAAATCGAAGTACTTCTAATGGCTCAGGAGGTTCACTAACAAACCAAACACAACTTTAGTATAATATGTTAAGTCTTCTTATAAATCAAATAAAGAAAAATCAATCACTTGCAATGATATATTTTTATTTTTTATAAGTGTCAATCAATTAATAATTTCAAATTTCTATAATGATATATTATTTTTTTTTTATTATGGGACTTTTGAAGTTGAGTAATCTTACAATTTTCTTTGTTCATATATTGATTATTGCATTACATTAAGCATAACAATAAACAATAAAATAATACAACGAGAAATAATAAATTCATGAAAAATTGTAGCTTTATAAAATTTAATAATAAATATTTGAAAATTTTTGCACTTAAGCTTTCTTTTAAAATATTTTTCTAATGTTGATGTTGCCATACATGTAACCTAAGGTGAATTAAAAAATATGAAAAATATATTAATATACATAATCTATTAGTGAGAGAAGAAAGGGAAATGGGGATTAATCCTCATTCTAAGTTCTCATGATCTTTTTACTTTTTTATATCTTCACATAAACTATTTATTTATCACCACTAACAAAATAAAATATAAATAAATAGTGAACCATCAAGTTGATAATTCTTATACACAATGAAGAAAAAGAATTACCCTTAAATCATTTTCCTAACCTAAATAGATTCTTACAAACTATTAATCAGATTTAAAATTAATAATATGAATGAACAAATTTTAAATTGTTGAAAAAAAACTAGAAAGTCATTGTTTTCCCTTTCGATGCTCTGTTAGGGCTCAACTCTAGCCATGGTGGGTCGCAGCCGACCTAGGAAGATCGTTCAGGGGACACGACGAAGTACGACCAAGACAGTGAGGAAGAGAGGACCAACGTCTTTGGATAAAGTTCTTAAAACAAAATCAATGGAGGAGATCATTAGGGTCTCCGCTTTCTCTATTTCAGGTGACGAAATTGACGAAGAAGAGGACATGGAGACGGAGAGGGAACTGGAGAGGGAGCGATCTCCCCGTGCTGCTCAATAGGACGGAGAAACCAGATCTGAAATAGCTTCTTACCTGGACAAGACGAAAATGTGCGAACGAGATGCACGATCTGGTAAGATACTCCACCTGCGATTCTCCACTCTAGAAAATTGATTCAGAACCTTAATAGCAAGTTTGGTGAAATTGAATCAAAATAGAAATGTTTATCTGGGGTTAAAATTGAATTGGATGATATCAAAGAAGAGATAAAATTTTGGAAATCTGCCATAGTGTGCTATGTATTGGGGGCAAATCCTCTTTTAGTCTGTTTGATGGTTTTGCTAATAGAATGCGGACAAATAAAGGATTGCACAAAGTAAGTTTGTTGGCTAAAGGGATCCATATTGTGAGGTTTATGACTATAGCTCAAAGAGATGAAGTTCTTCAAGGAGGGTACCTATTTTTTGACAAGAAACCAGTTATTATGAAAGCATGGGATCCCTACACAGATTTCACTTGGGAAGATGTTCGCTCTGTAGCTACCTGGATTCAAATTCTTGGTTTGGATCTTAAGTACTGGGGAGAAGGAACTCTACTTAAAATTTTTGGCCAATTGGGGACACCAATAATGCTAGATGAGGTGACAAAGAACAAAGAGAGGTTGAGCTACCCTCGAATAATGTTAGAAGTTTGGGTACACCAGAAATTTCCCGATTCAGTTTCATTTACTAATGAGCTGAACCAAGACATTACTTTACTTGTGATTTATGAATGGTTACCAATTGTGTGTGAACATTGCTCGGGTATGGGTCACAAATTGAAAATTTGTAAGAAAAAGGAAGTACCGAAGCAAGTATGGATGGAGAAAAGAAGTGAGATCATGGAGGCTAAAGGGAAGTTGGATACCAAGGGCTTCCAACGAGTAAAAAAAGGCGCTAAGGTGGTGTGGAAGGAAAATAAAGTAAATGAAGGCATTGATAGTTTGAACAACTTTGAGATATTACAAGAAACTGGTGATTGCTATATGATTGTTGAAGAGGATCGTACACAGAGAGGGGGGATCCTCTTGGAGGAAATGGGTAGAATACTATGTTGAAATGTTAGGGGGATCAACAAGTGCCAAAAGCAAGAGGAGGTTAAACGATTAATCTTCTCTTTGCAAGTAGGTCTTGTTGGTCTCCTTGAAACCAAAATACAGACTCATAGATTGGGTGCTGTATTTGTAAATATGTTTTCACGTTGGTGCTTCTCTACAAATAATGCCTGGTATAAAGGTGGAAGAATAATGGTGAGTTGGAATCCTAGTATGTTTAGTGTAAACATCGTGAAATGCACTAGTCAATTAATGCAATTAAAAGTTCAATCGAGAGCTGGTTTAGAAGTATTCGTGGCAACCTTTGTTTATGCTTTCAATGACAAGGAGAGTAGGAAAATGTTATGGGATAATTTGAAAGAAATTGAGGTGTCAGTGAAGTCTCCACGGATGGTTTTGGGTGACTTTAATGATATCTTGAGCGTGGAAGAGAGAATTGGGGGAAACAAAAGGCAACGTGCTTCGAAAGAATTCAAAGAATGTGTTGAAGTGTGTGGGTTGGAAAATGTGAAGTTCACTAGTAGTTTCTTTACTTGTTCGAACAAACAGGATTCTGAAACCCGAATCTACTCCAAAATAGATCTGGTTTTAGCTAATCAAATGTGGTTAGATAAATTCTCTGTTGCTGAAGTACTATTTATTTTAGAGGGAGAATTTGATCACTCCCCGACATTGCTTTCAATGTATCTGACTGTCCAATAGGGGAAAAAACCTTTTTGGTATTTTAGGTTTTGGCAAAAAGCTCCAATTTTTTTACAACAGCTTAATTCTGTTTGGAACAAGAACTATGTTGGTGCTCCTATATTTAGATCGATTTAGAAACTCAAGGCATTCAAGGTAGTGTTAAAACAGCTGAATAGAAATGAATTTGGAGATGTGTAGGCAAATGAGATTCGACTTAGATAGTTGGTGATAGAATGCCAAGAAGAGCTTCGTAAGGATCCTCTCAACAAGGAGATGATCTCAAAGGAAAAGAATTTGTTCTATACAAGATCAACAGGGTAACTGGATACATCAGCCTGAGCAAGTGACACATGGCCCAAGCTTAAATGAAATTCACAGCAACCTATTGCTAGCTGATTACACACATGAAGAAGTAAAGAAAGCAGTGTTTGATATCCTAGGAAACAAATCGCCAGGGCCAGATGGTTTTAGTAGTTTTTTCTATCAAGATAATTGGGAACGATGTGGGGCAGTTCTCTCCTTCTTACATTCAAGGAAGCTACTCAAAGAGATAAATTCTACCACCTTGACTTTAGTCCCAAAAAGTAAATGCTCGAACTCAGTCTTATATTTTTGACCTATAACTTGTTGTAATGTGACTTATAAAATTGCAACTAAGCTTATCTATTCTAGATTGAGAATGATTCTTCCTGATATCATTGCCCAAAATTAAAGCGAGTTTGTCCAAGGAAGATTCATTTCGTATAATACCATGATTTTTCAAGACTTGGTGAAACACTATGGGAGGAAGAGGAAGAAACCCAAATGCATGATTAAATTATATCTAAGGAAAGCATATAACACAATAGAATGGGACTTTATAGAAGAGATGTTGATTGCTTTCAAGCTCCCAAGGAAATTTATTGATTTAATCATGATTTGTGTTCGAACTCCTCAGTTTAGTCTCTTATTTAATGGAAGTTTGCATGGGTTTTTGGAAGCAAAAATGGATCTTCGGCAAGGAGACCCCATGTCTCCTCTTCTCTTTGTCTTGGGAATGGAGTATCTATCAAGATTGATGATGAAAGTAGGGGAGAAAGATGATTTTAAATTCCATGAAAGATGTGAACAATTGAAACTGAACCATCTGTGCTTTGCAGATGGTGTATTGCTTTTATGTCATGGTGATTTTAAATCAATCTATCGTATGGTCTAAGGACTAAAGTTGTTCTCTCAAACATCTGGGTTACAACCAAATGTAACCAAGTCTGAAATATATTGTTGTTATATGGATGAAAAAGAATTTCAAAGGGTGGTAGATGCCTCATGTTTTAGAAGAAGCCAACTGCCATTTCGCTACTAGGGCATCCTGATTTGTGCCAAAAAATTACCAGTCTTAGATAGTGAGGTCTTGATTGAGAAGATGGTACAAAGAATCAAGGTATGGAGCTCGAGAAACTTGTCTTATGCAATTCGGTTTTGATTGCTATCCATTCTTATTCGTCATAACTTATGATTCTTTCTTGGAAAGTTCTGCAAAAAGTTAATTCAATTTGTAGAAGCTTTCTTTGAAAGGGGTGGACTCTAGTGGATCGAGTTTGATAGCTTGGGATGATTTGTGCAAAACTAAGAAAGAAGGTGGATTGAGATTTAGGAGAACTAAAGAATGAAATGAAGTAGCTATAGGGAAATATGTTTGGGTTGTTGAGTCTAACCAAGATACTTTGTGGGTCAAATGGGTGAATACAGTGTATATAAGAGAAGGAAATTAGAGGGCCTATGAGGCACCTCCCTCCAGCAGCTGGTGCTGGAAGTAAGTGGAAAAAGTGAAGAAGAGCCAGTTGATGGGGTTGAATGCTTTTCCAAACACTACAACATGTATGTATTCGATAAAGGATGGATATTCTAAACTTTGTCCTTCTTTGCCCACTATTGATTAGCAAGGGAAAGTATGGAATAGATTGTCTATACCAAAGCACAAGTTCATGTTGTGGCTGGTGGTATTAGATAGATTGAAATTTAAATCACGATTGTTTAAGACAACATATGCCAAGATGACGAATGTCCAATTTGTGGACTAAATAAGGAAACTGGGGAGCACTTATTCTTTAATTGCCACATGAGTGTTCATGTTTGGGCTGAAATTAAACCGTGGATGCATTGGAACACGACAAAAGTGGCTAGCTAGAGCGAAATTGAATAGATTTCAGCGCCAAGTATTTTTCAGCAATATTAGCGGCGACAATATACCACCTTTGGGTAGGAATGATGTTCTTTGGAACATAAAAATTGATACAATAGATGTTGAAATTCCGTATTTTAATATTCCTAGTTTGATTATTTAATTAAGTGATTAATTAAATGCGGAATAATGAGACTGGTACTGAAAACAGTTTTTCCGTAGTTACAGAATACAACTCTGTAACTCCAGAGAAACCCAGAAAAACAAACAGTGCATAAAAGTAAAAACACACAAGATTTTTGTACGTGGTTTCAACAATCCTTTCAGATTGTTACTAGTCCACGGGGCCACGCCCAGAGATAAGATTCATTAGATCGGTATCAAAAATACAAAGTAATTGACTTATGCATAAATAGACTCCCTCTTATAGTATGCCACAAGCTTGATGTTTTCCACCTACTAACCGAATCTTGATAAAACTCCAAGAGCTCGAACTCCCTTCGATCACCTTGAAGAGTGCTTGAATCCTCCCGATGCAAGACATCAAAAGCAATCTCCCGAAAGCTTGTAAATACCCTTCTTCCGAAGGTGCACTGATGCTCTTCTTTGTTGTAGACTTGAATACAGACTCAAGACAATACACACAACAAATAAACAGAGTAAGAGTAGAACAACTCTTCTCTACATAACAAAGACACTCTTTTCTTAAGATATGAAAGTGAATAAAAGAGTTAACAAAACCTAGCTGCTATAGGATGTATTTATAATGAATATACATCTCATAAACAGTTTACATTCGGTCTGAACAAGACCTCAACCCACTAGAAACTTCCCTAAAATAATTCTTCAATTAGTCCAGGAATTTCTGCTTCTGTACCTACAGAATAGTGGGCAGTAACTACAACTTTCCTTTTATAGAAAAGGAAAGTTTAGCTCCGGTTTTCTCTTCAAGAAACCTGATCTAAGAAAATGGGAAACTCAACACAAGATCAGATTACACAGCTGGTTAGATAAAAATGAAATGAGTAACCAAACTTACCATTTTTACCTTTTTTCCAAAAATAGGAAAGCTAGACAACTTTCCTTCCAAGTTTGAATACACCAAATAAGGAAACCATATTAATACATACCAACCAAAAATACAATTAATAATAAAATATTTTTGTCAATTAAATATGCCAAAAATGGAATTAACAATCTCCTCCTTTGGCACTTTGATTGACAAAACATTTTATTATGAGAAAACCTGCATCAAGTGTTAAAAACCAAAGCAAATAGCTTTTTAAAGATAACAGAGTATAGAAAATACTCCCCCTGAATGAAAGCATCCTAACACATAAAACAAAGAACTTTTTTTTGGACGGAAAAGCTTACAAACCGAAAACACAACAACTTTTTAAACGGAAAAGTGCACAAACCACAAACAAGACAACTCCCCCTAAAACAAGGATCCAGAGTTGCGACACACAATCCAAAAAAAAGTTACTACTCCCCCTTTTCGTCTATCAATGAGTCAAAGATAACAAAAAAATTATGAACAAAGTCATAATAGTTTAAGCACCCATAAAAAGCAAGAGAAAACAAAGAGACACATAAAGCACTAATCACCACTTAAGAGCAAAAAAATAGTGTCTAAGAATATAATGAAACATAACAAGAAAAATAACAAGAATTTTTAAGAAAGCTCAATTGACAAACTCAGCCACAAATTTTTTTTTTTTGATTAAAAGACAAAAAAATAAAACAACCTTGATATTTTTGTAACTAGAATTCACAATGTCCGCTTGTCTTTGTCCCTGATGAAAAAATCAAACTCATAAGAATAGTCAGAAATTATTTTATCAAGCTAATGAAGTAGTAGAATGAGGTCATACCGGTTAAACAGGAAAAATTGACTCAGTCACCAAGAATATTAAAGCAAATCAAACAGTATGTAACAGTTTTATAACACCATTTTCGAGGATAGAATTTTTTTTACCACAAACTGTGTCAAGCATAAGTGTGTGAAAGTGTAAGCAGGGAACATTGCCCAATTTGTCAAAAAAAAACTTTTTCTGATAAATTGTAACCATAGGAGACGCTGTCACACTACCTCAATGGTAGCCCTTTTCAATGGTAGCGTATCTTCTACATAACTCCTAATTACATAGTTCAAACTTACTCAGAGATGGCTTTCACACATTGAGATAGGTAGCTCTATTCATCCAATGGAGCTTGAACACACAGTTTTTAAACATCATTATTCGAAAATGGTAGCTTACATAACACTGTTTGATGAACCCAAATATTCCTGTGAGGAGTGAACAATTTTCCTGACAAACCTGTATGACACCATAACATTACAACATTAATAATAAAATAATGACTGTAATTCTTATAAGGTTGAGATTTTCTTCTAGGACAAGGACAAGACATTATGAACTCTAAGACAACTCAAATATCAAGGATTAAGAAGAACAAAAACATTAAACAGTACAAACCCCTAAGGATTTCCTTAGAGAAATAAAATGGACCGAGTCAAGAGCTTTAGTAAAAATATCTGCAATTTGTTTGCTAGTTTCAACATATTCTAAGACAAGAATTTTATTTTCTACAAGCTCTCTAATAAAGTGATGACGAATGTCTATGTCCTTTGTGCAAGAGTGTTGAACAGGATTCTTAGAAATATTTATAGCACTAGTATTATCACAAAAGATGGTTAAAGTTTTCACATCAAACCCATAATCTGCCATCATTTGTTTCATCCATAACAATTGGGTACAACAACTACCCGCAGCAATATACTCAGCCTCAGCTGTGGACAGAGAGATTGAGTTTTGCTTCTTACTGTGCCATGAAACAAGATTGTTTCCAAGATAGAAACATCCACCACTAGTACTTTTTTTTATCATCTGCATTACCTGCCCAATCCGCATCACTATAATTTTTGAAGATCCACTTGGTTTCAATGATGATTACAAATGGTGGTCTTGGAATCATTTTCCAGACTTTGTTTCGAACAAACTGATGTAGCTCATCCTGCATAGTAAGAAACCAATCTTCATCCATTAGTGCTTCTTTTACAGATTTTGGTTCTAACGAAGAAATAAAACATAAAAATTGAATTGTATTAGCATATTTTCTTCTTATAACCATGCTCTCATCCAAGTTTCCAAGGATGAGATCTAAAGGATGATTCTTTTTAACCCTGGAGGATGGTTCCCTCTGAATTGGATCAGTGATTGAATTTGAAGAATGCTCAAATTCTTTTGTTGTTGAAGTTTTTGTAGCAACAGAGTCCTGCACTGCAGCCTCGACAGCGGCTTCTGTAGCTTCGTCAGGTTCCTTTTCCTCGGCAGCAGGCTTTTCCAGCAAGTCTTCAATCTCTTCCTCTCTTGAAAACTTAGACAAATCTTTTAGATCATCAACAACAACATTAGCAGATTCCATAACAGTTTGGGTTCTCATGTTATACACACGATATGCCCTACTATTGGTGGAATATCCTAAGAAAACACCTTCATCACTTTTAGCATCACGATCTCTTAAAATATAACAAACACATCCTAAAACATGAAAGTGACTTACATTTGGTTTCTTACCTTTCCAGATTTCATATGGTGTTTTGTGAGTACCTGGACGTAAGAACACTCTGTTGATGGTATAGCAAGCAGTGTTAATTGCTTCGGCCCAAAGACGCCTCGTAAGCTTCTTGCTATTCAACATTACTCTAGCCATTTCTGTTAGAGTACGATTCTTTCTTTCAACCACTCCATTTTGTTCAGGAGTTTTAGGAGCAGAAAATTCATGAGAAATACCGTTAGATTTACAAAACTCATCATATATAGTATTTTCAAATTTTTTTCCATGATCACTCCTAATCCGAACCATCTTACCAATGTTACAATCTTTTTCAACTCTCAATTTTAAACACAGAGATTGAAAAGCCTCAAAAGTATTAGATTTCTCTCTCAAAAAATCCACCCATGAAAAACGAGAAAAATCATCAACACACACAAAAATATACCTCTTATCGTTCAAGCTTTCAACCTGGATTGGACCCATTAAGTCCATATGTAGGAGTTCGAGAACTCTGGAAGTATTCATATCAGAAACACTCTTATGAGAAATTTTCAGTTGCTTACCAAGCTGACATGGTCCACATTTTCCTAAAGACTCCTTACCTAATTTAGGTAATCCTCGAACAATTCCTGCATTAGACAATCTTCTCAGATTTTTAAAATGAATATGACCAAGTTTTTCATGCCATAAATCAGTAATATTATCATTGACAGAATGACAAGTAGCATATGTAGTGAGAGTATAACAATTGTCACTAGATCTGAGCCCTTGCAAGACAATTTCATCAAGAATATTATACACATAACAATGATTACTATCAAAGCTCACAGTATAACCTTGATCACAAATCTGACTAATGCTAAGAAGATTAGCTTTTAGTCCATCAACCAACATGACATTCTTTAGTCTAGGAAGCCCTTCAAAATTGAGAGTTCCTATCCCTATGACTTTTCCAACGAGACCATTACCAAAAGTAACTTCTTCACACTGGATAGGTCTAATGTTCACAAGATATCTTTTTTCACCTGTCATGTGTCTAGAACAACCACTATCAAAGTACCACATGTTAGTAGCAATAGTTTTATAACAAAAAGAACCTACCAAGCATTTATTTTTGACAACCCATTTTTGTTTTTGTAAAATATGTTTATTTCCAAGGTAATTAGATTTAAATATGTTTTGCATAGTGATGCATTTAGGTCGAATGTGAGCTTTTCTCCCACAAAAATGGCAAATAGGGATGAAACGTCTTCCATTCCCTTTAGAATTGTCAAACTTACCATGGTGCTTCTTTTCTGTAACAGCAGAGTGCTTTGCTGTAGAGACAGAAACCTGCGAGGTAGAAACAGTTCTTCCAGAAACAAAACTATTAGTTTTAACAAAAGTGGTATTAGAATTAGGTTGATTAGAAACATAACCCAGACCAGCATGATTGGTTTGGCCAGATTTTTGAATTTTTTCAAAGATGGTGGAACCTGGATTTAGCAATTTCACATTCTTTTTAATGTTATCAAGTTCCTTGGTTAAAGAAATAATTTTAGACTCTTTTAAAGATAGTTCAGATTCACAACATTTAAGTTTATCTTCCAACTCATTAATGTTGTTAGACAAGACTTTATTATCTTTAACCAGGGAGCGATTTTCAGCACATGTTTCCATCAACTTACCAAACATTACCTTGTAGGATTCAGCCATAGAATTCTCATCAATTTCTGACTCATCTGATTCGGATCTAGATTCTTCCTTGTTGTCATCGATCGAGGTATTATTCATGCACATGAATTTTCCTTTTTCCTGCAAATTTCTTGACAAAACACTTGTTAGAGCAACTTTTTCTATTTCATCTTCACTACTTTCAGAATCATCACTCCAAGTAACATTCAGTCCCTTTTTATTTTTCTTTAAGGTATTGGCACATTCAGATTGAATATGACCATACCCTTCACATGCTCTGCAACGAATATCTTTGTTAGATGAAAAAGGTTTAGAGGGATTGTTACCTGAAATGTTACCATTTGAGTTCTTTGAAAAGTTCATTTTATTTCCAACAGATTTCATGTATCTTTGGAAATTTTTTGCTAACAAGGCCATTTCATCATCATTTTCATCATCAGAAACAATATTTTCAGAATCATTGAAAGCAATACCTTTGATTTTCTCATTCGAGAGACTTTGCTTACTCTTTTTCTTGATCTGTTGATTCAACTCAAAAGTTCTTAAAGACCCCATGAGTTCCTCAACCTTCATTTTGCCAAAGTCTTTTGCCTCTTCCATTGCAAGCAATTTTGTGTCAAACCTGTCAGGAAGAACTCGAACAATCTTTCGAACCAAGACAGATTCATCTAATTTTTCTCCCAAGGCAAAAAACTCATTAGAAATATCAGATAATCTTTCATAAAAATCATTTAAAGTTTCAGTTTCTGACATTCTCAATTCATCAAATCTAGTTTGCAACATGGTAAATCGTGATCTCTTTACATCAGCAGTACCTTCAAATTGAATTTGAAGGATTTCCCATGCTTCCTTTGCAGATTCACAAGATGAGATTAATTTAATAAAGCCTTCACCAACACCATTAAAAATAGCATGTAAAGCCTTATTATTATAACCAGACAATTTTTCATCTTCAGTGGTCCAACTAAGTTCAGATTTTACCTGAGTATTACCTTTTTCATCATTTTTCAGTAGGTTGAGACCAACCTGTAAGAATAGCTCTCCATGCCTTCTCATCTTGCGATTTGATGAATGCTCTCATCTTGACCTTCCAATAAGTATAATTCGACTCGTTTAACAGAGGAGGTCGAGAGATAGAGCTTCCTTCTGCAAACAAAGACATCTCACACAAAACAAGTTAAACGGAATAACCTCAAGATCTCACTAAGAATTTAGTGACTTGCTCAGATACCAAATGAAATTCCGTATTTTAATATTCCCAGTTTGATTATTTAATTAAGTGATTAATTAAATGCGGAATAATGAGACTGGTACTGAAAACAGTTTTTCCGTAGTTACAGAATACAACTCTGTAACTCCAGAGAAACCCAGAAAAACAAACAGTGCATAAAAGTAAAAACACACAAGATTTTTGTACGTGGTTTCAACAATCCTTTCAGATTGTTACTAGTCCACGGGGCCACGCCCAGAGATAAGATTCATTAGATCGGTATCAAAAATACAAAGTAATTGACTTATGCATAAATAGACTCCCTCTTATTGTATGCCGCAAGCTTGATGTATTCCACCTACTAACCGAATCTTGATAAAACTTCAAGAGCTCGAACTCCCTTCGATCACCTTGAAGAGTGCTTGAATCCTCCCGATGCAAGACTTCAAAAGCAATCTCCCGAAAGCTTGTAAATACCCTTCTTCCGAAGGTGCACTGATGTTCTTCTTCGTTGTAGACTTGAATACAGACTCAAGACAATACAAACAACAAATAAACAGAGTAAGAGTAGAACAACTCTTCTCTACATAACAAAGACACTCTTTTCTTAAGATATGAAAGTGAATAAAAGAGTTAACAAAACCTAGCTGCTATAAGATGTATTTATAATGAATATACATCTCATAAACAGCTTACATTCGGTCTGAACAAGACCTCAACCCACTAGAAACTTCCCTAAAATAATTCTTCAATCAGTCCAGGAATTTCTGCTTCTGTACCTACAGAATCGTGGGCAGTAACTACAACTTTCCTTTTATAGAAAAGGAAAGTTTAGCTCCAGTTTTCTCTTCAAGAAACCTGATCTAAGAAAATGGGAAACTCACACAAGATCAGATTACACAGCTGGTTAGATAAAAATGAAATGGGTAACCAAACTTACCATTTTTACCTTTTTTCCAAAAATAGAAAAGCTAGACAACTTTCCTTCCAAGTTTGAATACACCAAATAAGGAAACCATATTAATACATACCAGCCGAAAATACAATTAATAATAAAATATTTTTGTCAATTAAATATGCCAAAAATAGAATTAACAGATGTAATTGTTAAGAGAATCAGTTATTATATAAAAGTAGAATCAAAAGTATTTTGCCAAAAAAAGTAGCTACACATGATATAGTATGGTTTGATCTTTTGTAATAGAGAGCACGTCTATGATAAGGATGTTACTAGGATGTAAGTTTTTTTGTGGAATATATACTTATCTGATTGACCAAAAAAAATTGCAATTTCATAGTGTGGTGGCCCCAAATTTCAGTTCTCCAAATAGTTGAAATTCTTTAAATTCTAACTTTTCAAATTTCTATTTCTTCAGATAAACTAAATATTTATAAATAATAAATTAAGAAGATTAAGAAAAATAAAAAAATTGAAACACAATAACAAGGAGAATTTATTCCTAAATTATTAACCCTAATCTAAATAGATTATTACAAACAATGTGAGATTAAAATATATAATAATATACAAACCTTAAAGTTTGATGTTTGTAATTTTCCAAATTGTTGTAGCTTCAATCCTCCATTTTATATTGATGTAATTGTAGAATTTCAATTTTTTTTTTTTTGGAAAAGATCTTCTATGTTCCGTTCCCTCTGTTTCTCTGCAACAGGCCAAGTTACTTTTTTAATTTCTTAACTTCCTACAACATGGAAAGTTTTTTTTTCTTTATTATTTCATTTCTTTTTATAAAATAAAATAAATATTGTAAACTTGGGTTTTTGTTTAGGCTGACCCATTTACTTTTTACAAATAAATTTTTTGAAATATGTGGGAGCTTATTTTTTTTTTATAGAATGTGTATGGAGACTTTTATTTAAATTTATAAATAATTGAATGAATAATTAAATTTATATAGTTTCAAAACAATTTTTTTCTAGTGGGGGCTTAAGCCCCCTCAACCTTAGCAGTGTGTTCGTCCTTGGATTTTGTTGACATAGGAATCTAGACACAGATATTTGGCCACACCCGTTTATTATATTGGCGAGCATGTAGTATGAGTTAAATGTAAATAAGATAGATACAACGATTTATAATAGTTTACTCCCTGTATCGCGACATTAATTGAGCTACGTCTACTTCAAGTTTTTATTCTCTCGAAATAGATTACAAAAAAATGACTAAGTCTGGAAACTCAAATTTTTAGAGAAAGACACTAGAGAGAGACGCTCTGAACTTATAGGTACTTTTCTAAACTTTCAAAATGGGTTAGTGGAGCAGATCTCCTTTTATAGGGAAGGAGGTCCTATTGAAATAATAATACTCCAAAAAATATGGAAAAATACATTTAGCCTATTTTTGATCGTAGATGATGATTTAATGGTGAAATTTTAGAGGTCGGCCTCAATTTTCAGAGCTTGAGTCACATTCGCAGGACCCGCTTCGGGTAAGCTGTAGCTTAAATTTGTAACTCTCTTGAAAGTGAAATCTGGAGTCAATAACTTCAGAATTATGATTTAATGTAAGACATAGTTGGATAGAGCATTGAAATATCTTCAAAACACAAGTTGAAATGCGTCAATTAATATCTTCAAAACACAAGTTGAAATGCGTCAATTAAATTAATATTGAGTGAGTTATGACCATTTTATAAAAGGCTATTTTAAGCCCAACGCCCAGATTGACATTCCAACGTCCAGGTTGACATGTGACGTTAACCTAGATGCTGGGTGAGTAGGATAATGTGCCAGCGATAAATTTTTTGATGCCTAAGTGATATTTGGACATCACTTAGCTTGTTTCTGTGTTTTGGTGAAGTTGGTCACCAATTCTCAGAGATGTTGCTGTTCTGCAAAAATGAGAGACTTGAAACTATCCGTTCTTCAAGTAAGTCACTTTGTCGGAAATGTAAAGAAAAATTTGTGAATTTAACTCTTTTGACTTTATAAGCTACAATGAAAAACTAGATGCTCGAGACAAAATCAGAATTTGATAAGCAAAACCCAGCGCACTCGGCCATATGTCAACCTACGTTGGATGCTCTTTTTGGAGCTTCCAAGATGTCTTATTGACACTTCTAAGGTTCTTGAAATTAGGGACGAGGTCTCCTACCCCGTTTTGACCATATTTGGGGAGAATTCTTAGAGAAAAATTTGCATTGAGTGATTGAAACTAGTACACCAGGTTAACCTGGGCGGTGGGCTCAATTTTAAAGCCCTTGTAATTTTTATTTTCTCCCCGAGTTTACTCGTATCTTCGTTATTTTTAATGGCCGAAAAGATGCCCAGATCAATTTTTTAGAAAAGTGATCGGAAACAGCCTAGGTTGAATATATGTGAACTTAGGCACTGGGCCCAGTGCCAGGTGTCCACCTGGGTGCTGGGTCCAGTTTCAGGCCTCTTGGAAGTTCCGTTTACTCCCTAGGATTGGTTGAATCTTAATATTTGATGAAAATGGAGAATATGCCTAGAAGATTTTTTGGATAAACTCCTCAAAATTGGCCCAGGTTGACAAAATGTAAATGATATGATTATTACTAACGATGATCTACAAGGAATTGAAGTGTTAAAGTCAGAATTAGCTTCTCAATTTGAGATGAAAGATTTAGGTTCTCTAGGCTATTTTTCGGGTATTGAAGTTGCTTTTTCTCCAAAAGTTTATCTCCTTTCTCAGTCAAAGTAAATTACTGACATTATTGAGCATGCTCGCCTTATTGATACCAAAGTTTTTGACTCTCTTTCTGAACTGAATGTTTAATATTCTCATTTTGATGTATCGCCTTTAGAAGATCCCCCTTTTTATCGCACCATTATTACCAGTTTGATTTATCTCACTATTACTCGTCTAAACGTTGCATATGTTGTTCATATTGTTAATCAGTTTATTTCTTCTTGTACTACTGTTCACTGGGTTGCTATTCTTTACATTAATTCTACGATATCTTCAGAGTACCATCTTTTAGAGCCTACTACTACCTTCTACTTCTTCTCTGGACTTGCGAGCTTACTATGATGCAAATCATGGTCGTGATCCCACAGACTGAAAATATGTCACTGATTTTTGTATCTTTTTGGGAGATTCCCTTATTTCTTGGAAGAGCAAGAAACAGTCTGTTGTTTCTCAATCTTCTACGGAAGCTGAGTATCATGCCATGGCGTCTACTACTAAAGAGAGATTGTTTGGTTGAGATGGTTACTTGTAGATATGGATGTCATTCACTCTTGTCCTATTCCTATTATTGTGATAATCAAAACGTCATTCAGATTGCTCACAACTCGATTTTTCATGAATGCACACATTATATAGAGATTGATTGCTATTTTTCTTGTCACCAACTGAAGTTGGGCACAATTACTTTGCCTTTTATGCCTTATTCGTTATAGCTTGCTGACTTTTTTACTAAATCGCGCATACAATTTCTTGTTTTTGTATTCTTTTAGGCGAACTCTTAATGCTTCTTGCAACAATATCATGGGTTTGAGTATATAGGTACTAAATAATTATTTAGGGTTATTTTAGTCTTTTATGTTAGTTACTTATGTAGACTTTCTTATAATTGTGTTACTTCACTTTTTTGACTTCGCAAGTGAATATAACCCTAATTTATTTTTCTACACCTCTTTATTCTTTATTAGTTATTCTTCTCAAATAATTTTCAATATTATTATTATTTTGAATAAGAGTCTCTCTCATTAGTTATTCATACATTAATAACATCTTATTAAATCCAAATCGAAAGCTAAAAGACTATATCAATCAACGAGTGTAAATAAAAAAAAGATTATTATTCAACAAATTAACGTCAATATATATTAACGTTATTATTAATAAAGATAATTAATAAATTGTAGGTTAATAATAAGATACATACGTATATACGTAGTAGTTGCTACGTTATTATTATTAATAATTATATATAGAACAATATGTAAATAATACTTTGTACTATATTATTAATTATTTGTTGATGACTCGACAATTCTGCCTGATTTCTCCTTTTTTACCAGTAAGAACATTAAGGGAGCCCATTTTGACCATGGATTTAGCAAAAGCTTCGATGAAGTTGTTGAAGTTTTTGAACTTTGCGACTAGGGCAGCGGAGGCCGGGTTTGTGAGAAGAGCGGCGTCAGATGACAACACACCTTTATTGGTGGAAATACTATTATAGTAATTGCTGTCGAAGGAGAGAGCGCTGTGGCTGTCCAAATCCACCGAAATTGGAAGGATTGATGCCCGTGGTGGGCACCTCTTCTTTAGCTCCTTTGCAAACACTGGGTCAAAAGCTGGATCAGTGTCTCCTTTGCCGGTGAAGTTGTATAGCCTCCGGAATATGAATGTGCAATGTGTCACTCCAATTGTGTGAGCACCTACGTACATATATACGTAGACACATGCATAAATTAATATTTGCCAACAGATGATCACAAGCAATATATGTTTAATTTTAGATATAATAGCTCAAAATATATGGAACGCAAGAGCAATTAGATAGTTTTAAAAAAAATTATTTTAAATATTTGCTACAAAATTGTTTAACTAAAATTTTTTGTCAGTAATCGAAGTTTTTTAACAATTACCAAATTTGTTAATATACATGGTATATGATATTTAACTAAAATTTAGGAGTTTGAAAATTGTATAAAATTAAGGGTAAATATTATTTTGGGCTATGTATGTTTTGCAAAAGTTACTAATTGGACCTTCTATTTTGTTAAATGACAAAATAAATCCTATATTTTTTAAAATTGTACAAATATGACCCTAAACTAATTTTTATCAAAATAAAACTTTATAATAAATCTGTATCTGTTCGTGTTAGAAAATGTCTTAAAGTTAGTTATATTAAAATAAAAAATTGTTAAAAATTGAGTTCATCGTCTTATTTTTACCATTTTGAAAAATACAAGATCTATTTTGTCATTTAACAAAAAATAGAGTTTAATTGGTAATTTTTGCAAAACAAAGGTCTAAATTAAATGGTATATTTACCCTAAAAATAATTATGTGATTTTATAAAATGATATGTAGAAAAATGTATAATTAATTTTGCTCAAAATTTTTCAAAAATATTATATGTGATGAACATAAATTAGGAGAGAGAATTAATTAAGACATGTAATATATATATACCAGATAAAGTAACGAGATCAGTATCGTCAAGACGAAATCTAGCAAAGAGTTTAGAAAGAGTGGTGAAATTTGATGATCCAGCAGGCAAGTCCCTTGAAGCTTCTGAAGCTACGGACACTCTTCCGTCTCTCCTTCCTGTATAAACTGGCCACAGAGGCCTTTTGCTCTGCAAATACAAATACAAATACAATCATATACATATATATACATATATATAATATACTCCCATTAATATTATAAAATATATAATTACATACTTGGAAAGACACAGCATCTCTGGCTGACAAGGCAACAATATCAGCACAAGAAACTTCGGTTTTAGGGCATTGTGTCTTAAGAGTGTTTTTAATTTCATCAATCACTTCGTATCCAGCTACAGACCGATTTGGGGGCGCAAACTTCTCTGTTGTGTTTTTCCCATCTTTGGGATCGATCAATATCGATGCATCACAACCCTAGCACCACACACACATATATCTTTATATATATGAATAACAAAATATGAAATGTGATATAGGATTTTATATGTCTATCTATTTATATTCATGTATATATGTCTATGACCATGTGACCGAATAAATATAATGAATACGTTTGTTTTAATGATAATATAATGCATGCATTTCACGTAATCAACTTATACAATTAAAAGGGTTGACTGATATATAAGTGCACGTACGTACGCGTATATATGAAGTTATAAAAAAAGATAAATTAAAATAAGGCTTGATATTAATGTACGTATATATATGACTCACATATTAATTAATTGTATTTGTGTGTACGTGAAAGTTATAAAGATGTTGATTATAAGAGAAGGAATGAATATAGATCAAAAAGAGAGAATGAGATCATAGATGTTATATCTCCATTGCCCATGCATACAAGAATTGCAATCATATAGTGGAAAACCAATATACATCATCACATAACGATGAATCATATATAGTCCATATTATATGATCATCTGAGTACTGTAAGTCAGTCTTGGCTAAGGAGCCGTCCGTCCACTAACTCTTCACTACAATAAATTAATATACAGTGACTTTTGTTGGTATTGCGTTGGTAAAATAAAATTTACTTGTGATGTGTTGGTAAAAAGGGTTGACAAATCAACGTTGGTATTAGAACTTTTGCCAGCATAAAATGAAAAATGCTGGTAAAAATAACTATTCCCAGCGCGTAAATGCGCTAGTAAAAATTAGATTTTAGCCATTGCAAATGTATGGTAAAATTTTGACCTCTTTGCCAACACAATTTGCGAAATGCGCTGATACTTTTACTAGTGCAGTAGCGAACTGTGCTGATAAAAATGACATTTCTTATATAATTAGGGGTGACTTATTTAAAGGCGACTTGTAATATTAGGGGCCTATCTCAAAAGAAATTTTATAACAAGGCCACATGTAGCTGATCCTATTATATATATGGCATTGGTAGTGTAGTAGTGTCTATAGCTCCATCCCAAGGTATCATATATAAATATACATGAGAAATGCTAAAAGACAATATCCGTGGTGTCTAATTCTATGTGTTAAATTTAAGTATCAGATTTTATAGTTTAATATAATATATATCTTTTAAAGAATATTACTAGCCAATCATAAGATGACATTCTAGAAGTATTAAACACCATTAATATTTAATAACAATGCTGAATATAATTTGAACTAATTAAATAGCTTAATAATAATTAATAGACTTACTCTGACGAAGCAATCGTGGTAATGCAGCCTTAGGAGCTTAGGAGCCATGGTTGCATCTGCTTGAACCTTTGCCCAAGTAATATCTTGTACTGTTTGCTCAAGATTCTCGCAACTTTCCCCATAAAAGTTCATGTAAAGCCCTCCTAATCCTTTTCCTTTTCCTCCTCCTCCCACTCCTCCTTTTCCTCCTCCTCCTACTTCTCCTTTTCCTTCTCCTTTTCCTCCTCCTCCCACTTCTCCTTTTCCTTCTCCTTTTCCTTTTCCTTTTCCTTTACCTCCTCCTACTCCTTTTCCTCCTCCATTATTTTTCTTATCATTATTTTTCACTTTCTTATAATTTACCTTTTTAGCAGCAGCGCCATCAATAACAACTGCCAGCAGTAATAAAGAAACAACAAGAAAAATACCAGTAATCTTATAACCTCTCATCACCTTCATCTTAATTAAATATATTTAGTACGTAATACTAGTACTTCTAATTAAGACTTACGATGATAGAGAGAGAGAGAGAGAGATCACAGTTTGAATGTTTTCTTATGAATTGAAAGCTACATATGCAAGGCTATATATATAGCAATGGAGATAAGGTTTTTTTATTTGATTTATATTTATATATTGTTTTTATACATTAGTGAAGAAAGCCAGCAAATATTATGGTTTCTTAATGTGGCAAGTTGGAGATGATGATATCCCATAAAGTTATGACCAAAATTAATTTCCTTATAACTGAAAAAGTATCTAACATAATGAAAGAATATTTGTTTATTTAATATATATAGGTCACATTCACAAATTAACTAAAAACTGAAGGTCAACTACTACTTATATATTGATGATTTATATATATTTACATAGATTTGAAAGCAACTGTATAGTACTGACTCAACATAATAATTTATAATCTATTTTGAAATACAATTAATGTACATATATTTGGATGTAAAATATAGTATTATATTTTGATGTTTGGCAAATTAGTAATTGTATAAAAATTAACACAATATAAAATAATAAATAAATAAATAAATAATAATAATATTTAATTGTTTAAAAGTACTGGTAATACGTCGTAATATTTATTCAATAAAATTACACACCCAATTTTCATATATATTGGAGGCCATAAAATTAGAGAACCTAGCTAATTGAGAAACTTCAATTAATCAAATTATTAGATAGTTACCGATATTCTGAATTAATTGTACTCAATTCCAATAAACACACCCTATATATAATATTGTTTGGAAAAAAGATAGTATTACGTCGTTACTGAGTAATATATTTGTACATATATTATTTAATACATATCATCTATATATAAAACTATATGTATTAAGCTGGCGGTACTTTACGTATGATTGATGTTTAGATTATATTAAACAACATTTATAATTAAATTATAATAACAGAGTTTTTAAATTTAATTACGTAAAGTTGTTAATATATATTTATGTATGCATTAAATATGCATATGAATAATAATTAAGACACACTCTTTTATACATTATTAACTACCTTGCCATAGGGATCACATGCATCCCAATCTTAAATAGTAGTATATAGATAATGCCATATATCATAATGTACGTATAGCCTCACTCTTATTATGTGCACAGGCATAGCCCTCATTAAGTTAGAAACTGTTTAGAAAACCAGAAAATCTTAAAAAAATTTGTAGATTTTTATTTTTCAAAAAACCAAAGAAAGACCTCAAAAATAAACAAAGATGGCTTTAAGTGTTAATAGAGCGCACTTTCAAAATTTTCTTGGGGTTTTAGCTTTGGGGTGGGATTTATTGGCGGCGTGATAAGTGGGATTGTTGAGAAATAAGAAATTCTGGAATTGGTAAGGTGTCCATTTAGTACCTATTCATTCTGGCATATATTGCAAGATATTCTATGGTCCCTTATCATTTATGATGTAATGATTGGGAATATTTTCTGTTTGGATATTTCTTTGTCTGATTGTTGACAGCTGTAAAAGACTCTTATTTATTATAAAAAGTTTTCCTCTTGCTCTGATGGGAACTGAGATTTAACAAAATACAAATTTTCTACATTCTACATTTTCTCTTGGTGTATAGCCAACAATACTACAGAAAAAATCCCTTTTAATATCTCTTAACACTACAATAAAAATGACCTTTTGCTTCAGTTTTTAAGTGATATATAAATTTTTTGTCTCAATTGGTGTAACCGATGCAATATCTATAGACGCAAATACTGTTGTCGAAAAAAAGATGAAAGTCGCAATTTAATTATCTACAAAATTTACATTAAAATTAGTCACTTGTCATAATTTTCAAAATAAATGAAGTGAGAACATTCTCTTATAATAACATGATACCTCAACAAGATTCAAGCCCATAACAACAGCTATAAACCTAATTGGTAACCATTACTCGTCTAGCTGATCTGCTCCAAAGGCTTGCAAAGATGAGTTGTAACCACCTTGGCATAGAGAAACAAAACGAAGAGAGAAGAATAAAAAGGTTGTAGATCTTGTTTGGTTAGCAGCAAACCAGACCCATGTAGAAGCTGATGTTGTCAATGCCACTAGCCCTTAGAGGAAATATAATAAGATTTATGAATTTTAAAAGTACAAAGTAAGTGTTAAATGTAAATTATGAACTCATTAAAAATAAAATAAAAACAATCATGCTTAAAAATACGAACTTAATGATTCAATTATAATCATAACACCATAAAGAAACAACACAAGCAAATATAGTAGTTCTTATTTCCTTGGTTTATGATAACATCATGCAATACATTATAGAAAATTAGACAAAAAGTTTCTAATAAATCTCTTTCAAAAGACTGAACAAATGAGAGAAAATGGTAAAACATATCATGTCAAGCTATATCTTGATTAAAAGAAACAAAATTACTTGCTTTAATATATTCTATAATAGTTGCTACTATTAAGCATATGATATCACTATAAAAAAACTACTTTTAGTGATAACTTTTAGTCACAACATAATTTTTTTGTGACTAAATGTGAGTTTTAGTCACAACAAAAAGTTATTTGTGACTAAAATATAGTATTTAGCTACAAAGTTGTCACTGATTTAGTTTTAGTCACAACAAATATTGTGACTAAAAACACATTTAGTCACAACAAATTGTAATTTTTGTGACTAATAATTTTAGACACATACTTTTTAGTCACAACATAAGAATGATGATATAATTAGTCACAACAAATTGTAATTTTTGTGACTAATAATTTTAGCCACAGACCTTTTAGTCACAACATAAGAATGATGATATATCTAGTCACAACTTTTTTACTTTTAGTCACAAGTTTTGTTGTGACTAAAAATAAATTTTTCTTATAGTGTATAATATAATTAAAGAATCCATAATAGTAGCTATTATTAAGCATATGATATATTAATGCAATCAAAGAGAGATAATATGTATTGATGATAAATGCGAGTTCTCTAAATGTTATATATCTATATTATGAGTTGTTATAATTTAAAAGAGTTATATGTGAAGAAATGAAGAATACTCAAGCCTTATCTCAGCAATGAAGTGTGGTCTTATGCTGTGCCATGTGTCACTCTGATGTGCAATGTCAAATAGGAAAATCATAGAGGATAAAAGTTGTTATTTTGTAATGATGAGAATATCATTGAATAGGGAATATTCCTACTTTTCTATTTTTATTTTTCCAGCTGTAATTGAGCATGTGCTCTTATGTGTAACGGCTCTTTTGAGCCTTGCTCCTATAAATAGAAAATCACAATCTTAGCATTGATTTGAGCTGAGCTTTTACAATTACATTTACTCCTAAAATTTGACTTGGTATCAGAGCCATTACTGACTGACAACCAATCATCACCACAAGATCCAACCGCAGATGGAGGAAATTTCACTGCACCACCAACCCCTGTCCCTACTGTTGCTAGTACTTTTACTGCAACAAGCTCCAGTAATACTCAACTTCATCAACCTATATCTCATCACTTCAGTACCCTAAACCAACCCTTCTCCCTCAAACTTGACAGAAACAACTATGGCTTGTGAAAAATAATGGTTTCCACTATTGTAAGAGGTCATCGACTTGATAGATTCCTGAATGAAACCGATGTTTGTCCTCTAGAGTTTATCACTACAGAAAACTCCACACAAGTGATCAGATCTACTAATCCAGACTATGAAAACTAGATCATCAATGATCAGCTGCTAATGGGGTGGTTGTATAGTTCCATGATAGAGACCATAGCTTTGGAAGTCATGGGAGTTGCAACCGCAGCTGGTTTATGGCAAGCACTAGAACAACTCTATGGTGCTCACTCTAAATCCAAAATAGATGAGACGAGAACTTTGATTCAAGTCACTCAAAAGGGAAGTACTCTAATGATTGAATATCTCAAACAAAAAAAAATTGGCTTAATCTGTTGGCTCTTGCAGGAGAACCTTATCCTAAATCACAGCTTACTAATGTGCTTTCAGGTTTGGATTTTAGTTATCTCTCTATTGTTACTAATCATAGAGGCTCGACCAAAGACCGCATGGCAAGAGCTTCAGGAGTTGCTGCTCAATTTTGATAACAAGATTGCAAGACTTCATGCACAATCCAACAACAACAATAAAAACAACAGCAACCTCACAGATCCACAAGCCAATTTAGCTCAGAAATTACAACCTGGAGGACATGGCAGAGGTTCAAACCACTATGCTCAACATACAGGAGGGAGGAACTCCAACATAGGAGGTGGTGAAAGAGGCAGATTCAGTGGCAAATCTAATGGATCCAAACCAACATGTCAAGTATGTGGAAAATATGGCCACTTTGCTGCCATCTGCTACAATAAGTTTGATGAGAATTACATGGGAATAGATCCAAATGGTCGTGGGAATGGAACTCAAAACAAACACACTCCATCTTCCTGTCGCTGCTCCAAAATTCTTGGAGAGTGATGCTCAGTTTGCTGATAATGGGGCCAACAATCACATCACTTCTGACTCTTCCTCAATGACACAGAAGCAAGAGTATGGTGGTAAGGAAAAAGTTACAGTTGATAATGGTACTAAACTATCTATTTCTCTTATTGGAAATGGAATATTACAAACCAACACTGGTCAAAATTTAGTGTTAAAAGAAATGCTATTAGTACTTGAAATTGCCAAAAATCTGCTAAGTGTTTCAAAATTGACTCATGATAATAATGTTCTCATTGAATTTTACTCTGATTGTTGTGTTGTGAAGAACAAGGTAACAAGGAAGGTTCTTCTTCAAGAGATGCTTAGGGATGGTTTCTACCAACTTCAAGCACCATGCTCTAAACCCAATCCGAGAGATTCTAGGAAAATCAAGTCAAATAAACACATAGTTGAAGTGGGTCTTACACCTTATCTCAAGCTCACATACCTCTTAAATATTGGTGGAAAGCCTTTCAAACCTCTGTCTACCTCATCAATAGACTTTCTACACCAATTTTAGATAACAAATCACCTTTGAAGCTTTGTATTCAAAGAAACTAGATTATGCCTTTTTAAAGGTTTTTGGTGTTGCTTGTTTTCCCTGTTTAAGACCTTAGCAAGCTCATAAGTTTCAGTTTCATTCTCTCAAGTGTGTCAACCTAGGGTATAGTGAGTCTCACGAGGGATATAGATGCCTAACACCAACTGGGAGAATCTATATTTCAAGAAATGTGGTCTTTAATAATGAGCTTGAATTCCTTTTTGAAGCTGATTTCCTAAACAACTATCAATTAGAAAAACCAGTCATCATTCAGAATTCATCTTGGTCTGTTTTTCCCTCTATCTCCCTACGTACCTATTGGTCCTATTTCTTCTTCTGGTACACCATCGCTCAGCACTCATGAAGAACAACCCTCCTCACCAACACACTCTCAAGTAAGTTCATATGACCCTATCACTCCTTTACACTCACCTGTAGCTTCAACACCTATTTCAGCTCCAGGTAGTGAGAGGGGAAATATCTCATCAGCAGGGTCATCAACATGGTCTTTTGCTACCAGTAATGATGGCCAACCTGATCATCATGATCACATTGATGATGACATCCCTCCTCCTTTTGTTGACACTCCTCAGGTCATTGGCCACCCTATGACAACTCGTGCAAAAGCTAGTATTTTTAAACCGAAAGTATTTTTGGGACAAGCCAAGTGGACATCCATTTTCTCTGAACTAGCAAGCATTGCAGAGGCTTTAGCACATCCTAGATGGAACAAAGCAATGAACACAAAATTTTATGCTCTCAAACACAACAAAACATGGATTTTAATCCCAGCCACTCCAGTTCAAAATCTAATAGGCAACAAGTGGGTGCTTCAGATTAAGTACAATCTTGATGGCTCTTTCTAAAGATTCAAAGCACGACTCGTTGCTAAATATTTTCACCAAAGACCTGGGATTGACTTTGGTGAAACATAGAGCCCAGTAATCAAAGCTTCAACAGTTAGGATTGTCCTAACCATTGTTGTATCTCGAGGTTGGGACATTCGACGACTGGACATAAATAATGCATTTTTTAATGCCACTTGGAAGAGGATGTCTACATGGTGCAACCACAAGGTTTTGAAGAAAAGGGCAAGGAGAATTTTGTTTGCATATTGAAAAAATCCTTGTATGGACTTAAGCAAGCCCCAAGGGCCTAGTTTGACAAAGTTAAGAGCACACTAATCAGCTGGAACTTAAAGAACTCCAAGTGTGACACCTCTCTATTCTTTTACCAACAAGGTACTGTCATCATATTGGTGTTGATCTATGTGGATGATATCATAATAACTGGAAATAACTGCAACAAAGTACATAGCTTCATTATTGAATTAAATAGGAAATTCACACTAAAGGACCTTGGTCCATTGCACTACTTCCTTGGAATAGAAGTGTACAAGGATCACACTAGATTGTATTTAACATAGAGCAAGTACATTGAAGATCTGCTCAAAAGAACAAGGTTCATGAACCTAAAACCTTGTCCCACACCAGCAACTGCAGGAAAGCCTATGTCCTTGATTGATGGTGAGCCATTAACTAACCCTACTACCTACAAGAGTATCATTGGAGGACTTCAATACTTGTGCCATACATGATCTATCATTTCATATGCCGTTAACAAGCTCAACCAATTTCTAAAGGATCCAACGACAACTCACTGGAGTGGTGCAAAAAGGGTCCTAAGATAAAAGGTATTGTCACCAAGGGGCTACATATCAGCTGTGATGAAAGATTAACAATCAATGGATACTCTGATGCAGATTGGGCTTGTTGCCCAGATGACAAACGCTCCATATAACAGGTTATTACGTTTACTATGGCAACACCTTGGTGTCATGGTCATCAAAGAAACAAGTGGTGGTTGCCAGATCAAGTACCCAGTCTGAATACAGAGCTTTGGCACAAGTAGCAGAAGAAATCACATGGATTGAATCACTCTTAAAAGAGCTCAATTTTCCACTCCTACAACAGTAACCTGGTGTGACAACATGGGAGCAAATGCATTGGCTACAAATTCAATTTTACACACTCGCACTAAGCATATTGAAGTGGATGTTCATTTCATTCGAGATAAAGTATTAAACAAACAATTAGAGGTCAGATACATCCCATCATCATCAGATCAAGTGGCATATTGTTTAACAAAGGGTTTATCGAGTTTAAGGTTTCATTTCTTAATCGTCAAACTTGGCATGACTGAATCACCCCTGCATTTGAGAGGGAATGTGAAGACATGAAGAATATTGCAACATTATTTCAGTAATGAAGTGTGGTCCTATGCTATGCCATGTGTCACTCTGATGTGCAATGTCAAATAGGGAAATCCTAGAGGATAAAAGTTGTTATATCTTGTAATGATGAGAATATCATTGAATACGGAATATTCCTACTTTTCTGTTTTGATTTTGCCAGCTGTAATTGAGCATGTGCTCTTATGTGTAACGACTCTTTTGAGCCTTTCTCCTATAAATAGAAAATCACAATCTCAACATTGATTTGAGCTGAGCTTTTACAATTGCATTTACTCCTAAATTTTGACTTTATATATAAATGAACTAATTATAGATATGATTATGAGTTTAAAATATGTTACAAGTTTAGAGACTTTATATTGATAATAAATGCAAGAGAAAAGCTTCCATTAGTAACATCACCTAATTCGATATTAAGCATGAACAAGCAAAGTAAATCAACCAAAGTTTGTTTAGATACATCCCAATCATATCAAATAAGTGATTGAAAAATTGTTATACATTCAAATTTTCTCGTATATTTACATTGTAAATTAGTTCCTTAGAAGATATTTAAAAAGATAAAACAAAGAACATATAGTATTAACATAAATAAAAGATCACATGTATATACCAATCATTACTTAGAAAATTTGTCCTGGTTTCAAAAAATTATATTATTCAATCTAATTCATCTTTTCACCATTTGCTGGGTTGAATTCGCATCGATAGAAGCTACAAAATTCCACCAATTTCTTCATTTTATTACAAAATATTTAACTAACAAATTTATAAATATCAATAAATAATGGATCGTGATCACAAATAGGCCATATCATAACCAATGTTTTAAAAAGCGTTTCAAGCGTACGTCTCGAAGCGCGCCTTGAAACAAGGCGTTCAAAAAATGCCTCTGAGGCGTGCAAGGCTTATGTCTCAGCTAATTGAGTTGTTTTGGGCATTTTTTAAAGAGTTTCATTGGACATTTTTAAAGAGTTTCAGTGGGTCTTTCTAAAAGAGTTTAAGTGAGCTTTTTTTTAAACTTTTTTTTGGGCTATTTTGAGTTTTATTTTGTAAATTATAAAAGCCCAAAACTAGATAAAAAAACCCTAAACATTCATCACTTTCTCTCATCCTCCACAACTTGCCTTGCACGATACTCTCCTCCTCTCATTTCTCTTCACCCACACAGCAGCAACACCAACACAAGGTTCTCCTTTCTCCCTTCTCTTCACGTACACAGCAAAAACACCAACACAAGGCTTTCCTCTTTCCCTTGGAACATGAAATATGTCTTTTAATCTTAATTAATGTTTGAAACTTTAGACTTTAAATTTATCATTTGCCTATTAACTAGGATTTTAATTTTGAACCTTTTTATGCTTTTAGTTATATTTTAAGACTCATAGCTATTAATTTCATGAACTTATTATAAAATTATGTGTTTTCTATTATGAATTTTGTTGTTACAGATTCACTTATTTACCCTTAAGTTGAATAACACCACTCATAGGGTTTGACAAATATACCCTTACATCAGATACAACAAATATCAAGACTAAAGAACATAAAGACAGTTACAAAGACAGTTACAACTGAAGCAGTTATAAAAACAGTTACAAATATCACTAGGGCTCTGCCCTAGATCAGATCACAGAACAATATATAAAAGGATGTGCTTTTCTCAGATACAACAAGCAATAATATACAGAGCAAAATAAAGAGTCACAGCCAGAGAGATACAACAACAGAGAACAACATCAGAAATAACAACAAAGTAAAAAGAGAGCCTTTTGGCTGTGAGTTGTCATCTCCATGTGAGCTCCTCCTAGAGTGTTCATGTAAAAGAAAAGAGAGTTTTTGTTAGTATCAAAAGAGAGAAAAACAGAGAGAAACCTTGTTTTTTTTTTGGGCCGAAATCAATAATCAAAGGAAAAAGGAATTAACCTTTGATTGGAGAGAGAAAGTTCTCTTGGGCTGGTTTTTCATCTTGCTGGGCCGATCCACTATTGTGGAAAAGTGAGTCATTATTTGACTCTTTCTTTTGTTACTTTGACTGAGTGATTGGAGAGAGAAGAGTCTTGGACTCTTCATTGAATTAGTTCTTCTTGGTATTGGGCTCTTCACTTTGGGCCTGAAACAAATATTGCATTTGTTATTTTTGAATAATACCAATTATTTTATGGACGCATAAAATAATAAATTTTAGAAAAATACCAATTTGCATATAATATTAATTTTGCTTCTTAAAGTGTGTTGGTTAGAACAATTAATTTCCAACAGTGGTATCAGAGCCAAATTATTTCCGCAAAGAGATTCAAAATAATACAATCAAGAAGCAAATTTGAAAGACATTGAAAATCAAGAACACAAGGATGGACATGAAGAGGAGGAATTAGATATTGGAGATTTGGAGGACATTCTAAACCTTTATCTAATTTGATTTTTTAACAAATACAATATGAGTAATTTTAAAGTTGATGTTGATGTATTATTAGTATACTCTCTCTCTCTCTCGTGCAGCTCTCTAGGGCTGGTGCTATGGCAAAAACCAGGGCGAGGCAGGGGAAGCAGCAATCGGTGGTCAAGAAAACCAGGAAAAGAGGACCGACTTCAACGGCGGATGTTCGGAAAACTAAGACGATGGATGCTGTTCTCGGGATTGAACCAATCGATTTTTCGGAAGAAGAAGGAGAAGGCGAATCAGTGAACCACGCGCAGGAAGCAGAACCATTCATGGAGCCATTATCACCTAGGTCTTCATTGAAAGAAATTCAGAGGCAAGAGGATATCAGCAAGGATTTTGCATTTTTCCTGAGTGCTAATCGAGAATGTGAGGCAAGAATTCAGCAAGGTAATATTGCTACTCCCCCTATTCTCAGGTCTGGCAATGTTGTTCGAAACTTAGATAATTCATTCAAGAACACTAAATCTGCTCCTAAGGTCAAAATAACAGTAGAGGATATTGAAGAGGAGGTGCATTTTTGGAGTTCTTCCATTGTCTGTTATGTACTGGGTGCTAATCCACCCCTTTCGATAATTGAAGGGTTCATTAGACGGGTTTGGAATGGAAAAGTGGACAGAGTTGGTTCTTTGTCTTATGGTGTTTTCTTAGTAAGATTTGATACTGTGGAAATTAGAGATGAAGTGCTACATGGAGGATATGTATTCTTTAACAATAGGCCTGTGGTGATGAAAGCTTGGGATCCGGATACCAATTTCAAGAAGGAAGATATAAGGACTGTACCGATATGGATTCAACTCCCTGATCTTGATTTGAAGTATTGGGGGGAGAAGTCATTATACAAGATTGTGGGGCAAGTGGGAGTCCCTTTACAAGTTGATCCTGTAACCAAGGAAAGGAACAAGCTGAACTATCCTAGAGTGTTGATAGAAGTGTCGATAAAACAGGAGTTTCCCGGTTTAATTCAATTTGAAGATGAGCATGGTTTTGTAGTTACTACAGCAGTCACTTATGAGTGGAAACCGGTTCAATGCAATCATTGCAAAGGACTTGGTCATGAAACGATTGAATGCCGCAAGAAGGATGGGAATAAGCAACAATGGGTAGTAAAGGAGAGTAAACCAGCAGCACCAGCAACAGATGACATGGTAGATGCAGATGGATTTCAGGCAGTAAAAAAAGGGAGCAAAGGCAAGAATATTGTAGAAACCGATGGGCCAAAAATGACCAATGCTTTTGTTGCATTATCTGACAGTTTTTCGAATTTGGATATGCCAGGACCTTCACAAGTTAATTCTGTACCAGTAGCAGAATATGGGGATGGATATATTGGAAAGAATAGAGGAGGGGGAGTGCCTCCTGTGGGAAATGGATAAAATAGTAAGTTGGAACGTCCGAGGGATCAATAGTCAAGATAAGCAGAATCAAGTAAAGAGTATGATTAGTACTCATAAAGCTGGACTAGTTGGTCTGCTCGAGACGAGAGTTAAGGCACACAAGCTGGGTGCCTTATATGTAAATATGTTTCGTGGTTGGTGTTTCACGTCGAATAATGCATGGCATGATGGAGGAAGAATATTGGTGGCTTGGAACCCTTCTAGTTTCATTGTAAGTGTTCTCATGTGTACTAGTCAACTTATCCATCTATTTGTCACAACTTTAGATGGTAAGCATCGATTTTTTATTACATATGTCTATGCTTTTAATGATATGGAAGGGAGAAAGGTTTTATGGACTGATTTGAAACGAATAGCAACAAATGAGGCATGGGTAATGCTAGGTGATTTCAATGAGATATTGAGCAAGGAAGAAAGGATAGGGAAAAAGGTGAAATATAATGAAGCAACTGAATTTATAGATTGTGTTCATTGCTGCCAGTTGGAGGACATTAAATTTAGAGGCAGTTATTTTACATGGAGCAACAAAAGACAAGGGAATGAAAGGATATGGTCCAAGATAGATCGAGTGCTTGCTAATAGGAAGTGGATGGATGATTTTTCTAATGCTGAAGCTGTTTTTATGGTGGAAGGGTTATTTGATCATACTCCAGTTATTGTCTCAATTCATCCTGAAATTCGAAGAGGCAAGTCGCCTTTCAAATACTTTAGAATGTGGTCCTCACATCCCCGATTCTTAGAGATTGTGACCCGAATTTGGAAGGTTTCGGTTGCTGGCACTAAAATGTTCCAACTTGTATACAAGTTAAGAATGTTAAAGGCTGAATTGAAAGAGTTGAATAGAAGAGAATTTTCCAACATTCAAGAAGCAACCAACCAAGCAAAGGACGACCTAGTGGAGATTCAAATGAAGATTCAGGCTGATCCGCTCCAACACGGGCTGCTTGAACAAGAAATGGCAGCAAGGAAGAAATATAGCTTGTTACTCAAGGGGCTGTCCTCTTTTCTTCAGCAGAAGTCTAAAGTAACTTGGATTAAGGAAGGGGATGAAAACTCAGCGATTTTTCATGCAAGCATAAGGGAACGGAGGAGACAAAATAGTATACTCTCAATTGAAGACCAACAAGGAACAAGGGTAGAAGACCAGAATAAAATTACTGAAGCCTTTCTTTCATTTTATTATCAACTATTAGGTAGTAAAATGGAGCAGAGGCGACAGGTAATGCAGAGTATCATGAAGCAAGGGCCTTTGGTCACACAGCAACAAGCAGAGAGGCTAATGAAAGAGTATACTAAGGAAGATGTCAAAAAGGCTATTTTTGAGATCCCAGGGATTAAAGCTCCAGGGCCTGACGGGTATTCAAGCTTCTTTTTTCAAGATAACTGGGACATAGTTGGGGATGATGTTTCTGAAGCAGTGTTATCATTCATACACTCGGGGAAAATTTTGAAAGAAATTAATGCAACTGTACTCACACTAGTCCCTAAAAGCAAGTGTCCGAATACAGTAAAAGACTTCAGACCAATTGCGTGTTGTAATGTCATCTACAAGACTGCTACCAAATTGCTATGTTCTCGGCTCAAGACTATTCTTCCAGATTTGATTGCACAGAATCAAGGAGGCTTTGTATCAGGTCGATTTATTGCTCACAACATTATGATATGTCAGGATTTAATTCGACATTATGGGAGGAAAGGGGCTCGGCCAGGGTGTATGATTAAGCTGGATTTACAGAAAGCATATGACACACTAGAATGGGATTTCTTAGAAGAGATCATGCAAGCTTTTCAATTTCCTGGGAGGTTCACTCAGTTGGTCATGACTTGTGTACGCACTACTCGATTCTCACTAATGTTTAATGGGACTCTTCATGGCTTCTTTGAAGGGAAAAGAGGTCTCCGACAGGGTGACCCCATGTCTCCGCTTCTATTTGTTCTAGGAATGGAGTACTTGTCAAGGATAATGAGTAGAATTGGAAGCGAACCAGAATTTAAGTATCATGATCGATGCAAGGAGCTTAAAATGAATCACTTAATGTTTGCTGATGATGTAATTCTATTCTGCCATGGAGACTTTCAAAGTATTCATATTATGCTTCAAGGATTGAAACTTTTTTCTTGCACTTCAGGATTGCAACCGAACCCAGATAAGTCGGCTTTTTACTGTTGTGGCATGGAAGAAAGCGAGGTGCAAAGAGTTGTTGACAGATCAGGTTTTTCAAAAAAAGAGGTACCATTTCAATATTTAGGTATCCCTATATGTGCCAAACGAATTTCTGGTAAAGAGTGTGCTGTGTTGGCTGAAAAAATGACAGCAAGAATTAAAATTTGGTGTTCAAGAAACCTGTCCTTAGCAGGTAGAGCGGTGTTGGTAAACTCGGTTTTGATGGCTATACACTCGTACTGGAGTCAAATTATGATTCTTCCTAAGAAGGTTATAAAGGACATTGAGCAAATATGTCGAGCCTACCTTTGGAGGGGTCATCATACATCAACGGGGCCTGGACTCATAGCCTGGGAGAGGGTATGTCAACCGAAGGCAGCAGGAGGCATTGGCCTTAAAAAGATAGCAGAATGGAACATGGCTGCCTTGACAAAATACGTTTGGGCAATTGCGAACAAGGAAGACAATTTGTGGATTAAATGGATTCATTGTGTATACTTGAAAGGGGAGGATTGGTGGGACTATCAAGCCCCACAACAAGCGAGTTGGTATTGGAAAAAACTGGTATATGTTAAAGAGCAAATCAAGGGGAAAGTGAGTGTACAGCAGTTTATAAGTTCAAACTATACAATCTCTAATGGTTACAATTTATTTTGCCCCTCTCAAAGGAAGGTAAATTGGAGCCATGGAGTTTGGAATAGACAAAACATTCCAAGACAGAGCTTTATGTTGTGGACGGCTGTTCAAGATCGCCTTCGAACTCGAGCAAGATTGAAACAAATGAAGGTCATCTCAGATGACTGCTGCCTCTTCTGCAGCAACCATTCTGAGACCAAAAGCCATCTATTTTTCTCTTGTATTTTTGCAACTCAGTGTTTATTGCAGATTAAATCTTGGTTGCATTGGAGGATTGAATCGGTGGATCTTGATGTAATATTGAGGTGGATTGAAAGATCAAACAAGGGCAGGTTTCGAAAGAGCTTATGGTACGCTGTTATTGCTTCCGTAGTGTACCAAATTTGGAAGGCTCGGAACTTAATGTTGTGGGAGTCCAAGGAGCCGAGAGTCACTGAGGTGACTAAGAACATCAAAGAAGAAATTAAAAGCAGATTTACTTATGTATGGCCTAAAAGAGTCTCAAAAAATGATGCTCATTGGTTTACAGGAATTGTACAGCAATAGGGATTTGGAAAAAGAAGGGACATTGTAATTTTGGGATGTACATTGTAATTAGATGATGATTCATACATGGGAATCACGCATAGAATTTATAGGTCTTCTAATTTGAAGGCGCTAATAGTTTGTAAAAATTCTGTTGAGGTAATGCATTGCTCTGATTTACCAAAAAAAAAAAAAAAAAAAAAAAAGTTGATGTTGATAAGTTTGATGGATCAGGTGACTACAGAATATGGAGGAGGAAAATAAGATCACTACTGGCACAACAGAAGCTGTTGAGGGTCCTTGAAGAACCCATTGAATGGCCTGAAGGAACAACTAAGATACAACAAGAAGAGTATCTTGAAACAGCTACTGGGATTATCATATTCAACCTAAGTGATGCAATCATTAGGTTGGTTGATAAGGAAGAAACTCCAGCAAAGATATGGAGGAAGTTGGAAGTGCAATTCCAACAAAAGTCACTAACAAACAAGATCTTTCTAAAAGAAAGGATCTTTGGCTACAAGATGAATAGATCTAAAAGTCTTGAAGACAACTTAGATGAATTTCTGAAGATGCATATAGAGTTGGCTAACTCGGGAGAAGGAGAAGCTTTGAGTGATGAAAACCAGGCAATCATCATTCTCAACTCATTACCGGAATCCTATAAGGATGTAAAGATTGCAATAAAGTATGGAAGAACTTCGATTACCCTAGATGAAGTCATCTCTGCACTAAAGTCTATGGACTTAGAGATGAAGAATGACAAGTTGGGGAGCTCTAATGGTGAGCTGAACTTGAGTAGAGGAAGGCCTCATGAGAAGAAGCCTTGGAACAATAGGGGAAGGAGTAATAGCAAAGATTCTTCCAAGGGTGGAAGATATGGAAATGGGAAGTCTCCATCAAGAGGACAGAAAGATCCTAAAGGCTGCTATCACTGTGGTAAACCGGGGCATATCAGAAGAGACTGTTATTTTTGGAAGAGAAGTAACAGAGGAAGAACAGATGGTAGCAATGGTGACTCAAACCAGGGAGAAAATCATTTCTCAAAGGAAAAGGGAAAGAAGCATGAAGCCAATCTAAGTGATGGCTATGAGAGTGGAGAAGTTTACATTACTGCAACAAAATTCAAAGAAGAATGGATTTTAGATTCAGGATGCACTTTTCACATGACTAATAATAGATCTTTACTTTCTGATTTCAGGGAATCTAAAGGAGGGAAGGTCATCTTAGGCAACAACCAAACATGCCATATTGAAGGCTCAGGTAATGTGAGCTTTAAAATGTATGATGGTATTGTAAGAACTCTTACAGGTGTAAGATTTGTGCCTAACTTAGCTAGAAATTTAATTTCTATAAGTATGCTAGATGACCTTGGTGTTGTGAGTAAGATTGAGACAGGTACAATGAAACTAAGCAAAGGTTCAATGACCATAATGAAAGGCTACAAGGAAGAAGGATTATACTACCTAAAGGGAGAACCAATTTCACATTGTCACAACACAACAGAAACTCTTGAAGATTCTAAGGCAATCTTATGGCATAGAAGACTTGGGCACATGAGTGAGAAAGGTTTGCAAATTATGAGTGAACAAAATCTTTTATGCAAGGATAAAGTAAGTAAAGTTGATTTTTGTGAGCATTGCACATTGGGTAAGCATCATAGGATTAAATTTAAAATTGGGACACATAATTCTAAAGAAATTTTAGAATATATACATGCTGATTTATGGGGTCCAGAAAATACAGCTACTCATGGGGGGAGTAGTTATTTTCTATCCATTGTGGATGACTACTCTAGGAAAGTATGGGTTTTTCTTTTGAAACATAAAAATGATGCCTTTGCAAAATTTCAAGAATAGAAAATTTCAATTGAAAATTTAACTAACAAAAGAGTTAAGACTCTTAGGACCGATAATGGTCTAGAGTTCTGCAGCGATTTGTTTAACATGTATTGCAGGAACAATGGCATTCAAAGGCATAAGACTGTAAGATTAAACCCGCCACAAAACGGAGTAGCTGAGAGGATGAACAAGACTATTTTAAATAAAGCCAAGTGCATGCTATTCCAAGCAGGGTTAGCTACGGGATTTTGGGGAGAAGCAGTACTCACAGCAGCTTATTTGATAAACCGAAGTCCATCAAGTGCTGTGGAGTTAAAGACCCCTGAAGAGAGATGGTCCGGCAAACCACCTGATTTATCCCACTTAAAAGTTTTTGGGTGTGCAGCATATGCACACCAAGGAGATGGAAAGTTAGAGCCTAGAGTTCTAAAGTGTGTACTTTTGGGATATTCAGAAGGAACAAGAGGGTATAGACTTTGGTTAAGAGAAAAAGGTTTTAAAACTATTAATAGTAGAGATGCGATATTTGATGAAAATATTTTTCCATGCATTGCTACTAACCCAAATGTTTTAGGTTCTTGCCCTAGTACTAACCATGCAGGTAACTCAATCAACGTTGATCTAAGACCTACTACTCCAAGTGATGAACAAGGAGAGAACACTGTTCAGGTGGAACAAGGAGAAGACACTGTTCAGGTGGAACAGGGAGAAGACACTGTTCAAGAGGAACAGGGAGAAAACACTGTTCAGGTGGAACAAGGAGAAGACACTGTTCAGGTGAAACAAGGAGACATTGTTCAAGTGGAACATGGAGAAAATACTGTTCAGGTGGAACAGGGAGAGAAGATCGCTCATGTGGAACAAGGAAACCTAAGGGAAAGTCAAGCAGAAGAGTTGGAAGACTACCAGTTGACTAGAGACAAAGTTAAAAGAGCACCTAAACAGAATCCTAAGTATAGCTTCAACATTTGGAATGAAGACATTGCCTATGCACTGTTAAGTGCTTTGCAAGGACAGAAGAATAAACCAGAAAGTTGTGGAGAAGCTATGAAGAGCAAAAATGCTAAGAAGTGGAACTGTGCTATGGATGAAGAGACATACTCTTTGAGTAAAGAGAAGACTTGGGTTTGTGTTCCAAAACCCAAGGGAAGGAGTGTTGTGAAACATATGTGGCCTTTTAGACATAAAGAAAAATGCAGTAAGATAAATAAAGAGTTGGAAGATATGAGTAAGATCCTCAACTCTAATGGGATTGATTCAAAGATGTATTTCATATTGAGTACCATACCAGATACAACATATACTATAGTTGCTGTTAGCAAGTATATGGTATTGACTGGGAAGATACATTGGTTGATTATCATATGGATTTTAAGTTACTTAAAGAAGACCACATGTGTTATACTTGCGCTTAGAAAGTCACAAAACCAAATGGAAGGATTTTATGACTTGATCTATGCAAGAGAGAAGAATAAGGTGACACAAGGAGGTGTCACAATCATGAAGACCAAGGTGTTTATCCTAGCTAAGTTCAAACTGAACTTACTAGGGATAAACAAATGGTACTGACCCTTGGGGTCATTCAAGCCCTCACAACATCATCAACTATCCTTGGGTAAATAAGAGAATCTGGGTGGAATTTGTTGTTACAGATTCACTTATTTACCCTTAAGTTGAATAACACCACTCATAGGGTTTGACAAATATACCCTTACATCAGATACAACAAATATCAAGACTAAAGAACATAAAGACAGTTACAAAGACAGTTACAACTGAAGCAGTTATAAAAACAGTTACAAATATCACTAGGGCTCTGCCCTAGATCAGATCACAGAACAGTATATAAAAGGAGGTGCTTTTCTCAGATACAACAAGAAATAAGATACAGAGCAAAATAAAGAGTCACAGCCAGAGATAGATACAACAACAGAGAACAACATCAGAAATAACAACAAAGTAAAAAGAGAGCCTTTTGGCTGAGAGTTGTCATCTCCATGTGAGCTCCTCCTAGAGATGTTCATGTAAAAGAAAAGAGAGTTTTTGTTAGTATCAAAAGAGAGAAAAACAGAGAGAAACCTTGTTTTTTTTTGGGCCGAAATCAATAATCAAAGGAAAAAGGAATTAACCTTTGATTGGAGAGAGAAAGTTCTCTTGGGCTGGTTTTTCATCTTGCTGGGCCGATCCACTATTGTGGAAAAGTGAGTCATTATTTGACTCTTTCTTTTGTTACTTTGACCGAGTGATTGGAGAGAGAAGAGTCTTGGACTCTTCATTGAATTAGTTCTTCTTGGTATTGGGCTCTTCACTTTGGGCCTGAAACAAATATTGCATTTGTTATTTTTGAATAATACCAATTATTTTATGGACGCATAAAATAATAAATTTTAGAAAAATACCAATTTGCATATAATATTAATTTTGCTTCTTAAAGTGTGTTGGTTAGAACAATTAATTTCCAACAAATTTTATGATAGATATCATGTGTATAAATTTTTTATTCTTATTGTTGAAGCTTACGCCTCGCGGTACTATGGCAAAACACATCGGAATCTGTTTCTGCCTTTCAAAACATTTATCATAACAAAATCTCTTATACGCACATAATTAGAATAACCAAGTTACAAAGTTTACTCTATCTCTTTTGATCTCTATAGAACTTAAAGTCTCACATAATATATATATATATATATATATTTTATATATCTATTCTATATAAAGTGTGCCTATATAACTAAATTCTTGCGTTTATGAGAAATTCATGGATAACTTTTTTTTAAAATAATTTTCTATTCAAAAATAATATATTTTTTTTATTAAGATGTATTTTAATATTAATTTTTAAATAAATTAATATTACTTTTAAATTTTAATCGGGTTTATGAAAAATTTATGGGTAATTTTTTTTAAAATAATTTTCTATTCAAAAATAATAATTTTTTTTATGAAGATGTATTTTAATATTAATTTTTAAATACATTAATATTACTTTTAAATTTTAATCGTATAAACCTAACTGGAAACACAATCTCTGAAAATTCTCAATAAAATAACTAACCCCAAAAGGATGAGCAACCAATCGTGATTATTTAGGATAATCATTTATAATTTCTTTTTCTAAATCTCAAACCCTATATTGCTATTGAATTATTGCCTCATCTTCTATGCCGTGATTTATGGCCTCTCTGCTGCGATTCCTCACTTTTTGTTTATTTGGGTGTAATATTCAGTGTTCTATTAGCAAGTTATCATTTGTTGCTCAAGTAATTATTTATTTGAGTAAGTCTTCTATTCCCTTGCTATATTGCTTTACTTTTAAACAGCTTTGGGATATGCGAAATATAATGTCATCCGTTAGAGAGTTTGTTGGGCACACCAAAAGTAACAAGATATCCTTTTCAATTTATAATCCTTGAATTTTTGATGATGCTCATTTTGAAAGGCTAGGTGTAATTGTAATGTCGGAGTAGCTAGATTTTTCCCAAAAGATAAAACTCACATCAGCACCGCCATTGCTGGCACCTATTCTAACGAATACTATTCTTCTAAGCTCATATCTAACACACAATCCTATGGGAACAACATAAAATTGGGTTGAACCAAGATGAGATAAACATTTTTAAGTGTATTACCTTTTAATATAATAAAAAATACCTAGTATAAAATTTAGTATACGTGCCTCGCACGTAACTTTTTACTAGTATATATATATATATATTCTATATAAAGTGGGTCTATATAACAGAATTATTGGTTTATGAGAAATTTATGTGTGACTTTTTATTTATATTAAAAATAAAATAATTTATTATTAAAAATAAAATGGTTTATGAAAAATTCATGAGTCACTTTAATATTTTATTAAAGCATAAATCTACAAATTAATATTTTATTATTATGTTAATAATCATCAATATATATAAAACAAAACAAAAAAGCCGTATATAACTTCAATAATATTATTATATTTAATAATTATTTTTTTAAAAAAAAATCTATCTATATCTATCTATTCTATATAAAGTGTGTCTATATAATTGAATTCTTGGTTTATGAGAAATTCATGGGTGACTTTTATTTATATTAAAAATAAAATAGTTTATTATTAAAAATAAAATAGTTTATTATTAAAAATAAAATAGTTTATGAGATAAAAGATCCATGTACTTAAAATATACAATTAATGAGCATTATGGTTAATTTATATCTATTCTATATAAAGTGTGCCTATATAACTAAATTCTTAATTTATGAGAAATTCATGGGTGTGACTTTTTATTTATATTTAATAAAATAATAAAATATTATTTATATATAATAAAATAATAAAATAAAAATTTAAACTGATATTTGATATTTGAACTGATATTATTTATATATATACAATATTATATATTGTTCTTATGTGATATTATTTAAACCATAAATTTACTATCCTATTTTGAATTTAATTAAAACCAATAAAATATATATACCTAATCTTGTACGTTCTCATTTTTTTCTAATTTTTTTTATTAAAGTTAATTATTTTAAATAAATAAAAATTTATAATAAAAATCTAATTTCTAAATTTTCTCTATTACTATACTATTTTGAATTTAATTAACAACAATAAAATATATGTACGTATATTTTTCATTTTTTTAATATAAATTTTAATATACATATATATTTATACAAAAAAAAAATAGAGATAAAAAATAGTAGTGAAGAGATCTAAAAAATTTCACATAAACTTCAAACACACTCTAAAAAAGTATCATTTATAATTCTATGTGTAACTAATTTATTTGTTTATTTGGATGATTTTAGTCTATATATCTCAAATTATACTTTTTAATTTTTATAATTCGGTTATAGCAAGTAAGAATATTTGAGTTGATGTAATCATAACAGTATATATATAGCTTTATTAGTTGAGCATGAATTGTCCATTTAATTTTGTTTTAAGTTTAGATTTTACAATTGTATTTGAATACTTAGCTGTATATATATGTGGATCTTGAGTTTATCGGGTTAATTTGTTGAAAATATATGTTTACTGATTTGCTCAAAATAAATATACATAAACACATATATTTTGTTGAATCCAAATATACATAAACACATATATTTTGTTGAATCTATCATGGAGTGCTATGAGATTGATGAGAGGCTTCAAGAGAAGAATGATATTAAGATAAATTTGGAGAGCATTGCTTTGTTATAATATTATTTGGAAGCTATCATATTTCTTGTTTTTTATATTCTTTCTTTCATATGTCCAGTTATATGCCTGCTACCCTTATTCTTTATAATTTTATAATTACCGGCTCGAGTTAAGTATCCATAGTAAGTGTGTAGCATTATTATTTTTTAAATATATTTCAAGCTAATCTCCATTCTCCTCTTCTCTTTCTAAATTTTAAATTTGACTTTTCACTATTGATTTTTAAATAACCCCACACACTAATTAAAATTAGTTTTTATATCATTTTAAATTATATGATTATTTATTGAATTTTTCTTAATTAAATTATAGAACACATAACATAAAACTAAATATACGTGCCTTGCACGTAACTTTCTTCTAGTATATATATATTTATATATATATTTGAAAATAAAAAACCTGCTCTATCATCTACTACAAAAAGCATAAACATCCCGATAAATGTGAAAAGTTTCTATAGCAGCGACATCTAATTAGAACTGAAAAAAATCTTGTGAGAACTGAAATCTATTAAGGAATTTGTTCAATCCTCTATTCAATTCATATTCCCCATATCCCAACTCAAGAGTTCATATATATAACCTAAAAGCGACAAAATGAAATAGTTTATGTTCAAGAAGTAAACAAGAATGGGGACCATATGGTTAAATATCCATTCAACATTCATAGAGGATGAGTTAATATCATGTTTGAACTAGAGAATATGGTCCATTAAGACTAAAATATGACAAAACCAAATTTAATACCATAAATTTCATAAACATAACATGATTTTGAAATATTGGCACTGCACTTGACACTTGTACACTACTAGAAAATGGAGTTTTAGTGACACACATTGGGTAACTTTAAAAGTGTATAGTGATACTTCAACGCGCGTCACTAATGAGGGTGACTGGAAAGATAATTTTTAGTGACACTTCACACGTGTCACTGAAACCTTTTGCATTCATATTTTGCGTGTCACTATAGGCGTATAGAGTCAGATTTTGTCAGACTAAATATGTAACAGCCACACACATAGAGTGTCACTATATCCTTTTTTTTTTTCCTTTTTATTAATATTTTTAGAGATATAGTGACACACGAAAAGTGCCACTACATTAAATATTTTTCTAAAAAAAATAATATTTAATTTAATTTAATTCAAATTTTATGTATTATAAATAATAATTTATATTAATTATATACAAATACAATTAATATAACAATAATAATTTTAATTTAACTAAATGTAAAATTTATAAATTACACTATAGAAATAGACAAAAATGTATTTTATTTAAATAAAAACTTAAATTAATTACAAGTTAATTACAATAGAGATAACAAATTCTTCCATAACACCATACAAAAATTATAATCAAATTAGAGATAAATTATTAGTATACTAACATATACATCATCATTATACATTAACCATTACTAAATCAGAACCAAATTTATGAAACCCAAAATAAATGTGATAAAGTTTTCACTTTGCTGGCGAGCTCCTAATCCCTCCAAACGCCCAACCTCTAAGACAAAACAAGCCACCTGTGAACCCCGACAACGCAAAAAACAGCTACTTGCGAACCCCGAACCTCGACGACGCAAGCACAGCTTATAGGTGCAAAGCAAATCCCCAACCGCCGGCAACCTGAAACATAGATCTGTTATAAAACAGAAAAAAAAAACAAGAACAGAATGTGCTAAATTATACAAACTAATATGAAATACTGCTTGTAAATAATATTTTATAATAGTGTGATTAAAAGCTAAAAAAACTGGCAGTTTAGATCATAGTAAGTACTTATTCCCTTTATAAGATTTGGCTCTAGTAAAAATTAAATCTCAAGTGGAAGCATATAACTTGCAACGAAAAATATAAACTTATTAGAAATTGATACACATTTCTACAATACTAAATTAAGTCTAGAATTTTCTACACATTTGTAGAAAAACATACTCTAAACTTTTAGATAATTGTAGAATAATTTAGAATTTTCTAGACATGTAAAAATCCAATAGAACATAGGCATTTCTAGAAAACTTTAGTCTAGAAGTTTCTAGTTATGCATGCTTAAGAAATATGTAGAAATGTATGGATAAAATCCTTGAACTAGAAAGATCTAGAAGAAATAATTCTAGCCATAAAGTGTAAGGGGTGAGCAACTATAAATACCCCATCAAACTTCCAAATTGTAACCAAGCTTGAGTAGCCAAAGCAAGTCTTTTACTACTAGCCTACTACCTTGTCTCCTCTCTTACTACACACATAAAAATTAAAACACTACATAACTCTTCCTTGTCCCACCAATCATCCAACTTATCAACTTATCAACATCATCATACTACACCACCTAATATTCATCCCATACAAATCTAAACCAATACAAATTTATTCTCAAACCATCAGTGGTATCAGAGCTCCGTTCGATCATATATCACTGGGCGTAATCTTTTCCACTCATCAACATGAGTTCGGAGTACAATCGCTCTTCACTACCTCTTCCAATTTTCCATGGAGAAAACTATGATTTTTGGTCCATCAAAATGAGGACCTATTTTCGATCACAAAATCTATGGAAAATTGTTGAAGAAGGAATCACTATTCCGGAAGATATTACAACTCTTTCGGAAGATCAAAAGAAGGCACTAGAGGATAATCAACAAAAGGATTCTCATGCATTATATTGCTTGCAGCAAGCTATGGCAGACAATCTTTTTCCACGAATAATGGGCGCAAAGAATAAAGAAAAGAAGCATGGGACACGCTGCAGGAGGAGTTCCAAGGAACCGTCAAGGTACGCACAGTTAGACTACAAAAGCTTAGAAGAGATTTTGAGAATCTTAAAATGAAAGATAATGAGACTGCAAAAGATTACTATTCTAGAATTAAAGAAATAGTAAATCAAATGGGAGCCTATGGAGAAATAATTTCTGACAAGAATATAGTACAAAAGATACTAATTTCTTGTACAGAAAAATATGATTCAATAGTTTCTGTGATAGAGGAAACTAAAGATTTAGAAACTCTATCACCAACTGAACTAATGGGCTCTCTTGAAGCATATGAAAGTAGACGAGAAAGGCATAAGGAAAGTGAAGTTGAAAATGCCTTTCAGTCTAAAATTAATTCGCAGTCTCAAAAACCAAAAGCTGATGGGAAAAAGACACAAGAAAAACAAAAAGAAAATAACGACAAGTATCCTCCATGTGGCATTTGTAAAAGAAAAAGTCACTTGGAAAAAGACTGCTGGTTTAAAGGAAAACCACAGTGCCAAAATTGTAAAAAATTTGGCCACACTGAAAAAACTTGTCGTTTAAAGAAATCCCATCAAGCTAATTTTTCCGAAAAGAAAAATGATGAAAATAATCTCTTCTATGTCTGCCAAGCTGCAACAGAAGAAGGAAAAGATACTTGGTATCTTGATAGTGGTTGTAGTAACCACATGACGAAAAACGAAAGCATCTTTTGTAGTCTTGATAGATCCAAGACTAAAGTCAAAAGTGGTAATGGTGACTTCATGGAAGCAGTCGGCAAAGGCACCATTGCCATTGACACTAAAAAAGGCAAGAGATACATCAATGATGTACTCCTGGTACCCAACATTGATCAAAACCTACTTAGCGTAGGTCAAATGATTGAAAAAGGGTACTCTTTGCATTTTGAAGGAGAGTCTTGCACAATATATGATAAGCAAGATAAATCTTTTCAAATTGCAAAGGTAAAAATGAAAGAAAATAGACGCTTTCCCATACAATGGAGATATGCAAGCAATGTGGCAATGCAAGCGCAAACAGATGAGTCATGGCTATGGCATAGAAGGTTTGGTCACTTCAACTTCCATGGGCTTAAGATCCTCGTTTAAGAATATGATGCGAGACCTCCCATCAATTAAGGAGATCAACACAGTCTGCGAAGGATGCATGCTCGGGAAACAACATCGACAACCTTTTCCATCTGGCAAAGCTTGGAGAGCCAAAAAGCCACTTGAGCTAGTCCATACTGACGTATGCGGGGCAATGCGCACTCCATCAAATGACCAAAACAGGTACTTCATTCTCTTCATTGATGACTTTACTAGAATGACATGGGTTTATTTTATGCAACAAAAGTCGCAAGTCTTCGATATTTTCAAAAAGTTCAAATCCCGTGTCGAAAGACAAAGCGGTCATTACATCAAGACAATTAGAAGTGATAGAGGCAAAGAATACACTTCTAATGAATTCAACAAGTTCTGTGAAGATGAAGGGATGGAGCACCAACTCACTGTTGGATACGCACCAGAACAGAATGGTGTATCTGAAAGGAAAAACAGATCGTTATGGAGGCAGCAAGAGCCATGCTGCTAGAGAAAGGTCTCCCAAAACGATTTTGGGCAGAGGCAGTAAGCACTGCAGTCTACTTGCTCAACCGATGTCCAACCAAAGCCGTGCAGAATAAGACGCCGATCGAAGCTTGGAGCGGACGTAAGCCATCAGCAAAGCATCTCAAAGTCTTCGGCTGCATATGCTATAGTCACATTCCAAAAGAGAAAAGAGGCAAGCTTGATGAGAAGGCAGAGAAAGGAATCTTCTTAGGCTATAGTACTCAATCAAAAGGTTATCGAGTCTATAGCTTAGAAACAAATAAGCTAATAATCAGTCGAGACGTCAAATTTGACGAAGATGCTGCATACAACTGGGAGACACAAGAAGTTGAAACAAAGACAGTCAATATTCCTCTACTGCCAAGACAAGAAACTGATCAAAATGAAGTTCTTACTCAACCAACAACACAAGAACCTGCACAAGTCATAGAATCTCCGCCAGACTCACCAGTAAGGCGAACAAGACCACTATCAGAAATCTACGAGACATGCAACTTAGTACTTATGGAGCCAGAAAGCTTTGAAGCAAAATTTCATAAACAAGAAGTATGGAGAAAAGCTATGAATGAAGAGATAAAGATGATTATGAAGAATGAGACTTGGGAGCTTGTAGATCGTCCACAAGACAAAGATACTATAGGAGTCAAGTGGGTCTACAAGACAAAGCTCAACGCAGATAGCTCTATCCAAAAGCACAAAGCAAGATTAGTTGCGAAAGGATACTCACAACAATACGGAGTCGACTACAACGAAACATTTGCTCCAGTTGCACGCCTCGACACTATTAGGGCTTTAATAGCTCTAGCTGCACAAAAGAAATGGAAGATTTTTCAACTCGATGTGAAGTCAGCATTCCTAAATGGTTATCTTGAAGAAGAAATTTATGTGGAGCAACCTCAAGGGTTCGTGATACAAGGACATGAAGATAAAGTCCTTAAATTGAAAAAGGCTTTATATGGCCTAAAGCAAGCTCCACGAGCCTGGTATAGCAGAATTGACAACTACTTTACCCAGCAAGGATTCAGGAGGAGCAAGAGTGAGCCAACTCTTTACATCAAAACTCAAGGTACGAATGATACACTAATTGTCTCTTTATACGTTGATGATCTCATCTACACAGGCAATAATGAGAAGATGATAAAGAAGTTTAAAGAAGACATGATGAAAAATTTTGAGATGACCGACCTGGGATTAATGCACTACTTTCTCGGGATCGAAATAACTCAAAAAGAAGATGGGATCTTCATCTCACAAAAGAAGTATACAGAGACACTATTGAAGAAATTCAAAATGGAGGGATGCAAGACTGTATCAACTCCATTAGACAATAACAAAGCTCTCAAGAAGGAAGATGGCTCACCGAAAGCTGATGAATCAAAATTTCAAAGTCTAATTGGCAGCCTTCTATATCTAACTGCTACAAGACCAGACATAATGTACGCAGTTAGTCTCCTATCAAGATTCATGCATGATCCAAGTCAAGTTCACTACGGAGCAGCCAAGCGAATCCTCAGATACTTGCAAGGAACAAAATTCTATGGAATATGGTACGGAGTTACAAGTGACTCAAAACTTGTTGGCTACACAGATAGTGACTGGGCAGGATCCATGGACGACATGAAGAGCACGTCAGGATATGCCTTCACACTTGGATCAGGAATATTTTCATGGGCATCAAAGAAGCAAGCAACTGTTGCACAATCATCAGCTGAAGCAGAGTACATTGCAGCAGCAATGACTACAAGCCAAGCTATATGGCTCAAAAGAATACTTGAAGACATGGGAGAATTACAAGAAGAAGCTACAAAGATATATTGCGATAGCAAATCAGCTATAGCAATGGCGAAAAATCCAGTATTTCATAGTAGAACTAAACATATAAGCATCAAGTACCATTTCATCAGGGAAGCAGAAGCAAACAAAGAAATCGAGCTCAAGCACTGCAAGACTGAAGAGCAGGTAGCAGACATATTCACAAAGGCACTACCAAGAGGCAAGTTCGAGCTACTACGAAACATGATTGGAGTTACAGAAATGTGTACCAAGGAGGAGTATTAGAAATTGATACACATTTCTACAATACTAAATTAAGTCTAGAATTTTCTACACATTTGTAGAAAAACATACTCTAAACTTTTAGATAATTGTAGAATAATTTAGAATTTTCTAGACATGTAAAAATCCAATAGAACATAGGCATTTCTAGAAAACTTTAGTCTAGAAGTTTCTAGTTATGCATGCTTAAGAAATATGTAGAAATGTATGGATAAAATCCTTGAACTAGAAAGATCTAGAAGAAATAATTCTAGCCATAAAGTGTAAGGGGTGAGCAACTATAAATACCCCATCAAACTTCCAAATTGTAACCAAGCTTGAGTAGCCAAAGCAAGTCTTTTACTACTAGCCTACTACCTTGTCTCCTCTCTTACTACACACATAAAAATTAAAACACTACATAACTCTTCCTTGTCCCACCAATCATCCAACTTATCAACTTATCAACATCATCATACTACACCACCTAATATTCATCCCATACAAATCTAAACCAATACAAATTTATTCTCAAACCATCAAAACTTTAAGACCCAATAAAGCATATACTGCCTTTTCATCAGATGTGCTGCATACATCAACTTTCTGCAAAAGCTTGATCAATCAGCCTGTAAAATTTTATTAGAAAATCTCAATAACCCAATTGAAAAACTTTTACATGCATATTTGAAATAAGTAATTTGGCTTTTGGGAGCCAACTTGATTATAATTTTCATACACATGAGGAAGACTACACCAAATTGTTATTCCATCAATGAGTATTGATGACTATCTAACTTGTGTCATTAAGCTCTTCCAAGAATGAATTTCAACCAAAACATGAATTTTATTTAAAAACTTTATAAAAGGTCAGGTAGGAACCAACTTAGCTCGGGGAATGGAGGATGGGATTCGAGTGGCGGAGAGGCCGTTCGTGGCCTCTGTATGACTCACCGACATCAAGAAACGACCGCTCATGGCTGTCGAATCTGTTGATTCAAACCATCTTCATTTTACATTGAGAGCTTGAGAGATTTTCAAAGAGAGAGAAGGAGGCGGTAAGAGATGGTGAGAGAGAATGAGATGTTATTTAGGGTTTCATTCTTATCAACTTATTTATTTATTATTTTGTTTTTTTATTATATTATTTATGTTATATTATTTATAATAATATAATATATAGATTAAATATGTGTAATAAACTAATAATATGTAACATATGACTATATTAGTTGTCATCTTTTTGTAACATTTGGGGAGTTGTTACTATGAGTAACCTCCACCATTATCATCAACATTAAGAGTGTAAAAGATGTTACACACCTTTATTTGAAATTCTTAATGCTATAGGAGTTATGGTGTGTGTAAGAGTTACATTTGAGTCCATAACATCTATAGGGGTTATGAGTTTGAATTTCAAATGGTGATATCCTAAACACTATATAAAGAGGTCTAAGGTGCTCATTTTGGGAGGAAGTTTTCTATCAAGAAAGCACTTTGCTAGAAAACCCTAAAAGGCTTGATAATTCCCAAAGCTATTTCCTAGAGAGTTCCCTTAGTGCTTAGAGATAGGTGGAACTAAGCTTTTGGACAAAGGTGTAATACCTTGTTCAAGTCATGGTGATCTCCACTAATCTACACTCAAGGTTGTGAGAGTGTTTATATATATATATTATTCTCTTGTTATATATAGTGTAACACATGTGTAATACATGTAATACATGTGTTGTAATCTTCTCTTCTACCTTTCATATATATGTATATTTAATCAATCTCTTATTTTAGTCCCTGTATTATTTTACAATAGAGTTGTAATAAATCTTGATTTTCTTCCATTGTTATAAAATCTCTAACAATTTATATAATAACAAAATATATGAAATAACAATGGCCGGCCCTACCATTTTTTTTTGCCATACATTAATACAAATGAATAAAATAATTATTATTTTTTTTAAAAAAAAACTGTAAAGTGGCTTTAGTGACGAGCAATGCGTATTGGTATATATTTTTCCAGTCTCTCTTAGAGTGACTCTATAGGTGAACATTTTTAATTAAAAAAAATTCATAAAATTATGGGCATTAATCTTTAGTGACACTTCATATTTTTAGTGACTCAAATTATAGGACACTAACATTGAATTTTAGAGACTAATTGTGCATGTCACTAAAAACTACTCCTAACCTTTTAGTGACCCGCACAAATAGGCGTGTCACTAAAGAGTGTCACTAAAAGGCAAATTTGTAGTAGTGATAAACAAAGAAATTATTTTTTCCCTTGGAATAGGAACTGCCCAGTTTTTAATTACTCAAAAGAACCATTTGAATAACAAGAATCAAAAGGTATTATACTATTGTTTTCAAGTTTCTACATTATACGTGACTCAATCCCAAACCAAAGGCAAATTTCGCAAGAGCTTTTAGACGTGCAAATTTTGCAAGAGCTTTCAGCATTAATTGAAGTACTCATTTATTTTATTGTGCTAATTAAATCTTTAATTATTTAAATTGAAGCATTTAATCAAACAGTTAATAAATATTAAAAGTTAATTGTGGTGAATCCTCACCTTCAAAACAGGTTGTTATAACAGTAACAATGTCCAAGAAACACAATTCAGAACTAAAATCAATCACAAAACCAAAACTTAAATTTAATTGAAAATAGACAAAGAAAACTTAGCTTGATATAATAAATGAATGATGGATCTTTATTGAATAGGAATAGTCAGTAGTTCACAATAGAATGAGCCCAAGATTACAACTCAACACAGTAAGTAATACAAAGAAATGCCTCACATTAAGGGAAATCACTTCATGAGTGATACTCCCTTTACATCCCTCCACACACTCACTATGATCTTGGACTCTCTCTCTCTCTCTCTCTCTCTCTCTCTCTCTCTCTCTCTCTCTCTCTCTCTAAACTGAATCTAAAGTACGAGCTTTTGGAGATTAGAGATCATAACTCTTAACTTAGAACTCTCTTTGAGAATAGAGGAACCCCTATATATAGTTGCTGGTGGGTCCCCTTTAAGTTGGTATTAAATTCCAACTGTTATAAGTAGCATCAATTTTCTTTAGATTCATCTGATGAGCAAATAGATAAACATACTGACTTGACAAGTTAAGTGAGTTTAATCCCAACATTGATTAATACATAAAATTCAAACAATCCATATAAAGCAACTAAGAAATCATTTCAAGAAAAAACTAAGAAAGAAACTAAACTAGAAAAAAAAAATAGCAACCAACACAGAACAAAAATTCACCATAAATTAATTTATACATGTAAATATATATATATACACATATTGAATTTTCCATATATGTATATATTTATATAGGTTTTAGTGATGCCTCGTGTTGACAATAAAGTAGAAGTAGAATTGCCCATTGACGTAAGAGATGAGCTTACAACCCGAGGGAGAACAGAGAAAATTAGGAAAGGAGACCTGAAAGGAGGAGAGAACGAGAGTGCAAGGAAAGAGCGAAGGAGAGTTCTTCGACATCAATGAGGTTTGTGGTTTAGGGCAAAGAGAGAGAGAGAGAGAGAGAGAGAGAGAGAGAGAGAGAGAGAGAGAGAGAGAGAGAGAGAGAGAGAGAGAGAGAGAGAGAGAGAGAGAGAGAGAGAGAGAGAGAGAGAGAGAGAGAGAGAGAGAAAGAGAGAGCTAGGATTAGTGCATAATGAGGTGGTGTGGCATCAGTAGGGTTTAGCGTTAGGGCGGAGAGAGAGAAAAGAGGCTCTACTGCTCGATCAAAATAGGAAACCTAATTGAGTTTGGGGATGTTACAAAATAAGAGCCCTTTAACTTTAGTTATAAATAGAAGATAAGACTTTTAGCGTCGGGTATAAATAGAGGTGAATCATTTTTGTTTTAAATTCTAACCGACGCTCACTACAAAAAATCTTACTTTTAGTCACTACAAAATTTACTACAACAAAAGAGATTTTTTATCCCACTTTGTATACATGAAAAAGTAAAAAGTGGGATAAATGGGATCATGTTAACTTTAAATCCTACTTTTACATTTGGAACAAGGGCCTTATTTGGCAAACAAACAAAAAAAAAAAGGTGTTGTAAGGGCTATTTATATGCATTTTCCAAACGCTGCCTTAGAATTTCATGTGGGACTTATCCCGGTTGTTATGTAAAAACTGGGATAAAATCTCCACTTTTTATCCCAATTTTTAAGTAAAAACCAAGATAAAAGGTCCCTTATTTTTTTATTTTTTTATTGTCTTTTAATAGTACAGTTTATTTGCTGGGTATTTTTTTTTATCAATTATATATAAAAGGTCCTTTTTTATTACAGTTTTGCTGGATATTTTTTTTTTTATCAATAATGTTTTTTAACTTTTAAGACACATATAAAAGAAAGTTTTAGTTTAGGGTTATATCTTATTCTCACAGCCTCTTTCTCTTCCACCAACCTCTTTCTCTCTCTATCCTTCTCTGAGCGTTAATGGAGACTGAGTGTTCGACCTCCCAAGGCTCGAATGGGCTTCAATCCTCCTCTCTTGTCTTCGTGAAGCAGCCCAAGCCAACAACCCTTCTCCACACGTTCTTTTTTTTCGTGCGACGTGCAACCCAACGGAGTTTTAGATCTGAGCCACGACCTCTGAAATCTAGATATTTCCATCTTCTTCCTTTGTTTTTTTTTGCTGAAATGTCGATCTTGTTCTTCGTGTACTTCAGATCTCTCTACTGCTCTCTTTTCTCAGGTGGATGGAGGTTCTTGGTGGTTTGTTAACCTCGGTGCTTCTAGATTTGGAGCTTTGTCGTTCATGTTCGAGGAAGTATTTTTGGTTCGCCGTTGTTTGTGGTTGTCGAGGGTGTCATTATTTTGGGTTTAAAATTTGGTTGCACTTCTTTGTATATTTTATCAAAAAATTGTAAATTTTTGGACTAATAATAAAATTTTCATTCTCTGATTATATTGATATATTTTTTTTATTATATTATATACATTTAATCCCGATTTTTACATAAAAATCGGGATTAAAAGTTCTTTTTCATCCCGATTTTTATAAGACCTTTTATCCCACTGGCATATATCCCGGTTTTTATTTTAGCGAAAATCGGGATAAAATGCCCTTAAAACGAGGATAAAAGCCCATATTTGTAGTAGTGACTTGTGATTAAAAGTGAAAAAATTGTGACTAATTATAAATTATTATTCCTATGTCACTACTACAATATGAGCCTTTTGCTTCCCTTTTTTTAACCCATTTTATAAAAAAGGAAGCTAAAGGGTGTGAAAACACCCACCTGATTCGAAATTGACATTTAGAGGCAGTCTTTTGATAAAAACCGTAGGTATATATATTAATAAACCCTATCCCGTCGGTTGGAAATAGGAAAATTTTGAGGGTTTTGGGAAGACCCTATGTCGTCGGTTCCTAGCAAAAAATTGACGGCATAGGTGCACACTTTATTGACATGTGTGCACCTATGCCGTCAGTTCTTTGCTAGGAACCGACGACATAGGGGCTTCCCTTATTAACCTTCTGCATCGTCTTCTTCTTCCTCACTTCTTCTTCTCTAGCATACCAACCACTCTACAGCAGAGAGAAACCCACGAAAACCCTCGCCAACCACCTCTAAAAATCCCCCATATCTCTCTCATTTCTTCACCATTTCACCTCGTTTTTGTCTTAAAATTTTCTATTTTCAATATCTAATCCCATACACTAAAAAAGTTTTGTTTTTTCACCGATTTACACTATACCCGAACCTATTTTAAGAAAAGGTGGTGGTTTAACTCCGACCACCGATTTTAGCGGAGAAATCGTTTAATCTCAACGTTCATTAAGGTATAAATATGATTTCTATTCATTTTATTAATTTACATTGGTATTACTTCGTTTTTGTAATTTTTTTTTAGGATTTTTTCATTTTATTAATATATATTGTGTGTGTTATAGGTGGCCAGATTTTTGGTCGCAATTTATCACCGGATTGCGTTTGTAAGGTAAATATTTATTTACTTGATATATAATATATATGTATATATTTTGCATTTTATTATTGAATATGTGTTTATATATATGTTGTGTGTATATATATTGTGTACATACTATTTGTCTATTTTGTGTATTTGTATTGTATATATATTTGTTGTGAATGAGAGTGAGAGGTAGTAGGAATTTAATTAGTTTAGAGTTAAAGTTTTTAAAATAATGGTAGTGTGATATATAATTGATTATATATGTATATATATGTATATGTTATTTTTAAAAAAATTAACTATGGAAATTAGTAACTAGTAACTTGCTACTTTGTTTAATAACTAGTAAGTAATTTAATAATTAAAATTTTAATTTGGTTGTATATTGCATTATGTTATTGGTTGTGTGCTAATATTTGAGAGTCGATCGACATATTTCGGTGTTGATCGGATTTGCAATAACTATATCCACCCGCTAACCTTTTGTTATTATAATTAATTATCAATGCATATGCTTAGTTGAGTTTGAATATTTTAAATATTCATCCGTAGTGAAGTAGGTTCTGCGAATACATGTACTGCGGTCGGATGGGTGGATAAATTTTGTATTGTTTATGTTAGTTTCTTTGTTCTGTATTGTTATATTTGTTTTGTTTGTTACTTTAGGCACTTTTAAAATTTTTGGGAACGTCCAATTACAACCGTTATGCTGCCAAAATTTCGGTAGAATTTGGATCAAATTTCGGTAGAATTTAGTGTTAGTAGCATGATTACCAATGTCAAAGTTCATATTTGAAAGGTTCTCAAATTTTGTTTGTTAATGGTGTAGATATGGCCAACTCGGGTTCAGGATCTGATTCAGACCCAGAGGCAGAGTGTCTAACAGTAATACCTACAAGAGGGCCTACTCAAATGAATGAAATATCCAAGCAAATGGATCAAGGCAAAAGAGTGGCCCTCGAGATTAATGACAAAGGACAATACTGCGGGAAAAGCTATGCCAAGCTCGTATCCACACTAGGTGTCAGATACCGGCAGATGATAGGGTTGTCCTATAAAAACTGGAAAGAAGTCAACCCGACTCTAAAAAATCAAGTTTGGAAAGACATACAAGTAAGCTGTTATTTGTTAGAATTTTGATTTGTTTTTCTATTAATTCAAATGTTCACTCTAACCGTGTTTGTTTCCCTTCAAAGTAGACGGGGTTCATTGTGCTGGACTCCTTCAAACATGATTGTCTCATCCTAGCTGGGAAGTTAATGAAAGACTTCAAGAATAGGACAAAAGACATCATAATGCCCGCTTTGCAAGAGAAGGATCTGGGACGACTGGCACAAGTCCCTGAAAAGCACCCCGAGATCGACGCTGCTGATTGGTGCACTTTTGTTGAAAGTCGACTAACTCCTGAATTTCAGGTACGCTAATTATATTAACACTAAGATAAACTCTTAAATACAAGTACATGTATCTAATGTATTTTTTTGGCATTGTAGGAATTGAGTAAGGTGCAACGTGAACGTTCCTCAAAAATTCAATCCAGACATCGAAGTGGTTGGAGTGGAATGGTGAACGTACGAGAAGCTGTGGTAAGTAATGCTTAAAATTTAATGTGCTATAAAATTTAATACCCATTTAATTGTTATAACGTGATGTACGTAGAAAAAGGATCTCGAAGTTGCAGATCCCTCCCCCCACCGTGTTTGGATTAAATCTCACACCAAGAGTCGAAAACTTGTCACTGATTACGACAACGAAATTGCAGAGAAGATAGTAAGTATATATTAATCCTTAATTGAGTTCTACTCATGAGTTAGTGTAAATAATTCATATACTAATTGCTTGAATATATGCGTGCATTAGGCTCAATTAGAGGAGAAGCTTAGTCAGGGACAAATTCAGGTCCAGGGCCAAAACGATATCCTGACGCAGGCGCTCGAGACACCAGAGCATCCTGGACGTGTCAGGGCTGCTGGGTATGCTATTACTTGAAATGTTATTTATTTAGTTACACAAATAAAATCGTAGCTAATTTGCATTTTATGATTTGTAGGTTCCTGACCAGGGCATCTAAACTGTTCGGCAGGAAGAAAAGGGAAGTGTCTGATGTTGTGGGTCGGCAAGCGAAGGAGATTGAAAAATTAAAAGCCGAAGTCCAATCCCTTAAGCAGAAGAGAAAGGCTGCCGAACAAGAGGAAGAAGGAGAGGTGGCTGGTGAGGCGTATGTTCCACAACCATACGCTCCTGAGGATGAGGTACAACCACAAACTTATGCTGAGGAGTTTGTTTCCCTCAACGACCAAGGTCTCCTGTACAATTTCGATGACCATGCGGCCCTTAATCAACAAGTACATCTCTGCTTTAACAACATCGACAACATTGTGGCCCGAGTGTATTTGTACGAGCATGTTGGTATAATCAAAGTTCACTGCCAGGACTACGATGATTCACATGCCCGGATTATGGTGTCGGAAATCCTGCAAGAGGACGCTGAAATCCCAGTCCCAATTGAAGAGTGCAGATATGTTAAGGACGTATCACAAATGTTCCTTCCTTGGCCTAAACACTTAATTCTAACAACTGAGGTAATTTCTCTTATAAATTAATTATTAATGATTAGTGGAGTTTGAATATCTTCAATATTCATCCGTACTGAAGTAGGTTCTGCGAATATATGTGCTGCGGTGAGATGGATGAACAAACTACTGTTATATATGTGTTATTTGTCGTTATACAGGCATGTTTAAAATTTTTGGGGGCATTCAATTACAACCGTTATGCTGCCAAAATTTCGGTAGAATTTGGATAAAATTTGATATATATATTATGTTCCATTTTGTTTAGGGTCCACTCGCTCAACCGCCCTCAAGACGTGATGCGTCGAAGGGGAAAGCTTCGATGCTTTCTCCACAAGGCGGTGGTACACGAGAAGATGACTTGTTCACGGAAGAGAAGATGGCGTTGATCCCTAATTTGCTAAAATGGATGATTCGTGAATTCCTGAGGCTCAAAGATAAACGTGATATAATCACAATTCCTGTCCCCTGAGGATTCATTGCACCGCGTACCCAGATCACGTTATCTGGAGAGGATTTGCAGCAGGTTGCTACGTGTGACTACATTGGCAACCAGAGAATCCTGTTTGGAATGATGTATACTCTTCTTTAATCTAATTAACCTTATATATCAAATTCTAGTCAAATTATTATAAGACACTAACACTTTTTTTGGCAGGAACATCTGGGAGAGCATACACGGTCTGAGAAAAATTTTCAAGTTTTATGACCCAGAGCTTCTCGTAGTGCATGGGAACACCAATGAAGAAAATAGTCAGTCTTTTGACGATGCGGCAAGACGATTGGCTAATTGGTTATCATTAATGAATAACAACCACCAAATGTTCTTTATTCCTTGGAATATCGGGTAAACTCTATTTAATTCTTTAGTGCTAATTGTTCATTTCTATATTATGACTTCAAATTATTTTTATACTATCTTACTTATATTCTAATATAATTTTCTAGGATGCATTGGACGCTAGTGGTGGTTACGCCAAGGAAAATTATCCATTTAAACCCTGTAAGTGGCCGCCCAATTCCCGAAGAAATAGAACAAATGATCGGAAGGTAATAATTTAATGACTTCTTATGTAACAAATTTAAATTAACTAACGAATTGAAATGCTAATATAATTTTTCAAAACAGGGCATTCATGTATATAGGGGACGCACATCAGTATCTTGGCCCGTGGCTAGGAATTAACCAAGCAAACTGTCCAAGACAACTTAAAAGCCAAGAATGTGGTTTTTATGTTTTGAAATATATCACTGACATCGTCGCACGTGCAAACTCCAGCCGTTACATACAAGATCAAAAAGCTGTAAGTTTTAATTATTGATTATAGTATATATTTATTATAATAACAAATATATAATATACATATATATATATAAACTAATATAAATTTTTAATTTTTTTTAACAGTTTGGGGGTAAGAAGCAATACGATCCAAAAACTGAATTATTACCACTACAGCGAAAGTGGATAGAACAATTGATGGCGCTGATTCACGTTGACGATTGAGGTTGAAAGGTCCAAGAATTTTTTTTCATTATGTAATTTTTATAGATTAACTTGTAGTTAGATTTATTAACTTATTAATATTTTTGACTAATTTTACATTAGTGTTTGTGTAATATTGAATTACTTTTATGAAATGAAATTATGTATTTTACCCAAATTTAAATAATATTTAATTTACATTTTAAAAAATAAATATGTAATTTAAATTAAATAAAATAATATATAAATTAATAAATATATAATTAAAATAAATTATATGATTAAATTAATTTTTTTTTTTGAAAAAACTGAAATTCGCTTGCTTTTGGCGTCGGTTGCTACGCCACATATGGTGTCGGATATTGGCTAGGAACCGACGCCATATGTACCCCTATGGCGTCGATTCCTAGCTAATAACCAACGCCATAGGGGTACATATGGCGTCGGTTCATATAAACTCTTTAGCGTCGCCCTGATCAGCGTCGGTAGCGAATTTTGCAAAAACTGACGCTAAAAGGGCTTAAAAACCGCCTCTTAAGGGGGTTTTGGTAGTAGTATGTTGTGACTAAAAGGTTCGTGAAAAAATGTATTAGTCACAAAAATTACAATTTGTTGTGACTAAATATATTTTTAGTCACAATACTTGTTGTGACTAAAACTAAATTAGTGACAACTTGTAACTAATACTATGTTTTAGTTACAAGTAATATTTTGTTGTGACTAAAAGTCATATTTAGTCACGAAAAAATTATATTGTGACTAAAAAATTGTCACTAAAAGTAACAATTTTTTGTATTGGCTAAATGTCAGCATATAATTTTTTTTTTTTTTTAAAATTTCATCTTTTGCTTTAGTTTTTGTTTTAGTGTTGGAGTTATATATAACTGACGATAATTGATAATTATGTGCTACGGTGACCAATTGAAACAAAAAATTGTGAGTTGACTTTTGCGTCGGTCAACGAGTTTGACCAGACGTGTTGATTGACGCAAAATTGAAAGTAAAATCCCTTTTGTAATAGTGTATAGGGTCAGTACCCAAGTTTGCCCAATTTTTGTATTTTAGTTACTCTATAAAGAGTTAGTAAGAGTCTGGAAGTCCGAGTACTCATTCCTATTTTTTTTAAGATTTAGAGTTGTGAATCAAGATTATTAATAGCTGGAGATATATTTCGACCCTCTCATTTACATGTTCGCTCTATATTCTTTATTCCATATATTCATGATAAAATTGTTTATATATGTTTTGGTGTAAAGTCCTTTTTTGGCAAGTTAGGTGACAAAATAATTTTTCCTTTTTATGGTAAGATTGCTATGCATTCATTTTCGAAATCTTACCTCTTTTATTCGGTTATTAGTTGTCATTTTCCTTGTTTGGAAAGTTGCACTTTCAGCTGAACTTTCCTTTGTTGAAAACTTCTCAAAAGAGAAGGAATTCTCTTTTCGAAAGTTGTCTTTTTAGGGAAACCTTGTTTATTGCCTTTTCCTTATTGATTTCGATTGTATCTTGATACAATCAGAATATCTAATCTGTTTTTGGCAGGAATCAAGTATTGAAAGAAGATCGGACCCGATTTTAGTAAGTTTTCCGTTTCTCGCGTATCCGTTTAGTCGACCCGAATCTGATGTAGCAGATCGTGTTTCCTTTGGAAAGTTTTTGTACAGCTGCTAATTCGAACTTGTGGTTGCCTCTTTGGTTTCTATGATCTATAAATAGAGCCTAGAGAGCAACCATTCGAATTACCTCTTCCATTATTCATTTTCTACATTTAACTTTTGAGAGAAGAGAGTGTTTCTTTGTTTTGTGAGAGCCTAGTTGTTCATCTAGGTTCTAGTTGTTCTATTTCTGTTCTTACTCTATCCTAGAGGTTGTGAAGAACTACTTGACTGAACAAGAGATTGGTCTTCGGGAGAAGACTTGATAAAGCCTTAGTTCGGGAGGAAGTAAGCACTTGGTCTTCGGGAGAAGACTTGTTGAAGCCTTACTTCGGGAGGAAGTAAGCACTCACACTTCAAAGACGAAGGGAGTTCGGGCTTGAAGGTGTTTCAAGAAGTCAGATTCATAAAGTGGATTACAAAGGATTGCGGCAATACTTTAGAGGGAGTCTAAACTTGTTTAAGTCAATTGTCTTTGTAATTTTGATACTTTATTAATTGATTTCATTCTTTGGGCGTGGCCCCGTGGACTAGGAGTGTTCGGGAGAACACTGATACCACGTATAAATCTCTTGTGTCAAGTTATTTATTTTTCTGCAAATATTCTATATTCTGCCTGTTCAGTTTTGTTGTAGCAGAATTACTTTCTGCTGCTGCAAACGCTTACAGTTTTTATATTTTCGTATTTACAACTGACATTTGCAAAAACACGGTTTTTCATTTGGTATCAGAGCGGGACACTAAACTCTTAGTGTGGTCCTATAACGTTTTTGTGTTAAAATGTCATTTTTTGCAGAAGGAAGTTCTATTTCTAGACCACCATTGCTTAATGACTCTAACTATCCTTATTGGAAAGTTAGAATGAGAGCCTTCATCAAATCTCAAGATGAGAAGGCGTGGAGAATGGTTCTATCAGGTTGGTCTCCTCCAGTTGAGACAGATACTTCAGGTAATACTATTATAAAATCTGAACTGGAATGGTCTATTGAAGATGATAAACTATCTGCCTACAATAGCAAAGCCTTGCATGCTATCTTTAATGGTGTAGGTGAGGGTTACATTAAACTTATATCATCTTGTGTTTCTGCTAAGGAAGCTTGGGAGATTCTTCAAACTCAGTTTGAAGGAACTTCTGATGTGAAAAGATCTAGATTTATCATGCTTCAAACTAAATTTGATGAGCTTAGAATGTCTGATAATGAAACTTTAACTGAATTCTATGAAAAGTTATCTGACATTGCTAATGAATATTTTGCTCTTGGAGAAAAGCTTGATGATTCTGCTCTTGTGAGAAAAATTGTTAGAGTTCTTCCAGAAAGGTTTGATACTAAACTTTTGGCAATGGAGGAAGCTAAAGATTTTAGCACTATGAAAGTGGAAGAATTGATGGGTTCCTTACGTACTTTTGAATTAAATCAACAGATTAAACAAAAGGACAAACCCAAATCCATTGCTGATAAAGGTAAAAGTATTGCTTTGAAAGTTGCTGATAATGAAAATTCTGATAGTGAATGTGATGATGAGATTGCTTTATTAACTAAGAATTTTCAGAAATATATGAAAAAGATGGGAAATAAAAAGAATATTTCGAAAGGTTCAAAAGGTAATACTTCCATTAAACCATCTGTCTCTAACAAAAAGGGAATTCAGTGCAGGGAATGTGAAGGTTTTGGGCATATTCAAGCTGAGTGTGCAAACACTTTGAAAAAGAATAAGAAAAGTTTCAATGTTACTTGGAGTGATGATGAAACCGAAAGTGATGAAGATATTACTGAAAATGTTGCCCTAACCTCTGTTATGACTAATGTGTTGTGTGATTCATAGGTGGAAGATAGATTGGTATGTCTGAATAATACCACCAAACAAGAGGAATCAGATTCAGATGAGTCTAAAATCTGTGAAGAATCTCTTGCTGAATCATACAAAGTCATGTATGAAAAATGGATTCAGGTTGCTTCTGAAAATAGAGAGTTGAATAAATTGAATAAAAAATTGTCTCATCAGATTGAAATGTGTGATTTGAAAATAAAAGAATATGAGACAAGTTTTTGTGATAAAGATGAAAAAATCTCTCTATTAAAGAAGGAACTTGAAAACTTTAAGAAAAATGTTCAAATGCTTAATCCTGGATCTTCTATTTTTGAAAAAGCTCGTAATGCGGTGTCGAGAGGTTTTATGTGCCTTGGTTCTAATGGAATGGAAAGTTCTGGAGTCACGAAGTTTGTAAAATCTAGTGTTCCACCGAATCACCTTGAGGCTACAAACTCTGCCGTAGCAGTTTCACAGCCTGTGGCAGCAAGAACAGCCTCTGATGCTGCAAAATATCCAGGATTTTCGAAAAGGGTAAGATCTCAGGTAAAAAGATTTGTTCCCATTTGTCATTTTTGTGGTAGAAAAGGACATATCAGACCTAAATGTTTCACATTGAACAATCTGTTTAAAACAAACTATTTTGATAATTTGAAAAAACCTCAAAAGAAACATAAAGGTTTGAAACAAATATGGGTGAAAAAGAAGTGTCTAGCTGGTTTTTCTGATAAAACTGCTGCATCTCAAATGTGGTATTTTGACAGTGGTTGCTCTAGACATATGACAGGTGACAAGGATTTTTTGACTAACATTCGGCCTATGCAGTGTGGAGAAGTCACTTTTGGTAATGGCTTATCTGGAAAAGTTGTTGGTATGGGAACTCTAAATTTTGAAGGGTTACCTAGACTGAAAAATGTGATGTTAGTTGAAGGACTGAGGGCTAATTTACTTAGCATCAGTCAAATCTGTGATCAAGGGTTTACTGTTTCTTTTGATAGTGATCATTGTTATGTTCTGAATGATGATAATGAATGTATCTTGCAAGGATTTTGATCCAATGATAACTGTTACACTCTAACCCCTGTGTTTACTTGTCACTCAGCTATCAACAACACCACAGATCTGTGGCATGCCAAGCTTGGGCATATTAATTTTAAAAACCTGAAAAAATTGTCAAATACAGGTATTGTTCGAGGTCTTCCCAAGCTTGGTAAGGAAAGTGAAGGTAAGTGTGAACCGTGTCAACTTGGGAAGCAATTAAAAATCACTCACAAGCTCGTGTTCGATATCAATACCTCAAAGGTATTGGAATTGCTTCACATGGATCTTATGGGTCCAATCCAAGTTGAAAGTTTGAATGGTAAACGATATATCTTTGTGTGTGTTGATGATTTCTCTCGTTTTACTTGGGTAGATTTCTTAAGAGAAAAATCTGACACTTTTGATGCCTTTAAAACTCTTTGTCTGAGATTAAGAGTTGAGAAAGGTTGTAATATTGGGAAAATTGTTCGAATTCGAAGTGATCATGGTAAGGAGTTTGAAAATTTCGTGTATGATGATTTTTGCAAGTCTACAGGTATAACTCATGAATTTTCAGCTCCCAAAACTCCTCAACAAAATGGAGTTGTTGAGAGGAAGAATCGAACTTTGCAGGAAATTGCAAGAGTGATGTTAAATAGCAAGAAGTTGACAAAGCGCTTATGGGCTGAAGCTATTAACACAGCTTGCTACATAATAAACAGAGTGTTTATTCGTCCAGGTACCTCAAAAACATCTTATGAAATCTGGAAAGGTAAGCGCCCCAATGTAAGTTGTTAATTCCATTTTTGGCATATTTAATTGACAAAAATATTTTATTATTTAATGTATATTTCTACGGCATATATTGAATTGGTTTCTATATTTGTGTAAATCAAACTTGAAAGGAAAGTTGTCTAGCTTTCCTATTTTTGGAAAAAAAGGTAAAAATGGTAAGTTTGGTTACCCATTTCGTTTTTATCTAACTAGCTGTGTAATCTGATCTTGTATTGAGTTTCCCATTTTCTTAGATCAGTTTCTTGAAGAGAAAACCGGAGCTAGACTTTCCTTTTCTATAAAAGGAAAGTTGTAGTTATCGCCCACGATTCCGTATGTACGAAACGGAAATTCTGGATCGATTGAAGAAATATTTTAGGGAAGTTTCTAGTGGGTTGAGGTCTTGTTCAGACCGAATGTAAGCTGTCTATGAGATGTATATTCATTATAAATACATCTTATAGCTGCTAGGTTTTGTATCTCTTTCACACACTTAGAATTGCTTTCATATCTTAGGGAAAGAGTGTCTTTGTTTAGTACCTCTCTTGGTACCTCTCTTGTATCTTTGAATTTCATTCATATCTTTAGAAAAGAGAGTCTTTGATTTGTAGAGAAGAGTTGTTCTACTCTTACTCTGTTTATTTGTTGTTTGTATTGTCTTGAGTCTGTATTCAAGTCTACAACGAAGAAGAACATCAGTGCACCTTCGGGAGAAGGGTATTTACAAGCTTTCGGAGATTGCTTTTGAAGTCTTGCATCGGGAGGATACAAGCACACAACCTTCGGGAGATGGTTGTATAGGCTTTCAGGAGATAGCCTTTAAGCCTTGAATCGGGAGGATTCAAGCACTCTTCAAGGTGATCGAAGGGAGTTCGAGCTCTTGGAGTTTTATCAAGATTCGGTTAGTAGGTGGAATACATCAAGCTTGCGGCATACAATAAGAGGGAGTCTATTTATGCATAAGTCAATTACTTTGTATTTTTGATACCGATCTAATGAATCTTATCTCTGGGCGTGGCCCCGTGGACTAGTAACAATGCGAAAGGATTGTTGAAACCACGTACAAAAATCTTGTGTGTTTTTACTTTTATGCAATCGTTTGTTTTTCAGGTTTCTCCGAGTTACAGAGTTGCATTCGTAACTACGTAAAATCGTTTTCGATCAGTTTTATTATTCCGCATTTAATTAATCATTTAATTAAATAATCAAACTGGGAATATTAAAATACGGAATTTCAATTGGTATCAGAGCAAGTCACTAAATTCTTAGTGAGATCTTGAGGTTATTCCGTTTAACTTGTTTTGTGTGAGATGTCTTTGTTTGCAGAAGGAAGTTCCATCTCTAGACCTCCTCTATTGAATGAGTCGAATTATCCTTATTGGAAGGTCAGGATGAGAGCTTTCATCAAATCGCAAGATGAGAAAGCATGGAGATCTATTCTTACAGGATGGTCTCAACCTACTGAAAATGATGAAAAAGGTAATACTCGTGTAAAATGCGAACTCGGTTGGACCACCGAAGATGAAAAACTCGTCTCGGTTATAATAATAAGGCTTTACATGCTATTTTTAATGGTGTTGGTGAAGGTTTTATTAAATTAATATCATCTTGTGAATCTGCAAAAGAAGCATGGGAAATCCTTCAAATTCAATTTGAAGGTACTGCTGATGTAAAAAGATCACGATTTACCATGCTTCAAACTAGATTTGATGAATTGAGAATGTCAGACACTGAAACTTTAAATGATTTCTATGAAAGATTATCTGACATCTCTAATGAGTTTTTTGCCTTGGGAGAGAAACTAGATGAATCTGTCTTGGTTCGAAAAATTGTTCGAGTTCTTCCCGATGTGTTTGATACAAAATTGCTTGCAATGGAAGAGGCGAAAGATTTTGGCAAAATGAAGGTTGAGGAACTCATGGGATCTTTAAGAACCTTTGAGTTGAATCAACAAATCAAGAAAAAGAGTAAGCAAAATCTCTCGAATGAGAAAAGCAAAGGTATTGCCTTTAATGCTTCTGAAAATATTGTTTCTGATGATGAAAATGATGATGAAATGGCTCTATTGGCAAAAAATTTCCAAAAATTCTTGAAATCTGGTGGAAATAAAAAGTTCTTTTCAAAGAACCCAAAAGGTAACATTTCTGGTAACATTCCCTCTAAACCTTTTCCATCTAACAATAAAAAAGGTATTAAATGCAGAGAATGTGAAGGTTTTGGTCACACTCAATCTGAATGTGCTAATACCTTAAAGAAAAATAAAAAGGGATTGAATGTTACTTGGAGTGATGATTCTGAGAGTAGTGAGGATGAAAAAGAAAAAGTTGTCCTAACAAGTGTTTTGTCAAGAAATTTGCAGGAAAAAGGAAAAAGCATTTGCTTGAACAATATCCTGATCAATGACAACAAGGAAGAATCCAGATCCGAATCAGATGAGTCAGAAATTGATGAGGATTCCATGATTGAATCCTACAAGGTAATGTTTGGTAAGTGGTTGGAAACTAGTCTTGAAAATCGCTCCCCGGTTAAAGATAATAAAATTTTGTGTAACAACATTAATGAGTTGGAAGATAAACTCAAATGTTGTGAATCTGAATTGTCTTTAAAAGAGTCAAAAATTATTTCTTTAACCAAGGAAATTGATAACATTAAAAAGAATGTTAAAATGTTAAATCCCGGTTCCACCATCTTTGAAAAAATTCAAAAATCCGGCCAAACCAATCATGTCAAGGGTTATGTTCCAAATCAACCCGTGTCTAATACCACTAATAGTTTTGTTTACGGAAGAACTGTTTCTACCTCGCAGTCTCGTCTCGACAAAGAAAACACTCTGTTGTTACAGAAAAGAAGCAGCACGGTAAGTTTGACAATTTCAAAGGGAAAGGAAGACGTTTCATTCCTATTTGCCATTTTTGTGGAGTAAAAGGTCACATTCGACCTAAATGCATAACCATGCATAACATGTTTAAATCTAATTACATTGGAAATAAACATGTTTTACAAAAACAAAAATGGGTTGTCAAAAACAAATGCTTGGTAGGTTCTACTTGTTTTAAAAACCGTTGCTTCTAACATGTGGTATTTTGATAGTGGTTGTTCCAAACACATGACAGTGAAAAAGAATTTCTTGTGAACATAAGACCAATGCACTGTGGAGAAGTTACATTTGGTAACAGTCTTACTGGTAAAGTCATAGGAATGGGAACTCTCAAGTTCGAAGGGCTTCCTAAACTAAAGAATGTCATGTTGGTTGAAGGACTAAAAGCTAATCTACTTAGCATTAGTCAGATTTGTGATCAGGGTTATCTTGTGAGCTTTGATAGCAATCATTGCTATGTATATAATATTCTTGATGAAATTGTGTTACAAGGGCTGCGATCTAGTGATAATTGTTATACTCTCACTACGCATGCAACTTGTCATTCTCGTCATTGAAAATGTTACCGACCTATGGCATGAAAAACTTGGTCACATTCACTTTAAAAATCCGAAAAAATTATCTCGTTTCGTGGATTGTTCGAGGATTACCTAAATTAGGTAAAGAGTCATTGGGAAAATGTGGTCCATGCCGCTTAGGTAAGCAATCGAAAATTTCTCACAAGAGTGTCCCGTATGTGAATACTTCAAGAGTTCTCGAACTCTTGCACATGGACTTAATGGGTCCAATCCAGGTAGAAAGCTTGAATGGTAAAAGATATATTTTTGTTTGTGTTGATGATTTTTCTCGATTCTCATGGGTGGATTTTTTGAGAGAAAAATGCGATACTTTTGAAGCTTTCCAAACTCGTGTTTGAAATTACGAGTTGAAAAAGATTGTAACATTGGCAAAATTGTTAGGATTAGGAGTGATCATGGTAAGGAATTTGAAAATACCGTATATGATGAATTTTGTAAAGCTAACGGTATTTCTCATGAATTTTCTCGCTCCTAAAACTCCTCCACAAAATGGAGTGGTTGAAAGAAAGAATCGTACTCTAGCGAAATGGCTAGAGTAATGTTGAATAGCAAGAAGCTCACAAAGCGCCTTTGGGTCGAAGCCATTAACACCGCTTGCTATACCATCACCGAGTATTCTTGCGCCTGTGTACTCACAAAACACCATATGAAACTACGGAAAGGTAAGAAACCAAATGTAAGTCACTTTCATGTGTTCGGATGTAAGTGTTATATTTTACGAGATCGTGATTACATTGGTAAATTTGATTCTAAAAGTGATGAAGGTGTTTTCTTAGGATATTCCACAAATAGTAGGGCATATCGTGTGTATAACATGAGAACCCAAACCGTTATGGAATCGCTAATGTTGTTGTTGATGATCTAAAAGATTTTTCGAGTTTTCCACGAAGAACAGATTGAAGATTTGCTTGAGAAACCCGTCGCCGAGGAAAAGGATCCGTACGAAGCTTCGAAGCGGTCGTCGAGGTTACTTGTGCAAAAGGTGAATCGTTGCTACAGAAAATCCAACAACAAAAGAATCTGAGTATCCTTTAAATTCAATCATTGATCCAATACAGAGGGAACCATCCTCCAGGGTTAAAAAGAATCATCCTTCAGATCTCATCATTGGAAACTTGGATGAGAGCATGGTTACAAGAAGAAAATATGCCAATATAATTCAATTTTTATGTTTTATTTCTTCTTTAGAACCTAAATCCGTAAAAGAAGCTTTAATGGATGAAGATTGGTTTTTAGCTATGCGGGATGAGCTTCATCAGTTTGTTCGAAACAAAGTCTGGAAAATGATTCCAAGACCACCGTTTGTGAACATCATTGGAACCAAGTGGATCTTCAAAAATAAGAGTGATGAGTTTGGCACTATCATTCGAAACAAGGCAAGGTTGGTCGCCCAAGGATACACTCAAGTTGAGGGTGTTGACTTTGATGAAACATTTGCTCCAGTAGCTAGACTGGAATCGATCAGGTTACTTCTTTCCATAGCTTGCATTCTTGGTATTAAATTGTATCAAATGGATGTCAAATCCGCTTTTTTGAATGGGTGGTTAAAAGAAGAAGTGTATGTGGAACAACCTAAAGGGTTTGAGGATCCACATTTTCCTGATCATGTTTATAAGTTAGACAAGGCATTGTATGGTCTAAAACAAGCACCACATGCTTGGTATGAGCGTCTAACTGAATTCTTGCTTTCTCATGATTACAAGAGAGGAAATGTTGATAAAACACTTTTCATCAAAAACATTAATTCTGATGTGATTGTTGCTCAAATATATGTTGATGATATTGTGTTCGGCTCTACCTCTAACTCTGAAGTGTGTTTTTGTTTCCCAAATGCAAAAGGAGTTCGAAATGAGTATGGTAGGTGAACTCACTTACTTTCTCGGTCTTCAAGTGAAGCAATCAGATGAGGGAACTTTTGTCACTCAAAGCAAGTATGCAAAGAATTTGGTGAAAAAGTTTGGCCTTGAGAAAGCCAAACATACCAACACTCCCATGAGCACAACTTTGAAATTAAGCAAAGATGAACAAGGAGTAAAGGTAGATCAAACCTTGTATCGAAGTATGATAGGAAGTTTGCTTTATCTTACTGCTAGTCGTCCTGATATTTGCTATAGTGTTGGTGTTTGTGCTCGTTATCAGGCTAATCCCATGGAATCCCATCTTTCTGCTGTGAAAAGAATAATTCGCTATGTAAATAGCACTATTGACTTTGGGATTTGGTTTTCAAAAGACACTAATTCTAACCTTGTTTGCTTTAGTGATGCTGATTGGGCAGGTAATGCTGATGATAGAAAAAGTACTAGTGGTGGATGTTTCTATCTTGGAAACAATTTGGTTTCATGGCATAGCAAGAAGCAAAACTCAATCTCTTTGTCCACAGCAGAGGCTGAGTACATTGCTGCGGGTAGTTGTTGTACCCAATTGTTATGGATGAAACAAATGATGGCAGATTATGGGTTTGATTTGAAAACTTTAACCATTTTTTGTGATAACACTAGTGCTATAAACATTTCTAAGAATCCTGTTCAACACTCTCGCACTAAGCACATAGACATTCGTCATCACTTTATTAGAGAGCTTGTGGAAAATAAAATTCTTGTCTTAGAATATGTTGAAACTAGCAAACAAATTGCAGATATTTTTACTAAAGCTCTTGACTCGGTCCGATTTATTTCTCTAAGGAAATCCTTAGGGGTTTGTACTGTTTAATGCTTTTATTTTTTCCATAATCCTTGATATTTGCGTTGTCTTAGAGTTCATAATGTCTTGTCTTTGTCCTAGAAGAAAATTTCAACCTTAAAAGAATTTCAGTCATTATTCTATTGCTAATGTTGTAATATTATGATGTCATACAGGTTTGTCAGGAAAAATTGTCCACTCCTCACAGGAATATTCAGGTTCATCAAACAGGGTTATGTAAGCTACCATTTTCGAATGTTGTTGTTCAAAAAACTGTGTGTTCAAGCTCCATTGGATGAATAGAGCTACCTATCTCAATGTGTGAAAGCCATCTCTGAGTAAGTTGGAACTATGTAATTAGGAGTTATGTAGAAGATACGCTACCATTGAAAAGGGCTACCATTGAGGTAGTGTGACAGCGTCTCCTATGGGTACAATTTATCAGAAAAAGTCTTTTTGACAAATTGGGCAATGTTCCCTGCTTACACTTTCACACACTATGCTTGACACAGTTTGTGGTAAAATTTGTTTCTTCTCGAAAATGGTGTTATAAAGCTATTACATACTGTTTAATGTGCTTTAATATTCTTGGTGATGGAGTCAATTTTTCCTGTGAACCGGTATGACGTCATTCTATTACTTCATTAGTTTGATAAATTAATTTCTGATTATTCTTATGAGTTTGATTTTTTCATCAGGGACAAAGACAAATGGACATTGTGAATTCTAGCTGCAAAAATATCAAGGTTATTTTATTTTTACGTCTTTTAATCAAAAAATAAAAAATAAAAAAAAAAAAAAGAAAAATTCGTGATCGAGTTGTCAAGTGAGCTTTGTTAAAAATTTTGTTATTTTTTTGTTATGTTTCATTTTGTTCTTAGACACAATTTTTGCTCTTAAGTGGTGATTAGTGCTTTTGTGTCTTGGTGTGTTCTCTTGTTTATTATTTGCAATTTTTCTTTGGGGGGCATTTTTTGAAAAAATAAAAGAAAAAGGGGGGCATATTTTTCGAATTCATTTTCGAATCCTTGTATATATTTTTTCTTTTATTTTTTATTTTATGGAAACATGTTTTAATTATATTTATTTATTTAGAATGTTTCCTTTATTTGTGGACATTTGGTCTTTTTGGTGTATATAGGAAACTTGTACTTAAATAATTAATTTTATTTTTGGTTTCCTTGTTGGTGGCATTTTCGGATTTGGTGGGGTTATTAATTCTTAGATTTTGTGGGAATAAGTGGTTTCCTTTTTTCCATTTAAGGAAACATTGACTATTTCTACTGCCAAATTATTTAGTAGGCAATTGTGATTTTTAGCTACCAATAAATTTTGGTAGCAAAATTTTTGTGTTTAGCTACCAATTTAACTACCATATTTCTTAATAGCAAAAGATCTTTGTATTTTTTGCTACCAATTTTACTACCAATTGTGTTTAGTAGGAAAATAATATTTTCAGCTACTAATTTTTGCTACCATATGCATTTTTTAGTAGAAACATATTTCTTCTCGCAATCAATACTCAGCAATTATTTTTTCTTGTATAAAAATATTATTTACCACTTTTGTATTTTATATTTAATAAAATATAATATTTTGTTACCTACTAATTCATTTATTAGAGTAAAAATATAATTATTATTTATAAAATTGTTATACTAAATATTAGAAAATACAGTAAATAATTGATTTTTTTACTAAAATATAAATATTATTTTTAATATTTCTCCAATGAACGTAAATTATTTATGTAATTTTTTTATTAATTTTAGTGAAATTATTTTTTTTTATTCTTTATTGCATTTATTACCTAAATTATTAATTTGGTAAATATATACAATCTGCATGTATTTTTTAAAAAAATTAAAATTAATTATAATTAGGTTCGCACTTAATACAAACAGTATTACTAAATATTATTTTAAAAATAAAAAATTTTAAAGAGTAGAATTATAATTTTCTCACAAAATAAAAACTTATATCGTTGCTTTATTGAAACTTCTAAAGAGTGTTGAAAAATAATTTAGAAGAGAAAAAAGATAAACTAAAATATTAATATAAACAAATAAAATAAAATGATAATGTATAAATTAAATAATTAATGAATATAGTATGATTCATTTGTTCAATAAAAATGAATAAAAACATAATAAAATATTAAATCAATTCTATGAATGCATCGGCCCACTCTATTCGAATTTCATCAATTTCTTCATTTGTGTAATAATTCTCCATTCTATTGTTGCACTGAAAAAAAAAATATTAATAAATATTAGTGAACTTAAATATTATTTATATATATATATTGAAAAAGATGTATATTTCATATACATTAGTATTTAACCAATTGAGAGGTCTTGAATCCATGCATAAATCCCGCATGTATTTCATAACATAATATCCACATTCAAAGTGTTTGGGTTGTCGAGGACACTGCACATTTATATAGATGTGTAAGAATCTCTTAAAATAAATAATTAAAAGTAATATTTTGTTGTAAAATCATTAAATATTTGTGAAATACAAAAATTTATTATATACTTTGAGAGATAAAGACTACTCACTTTTATAATTTTCCATATAATACCAGCTGCTCTTGGAGTTTTCTTTTTTGAAGCATTATAATAGTCAAAAATCCTAAATAATAAACAAATTAACATCAACACTATTACATATAAATTTTAATTTGATGCTTATTATACTAATGATAAATATTATTCACTTACATTGCGATAAAATTCTTAATGGTATCACTTGGTAGTTCTCCAGTTGGATTGAGCCAGAAACACATCTCACGTGATGGATCAATTATTATTAGCACCCAATGATAACTAGTGATGGAAGAAAAATTTTAATATATAAATATATTACTATATAGCTAAAATAATAATTTAAGTTAATCTTACCCTAAATTAATAGGGATCAATGAAAGTTGCATCTCCCCGCGCTTGCTAATCGATCCGCTATTGATTCTACATTTTGCTGCAAATAGGATCCCACTATAGAAGCCCAACTTGGATGAATAAAACGAAAATACTTCTCTCTTTTTGAATTTTTTAACCTTTCATGTAAGATCCTAAACATTATAACAATACCAAATTAAATAATGTTATTAAGTGTGCGATTAAAAAATATGATAAAAAAATCTCTTACCTTATATAAAATGCGATACACTCAGCTCCAATCTCAACATTTGTGCCAAGATGAACTATATCTTTAGGTTCAATATACAAATCTTGATCGTACCCAAAAATATTTGGATCCATTTCAATACGATACTCTTCTCTACTTTTGCGATATTGAACACTTAACAATATAGCTTTGACGCTCCTTGGGATGATTTTGGGCATAACAAATGGAACAGGAGTCTTTCACATTCATCGAACTTGTTGAAGCTTTCTGAGTTGGCATGTGTGGAGATAAATGTTCATTTTTCTCCATAGTTTTTAATGCCTAAAATATTATTAAACAATAAATAATTATAATAGAAAGGTTAAATACAAATCAAACTATTTTCTTTTACCTCGTAATCACCAAAGATGATTAAGTGTTCGGCCATGCAACAAAGCTTTGGATCGCATCTTTTACGAAGATTAAATCATCACGAACATGGACGGAAGACGAGCATTTTCATTCAAACATTCAATTATGCATACTCGTACATTGCCTTTTTCCAAATCTTTCCCATGAACTTGTTTTCCGGAAAAATTTCACCAATAGCAACTACATCACCGTCTCCCAAAGTTAATCTATAAGTTTTATCCTACAAACAGCATAGAAGAATTAGTTATAATAGTAGTAAAATCAATATTATTTTAAATAAAAAAAAAAGAAAAAACCATTGTTGGTGGAGTTGGCCACTGTTGTGGTGGATTTGTCTCTTTATTTGATGATGATTGAAATTTATGTCCTTCCAAGAATTTTCTTTCCAATGATTCAACTCGCTTGTCCACTTTTTCTTGAATATATTTTTCAAAAACACCATCTTTTTCACTGGTAAAATCTTTGATGATTTTTTCTAATTTTTCAATGCGTTGTTCTTGAAGCTCCTTGGATTTAGATGACAACTCTATTGATAATTTTTTTCCTATTACAGTCCAAATTCCTCTTAGCCACCCATACTTAGCATCACCTAAAACTTGTCTATAGATAGCAAGCATCGTTTACCATTATTAATGTACCAGCTTCGGGTTGATTAAGTTGATCTTCGCGTAACTCAATCATCTCTTTCTACAAAGATAAAAAAAATTGTGTAATATATTTATATAAAATGTAAATAGTGGAGAAAATGTTATTAACTTATAGTGAATGTGTTGCATACATATTTTTCCTCAGCAATTTGGTTGATCCATCCATTTTTTTCTGTGTAGTGAGTTTTTTTGAATGTTTCAATCTCTCCAGCTTTAATAGACTTTGATTGTCCTTCATCTACATCCATTACCGGTGTAGACTTCTGAAATAATTAAGTGAAAAAAATTTTAAAACTTATACATAGTAATTTAAAATTAATTAGTAATAATAAATTATTTTTACCGTCTCATGTAAGTGTTGAGTAAATGATTTACTTCCACCCCTATGCATAAATTTTACTTTTGATCTATTTTTTGAGGCAGCCACAGACTTTTTCTGCAAAAAAAAAGTAATTGACATTAATAATTTTTTAAGAAAATTAAAAATTTATATGATGAAATAGACATTATGATACCTTCCACTCTTCGCTGGAGAAACATGCAGTGCACATCCATTTCCAGTCAGCTTCTTTTATCACCAAACCCGTAGGTCGATGCTCTAATGGATTTTTTCCTTCCTCGATCATTTTTTTATAATGTCGGTGACAATTATGACGATGATTGCTGTATGCATTTTTGCAATATTCATCACAAATTACCTCAAGATATGGATCTTTTGCAAAGTCCAATTTGAATACATCCTGCATAAGTTTTGAATAAATAAATATAAAATTACCTAATTAAAAAAAATATTGAAAAATGAATATATTAATAAATGTACCTGTATACGAGCATATACAGCTTTTTTTTCTGCAGGTGGAACTTTGCTCCAACCACTATATTGCAATGGAGCATGATGGCGTACATTTACGCCAACATTAGTTGTGAAATCAGAAGCATTATCACCATAAACTCGAAGCTCGCCCTTATTATAGGTAATAGTTAAATTAGTTATTTTGTCATTCTTCAGTTCACGGCTTAAGCGATCACCACGAGTAGGACCACGTACGTTCTTTTGTATTTCTATTTTTTGTAAGAAAAATATATAATTAATAAGTATTTATAAATGTATTTTTTTCCAAAATAAGAGTGATGATAAAATTTTGTACCTTTTGAAGATTGACGTTGTTCATCATGTAATGGAACTGTTGAAGGGTCATCAGTAGAAGGTGTCAAGGATTGCGGTGAATCTGATGGTGATTGAGTATCATTGTGTGCCCGTTTAGAGCTAAATCTTCTCGTACTACTCAAGGGTTGATCTGAAGTATCAGTGCGTCCCCGTTTTGAACTACCTTTTCTCGTACTACTTGACATAATAAAATCTGAAATGATAAATTATTAGTAGCTAATATTAAATTATCCCATTAACAAAATAAAGTTATTTACATACCCTTTATATTAATCACTTTCATCACAATGGCTTTCGTAATCCGAACAACTAAGTAGTGCTTCTTCATCAATATCATCAATGTTTAATTCGTGTTGAACTTGATTATTTTGATCTTTTGGGGAGTCAATCAATAACTCATCAGTTTCAACTTCATCAATATCTTTTCGAATAAGAACGTCATCCATGTTGTTTGAAGAATCCAATGTGAGATTAATGTTGTTTCGAGGAATCTTCTTGATATGCTTCACGATTCCGGACAACTCGTTCTCCATCATCAACTTCGTGCTCGATGGTATTTCCCAAATATGACGATGGTTTACCTTTTGCACCTCTTTCCAATTTTCTCCTTTTTTAATGTCATCTAAATAGAATACTGGATTAACTTGATTTGCAAGAAGAAACGGTTCGTCTTCAAACCAATATGAGCTAATATTTATACTAGTCATATGATATTCCGTATAGATTCTACGTGGACTCTCACTGGTGTTATACCAAGAACATTTGAACAATATCACCTTATTGAAATAGATGTAATGTACTTCCCATATTTCATCGATGACACCATAAAAATCACAAAGGTTCCCATTATATTCGCCTCAACTCGAATTCCATAATTTTGAGTGACTCGTTTTTCATCTCGAGTTTTTGTGTGATATCTAACACCATTAACCATACAACCAAGATACTTGCAAATTAAAAAATTAGGCTGAATTGCAATGGCATATAAATCATCTTGGGCTGTAGAATATGAGCATTCATTCATTCTTTTAACCTGAGATAATAATTTGTATAGTTAAAATGAGAATAAATATGCATATTCCATTTGAAAGATATACAAATTTACGAACTTACTTTATTTTCAAACCAAGATGGAAATTTTTTTTTCTGTGATTCGTCAATATCCAAAACACCTTTAGATTGTAAAAACAATCTGTGTTCTCTGATTCAAAGTAAGTAACTCTCAGATAAGAATTATTTTATTTACGACAACATAAATTTTTTAGGATATATTTAAGATGAATTAAAGAAAACTTACTCCAAATATGGCTCCAATTCAGGACAATTATTCAGAATGTACCAATGAACCATATTTCGTTCATCTTCACTTATTCTGATTGATGATTGTTTCCCAAATGGTCTAGTTGGTAAGTTGAATATGGATAATGTTGATTCTCTTCTTACTCCGACATCATCTGGATTTCGATCTCGACGATTGAAACGAGTTTCTATCCCATGAAGATACATAGAACAAAAATTTAATGCCTCACTAATTATATATCCTTTAGCAATGGAACCTTCAGGCCGAGCTTTGTTCTTTACATATTTTTTCAAATGACCCATTTCCCTATAAAAGGTTATATAATTAATATATACATTAGTGCATATTTTTAAAATTCATTATTTGTTAAGGTAACAAAAATTTTGTTACCTTTCAATTGAATACATCCATCGCATTTGGACAGGACCACCTAACTTGGCTTCCTTTGGCAAGTGGACCGCTAGATGAATCATCACATCGAAAAAGGCAGGGGGAAAATACTTTCCATCTTACAAAGTGTGAACACGATGCCTTCTTCCAAATCATTTAAGTCTTTCACATACAATGTCTTCGCACATAGTTTTTGAAAAAATAAGGATAATTCAGCAATTACACTCATCACTTTTTTTTTCAAGTATGGCTTTACACAAATAGGTAGCAATATCTGTAATAATATATGACAATCGTGACTTTTTAAACCAGTAATCTTCCCATCTTTCATAATTATATTTCGAGACAAGTTTGCTGCATATCCATCTGGAAATTTAACAGACTCCAAGAACTTACAAATAGTTTGTCGTTCCTTCATCGATAATGTATAACAAGCCGTAGGTTTCACCCACTTGTTCCCCCGTTTCTTCATTTGCAATTGCTTACGAATTTTCAAATCTTGTAAGTCAAGTCGTGCCTTATCGGTATCCTTACACTTGCCGTCGATGCTAAACATTGTTCCAACCACACTGTCACATATATTTTTCTCAATATGCATCACATCCAAATTATGCCTTAGTTTAAGTTTGGGCCAGTATGCTAACTCCCACAAAATACTTTTACGCCTCCAATTTGTTTTATTTTGATGGCCTGCATTCTTCATCTGATTCTGATCATCTTTTACAATATCAACATTTTTACCCGGCCTACATTTCCACATACCATCTAATTTAGTTAAAATTTCATCACTTGTTAACTCTTGAGGGGGATTTCGTGTTTCAATTGTACCATCGTATTCCTTATCATTGCGCCACTGATGTTCAACACACAAATATCGACGATGTCCCATGTAAGAGATCTTACCCCTAACTCGAAATGAAGATGTGTCATCCTCACAAACTGGACATGCCTTATACCCTTGAGTGCTATAGCCGATTACGTACCATATGCAGGGAAATCATTAATTGTCCATAACACAACAGCACGCATTGTAAAATATGTTTTATCAACAACATCAAAAGTTCTTACTCCTTTCTCCCATAATTCTTTTAGTTCTTCAATTAAGGGTTGTAAATAGACATCTATGTCCTTACCTGGAGCACGACGTCCAGGAATAAGTACTGCCATCATTAAGGATTCTCGTTTCATGCATATCCATGGTGGCATATTATATGGCATTAGTATTACTGGCCACATGCTGTATGAGTTTGATAAATCACCAAACGGATTAAACCCATCTGTTGCAAATCCCAACCTAATATTTCGAGGCTCTTTGGCAAAATCAGGATATTGCTTATCGAAATCTTTCCAAGCCTCTCGCATCCGCTTGGATGTCTAAGTACACCTTCGCATCCACACGTTTTTCTTTGTGCCACCTCATATCCGCCGCGTGTGTCTTGACATAAAAAGTCGTTGTAAACGGGGAGTTATTGGAAAATAATGCATCTTTTTATGTGGTATTTTTTTTCCTTTAGTTCCTTGGTACTCATATCTTTCATGACCACATATAGGACAATTTGTAGCATCTTTATTGTTTTTCCAGTACAAACAACAATCATCCTTACATACATCTATTGTTTCGCACTCTAAACCAAGACCACTCAATATTTTCTTAACCTCATAATAAGAATTTGGGATTTTGTTATCATCAGGAAATGCATCCTTAAGAAGCTCAAGAATCATGTCGAAGCCTTTAATACTCAAGCTAGTCAATACTTTTATATGCATTAGCTTAACCATGAAAGTCAAACTTGAAAACTTTGTACATCCAGGATACAATTCTTTTTCTACTTCATCAAATAAGTTATGGAAGTTTTTCCATTTCTCCTTATGACTTGAATCCTCAAAATTCTCAGAAGCATTATGTGTAGGAACTTCTTGAGCCAAGTCTTCAATTGCTGGGATCATATCATCATTGTCATCATGGTCAATGTCATTATTATTATCGCCAATATCACTGAAATCTTCGACATCAGTAGCATCATCATTATCATGATCACTTTCTTCTAAAATATCTTCCCCGTGATGTACCCAGTTAACATATCGAGTATAAAACCCTTTTACGTAGATATGACGCTCAATTGTCTGTAAGTCATGAAAGTATAAATTCATACACATAACACATGGGCACCGAATCTTATTCTCCTCATTCAGATGACTACTTGATAATCTAATGAATTTTTGCAATCCCTTATTGTACTTGGCAGACAATCTATTGTTATTAGAAATCGAACTCTTATCCATAGCTTGTTTATTCCTTTTCAGAGGTGTGAGGATGATGTGTTACACTAGAAAAAAAAATCCAAAGAAACAATATGACCAAATTAAAAAAAAAAACAATAAAAAAATAATATTACTGAATATTATTTTAAAAGTAATTATATTATAAAAAAAATTATATTTTTTTTATTCAAATATTAACTACTAACACTTTTTAATTTTTAATTAATAAAAAAAAAGAATTTTCACTAGAATTATTTTTTAAAAATATATAAATAAGTATTTTAAAAATATAAATTGGAAAAAAAAATTAAAAAAACTTAAGTCTTTTTAAAAATATAAATTGAAAAAATTATATTGTTGTTGTTTTGATATTATTTGGATATTATTTTCTACTTTTATGTAATTTTCGTATTTTTTCTATAAAAAAATCATAAAATTATAAAAAAAAAATCTTTAAATATAAAACTCTAAACTTTTTACAAAAAAAAAATAGTAATTTATATAATTATCCATTATCTTATTTTAATTGCTTGCAATAAAATTTCATTATTTATTTATTTTTGGACAAAAAAAATTAATTCTAATTCAATTAGAAAAAAAAAAAGAAATTATATTATTTATTTATTTATTTTAACAGGGGAAATCCCCAAACGAGAGCTTTCTCTGCAACTTTACTTTTTCTCTCTTACTTTCTCGTTCTCCAAACACCAAAACCCTAAATCCCCAAAATGACAACAATCAGTCTCCGCAAAGGTAACACCAGGCTTCCACCGGAGGTCAATCGAGTTCTCTACGTGAGAAATCTATCCGCTCATCTCTGACCAAGCCCAGAAGAGTCGACGACAACAGACGATTGAAGAAACATTTGAAGAGGCTCAATGCCCCCAAGCATTGGATGCTCGACAAGCTTGGTGGTGCTTTCGCTCCCAAACCATCATCTGGACCACACAAATCGAGGGAGTGCTTGCCCTTGATCCTCATTCTGAGGAACAGATTGAAGTATGCCCTCACATACCGTGAAGTTCAATCTATTCTGATGCAGCGACATGTCATGGTTGATGGCAAGGTCAGGACTGATAAGACCTACCCATCTGGTTTCATGGATGTTGTTTCCATCCCAAAAACCAATGAGAACTTCCGTCTTCTTTACGACACCAAGGGTCGGTTTCGCCTTCACTCAGTCAGGGACGACGAGGCTAAGTTCAAGCTCTGCAAGGTGAGGTCAGTTCAGTTTGGACAGAAGGGAATCCCCTACCTTAACACCTATGATGGACGAACCATCCGCTACCCTGACCCTCTAATCAAGGCTAATGACACCATCAAGTTGGATTTGGAGGCCAACAAGATCACTGATTTCATTAAGTTTGATGTGGGTAATGTTGTCATGGTGACTGGTGGCCGTAACAGAGGGCGTGTTGGTGTTATTAAGAACCGAGAAAAACATAAGGGTACCTTTGAGACCATCCACGTTCAGGATGCTCTTGGCCATGAGTTTGCTACCCGTCTTGGTAATGTGTTTACCATTGGTAAGGGAACAAAGCCTTGGATCTCTCTTCCCAAGGGCAAGGGTATCAAGTTGACTATCCTTGAAGAAGCTAAGAAGAGATTGGCAGCTCAAGCTGCTGCTACTGCTTGATTTTCACGGTAGCAATTACAGATTATTGTCTTTAAATTATAGTTCAATTAGGATAATTCTGTTTAGTTTTCATCTCAATTAAGGATTTTATGCTTTACATTTTTCATTATGGTTTTGGAAAGTAATTTTGCTGCTTGAATTTTGTTGAAGTTTGTATCAGAGAATTTTTATCGACTCACCCTCAGTTTTGCTAAAAGTAGGATTTGGATGTTGCCATAGTCAAAGCTACAAACCACGTTGAGTGCCCACCCAAAGAGAGACACCTCAGAAGTATGCCATTGTTATTCTAGATCCATTTTTTTCTTTCTCAATTTTGTTTAATTGGGTTTTGAGTTTGTAAAATTTTTGAGTTTTTTTTTTTTATGCAGAGATTTTGATAGCCACTTCTGCAATTCGTCCACGGGCTGATGTTGCTTATTGTATTCGTGCACTTTCCAGAAGATTGACCAAAACTCACAATTGGACGGTATGTTTGGATCTTTTCTTCCTTTGATCATTATGTTGTATATAAAAGCTAGTCATTTATGTTAAAATGAGTGTTATTGTCTTTTCTCTTGTTTTGGATCTTCTGCTGGATATGGTGTTTGGAACTTTTCTAATGAATTTTTGGGGTTTAACAGTTATTTTGCCTTTGTCTATATGTGTCACTTTTAACATACAGTGGTTTTGTTCATAATAATATTTAGAAAGGAATATATTTCTGTTATATTGCAATATTAAAATTTCATATAAACATATATATATAGTATGCCAATGTATGTTTTAGGTTTGGTGACTAGTTTTTTTTAGGGATACACCAATTTTACCAAGAGAGTTCTTTTTTTATTTCTAAGATTCTTGATAGTAATCACCAAAAGTAGGCTTTTCCCTAAACAAGGTGAGAATATGTTGAAATTTATAATATTATTTATAGACTATATCCCTCTCTTTTAGTTATTTTTGATATTACATATATATGACTGCATTAATGCAAATCGTTAGCTCTTTTAGCTTAGATAACTCTGCTGGTATATATACTTCCTGACAGTTTATTTCCTCAGCTAGCTTTGAATCACATCAAATCAAATTCTGATCCTCAAAGTTTGAATTTTGTTCAAGAAAGAAAGTTGGAGAATGAGATGTTGACTTTATAAGTAGATCAACGGTTTCAAGAGGTTAGCCTTTAGCTCACCATTGTTTTCTGGTTCACTGTTGATTCACTTCCACCACACTGTCTTTACTCCTTTTTTTTTTCTTTGTATATACATATAAAGTTTCAGGTGAATTTTGCTTTTTCACCTTTTGATCCATGGATCTGCATTGTTTTTTCAGTCCACTATAACTTGCTTTTGAGCTTCTTTTTAGATAAAGTCTCTTTAAAAGTGTGTTGCGACTTTCCTATTTTTGTATTCTTGATGTTTGAGCGAGGCATTTTAGTGGGAAATTCAGAAACATAATATTTCTGTTCATAATATTTTGCCTTTGTCTATATGTGTCACTTTTTATTATTCTGATAATTCAGTTAGGTTTTCGTTTTTTTAGGGAGGGGAATTGACTAAGGTATTGTGTTGATCAGATTTTGTTTCTGTGGTTTTTGATTCTCTGAATAATTTTGTGGATTTTGTTTAATTTAATTTTTTATTTTTTTCTAAGAGTAGGATTTGGATGTTGCCATAGTCAAAGCTACAAACCACGTTGAGTGCCCACCCAAAGAGAGACACCTCAGAAGTATGCCATTGTTATTCTAGATCCATTTTTTTTTCTCAATTTTGTTTAATTGGGTTTTGAGTTTGTAAAATTTTTGAGTTTTTTTTTTTATGCAGAGATTTTGATAGCCACTTCTGCAATTCGTCCACGGGCTGATGTTGCTTGTATTCGTGCACTTTCCAGAAGATTGACCAAAACTCACAATTGGACGGTATGTTTGGATCTTTTCTTCCTTTGATCATTATGTTGTATATAAAAGCTAGTCATTTATGTTAAAATGAGTGTTATTGTCTTTTCTCTTGTTTTGGATCTTCTGCTGGATATGGTGTTTGGAACTTTTCTAATGAATTTTTGGGGTTTAACAGTTATTTTGCCTTTGTCTATATGTGTCACTTTTAACATACAGTGGTTTTGTTCATAATAATATTTAGAAAGGAATATATTTCTGTTATATTCACCATTGTTCTGTTTTAAATGATTTCTAAATTACGGCTCATACTTCACTCTCCATTAGTTATTATTCTTTTATTAGAAATTATCCTGATATACTAATCTGATACAGGTCAATGATAAAAATTATCTGTATATAGTCTACACAGTATCAAAAAAAAAAAAAAACAGTATCCATTTATCAAAACATTTAAATAAACAAACAATATACCTTATTGTGATCAAGTCCTCCAATTGCCTTGATTTGGAAATTTTCCTTCAAAAATGGCCTCACACACCTATTATAAAGAAATTTATGTTATTCATCATAAATTTCAATCACTATCCACACATATCATACATACATTACTATATCTAATCTAAACATATAAATATACATTATACCTTTTTGTCTTTCAGTCCTTGTTTTTCAAAGCTCTTCAATCCAAAAATCTTTACTTTTCATAATAATATATAGATATAGATATTGAGGTTTCGGATGAGTTCTATTTTTTTTGGCAGAAATATATTGACAGAAGGAAAAATAGATCGACAGAACTATATATGGGGAGATATTTAGGTTTTATTTAGGGTTTTATTATTTTTAAATATAAATATCTTAAATATTTTAATGATATATAATCTCTTTTTTATTCTTATTTTTTTTTCATCTGCCAATTTTATTGTTATTCAAATTCAAATTCATCCATATATCTAGCTTTAAAATAGGTTAGTTAGTTAGAAAATAACGTATCAGTTTGTTTAAGTATAATAATTTATTGTCAATAAAAATTAGTAAATAAAACAATTAAAATTTCTAAAACCTTCCCATATTAAAATCAGTAAATCTTTCAATCAGTAAAAAAATATCATGTTACTCATGACTGTGTCTATATAATATGTCGTTGGCCCACTTTAGAGAAAATGACAACATTTGGTGTGAATGATCTGATTCCAGAGCTAACTGTTTTGTCTCCAAATACAGGAGTAGGCAAAAATGAGGAGAGGGTTTTATATGTTTGGGTAGGAAGATCATGACCGCAGCAAATGTCAACTTAAGCTAGGTAGTGGTATGTATAATTATTTTCTAATAAAAATTTCATACTTTTCGAAAAGGAAAGTTCAATGTGTACATGAGCATATTGCTATAAAGTATTATTGTGTCGTACACTCTATAGAATGTGGTTTAGCAAAAAAAAAAAACACTTTATAGAATGTGACATATTATCACTATAAGGATCAGATGATCTAGAAGAGCTTGACTGGAATCATGTTGGTTCCGATGTGCTTATTCAAATGGGCCTCCCGAAGGGCATAAAGATTAAGATTGTTAAAGAAGATGAAGAACCAGCAGAATTTCTCGCAATGTTGAGTCTGTTGTAGCGCATTCAGTAATGCAGGAGCTTCAACCAAAGAGATGCAGCTATACTTCTAGATTTGCTCATGTGTGCACTTAAAAATGTGACTCAATATTTATGAATAGATGCATGTACAAATTTAATAATTTTAACCATTTGTTGTTTTTTTTAAAAAAATAGTTTGTTGTACTTAAAGATTGTACTATAATATATATTTCATTATATAAAGAAAAAAGAAATTATTACCATTATTAATTATATCATTATTAATTATATAATTATTTTATATAATTTACTACCAAAAACTGGTAATAAATAGTTGGACATTATAATTTATTAGTTTTGCTACCAATTTTTGGTAGCAAAATAATTATATTGAATATTAAAAGCTAATAATTTTGCTACTAGAATAAATATTATTTGCTACCAAAAAATTAGAAGCTAAAAAAATAGTATCAACTACCAAACATTTGGTAGCAAAAAACTTTCAGCGACCGAGATACAACTACCAATTTGCTACCAAAAAATTTGGTAGCAAAAAAAGTATTAGCTACCAAATATAGATTATTTGCTACCAACTTTGTAGTAGCTAAAACTTATATTTCTTGTAGTGGGTTTACTGTTTCTTTTGATAGTGATCATTGTTATGTTCTGAATGATGATAATGAATGTATCTTGCAAGGATTTTGATCCAATGATAACTGTTACACTCTAACCCCTGTGTTTACTTGTCACTCAGCTATCAACAACACCACAGATCTGTGGCATGCCAAGCTTGGGCATATTAATTTTAAAAACCTGAAAAAATTGTCAAATACAGGTATTGTTCGAGGTCTTCCCAAGCTTGGTAAGGAAAGTGAAGGTAAGTGTGAACCGTGTCAACTTGGGAAGCAATTAAAAATCACTCACAAGCCTGTGTCTGATATCAATACCTCAAAGGTATTGGAATTGCTTCACATGGATCTTATGGGTCCAATCCAAGTTGAAAGTTTGAATGGTAAACGATATATCTTTGTGTGTGTTGATGATTTCTCTCGTTTTACTTGGGTAGATTTCTTAAGAGAAAAATCTGACACTTTTGATGCCTTTAAAACTCTTTGTCTGAGATTAAGAGTTGAGAAAGGTTGTAATATTGGGAAAATTGTTCGAATTCGAAGTGATCATGGTAAGGAGTTTGAAAATTCTGTGTATGATGATTTTTGCAAGTCTACAGGTATAACTCATGAATTTTCAGCTCCCAAAACTCCTCAACAAAATGGAGTTGTTGAGAGGAAGAATCGAACTTTGCAGGAAATTGCAAGAGTGATGTTAAATAGCAAGAAGTTGACAAAGCGCTTATGGGCTGAAGCTATTAACACAGCTTGCTACATAATAAACAGAGTGTTTATTCGTCCAGGTACCTCAAAAACATCTTATGAAATCTGGAAAGGTAAGCGCCCCAATGTAAGTTGTTAATTCCATTTTTGGCATATTTAATTGACAAAAATATTTTATTATTTAATGTATATTTCGGCTGGCATATATTGAATTGGTTTCTATATTTGTGTAAATCAAACTTGAAAGGAAAGTTGTCTAGCTTTCCTATTTTTGGAAAAAAAGGTAAAAATGGTAAGTTTGGTTACCCATTTCGTTTTTATCTAACCAGCTGTGTAATCTGATCTTGTATTGAGTTTCCCATTTTCTTAGATCAGGTTTCTTGAAGAGAAAACCGGAGCTAGACTTTCCTTTTCTATAAAAGGAAAGTTGTAGTTACTGCCCACGATTCTGTATGTACAGAAACGGAAATTCCTGGACTGATTGAAGAAATATTTTAGGGAAGTTTCTAGTGGGTTGAGGTCTTGTTCAGACCGAATGTAAGCTGTCTATGAGATGTATATTCATTATAAATACATCTTATAGCTGCTAGGTTTTGTATCTCTTTCACACACTTAGAATTGCTTTCATATCTTAGGGAAAGAGTGTCTTTGTTTAGTACCTCTCTTGGTACCTCTCTTGTATCTTTGAATTTCATTCATATCTTTAGAAAAGAGAGTCTTTGATTTGTAGAGAAGAGTTGTTCTACTCTTACTCTGTTTATTTGTTGTTTGTATTGTCTTGAGTCTGTATTCAAGTCTACAACGAAGAAGAACATCAGTGCACCTTCGGGAGAAGGGTATTTACAAGCTTTCGGGAGATTGCTTTTGAAGTCTTGCATCGGGAGGATACAAGCACACAACCTTCGGGAGATGGTTGTATAGGCTTTCGGGAGATAGCCTTTAAGCCTTGAATCGGGAGGATTCAAGCACTCTTCAAGGTGATCGAAGGGAGTTCGAGCTCTTGGAGTTTTATCAAGATTCGGTTAGTAGGTGGAATACATCAAGCTTGCGGCATACAATAAGAGGGAGTCTATTTATGCATAAGTCAATTACTTTGTATTTTTGATACCGATCTAATGAATCTTATCTCTGGGCGTGGCCCCGTGGACTAGTAACAATGCGAAAGGATTGTTGAAACCACGTACAAAAATCTTGTGTGTTTTTACTTTTATGCAATCGTTTGTTTTTCAGGGTTTCTCTGGAGTTACAGAGTTGCATTCTGTAACTACAGAAAATCGTTTTCGCATCAGCTTTATTATTCCGCATTTAATTAATCATTTAATTAAATAATCAAACTGGGAATATTAAAATACGGAATTTCAATTGGTATCAGAGCAAGTCACTAAATTCTTAGTGAGATCTTGAGGTTATTCCGTTTAACTTGTTTTGTGTGAGATGTCTTTGTTTGCAGAAGGAAGTTCCATCTCTAGACCTCCTCTATTGAATGAGTCGAATTATCCTTATTGGAAGGTCAGGATGAGAGCTTTCATCAAATCGCAAGATGAGAAAGCATGGAGAGCTATTCTTACAGGATGGTCTCAACCTACTGAAAATGATGAAAAAGGTAATACTCAGGTAAAATCTGAACTCAGTTGGACCACTGAAGATGAAAAGCGTCTCGGTTATAATAATAAGGCTTTACATGCTATTTTTAATGGTGTTGGTGAAGGTTTTATTAAATTAATATCATCTTGTGAATCTGCAAAAGAAGCATGGGAAATCCTTCAAATTCAATTTGAAGGTACTGCTGATGTAAAAAGATCACGATTTACCATGCTTCAAACTAGATTTGATGAATTGAGAATGTCAGACACTGAAACTTTAAATGATTTCTATGAAAGATTATCTGACATCTCTAATGAGTTTTTTGCCTTGGGAGAAAAACTAGATGAATCTGTCTTGGTTCGAAAAATTGTTCGAGTTCTTCCTGACAGGTTTGATACAAAATTGCTTGCAATGGAAGAGGCGAAAGATTTTGGCAAAATGAAGGTTGAGGAACTCATGGGATCTTTAAGAACCTTTGAGTTGAATCAACAAATCAAGAAAAAGAGTAAGCAAAATCTCTCGAATGAGAAAAGCAAAGGTATTGCCTTTAATGCTTCTGAAAATATTGTTTCTGATGATGAAAATGATGATGAAATGGCTCTATTGGCAAAAAATTTCCAAAAATTCTTGAAATCTGGTGGAAATAAAAAGTTCTTTTCAAAGAACCCAAAAGGTAACATTTCTGGTAACATTCCCTCTAAACCTTTTCCATCTAACAATAAAAAAGGTATTAAATGCAGAGAATGTGAAGGTTTTGGTCACACTCAATCTGAATGTGCTAATACCTTAAAGAAAAATAAAAAGGGATTGAATGTTACTTGGAGTGATGATTCTGAGAGTAGTGAGGATGAAAAAGAAAAAGTTGTCCTAACAAGTGTTTTGTCAAGAAATTTGCAGGAAAAAGGAAAAAGCATTTGCTTGAACAATATCCTGATCAATGACAACAAGGAAGAATCCAGATCCGAATCAGATGAGTCAGAAATTGATGAGGATTCCATGATTGAATCCTACAAGGTAATGTTTGGTAAGTGGTTGGAAACTAGTGCTAAAAATCGCTCCCTGGTTAAAGATAATAAAATTTTGTGTAACAACATTAATGAGTTGGAAGATAAACTCAAATGTTGTGAATCTGAATTGTCTTTAAAAGAGTCAAAAATTATTTCTTTAACCAAGGAAATTGATAACATTAAAAAGAATGTTAAAATGTTAAATCCTGGTTCCACCATCTTTGAAAAAATTCAAAAATCCGGCCAAACCAATCATCTTTGGGTACAGGGTTATGTTCCAAATCAACTCGTGTCTAATACCACTAATAGTTTTGTTTCGGAAGAACTGTTTCTACCTCGCAGTCTCTCGTCTCGACAAAGAAACACTCGTTGTTACAGAAAAGAAGCAGCACGGTAAGTTTGACAATTTCAAAGGGAAAGGAAGACGTTTCATTCCTATTTGCCATTTTTGTGGAGTAAAAGGTCACATTCGACCTAAATGCATAACCATGCATAACATGTTTAAATCTAATTACATTGGAAATAAACATGTTTTACAAAAACAAAAATGGGTTGTCAAAAACAAATGCTTGGTAGGTTCTACTTGTTTTAAAACTGTTGCTTCTAACATGTGGTATTTTGATAGTGGTTGTTCCAAACACATGACAGGTGAAAAAGAATTTCTTGTGAACATAAGACCAATGCACTGTGGAGAAGTTACATTTGGTAACGGTCTTACTGGTAAAGTCATAGGAATGGGAACTCTCAAGTTCGAAGGGCTTCCTAAACTAAAGAATGTCATGTTGGTTGAAGGACTAAAAGCTAATCTACTAGCATTAGTCAGATTTGTGATCGTGGTTATCTTGTGAGCTTTGATAGCAATCATTGCTATGTATATAATATTCTTGATGAAATTGTGTTACAAGGGCTGCGATCTAGTGATAATTGTTATACTCTCACTACGCATGCAACTTGTCATTCTGTCATTGAAAATGTTACTGACCTATGGCATGAAAAACTTGGTCACATTCACTTTAAAAATCTGAAAAAATTATCTGTTTCAGGGATTGTTCGAGGATTACCTAAATTAGGTAAAGAGTCATTGGGAAAATGTGGTCCATGCCAGTTAGGTAAGCAACTGAAAATTTCTCACAAGAGTGTCCCAGATGTGAATACTTCAAGAGTTCTCGAACTCTTGCACATGGACTTAATGGGTCCAATCCAGGTAGAAAGCTTGAATGGTAAAAGATATATTTTTGTTTGTGTTGATGATTTTTCTCGATTCTCATGGGTGGATTTTTTGAGAGAAAAATCTGATACTTTTGAAGCTTTCCAAACTCTGTGTTTGAAATTACGAGTTGAAAAAGATTGTAACATTGGCAAAATTGTTAGGATTAGGAGTGATCATGGTAAGGAATTTGAAAATACCGTATATGATGAATTTTGTAAAGCTAACGGTATTTCTCATGAATTTTCTGCTCCTAAAACTCCTCCACAAAATGGAGTGGTTGAAAGAAAGAATCGTACTCTAGCAGAAATGGCTAGAGTAATGTTGAATAGCAAGAAGCTCACAAAGCGCCTTTGGGCCGAAGCCATTAACACTGCTTGCTATACCATCAACAGAGTATTCTTGCGCCCAGGTACTCACAAAACACCATATGAAATCTGGAAAGGTAAGAAACCAAATGTAAGTCACTTTCATGTGTTCGGATGTAAGTGTTATATTTTACGAGATCGTGATTACATTGGTAAATTTGATTCTAAAAGTGATGAAGGTGTTTTCTTAGGATATTCCACAAATAGTAGAGCATATCGTGTGTATAACATGAGAACCCAAACTGTTATGGAATCTGCTAATGTTGTTGTTGATGATCTAAAAGATTTTTCTGAGTTTTCCACAGAAGAACAGATTGAAGATTTGCTTGAGAAACCTGCTGCTGAGGAAAAGGATCCAGACGAAGCTTCAGAAGCAGTCGTCGAGGTTACTGTGCAGGAATCTGTTGCTACAGAAAATCCAACAACAAAAGAATCTGAGTATCCTTTAAATTCAATCACTGATCCAATACAGAGGGAACCATCCTCCAGGGTTAAAAAGAATCATCCTTCAGATCTCATCATTGGAAACTTGGATGAGAGCATGGTTACAAGAAGAAAATATGCCAATATAATTCAATTTTTATGTTTTATTTCTTCTTTAGAACCTAAATCTGTAAAAGAAGCTTTAATGGATGAAGATTGGTTTTTAGCTATGCAGGATGAGCTTCATCAGTTTGTTCGAAACAAAGTCTGGAAAATGATTCCAAGACCACCGTTTGTGAACATCATTGGAACCAAGTGGATCTTCAAAAATAAGAGTGATGAGTTTGGCACTATCATTCGAAACAAGGCAAGGTTGGTCGCCCAAGGATACACTCAAGTTGAGGGTGTTGACTTTGATGAAACATTTGCTCCAGTAGCTAGACTGGAATCGATCAGGTTACTTCTTTCCATAGCTTGCATTCTTGGTATTAAATTGTATCAAATGGATGTCAAATCCGCTTTTTTGAATGGGCTGTTAAAAGAAGAAGTGTATGTGGAACAACCTAAAGGGTTTGAGGATCCACATTTTCCTGATCATGTTTATAAGTTAGACAAGGCATTGTATGGTCTAAAACAAGCACCACATGCTTGGTATGAGCGTCTAACTGAATTCTTGCTTTCTCATGATTACAAGAGAGGAAATGTTGATAAAACACTTTTCATCAAAAACATTAATTCTGATGTGATTGTTGCTCAAATATATGTTGATGATATTGTGTTTGGCTCTACCTCTAACTCTGAAGTGCAGGTTTTTGTTTCCCAAATGCAAAAGGAGTTCGAAATGAGTATGGTAGGTGAACTCACTTATTTTCTCGGTCTTCAAGTGAAGCAATCAGATGAGGGAACTTTTGTCACTCAAAGCAAGTATGCAAAGAATTTGGTGAAAAAGTTTGGCCTTGAGAAAGCCAAACATACCAACACTCCCATGAGCACAACTTTGAAATTAAGCAAAGATGAACAAGGAGTAAAGGTAGATCAAACCTTGTATCGAAGTATGATAGGAAGTTTGCTTTATCTTACTGCTAGTCGTCCTGATATTTGCTATAGTGTTGGTGTTTGTGCTCGTTATCAGGCTAATCCCATGGAATCCCATCTTTCTGCTGTGAAAAGAATAATTCGCTATGTAAATAGCACTATTGACTTTGGGATTTGGTTTTCAAAAGACACTAATTCTAACCTTGTTTGCTTTAGTGATGCTGATTGGGCAGGTAATGCTGATGATAGAAAAAGTACTAGTGGTGGATGTTTCTATCTTGGAAACAATTTGGTTTCATGGCATAGCAAGAAGCAAAACTCAATCTCTTTGTCCACAAGCAGAATTTGAGTACATTCCGCGGGTAGTTGTTGTACCCAATTGTTATGGATGAAACAAATGATGGCAGATTATGGGTTTGATTTGAAAACTTTAACCATTTTTTGTGATAACACTAGTGCTATAAACATTTCTAAGAATCCTGTTCAACACTCTCGCACTAAGCACATAGACATTCGTCATCACTTTATTAGAGAGCTTGTGGAAAATAAAATTCTTGTCTTAGAATATGTTGAAACTAGCAAACAAATTGCAGATATTTTTACTAAAGCTCTTGACTCGGTCCGATTTATTTCTCTAAGGAAATCCTTAGGGGTTTGTACTGTTTAATGCTTTTATTTTTTCCATAATCCTTGATATTTGCGTTGTCTTAGAGTTCATAATGTCTTGTCTTTGTCCTAGAAGAAAATTTCAACCTTAAAAGAATTTCAGTCATTATTCTATTGCTAATGTTGTAATATTATGATGTCATACAGGTTTGTCAGGAAAAATTGTCCACTCCTCACAGGAATATTCAGGTTCATCAAACAGGGTTATGTAAGCTACCATTTTCGAATGTTGTTGTTCAAAAACTGTGTGTTCAAGCTCCATTGGATGAATAGAGCTACCTATCTCAATGTGTGAAAGCCATCTCTGAGTAAGTTGGAACTATGTAATTAGGAGTTATGTAGAAGATACGCTACCATTGAAAAGGGCTACCATTGAGGTAGTGTGACAGCGTCTCCTATGGGTACAATTTATCAGAAAAAGTCTTTTTGACAAATTGGGCAATGTTCCCTGCTTACACTTTCACACACTATGCTTGACACAGTTTGTGGTAAAATTTGTTTCTTCTCGAAAATGGTGTTATAAAGCTATTACATACTGTTTAATGTGCTTTAATATTCTTGGTGATGGAGTCAATTTTTCCTGTGAACCGGTATGACGTCATTCTATTACTTCATTAGTTTGATAAATTAATTTCTGATTATTCTTATGAGTTTGATTTTTTCATCAGGGACAAAGACAAATGGACATTGTGAATTCTAGCTGCAAAAATATCAAGGTTATTTTATTTTTCTGTCTTTTAATCAAAAAATAAAAAATAAAAAAAAAAAAGAAAAATTCGTGATCGAGTTGTCAAGTGAGCTTTGTTAAAAATTTTGTTATTTTTTTGTTATGTTTCATTTTGTTCTTAGACACAATTTTTGCTCTTAAGTGGTGATTAGTGCTTTTGTGTCTTGGTGTGTTCTCTTGTTTATTATTTGCAATTTTTCTTTGGGGGGCATTTTTTGAAAAAATAAAAGAAAAAGGGGGGCATATTTTTCGAATTCATTTTCGAATCCTTGTATATATTTTTTCTTTTATTTTTTATTTTATGGAAACATGTTTTAATTATATTTATTTATTTAGAATGTTTCCTTTATTTGTGGACATTTGGTCTTTTTGGTGTATATAGGAAACTTGTACTTAAATAATTAATTTTATTTTTGGTTTCCTTGTTGGTGGCATTTTCGGATTTGGTGGGGTTATTAATTCTTAGATTTTGTGGGAATAAGTGGTTTCCTTTTTTCCATTTAAGGAAACATTGACTATATTTGAAAAACCTTCTTTGGTTTCCTTTTTTCTTTCCACACGTGGGTCAAAGGTAAGGAAGTTACCTTCCTTTTTCAGTTTTTTTTAATTTGGGCATTTAAAATTGAAAGTTATATATTCTCAACTTCCCATAATCCCACGATCACCACTCTCTCTTCTCTTTTATTTTTTTTCAAAGGTCTAACATTGTTCAAAGTGTAAGAGGGATTGTGTTCTAGGGTTTCAAAGAAAAAATGGCCAAAACTAAGAATGCCCAACCATCCAAGAAGCCCATTCGTGGCTCTGCTTCTGCTTCATCGGTGTCTCCGCCTGCGCCGCCTGCTCCAGCAACCGGAGCTTCTGGTTTGTCCTCTGCTCCGACGAAGTCTGCCAAGAAATCGAAGACCCAAGCTCGAAAATCAGTGGCAAAATTTTCATCTCCTCTTGTTGGTGCCTCTCCTATTGCTTCTCCAACACCTGGGTTGGGTGATCATGATGAATCCCATTCATCCGATCACACATTGTCGAAGTCCTCTTCTTCGAATGGTGCTCCTAATGTCGACCAAGCTTTGGTGACTTTGCCCACGGTGAGTTCTCGAACAAGGTCCAAGGTTTCCACTCCTTCAAAACCTGAAGTGGTTAAACCTAAAATTGCATCCAAAGGGAAAAAGGTGGTTTCTTCATCTTCAAAGGGCAAAAATCTCAAGGAGAATCCCCCTTCGGTCTCTTCCTCGGATTCTGAACCAGAAGAAAGTGAGGAGGATCATGATTCAGAGGGCTTGTCCGATTCAAGTGAAGAATTTGTGCCCAAAGATCTTCCTGTTGTTGATGATTCTGGATCCGAGAGTGAAGAACCAGAAACTGAGCCTGTCACTACAGAATCTGCTCCAGTGCCTCCTGCTGTTCCAAAGAAGGACAAAGGAAAAAGGCCCATTGTCTCTAATCCTGTTCTTCCACAGAAAAGAAAGAGGCCCTCTGGTATTTCTCTTGATAACTTCAAGCCTCACTCTCATTATTTTTGTTATAATGATCATGCTAGAGATATGAAATTCTATGAGAATAGGAATTTTACTGTGGAGAAAAATTTTAGTGTTATTGCTCATAAGCCTTTTGGAGTGTATAACATGTTGAAAGAAAGTCAATGGGTAGATACCTTGATCGGTTTTGATGGGTATGTGGATAGAATTGTGAAGGAATTTTATGCTAACATCACTGATGAGTTTCTCGATGAGGACTCTTTCATGTTTGGCAAAGTTTTTGTCAGAGGACACTGGTATTCCTTCACTGTGAAGGATGTTGCTGAGGCTCTCAATTTGCCTATGGGAATTGAGCCAACTGATGTGGAGTTTGATCGTCAAAAGGTGTTCGGTTATCTCTCTGGTGATGATGAAATTGAACTTTCCGACACCATGCATATGTCTCAACTCACCTATCAACATGCTGCTCTCATGAGGTTTGCCCTATCCAATTGGTTTCCTTGCTCCAATCCGGTAAATGTTTCAAATGAACTTGCTTTCTTTTTATATAAAGTTTCAATTGGTGCTAAAATTGATTTGGCTGACATGATTTGGGAGCAAATTGTCTCTCTTCGAAAGGGTAAGAAACCTAGGCTCAATCTCATTTTTCCTCACTTAATCTATAAAATTTTATCTGATCAAGAGGAATTGATTCTTGAGAATGAATCAATTGAGATGCCTGCTGTTGGAACCACTTTCAAAATTCCTGAGAAGCCTCCTCAAGGAAAAGTTGCTCAAAGAAAGGCTCGGTCTGCTTCCCCTGGTCTTACAAATGATCCTGCCGGATTCGTCTTCCACTTCTGCTCCTGCAGAAATGGCAGAATTCAACTTGCGTTTGGGAAGAATGGAAACCAGTCAGGCCTTGCTTCTTAGGAAGATGGACAGCATCATGAAATATTTCCGACCCAATGATGATGAATAAGTGGTTCAATCTTTTATCTTTTGCTTTTTATTAATGTTTATTTGAATTTATGACTTTGTTCTTGTTTATTTTTGTTATCTTTGGCTCCTTGATAGACAAAAAGGGGGAGTAGTCATATTTTTTTTGGATTCATTGAACTCTTTGTTACAACTCTGGACCCTTGGTTTTAGGGGGAGTTGCTTGTTTGTGGTTTAACGCTTTTCCATTTAAAAAGTTGTGTTCTTCGGTTTGCAAGCTTTTCCGTCCAAAAAAAGTTATTTGTTTTATGTGTTAGAGAGCTTTCATGCAGGGGGAGTATTTTCTATACTCTTGTATCTTTAAAAAGCTATTTGCTTTGGTTTCTAACACTTGATGCAGGTTTTCTCATAATAAAATGTTTTGTCAATCAAAGTGCCAAAGGGGGAGATTGTTAATTCCATTTTTGGCATATTTAATTGACAAAAATATTTTATTATTTAATGTATATTTCGGCTGGCATATATTGAATTGGTTTCTATATTTGTGTAAATCAAACTTGAAAGGAAAGTTGTCTAGCTTTCCTATTTTTGGAAAAAAAGGTAAAAATGGTAAGTTTGGTTACCCATTTCGTTTTTATCTAACCAGCTGTGTAATCTGATCTTGTATTGAGTTTCCCATTTTCTTAGATCAGGTTTCTTGAAGAGAAAACCGGAGCTAGACTTTCCTTTTCTATAAAAGGAAAGTTGTAGTTACTGCCCACGATTCTGTATGTACAGAAACGGAAATTCTGGATCGATTGAAGAAATATTTTAGGGAAGTTTCTAGTGGGTTGAGGTCTTGTTCAGACCGAATGTAAGCTGTCTATGAGATGTATATTCATTATAAATACATCTTATAGCTGCTAGGTTTTGTATCTCTTTCACACACTTAGAATTGCTTTCATATCTTAGGGAAAGAGTGTCTTTGTTTAGTACCTCTCTTGGTACCTCTCTTGTATCTTTGAATTTCATTCATATCTTTAGAAAAGAGAGTCTTTGATTTGTAGAGAAGAGTTGTTCTACTCTTACTCTGTTTATTTGTTGTTTGTATTGTCTTGAGTCTGTATTCAAGTCTACAACGAAGAAGAACATCAGTGCACCTTCGGGAGAAGGGTATTTACAAGCTTTCGGGAGATTGCTTTTGAAGTCTTGCATCGGGAGGATACAAGCACACAACCTTCGGGAGATGGTTGTATAGGCTTTCGGGAGATAGCCTTTAAGCCTTGAATCGGGAGGATTCAAGCACTCTTCAAGGTGATCGAAGGGAGTTCGAGCTCTTGGAGTTTTATCAAGATTCGGTTAGTAGGTGGAATACATCAAGCTTGCGGCATACAATAAGAGGGAGTCTATTTATGCATAAGTCAATTACTTTGTATTTTTGATACCGATCTAATGAATCTTATCTCTGGGCGTGGCCCCGTGGACTAGTAACAATCTGAAAGGATTGTTGAAACCACGTACAAAAATCTTGTGTGTTTTTACTTTTATGCACTGTTTGTTTTTCTGGGTTTCTCTGGAGTTACAGAGTTGCATTCTGTAACTACAGAAAACTGTTTTCAGTACCAGTTTTATTATTCCGCATTTAATTAATCATTTAATTAAATAATCAAACTGGGAATATTAAAATACGGAATTTCATAAGTCATTTTCATGTTTTTGGATGTGTGTGTTATGTCTATAGAGATCGTGAGCATATTGGTAAATTTGATGCTAAAAGTGATGTTGGTGTATTTATTGGATATTCCTTAAACAGTAGAGCCTATCGTGTTTATAACATGAGAACTCAAACTGTTTTGGAATCAGCTAATGTGGTTGTTGATGATTTTAGAGATTTTTCAGAGTTTTCCACAGAAGCCAAGATAGATAGTCTCATGGATACTCCTCCAGAAGTTGTAACAGCAGATCCTGATGCAGCAGAACCCATTGTTGATGCTGCAAATGACGAATCTGCTGCTGCAACTGAAACTGGAGAACCAGAACCGTCTATCTTGACTCATCCAAACATCATCACTGACTCTATTCAGAAAGAACCAAGCACCAGAGTCAAACTGAATCATCCAAAAGATCTCATCCTTAGAAATCCTGAAGAAAGCATGGTAACTCGCAGAAGGTATATTAATTTAATCAGCTTTCTTTGCTTTGTTTCTCAATATGAACCGAAAAATGTGAAGGAAGCCATGACCTTTGAGGAATGGCTCAATGCAATGCAAGAGGAACTCAACCAATTTGTTCGCAACAAGGTATGGATTTTGGTCCGAAGACCAAAAGGTATAAATGTTATTGGAACAAAGTGGTTATTTAAAAATAAAAGTGATGAGTTCGGTACAATTGTGAGAAACAAGGCTCGTTTGGTGGCACAAGGATACACACAGGTAGAAGGTATTGATTTTGATGAAACTTTTGCTCCTGTTGCAAGATTAGAATCAATTCGTTTACTTCTGTGTATTGCTTGTATTCTGAATATTAAATTGTTTCAAATGGATGTGAAATCTGCCTTCCTAAATGGTATTTTGAATGAGGAAGTTTATGTTGAGCAACCAAAAGGATTCGAAGATCCTCAATTTCCAGACCATGTATACAAACTTGAAAAAGCTTTGTATGGTCTGAAACAAGCTCCTCGAGCTTGGTATGAAAGGTTGACTCAATTTTTACTTTCTCATGGCTATCACAGAGGTAGTGTGGATAAAACTCTTTTCATCAAACGTATAAAATCTGATTTTATCATTGCTCAAATTTATGTTGATGATATAGTTTTTGGTTCTACATCTAACCATGAAGTGCAAGTATTTGTTGATCAAATGAAAAGTGAATTTGAAATGAGCATGGTTGGTGAGCTTAATTTCTTTCTTGGTCTTCAAGTGAGACAAATGGAAGGAGGTACATTTGTATCTCAAAGCAAGTATGCTAAGAACCTTGTCAAGAAATTTGGCCTTGAATCGGCTAAGCAGGTAAGTACTCCTATGAGCACCACACTGAAATTAACAAAAGATGAGAATGGAGTAAAGGTAGACACTACACTCTATCGTAGCATGATTGGAAGTCTTTTGTATTTAACTGCTAGTCGTCCTGATATCTGTTACAGTGTGGGAGTGTGTGCTAGATATCAAAGTAATCCTATGGAATCTCATGTATCAACTGTAAAAAGGATTATTAGATATGTTAATAGCACTCCTGATTATGGAATTTGGTACTCGAAAGATACCAATTCAAATCTTGCTTGTTTTAGTGATGCAGATTGGGTAGGAAATGCTGATGATCGAAAGAGCACAAGTGGAGGGTGTTTCTTTCTTGGGAATAATCTAGTATCTTGGCATAGCAAGAAACAGAATTCCATCTCCTTATCCACTGCCGAAGCTGAGTACATCGCTGCTGGCAGTTGTTGTACTCAACTATTGTGGTTGAAACAAATGTTGATTGATTATGGGTTTGATTTGGGTGTTCTAACTATTTTTTGTGACAATACTAGTGCCATAAATATTTCCAAAAATCCTGTTCAACATTCTAGAACAAAGCACATTGACATAAGACACCACTTTATCAGGGAACTTGTTGAAAATAAATCATTGCAATTAGAATATGTTGATACTGAAAAACAATTAGCTGATATTTTCACAAAGGCCCTAGATGCAAGTCGCTTTGACTCCCTCAGAAAGTCTTTGGGAGTTTGCATTATTTAATTTTATTTGTTCATAATTCTTGTACAATATTGTTATGTGATTCATCTCTAGCTCTTAATCTTCTATCATTGTATTTTGACAAATCATGTTTATGCTTTTGGAAAATAATTAGTTAGGATCTCAGCCTGATCATACTTTGTGATGTTGTGTTAAAAGGTTCATGTTACTCTTTATTTGTGTCTAGGATTAAATAATGTTCTCATACAGAGTTGAGCAATTTTTGTTTCAGTCTTGTCAGGCCCCTTGCTGGAATAGAGCTACCCATACTGAGGTGTGAAAGCCATCTGATGAGTAAGCTGGAACATTGTAATTAGCAACTATGATGAGGATGCACTACCATAGAAAAGGGCTACCTTCAGTATGGTGTGAAAGCATCCAGTTGCGGGATCAAATTGAAAAAGGCGAAAATGAAAAATCTTGCCAAGGACAATGATCCTATTTTCACTGCACACACTTATGTCTGACAAGTGTGTTCAAATCTGTAAGTCTCCTCTATTAAAATTAAATTGATAATCCTGGTTCACAATTTTCAGTAACATGCATATCTTTTTCCTTAACATCAATTAAGTATGATTATTCCATGAGATACTAATTAGTTATTTTCCTTAAAAGCATAACATGTATTTTATTTTGTCAATTGTCAATGATATTTGATTTCTTTGCTTGATTCGAATCACATATATTTATTGTACACATTATATTTTATTTTATTTTCGATTTAATTAAAAAAAAATAAATAAATAAAAAAATAATAAAAAAGAGGGAGGCGTGTGTCTTGCTTCATGGGTCAAGAAAATCTTGTGCATAAATGGTAAGTATCAACATTCATTCTTCTTTGATTTATTTTGATTTTTTTTCCAAGTAAAGATTAATCTTTATATGGTAATGTGTCTTTATTCTTGAAAGATTGATTTATTTTTGGAAAAATTTGTTGGCATTTCTTGTTTCCTTTTATTATTTTTTTTTTTTTAAAAAAAAAGGAAAGGAGTTGAGAAGTGGGCGGTTTCCTCTTTTGGTTCATGGGCTGGCGGTTACCATTTGAATTTTCAAAATTGGTTTCCTTTTTCTTGTTTTGGTTCCAAGGTTATATAAACCAAATTTTGACACTTATTTCTCAACCTACCCGAACCTTCTTTCTTGTTCTTTGTCTGTCACTATTCATCTTCTCCTTCAGTTCCAAACTGGTGAGAACCAAGAATCTAGGGCACACTAAAAAATTAGAAGAAACCGTTCCAACTCCTTCTAGTGCACCCCCTGCTGCCTCAGTTCCTCCTCCTGCTGTTGCAAAGCCTGGAGATTCATCGCTTCCCCAGCGTGAATCTCAAGCCGTGAAGCCAAAACGTCCACCCAAGCAAGTTGCTCGCAAATCGGTAAGGCCCTATCGCACCTGGACTTCCTCATCTGAATCCTCTAAGGAATCTCCTCCTCCATTGGTTGTTCCTCCTCCTGCTGCATCAACGGCTGGCACCACTCCAACAGGCCCTTCCACTCGAACTCGAGCCCAGCAAGCCTCGGCTGAGAAAGAACTTCAAGCCTCTCAATCTCGAGAGAAGACTGTTCCTCCAGCCAAGAAGAAACTCAAGACTAATCCTCCCTCGGCTTCCTCGAGTTCCAGTTCAGAAGAAGAGGATCCAATGGAAGTCTCTTCAGACAAATCAGTATCTCTGCATACTGGGAAGGACAGTGAGGACACAGAACTCGAGCCAGAGCCTCCTCGTTCAAAAACTGCTTCTGCAGCAAAGGCCTCTGCTGCTGCCAAAGGCAAGCAGCCCATGGAAGATCCTCCATCTGGTAATATCCCTTCCTCTATCTCTGGCTGTCCAACTTTTTACTATCGAGACAATGAGCGTGACTGGAATCTATATGCAACTCGTAAGTTTGAAAGTGAGAGGAATTATGACTTGCATGCCCATCGTGTTTATGGTATTGTAAAGTTCATTCAATTTCATCAATGGAAAAACACTCTTACTGGTTTCATTGGATTCATTGCTAACATTATTAAAGAGTTTTATGCTAATCTTACTGATGATTTCCTTGATGAGAACTCTAGACTGTATAGAAGAGTGTATGTTAGGGGTCACTGGTTCTCATTTTCTGAAAAGGACATTGCTCAGGCTCTGCAATTGCCTGAGAATGTATCCAATGCTGTGATGTCCATGGATCGTGACTTGATGCACTCTGAACTCACTGGTGCTCGTTCAGAATTGAAACCAGGGGAGAGTCTTCGAATTACTCACCTCACTTTTGCTCATGCTTCCCTTATGCGGTTTGCACTAAGCAATTGGGTTCCAAATTCTAACAAGACCGTGGTGTCTCAAGAAGTGGCTACTCTCCTATACCGCATTACTTCTGGAACTTCCATTGATCTAGCCTCTCATATTCTCAACCAGATTGTCTCCTTCCGAAGAGGTAAAAAGCCAACCTTCAAACTTGTATTTCCAAATCTAATCTATAAGGTTTTATCCTCTCAGAAGAATGTGGCCCAAGCACATGAAACACTTGAGCCTCCCATCACTGGCCCTACATTCCAACCCTCTGAATACTTTGATGGTGTGTTTCAAAAACGGCCAAAGGCTGGTCTTCTTCTTTGCTGCTGCCAGTGCAAGTTCGAGCTCGCCGCTGCAGAACTCCTGGAAGTCAAGTCTGAACTTCAGAATGTGTACACTCGTCTTGTAGCAATGGCTGATGTCCAGCATGACATGTCCAGGCAACTGTCCACTTTGATTAAACTCTACAAAAATTAAAGTGTTATAGTTTGTTTCTTTTTAATTAAACTTTGGTCTATCTTTTTTGTTCTTTGTTTACTTTGGCACTCCAATAAACAAAAAGGGGGAGAGATATTTATTTTTTGGTTTGTTGCCCAACTCTGGACCTTTTTTTTTTTCAGGGGGAGTTGTGGTTTGTTAGTACTTGTGAACTTAATGTTTAAAGTTAGCATGTTCTTTGTTTTTATTGTGATATTCGATTATGTTACTCAGGGGGAGTAGTATCTTTTGCTCTTGCTAACGTTGCATTGCAGGTACTTTATGGTAAAAATTATTTTGTTCATCTAAAGTGCCAAAGGGGGAGATTGTAAAGTCCTTTTTTGGCAAGTTAGGTGACAAAATAATTTTTCCTTTTTATGGTAAGATTGCTATGCATTCATTTTCGAAATCTTACCTCTTTTATTCGGTTATTAGTTGTCATTTTCCTTGTTTGGAAAGTTGCACTTTCAGCTGAACTTTCCTTTGTTGAAAACTTCTCAAAAGAGAAGGAATTCTCTTTTGGAAAGTTGTCTTTTTTAGGGAAACCTTGTTTATTGCCTTTTCCTTATTGATTTCGATTGTATCTTGATACAATCAGAATATCTAATCTGTTTTTGGCAGGAATCAAGTATTGAAAGAAGATCGGACCCGATTTTAGTAAGTTTTCCGTTTCTGGGCAGATCTGCTTAGTCAGCACCCGAATCTGATGTAGCAGATCGTGTTTCCTTTGGAAAGTTTTTGTACAGCTGCTAATTCGAACTTGTGGTTGCCTCTTTGGTTTCTATGATCTATAAATAGAGCCTAGAGAGCAACCATTCGAATTACCTCTTCCATTATTCATTTTCTACATTTAACTTTTGAGAGAAGAGAGTGTTTCTTTGTTTTGTGAGAGCCTAGTTGTTCATCTAGGTTCTAGTTGTTCTATTTCTGTTCTTACTCTATCCTAGAGGTTGTGAAGAACTACTTGACTGAACAAGAGATTGGTCTTCGGGAGAAGACTTGATAAAGCCTTAGTTCGGGAGGAAGTAAGCACTTGGTCTTCGGGAGAAGACTTGTTGAAGCCTTACTTCGGGAGGAAGTAAGCACTCACACTTCAAAGACGAAGGGAGTTCGGGCTTGAAGGTGTTTCAAGAAGTCAGATTCATAAAGTGGATTACAAAGGATTGCGGCAATACTTTAGAGGGAGTCTAAACTTGTTTAAGTCAATTGTCTTTGTAATTTTGATACTTTATTAATTGATTTCATTCTCTGGGCGTGGCCCCGTGGACTAGGAGTGTTTGGGAGAACACTGATACCACATATAAATCTCTTGTGTCAAGTTATTTATTTTTCTGCAAATATTCTATATTCTGCCTGTTCAGTTTTGTTGTAGCAGAATTACTTTCTGCTGCTGCAAACGCTTACAGTTTTTATATTTTCGTATTTACAACTGACATTTGCAAAAACACGGTTTTTCATTTGGGTTTCATTTTAATCTAACATACTTTACTTTTAGTTTCATTGATTAATTTTTAGTGCTGATATTTTGTTTCTTTGTTGAATCTTTTAGTTTTGCTAACTTTGAAATCTGTTAAGAGATAAGAGATTTACATGCAAGAAAAATAACTATAAATGTTAATTGTTGATTGAGTTATTATAATTAATTAGTGAAAGATAGTAACCAATTGCAAGTATAAATAATATATATATAAATCAAATTAATGATATCTTATTATAATTAAAACAGATCGAAAATGACTGATTCGATCGAGTACATACATGATATAAAACATTCAACAACTTTCAGATTAACAAAGATTACGTACTAAATTAGTCATTGAAGAAAATCGTTTAATTAGTGTACGTGATTATTATACGTACGTACATAGATTATCTTACTTATTACTAAAACATTAAATAAATATAAACATATATTAATTAATTAGTTAATAACTCGGCAATTCTTCCTAATCTCTCCATCATTACCAGTAAGAACATTAATGGCGCCCATTTTAATCATGGATTTAGCAAAGGCTTCCTTGAACTTTTTGAAGCTGCCGAACTTTTTGACGAGGGCGGCAGAGGCTGGATCGTTGAGAAGTGCAGCGTCAGATGTCAACACACCATGGTTATTGGTAAGACCAGTGAAGTAATTACTGTCGAAGGTCAGAGCGCTGCCGCTGTCCAAATCCACTGTGGTCGCCCCTACGGCAACAGGCGGTGGGCATCTCTTCTTTAGGTCCTCGGCGAAGTTCGAGTCCAGTGCCGGGTCTGTGTCTCCTTTACCGGTGAAGTTGTACAGCCTCCGGAACACTAATGGGCAATGTGTCACTCCAATTGTGTGAGCACCTACGTACACAAAACATATATATAAAAATTATATATAAAATATGTACCAAAATATTATGTATAGCTCTTTTTGTTTATCAAAAAGGAGATGATACTACTTTTATAAATAATTTGAACCAAAATAATGGCAAGTAGCGAGCATCACAAGAGTTGCACTACAAAAAAAAAATGTTAATTTTAGTCACAACATAAATTTTTAATTATTTTTTATGATTAAAGGTGACTTTTAGTTACAATAAAAAATTACTTATAACTAAAACATAATATTTAAATATGAGTTTCACTAATTTATTTTTAATCACAATAAGTATTGTAACTAAAAACACAATTAATGATAATAAATTATTATTTTTGTGACTAATACATTTAAACACGGATTTTTTAATTACAACATATAAATTATTATTTATGATTATTAACAATTTTTTCACTCTTAGTCACAAATTTTATTGCGACTAATTAAAAGTAAAATTTTTTATAATGTTATATATATACTGGGTCCCATTTAATTAGTAAAACTGAAATTATTAATTAATTATAAAATGTCAACGATGGAGTGTTGAACACCTTAAAACTACAAATAAAAATGTTTTGTTTTTTGAAGGATATTTATTAACATTAAAGTGCATGCATATTGTGTCTGTAAATGATCTAAAAATTGCTCAATATTTTGGTGCATATATATAATATTTACCAGATAAAGCAACAAGATCAGTTCGATCAAGACCAAATCTGTCAAAGAGATTAAGGAGAGTAGTGATGTTTGATCCTCCGGAAGGCAAGTCCCTTGAAGCCTCTGAGGCCACGCTCACTCTTCCATCTCTCCTTCCTGTGAACACCTTCCATAGCGACTTTTCGTTCTGCAATTAATTACAACGTAAAAATATGGCTTAATATATATGTTTATGCTTGTATAATTAAATTATTAAAAAGAATATTAATTTGCGTACTGTTAAGGCAGTGACAGCATCTCGAGCTGATAAGGCAAGAATATCAGCACAAGAAACATCAGTTTTAGGGCATTGTGTCTTAAGAGTTTCTTTAATTTCATCAATCACTTCGTATCCAGCTACAGACCGATTTGGAGGTGCATTCTTCTCTGTTGTGTTATTACCATTTACTGGATCGATCAATATCGATGCATCACAACCCTGCACACATATATAGGGTTAAAAAATGGTAACGTACCCTGAGATCCATCTAATGTACTCGAGACCCATCTAATGTATCACAGAATACATTCCGTAAAAATACGTCACGGAACAAAATACTTTATTATATTTATTAATTAATGCAACACAAGAAAAATAATATATACGTACCCTGACGAAACAATCGTGATAATGTAGCCTTAGGAGCTTAGGACCCAAGGTTGGATCAGCTTGAACCTTTTTGGATGTAATATCACGTACAATTTTCTCAAGTGATTTGCAACTTTTACCATAAAAGTTATCCTGAAGCCCTCCTCCTTTTTTGTTATTATTTTGACCAACCACGCTACTAATAAGAGCCACTGCGAGTAAAGAAACAAGCAGAAGAATAGTAGTAATATTACCTCTCATTTTCATCTTAATTCTTATTAGTACTTAATTATAAGTATGAACTCTAATTATTAATAATAATAATGATATGATCAAACAACACTTTAGAGAGAGAGATAAATGTTTGATTGGTTTTGATGAAGTTAAAGCTAGCATGGACGGCTTTATATATAGCAATGGATTATGGAGATAAGAATATTTTTTTAATTTCATATTTATAAATTATTTATATTTAAGAAAAGCCAGCAAATTAACAATGATTTCTTAATAGGGCAAGTTGGATAATATGATCGATCCATGAATTCATGGGCCAAAATTTCCTGGTATGTCAATAAGTCTTGAGATAATTGAAGATTTTCATTGTTTACTAATATAATATTTAGTCAAACAAATTAATCAAATTACTCAAGTCAACGACTTTTAAAAATATATGTATGTATACATATTTGATATAAATTTATGAGCATTGGACACCAGTAGTTCTTATAATCTTTTAAGGTGGCGTTCGAGTTATAGTTAAATTTTTTAAAATTATTATATTAAATTATATAAAAACTGATATTTATTTTTTTTAGTTACAACAAAATTTTTACGTATCTAAAACACTATAAAAAATTGCTACTTTTAATGACAATTTTTTAGTCACAGTATAATTTTTTTGTGACTAAATATAACTTTTAATTACAGCAAAATATATTGCTAAAACATAATATTTAGTTACAAGTTGTCATTAATTTAGTTTTAGTCACAACAAGTATTGTGACTAAAAATATATTTAGTCATAACATATTGTAATTTTTGTGACTAATACTTTTAGTCATAGATCTTTAAGTCATAAGAATCATGATCTATAATTAGTCACAAATTTTATTGTGACTAAAAGTAAGATTTTTTATAGTGAAAGTAAAAAAATTAAGACTAATTATAAATTATTATTCTTATATTTTGACTAAAAAATTTTTATAACTAAAGTTATTAATCAAGAAAATTATAATTTATTATGATTAAATATGATTTTAATTTTTAATATTTATTGTGATTAAATTTAAATTAACGACAGGAATTAAAAATTATATTTAATTACCACTAAATTAATTTTTTTTAATGATAATATGACCATGATGTAGGCAGCACCTTCTAGCATTTCTCTAAATTTATATATGGCCCTCAGACAATGTAATCGATCGAGTTTGTCTCCATTCATTAATTGGGCCTTGGATTTTGAGTAATTTGACCAAAGAAAGAGGAGAACAACAAGGGGAATTGTGGGAGAGGCAACCCTAAATTATAAAATAAGATATTTTATATTCTTAATAATGTCAAGCTAATATTTTATATACAATATTTATGATAAGGACAGAACTTTGACAATTACTTCCAATATTCCAAAATGTATATATTAAATGTGGCACACTTGCAATTTATATTTACCAAAACAAATGTGCTTAATTATTTTCCTAATAATCTTGATCTTTCATGTAGTATAATCTCAACTCACTACTAATATTTTAGTTAATGTTGAATGTCGGTGATCATAACATAATATTTTAGTTATAATTAGAACGTTGGGATCGAATTAACAAATATTAATTTAACAGAGAAAAACAAATAGAAGGAAAAGGTCTATCATCTTTATCTTATTTATTATTTTTGGTTATATATATATATGGAAGAAGTTATAATTAATTGCAGAGGAAGCTCAAAGTACTTTGAGATCATATATATATATGGAAGATGTCTTGTTAAATATTTAATTAATTATTTTAAGAAAATAGTTAATTATAATTAAATAATTTTAAAAAAGGAATGTCTACTATTTAATTAATTATTTTAAGAAAATAGTTAATTAAAATTAATTAAATCTAAAAAAGAAAAGTCTACCTATTGGTAACTTGCTATTACAGGTTAAAGAAAAATGTAAACAATAAAAATATAACTATTAAATAGTCACCCATATATATATATATTCAAAGATAATCCTATTATATCTTAAGTAAACCTCATTAAGACATGGTATTAAGAACCCAACTATATGAAATGGCCTAGCTAATAAATATAGAGAAATTTACATAAAATATTATTTTTGACAAATTTTTTACATTTTTACATTTAAATATATATATAAATTAATTTTCTATATATATTTTTACAACATCTTATAAAAATAATAAAAAAAAACAAAAAAAACTATATAAAAGTAACATAAATAATATACAAATAACAAAAAAATAATAATAAAACATTAACACAATAACAAAAGTAAATAATATGAAAAATTTCTATATTTTTTATAAATAAAATTTTAAAATTATAAAAATATTTAAAATTTTATACAATTATATTTTTGTAATTTTTTTTAAGTGTGTATGAAATTATCCTATAAATAAATTAGGGAGATCGAGTTTTTTTTTTTTATTATTATTATTAAGAATAATATCGATGTACTTATTTTGTTAAAGAATAATAAGCTAATAAGCAAGTTTTTTTTTTCTTAAATGATGTTCAATGTATTTTTTTTTTTAATGAAATGTTCAATTTACTTAATTATTTCAAGCACAATATACTGATTTTTTTTTTTTTTGTCTTTCCAAAAATTTAAATGTAGTACTTAATTATTACAAGCACAATACTGTTTTCATGTACTTATTTTAATAAAGAATAATAAACTAATAAACAATTATTTTTTCTTAAATAATGTTCAATGTACATAATTATTACAAGCGTACAATACTGTTTTTTTGGTCATAGACGACAATATATTTATTAATTAATGGATGACTTATGCACGTAATCTATTATAAAATATACAAATTAAAATGAATTATTGCTATTAAGTAATATAGTGGTGTGTACTATTTAAATGTGAATAGTTAGCTATATTTTTATAAAATTATTATAATAAATTATATAAAATTAGATACTATTATATCAATAACAATATTACATATTAGATTAAAATGTTAGACACCATTAATATTTTTTAATATTTATTATTAAAAATGTATATTTCATATCTACAATAAATAAACCTTACCTACTACAATTAATGTATGTTATTAATTTAATTATTTTGTGAACACAAGCTGTCAGTACTGCAAATCGAAGCAATCGAATCGTAGCTTAGCTCTTATTAATTAAATTGATACATATCAATATTCATGATCACATGGACACTTGGACCCGAGACCAATTCAATGAGCCGCATAATCAATTTTTTCATAATAACATTATTAGTAGTGTGTCTACTTTAGGAATTAGGGATTGGAATTAAGAAATAAGTTTTATTTATTTATTAATTTATTTATTTTTTTAAAAAAACAAGTAATACTAAAAAAATACTTAAAGGTCGAAACAAAATACATTATCATTTGTTAGTTTAGATATACTAACTAAATTTTTTTTAATGGCAGGGACATTAAGGACTGAATTCAAACGTAAAGTGTGTGAAGTATTAAGAGATAAAAAAGTGGACCTTATGTGAGTAATTTGTAACTGCTTACCATCACCAATAGCCAAAGACTCGGTTCCAGTGTAGGGAGAGGGTGATTCAAGAGGTTCAGATCCATTTGTCACATGAACATTAGCTCCTGTATCAACAAACCAAAGGTATTATCATCACCAAAGTCAGGTAAGACAGTTGAGTTATATACCTGATACTCATTTTCCATGTCCAATTCTGTGAGGTATGCACGAGGTGTAGTAGCACTTGGTTTTGGGGGAACAAAATTTTTGTCGAAACGGTAGTGGCAAACAGCAGTCGTGTCTCCACTTTTGAGACAGAGTTGACACATTAGGCGAATCTGAAAGACAAAAGAACCACGAGGGGCCACTTTACCACCATTTCTTGAAGATGATTCATTGATATTTCCTCAAGCAGTTGGAGGGATATACCGACGAGGATTGTTTCGATTGTTTCCAAAGGCAAGATTGGCTTGGAGCTTCATAGAGATGTCTGTAATGGTACTATGATGCTCAAGTCTACTCTCATGAGTCATGAGAAGAGCCTGAACCTCATCAGGAGTCATCACTTATTGAAGTGATTCCAGAGACTACGTGATCAAATTCAGTACCTAAGCCATTCAAGATCTGAAGAACAACATCTTGATCACTAATATTAGAACCAGCAATGGCCAAGGAATTAGCAAGACTTTTTGGACCTTATCCACATAATCAGATATTAACAGATTGCCTTTGTGAATATTAGAGAATTGACCTTTTAGCTGTAGTAACCTCGCACGAGATTGACTTGCAAATCTTTCTTCCAAAGCACGCCAGACCGCAAAAGAGGTATGATGATTATCAACAGAGGCAAGAACACCTTAAGTTATGAAGGATCTAAGCCATGAAAGAAGTAGCTGGCCACGTTTCTTCCACTATTGATAGAGAGGATTTGGTATGCCATCAATCAAGATTTGAGGAGGAGGGATGCCACTAAAGAGAATTTTATCAAGATCATGACCAATAAAAGTTGGAACAACCTGAGAGTTCCAAGAAAGGAAATTAGCACGATCCAGTTTGATCGTGAGAGATGTAGACAATGAATTGGAAAATGGATTCCAGACAGAGGAGCCAGAATCGGAGGATTGTGCGGACATATCCGGTGGAGGAGCTGTAACAGTAGAAGGAGTAGGATCGGGAGATGGAATCAATTATTAGAATATTTCTAATTAAGGAAATAAAATAATATTATTGATTCTGATAAATGAATATTTTATATTCATTGAATCTGGACAGAATCAATTACGTAATATTCTATATATGGTCAGATTTCTATATTCATTACCTGATTTGATTTCCTGAATTAATTATCATAATATTCTGACAATTAATGTGGCATAGATATTGATGGAGTATCTCACCTATAAATATAGGGTCTCGGTCCCCGAGCTCCTCACTCATTCTGTTTATAACAGCAAAATTCCATCTAAAGAGAGTTGAGAGAGCGAGGAAGCCCGATTACCCACATCAATCAGTTTTCTTCGCAGATCAAAGCTTGTATGGGATTGAAGCTCAAAATCAATGGCTAGAGGTATTTCGATCCTTAATTATAGTGCATATATGTTTTTATTAATTCCGCACTTTATACATAATCATATATGTTTCAGTTTATACATATAAATGTCTAACAGTTGGTATCAGAGCAGTTTTTATCTCTGCCTTGATTTTAGTTTGAGTTTCATATATATATATATACTCGTATATACAGTGTTTATATTTATATATATATATTTAATTCAGTGTTGATATATATATTTATTTTCGTTTGTGTATATATTTATATATTCATATTCATTCAATCCCAATTATATATATACATATATATTTTCATACATATATACTTGTTTATTCATTCAGTTCATATATATATATATATTCATATATATATATATCTATATATATATATTTTCTTCATTTCATTACGTATATATGTTGTATATATATATATTATTTATATATCTAAATGCTATATACAAATATATACATATATACATTTCATGTTTATATATATACATACAGTATTTTTATTTTTCTGTATATATATGTATATATATTTATATATATTGTATATGTATTAATACATTCATATATTAATATAGATTGTTCTAAGCATGAAAATCCACTTTGAAAAAACAAAGAAATCTCAAAATTATTTTTCAGAAAATTTTGGTGATTTTTAAAGTCTTTGTTTTATGTATTTTCGATGCATAAAATCTATATGAATGTCTTAATTTTGCATTTAGATTCATTTGGAATTGATTTCATGATTTTTGGAAGTTTAAGGAAATTTTATTATGTCGTTTATGGCAGTGTATTTTTCAACAAAAAAAAAAAATGGAAAAAAAGGGAAAAAAAAAATTTCGATTTTTTTTTTTATATATTTTTTATTTATTTGGAAATATAAATTATTCTCCTATTGTTAATTTAGTCAATAAATTGCATTCATTAATTTCCATTTTTAATTTAATACATATATTAAGAATTAATATGTTATTTAGTATAAACTGAAAATGGAAATTTGTTTTAATATGGTAATTAATTACATGATTTATTTAGGCATGTAATAATTGTGCAATTTGTATAATTGTGCATTTAATTATTTATTACCAAATTTATGTAATTTATTGTTTAAATTAATAAAATTTGAAAAATCTGCCATTAAGTATAGTCTTTAATTTTGCATTTAATTCATTCCATATAATTAATTGTACTAATTTGTATAATTACCTTATTTATACAAATTAATTATTAGTATAAATATTTAAGATATTATATGGTCATAAATGCATAATTAATTATATATTATGGAATTAAGCATTTAATTTATTATCATACAATAATTGTATTAATTTGTATTTATTTGGCAAATTTATGTTTAATGCAATTAATTTAGATTTGTATGATTTAAATGCTATACATAAATTCCTTTTATAGTGCTAGATATATTTAGAAATATTCAAACATTAAGATAGGTTGAATATTTTATATAGCACATTAAGTTTCATAAAACTTCATAAAATATTCATAAAACTTCCTAAAATGAATAAAATATGAATAAAATGTAAGTAATTTTGTGGTTTGACATAAGAAAACATGAATTTGGGACAAATGCTCATATCTAGAACGGTTTTTAATGATCTTCGGACGACCACACTAGGAGCATTAATCTCAGTGATTGTCTACTATGTTAATAACGAAATTACTTTTAGGTAGAGCCCAATACCTAATGTCAAAGTGAAAATATAATTTTATATAATTAGGGAGTAGCCACAACATCCTTATTAATATAAAATTATATATTAATTAAAATTCACCTTAATGGACATAACTTGTAATTAATTATATAGGTATAATAATTTTACCCCACAGGGATTTTATTATATTTGTATAATTAATTAGGATAATATGTTAAATTAAATTCTCTTAATTTACCCCACAGGGAGTTATGGGGATTTAATTTAATAGTGTTATCACAAATTTTATTAAAGATAGATAATAAACCTTCATTTTCTAAAACTAATTGTTTAATTAAATCTATCATAAAGTTCATCTAATTTTATTAAATTTAAAATTTAGCCCACAGGCAATTTTGGATTTAGTAAAATTTTAATCTTCAGTTTATACTTTGGTGTCTAGTGAACCACATAATTTTAAATAATTAGGGAGTAGCCACAACATCCTTAATTATATAAAATTATATATATTAAGTGGATTAAGATCACATAATGGACATGAATTATGTGAACATAATAATCTTACCCTACAGGGATTTTATTATATTCACATGATTAATATGTTAAATTAAATTCTCTTAATTTATCCCACAGGAAATTATGTAGATTTAATTTAATAATTTTATCATAAAGTATAAAATTTTGAAACATTTATAAATAATTAAGTGTTTCATACCTTTCATTAAGATAGAAATATTAAACTTTAAGTTTTTCATAAATTGTGTAAATCTATCATAATCTACATCTAAATCTAATCTTATTAAATTAAAAATTTAGCCCACAGGCAATTTTTGTTTAATAAGATTTCATATTTAAGCATGTTTATTCATTGGTAAAACATGATTCATTTAAACCTCAAAACTATATATGTAATTTTATTACATCACTATTCATAAATTTCTTCCATACCAGTAGAAATTTCCAAAAATTTATTCTGATAACTTAATCTAAAATGTACAGTTTTTACTGTATAATTAAGAAAAATAAATCACACTTAATTATCACCAATAAATTTTAATTTATTGTGTATGAATTCATTCTAATATAGTTAATGTGATTATTAACACATAGTGGATTATTTTAGATTGTTATTCCACATTCATAATTTCTTGCAAGGTTTACAAATAAACCTAAGAAAGTCAGTAACTGTGAGAAAATCTTATCCACAGACAAGATAAGTTCTCACATTTAGAAGTTTAAGGAACAAGCAATATAGTAGTGGCTTTGTTTTAAAATTGGCAAAGACCTTTATGTTCCAAGATTCTATTGAAACTTGATTTAGACACATTTAGAGGTCTTTACTACAAATGATGTCACTCATAAAGATATGCAAGTTCAATCTGACAATAAGAAATGTGTTATTAATAAGAATTCTTCTACATTATAGCACCAAAAATTATGGAACATATCTCCATAAATAGAATAAATGTTAGTAAATGGTGGGGATATTCATTACACTTGATTTTACTAACTTTATTTAGAACTTGTGTGAATTTCATTAAAAATATGTATTCCAACAAGTCAAAATCGGTGCATACTAGAATTCTATCATATTAGAAATCATACAAGTCAATTAATTTTGAAGACATGGACTCAAATTTTGCATATCTTTTTTAACGATTACTCACATAAATAATTTTTCTACAAAAGTATAGATTTATATGTTTCAAAGACATTTAAATCTTAAGTAGAGAAATGGTGCATTTTGCATATTAAGATAGTGAGATCAAATATAAAATGGAGAATACTACATTAAAATTAGTGAGTATGGATAAACTCCCAGTCTATTTGCAAAGTTTCTTTAAAAGCATGGGTTCATTGCCCGATACATATGCTTGGTACACCCAAATTATAGTGTGTAACAGATTTAAGAAACTAAGCATTTTTTGGACATGGGGTGGAGCCTACATAGCAAACTCCAAACTTTCCTAAATCTTTCTCTATTGATACTCTTCAATGGGGTGTACATATCGAATCGTGTTCTAACCAAAATTGTTTTTCAAACATATTTTGAGTTGTGATAAGGTTGAAAACCGACTTGATGACATGTACACATTTTATAAATACCCATATATAGTTAGAGTAAAATTGTCAAAGAAAAGATCTGGGCCCAAAACCATAAATGAGCATATTTCATTTGAAAAGCTATAAGGTTTAAGGGTTACATATTTTATTATCCATCTCACAACACTAGAACTGTGGAATTAAGAATTGACTTGATTAGTGGGAGTGATCAATCTAGGAACCTAGTTTCTGAGAAAGATCATTCATATTTTCTCAAACTTTCACCTCAGTGTTAGATTAATTATGATTCACAACAACCCTTAAGATTAATGGTTATTGAGAATTCATAACTAATCATTAATAATCTACAAGTCATTGATAAAATTCTAATAAGTTATGTTATTTAGTAATTGCTAACAATTTCTAAAATAACATGCATATTGAACCATTTGCTCTTTTAAGAGTTTGTTGGTCCATCCTTAAGATGACTTATTAGAACAATAAGATCAATGTTTTCTAGTGATTACATTTTGTACAATAAGAGTTCAACTACAATATTAATTTGAGACACAAATTAAATTATAGAATGATAAAAAAAAAAAATTGAAGTTGTAGTACAATATGCCATGAATGAAGAAATGAATATCTTAAAGAGCAATAAAGTTTATCTTTAGTAAAGTTGCCTAATGGGGTGGAGAACATTAATTAAGCATAGATTTTTTCACCAATAATATTCATTAGGCAACATTGAGAAACATAAAGATATTAAAGAATATTCATTGCTAAGAAGTTCATTTTGAAATAAGAATCAATAACAAAGGAGATTTACATTCTCACTTGTTTTTATAAATGATTCTATTATAGACCTTGGCATTTGTTGCTCGTTTCAAATCAATTCCAAACAGTGAACTAGAGGAGAAGGTATACAGACTGCCATAAAATTTTTCCTCTAATAAGTGCTGAACATATGCAAGCTTAAGGTGTCTACCTATAGATTAAAACAAACATCTCACAAATTGGTATTATATCATCTTTTCATTTAGACTTGAAAAGAGAATTATGGAAATAATTATATACCAGAAGGTTAGTGGGAGTAATATTTGTTTTATACGTACACAATATGTTACTTGCAAATGATGATAAAAGTTTTCTATATGAGGTGAAATAATTCATATCTCAAATTATTATTTTGAGATAATGAATATAAATAACATGTATAATTTTAAATAATTAGAGAGTAGCCACAGCATCTCTGATTAAATAAAATTATGTATTATTCATCTGATATAACTTTTATCTTTAAGTGTGATAAATTCAACTCGAACCAGCATCTGAAAAATGGTCTGGAATGAGAATAAATTAAGAACATTCATTTGCTTCTATTTTAGAAGCCTAATGTATGCCTAAGAGTCTGAATAAGACTTTGCATTATATTTGTTTCAGGATCGTTAAGTAGTATCAGAATAACTAAAGTTAAGACCACTTTATTTTTCATACAAAGTGATGAGGTATCTTTAAGATACTAAAAATTATATTCATACATATTTTAAGATGAATTGACCATCTGGAAATATAGTTAACCAATTAGATTCTAACATACTTCACTGGTTGTATTTATTCACGTAAATCAATATTTTATTACGTCCTTAAGATTACCAGTAAGTTATATTGTAGAGAATCTTGATTGTTATTTCCACTATAGAAGTCAGATTCATTTATTGTTTTGAGGATACATCTCGTATGATGTATTATAGAGTTTCATAGTAGGCCTAGAGTTCAGAATTACAGTTTCATTAGGCCATTAAGAAAATTTTGCGATAAATTCAGCTACAATATTTATGGCTAATAACTCTAAGAGTACTGGTCGAAGCTAGCATATCGACATTAAGTATTTAGCCATAAAAAGGCGTGATAAGTGGTCATTAATCACGCAAACTGAATTGGGTGATCGCATAGATCCTTGACTAAAGGCATGCCGCAACACAAATTCAAGGATCATAAAGTAAATATGGGATTCAGTTAACCCATATGCAGTTTTTTTATTTGTACAACCAAAAATTATTTAATGAAACTCTAATTTCGATATTTTCTCATATTTATGTGCACCTTAATTTCATCTGAGAAAATTATCGTAAGAGGACCTGAATAAACATAAGGGTTAGGGTTTATTCACTTAAGTACATTGCCACATAAAGTACATTGTTATATAATAAATATATCGTAATACATGGAAGATAATACTCGACTTATAATGAGGACATGTCGCTATGATTCGTATGTTTATTATATAATGAGGAACGTTTGGGTTTGAATGTTTTAGTTTAAATGCTGACCAAGTGGGAGAATATTAGAATATTTCTAATTAAGGAAATAAAATAATATTATTGATTCTGATAAATGAATATTTTATATTCATTGAATCTGGACAGAATCAATTACGTAATATTCTATATATGGTCAGATTTCTATATTCATTACCTGATTTGATTTCCTGAATTAATTATCATAATATTCTGACAATTAATGTGGCATAGATATTGATGGAGTATCTCACCTATCAATATAGGGTCTCGGTCCCCGAGCTCCTCACTCATTCTGTTTATAACAGCAAAATTCCATCTAAAGAGAGTTGAGAGAGCGAGGAAGCCCGATTACCCACATCAATCAGTTTTCTTCGCAGATCAAAGCTTGTATGGGATTGAAGCTCAAAATCAATGGCTGGAGGTATTTCGATCCTTAATTATAGTGCATATATGTTTTTATTAATTCCGCACTTTATACATAATCATATATGTTTCAGTTTATACATATAAATGTCTTACATCAATGACTCCATGGAAGACTTCTAATACCATGTAGAAGCTTATCAAGCTAATGATGGTAAAACCAGTAAAAGGTAAAAATCCAGTAGAGTAAGACTCATAGAAGAACAAGAGAGAGAATAGCAAGAAAAGCTTAGCTCACAAAAATGAGCAGCTGCATTTATTTATAGGTAAAAAGAATACAACAGTTAGGTACAAACTTAGTTAAGAATAACTAAAAACAGAATAACAAACTAACTGATACATCGGTTTATTGGTTAATATTAAGAAATAAGTTTTATTTATTTATTTATTTATTGAAAAACAAGTGATACTAAAAAATACTTAAAGGTCGAAACAAAATACATTATCTGGCATAGAGGAGACCTCTAAAAATCAATAATGTTCATAGCCAAAGTTCTTTTGGTAAGATTATAGGCCAGAAAATTCAAAAGTTTAAGAATTAATAAAATTAGCCTAATTAACAACAAGTTAGAAAAATTTAAACAATGGCAGTAACATAATTTTGTAGCTCCATCTCTTAGACATCTTTAAAAACATTTAAAAAATACAAATAATTACATATTTAATCATATTTTTAAAAGTTCTCTAATATTAAAAACCTTAAATCATATTTATAGACCCTTTGCTAATCAAAAAAAAAAAAAAAAGAATACGAATACAAATGAACAGAAACACTAATCTGAAGCATTTGTTGGAGATTGCTCAGAAAGTTATGATCTTCTAAGAATACACTATTTCTCTAAAGTATTTTCTCTGATGGGGAAGGAGAGAATGCAAAAAAATCCTAGTATTTTTTGGGGACCACTACCTATTTTTAGACTCATCTTAAAATGAGTTTTGAGTATTTATAATTTGGCCCTCAATAAATTATATATTAACTTAGCTTATGGTATCTACACATTATCTCCATGATAATTTAATACCCCTTTTGATACTCATAACATAATTGGTCATTTAATTTTGTATCATGCTTTATAATAGCATATACATTGTACATATGTGCCCACAATAGGATTTTTAACCAACAATCTCCCACTTGGACAACATATGTTACCTTATAAATGTATAACCATATGAGCTTAAAATTTGCTATTGTGTAAAGGTATCCACATCAATCTCGTCCATCAACTATACCCATATAGGATCAAAGTAGTTTTCGTCATATCATTCATGACTAAACCCATTAATGGTCACATATAAAAATATAGCGCCCAAATGACATAGATCAATCATGGATGTGTAGTATGGAAATTACATGCAATGTGAACCGAACATGCCTATTTCTCACTGGTCCTCCTCAAACCAAAGTGAGGTCAGACTTAAACATAACAAAACAAAGTGAATAAACTAAAAACTTTATTTCTGATAAGAAAATAACTAAATACATAAATATCTTAAACAAACATAAAGTAAACAAATACAAACTCCCACTAAATCATGATATCCTCAAGTACACTACCCCCATATATGAGCAGTCTGCCCATGAAAGACTTGGGTGGTAATCCTTTTGTGAGCAGATCTGTTATCATGGAGTTTGTCCCAATGTGCTCTATAGATATCTGTCCACTCTACACTCTTTCTTTCACAACTAGAAACTTTATGTCAATATGCTTTGACTTGGATGACCTCTTATTATTATTGGAATATAACAATGTTGATTTATTGTCACAAAATAACCTGAGTGGTCTTTCTACTGTCTCTAAAATACGCAACCTAGTGACAAAATTTCTTGGCCATATTTCCTGATTTGATGTCTCATAACATGTTACGAATTCTGCTGCGATAGTGGAAGAAGCTATAAGTGTTTGTTTGACACTTTTCCAGGATATAGCTCCTCCAACTAACAGGAAAATGTAGCCTTATGTAGACCTTCTGCTATCTTGGCATCCAGCAAAATCAGAATTAGAATACCCTACGACCACTAAATGATTTGACTTCCTGTATGTGAGGATGTAATCTTTTATTCTCTGAAGATACCTCATAACCCTCTTGGCTACTATCCAATGGTCCATATACCAGGGTTGCTTAAATATCTACCTAACACCCCAACAATGTACGCAATATCTAGACGCGTACATACTTGAAGATACATTATACTCTGGCCAACAGTTGATGCATAGGGAATCTTTTGTATTTCCTGAATTTCAAGGTTACTTTTAGGGCATTGACTAAGACTGAATCTGTCTCATTTAGCAACAGGAGTATCACCTGGTCTACAATCTTGCACCCCAAATATTTTGAGTACTTTTTTGATATAACTCTTTTGTGATAATCTAAGAATACTCCGGAATGATCTCGATGTATTTGAATTCCTAAAATAAAAAAAGCTTCACCAAGATCTTCATCTCAAATTGCTTAGATATATAAAAATCTCATATATAGTTTCGTGCAATAAGCCTATGTCATTAGTGGCAAGCAATATGTCATCGACATATAGAACCAAAAATATATATTTATTCTCACTGAACTTGTGATATACACAACCATCAATAATATTCATCTCAAAACCAAATAAGACAATTACTTGATGAAACTTGTGATACCATTGACGAGAAGCTTGCTTGAGTCCATAGATGGATTTTTTTTTAATTTGCAAACCATATTCTTTGGGACACCAGACACAAAGTTTTCTAGTTTCTCCATATAAATTGTCTCATCAATCTCTCCATTGAGAAACACTATTTTAACATCCATCTGACGTAACTCAAGATCAAAGTGAGCAATAAGTGTTATTATTATTATCCTAAAAGAGTCTTTCAATAAAACTGGAAAGAAAGTATCTGCATAATCAATGCCTTATTTCTGAGTATATTTTTTTGCTACAAGATGTGCCTTAAATCTCATCACATTACCATATTCATCCCTCTTGATTTCAAATATCCATTTATAACCAATTGGTTTTACACCTTTTCGTAATGGGACAACTTCCCAAACCTTATTGTCTTGCATAGACTTATTCTCTTCATTCATGGCATCATTCCCCTTTTGAGAGTTAGAACTTTTCATGGCCTGATGCAAGTTGATTGGATCATCTTCCATCATTCTAATTTCATCCTCATGTTCTTGAAGAAATACAAAATAATCATCTTAAATAGCATTTCTTATCTCTCTTGTGGACCTCCTTAATGGCTCTTGTTCTTGAGGGTGTTGAATTTATTCTTCTGGAATAATAACCTCATCTTGATTTGGGAGTTGTTCAACATTGTCTTGTTGAGGTTTCAAATTTATTTCTTGATCAATGATAGGTGTGGAAGCCTAAATATTGTCTAAAATGATAGTAGGAACTGAATTTGAATTCAATTCTTCCTCAAAAGTAATGCCTCTAACCTTATTTCTCCCCTAAATTCAACATCCTCTAAAAATATTACAGTTCCCCTCTCAAAAATATTTCTTATTGTGGGATCATAAAACTTATAGCCCATAGATCACTCAGAATAACCAATAAAGTAGCTGCTAACAGTTTTGGAATCCAATTTATTTTCATGTGGCTTATAAGGCCTTGCCTGAAGTGGACATCCCCAAATGTGGAAATGCTTTAGACTAGGCTTTTGACCTATCCAAAGCTCATAAGGTATCTTTGCAACTGGTTTAGGCTGTACTCTATTTAGAATGTAAGTTTTTATCTTTAATGCTCCAGAGGGACTCAGGTAAGGTAGAATAAGCGATCATGCTTCTTACCATATCCTTAAGAGTCATATTTTGTCTTCTAGCAACAACATCATGCTAGGTGATCCTGGGATGGTGTACTGTGGGACAATACCACATTCCTTTAGAAATTTAGCAAATGGTCTTGGGCATTGTTCACCTGAGCCATCATATCTACCGTAGTACTCTCCACCATGACCAGATTTAACATTCTTAATCCTTTTGTTGAGTTGATTCTCAACTTCAGCTTTGTAAGCTTTGTACATGTCAACAGACTGAGATTTTTCATGAATGAGATTCAGGTACTCATAACATTAGTAATCATCTATGAATGATATAAAATATTATTGACCATTCCAAGATGCCGTAGGGAATGCCCCACAAATATCTATATGAATTAATTCTAAGACTTCTGATACTCTATTGGCACCTAATCTCTTACTTTTGGTCTATTTTTCATTGATGCAATCTACACAGATATCAAAATCTGTGAAGTCAAGAGACTCTAAAATATCATTAGACACAAGACGCTCAATTTTACCTTTTACAATATGAACTAAGCATATATGCCATAATGACGCTGAATTTTCTTTATTTAATTTGTATTTAGTACCTCGTTATTCCACATGTAAGGTCTCATTATAGAATGAAATTATTTCTAGCAAATAAAGATTTTCATAAGCATTCAAATAACTAGTTATAATAATATTTGAATTTAAAGACAAAGTAAACTGATTTTTTCCAAATGAACAAGAATATCTAATATGCCCAATTGTTTTCTGTAATATCTTGGAAAATATAATAATATTTAATTGGACATATTTGATTAAATATGTGATTATATGGACATTAGAGTAGGATTATAATCTTACTTAAGTAAATTATGAGTTAATTAGTGAAATATTGAGTAAATGAATAAATAAAGCTTAATTTATTAATTAACGAGATTTTATCGGATTATGTGGGTATTGTATATACTATTTTTAAAATAAAATATTTTTGAGTTCGGCGACCGTGAAAACTCGACGGAGTGGTCAGAAATGTCACGACGATAAAAGTTGAGTTGTATTGGATATATATACCAGACTAGTTAGAATTTGTTCGGATGTTTAGTTGAGATAGTTAGAAAATGACCGAAATACACTTGGCTTTATTTAAACGTAATTGTTTAAAGGAGGGGCAGAATAGTCTTTTACTAAGTTAGAATATTAGTTTGTTTTATGTGACTTTCCTATTATTTTCTAGATGATATTTAGGTTAGTTTATTTCAATTTATTAGATTAGAAATTAAGGATTAATAGAAAAATTAAAAAAAAAAAAAAACTAATTGGATAACTCTCTCTCTCTCTCTCCTTCTTCTTCTTCCATTTTTGCGACCCTAAGACCAACAAGAACCCAATGCAATTTTTCCTGGTCAAATCAACTTTTTCCACCAGATTTAGCTAATCGTAGGAGCTAAGTAACTTGGAGGTAAATTCTTCAATCTTTGTTTCTAATTTTTGAGGTTTTAAGTTAGGTTTTGTTGGGATTTTTGTTTGAGTTCGGGTCTAAGAAATTATTTAAATCCAGAGCTTGTTAATAGGTTTAAATTGAATTAATTTTAGGGTTTTTTAGGTTTGAATTGGGTAAATTTAGTTTGAGAACTCAAAGTTCACTCAATTATGGTGATTTTATAATTTTGAGGTGTTACTGAGTTTTGAATGTTTAAGTATGTTGTTTTTATGCTATAGAATTGGTCTGGAAGGTTTGAACAGATTTGAAGAGGTTTTGGTTTTGTTTTGATTTGTAAAACCAGAGTTTTCCCATTTTTGCAGGAACTGGTCAGTCAGTTTTACAGGGTACTGGTGAACTGGTCAATCGGTTGGTTAGTAGGGGAATATTCTAGTTTTTTTTAAGCTAATTTTTGCTCGAGGTGTTTTTCCGGGACTTAGTTTGGGGTATTTTATTGATGTTTAAGCTATTTCTAAGCCAAAGGGGTTTAGGGATTGTCTGGATGTGGAATTAGGGTTTATTTTGGAATTTGGTTAAGTTGTTCACTGAGTTTTCTAAGCCTATTGCACTTCTTAGCATGTCAAATGTGATACGATTATTATCGTTAGTGACTCGATTATAATTGAGATAAAGATACGGTAAACAACGTTGTTAGAAATGAGTAATTACTCACTTTGAAACCGTAGATAGGTTTCTTACTTATCGATTACTTCATCGGGTAAGGATAGACATATGGAGCTCATTGTTAACGAGTGGTAAGAATGCTTTATGAAGCATCAAAGTTAATTTGTCTTATGAGACAAATAATTGTTTTTGTAATATTTCATTACGTATTGAATAAATGTTTATATTAGATGCTGAAATTGTTGGTTGTGTGTTGTTAGAATTTCTCGTGTTATGTGATGTTTGTATTTTACTTGCTTTTCTTGCTAAGTCTATGTGACTCACGGGTGCTTTGTGTTGCAGGTAAAGAGAAGGGAAAAATGGATCAGCCATGATTCAGAGGTCTCTCGGTGATGTACATATCAACCACTATGTCTTGGCTTCAGTGGATAGGATCCTCCTTTTTATCATATTTTGAAAATGTAACCCCATTTTATAATACCGGTTTTGAGACATGTTGTACAAGTTTATAAATAGGGGATCCCTAAATCTAGCTGTATTGAATGAAAAGCTAAGTTTTAATTAAACCGAACTTTTCTTAAATTGTTAATTTATAATTACAAATTAATTTATAAAAGCACAAATATGGCGCCCTGTGGGATAGAGCTTTACAACATGGTATGAGAGCGACCAAGGTTTAAAGATCTTGAAGATTTGTTTGATATGTACATTGACTGTGAAGATTCGTTCGACTCATGGTATAGTAAGTGGTAATTGTTAGTTGATTATTATATTTTTTATTAATTGCTTGAATTACCTATTTATTTGAAATGTGCAAGGGCTGTTATGTATGTGTACGTATAGAAATGCTTATTAGCATTGATTTCCAGTTTGGAAGATTCTAAAAGTTGAAAAGTTGTGATAGCAAGTGTATTAGATATGCACCCGAGGTGATCTAATAGGGTTAATCGCGAGCTTTTGGGGCTCAGGGCTAGCGGTGAGGGTGCGAAGCCTCCACTACCACAAAACTAGGAATAGATGTATGTCGCGATGCAAGAGACCATCTGGCAGCAGGGTGAACAGATTAGAGAATTTAGAGAGTAGCAATCTCAGCCTACTCCAAATCCTAATCCTAACCCTCCAACACCTCTAGTAGTGCCACAAGATGTGGGAAATCATTTGGAGCCATTGTACGAGCAGTTCAAGAAACAAAATCTACCAGTATATGAAGGTGGTGCTGATCCTCCACTAAAGGTGGAGCAATGGATGAGCACGATAACATTCATTTTTGATTTCGTGCAGGTTGAGATTAATGATCGAGTTAGATGTGCTATATTCTACATGTTGCAGGAGGATGCCCACATTTGGTGGGAAATCATATCTCAGGGTCATGATCTAAATAACATGACCTGGGATGCCTTCTAGACCTTGTTTTATGAAATGTACTACAATTAATTTATCCGAGCTACTAAGACGGAAGAATTCATACGGTTAACCCAGGGCAGAATGACGGTGACAGAGTATGCCACCAAGTTTGATCGATTGGAAAAGTTTACCTCAGATGAAGTGGCCACTAAGGCTTCTAGAAAAGCCAAATTCATTCGGGCATTGGAAGAACATATCACTCGAGATGTAATTGTAGCTGCCAAACAACTAGGGGTTTTTCGAACATATGCTCAGGTGGTTGAGCTAGCCCTTGCTGCTGAGGGTGCGGAAGATCAAATCCGAAAGAGAAACAGTATGAGAAGAGATTCGTGGAAACAATCGCCTAGTGTCAGTTCTGGTAAGGGTGTTTACCCTATTGATCGTAGGAAAAGACCTAACGATCCACCAGTTACAGGTCCTAACAAGAGATTCCAAGGCAATCAAGGTTTTTGATGCGGTGGAAATGAAAACTAGAGAAACTATCCAGAGTGCCCAAGGTGCAAGAGAGAATGTCAACCTCGAGTCTGCTTTTAGTGTGGGGTAGTGAGCCATCTAAAAATAAATTTTCCACAGTTGCAGAGACTGGAATAGAAGAAAGATGACACTCAAGTTCCTGCTCGGGTGTTTGCTCTGACCCAAGTAGAGGCCAATGCTGGTCCTTCTACCGTGACAGATTAGATGTCTATTAATGGTACAGGTTAGATGACAAGTTAGAGGTCACGCATTCTTATGTGTCAAGTAGAGTGATTGGGAATCTGCATAAACCTAGTGATATTTTACTAAGTGGTTTTGGTACCTTACTACCTACTGGAGAATTGGTTATTTCTAGCAGGTGAGTTAGTTAGGTCCCTTCCAGTGTATGTGGAGGGAAGAGAGTTTTCGGTCGATCTAATTGAATTGAATCTAGAAGATTTTGATGTTATACTAGGAATGGACTGGTTAGCAAAATATAACGCGACCATTGATTACAAAAGAAAGATGGTGACTTTTGAACCTGAGGGTGAGGACCCATTTGTGTTCGTGGGAAGGATTCAAGGATCCTGAATTCCAATACTCTCAACGCTTAAGGCAAGAGATTTTTTATGAGATAGATGTGTCAGTTTTTCTAGCCAGTGTGGTGGATACCACAAGAGAAATACCAACGGGACCTGAACACGTTCTGGTAATTTGAGAGTTTTTAAATGTATTTCTAGAGGAACTACCGAGGTTACTACCAAAGCGAGAGATTGAATAAGGCAATATGAATATCAAGAGGATATTAATTGAGGTAAGGAAAAATTCTAAACGCTTCCATACAAAAAAAGTAATATATTAAAAAGGTCATAACTGAGATAAAGCATAAAAATATATATGTATTAATATTAAAATTAAGGAAATAGGATTAAATAGTAAGAACAATACAGTAAATGCATACGACTTAAACAGTTTTTAATGCAACAAGTCACATTAAAAACTAGGAGAGCAACATGTTTAACCAACATGATGTTATTTAAAATGAGACGACCAGATATAAATGCACTTTGAGTATTCGATATAATCTTGTCAATAATACTTCTCATTCTATTAGCAAGCACCTTAGAAGCCACCTTATAACTCACATTGCAAAGAGCAATAGGGCAGAGATCACTCATAGAAGAGAAGTTATTTTTTTATTGGGAATCAAGACAAGATTGGTATTGTTGGAGCCAGTTGGGAAGATCCTTGTATTGAAAATAAAATCACTGACAAACTGAATAATATCTCTGCCAACAATATCCCAATGAGTTTGAAAAAAACCTGACCCCATACCATCAGGTCCAGGAGCTTTGTCAGGGTACATTTGAAATAAGACTTGCTTGACTTCTTCTTCTTGAATTGGCTTTAACAAATCTTTATTTTGAGAGTGATCAACTGAATATTTAACTCCATTAGCAATCATACTCAGTCGTGAGCCACCAACAGAAAATAAGGAAGTAAAAGAGTAATTTACGACATAAATACTTAAGTTCAACTCCCGATTGCAAATAAATACCTAATTTTATTTTTTAGCAGTAATAATACCTAAGTTATATTTTTAGAACTTTGTAGATACCTGATCGTTAAATGTTAAATCATTATCCACGTGTGATTTTCTTATTGGTATATTTAAAATAATTTTTTTTTAAAAAAAAAACAAAAATTTAATGACTTGGACCAATTAGGATTTGCCACGTGCCAATTTACTTAACACTTAATAGCTAGGTACCTACAAACGTTTTAGAATTATAAGTTTGGTATTATTACTGCCAAAAATTAAATTTAGGTATTTATTTGCAATTGGGATTTAAATTTAGGTATTTATGCCGTAAATTACTCTTAAATATTCAGTGATAACATCATCCATACCAGTTTCCCAATCCTTCCAGACCCTATTTTTGTCTTGTAGATTTTGTATTTGATTATTATGCTTCCTTGTACTAACGTAGGCATGGAAATACTTGCTATTTTTGTCTCCTCCATGGAGCCAATAATATTGTTTGGATCTCTGTTTCTATAAAGCTCTTGTTGGGCAAGGATTTCAAAGTAGTTTTTTGTTCCACCGCAAAATCTTGCATAGAATTAGGATCAGCTCAACTTTTTAAACGAGATAAAGCTTTCTTGCTATGAGACAGATGCTTCTTAAAATTGCTTGTTAGCTCACGGGCCCAAGCATCCAAACTTGTACTGCAAAGTTTAAGCTTTTCATTGAGAGTGAGATGGCCATTGGTATCCTAAAAATGTTAGATAATTTGACCACAAAGAGGTTCTCTACTCCAAAAATTCTCATAACAAAAATGGTACACATTACCAGTCAACAATGGAGGTTTCGGTTCAAGAAAAATGGGAGTGTGGTCTAAGGAAGAGAAATCACCATTAGCGAGGGTAGTTTGCAAGAAAAAGTCAAGCCAAAGGTGAGATACAAGAGCCTTATCCAATCATATTTCTAAACTATTGACATTTCCTTTGCCTCGTTGCTAAGTGTATGGGTAACCAAGAAGCTCTAGATCAACCAAACCACAGTTGTCCAAGACCTCTTGGAATCCTACAATTAACGATGTAGGATAGGGTCTGCCCCCTTTCATCTCAATTTGGCTTCCAATATTATTTAAATCACCTACGATACACCATGGAAGATCAGAATCAAGAGAAAGAGAATGGGTAAGCTTCCATGTCATGAACTGAAGGCTTCTATTAGGTTCCTTGTAAAAACCAGTCAGATGCCAAACAATAGTATTTAGAATACTAATTTCAGCATCTATGTGATTATGAGAGTACCCCAGCAGATGGGCTTCCTCCTAGATCCTCCATAACAGAGCCAAACCACCTTTATGGCTTTGGGCTTCAACACAAAAATTTCCTTCAAAGCCTAATCAAATTGTAAGCCTTTCCACAATATCTTTTTACATAAGGTCTCACACAAGAAAATAAAGTTGGACTTCTTTTAAACAACAATGTTCTCAAGGCATTGACTGGCCCGTGGCTTCCTAAGCCCACAACAATTCCAACTGACGGTACTCATAATGATTTGTGGGCTTGAGCACGAGGACCCACCATATTCACATTTTTTGAACCAGCATCAACTCGGGCCACATTGTCGATAGGAGGCCCATTGTCATTTTCTATAGCAAAACGTTTATAAGGAGAGGATATTCCCATAAATGCATTGGAATTATTCTTGGCAAAATTAGCTCCATGATTATTGGTATTCAAGGCAGGTCGTGAGCTGTTAGAGACTTTGTCTGAATAGAGATATGGTGAATCAGTAAAATTTTGATGGTGTAATGGAGTGGCTTTCATCCCCAAACTATAGGTTTCACAATTATGCTTGCTGGAGTATCAAAGAGCCTGGGACAAAAGTGTCCCATAATACTGTAAATGAAACAAAACACCGGGACATGTTCGTACCTGAATGTAGCGTAGAAACAATCACTATCACGCTTTCGAAACTTCATTTTCTGTTTCAATGGCTACTCAAGGGATAAGTTCGCACGTACTCAAAAATATTCCCACCACACACCCACGAAATTATTGGGGTCAGATTCAAGAAAAGTGCCCACATAGTTACCAGCATCCTTAAACTTTCAAATTATTGAAAATCATGTATTTGAACCCACAGATCAATAGAATTGAGGCTGAGAGTTCTAGGAATGTCACCGTCCTTTAAATGAGCTATGATAATTTGCTTTCGATCATATGTCCATGGACTGCCCGTAATAACCTGTTGTTATACTTCGTGATAAAATTAAAATAAGAATCGATTTTGATCAAGTTGTTTGACATACATACCTCTGTCGGGCTTCCACAGGTTAGCCAACATACATACGGCCTACGAGGCACCATCTGGTATCGATGGTGTAACGCCCTAAATAAATAGGCACGCTACCCAATAAACTTATGAAACCTTAATCCCCTAATTGGGATTACTAGTAAAATTAGTGCAGAAATTAAACTTTAATTACAAACAGAATGAAAATAAACTTGTAATACTTTGTTACTTTATAAAATAAAAGATACAAGTGTTGGGATCCCGAAAGTATTTAACAAAATGTTATTACAAGTTTGTTTCCTCTAGCCGATCTATGCGGCAAAACAGAGTACAAAATACATCACTGGTAGACCCCAACCCGCTTGGTCTAGTGTGGCCCGAACATGTACATTTCTCGTCCAGCTTCTACACTCATGGTTGATCAAACACAGCTTTACCCTTTTCTGCACAGTAGAGCACCCATGAGCCAAGCCCATCAAGACAGTATAAAATATCAATAACATATTTATCATATTATATAAACAATAATGCCAATCTCATATGCATGTATGTCACAGACCTGCATGCTACACTCACATGCCTATTTATGTCTACGTCGCGTAGACCTACGTGTTGCACTCACACGTCTAAATACAATAAGGCCTTAGAATAGTTCATCTCGGTTCTGGTTACCGATTTCAACTTGATTATGCCTTGAACGCATAACCCTTAATCTCAATATATATTATCACATAATTAATGGTGCCACTGCACTATTTGTCTATTTGCTATAGACCTGCGCGTTACGCTCACACGCCTATGTATGTCTATGTGGCATAGACCTACGTGTTGCTCTCACACATCTATATATGTCTATATGGCATATACCTACGTGTTACGCTCACACGTTTATTTACAATAAGGCCTTAGTAAGGTTTATCTCGGTTATAATTACCAAGTCTAATCTGGTTATGCCTTGCTCGCATAACCCTATTCATATATATTTACGTAATCCATACATTACGTTGTTTCAGTAGTTTATCCTAGTAATATACTAGGTATAACTAAGTTATGTCTTGTGCACATAACTCTTGACATATACGCATTCAATAGATATCAAAGCATATAGAATCTTAGGGTAATAACCCTAACTTGCATACTAAATACTCATTCCTACAACATATTACGGCATGCCTAAAATAACATTTAATGAGGGTAATAACCCTAACTTATGCCTTCATTTAATTAACAACACAACCACACATTATTGCTTCCTTATCTTTATAATATTCTAGGGTAATAACCCTAGACCACATTAAAATTAACTCAAGGTACTAGTTTACCGAGTCTAACTTAATCATGCCTTAGACGCATAACTCTTTATTCCAACATATTTATCATGGTATAACATTCAACATCTTTTAACTACTAGGGTAATAAGCCTAGACCAAACAACCGCTCATTTTAGGGTAATAACCCTAATCCCGGTTCTTAATTATTCACAATCACAATATCCAATATGAGCGCCACTGCGCTTAACTCTACGTGCATAGTACTATCTTACCTGATGTCCCGCAATAGTAGAAATTCAAAATCCCCGGCTGCTCCTGACCAGGTGCCGGTAATCCTAGTCACAAATTTCGGGATTTTTACAAATAGGGTTAACCCATGATTTCACTTTCATAAAATATTCACATGGCATTTAAAATTCAGATATTCACAAAGAGCTCAAAAAGAGCTTTCCAACGGTATATAAAACTTCCGAATCGGAGTTCGAATCACAAAGTTATGGTTATTTGAAGTTTGCATAAGGATCTTCCCTGAAAGAAAAGGGCGCGCCGCGACATGCTAAATACCATGCCGCAACATCTGGGTTCAAAACCTAGAAAACCAGCAGCAAGAACACGCAAATCAGCTCCAAAACACAATCAAATCATCCCAATTCACAACCAAACTCTCAAATCATCAAATAGGGTTGCTAACAAATATTAGAGGGTCAAAATAACCTATTTTATGCATCAATTTCCAGCAATAAATCCCATAATTTCAGATTACTAATTCATGAAAATCAAAGCTCCAACTTGAGCTTAATTCCATAAAACTCAAGCTCAAGAACTCATACATCTAACACCAAGTTTAGGGTTCAATAACAGAATAAAAACACAAATAAATTCCTTTAAATTTTGTCCAAACTTAACCGAAACAAACTCAAGAAATTAAAGCTCGATCAAAACAACCCAACACACTTGAACATGCATCACAAGTTCATAAACACAAGCCACATCACTTTTTCATATTCTCCAACAATTAATTTTTCAGCAATAAATAAAAGATTAAAATCATAGAAGATTACCTCAAGCTCAATTCAAGAACAAACCCAAAGATCCTCAAACTCAAAGCTTAATCCAAGCCAATATCAAGCAAATTCTCCTCAAGAATCAAATTTGGAAAAAGAAGAGGGTTTAAGGGAGAGAGGGTACGGGTTAGAGGAAGCAAAACTAGAATTTTCAATTTGATTTACTCAAAATTTCATCTTTTATCAATTAACAAATAAAGGTCAGAAGACTATTTCGCCCATTGGCTAAAATCACACACATATTCACTCACAAGGGCAAAAATGACATCTCACATATAATAAACCCAATTAATTTTCAGATTAGTCATCAACAATTAAAATGCCAATAATTCAACTCAAATTGTATTTTGGGCCCGAACCCGATTCGGCCTGAAATATCCAGTTGTGACTATACCGCTTCAACCTATCAGAACACACCTAAAAAAGACATCACATGCATACTATATAATAATATAGTTCCATAAGCACGTAAATAAATTAATTTCACTATTTTACCCTTCTCGGGTCAAAATTACTAAAATGCCCCTAGCTAGCTCACCAACGGTGTCATAAATCATATAAATTCTCATATATTATATTATATAATAATATAATTTCTCAATTATCATAATTATCTAGTTAGGGTTTTCCTCATAGAACGTCTCTAGCTTTCTTCATCTTTAATTGAATGGCTCTCTAGCGATCTTCTAGATCCTTAGTATTGAAGCTACTAGAGGCCATAAGTCCACCAGAACAAACACACTTGCACAGGATAAAAAGCTCAACAGACAAAGACAAAGAATACGAAAGGGCCAAAATAAAGTAACATACCAAAACAGTGTTCTAAAAAATGACAAAACAATACTCATAAAGAGAGCACAGAACAAAACACTCTAGAGAGAGTGACTCGTCTTTTAATAAAGATTTAATTGTTGATATATCTTGTCTTATTTCCTCTCTCCCTAATGTGTCTATTACTCATGTCAAGTATACTACTAATATTGTTGCCTATAGTTTGGCTAGATATATTTTAGGATTGAATGAAACTTGCTTTAGGTTGGAGAATATTCACTCTCGTATTATAAATGACTTATCTCATTAACTTATGAAAACATAGTATTTTCCTAAAAAAAACTAGCAGGAGCACGATATCAAATATATATTAATTACTACACTTAATCAAATAGAATAGTGTATGATTTTATTATAATTAATTGTGATGAAAAGTGCTACACATTTCTACACTTTTCTTATCTAGAAAATTCTAGTATTAACTACACAAAACTAAGAAAATTAGAGAAAACTAGAGAAACCTAGAATATTTAGAAAACTAGAAGTAACCAATCAAGAAGATTGTAGAAGAATGTAATTAGAAAGTTCTAGAAAAATTGTAAATCATGTAGAACTAGAATAATCTAGATGAAATTAAATGTAGGGGTAAACAACTATAAATACCCCATCAAGCTTTCAAATTGTAACTAAGCTTGAGTAGCCAAAGTAAGTCTTTTACTACTAGCCTACTACCTTGTCTCATCTCTTACTACACACATAAAAATTAAAACACTACATAACTCTTCCTTATCCCACCAATCATCCAACTTATCAACATCATCAAACTATTAACTACATATCCACCTATTCTAAACAAAACCAATACAAATTTATTCTCAAACCATCAGTGGTATTAGAGCCCCGTTCGATCATATATCACTGGGCGTAATCTTTTTCACTCATCAACATGAGTTCGGAGTACAATCGCTCTTCACTACCTCTTCCAATTTTCTATGGAGAAAATTATGATTTTTGGTCCATCAAAATGAGGACCTATTTTCGATCACAAAATCTATGGAAAATTGTTGAAGAAGGAATCACTATTCCGAAAGATATTACATCTCTTTCGGAAGACCAAAAGAAGGCACTCGAGGATAATCAACAAAAGGATTCTCATGCATTATATTGCTTGCAACAAGCTATGGCGGACAATCTTTTTCCACGAATTATGAGCGCAGCAACGGCAAAAGAAGCATGGGACACGCTACAGGAGGAGTTCCAAGGAACAGTCAAGGTACGCGCAGTTAGACTACAAAAGCTTAGAAGAGATTTTGAGAATCTTAGAATGAAAGATAATGAGACTGCAAAAGATTACTATTCTAGAATTAAAGAAATAGTAAATCAAATGGGAGCCTATGGAGAAATAATTTCTGACAAGAATATAGTACAAAAGATACTAATTTCTTGTACAGAAAAATATGATTCAATAGTTTCTGTGATAGAGGAAACTAAAGATTTAGAAACTCTATCACCAACTGAACTAATGGGCTCTCTTGAAGCATATGAAAGTAGACGAGAAAGGCATAAGGAAAGTGAAGTAGAAAATGCCTTTCAGTCTAAAATCAATTCGCGGTCTCAAAAACCAAAAGCTGATGGGAAAAAGACACAAGAAAAACAAAAAGAAAATAACGACAAGTATCCTCCATGTGGCATTTGTAAAAGAAAAAGTCACTTGGAGAAAGACTGTTGGTTCAAAGGAAAACCACAGTGCCAAAATTGTAAAAAATTTGGCCACACTGAAAAAACTTGTCGTTTAAAGAAATCCCATCAAGCTAATTTTTCTGAAGAGAAAAATGATAAAAATAATCTCTTCTATGTCTGCCAAGCTGCAACAGAAGAAGGAAAAGATACTTGGTATCTTGACAGTGGTTGCAGTAACCACATGACGAAAAATGAAAGCATCTTTTGTAGTCTTGATAGATCCAAGACTAAAGTCAAAATCGGTAATGGTGACTTCATGGAAGCAGTCGGCAAAGGCACCATTGCCATTGACACTAAAAAAGGCAAGAGATACATCAAGGATGTACTCTTAGTACCCAACATTGATCAAAACCTACTTAGCGTAGGTCAAATGATTGAAAAAGGGTACTCTTTGCATTTTGAAGGAGATTCTTGCACAATATATGATAAGCAAGATAAATCCTTTCAAATTGCAAAGGTAAAAATGAAAGAAAATAGATGCTTTCCAATACAATGGAGATATGCAAGCAATGTGGCAATGCAAGCGCAAACAGATGAGTCATGGCTATGGCATAGAAGGTTTGGTCACTTCAACTTCCATGGGCTTAAGATCCTCAAGCAGAAGAATATGATGCGAGACCTCCCAGCAATTAAAGAGATCAACACAATCTGTGAAGGATGCATGCTCGGGAAACAACATCGACAACCTTTTCCATCTGGCAAAGCTTGGAGAGCCAAAAAGCCACTGGAGCTAGTCCATACTGACGTCTGCGGGGCAATGCGCACTCCATCAAATGACCAAAACAGGTACTTCATTCTCTTCATTGATGACTTTACTAGAATGACATGGGTTTATTTTATGCAACAAAAGTCGCAAGTCTTCGATATTTTCAAAAAGTTCAAATCCCGTGTCGAAAGACAAAGCGGTCACTACATCAAGACAATTAGAAGTGATAGAGGCAAAGAATACACTTCTAATGAATTCAACAAGTTCTGTGAAGATGAAGGGATGGAGCACCAACTCACTGTTGGATACGCACCAGAACAGAATGGTGTATCTGAAAGGAAAAACAGGACTGTTATGGAGGCAGCAAGAGCCATGCTGCTAGAGAAAGGTCTCCCAAAACGATTTTGGGCAGAGGCAGTAAGCACTGCAGTCTACTTGCTCAACCGATGTCCAACCAAAGCCGTGCAGAATAAGACGCCGATCGAAGCTTGGAGCGGACGTAAGCCATCAGCAAAGCATCTCAAAGTCTTCGGCTGCATATGCTACAGTCACATTCCAAAAGAGAAAAGAGGCAAGCTTGATGAGAAGGCAGAGAAAGGAATCTTCTTAGGCTATAGTACTCAATCAAAAGGTTATCGAGTCTATAGCTTAGAAACAAATAAGCTAATAATCAGTCGAGACGTAAAATTTGACGAAGATGCTGCATACAACTGGGAGACACAAGAAGTTGAAAGAAAGACAGTCAATATTCCTCTACCGCCAAGACAAGAAACTGATCAAAATGAAGTTCTTACTCAACCAAGAACACAAGAACCTGCACAAGTCATAGAATCTCCGCCAGACTCACCAGTAAGGCGAACAAGACCACTATCAGAAATCTACGAGACATGCAACTTAGTACTTATGGAGCCAGAAAGCTTTGAAGCAGCTCATAAACAAGAAGTATGGAGAAAAGCTATGAATGAAGAGATAAAGATGATTATGAAGAATGAGACTTGGGAGCTTGTAGATCGTCCACAAGACAAAGATACTATAGGAGTCAAGTGGGTCTACAAGACAAAGCTCAACGCAGATGGCTCTATCCAAAAGCACAAAGCAAGATTAGTTGCGAAAGGATACTCACAACAATACGGAGTCGACTACAACGAAACATTTGCTCCAGTTGCACGCCTCGACACTATTAGGGCTTTAATAGCTCTAGCCGCACAGAAGAAATGGAAGATTTTTCAACTCGATGTGAAGTCAGCATTCCTAAATGGTTATCTTGAAGAAGAAATTTATGTGGAGCAACCTCAAGGGTTCGTGGTACAAGGACAGGAAGATAAAGTCCTCAAATTGAAAAAGGCTTTATATGGCCTAAAGCAAGCTCCACGAGCCTGGTATAGCAGAATTGACAACTACTTTACCGAGCAAGGATTCAGGAGGAGCAAGAGTGAGCCAACTCTTTACATCAAAACTCAAGGTACGAATGATACACTAATTGTCTCTTTATACGTTGATGATCTCATCTACACAGGCAATAATGAGAAGATGATAAAGAAGTTTAAAGAAGACATGATGAAAAATTTTGAGATGACCGACCTGGGATTAATGCACTACTTTCTCGGGATCGAAATAACTCAAAAAGAAGATGGGATCTTCATCTCACAAAAGAAGTATACAGAGACACTATTGAAGAAATTCAAAATGGAGGGATGTAAGACTGTATCAACTCCATTAGACAATAACAAAGCTCTCAAGAAGGAAGATGGCTCACCGAAAGCTGATGAATCAAAATTTCGAAGTCTAATTGGCAGCCTTCTATATCTAACTGCTACAAGACCAGACATAATGTACGCAGTTAGTCTCCTATCAAGATTCATGCATGATCCAAGTCAAGTTCACTACGGAGCAGCCAAGCGAATCCTCAGATACTTGCAAGGAACAAAATTCTATGGAATATGGTACGGAGTTACAAGTGACTCAAAACTTGTTGGCTACACAGATAGTGACTGGGCAGGATCCATGGACGACATGAAGAGCACGTCAGGATATGCCTTCACACTTGGATCAGGAATATTTTCATGGGTATCAAAGAAGCAAGCAACTGTTGCACAATCATCAGCAGAAGCAGAGTATATTGCAGCAGCAATGACTACAAGCCAAGCTATATGGCTCAAAAGAATACTAGAAGACATGGGAGAATCACAGAAAGAAGCTACAAAGATATATTGCGATAGCAAATCAGCTATAGCAATGGCGAAAAATCCAGTATTTCATAGTAGAACTAAACATATAAGCATCAAGTACCATTTCATCAGGGAAGCAGAAGCAAATAAAGAAATTGAGCTCAAACACTGCAAGACTGAAGAGCAGGCAGCCGACATATTCACAAAGGCACTACCAAGAGGAAAGTTCGAGCTATTGCGAGACATGATCGGAGTTACCGAAATGTGTACCAAGGAGGAGTGATGAAAAGTGCTACACATTTCTACACTTTTCTTATCTAGAAAATTCTAGTATTAACTACACAAAACTAAGAAAATTAGAGAAAACTAGAGAAACCTAGAATATTTAGAAAACTAGAAGTAACCAATCAAGAAGATTGTAGAAGAATGTAATTAGAAAGTTCTAGAAAAATTGTAAATCATGTAGAACTAGAATAATCTAGATGAAATTAAATGTAGGGGTAAACAACTATAAATACCCCATCAAGCTTTCAAATTGTAACTAAGCTTGAGTAGCCAAAGTAAGTCTTTTACTACTAGCCTACTACCTTGTCTCCTCTCTTACTACACACATAAAAATTAAAACACTACATAACTCTTCCTTATCCCACCAATCATCCAACTTATCAACATCATCAAACTATTAACTACATATCCACCTATTCTAAACAAAACCAATACAAATTTATTCTCAAACCATCAAATTGTTTGTAATACTGATGACCAGCGATAAAATACATACAAATAATTGGAATTGAAGCACAACTAGATTTTATTGAGTATACAATAATAAGATATGATAGAAAGAAAGGACAGTAAATTAAACTTAATTATTAATGACTCGGCAATTGGTTCTGATCTCTCCTTCATCACCAGTAAGAACTCCAATGGCGCCCATATGAACCATGGAACGACCAAAGGCTATCTTGAAAGTGTTAAAGTCCCGAAAGCTTCTGACAAGGCGGGCGGCGCGTGGGTTGGTGAGAAGTGCGGCGTCAGATGAGAAGGCTCCTTTAGATTCAGTTATACCATCATAGTAGTGGCTGTCGAAGATCAAAGAGCTCCCAGGGTCCATCTCTACAGTTGTCCTAGGGTTTGCCGGTGGCGGGCATTTAGCCATCAGCTCTGTCGCGTAGTCCTGGTTCAAAGCAGGGTCTGTGTCTCCTTTTCCGGTGAAGTTGTACAGCCTCCGGAACATTAATGGACAATGTGTTACTCCAAGAGTATGTGCACCTATAAAATATCATGTGGAACAAAAGATTGAGAAAATAATATTATATACATATAGGTGTGTGTGAATGTATGTATATATATATATATACCAGATAAGGCAACGAGATCAGTTTCATCAAGATTAAATCTTGCAAAGAGTTTAGAAAGAGTGGTGAAGTTAGATGATGCGGAAGGCAAGTCCCTTGATGCTTCAGTGGCTAGTGACACTCTTCCGTCTCTCCTCCCTGTGAACACCGGCCATAGAGGCTTTTTGTTCTGCAAATTCAGATTGTTATATATATACTAATTAATTAATTATTACTAATTGATATTAAGTATATATGCTTAATAACTTACGGGGTAAGAAACAGCATCTCGAGCTGTTAAGGCAACAATGTCAGCACATGAAATTTGAGCTCCAGGGCATTCATATTCAAGCCTTTCTTTAATTTCATCAATTACTTCATATCCTGTCACCGATCGATTTGGAGTAGCACTCTTCTCTGTCGTATTGTCATCACTGTTTAATGGATCGATCAAGATTGATGCATCACAGCCCTGCACACACACATGCATTCATATATTCATCAACATATATATACGTACAATTATAATTTATATATACAAACATGCATGCATGCATGCAAATCACGTATATATACATATGTCTATTTAATTAGGTAGACGTATACCCGGACGAAACAATCGTGGTAGTGTAGCCTTAGTAGCTTAGCGGCCATGGTTTGATCAGCACTAACCTTAGACCACGTAATCTTACGTACCGTTTCCTCAAGTGTTCTGCAACTTTTACCATAGAAATTCATCTGAAGCCCTAGTCCTCCATGATTCTTATACATATGTCTGTAATCACCTTTATTATTTCCGCCTTTCTCATGATGCTGATCATCATAATCTCTTCCACTAACAACTACAAGAAATGAAACCACCATAAAAATAATATGATGAGTACCTCTCATGATATTCATCGAATTAATAATAATTACTACTTTAATTAGCTAATTTTGGTTGGTTTTGATGATGAAATGAAAGCCACCAAGGTGGCTTTATATATACCAATATATTGGGTAAAATTTTATTATTTAATTTGCGACGCTTACATACATTGAAGAAAGCCAGCAATGGTTTATTCCAAATGCAGCAAGTTATTAGATGATGATATATGATCAATAATATAATTTACTCCCATTATTTATGATATATTGAACCCCTATATATAGCTTAATTGATATTCACGCTACCAATAATATATATATATATATATGCATTGTTATAAGGTAGTACCATATTAAAAGTTGGCGGCCGATTAATTACTAATATTTTATAATAGTTATTAAATTAAATTATTTGGAACTCGATATTTAATTCTACCCAGATAAATATTATACATTAAAATGTGGTAGGCATTACTATACTACTCTTTAATATTTCTCTAAACTTATGATGTCTACTCTTGTCAGGTGTTATATTGTTAATTAGTACAATTTAATATCAGATCACATTTAATAAAAATTATATAAAACCACTAACAAATTATAAAGCGTTAGAATCCTCAATTTGTCAAGAATGATCTGGTCTAGTCAATACTTTTTAATTTTTTTGGCAAATTAATCAATAAAAAATTGTATATTGAGATTGTTTTATATATCCTCACTAATCATGGTCTTTGATTTGATCTTCTACACCAATTAATGTCAAAGAACAACAATAACTAAAACAAGCAAACCTACGTTGATGAGACTCCTTGCAACCAAGCTATAGATTAATTTTATAATACATTATGAATAAAAATATAGATTAGTATAACCAAGGGATAATCTAATTAAGTTTAATTAGCTGGACGTGATTCTTTGATATAGATTATTCAAATGAATTTTTGAACTACCTACAAAATTTGTGTTATGTTTTTTTTTTCCTTACATATATACTAATTTTACAATAGGGCCATGGAGAACATCCCCATAGGTGGGGTTGTTCTACGACAAATGAACAAGTGACATGTGGCAAAATTTATGTGTTTGAGAAGTATGTGAATACTTTATAATTTTATTTCCTCATTTTATTCAGATCAAAATCAAACAAAAAAAAAAATAAAGAAAAACCTAATTTTTTTACTATCATCTTTATTTTTTCATCTTTTTATTCATATAGTTCACCTTCTTCTTTTCTATATATTTTCCTTCTTCTTCTTTTGTTTATTTTTTCTTCCTTTTATTATTGTTTTCCCTTCCATTATAAATGTATATTAGCAAGTCTCCTTCTCTATTCTCTACCGATTTTCTTCAGATTTGAGATGCAAAATTAATCTGATGTGGAAATTTGGGTAGCGACTCGATGGCGACGACATCACAACTGGGGAGGGCGAGATCTAGGTGGGCTGATGGAGACGACCTTGTGAGCGGATTTCAACAACAACAGCCTTGAGGACGAATTTGGCATGGCATCGACCTTGCAAACGGATTTGGGTGGCGACGACTTTGCGAACGAATCTTGGCAACGAAGACCTTGTGAAACGAATCTAGGCAATGACAATTGACATCTTGGCAATGACGATAAAGTATCTGAAATTCCGTATTTTAATATTCCCAGTTTGATTATTTAATTAAATGATTAATTAAATGCGGAATAATAAAACTGGTACTGAAAACAGTTTTCTGTAGTTACAGAATGCAACTCTGTAACTCCAGAGAAACCCAGAAAAACAAACAGTGCATAAAAGTAAAAACACACAAGATTTTTGTACGTGGTTTCAACAATCCTTTCAGATTGTTACTAGTCCACGGGGCCACGCCCAGAGATAAGATTCATTAGATCGGTATCAAAAATACAAAGTAATTGACTTATGCATAAATAGACTCCCTCTTATTGTATGCCGCAAGCTTGATGTATTCCACCTACTAACCGAATCTTGATAAAACTCCAAGTGCTCGAACTCCCTTCGATCACCTTGAAGAGTGCTTGAATCCTCCCGATTCAAGGCTTAAAGGCTATCTCCCGAAAGCCTATACAACCATCTCCCGAAGGTTGTGTGCTTGTATCCTCCCGATGCAAGACTTCAAAAGCAATCTCCCGAAAGCTTGTAAATACCCTTCTCCCGAAGGTGCACTGATGTTCTTCTTCGTTGTAGACTTGAATACAGACTCAAGACAATACAAACAACAAATAAACAGAGTAAGAGTAGAACAACTCTCCTCTACAAATCAAAGACTCTCTTTTCTAAAGATATGAATGAAATTCAAAGATATAAGAGAGGTACCAAGAGAGGTACTAAACAAAGACACTCTTTCCTTAAGATATGAAAGCAATTCTAAGTGTATGAAAGAGATACAAAACCTAGCAGCTATAGGATGTATTTATAATGAATATACATCTCATAGACAGCTTACATTCGGTCTGAACAAGACCTCAACCCACTAGAAACTTCCCTAAAATATTTCTTCAATCAGTCCAGGAATTTCCGTTTCTGTACCTACAGAATCGTGGGCAGTTACTACAACTTTCCTTTTATAGAAAAGGAAAGTCTAGCTCCGGTTTTCTCTTCAAGAAACCTGATCTTAGAAAATGGGAAACTCAACACAAGATCAGAATAACACAGCTGGTTAGATAAAAACGAAATGGGTAACCAAACTTACCATTTTTACCTTTTTTCCAAAAATAGGAAAGCTAGACAACTTTCCTTTCAAGTTTGAATACACCAAATAGGAAACCATATTAATGTATACCAGCTGAAAATATACAATGAATAATAAAATATTTTTGTCAATTAAATATGCCAAAAATGGAATTAACAATCTCCCCCTTTGGCACTTTGATTGACAAAACATTTTATTATGAGAAAACCTGCATCAAGTGTTAGAAACCAAAGCAAATAGCTTTTTAAAGATACAAGAGTATAGAAAATACTCCCCCTGCATGAAAGCTCTCTAACACATAAAACATAGAACTTTTTTTTTGGACGGAAAAGCTTACAAACCGAAAACACAACTTTTTAAATGGAAAAGTGTTAAACCACAAACAAGCAACTCCCCCTAAAACCAAGGGTCCAGAGTTGTAACAAAAAGTTCAAGGAATCCAAAAAATATGACTACTCCCCCTTTTTGTCTATCAAGGAGCCAAGGATAACAAAAACAAACATGAACAAAGTCATAAATTCAAATAAACATTAATAAAAAGCAAAAGATAAAAGATTGAACCACTTATTCATCATCATTGGGTCGGAAGTATTTCATGATGCTGTCCATCTTCCTAAGAAGCAAGGCCTGACTTGTCTCCATTCTTCCCAAACGCAAGTTGAATTCTGCCATTTCTGTAGGAGCAGAAGTGGAAGCAGATCCAACAGCAGGATCATTTGTAAGACCAGGGGAAGCAGACCGAGCCTTTCTTTGAGCAGCTTTTCCTTGAGGAGGCTTCTCAGGAATTTTAAAGGTGGTTCCAACAGCAGGCATCTCAATTGATTCATTCTCAAGAATCAATTCCTCTTGATCAGATAAAATTTTATAGATTAAGTGAGGAAAAATGAGATTGAGCCTAGGTTTCTTACCCTTTCGAAGATAGACAATTTGCTCCCAAATCATGTCAGCCAAATCAATTTTAGCACCAATTGAAACTTTATACAAAAAGAAAGCAAGTTCATTTGAAACATTTACCGGATTGGAGCAAGGAAACCAATTGGATAGGGCAAACCTCATGAGAGCAGCATGTTGATAGGTGAGTTGAGACATATGCATGGTGTCAGAGAGTTCAATTTCATTATCACCAGAGAGATAACCGAACACCTTTTGACGATCAAACTCCACATCAGTTGGCTCAATTCCCATAGGCAAATTGAGAGCCTCAGCAACATCCTTCACAGTGAAGGAATACCAGTGTCCTCTGACAAAAACTTTGCCAAACATGAAAGAGTCCTCATCGAGAAACTCATCAGTGATGTTAGCATAAAATTCCTTCACAATTCTATCCACATACCCATCAAAACCGATCAAGGTATCTACCCATTGTCTCTCTTTCAACATGTTATACACTCCAAAAGGCTTATGAGTAATAACATTAAAATTTTTCTCCACAGTAAAATTCCTATTCTCATAGAATTTCATATCTCTAGCATGATCATTATAACAAAAATAATGAGAGTGAGACTTGAAGTTATCAAGAGAAATACCAGAGGGTCTCTTTCTTTTCTGTGGAAGAACAGGATTAGAGACAATGGGCCTTTTTCCTTTGTCCTTCTTTGGAACGACGGGGAGGCAGGAGTGCACGTAGTGACAGGTTCCGTTTCTGGTTCTTCACTCTCGGATCCAGAATCATCAACAACAGGAAGATCTTTGGGCACAAATTCTTCACTTGAATCGGACAAGCCCTCTGAATCATGATCCTCCTCACTTTCTTCTGGTTCAGAATCCGAGGAAGAGACCGAAGGGGGATTCTCCTTGAGATTTTTGGCCTTTGAAGATGAAGAAACCACCTTTTTCCCTTTGGATGCAATTTTAGGTTTAACCACTTCAGGCTTTGAAGGAGTGGAAACCTTGGACCTTGTTCGAGAACTCACCGTGGGCAAAGTCACCAAAGCTTGGTCGACATTGGGAGCCCCATTCGAGGAAGAGGACTTCGACAATGTGTGATCGGATGAATGGGATTCATCATGATCACCCAACCCAGGTGTTGGAGAAGCAATAGGAGAGGCACCAACAAGAGGAGATGAGAATTTTGCCACTGATTTTCGAGCTTGGGTCTTTGATTTCTTGGCAGACTTCGTCGGAGCAGAAGACGAACCAGAAGCTCTGGTTGCTGGAGCAGGCGGCGCAGGCGGAGACACCGGTGAAGCAGAAGCAGATCCACGAGTGGGCTTCTTGGATGGTTGGGCATTCTTAGTTTTGGCCATTTTTCTTTGAAACCCTAGAACACAAACCCTCTTACTTTGAACAATGTTAGACCTTTGAGAGAAAATAATTAAAATAGAAGAGAGAGATGTGATCGTGGGATAATGGGAAGTTGAGAATATATAACTTCCAATTTTAAATGCCCAAATTTAAAAAAGAAAACTGAAAAGGAAAGTAACTTCCTTACCTTTGACCCACGTGTGGAGAGAAAAAAAAAGGAAACCAAAAAAGTTTTTCAAATATAGTCAATGTTTCCTTAAATGGAAAAAGGAAACCAATTATTCCCACAAAATCTAGGAAATAATAACCCCACCAAATCCGAAAATGCCACCAACAAGGAAACCAAAAATAAAATTAATTATTTAAGAACAAGTTTCCTATATACACCAAAAAGACCAAATCTCCACAAATAAAGGAAACAATCTAAATAAATAAATACAATTAAAACATGTTTCCATAAAATAAAAAATAAAAGAAAAAAAAAATATACAAGGATTCGAAAAAAAAAATATGCCCCCCTTTTTCTTTTATTTTTTCAGAAAATGCCCCCCAAAGAAAAAAATTGCAAATAAGGAACAAGAGAACACACCAAGACACAAAAGCACTAATCACCACTTAAGAGCAAAAATTGTGTCTAAGAATATAATGAAACAAAAAAAAAAAATAACAAAAATTTTTAACAAAGCTCACTTGACAACTCGATCACGAACCTTTTTTTTTTATTATTTTTTTTTTTTTTTTTGATTAAAAGACAGAAAAATAAAATAACCTTGATATTTTTGCAACTAGAATGCACAATGTCCATTTGTCTTTGTCCCTGATGAAAAAATCAAACTCATAAGAATAATCAGAAATTATTTTATCAAACTAATGAAGTAATAGAATGAGGTCATACCGGTTCACAGGAAAAATTGACTCCATCACCAAGAATATTAAAGCACATCAAACAGTATGTAATAGCTTTATAACACCATTTTCGAGAATAAACTAATTTTACCACAAACTGTGTCAAGCATTAGTGTGTGAAAGTGTAAGCAGGGAACATTGCCCAATTTGTCAAAAAGACTTTTTCTGATAAATTGTACCCATAGGAGAACATTTGTCACACTACCTCAATGGTAGCCCTTTTCAATGGTAGCGTATCTTCTACATAACTCCCAATTACATAGTTCCAACTTACTCAGAGATGGCTTTCACACATTGAGATAGGTAGCTCTATTCATCCAATGGAGCTTGAATACACAGTTTTTTGAACAACAAAATTCGAAAATGGTAGCTTACATAACACTGTTTGATGAACCTGAATATTCCTGTGAGGAGTGGACAATTTTCCTGACAAACCTGTATGACGTCATAATATTACAACATTAGCAATAAAATAGTGGATCGAAATTCTTATAAGGTTGAAATTTTCTTCTAGGACAAAGACAAGACATTATGAACTCTAAGACAACTCAAATATCAAGGATTATGGTAAAATAAAAGCATTAAACAGTACAAACCCCTAAGGATTTCCTTAGAGAAATAAATCGGACCGAGTCAAGAGCTTTAGTAAAAATATCTGCAATTTGTTTGCTAGTTTCAACATATTCTAAGACAAGAATTTTATTTTCCACAAGCTCTCTAATAAAGTGATGACGAATGTCTATGTGCTTAGTGCGAGAGTGTTGAACAGGATTCTTAGAAATGTTTATAGCACTAGTGTTATCACAAAAAATGGTTAAAGTTTTCAAATCAAACCCATAATCTGCCATCATTTGTTTCATCCATAACAATTGGGTACAACAACTACCCGCAGCAATGTACTCAGCCTACTGCTTGTGGACGAGAGATTGAGTTTTGCTTCTTGCTATGCCATGAAACCAAATTGTTTCCAAGATAGAAACATCCACCACTAGTACTTTTTCTATCATCAGCATTACCTGCCCAATCAGCATCACTAAAGCAAACAAGGTTAGAATTAGTGTCTTTTGAAAACCAAATCCCAAAATCAATAGTGCTATTTACATAGCGAATGATTCTTTTCACAGCAGAAAGATGGGATTCCATGGGATTAGCCTGATAACGAGCACAAACACCAACACTATAGCAAATATCGTGGACGACTAGCAGTAAGATAAAGCAAACTTCCTATCATACTTCGATACAGAGTTTGATCTACCTTTACTCCTTGTTCATCTTTGCTTAATTTCAAAGTTGTGCTCATGGGAGTGTTGGTATGTTTGGCTTTTTCAAGGCCAAATTTTTTCACCAAATTCTTCGCATACTTACTTTGAGTGACAAAAGTTCCCTCATCTGATTGCTTCACTTGAAGACCGAGAAAATAAGTGAGTTCACCTACCATACTCATTTCGAACTCCTTTTGCATTTGGGAAACAAAAACCTGCACTTCAGAGTTAGAAGTAGATCCAAACACAATATCATCAACATATATTTGAGCAACAATCACATCAGAATTAATGTTTTTGATGAAAAGTGTTTTATCAACATTTCCTCTCTTGTAATCATGAGAAAGCAAGAATTCAGTTAGACGCTCATACCAAGCACGTGGTGCTTGTTTTAGACCATACAAAGCCTTGTCTAACTTATAAACATGATCAGGAAAATGTGGATCCTCAAACCCTTTAGGTTGTTCCACATACACTTCTTCTTTTAACAGCCCATTCAAAAAGGCGGATTTGACATCCATTTGATACAATTTAATACCAAGAATGCAAGCTATGGAAAGAAGTAACCTGATCGATTCCAGTCTAGCTACTGGAACAAATGTTTCATCAAAGTCAACACCCTCAACTTGAGTGTATCCTTGGGCAACCAACCTTGCCTTGTTTCAAATGATAGTGCCAAACTCATCACTCTTATTTTTGAAGATCCACTTGGTTCCAATGATGTTCACAAACGGTGGTCTTGGAATCATTTTCCAGACTTTGTTTCGAACAAACTGATGAAGCTCATCCTGCATAGCTAAAAACCAATCTTCATCCATTAAAGCTTCTTTTACAGATTTAGGTTCTAAAGAAGAAATAAAACATAAAAATTGAATTATATTGGCATATTTTCTTCTTGTAACCATGCTCTCATCCAAGTTTCCAAGGATGAGATCTGAAGGATGATTCTTTTTAACCACGGAGGATGGTTCCCTCGAATTGGATCGAGTTGATTGAATTTAAAGGATACTCGGATTCTTTTGTTGTTGGATTTTCCGTAGCAACAGATTCACCGCACGGTAACCTCGACGATCGCTTCGAAGCTTCGTCGGGTTCCTTTTCCTCGAGCAGCTAGGTTTTTCAAGCAAATCTTCAATCGTTCTTCCGTGGAAAACTCGTAAAAATCTTTTAGATCATCAACAACAACATTAGCAGATTCCATAACAGTTTGGGTTCTCATGTTATACACACGATATGCCCTACTATTTGTGGAATATCCTAAGAAAACACCTTCATCACTTTTAGAATCAAATTTACCAATGTAATCACGATCTCGTAAAATATAACACTTACATCCGAACACATGAAAGTGACTTACATTTGGTTTCTTACCTTTCCAGATTTCATATGGTGTTTTGTGAGTACAGGGCGCAAGAATACTCGTTGATGGTATAGCAAGCAAGGTGTTAATGGCTTCGGCCCAAAGGCGCTTTGTGAGCTTCTTGCTATTCAACATTACTCTATCCATTTCTGCTAGAGTACGATTCTTTCTTTCAACCACTCCATTTTGTGGAGGAGTTTTAGGAGCAGAAAATTCATGAGAAATACCGTTAGCTTTACAAAATTCATCATATACGGTATTTTCAAATTCCTTACCATGATCACTCCTAATCCTAACAATTTTACCAATGTTACAATCTTTTTCAACTCGTAATTTCAAACACAGAGTTTGGAAAGCTTCAAAAGTATCAGATTTTTCTCTCAAAAAATCCACCCATGAGAATCGAGAAAAATCATCAACACAAACAAAAATATATCTTTTACCATTTAAGCTTTCTACCTGGATTGGACCCATTAAGTCCATGTGCAAGAGTTCGAGAACTCGGAAGTATTCACATCCGGGACACTCTTGTGAGAAATTTTCGATTGCTTACCTAATCGGCATGGACCACATTTTCCCAATGACTCTTTACCTAATTTAGGTAATCCTCGAACAATCCCTGAAACAGATAATTTTTTCAGATTTTTAAAGTGAATGTGACCAAGTTTTTCATGCCATAGGTCAGTAACATTTTCAATGACAGAATGACAAGTGGCATGCGTAGTGAGAGTATAACAATTATCACTAGATCGCAGCCCTTGTAACACAATTTCATCAAGAATATTATATACATAGCAATGATTGCTATCAAAGCTCACGATATAACCACGATCACAAATCTGACTAATGCTAAGTAGATTAGCTTTTAGTCCTTCAACCAACATGACATTCTTTAGTTTAGGAAGCCCTTCGAACTTGAGAGTTCCCATTCCTATGACTTTACCAGTAAGACCGTTACCAAATGTAACTTCTCCACAGTGCATTGGTCTTATGTTCACAAGAAATTCTTTTTCACCTGTCATGTGTTTGGAACAACCACTATCAAAATACCACATGTTAGAAGCAACAGTTTTAAAACAAGTAGAACCTACCAAGCATTTGTTTTTGACAACCCATTTTTGTTTTTGTAAAACATGTTTATTTCCAATGTAATTAGATTTAAACATGTTATGCATGGTTATGCATTTACGTCGAATGTGACCTTTTACTCCACAAAAATGGCAAATAGGAATGAAACGTCTTCCTTTCCCTTTGAAGTTGTCAAACTTACCGTGCTGCTTCTTTTCTGTAACAACAGAGTGCTTTGCTGTCGAGACAGAAACCTGCGAGGTAGAAACAGTTCTTCCAGAAACAAAACTATTAGTGGTATTAGACACAGGTTGATTTGGAACATAACCCAGCCCAGCATGATTGGTTTGGCCAGATTTTTGAATTTTTTCAAAGATGGTGGAACCTGGATTTAACATTTTAACATTCTTTTTAATGTTATCAATTTCCTTGGTTAAAGAAATAATTTTTGACTCTTTTAAAGACAATTCAGATTCACAACATTTGAGTTTATCTTCCAACTCATTAATGTTGTTACACAAAATTTTATTATCTTTAACCAGGGAGCGATTTTCAGCACTAGTTTCCAACCACTTACCAAACATTACCTTGTAGGATTCAATCATGGAATCAATTTCTGACTCATCTGATTCGGATCTGGATTCTTCCTTGTTGTCATTGATCAGGATATTGTTCAAGCAAATGCTTTTTCCTTTTTCCTGCAAATTTCTTGACAAAACACTTGTTAGGACAACTTTTTCTTTTTCATCCTCACTACTCTCAGAATCATCACTCCAAGTAACATTCAATCCCTTTTTATTTTTCTTTAAGGTATTAGCACATTCAGATTGAGTGTGACCAAAACCTTCACATTCTCTGCATTTAATACCTTTTTTATTGTTAGATGGAAAAGGTTTAGAGGGAATGTTACCAGAAATGTTACCTTTTGGGTTCTTTGAAAAGAACTTTTTATTTCCACCAGATTTCAAGAATTTTTGGAAATTTTTTGCCAATAGAACCATTTCATCATCATTTTCATCATCAGAAACAATATTTTCAGAAGCATTAAAGGCAATACCTTTGCTTTTCTCATTCGAGAGATTTTGCTTACTCTTTTTCTTGATTTGTTGATTCAACTCAAAGGTTCTTAAAGATCCCATGAGTTCCTCAACCTTCATTTTGCCAAAATCTTTCGCCTCTTCCATTGCAAGCAATTTTGTATCAAACCTGTCAGGAAGAACTCGAACAATTTTTCGAACCAAGACAGATTCATCTAGTTTTTCTCCCAAGGCAAAAAACTCATTAGAGATGTCAGATAATCTTTCATAGAAATCATTTAAAGTTTCAGTATCTGACATTCTCAATTCATCAAATCTAGTTTGAAGCATGGTAAATCGTGATCTTTTTACATCAGCAGTACACTTTCCAAATTGAATTTGAAGGATTTCCCATGCTTCTTTTGCGGATTCACAAGATGATATTAATTTAATAAAACCTTCACCAACACCATTAAAAATAGCATGTAAAGCCTTATTATTATAACAGATAGTTTTTCATCTTCGGTGGTCAAACCGAGTTGATTTTACCCGAGTATTACCTTTTTCATCATTTTCGCAGGTTGAGACCAACTCCGTAAGAATAGCTCTCCATGCTTTCTCATCTTGCGATTTGATGAAAGCTCTCATCCTGACCTTCCAATAAGGATAATTCGACTCATTCAATAGAGGAGGTCTAGAGATGGAACTTCCTTCTGCAAACAAAGACATCTCACACAAAACAAGTTAAACGGAATAACCTCAAGATCTCACTAAGAATTTAGTGACTTGCTCTGATACCAATTGAAATTCCGTATTTTAATATTCCCAGTTTGATTATTTAATTAAATGATTAATTAAATGCAGAATAATAAACCGGTATCGAAATGCTTTTCCGTAGTTACGAATGCAACTCTGTAACTCCAGAGAAACCCGTAAAAACAAACAAAGTGCATAAAAGTAAAAACACACAAGATTTTTGTACGTGGTTTCAACAATCCTTTCAGATTGTTACTAGTCCACGGGGCCACGCCCAGAGATAAGATTCATTAGATCGGTATCAAAAATACAAAGTAATTGACTTATGCATAAATAGACTCCCTCTTATTGTATGCCGCAAGCTTGATGTATTCCACCTACTAACCGAATCTTGATAAAACTCCAAGTGCTCGAACTCCCTTCGATCACCTTGAAGAGTGCTTGAATCCTCCCGATTCAAGGCTTAAAGGCTATCTCCCGAAAGCCTATACAACCATCTCCCGAAGGTTGTGTGCTTGTATCCTCCCGATGCAAGACTTCAAAAGCAATCTCCCGAAAGCTTGTAAATACCCTTCTCCCGAAGGTGCACTGATGTTCTTCTTCGTTGTAGACTTGAATACAGACTCAAGACAATACAAGCAACAAATAAACAGAGTAAGAGTAGAACAACTCTCCTCTACAAATCAAAGACTCTCTTTTCTAAAGATATGAATGAAATTCAAAGATACAAGAGAGGTACCAAGAGAGGTACTAAACAAAGACACTCTTTCCTTAAGATATGAAAGCAATTCTAAGTGTATGAAAGAGATACAAAACCTAGCAGCTATAGGATGTATTTATAATGAATATACATCTCATAGACAGCTTACATTCGGTCTGAACAAGACCTCAACCCACTAGAAACTTCCCTAAAATATTTCTTCAATCAGTCCAGGAATTTTCGTTTCTGTACCTACAGAATCGTGGGCAGTTACTACAACTTTCCTTTTATAGAAAAGGAAAGTCTAGCTCCGGTTTTCTCTTCAAGAAACCTGATCTTAGAAAATGGGAAACTCAACACAAGATCAGAATAACACAGCTGGTTAGATAAAAACGAAATGGGTAACCAAACTTACCATTTTTACCTTTTTTCCAAAAATAGGAAAGCTAGACAACTTTCCTTTCAAGTTTGAATACACCAAATAGGAAACCATATTAATGTATACCAGCCGAAAATATACAATGAATAATAAAATATTTTTGTCAATTAAATATGCCAAAAATGGAATTAACAGTATCGAACCTTGTTATGCTATTGATTTTTCAAAGATTTTTTTTCTGTAAAAAATTAGTTGTTTTTAGGAAGATTAGAACATTTATATGATGTAATCTAATATTTTATATTTATTTGTGTGATTGTAAAATAAATTTGAATGTTTTGATTTTTCAAATAATAAATTGAACTTTATATGGAATTCATTGTGTTCATAATCATGTTCTTCACAAATATATTTCAAAAATAACATTGTTTGTTACAAAAATATATAATCTTTTAGTCGGGAAAAAAGTGATAGCAAAAGTGATAAACTTTAATTGTTAAAAACTTTAGTTTCAAAAAAAAAAAAATTGTAGGAAGACAGATGAGTGGAATTAATTATATTAACGAATAGTACTTAAACCCAGTAAATATAATTTTATAATTATTAAGAGTTCAATTCCATATTTATAATGGAGTAATCATGAAATTAATAAATTAGATTATTTGGCTGATGAAATTTAATAAATAATCAAATTTATTGGAGTATAGTATTATAGGTCCATGCAACACTAACAAGAGTATGGATAAAGCTAATGATGTTCAGAAAATCTATTTTAAATTGAAAAAATAGTGATTATTTATTATGTAATAAATAATTTGTTTTAAATTTATTATTTAAATAAATTAGAGAAAGACAAAGTGTTGTCTGGGCAAAGACATCACCATTGTGTATTTAAGAAAAGGGTGGAGTCAGCTAGCCACTGAGTAATGACACAATGATAGACACTTATATGATAAGATGGGCTCCACTGAATTTATTTTTGGATTAATTTATTAAATTAAAAGATAAATATTTATTTAAAGTTGAATTTATATAATATAATTATAGATATTGAGTTATTCCCTCAAATGGTTGAGAGATTCTCTCCAAGTGATTGATATATTCTCTCAAGTGGTTGAGAGATCAATCGATTATTGGACATTTAGTTTAAACTAAATATCTAATTCAAAATAAATATCTATAACAAAATCATATATTTATTCAAATATATAAATATTTATATTTAAAATAATAAATATTGTATTTAATTAAATCTTTATTATTATTTAATTGGTTTAAATTTATATATATAATTTAAGAAACCTTAAAAAGGTTTAATCACATTATTATTCACTCAAAAAAAAAAAAAGAATTACTCTTGCTTATGTGTTGAGATAATTCAAGAACACATTATATAGTTTTATCCTAATTACCCCACACTAATCTTTGTGTGTGGTGGAAGATCACGGTGTGAGTTCGTCATTACCTTTATAGGATACAACTATTCGAGAATACCCTGATTCACTTCAAGAGGTAAATATATTATTTCATCTTTTGATTCAGATTTAATATACGTACATATGAAGATTCTTGGGTGTAGTATGATGAAAATTGTTATAAATGATTCCGCCGCATACCTGATTTAGTATCACAAAACTAACAAGAAAATTGACTATGTAGATGCATTTTTTTTATGAATCAGCTATGAATTTCATTACTCCAAATCAATTTGTACAATCTAATAGCCTCACCAAAGTGTGCAAGCTAATATTTATCTCTATCCAATTTTGTATACCTTATAATGAGTAAAACCACTCCGACTCTATGACATTAACTTTTTTAGGCCACATACAAAAAATTCTTTATTTTACAACCTCATTAACCCTACATACTAGTCTGTCCACATCTTCATTTGCAAAATTGCATAGTTTGTCATTCCTAGCCTTCCACAAATGGTATACTACGCTGGCCATTATTGCAGCTAATACTTTCTTTCTAAACTTGCCACATTTAGGATCTTTCAATCCATCTCAACAACCTTGTGACTGATGTAGTTTGCACTGTCCAGTTGAGCATTCCTTCACTTTTGCTAAGCACAAATGAGAGAATAAGCAAGAAAAAAATAGATGCTAGCACCTCAACAATTAAGCTGAATGCAGAACAGGTAGCTTGCATCGATCCTCAACAATTCCATATTGATGCAATCTCTCCCTTGCTCTTAGTTTCCTCTACATTACAATCCACATTATAAAACTATGTTTTGGAGTATTCAGTCTAACCCAAACCTCATTGCACCATTTTACTATGTCCAGCTTAGAACTCAGCAGTTTACAACCATAGGAAACCTGGTACTTAGATTGTTGCACCAAGTCCACCAGATTTTTCACCTAGTTTTTAAGAGCAACAATCTACTTCCGAAACCAGCTTCCCTAATCTGGGGCTCTATAGCTCCACTAGTCTTTATCTTTTATGTATACAATGGATCCATTTAACCATAAGTTCTCTTCCTTCCTATCCACTGCCCAAATATACTTGAACATGGCTGCCTTATTCCATTCTGCTACTCTTTTGATGCCAATTCCTCCAACTGTTTTAGTTTGACAAACCAAAGCCCAGGCCACCAAACCAGACCCTTGAAGAAAGTGTTGACCCTGCCACAGAAATGCTCTACATATTGCTTCAATCTCCTTTATCACCTTCTTTGGAAGAATCAATATTTGGCCCCAATATGCATGAATAGTCATCAGAACTGAATTGGGGATGACTGTTCTCCCTGCAAAAGACATGTTCTTAGTGCTCCATGTCTTAATTCTAGATGTCATTTTCTTTCTCGACACATTGCATTCTTGTCTTGAAATACTCTTAGCACATATAGAAATTCCTGAATATTTGAAAGGAACTTTCTGTCTGCAAAACCCATATGCATTAAGTATTCACTATACTTCCTCTTCCTGCATACCACAATATATAGCCACTTTGGCTGCAAACCAGAAGAGTTGGAGAAGAGTTTAAGTCCCTGCAACAAGTAATACACACTCTTGAATTCTCCCTTGCAAAACAGTAGCACATCATCTGTAAATCACAAACGATTGAGCTTCAATTCTCCACATCTTTCATGAAAATGAAATCTATTTTAGTTCCTATTTTTTTTCAAATCTTGACATGTATTCCATACTAAGCACAAAAATCAAAGGATACATGGGATCACCGTGTCTTAATCTTCTTTTTGATTCAAAGAAACCATGCATTGTTGCATTGAACAAAAGAGAGAATCTAGGTGTTTTGATGTAGTTCATTACCAGTTTTATGAATTCACTTAGAAATCTATAAGCTATCAGCATTTCTTCTATAAAATCCCAGGCAATATTGTCATATGCTTTTTGTAAATCTAGCTTTATCATACAGTTAGCTTTTGTAGATTTCCTTCCATAATGGCTAATAAGGTTTTCGCAGATCATTACATTGTGTGCTATATACCTCCCCTTAATGAAACCTCCTTGGCTTTGATTCAGAAGACTAGGCAAAATCTGCTTGAGCCTTGAACAAATAAACTTGGTAGCTACTTTGTATATTACATTACAACATGCAATAGGTTAAAATCCTTGGCTATATTAGGACAATATATAACCTTAGGGACAAGAGTAATGACAGTCAAATTTATCTCCCTTAAGATTCTCCCAGTTTGTAGGAATGACTCCACAACTTCATATACATCGTTCCCCACCAATTCTCAGTTATTCTGAAAGATATAACTAGAGAATCCATCTAGTCCAAGGGACTTGATACTAGGTATTTCAAACACTGCTTTTTTAACCTCGTCCTTTGTGAACTTTCCCAGTAGTATTGCAACTTGTTGTTCATCCACCAGAGGTCCCATTGTCATCACACTAGCTAAAACTGTTCTCCTATATTCCATCATACTCCTCAGCAGCTCTTTATAGTACCTCACAAATGCCTCGGTAATCTCTGCTAGGGGTGTATGTCGGTCGGTTTGGTCAGTTTATGTTACATTTTATTTAACCCAATTTAAAGATCGATTTACAAAAATCTAAGTGCAACCCACCCAATTAAGAAAAAAAAAGTTTCAACCCGCCAATGAATTCGTCGGTTTAGTCGGGTTAACCCGTCCAAACCGAGCACTAATATTTATTTTTTTTCACATGCAATTGTTATATTTTAATTATTGTGATAATGAGATAAATATAAAGATTGAATTTAAAGTTTAAATCATCCATCATAAAAAAATATAGTAGTTTGAACTTTCTATTTTTTATAAATATGTATATAAATTATATAATATATAGATTATATATAATAAAAAACATATATATATATATAAAACTCTCTTAATCGGGTTAGTCGGGTTAGTTCGGGTTAATTGGGCGGATTGATATTATTTTCGACCCGCCCAATATAAAGATTGGGCAGGTTATATTTTCGTCGGGTTTATTGGTTTGCATTTTTCATCGGGCTATCTCGGTTTGGTTTGGGCGGGTTGTTCGGGTTGGACGATTTACAAAAATTTATGTACAGCCCTAATCTCTGTAGGGTCTTCAATTCTTGTACCATCTTGCTGCTCAATTTTTAATATTCTATTTTGTCATCTTCTTTCTTTGATACTAGCATGAAACAAGCCAGTGTTATCATCTCCATCTTTCACCAATTATACCTTTGCTTTTTGGCTCAGTAAGGATTGTAAGTCCTCGTGCACTTTCATGTATCTATTTTTGGCATCTAGCTAGCATGCCATTCAGAATTGAGAGGATCCTGTTAGAAATTATTTTACCAGGATCTTAGATCTACTCACAAGTATGTTGATTAACACCCTAAATATGAACTTTCTAAAACGATGAAATAAACACATATAAAGTATGAGAAACCTTACATTGGGTGCATCGCAATAATAAAACTCCTTCCGTTCAGATATCTAGCCCTTGATTCCTTTCTGTAGCAGAGCATTATCAATATCTGAACCTGGATCTCTTTCTCTAATTCTTTGGTGCTGAAACTCCTTCTTGCTGAAAGTCTTTCTTCACGATCTTCCTCACTATGATTGAGGTATCACTTGCTGTGTGTGGGCACTACTCTAATCACTAAGTATTTCGAAATCTTAAGGAAGAAGAAAGAGAGAGAGAGTGGGCGGCCAGGTATAGAGAGAGAAGGCTCAGGTTTTTCTGAATGAAAAGTATGAAAGTTAAGTGTAAATTTCTTGAAGCCTTCACTATCTATTTATAGCATTCCACTAGGGTTAGGTTTGAATTATTTGGCATTAAAATAATGAAAATATCAGAGGTAAAACCCTACAAAAGTGGCCGGCCCTATATAATGTGGATATGGGCCTGACTTTTTGCAATTTTACAGTTTTATCACTTTTGCATCTGATTTTCTCAAGAACGCCAATTTTCTAATTCAACCATTTAAATGTCAATTCTAACTATTTAATAACTATAAATAATTATTAAATAATATTGTCATTTATCATATTTATTAATTGAACCATAAAAAGTATCATAATTAACAAATATGCCCCTAAAACTCTTTCTTTACAATTTCGCCCTTACTTAGTGAAAAATTCACAAATAGACATAGTCTAATTTGAGAATTATAATTGATTAATCAAAACCAATTATATGAGTCTTACAAGCAATATTATGTCAACTAGTGGGGGGACCATGGGTCTATATAACCGAGCTTCCAATAAGCAGATCAAGAATTTATTACCTAGATTCACTGACTTATTAATTCTTCGTTGAATCCACGCATAGAACTTAGAATTGCACTCTTATTATATAGAATGCTCTATATGTTCCACCATATAGACACATCATTAGTTATCCATTGTTATAATCCTAATTTGATCAATGATCCTCTATATGAATGATCTACACTGTAAAGGGATTAAATTACCGTTACACCCTACAATGTATTCAATCCTTAAAACACTTAACCCCGTATAAATGATATTTCAGCTAGCTTATGTGAAATGAGTACTCCACCATTTATTTTCCTTTGGTCAAGCTCGAAGGAGATCATCCTTTGCTTACTATTCGCCAGATAGAAGCTATAGATTCCATGTTTATGTTAGCGCTCCCACTCAATTGCACTACTGTGTTCCCAAAATGTATGTATCACCCTGACCTAAAAGTAGGCTTAACTAACAAATCAAAGAACACAAATACCCTCTTGAGATTGAGCCTAATCATAACAGGATTAAGATCATTTGATCTAGGATTAACTAGGCGATATTGACTTGAATAGATATTACGGTAAGTTTAATAAATCTAAGTCAAAGTTCAATATCGGTCCCTTCGGATGCATACTCCATGCATCCAACCTGAGCTTTACTTTAACCAATGCTCTGGAAAGAACATAGCATTTCTCCAAATGCAAGTAAACTCTGTTGTAGATTATATCAGTAAAACCCTGTGTCTGATAAATCTAGGAAACTTTATTCACATAGTCATGTTTACTTTCCAAAGTGTTGACAGCACAATAAACAGGATCAAGTATGTGAAAAGGGTTTCAGATGAATTCATACATCATGTACATATAATCATGAAATAAATCATGTGAACCATGCAAAATTAAATGTTATTTCTGATCTATATTAATAAGTAAATCTGATTATATTGAAATGAGTTTTATTTAGGGCATAAAACCCAACAGATCCTACTTTAACTTGTTTTTGTTGGAAATATTTTACCAGGATCTAGATTACTAACAAGTATGTTTCATTAACATCCTACCATGAATTCTAAAACAATGGAATTAAACACATATAAAGTTTAGAAAACCTTACATTGGGTGCAGCGGAATAATAAGTCTACTTCCACTCAGATCTCTAACCCTTGTATACTGTCTGTCGCAGAGTATCACTAAGATCTGAGCCCGAATGTCCTTCTCTTCAGTTTGGATTCTTCACAATCTTCCAGACTATGATTGAGATACCACTTGATGTGTGTGGGCACTCACTCTATCACTCAAGGTTTCAAAAAATTGAAGAAGAAAAGAGGGAGAGAGAGGTTTGGCTATAGAAGGATAGTCAGATGGCTCAAATTTTTCTGAAGGCAAAAGTTTCTGATTTTCAATCTCTGTTAAGTGTGAGCCATCACTATCTATTTATAGGTAACCACTAGGTTTAGGTTAGGAATTACTTGGCACTAAAATAATGAAAATATTAATTGGAAAAAACACCATTAAGTGGCCGGCCATAGGGTTAATGGGCCCCACTTGGTATTTTGCAATTTTGACAATTTTCATTTCTATTTGCTCAAAAACGCCAATTTTCCAATTCTAACAATTTAAATGCCAAAACTAATTATTTAATAACTAAAATAAATTATGAAATAATATTGTCATTTAATATAATTATTAATTAGACATAATAAACTCTTCCAATTAATAAGTAAAACTTAGAATCTCTTTTCTTCACAATTTAGCCCTTGCTTAGTGAAAATTCATAAACTAGACATAGTCTAATTTTAGAATTATAATTGATTAATTAAAATCAATTATTTGAGTCTTACAAGCAGTATGGTCTCAACTAAAATGGGGACCATGGGCCTATATTACTAAGCTTCCAATAAGCTGAACCAGAATTTAACAAGTAAATTCCCTAACTTATTATTTCCTTGTTGCATCCACTCTTAGAACTTGGAATTGCACTCTCAGTCATATAGAATGCTCTATATGTTCCACCATAGAGATACGCTATCACATTTAACCATCGTTATAATCTCAATAATCAAAGATCCTCTATATAGACGATTTACACCGAGTAGGGATAAATTTACCGTTTCACCCCTTGATGTATTTTGATCCTTAAAACACTTAGCTACCTGTAAATGATGTTTTAGTGAACTAAAATATAATCACTGAAACAAGAGCTCTTCCATTTACATCTATTTAGTCAAGCTCGAAGGAAATCATCATTTAACTTCTAAATACCTATAGAACCTATAGATTCTATATTTATGTTTAGCACTCCCACTTAATCATACTATCATGTTCTAAAAATGTACGCATCACCCTGACCAAAAAGTAGGCTTAACTAACAAATCAAAGAACATGAATAGCACTCCTGAGATTGAACCTAAGCATATCAGGATTAAGATCTTTTGATCTAAGATCAACTAGTGATATTGACTTGGAAAGATACAACGGTAAGTATTATAATATCTTAACCAAGATCAATATCGGTCCAGTCCAATGTATATTCCATATATTCGAAGCTAGTATACATTGCCAATGTTCTGGAAAGAACATAACACTTATGCAAAGTGTAAGTACACTTCATCGCTGATTATCACATCAGTGTAAATCCAATGCACTGATGAAACAGAGACTTTGTCTTTCGAATCATGTAATCACAATCACATTCCACTGTGTTGACATCACTGTAATTGTAAATGACTATATGTTCTGGACTTAACAGATTTTGTATATATATATCTTAAACCACAAACATGAAAACAGCATGTAAACATAAATGACTTCTAATCTTTTATTGATAACAAATCAGATTAGATTGTAATGGGTTTTATTTAAGGCATAAAATCCCAAAAAATTCCCACTTGCACTAACATAAAACAAGTTGTGCATTTCAATCAATCTATTGTCTTGATCTTCAGATCAAGTGTAGTATATTTGACTCAACCCAAATTTCTTGAACCATGTTCATAAAACATTATCCTTTACTATATGCATTACTCATAAAGGGATACTGAGATCCTTACTGCTTATTAAGTACATCTGAATAAATAGAAAACATGTCTCTTATCTTTTAAAGAATGAAATAGAGACAATACAATGTAGAATTTTCTTCAGTTGAATAACTTTCTGGTAATTTCGAATTTACAAAGTTATATACCTTCACTGATGGAGCTTGAATTATTATAGATGGGTTTTCACACTCTTCTAGAATAACTCCTCTACCGCCAGAGTAACCACAATCTCAGATTCTTTATGAGTTGGTGTAGATATAAGGACTACTAATATATACATCCTTATTATCTAACACATAGGTCACATTCATAAATCTTTCTTGACTGCCCCTTAATGTTCCTTGTTTGATTACATCTCAGATAGCTCCCACTCAACAGTAGGAGTCTGGTTAAATTCATACATAAAAGTACATTAACCTCTTACTATTGTTTTGAGGGATATCTTGTTGTTGTTAGGCTATTTTTAGCCTACATTTTGGGTCACTTTTTATAGTTGTTTTCCTTCTTTGTTATTCTTTTTGGAATAGAATTACGCTTGTTTTCTTTGATTTCAGGTTTCACACTTGGAATTTATCAATTGATCAAATTTCAGAAAATAACAAGCTATAGAATAGAGAAAATTCTGCAAGAAAATAAAGCTGAAACTTCAAGCTTAAATTTGACTATGTTCTAATCCGATTTTGGAAAAAGTCAAAACATAAAAGTTTTAGATTTCTTTTTCTTCTTTTCAACGCATCTTAAATCAACTCATTTGGAGTTTGTATGTGAAAGTTATGCATATTTTACTGAAAGATGCTGAAGCTGTCAAATTTTTGCTCCAGTAGTCGCGACCACCACTTTCCATGGTCGCGTCCCTTTTTCATGGTCGCGACCATGGTCGCGACTAGGAGCCAAACAGCGAGTTTTTTTTCGTATTTTGCCTATGGTCGCGACTAGACTTTATGTAGTCGCGACTAGAGGCGAAAAACGAGATTTTTGGGCAGTTTTTGACTTTTTCAAAGAGGTAGCAACCCTAATTTCTATTTAAGGGGCTCATGTTTTAGAAGGAAAAGAGGCAGAAATAAAACCCTAGAGATGAAGAAGGAGGCAAAGGAAGCAATTATGGCGATCCGGAATGCAATCACCAACTAGTTCTTTCTTAAACTCTTAGTTTCTATGTTAATTTCTGTTTTAGTTTTGATTATGGATGTTATTATGGATTTTATGAACTAAACTCCTATTTAGGGAGATGATGAATGTTGATTGAAATTAGTTTTGGTTAATGATAATTGCTATTTCTCCTTTCTTGATTGTGAATTTATCCATATTTGTGTTTAATTACATGTTTAAGATTGATCACCTTCTTCATGTTCTATGATCCTAATTCAAAATCTGAAAAGTGAGAATTGGGAATGCTAAAATTGGATAAACTAGGTTTTGATGTGAAACGAAAGTATTTGCATAGCCTTTGTGACATTTAGATTATTGCTTAATGCTGATTATATGTTAATCTATCCCAGAGATGATTAGATAACATGTGATTTAGGACCTAAGAGATCTGAAAAGAGTTAGGTTAATTTTTATAATCTGTCATTCACATTGAGAAAGAGAATAGTAATTAGCATTAACAATTGGGTAATTAAATCAACAGGATTCTTTTCCCTAAATATTCATCCATAATTAATTACACTTTTTATTATTATTATCCTGCTTTTTTAATTTTTAGTTATTTAATTATTCAACCTTATTATAGATTTTGCCAAATAGAAACAAGAATTCAATTGATTGGTACTTAGCTACAGTCCTCGTGGGAACGATCTCACTTACCTGAGTATTACTTGTTAAAACGATACGTATACTTGCGTGTTGGATTTATCACAACAGTTGTGACATATTATCTTAGTCTGAAACTGTAAGTTCCTTTAAGACTAAGTCATCAACATAGCAATCTTAGTATTTTAAATGAAGTGTAAAATACTTGCTAGAGATTAAGTAATCAATAGAGATACCATAAAAAATTTATGAGGATTAGGAACTTTTTGCCCAAGTCATTCAAATAGACTATGCAAGAACTCTACTATCTTATTCTCATAATTCTGATAAGTTAATGGTTAGATTTACTTTCTCAGTAGTGTTCTGAAGTTCCTATCACAAGTGTCAACCAAATGAAGATGGGTTAAGAATTTTAAAATTCTCCCATTCAAATATGGTAGTGTGATACAATGTCAAAGAACTTTATTGGTATCAATTTCTATTACAACAGTAATATATTAATTGGAACATAAATCAAGATTAAGAATATATTATGATAATTTGCTAATTCATTATATTACATCCATGTTTAAAAATATGTGTGACAAAGAGTACTGTGGTGTATTGAGTATAGTCCAGAGTTCAAAATGAACTACATATTTCAATAGTATAGTCCACCCAGTGTATAGAGATTATGATCCACCCCTAAGGGATATAGAGATCATGGTCCATCTCTTAGTGTTATAGAGATCATGTGGAGTTATGAATATAATCAAAAGTTCAATAGATATAAAAGATCGTTGAACTGTATATTATTCTTAACTTTTCCACCCCTATCAAATCAAAAGATCTTTCTATTAAACAAAATCTTAATAATTGTTTTAGAATTAACAATTATTCATAAACATAGAAAAGAAATTCTAAGTGTTTATGTAGTATTAACTCTTTGAAGAGTTGAAAATACTATAGAATTTGTATCAATAATAAAAACACATACACATATATAATCATTAAAACATATAAATATTATTGGTACTGGCATATAAAAATAAAGTAAATGAAGCTCAATTCATAAATGCAATTTATTTCCAAAATAGAAAACTTTATTATAAAATTCTCCAAAATTAAAATAATTGTCTGCAACAATATGAAAATAGGGAATAAAATCTCAAACTAATAATTGAAATCCAAATTCATCTGAAACTAAAACAATTAATTCAAAAATAAAAAAAAAAATTCGAGCTTCATCTTTATCTTGGACTAACTCCACCCTTTTGTCCAACCATCCGATTCAACTCGCTAAGATAGCATCCGAGTTCAAGCAGCTGGAGCTGTAATAAGAAGAAAAACAAATAAACATGGTTAGTAGATCCAGAATTAATAATCTAAGTGGATAATAATTCACTAAAACACATCAGATTATAGGAAAAGAAATACCTTGTTTCTTTGCTAGAAATTTAGGGCATTGGGGTTTCCAGTGTCCCTTTTCATTGCAATAGAAGCATTTTCATTTTGGTGTATCACGAGTTATTGCAGCCTTTTTCTTTTTAACTGTTTTCACAGCTTGAACAGGCTTTTTGCAATTCTTCCACTTCTTCTTGTTCTTAGGTTTGGAAGTAGAGGTAAAGTTTGCCTCAGCGCTTTGTTATTAAAAATGACTTATCTCATTAATTTATAAAAAATGTAGTATTTTGCTAAAAAAAATATATACATTTAATTAGTGACGTGGTATATCATTTAGAAAAGAGAACTAGCAAAGCAAGGGCACGATATTAAATATATATGTAAATAATTACTACACTGTGATTAAGTGTATGATTTTATTATAATTAATAGTTTGTAATACTGATGACCAGCGATATAATAAATACAATTAATTGGTTGAAGCACAACTAGGTTTTATTGAGCATACAATAATAAGATATGATAAAAAGATATTAATAAGGAGAGTAAATTAAACTTAGTTTATTTGCTAATTATTAATTAATGACTCGGCAATTGGTTCTGATCTCTCCCTCATCACCAGTAAGAACTCCAGTGGCGCCCATATGAACCATGGAACGACCAAATGCGATCTTGAAAGTGTTAAAGTCACGAAAGCTTCTCACAAGGCGGGCGGCGCGTCGGTTAGTGAGAAGTGCGGCGTCAGATGAGAAGGCTCCTTTATATTCAGTAAGACCAACGTAGTAATGGCTATCAAAGCTCAGAGAGCTCTTAGGGTCCATCTCCACAGTTGTCCTAGGGTTTGCCGGTGGCGGGCATTTAGCCATCAGCTCTGTCGCGTAGTCCTGGTTCAAAGCAGGGTCTGTGTCTCCTTTTCCGGTGAAGTTGTACAGCCTCCGGAACATTAATGGACAATGTGTTACTCCAAGAGTATGTGCACCTATAAAATATCATGTAGAACAACTCGATATTAAAAAAGATTGAGAAAATAATATCATATATGTAGGTGTGTGAATGTATGTATATGTATATACCAGATAAGGCAACGAGATCAGTTTCATCAAGATTAAATCTGGCAAAGTGGGTAGAAAGAGTGTTGAAGTTTGATGATGCGGAAGGCAAGTCCCTTGATGCTTCTGTGGCCAGTGACACTCTTCCGTCTCTCCTCCCTGTGAACACCGGCCATAGAGGCTTTTTGTTCTGCAAATTCACATATATGGTTATATATATACTAATTTATTAATATAATTATATGTTATATATGTTTAATTAGTTACGTACAGGGTAAGAAACAGCATCTCGGGCTGTTAAGGCAACAATATCAGCGCATGAAATTTGAGCATCAGGGCATTCAGTTGTAAGCTTTTCTTTAATTTCATCAATTACTTCATATCCTTTCACCGATCGATTCTGAATAGCATTCTTCTCTGTCGTATTGTCATCACTGTTTAATGGATCAATCAAGATTGATGCATCACATCCCTGCACACACACGTACACATATTCATCAAAATATATATATATATATATATTGCTGTATATATATATTATATGTTTCTACATACGTACCCGGACGAAACAATCGTGGTAGTGTAGCCTTAGTAGCTTAGCAGCCATGGTTGGATCAGCACTAACCTTGGCCCACGTAATATCACGTACTGTTTTCTCAAGTGTTTTACAACTTTTTCCATAAAAATTCATTCGAAGCCCTACTCCTCCATGATTCTTATACATATGTCTGTAATCACCTTTATTATTTCCGCCTTTCTCTTGATGGTGATCATCATCATAATCTCTTCCACTAACAACTACAAGAAATGAAACCACCATAACAATAATATGATAAGTACCTTTCATGATATTCATCGAATTAATAATTAATTGGTACTTTAATATATAGCTAGCTAGGTATAATTGGTTGGTTTTGATGATGAAATGAAAGCCACCAAAGGTGCCTTTATATATAGCAATATATTGGGTACAATTTTAATTATTATTTAATTTGCGACGACGTTTACATATATTGAAGAAAGCCAGCCATGGTTTATTCCAAATGCAGCAAGTTATGATCAATAATATAATTTACTTCCCATTTATTATATATGTTATGTTAATGAACTGATATTCACGCTACCAACTTTTTATCAACAAATATAGGAGTATTATTATAAGGTATTAGTGGTAATTAACACTCTACTGAAATGTATCGGACTAGTTAGCGATATTTTATAATAATTATTAAATTAAAATATGGGACCCAATATATTTAATTCTACCATATTATACATTGGAATGTACTAGGTGCTATTAGTACTCTTTAACATTTCTCTAAACCCATGGCGTATTAGCACTTTTGTCAGGTGTTATATTGTTAGAGCATTGCATGCTGTGCTTAGCACTTTTACGACAATTCGCGTAGCGATTAGTTTTCCTAAAAGCTATTATATTAAATTATATGAGACCCGGTACTTAGTTAGACCAATAGCGATATTGACACATAAAAGGTTGCTTGGCACCATTGGTGCTCTTTTCATAGATTGATTTTTGGTCTAGTCAATGCTTTTTTAATTATTAATAAAAATTTGTATTTGAGATATTTTTTATCTTTAATAATCCTGGTCTTTGATTTGATTTTCCACACCAATTAATGTCAAAGAAAAATAATAACCAAATCAAGCAAACTTACGTTGAGACTCTTTGCAACCAAGCTATAGATTAATGTTATAATACATTATGAATAAAAATAGGTATAACCAAGCGATGATCTAATTAAGTTTAATTAGCTGGACGTGAACGTGATCGATTATTCAAATGAATTTTTGAACTATGTACAAAATTTGTGCTATGTTTTTTTTTCATTACATATATACTAATTTTACAATAGGGCCATGCAAAACATTCCCCATGGGTGGAGCTGTTCTACAACAAGTGACATTATGTATTTGAGAAGTATGAGAATACTTTATAATTCTATTTCCTTATTTTATTTAGATCAAAATAAACCAAAAAAAAAAAGACTACTTTTTTTTACTTCATCTCTTTATTCTTACCATCCACCTTCTTCTTTTGTATATTTTTTCCTCCTTTTTTTATTTTTTTTTCTTTCATTATAAATGTATATTAGCAAGCCTCTTTCTTTACTCTCTACCGATTTTCTTCAGATTTGAGATGCAGAATTAATCTGATGTGGAAATCTGGGTAGCGGCTCGATGGCAACGACGTCACAAGTAGGGAGGGCGAGATCTGGGTGGGCTGGAGACGACCTTGCGAGCGGATTTAGACAACAACAACCTTGAGGAGGGATATGGCATGGCAACAACCTTGCAAACGGATACAGGCAGCGACGACTTTGTGAACAAATCTAGGCAACGAAGACCTTGTGAAATGAATCTGGGCAATGACAATTGAGATCTTGACAATGACGACAAAGTATTGATTCTTGTTATGCTATTGATTTTTCAAAGATTAGTTTTGTTTTTTTTTTAGTTGTTTTTAGGAAATTAAAAATTGATTATAGTTTGGAAGCATTAAATCCAAACTTTAAAGTTGCATGAACTTTGAATTTGTTTGGAATGAATTTTTGAACTATATATGTACAAAATTTGTGCTATGTTTTTTTTTCATTACATATATACTAATTTTACAATAGGGCCATGCAAAACATTCCCCATGGGTGGAGCTGTTCTACAACAAGTGACATTATGTATTTGAGAAGTATGAGAATACTTTATAATTCTATTTCCTTATTTTATTTAGATCAAAATAAACCAAAAAAAAAAAAGACTACTTTTTTTTACTTCATCTCTTTATTCTTACCGTCCACCTTCTTCTTTTGTATATTTTTTCTTCCTTTTTTTATTTGTTTTTTTTTTCTTCCATTATAAATGTATATTAGCAAGCCTCTTTCTTTACTTTCTACCGATTTTCTTCAGATTTGAGATGTAGAATTAATGTGATGTGGAAATCTGGGTAGCGGCTCGATGGCAACGACGTCACAAGTAGGGAGGGCGAGATCTGGGTGGGCTGGAGACGACCTTGCGAGCGGATTTAGACAACAACAACCTTGAGGAGGGATATGGCATGGCAACAACCTTGCAAACGGATACAGGCAGCGACGACTTTGTGAACAAATCTAGGCAACGAAGACCTTGTGAAATGAATCTGGGCAATGACAATTGAGATCTTGACAATGACGACAAAGTATTGATTCTTGTTATGCTATTGATTTTTCAAAGATTAGTTTTGTTTTTTTTTTAGTTGTTTTTAGGAAATTAAAAATTGATTATAGTTTGGAAGCATTAAATCCAAACTTTAAAGTTGCATGAACTTTGAATTTGTTTGGAATGATTAACATAATCCCTCCTCCTACTCCTTCACTATTCGAGGCTCCATCAACATATAGAGTCCAACCCGCACCTTTGGAGATATTTGGATCAAGTCATTCTTCTGAGATTGTTGCTACCTGTTCATAAGGAAATTCAAGAATAAAGTCAGCAAGGGATCGGGATTTATTCGCGGATCGCGATTTGTATCAAATATCGAATTGGATGAGCTCATTTTACCATTTAAGAAGGCATCCAGATGTATCGAGCTTGGCCAATACTTGTCAAAATTTAAATAGAGCAAAAATTATTCCAAATATCCATAATGTCTTGATTTTTTTAGGGTTGGCTTCCACTACTACAAAAGGTAGAATTCGCAACGGTCCCAAAAATACTTTTTTCTGGGGACCATCACTAAAAAAATTATCTAGGTATTGAAAATCATTGCCAATACTATAAGCGATGGTTTTTAACACTCGTATAGATTAGGCGAAAGTTTATAACTGCAGAGAAAAAAATAATGCACTATTCCCGACGGTTTAGAACCGTCAAGCAAAGTATTAGCCACAGTTTTAAATCGTGGTCCATACTTTGCCTAAGGGTTCAAAACTGTTGGGAATAGGGCTAATAATATAAAAACCCTCGCGCCTCTCTCTCATCAAAATATTCAGATTAAGCACCAAATAGTTCAAACATCTCAAACCCTCGATCTCACTCACTCAGGTCTCTCTCTCACGAAAACGCACCTCCGCTGCCCCTCCACTGCCCAAAGCCACTATGTCGCCCTCCACCGGTAATAATTTTGTTTGAACTATTTGGTGCTTAGTTTTGATGGGGATTTGTTGATAATGTTCATACCCTGTTTAATTGAATGTCGCTTAGTTTTGTTAACTTGTTCGGTTTGATTATGTGGTTTGGCGAATTCAACGATTTGGAATAATTTTTGCTCTGTTTAAATTTTGAAACTTAACTTTTGGGTATTTTTATATTTTTTAGTTTATTATTACATATAGACGACAAGAGGAATATGCTTAATAATTATGTCCTCAATTATAGAATCTTAGATAAAAGTATTCGTGTGCGTGTCAGTATAATGAAATGGTCACTATGTATTGGTAACTACTTGTTTTAGCTTCTCTAATTCTATGGAAATCCACAATTTTTGTGCCAAAAAGCCCCATCATCTTTTTCATTTTGTATGAATAATATGCTCAAATGCTGGCACAATAAGGGTAGACTTTTTACGTTGAGAAGTTATATATGCATATATATATACAAGTATGCTTACATCATACATTGAATTTAGATAGTTTTACTATAGTAGGTCGCAGTTTTAAATCGTAGCCTAAACTATAGGCCACTATTTTAAACCGTCGCCTATGGTGTTCACTATAGGTGACAGGTTTAAATTGAGGCCCATACTATTTTCCTGAATATTTTTAACCGTCGCCTATTCTACCCAGTATTTGCGACGCGCATATAGGCGACAATTTTATGGACTGTCAGGAATTCTTTACCCGACAGTGTAAAACTGACGAGAATTTGGGGTTTTTTAGTAGTGTTCGATACCTCGTTGGTTTACCATTAAGCCAAGAAACTTCCCAGAGCCCACAGCAAAGACACACTTGAGTGGGTTGAGCCGCATCTTATACAGACAAAAGATTTTGAACATTGAGTCCAGATGACCAACATGATCAGTCGTGCTGAGACTTGATGAGCATATTGTTGACATACACCTCCATAGTTCTCCCTAACAAATCTGCAAACATCTTGTTAACAAATCACTGATATGTTGCACCTGCATTTATCACACTAAAAGGCATTACTTTATAACAGTAAAAACCTCAGTCTGTAATAAAGGAGGTATGCTCCTGGTTTGGCTCGTACATCAAGATTTGGTTGTACCCCGAGTACGTGTGCATGAAGTTGAGTAGCTCATGACCTGCGGGTGCATTGACAAGTTGGTCAATGCTTGGAAAAGGAAATCTATCTTTTGGACAAGCTTTATTTTAAGTTTGTAAAATTGATGTAAGTGCGCCATGAGCCATTAGGCTTTGGGATTAACACAACATTAGCTAACCAATTTGGGTGAAATGATTCTTTGATGAAACTGCATGCGAGTAGGCAGTCAACTTCTTTCAACGATTGGTACTTCGCAGGGTCCATTTTACAACACTTTTGTCGTAATCCTTGCACATCGAGATCAATGTTCAGTTGGTGACATATGATCTCAGGTGGTATTCTAAACATGTCTGAATGCTTCCATGCAAAACCATCTAAGTTCTTCAGTGGCTTGTGCTGCGTTTGTCTAATTAAGGACTTTAGGATTAAGATTGGCTTCTCTAAATGTGGAACATCCTCAATTCTGGATATCGTAGTGTTGTAACATTCCTGTGAGTCTGAATGGACTCCTCTCACTAATCCTACACATGCGGGTGTAGGGAATTTCATCTTTAGGTGGTAGATTTATGCCACAATATCTTTATTTCCTTTAAGATTGGGCGGCCTATCACCGCATTGTACGTTGAATATTGATCAATTACTGTGAAGTCCACCATGGACTTCGCTGCTATAGATGCTTCACCAAGCATTATAGGTAACTTAATCATTCCTTTTAACTCAATTGTGAATCCAAGGAACCCATAGATGTTTGAGGTTACTGGCTTTAAATCCTTCTCGTATAGTTCCCATCTACTATTAAATGCCTGTAGATTCAAAAGGTTGACAGAACTACCATTACCCATGATAACACGGTGTACATTATCACCTCCAATATTTGTGACTATTACTAATGCATCTGTGTGGGAGTGGTGCACCCATCTCGTATCACTTTCCATGAAAGTGATATCATCGCACTCCTTTTTGAAAAATTTCATTGGTCTGTCACTTAAGTTGTTCACATTTGGCAGTGGCTTCTCCTTGGATTCCTTTGCATATCATCTTGAGCTTTCTTCAAGTCCCCACCAACATGGGGTCTACCAATGATGGTTAAAATGTTGTGAGGTGCCCTAAAGCCACTTGCCTCTTTTATGTTATTTGCTCCATTCGCTTGGGGATTTTCCTCTCCGTCCTTCTTATATTGACTGAAATATCCTCAACAAATCAACTCTTCAAACTCATCCTACAAAAACCAGCATTTGAGGGTAGTATGGCCAATATCTTTGTGATACTTACAGTATTTTTGCGAGTCTCTTTTGGATGTAGTTGCCCCTAATTGGAGCTAATCTTCTAAAGACGCCTTTATGTTCTTCAATAGCATATATGTGGTCGCGAGGAACATTCAACTATGTACAATTATCAAATTGAGGGCTTCCCTTGCACTTTGGTGAACTTTCCTTCCTAATTGGGGACTTTACAGTTTTAGGCTTCGACGTCTCGTTGAGCTACGACTTGGGCTGCGTCCTCTCGAGCTTTTGCATCGCAAACTCCTTGATCGCGCCCTAGACACTAGAGACCATTATTTTTCTTTGGCGTTCTCGAGGTCTGCCATTTAGTTTTCAATTCTTTTATGGGCTTATGCCATGGAAAAGAACTTGACTAACGTATCAGGATGTCGTGCTTGTAATTCCTTCCAAAAATCAGTTGTTGTCCATACCCCTGTAATAAGCATACATTCAACAAAAATTCGGGAGCCTTCTCTACTTTTGTTACTTTGGCATTAAATGTTTGAAATAATCCTACAAAGGCTCATCTTTTCTCTTGCTTGATATTTTCTAAATTTGTGTAGGACAATTTATAAGTCCTTGTCGCCTGGAAATAGGTCAAAAATAGATCTACGAATGTTTCCCATGTTGAGATCGTTGCTTCTAGCAACTGACTGAACTTGTCGTGCACGTTTTCCTCAAAAGTTGCGGTGAGTATTCGACACTTAGCCAGTTACCCGGTCAGCCTCTATACTAGTGTTAAATTTACCAAGATAATCAATGGGGTTAGTCGCGCCTTTTCATTTCAATGACTCAAAGAGTCTGAAGCCTTTTTCGAAGTTGAGTTTGTCGCACACCCTTCGTGAAAGGCGATGTTCCATGTAATTTGTAAATGGGCTTTCTCTGCTACTCGACCATTCTCAGAGCTTGTATAAGGTTTTCTTAATCAATTCCTCCTTGTAGAATAGGATTGTTAGCTGGTGCGACTTGGTTGCTAGAGAGTGGGGCAGCCACCGCTGCATGTGTGAGTGGTGGATTGTTGGTATTTGCTACATTGTTCATGTTTGCAGGGGGCTATCCACAGAGGGGGATACCTTGATCGGCCAAAGAAGGATTACAGGGTTCCTCCTCTACATTGTGATTTCTTAGAGTATGGGAACAAGCTAGAAATGCTTCGTTGAGGCGATTTGCATATGCACATGATACCTTCCTCCAAGCCTCGTCCAAACTGAACCTGACCTTGTATAAATTCTAGGATAATAATTGTTAGATCTCGAGGAGGAAGACTGAGACTCACGATCGTTTACCTCGGGATGCGATTATGCACGACTGCGGAGATTACGTCAATAGTTATCCTCCCCTTCCTATGACCTTTCCTCCCTCTGGCTAGATCGCTGGTTTGATTTAGGAATAACAGGACCTTTGCCACATGTAGGGTTATGAATAAGCTGATTCAACCACATCTAGGTTGTTTTCACCTAGCTAAGTGTTTCCTGTGATTACAATGAATATTAGTACGGTCCTTACGATGCCTAGTGTCGTTAGTTACTTGATCATCCGTGTGACATTGTGTTCGGACTCGTGGTGAACGTTGGGTAAGAGTCTGATCCTTTCCTGCAATTTTTGCCTACAATGCATGCATCTGTTCTTGGATCGCCACATATTGTGTGATTTTCAGTTGAATGATACCCTTGGCGACGTGGGCAAGTGTTATTGGTGGAAAATGGCCCACAGTGGCCGTCGGCATTGAAGTCTATCCAACGTGGCCTGAAAATAGAGGAAGCAGATTGAGGGGTTCGTGGTAGTACACCCTACTCCTCCAACAACAGCGTCAGCTAGAGTGGCTCTTCCACCATAAGCGAAAGATTGATAGTGTCAATGTTGATACTTTCATTGTTGTTGTTTGTGTTTTTCTATTCTGTATCCACATCGATTCTCGTCCAAAATCTCAAAAATGTTATAAAAATCATTCCCACAGACATCGCAAAATATTATTGAAGAAATTTAGACAACACTAAAAAGTGTGAGTATTTGAGCAAAACAAGAACACTCACCAACAGTTATATGAGTACTCACCTAGAACAGCAAGTACTTAAGCTAAGAAATGGACAGAAACAAGAACCAAAATATAAAGTAGACAAGAGAATTATAGTGGTTCAATCAGAGTTCGCCATGTTTAGTCCATTTTGTGCAATAGTTTCAACTTAGCTTATTTGATTTGGATCTCCCATTTATATAGAAAGTAGATGTCGATTAATATTACATAATTGATTAAATTAAACTGTTATTATAATAACTTCACAACTTAATTAAGATAAACACTTAAAGGAATAAATATAAGAATAGTTTCATCTATTAATTCTTGTCTTAATTATGGCAACGTGCACGACTTAGGAAGTCGCATATCGTCTATCCATATTCCAAACATGTGAGCTCGAAGGCTCTATGGTGTTAGACTCACATAGTAGGCCTTCCGGACTACTTGTTTTAAGAAATGTTTATAATCATCCTTGCTCACATATATTTGAACATCCTACGTTGACAACTTAGAACATGCGAGTTTATTAGAATCGTCGAACACTAGTCATTCGGATCAAACCTATGTAAAGAAGCGATCTTTACTTGTCACATGGGAGATATACTTGCTCATCATATATAGGAGATATACGCGGACAGTATTAACTTCTCTTGATTCCGCTTATCTTTTGACTATGTCAAGCATAGTATGCGACTAGACCATGTCCCGGTTGCATCCTCCTGCAAGTTTGAATCATGCGAGGTTAGCTCTAGATAGCTATATCATTAACACGTTATCCTTTTTCATTGGGAACTGAGTCCACGTGTCAATTTCTAACGAGGTTGGAACTCGTATATCTAGATGAAAATTTCACACTATAAAAATGATGAATAATCCTAATTTTATCACTAATATTTTCTGAATAACCATGAGCACTTATTACACTATATTTGAATATGTATTTATATGATTCATAATCTAAATTAAAGGAACCTTTATACATTGTTTTTCTAACAAGATAAAAATGTAATTTTTGATAGCTCAAATTATAAATATTACACATTATTTGTGGCCATATTTTAACATGGCCAATAATAATAATGTTATGCATGGTTTTTAATTCAACCACCACTCGACTTATTGAGTATTATTGTTTTTCACATAAAAAAAAATAATAACAAACTTAATTATTAATTTATTGATTAATTAATCGACAATTAGTTCTGATCTCGCCCTCATCACCCGTAAGAATATCAATGGCGCCCATATGGACCATAGAACGAGCAAATGCCGACTTAAAAGTATCAAAGTCGCGAAAGCTTTCGACAAGACGGGCAGCCAGTGGGTTAGTGAGAAGCGCGGCATCAGATGAGAAGGCTCCTTGATTTCTTGTAACACCATCATAGTAATGGCTGTCGAAGATCAAAGAGCTCCCAGGGTCCATCTCCACAGTTGTCCTAGGGTTTGCTGGTGGTGGGCATGTAGCTTTAAGCATGGTTGCATAGTCTGGGTCCAAGGCAGGGTCTGTGTCTCCGTTACCGGTGAAGTTGTACAATCTCCGGAACATTAATGGACAATGTGTTACTCCAAGAGTATGTGCACCTATAAAATATCATGTAGAACAAAAGATTGAGAAAATAATATTATATATATGTAGGTGTGTGAATGTATGTATATATATATACCAGATAAGGCAACGAGATCAGTTTCGTCAAGATTAAATCTGGCAAAGTGGGTAGAAAGAGTGTTGAAGTTTGATGATGCGGAAGGCAAGTCCCTTGATGCTTCTGTGGCCAGTGACACTCTTCCGTCTCTCCTCCCTGTGAACACCGGCCATAGAGGCTTTTTGTTCTGCAAATAATATTCATATATAAATATATATATATATATATATATACTAAATTATATGTTATATATGTTTAATTAGTTACTTACGGGGTAAGAAACAGCATCTCGGGCTGTTAAGGCAACAATATCAGCACATGAAATTTGAGCATCAGGGCATTCAGTTGTAAGCTTTTCTTTAATTTCATCAATTACTTCATATCCTTTCACCGATCGATTCTGAATAGCATTCTTCTCTGTCGTATTGTCATCACTGTTTAATGGATCAATCAAGATTGATGCATCACATCCCTGCACACACACGTACACATATTCATCAATATATATATATATCTATATATATATATATATATTATAGATCTATATATATATTTCTACACGTAACGTACGTACCCGGACGAAACAATCGTGGTAGTGTAGCCTTAGTAGCTTAGCAGCCATGGTTTGATCAGCACTAACCTTGGCCCACGTAATATCACGCACTGTTTTCTCAAGTGTTTTACAACTTTTTCCATAAAAATTCATCCGAAGCCCTAGTCCTCCATGATTCTTATACATATGTCTGTAATCACCTTTATTATTTCCGCCTTTCTCATGATGCTGAACATCATAATCTCTTCCACTAACAACTACAAGAAATGAAACCACCATAACAATAATATGATAAGTACCTCTCATGATCATATTCATCTAATTAATAATTATTACTACTTTAATTAACTAGCTTTGGTTGGTTTTGATGATGAAATGAAAGCCACCAATGGTGGCTTTATATATAGCAATATATTGGGTACAATTTTAATTATTATTTAATTTGCGACGACGTTTACATATATTGAAGAAAGCCAGCCATGGTTTATTCCAAATGCAGCAAGTTATGATCAATAATATAATTTACTTCCCATTTATTATATATGTTATGTTAATGAACTGATATTCACGCTACCAACTTTTTATCAACAAATATAGGAGTATTGTTATAAGGTATTATTAGTGGTAATTAACACTCTATTAAAATGTATCGTACTAGTTAGCGATATTTTGTAATAATTATTAAATTAAAATATGAGACCCAATATATTTAATTCTACGATATTATACATTGGAATGTACTAGGTGCTATTAGTACTTTTTAACAATTCTCTAAACCCATGGGGTATTAGTACTTTTGTCAGGTATTATATTGTTATTAATGCAATTTAATATCAGATCACATTTAGTAAAAATTCAAAAAAAATACTAACAAATTATAAGGCATTACCTAGTCACTTAGTGTTGCTAAACACTTTAGTAACCTTAATTTGTCAAGTTCATAGAATGATTTGGTCTAGTCAATGCTTTTTTAATTATTGGCAAATTAATCAATAAAAATGTATTTGAGATTGTTTTTATCTTTAATAATCCTGGTCTTTGATTTGATCTTTCACATCAATTAATATCAAAGGAAAACAATAACCAAAACAAGCAAACTTAGGTTGAGACTCCTTACAACCAAGCTATAGATTAATTTTATAATACATTATATGAATAAAAATAGGTATAATAACCAAGCGATAATCTAATTAAGGTTAATTAGCTGAACGTGAATATTCAAATGAATTTTTGAACTATGTACAAAATTTGTGTTATGTTTTTTTTTCCTTACATATACTAATTTTACAGTAGGGCCATGGAAAACATCTCTCATAGGTGGAGTTGTTCTACAGCAAATGAACAAGTGACATTAGAACAAGTGACATTACGTATTTGAGATGTGAATATTTTATGTTAATTCCATTTTTGGCATATTTAATTGACAACAATATTTTATTATTCATTGTATATTTTCGGCTGGTATACATTAATATGGTTTTCTATTTTGTGTATTCAAACTTGGAAAGAAAGTTGTCTAGCTTTCCTATTTTTGGAAAAAAGGTAAAAATGGTAAGTTTGGTTACCCATTTCGTTTTTATCTAACCAGCTGTGTAATCTGATCTTGTGTTGAGTTTTCCATTTTCTTAGATCAGGTTTCTTGAAGAGAAAACCGGAGCTAGACTTTCCTTTTCTATAAAAGGAAAGTTGTAGTTACTGCCCACGATTCTGTAGGTACAGAAACGGAAATTCCTGGACTGATTGAAGAATTATTTTTAGGGAAGTTTCTAGTGGGTTGAGGTCTTGTTCAGACCGAATGTAAGCTGTCTATGAGATGTATATTCATTATAAATACATCTTATAATAGCTAGGTCTTGCATCTCTTTCATACACTTAGAATTGTATTCATATCTTAAGGAAAGAGTGTCTTTGTTTTGTAGACAAGAGTTATTCTACTCTTACTCTGTTTATTTGTTGTTTGTATTGTCTTGAGTCTGTATTCAAGTCTACAACGAAGAAGAACATCAGTGCACCTTCGGGAGAAGGGTATTTACAAGCTTTCGGGAGATTGCTTTTGAAGTCTTGCATCGGGAGGATACAAGCACACAACCTTCGGGAGATGGTTGTATAGGCTTTCGGGAGATAGCCTTTAAGCCTTGAATCGGGAGGATTCAAGCACTCTTCAAGGTGATCGAAGGGAGTTCGAGCTCTTGGAGTTTTATCAAGATTCGGTTAGTAGGTGGAATACATCAAGCTTGCGGCATACAATAAGAGGGAGTCTATTTATGCATAAGTCAACTACTTTGTATTTTTGATACCGATCTAATGAATCTTATCTTTGGGCGTGGCCCCGTGGACTAGTAACAATCTGAAAGGATTGTTGAAACCACGTACAAAAATCTTGTGTGTTTTTACTTTTATGCACTGTTTGTTTTTAGGGTTTCTGCGGAGTTACGAGTTGTATTCGTAACTACGGAAAATCGTTTTCGATACTCGATTTATTATTCCGCATTTAATTAATCACTTAATTAAATAATCAAACTGGGAATATTAAAATACGGAATTTCAATTGGTATCAGAGCAAGTCACTAAATTCTTAGTGAGATCTTGAGGTTATTCCGTTTAACTTGTTTTGTGTGAGATATCTTTGTTTGTAGAAGGAAGTTCTATCTCTAGACCTCCTCTATTGAATGAGTCGAATTATCCTTATTGGAAGGTCAGGATGAGAGCATTCATCAAATCGCAAGATGAGAAGGCATGGAGAGCTATTCTTACAGGTTGGTCTCAACCTACTGAAAATGATGAAAAAGGGAATACTCAGGTAAAATCTGAACTCAGTTGGACCACTGAAGATGAAAAATTGTCTGGTTATAATAATAAGGCTTTACATGCTATTTTTAATGGTGTTGGTGAAGGCTTTATTAAATTAATCTCATCTTGTGAATCTGCAAAGGAAGCATGGGAAATCCTTCAAATTCAATTTGAAGGTACTGCTGATGTAAAGAGATCACGATTTACCATGCTGCAAACTAGATTTGATGAATTGAGAATGTCAGATACTGAAACTTTAAATGATTTTTATGAAAGATTATCTGATATTTTTAATGAGTTTTTTGCCTTGGGAGAAAAACTAGATGAATCTGTCTTGGTTCGAAAAATTGTTCGAGTTCTTCTTGACAGGTTTGATACAAAATTGCTTGCAATGGAAGAGGCAAAAGATTTTGGCAAAATGAAGGTTGAGGAACTCATGGGATCTTTAAGAACCTTTGAGTTGAATCAACAAATCAAGAAAAAGAGTAAGCAAAGTCTCTCGAATGAGAAAAGTAAAGGTATTGCCTTTAATGCTTCTGAAAATATTGTTTCTGATGATGAAAATGATGATGAAAATGATGATGAAATGGTTCTATTGGCAAAAAATTTCCAAAAATTCATGAAATCTGCTGGAAATAAAAAGATCTTTTCAAAGAACCCAAAAGGTAACATTTCTGGTAATATTCCCTCTAAACCTTTTTCATCTAACAATAAAAAAGGTATTAAATGTAGAGAATGTCAAGGTTTTGGTCACACTCAATCCGAATGTGCTAATACCTTAAAGAAAAATAAAAAGAGATTAAATGTTACTTGGAGTGATGATTCTGAGAGTAGTGAGGATGAAAAAGAAAAGGTTGTCCTAACAAGTGTTTTGTCAAGAAATTTGCAGGAAAAAGGAAAGAGCATTTGCTTGAATAATATCCTGATCAATGACAACAAGGAAGAATCCAGATCCGAATCAGATGAGTCAGAAATTGATGAGGGTTCCATGGTTGAATCCTACAAGGTAATGTTTGGTAAGTGGTTGGAAACTTGTGCTGAAAATCGTTCCCTGGTTAATGATAATAAAATTTTATGTAACAACATTAATGAGTTGGAAGATAAACTTAAATGTTGTGAATCTGAATTGTCTTTAAAAGAGTCAAAGGTTATTTCTTTAACCAAGGAAATTGATAACATTAAAAAGAATGTTAAAATGCTAAATCCAGGTTCCACCATCTTTGAAAAAATTCAAAAATCTGGCCAAACCAATCATGCTGGGCTGGGTTATGTTCCAAATCAACCTGTGTCTAATACCACTCTTGTTTAAACTAATAGTTTTGTTTCTGGAAGAACTGTTTCTACCTCGCAGGTTTTTGTCTCTACAGCAAAGCACTCTGTTAGGAAAAGAAGCAAAGACGGTAAGTTTGACAATTTCAAAGGGACTGGAAGACGTTTCATTCCTATTTGCCATTTTTGTGGAGTAAAAGGTCACATTCGACCTAAATGCATAACCATGCATAACATGTTTAAATCTAATTACATTGGAAATAAACATGTTTTACAAAAACAAAAATGGGTTGTCAAAAACAAATGTTTGGTAGGTTCTACTTGTTTTAAAACTGTTGCTTCTAACATGTGGTATTTAATTTGATAGTGGTTGTTCTAGACACATGACAGGTGAAAAATAATTTCTTGTGAACATAAGACCAATGCACTATGGAGAAGTTACATTTGGTAACGGTCTTACTGGTAAAGTCATAGGAATGGGAACTCTCAAGTTCGAAGGGCTTCCTAAACTAAAGAATGTCATGTTGGTTGAAGGACTAAAAGCTAATCTACTTAGCATTAGTCAGATTTGTGATCAGGGTTATATTGTGAGCTTTGATAGCAATCATTGCTATGTATATAATATTCTTGATGAAATTGTGTTACAAGGGCTGCAATCTAGTGATAATTGTTATACTCTCACTACGTATGCCACTTGTCATTCTGTCATTGAAAATGTTACTGACCTATGGCATGAAAAACTTGGTCATATCCATTTTAAAAATCTGAAAAAATTGTCTATTTCAGGGATTGTTCGAGGATTACCTAAATTAGGTAAAGAGTCATTGGGAAAATGTGGACCTTGCCAGTTAGGTAAGCAACTGAAAATTTCTCACAAGAGTGTCCCGGATGTGAATACTTCTAGAGTTCTCGAACTCTTGCACATGGACTTAATGGGTCCAATCCAGGTATAAAGCTTAAATGGTAAAAGGTATATTTTTGTTTGTGTTGATGATTTTTCTCGATTTTCATGGGTGGATTTTTTGAGAGAAAAATCTGATACTTTTGAAGTTTTCCAATCTTTGTGTTTGAAATTACGAGTTGAAAAAGATTGTAACATTGGTAAAATTGTTAGGATTAGGAGTGATCATGGTAAGGAATTTGAAAATACCATATATGATGAATTTTGTAAAGCTAACGGTATTTCTCATGAAATTTCTGCTCCTAAAACTCCTCAACAAAATGGAGTGGTTGAAAGAAAGAATCGTACTCTAACAGAAATGGCTAGAGTAATGTTGAATAGCAAGAAGCTCACAAAGCGTCTTTGGGCCGAAGCTATTAACACTGCTTGCTATACCATCAACAGAGTATTCTTACGTCCAGGTACTCACAAAACACCTTATGAAATCTGGAAAGGTAAGAAACCAAATGTAAGTCACTTTCATGTGTTTGGATGTGTGTGTTATATTTTACGAGATCGTGATTACATTGGTAAATTTGATGCTAAAAGTGATGAAGGTGTTTTCTTAGGATATTCCACAAATAGTAGGGCATATCGTGTGTATAACATGAGAACCCAAACTGTTATGGAATCTGCTAATGTTGTTGTTGATGATCTAAAAGATTTTTCTGAGTTTTCCACAGAAGAACAGATTGAAGATTTGCTTGAAAAGCCTGCTGCTGAGGAAAAGGAACCTGACGAAGCTTCAGAAGCAGTCGTCGAGGCTACTGTGCAGGAATCTATTGCTACAGAAAAACCAACAACAAAAGAATTCGAGTATCCTTTAAATTCAATCACTGATCCAATACAGAGGGAACCATCCTCCAGGGTTAAAAAGAATCATCCTTCAGATCTCATCCTCGGAAACTTGGATGAGAGCATGGTTACAAGAAGAAAATATGCCAATATAATTCAATTTTTATGTTTTATTTCTTCTTTAGAACCTAAATCTGTAAAAGAAGCACTAATGGATGAAGATTGGTTTTTAGCTATGCAGGATGAGCTTCATCAGTTTGTTCGAAACAAAGTCTGGAAAATGATTCCAAGACCACCGTTTGTGAACATCATTGGAACCAAGTGGATCTTCAAAAATAAGAGTGATGAGTTTGGCACTATCATTTGAAACAAGGCAAGGTTGGTTGTCCAAGGATACACTCAAGTTGAGGGTGTTGATTTTGATGAAACATTTGCTCTAGTAGCTAGACTGGAATCGATCAGGTTACTTCTTTCCATAGCTTGCATTCTTGGTATTAAATTGTATCAAATGGATGTCAAATCCGCTTTTTTGAATGGGCTGTTAAAAGAAGAGGTGTATGTGGAACAACCTAAAGGGTTTGAGGATCCTCATTTTCCTGATCATGTTTATAAGTTAGACAAGGCATTGTATGGTCTAAAACAAGCACCACGTGCTTGGTATGAGCCTCTAACTGAATTCTTGCTTTCTCATGATTACAAGAGAGGAAATGTTGATAAAATACTTTTCATCAAAAACATTAATTTTGATGTGATTGTTGCTCAAATATATGTTGATGATATTGTGTTTGGCTCTACCTCTAACTCTGAAGTGCAGGTTTTTGTTTCCCAAATGCAAAAGGAGTTCGAAATGAGTATGGTAGGTGAACTCACTTATTTCACGGTCTTCAAGTGAAGCAATCAGATGAGGGAACTTTTGTCACTCAAAGCAAGTATGCAAAGAATTTGGTGAAAAAGTTTGGTCTTGAGAAAGCCAAACATACCAACACTCCCATGAGCACAACTTTGAAATTAAGCAAAGATGAACAAGGAGTAAAGGTAGATCAAACTTTGTATCGAAGTATGATAGGTAGTTTGCTTTATCTTACTGCTAGTCGTCCTGACATTTGTTATAGTGTTGGTGTTTGTGCACGATATCAGGCAAATCCCATGGAATCCCATCTTTCTGCTGTGAAAAGAATCATTCGCTGTGTAAATAGCACTATTGATTTTGGGATTCGGTTTTCAAAAGACACTAATTCTAACCTTGTTTGCTTTAGTGATGCTGATTGGGCAGGTAATGCCGATGATAGAAAAAGTACTAGTGGTGGATGTTTCTATCTTGGAAACAATCTGGTTTCATGGCATAGCAAGAAGCAAAACTCAATCTCTCTGTCCACAGCAGAGGCTGAGTACATTGCGGTGGGTAGTTATTGTACCCAATTGTTATGGATGAAACAAATGATGGCAGATTATGGGTTTGATTTGAAAACTTTAACCATCTTTTGTGATAACACTAGTACTATAAACATTTCTAAGAATCCTGTTCAACACTCTCGCACAAAGCACATAGACATTCGTCATCACTTTATTAGAGAGCTTGTGGAAAATAAAATTCTTGTCTTAGAATATGTTGAAACTAGCAAACAAATTGCAGATATTTTTACTAAAGCTCTTGACTCAGTCCGATTTATTTCTCTAAGGAAATCCTTAGGGGTTTGTACTGTTTAATGCTTTTATTTTTTTTATAATCCTTGATATTTGAGTTGTCTTAGAGTTCATAATGTCTTGTCTTTGTCCTAGAAGAAAATTTCAACCTTATAAGAATTTCAGTCATTATTTTATTGCTAATGTTGTAATATTATGATGTCATACAGGTTTGTCAGGAAAATTGTTCACTCCTCACAGGAATATTCAGGTTCGTCAAACAGTGTTATGTAAGCTACCTTTTTCGAATAATGTTGTTCAAAAACTGTGTGTTCAAGCTCCATTGGATGAATAGAGCTACCTATCTCAATGTGTGAAAGCCATCTCTGAGTAAGTTGGAACTATGTAATTAGGAGTTATGTAGAAGATACGCTACCATTGAAAAGGGCTACCATTGAGGTAGTGTGACAGCGTCTCCTATGGGTACAATTTATCAGAAAAAGTCTTTTTGACAAATTGGGCAATGTTCCCTGCTTACACTTTCACACACTAATGCTTGACACAGTTTGTGGTAAAAATTATTTATTCTCGAAAATGGTGTTATAAAGCTGTTACATACTGGTTGATTTGTCTTAATATTCTTGGTGACTGAGTCAATTTTTCCTGTGAACCGGTATGACCTCATTCTATTACTTTATTAGATTGATAAAATAATTTCTGATTATTCTTCTGAGTTTGATCTTTTCATCAGGGACAAAGACAAATGGACATTGTGAATTCTAGTTGCAAAAATATCAAGGTTATTTTATTTTTTGTCTTTTAATCTAAAAAAAAAAAACAAAAAAAAAAAGAGAAATGAGTGATCGAGTTTGTCAATTGAGCTTTCTTAAAAATTTTTGTTATTTTTCTTGTTATGTTTCATTATGTTCTTAGACACAATTTTTTGCTCTTAAGTGGTGATTAGTGCTTTTTGTGTCTCTGTGTGTTCTCTTGTTCATTATTTGCAATTTTTCTTTGGGGGGCATTTTTTGAAAAAATAAAAGAAAAAGGGGGGCATATTTTTTTTCGAATTTTTTTCGAATCCTTGTAAATTTTTTTTTCTTTTATTTTTTTCATTTTATGGAAAGATGTTTTAATTGTATTTATTTATTTAGAATGTTTCCTTTATTTGTGGAGATTTGGTCTTTTTGGTGTGTATAGGAAACTTGTACTTAAATAATTAATTATTTTTTGTTTCCTCTTTGGTGGCAATTTCGGTTTTGGTAAGGGTTTTTAAATTCTTAGATTTTGTGGGGATTTTTGGTTTCCTTTTTCCATTTAAGGAAACATTGACCAAATTTTGAAAAACCTTTTTTGGTTTCCTTTGTCCTCTCCCCACGTGGTGATTAAGGTAAGTAAGTTACTTTTCTTTTTCCATTTTCTTTCTTATTGGGTAATTAAAATTGAAATGTTATATATGTTCAACCACCCATTCACCCACGATCACCACTCTCTTCTCTTTTCATTTTTTTTCTCTCAAAGGTCTAACTTTTTCAAAGTGTAAGAGTGCTTGTGTTCTAGGGTTTTCAAAGGAAAATGGCCAAAACTAAGAATGCCCAACCGTCCAAGAAGCCCTCTTGTGGCTCTGCTTCTACTTCTCCGGTCACCCCGCCTGCGCCGCCTGCACCAGCAACCGGAGCTTCTGGTTCGTCTTCTGCTCCGACGAAGTCTGCCAAGAAATCGAAGACCCAAGCTCGAAAATCAGTGGCAAATTTCTCCTCTCCACTTGTTGGTGCCTCTCCTATTGCTTCTTCAACACCTGGGTTGGGTGATCATGATGAATCCCATTCATCCGATCACACATTGTCGAAATCCTCTTCTTCGAATGGTGCTCCTAATGTCGACCAAGCTTTGGTGACCTTGCCCACGGTGAGTTCTCGAACAAGGTCCAAGGTATCCACTCCTAAAAAGCCTGGAGTGGTTAAACCTAAAATTGCATCCAAAGGTAAAAAGGTGGTTTCTTCATCTTCAAAGGGCAAAAATCTCAAGGAGAATCCCCTTTCGATCTCTTCCTCGGATTTTGAACCAGAAGAAAGTGAGGAGGATCATGATTCAGAGGGCTTGTCCGATTCAAGTGAAGAATTTGTGCCCAAAGATCTTCCTGCTGTTGATGATTCTGGATCCGAGAGTGAAGAACCGTAAAGCGAGCCCGTCACTACGTAACCCGTTCCGGTCCCCTCCCGCCGTTCCAAAGAAGGACAAAGGAAAAAGGCCCATTGTCTCTCCAAATCCTGTTCTTCCACAGAAAAGAAAGAGGCCCTCTGGTATTTCTCTTGATAACTTCAAGCCCCACTCTCATTATTTTTGTTATAATGATCATGCTAAAGATATGAAATTCTATGAGAATAGGAATTTTACTGTGGAGAAAAATTTTAATGTTATTGCTCATAAGCCTTTTGGAGTGTATAACATGTTGAAAGAAAGACAATGGGTAGATACCTTGATCGGTTTTGATGGGTATGTGGATAGAATTGTGAAGGAGTTTTATGCTAACATCACTGATGAGTTTCTCGATGAGGACTCTTTCATGTTTGGCAAAGTTTTTATCAGAGGACACTGGTATTCCTTTACTGTGAAGGATGTTGCTGAGGCTCTCAATTTGCCTATGGGAATTGAGCCAACTGATGTGGAGTTTGATCGTCAAAAGGTGTTCGGTTATCTCTCGGGTGATAATGAAATTGAACTCTCCGACACCATGCATATGTCTCAACTCACCTATCAACATGTTGTTCTCATGAGGTTTGCCTTATCCAATTGGTTTCCTTGCTCCAATCCGGTAAATGTTTCAAATGACCTTGCTTTCTTTTTGTATAAAGTTTCAATTGGTGCTAAAATTGATTTGGCTGACATGATTTGGGAGCAAATTGTTTCTCTTCGAAAGGGTAAGAAACCTAGGCTCAATCTCATTTTTCCTCACTTAATCTATAAAGTTTTATCTGACTAAGAGGAATTGATTCTTGAGAATGAATCAATTGATATGCCTGCTGTTGGAACCACTTTCAAAATTCCTGAGAAGCCTCCTCAAGGAAAAGCTGCTCAAAGAAAGGCTCGGTCTGCTTCCCCTGGTCTTACAAATGATCCTGCTGCTGCATCTGCTTCAACTTCTGCTCCTACAGAAATGGCAGAATTCAATTTGCGTTTGGGAAGAATGGAGACTAGTCAAGCCCTGCTTCTTAGGAAGATAGACAGCATCATGAAATACTTCCGATCCAATGATGATGAATAAGTGGTTCCATCTTTTATCTTTTGCTTTTTATTAATGTTTATTTGAACTTATGACTTTGTCTATGTTTGTTTTTGTTATCTTTGGCTCCTTGATAGACAAAAATGGGGAGTAGTATTATTTGTTTGGATTCATTGAACTCTTTGTTACAACTCTGGACCCTTGGTTTTAGGGGGAGTTGCTTGTTTGTGGTTTAACACTTTTCCGTTTAAAAAGTTGTGTTCTTCGGTTTGCAAGCTTTTCCGTCCAAAAAAAGTTCCTTGTTTTATGTGTTAGAGAGCTTTCATGCAGGGGGAGTATTTTCTATACTCTTGTATCTTTAAAAAGCTATTTGCTTTGGTTTCTAACATTTGATGCAGGTTTTCTCATAATAAAATGTTTTGTCAATCAAAGTGCCAAAGGGGGAGATTGTTAATTCCATTTTTGGCATATTTAATTGACAAAAATATTTTATTATTCATTGTATATTTTCGGCTGGTATACATTAATATGGTTTCCTATTTTGTGTATTCAAACTTGTAAGGAAAGTTGTCTAGCTTTCCTATTTTTGGAAAAAAGGTAAAAATGGTAAGTTTGGTTACCCATTTCGTTTTTATCTAACCAGCTGTGTAATCTGATCTTGTGTTGAGTTTCCCATTTTCTTAGATCAGGTTTCTTGAAGAGAAAACCGGAGCTAGACTTTCCTTTTCTATAAAAGGAAAGTTGTAGTTACTGCCCACGATTCTGTAGGTACAGAAACGGAAATTCCTGGACTGATTGAAGAATTATTTTAGGGAAGTTTCTAGTGGGTTGAGGTCTTGTTCAGACCGAATGTAAGCTGTCTATGAGATGTATATTCATTATAAATACATCTTATAGTAGCTAGGTTTTGCATCTATTTCATACACTTAGACTTGTATTCATATCTTAAGGAAAGAGTGTCTTTGTTTTGTAGAGAAGAGTTGTTCTACTCTTACTCTGTTTATTTGTTGTTTGTATTGTCTTGAGTCTGTATTCAAGTCTACAACGAAGAAGAACATCAGTGCACCTTCGGGAGAAGCGTATTTACAAGCTTTCGGGAGATTGCTTTTGAAGTCTTGCATCGGGAGGATACAAGCACACAACCTTCGGGAGATGGTTGTATAGGCTTTCGGGAGATAGCCTTTAAGCCTTGAATCGGGAGGATTCAAGCACTCTTCAAGGTGATCGAAGGGAGTTCGAGCTCTTGGAGTTTTATCAAGATTCGGTTAGTAGGTGGAATACATCAAGCTTGCGGCATACAATAAGAGGGAGTCTATTTATGCATAAGTCAATTACTTTGTATTTTTGATACTGATCTAATGAATCTTATCTCTGGGCGTGGCCTCGTGGACTAGTAACAATCTGAAAGGATTGTTGAAACCACGTACAAAAATCTTGTGTGTTTTTACTTTTATGCACTGTTTGTTTTTCTGGGTTTCTCTAAAGTTACAGAGTTGTATTCTGTAACTACAGAAAACTGTTTTCAATACCAGTTTTATTATTCCGCATTTAATTAATCACTTAATTAAATAATCAAACTGGGAATATTAAAATACGGAATTTCATTTTATATTTCCTAATTTTATATAGATCAAAATAAACCAAAAAAAAAAAAGAGAGAGAGACTAATTTTTTTACTTCATCTCTTTATTCTTACAATCCACCTTCTTCTTTTGTATATTTTTTCCTTCTTTTTTATTTATTTTTTTCTTCCATTATAAATGTATATTAGCAAGTCTCTTTCTTTACTCTCTACCGATTTTCTTCAAATTTGAGATCCAAAATTAATCTGATGTGGAAATCTGGGTAGCAGCTCGATGGCAACGACGTCACAACAAGGGAGGACGAGATCTGGGTGGGCTGGAGACAACCTTGCGAGCGGATTTGGACAACAACAACCTTGAGAGGGATATGGCATGGAAACAACCTTGTAAACGGATATGGGCGACGACGACTTTGTGAACAAATTTGGACAACGAAGACCATGTAAAACGAATCTGGGAAATGATAATTGAGATCTTGACAATGACGACAACGTATTGATCCTTGTTACGTTTTTAAAGCCTGAGAAGATTCTTCGCATTTGTCAATCCATTGAAATTTTTTATTTTTTTTCAAAATCTGGAAAAATTATTTACATTTATTAGAAGATCTCAAAACAAAACGATTTAAAGAGGGACCTTACCAGTGAGGCTTTGAGCTTCTTTAGGCTTAGAAGGAGATCGCATATCTACTAATGTCTTGATTTTTGCAGGGTTGGCTTCCACTACTACAAAAGGTAGAATTTGCAACGGTCTCAAAAATATTTTTTTGGGGGGACCATCGCTAAAAAAATTATCTGAGTATTGAAAATCGTTACCAATACTATAAGCGATGGTTTTTAACACTCGTGTAGATTATAGGCAAAAGTTTGTAAGTGCGGAGAAATAAATTAAAAAAAAATAATGCACTATTCCCGACGGTTTAGAACCGTTGAGCAAAGTATTGGCCACGATTTTAAATCGTGGTCCATACTTTGCCTAAAGGTTCAAAACCGTTAGGAATAAGGCTAATAATATAAAAACTCTCGCGTCTCTCTCTCATCAAAACATTCAGACTAAGCACCAAACAGTTCGAACATCTCAAACCCTCGATCTCACTCACAACCCACTCCCTCGATCGCTCTTTCGATCTCACTCACTCGGGTCACTCTCTCACGACGACGCACCTCCGCTGCCCTTCCACTGTCCAGAGCCACTCTGCTGCCCTCCACCGGTAATAATTTTGTTTGAACTATTTGGTGCTTAGTTTGGATGGGGATTTGTTGATAATGTTCATATTCTGTTTAATTGAATGTCGCTTAGTTATGTTAACTTGTTCGGTTTGATTATATGGTTTGGGGATTTCAACGATTTGGAATGAATTTTGCTCTGTTTAAATTTTGAAACTCAACTTTTGGGTATTTTTATATTTTTTAGTTTATTATTACATATAGACAACAAGAGGGAATATGCTTAATAATTATGTCCTCAATTGTAGAATCTTAGATAAAAGTATTTGTGTGCGTGTCAGTGTAATAAAATGGTCACTATATATTGGTAACTGCTTGTTTTAGTTTCTCTAATTCTATGGAAATCCACAATTTTTGTGCCAAAAAACTCCATTATCTTTTTCATTTTGTATGAATAATATGCTCAAATGCTGGCACAATAATGGCAGACTTTTTACGTTGAGAAATTATATATGCATATATATACAAGTATGCTTACATCATATGCTGAATTTAGAAAGTCATACTATAGTATAGGCCGCAGTTTTAAACCGTAGCTTATACTATAGGCCACGGTTTCAAACCGTCGCCTATAGTGTTCACTATAGTTGACGGGTTTAAATTGAGGCCCATACTATTTTCCTGAATATATTTAACCGTTGCCTATTCTACCTAGTATTTACAACGCGCATATAGGCGACGCGCATATAACCGTTGATTAAATTGGACTGTTATTATAATAACTGCACAACTTAATTAAGATAAACACTTAAAAGAATACATATAAGAACAGTTGCATCTATTCTTGTCTTAATTATGGCAACGGGTACGACTTAGGAAGTCACATATATATCGTCTATCCATATTCTAAACATGTGAGCTCGAAGGCTCTGTGGTGTTAGACTCACATAGTAGGCCTTTGGGACTACTTGTTTCAATGAAGGTTTATAATCATCCTTGATCGCATATTTGGACATCCTACGTTGACAACTTAGAACATGCGAGTTTATTAGAATCGTCGAACACTAGTCATTCGGATCAAACCTATGTAAAGAAGCGATCTTTACTTGTCACATGGGAGATATACTTGCTCATCATATATAGGAGATATACGCGGACAGTATTAACTTCTCTTGGTTCCACTTATCTTTTGACTATGTCAAGCATAGTATGCGACTAGACCATGTCCCGGTTGCATCCTCCTGCAAGTTTGAATCATGCGAGGTTAGCTCTAGATAGCTATATCATTAACACGTTATCCTTTTTCATTGGGAACTGAGTCCACGTGTCAATTTCTAACGAGGTTGGAACTCGTATATCTAGATGAAAATTTCACACTATAAAAATGATGAATAATCCTAATTTTATCACTAATATTTTCTGAATAACCATGAGCACTTATTACACTATATTTGAATATGTATTTATATGATTCATAATCTAAATTAAAGGAACCTTTATACATTGTTTTTCTAACAAGATAAAAATGTAATTTTTGATAGCTCAAATTATAAATATTACACATTATTTGTGGCCATATTTTAACATGGCCAATAATAATAAATGTTATGCATGGTTTTTAATTCAACCACCACTCGACTTATTGAGTATTATTGTTTTTCACATAAAAAAAATAATAACAAACTTAATTATTAAATTATTAATTAATAAATCGACAATTAGTTCTGATCTCGCCCTCATCACCCGTAAGAATATCAATGGCGCCCATATGGACCATAGAACGAGCAAATGCCGACTTAAAAGTATCAAAGTCGCGAAAGCTTTCGACAAGACGGGCAGCCAGTGGGTTAGTGAGAAGCGCAGCGTCAGATGAGAAGGCTCCTTGATTTCTTGTAACACCATCATAGTAATGGCTGTCGAAGATCAAAGAGCTCCCAGGGTCCATCTCCACAGTTGTCCTAGGGTTTGCTGGTGGTGGGCATGTAGCTTTAAGCATTGTTGCATAGTCTGGGTCCAAAGCAGGGTCTGTGTCTCCGTTACCGGTGAAGTTGTACAATCTCCGAAACATTAATGGACAATGTGTTACTCCAAGAGTGTGTGCACCTATAAAATATCATGTAGAATTAAAAGAATGAGAAAGTAATATTATATATATATATGTAGGTAGGTGTGTGAATGTATGTGTATATATATATACCAGATAAGGCAACGAGATCAGTTTCGTCAAGATTAAATCTGGCAAAGTGGGTAGAAAGAGTGTTGAAGTTTGATGATGCGGAAGGCAAGTCCCTTGATGCTTCTGTGGCCAGTGACACTCTTCCGTCTCTTCTCCCTGTGAACACCGGCCATAGAGGCTTTTTGTTCTGCAAATAATATTCACATGTAAATGTATATACTAATTATTATAATTAATATAATTATGTTATATAGTTTAATTAGTTACTTACGGGGTAAGAAACAGCATCTCGGGCTGTTAAGGCAACAATATCAGCACATGAAATTTGAGCATCAGGGCATTCACTTGTAAGCTTTTCTTTAATTTCATCAATTACTTCATATCCTTTCACCGATCGATTCTGAATAGCACTCTTCTCTGTCGTATTGTCATCACTGTTTAATGGATCAATCAAGATTGATGCATCACATCCCTGCACACACACGTACACATATTCATCAACATATGTATATTATACTCTATAGATATATATATATACATACATTTCTACACGTAACGTACGTACCCGGACGAAACAATCGTGGTAGTGTAGCCTTAGTAGCTTAGCAGCCATGGTTTGATCAGCACTAACCTTGGCCCACGTAATATCACGTACTGTTTTCTCAAGTGTTTCACAACTTTTTCCATAAAAATTCATCCGAAGCCCTACTCCATGATTGTTATAGATTTCTCTGTAATCGTCATCACCGTCATCGTCATCACCAACAGCACTAGTAATAACAACTGCCATAAGAGAAACCAGCACAAGAATGGTATGAATATTATTCCTTCTCATCTTCATCGAATTAATTAATTATTAGTAGTCTTTTGTTGGTTTTGAATTTTGATGATGAAATGAAAGATAGCATGGGATGGCTTTAAATAGAGTGATGAAATGTGGAATGAGTTTCCTTATTTATTCAAATATATTGGATAATTTTCTATTTAAATAATAAATATGCAATGTTTACGTATGGAAGGAAGCCAGCCATTGTTTCCTAATGCAGCAACTTAATTAGATTATGATCATCAATATTCAATGTCTCCTCTCCTTATTATATGATTATATATGCATGGTATATTATATAACTATAATTTGAATTCATATTGAAGGAACTTTTTATCAGTGTACATTTATATAATATTTAGTCGAGGTCATATATATGATAATCCGCTAAAGTCAATGTGCTTTTTAAATGGCTTCAGCAAATTAATCAATATATAAATAGTAATATTTATACATAAAAATGTATTTGAGATTAATTTTTGAGCATTGTTTTTATAGGTTACGCTTTTATAATTAGTTAACAATATTTTTTAAAAATTTATTTTTTTAAATTATATGAGATCCAAAATTTAATTACACCAATAACAATAAAATATAAAAAAAAAGTAATAACCACCAATAATATCTTTCAATAATTCTGGTTAATTTTATTTGGTCTTTGATTTGAGCTTGACCGTGCGTGACCATGTGGAAAATTGTGGAAAGGCGTACAACCATAAATGTAGGAACTGAAACTTTGACTTAAACGTCACTTTCTAATATGCTAATTACCTTTTCTTTATTAACTTTTAATTCTTGAACAGAAAAATGACTTGTTGTATGTATAATTAAGGTATAACTATATATAAAATATAATCTTTCAACTAATCAGTAAACAAAAATATAAACAAAATGGAATGAGTTAAAAGTCTTTTTTATTTAACTAGTCAATTGCTTTAATTACAAAAATATATAAGAGAGAGTCAATGACTTCTTTTTTATTTCAATGAAAACAATTGACTAATGAGACATGATCAAGTATGCATGCATGCATGTATCCCTATTAATGAGATATCGTGTATATGCATAAATGTCATTATTAATTAGTGGTGTCCAAAACTACATCACGAAAATCTCACATATTTTTAATTAAGAATTAATAGCATTAATGTTTTTTGTAATTTCCTTTATTTTCTTAAAGCTTGTTATTTTATCTCTGAAAGGAAAACTTCATAAAACAGAAATGCTCAAACACCAGATGTTATTAATTAATGTTATTTTATTTCTTTTTCTTGTAGCAAATTTAATTAATGTTTTTAGTATAGTATCAGGGCTCGGCTCTGGACTATGGCAAGTTAGGCCGTGCTTAGGGCCCAGTCAAGGCCCAAAATTTTTATATAATATACTTCTTTGTATTGAAAAAAATTAGTATTTTTTTTAAAAAAAAAATAATACAAAAAGAAAGTCCAATAATACTCACATTTTATTACTTTAGATAAAACACATACTTAAAAAAAAAAAAATTCTGTGTAATATATATATTATCAAATATATATTAAGTCATCAAGTATGCCTATTGTGTGAATGCAGGTTGTCAAACATATATAATCTATTCCTTGCTTAGACTGAACTTGAAGCAAAATGCATCCTATAATATTGTATTTGACTATATATACATAAATATATGTAAAGTAATAACAATATATCTATTATATTCTAATTAAGTTTAATTTATGATCACCAAAGTAAGTTTCGTTTATACGTACAGTAGATATAATAATATGGTTGACTTATAAAAACAACTCTTCTTTTGTTTTTTTAATTGTACGGGACTCATCAAAACTTTAAATGCAAAGATGAACGAGAATTATAATGTTCAACTAGTGCTTTATTATATAGCTTAGATTTTAAGTGCATACCTATAAATGTATATTTATATTGGTCAAGGAAAATATGAACACATAAATAAATAAATAAAAAACCATGATTTAGTTATCCTTAAACATTAACAATGTAATTAGTTCATTGGTTCCCATGCACATTACTCATAGGATTTATATTACGTACTCATTTTTACTAATTAAGCCTTAGTCTCGTGATAAAATTTTGGCATAATTAGATATGTGTGATTTTGAGATTTATCAAAGAAATGTTAAGTTCATTGGTATGTACCAAATCTTTACTTAGGGCATTGTTAATCTTGTTAAGGACTGTGTTGTCCAAATTAAGTCAAAGTTGTTTTTGTATTCTGTTTTAAAAAGAATTTTAAAACAGTCCGTTACTGATTTTATTTTGGGTCATGTGAGTATAGTATGTTCAATCTGTTAGTGAGCTATGAAATTTTTTGTATATATATTATTCAGCTCAATAAAGATCATTCATTAGTTTCCAAAAATAGAAAGTATTCTACTATTTTCTCGCTACTTCTTGTGTATAATACTTGGTTCTTGAAGAGAAAAGTAACATAAATATGAAGAATTAGGTTGAGAGATTTTTCATGGAGGTTTGTTATTGAAACAAGGGAGCTTGTTGAAAGGGTCATTTAGAGGGAGTCTAGATAAATTCGTGAGAAAGTTTGTTCGAAGGATTTTATAGAGCATGTTTGCACAAAAGCTTATTCTTTTACAATTCAATTGTGATATTGAGAATATTTTCTAAAGTTTTTGGACGTAAATAACAACTTAAAACGACTGGTAGAGGGTTAGTGAAATTAAATATTAATGTTATTTAATAATTTTGTAGGTAGTTTTAGTCCATTGGATTGTTTACATCAGATGCCTCTTGAAGTGATCTCAAGTTGTTTTGTCTAAATTTTCGAGATAATTTGGTCTTATATAAGTCGCTTTGTTTTTAGTGACTCATATTCTGACTTTGTATATCTTTGGCTAAACAATTAACTTATTGACTGGAAATTTGTTGCGTCAACGATTGTCATAGTGTGATTCATACCACTCTCTCTCAAAAGAAAAATATTAATGTTATTCGTTTTTCTAGATAGGTGACACATGTACTTTTAAGGCCCAAAATTAGCCTAGACGAGCCCATTCACAGGCCCAGTCAAACTAACTTGGAGTTGGACCATCGCTCCAAATTTAGCTAAAAATCTCATGCACAGACAGTGAAATCGGACCTTATTAGTCCCAGACAAGCGACTCGCCTAGAAGATGAAATACCCAGCCTAGCGTATCAAGATGCCCTCGTGGGGTAGTCTGAGAGGGGCAAGTGAAGAGACCTCAAGGAGTAGTCCTATGTGGCACATTTCTGACACCAGTTCCCACAAAATCAGGGGTTTGTCTCCTGTGTCAGGCCTAAGAAATGTGCACAACACCAAAAGTGACATACCTTTTGTCCAACACCTTCTTCTCTGACAGGTACTGAGCATGATCGGCGGCACATGCCACTTGTCACTGTCAAATGTTCCCCTTCCATATGGATAGCCATTGTCTCACAAGTTGGGGCCTCACCTAACTAACACGAAGTCAATATAATGTTATATTTTACCTCATTAGTGGGCTTAGTTAACACATGCAAACTCGTAAACTGACTTTAGCCTATACATAGAGCATCATCCATTCATGTTAGGGTTTGTAACTCATTTCACAAATTCAAGGATAAAGTTTAGGATTCTAAAACTTTGGTAAGAATACTCTTGTGTAAAAAATAATCTATAGCTTTTCTAGCTCAATAATATTGACTCATGGACTACTAAGGTTCTTTAACGCCTCAACTACGTAAAATTATCTTCTTATTTATCTCTTGAACATTTTTCCTTAGCTTAATTTATGATTCATTCATTTTCTAAAAATATCGATAAATATTTTGGTATTTTCATTAAGATCTGATAAAAGTATTATCCATTGTTGTCATTTATAATAATGTTCGCCACTAGATTCACAGTGGTCGTCAAGACTGTGAAAATGATGTCGCACAATGAGTTAAACTGCCCCCTCCAATGAATGTTCAGGCAAGCGTCGTAGGGATGGAGAAATGTCAAATGTGGGCAGCCATCCTACTCAAAGAGGTCAACAATGAGAGAAAGATGTTGATGAAACTCCTATCAATGAAGATGACCAAGAAGATCACAGTGAGGATCAATAAGACGATTGTGGCAAAGAATATGACAAAAACTATGAAGATGATTATTATGAGAAAGACAGGCGGTAGCATACCAACAAAGGCAAATAGCGTAACAACAAGAAGCAACCCGCTAAATACAAGACACCCTTCTTCAGCTACAAAATATGGTAGCCAAGGAAAACTCAACAATGAAAACCCACCTATGGGAAAGTTCAACCACACTAGGGTCAGGCCCTCTAATGCTGCAAACGACAAATGGAAAGCCAAAATGACTAAGCCCCAAAAAAAGAATTCGCTGACGCCTACGCATATGTTGGAATTTTATGCCCTAAGTAAAATTTAATTCATTAAATTCTTATTTACTTTCAATAAAGATCAAAAATCATACCTTGACCTTGTCGTATGCTTTGTTCACATATTTTATACATGATTATATGTTTAATATATAATGTTTATTAAATTCGGAACATATAGTTATTCACAATTACAATGATGTCATCACAGTGAAAAGTAATTGTGATTATATGCTTCAAATTATTAAGTCTCATAATTTATCAGTACACTAGATTTACACTGGCGTGATAATCATAGATAAGATTTTTTTACACTAAAGTGAGTGGAATATCTTTTCCAAGGTATTAGTGAAGTAAACCAGGATCAGATGTATCGGTTGTACATCAGACTGGACCGATATTAACAATAGAAAAAATATCATAAACTCAGTTGATCATAATCATTTGATCTCAATCTTGAGATGGTTAAACTCTGTCTTAAATGTATTACATGAGTTCTTTGACTTTTTCTTTACTTGTTTACTGTGGAACCAGTTAATACTTATATCTTGGAAACTCGATAGTACAATTGAATAGGAGTGTCAATCATAGATGCGGACATCTATAGCTTCTATGTCTATTATAAGTGAAATGATAGTTTCCTTAAAGCTTGGCTTAACGCGATAAATGATAGAGGCCTCATTTCGATAATTATATTAGTTTCCTGAAATATCATTTACAAATAGCTAAGTATTTTAAGAATAAAATATATTAAAGGGTGAAACGATAATTTTATCCCTAATGTAAACCATCTATAAAGGATCAATTATTGTTGTGATTGAAATAATAGATAATTCATACCGTATCTATATTTGGTATATAGAGTGTTCTATGTAATAAAGAGTGCAATTCTAAATCTAAAGTGGAGTCGAGAGGAATTAATAAGTTAGGAAATTTATTTGGTGAATTTCAGATCTACTTATGAGGAGTTTGGTTACATAGGTGCATGGTTCTCGCACTAACTGAAATAATATTATTTTGTAGTCTCAATTAATTAATTTAATTAATCAATTAAGATTCTAAATAATGACTATGTCTTATTTATGAATTTTACTAAGGAATGGTATATTTGAGAAGAAAAGAGACATATGGGTTTATTTGTTAATTAGTATACTTTGTGGGTCTAATTAATATATATATATTTAAATTGTATTTTATTTGATAATTTTTTATAATTAATAAAATAAAATTGGTATTTAAATAATTAGAGGATATAAGAGCATCTCTAATGGAGATGCAAATAAGTGATATAAAGTTAAAATATAGCTCACTTAGGAAAAAAAATGTGTTCCAATGTTGTGTCTAAAGGTGGTGATGTAAATTTAGCACATAACAAATGTTATACCAAATTTGGCACAACATTTGCTATGATGCAAATTTGGCACTTAGGAAAAAAAATGTGCTCCAATGTTGTGCCCAAAGGTGATGCAAATTTAGCACATAGCAAATGTTACCAAATTCCGCACAACATTTGCTATGATACAAATTTGTATCACCATAAATACACAATTTTATTATTGATTTTTATGCTATTTTTTTATTAGTATATTTAACTATAACATTGATGATAAACTATTTATATTTTTTTTTATTGTTTTACATAATAAAAAAGGAATTTTTTACATGAAAAAATACAAAATTTAACTTTTATTACATTTTTACCTTCACGAGAGTAGGATAACTTTATACCTTTTATTTTGTTTTATGTTGTGAAACAACACCTCAGCAAGAACATAAAACAACAAAGAAAAGATCAATGAAACCAAACAACAATCACAATGAAACAGTAAAGCTTAAAGTAGAACAATAATACATCAAGAACATAAGAGATTTAACGAGGTTCGAACAAGATAATGATGAATTACCTTGCCTACATCCTCGGCCAGAAACAGCCACAACAATGGCTTTGGAGAGTCTTTATTGATTGAGTTTTAAGATATTACAGCTGATACCAATTACACAACAGGGAAGCTTAGCTTCTGCAATTGTCTACTCTAATGGTGATGAACACAATCAATGTGTCACCCCAATTACAACACTCAAAGCAACTCTCTTTCTCTCTCAGTGTCTCCTGAAAACTCTCTCTCTGTCTATTTCTCTATACCTCCAAGATTAGCCTCTGCAGATGAGTGAGAGGCCTCTTAAATATTGATGTTGTAGCTGAGTTGAAATACCCGAACACCAACTGTCATAACAGACAGTTGGTTAATATGGTTAAGTTCGGTAAGGGCACTTTAGGAATTTGATATTTGGCCAACCACTTAAACAATTATCCACCTTGGACATATATCAAATACACAGTAGCATAGAGATCGATTGTAGCTATTCTGGACTTGAGCAATCTCAGGGAGTGAGAATGCTTAGCAAGTTTAGACAAAGTCTGAACTTGGCTTGGGGAACATATTTGGTTAACATGTCTGCAAGATTTTCCTTAGTTCCAATCTTTTTGATTTGTATCTCCTTCCTTGCAATGACTTCTCTGATAAAATGAAGCTTGATATCTATGTGCTTGGACCTTTCATGGTACATTGGATTCTTCATTAAGTGTATAGCACTTTGATTATCACAATGCACTGTGATGTCTTCTCCTTTGAATCCAAGTTCTTCTGAGAAACCTCTCAACCAAATTGCTTCCTTGATGGCTTCAGTAGCAGCCATATATTCTACCTCTGTGGTAGATAGGGCTACCACTTTCTGCAAGTTTGATTTCCAGCTTATGCATCCACCAAAGGCTGTAAATGCATAACCTGTAATCGTCCTTCTGGTGTCGATACTCCCAGCATAATCCGAGTCAACATACCCTGCAATTTCAGTTTCAAAGCTTGCATTGTCTCTGTATACCAAACCAACTCTGGTTGTTCCTTTTAGGTATCTTAGAATCCACTTCACAGCATCCCAATGTACCTTCCCTGGGTCTGAAATAAACCTGCTCACCATGCTTAATGCATAGGCCAAATCTGGCCTAGTACAGACCATACAATACATTAGACTCCCAACACAAGAAGCATAGGGTACAGGGTCCATGTATAACATGTCTTCTTCATTGTCTGGTGCTTGATTTTGAGTAAGTTTGAAGTGTGAGGCAAGAGGAGTAGTGACTGTCTTGGCCTCACTCATGCAAAACTTGTCAATTATTTTTTGAATGTAACCTTTCTGAGACAAGAAAATAGAGCCAGGTCTTTGTCTCTTGATATCTATCCCAAGCATCCTTTTAGCTTCACCAAGGTTCTTCATTTCGAATTCAGAGCTTAGTTGTTCTTTCAGCATGTCTATAGCCTTTCTGTCCTTTCCAATTATCAAGATGTCATCCACATAAAGTAATAACCAGATAAGTGTCTTGTTGTAGTAAACACAAGGGTCATACTTACTTCTTGAGTATCCAATTTGCAACATGAATTCATGGAATCTTAGGTTCCATTGCCTTGGTGCCTGCTTCAGGCCATATAGAGATTTCTGAAGTAAACATACTTGGTCAGCCTCCTTGCTCTTGAATCCCTCAGGTTCTTCCATGTAGATTTTCTCTTCTAGGTTTCCATGTAGAAATGTTGTCTTTACATCCATTTGATCCATTTCAAAGTCAAACATTGCCACCTTTGCCATCATGATTCTAATAGAAGTTTGTTTCACCACAGGAGAGAAGAAATCATTGTAGTCAATACCTTCTCTCTGATTAAACCCCTTAGCAACTAACCTTACTTTGTATCTAACTTCTTCACCAGGCGACCCTTCTTTGTGTCTAAAAATCCATTTGCAGCCTATGATCCTTTGTCCTTTAGGTCTAGGTACTCGAATCCATGTCTTATTTCTTTCAAGTGAACTCATTTCATCATTAATGGCACCAAGCCATTTCTTTCTATTCTTTCCAGTGACAGCTTCAGCATAGGTGGTAGGTTCACTATTTTCAATTTCTTCAGGTGCTGCAAGTGCAAAAGCAACGCAGTCAGCATAACCTAGTCTTTCTGGTGGCCTTACATCTCTTCTAACTCTATCTCTGACCAGTTGATAATCTTGAAGCTCAGAAGACACTTGTTCTTTCCTTAGCTCTTCATCAGTGCTGTGTTCTCTGTGTGTGCAGATGTATCCACATGATCTGCAATTTTGGCATCATTTTGGCCTGATTGAATTTCAACACTTTGCTTTTCTTGACAGGTATCAATGTTGGAAAATTTCATTGCCATTTCATGCTCTTTAAACACCACATCTCTGCTAATGAAACACTTCTTGTGTCCATCTTCTAGGCACCACAATTTATAACCCTTGACACCATCAGGGTAACCCAAAAACAAACATTTGATTGCTCTAGGCTCTAATTTATCTTGTCTGATGTGTGTTGCTATAATTTATAAACACTACGCAAGTATACGCAATCAAGTAGTAAATCTCACAAAGGTGAGGTCGATCCCACAGGGAATTGGATTAAATACCACTAGACTATACTTATAATTCTATTTGGAAAATCGAAAACAATTATGATTTAAGAAAAGTAAAGTAATTCAGAAAACACAAAACACAGCTAAAGTTTAAGAAATATGAGATGATAGGGAGGAGAATCCTGTTGTTGTTTACCCAAATCGTTACTGCTTAATTACTATCCTATTCTTGAAGTGAATGACAGATTATGAAATAACCTAGCTCTTTTCAGATCTTCTAGATTCTAAATCACATGTTATCTAATTAATTCCTTAATTAAACTAACATGAAATCAGCATTAAGTAATAATCTACTCGTCACATAAGTCATGTGAATACTTTCGTTTCACATAGAACATCGATTATCCCAATTTTAGCATTCTCAATTCTCACTTTTCAGATTTCGAATTGAGATCATAGAGCATGCACAAGGTGATCAATCTTAAACATGAAATTAAACACAAATTAAGATAATTTCACAAACAAGAATTGAGGAATGGTAATTAAACATTAACTAGGCAAAACATTAAACAACAATCATCATCCTCCCTAAATGGGAAATTTAGTTCAGAAACAAATCCATAACCATTCTTAAAGCAATATTCAACATAAAGAAATTAAAGAGGAATAAAGAAAAGAACTGTTGGTGGATGAATTTCGGATCGTCACTTGAATCTCTGTGCTCTTCCTGCCGCTCTCTGCTGTATTTTAGGGTTTCTGATCGCACTCCCTTACTTCCAATCGCAGTTTTCTATTTATAACTAAAATTTAGGGTTCGATGGACAAAATTGCCCCTAGTCCGTACGGGATCTCGCCGCGGCCATATACACCCTCGCCGCGGCCAGATTGGTGTTGAAAATACACTGTTCTGTAAGGAGCTTTTAGTCGCGGCGAAGCTTCTTCTCGCCGCGGCGACTGGAGCACCTTCTCGATGTCATTTATTTTGTGATCTAGCCGCGGCCAAGCTGTGTCTAGCCGCGGCCAGATGTGCACAATACTTCAGAAATCGTGTTTTCCTTGGCTCAGCTCGTCTTTTATTGAATTTCTGCCCCCGAGATCTCTTTTATTCCAAAGAACCTGAAAACATAGAAAACAAGCGTAATTCCGTCCCAACACAGCGAAAAATGCACATAAAATAGATCCGAAACCTAGGCTAAAAATAGCCTAACAAATTCCCCCAAACTGACTCTTTACTCGTCCCCGAGTAAACTAAGACTCAAACTAAAAACAAACAAACAATGATAACTCAACTTTCCGACGATTGAACTGCTACCACCACCTGCACAACTTCAATCCATCAATAGCCAGAATTTCAACTTGTCAACTCTAAGAACTAATTTGGATGTGCAATTTGCAAGTAAGCAATTCATACAAACATAAAACATCGCAATTGTCATCCATATCACAACCGTTCTAAACTTTCCAACATTCCACTAACACATGATCAATAAGTTTGAATGACATACCTCTCTCCACTAATGTTGACACATTTCTCTTTGGAATCAATAGGTCTTTTTCGGTTATCATCGCATGGCTTAGGTACATGGGTAGGTGAGAAGTCATTTAAGCTACACTATACCATAAGCACTATTCACCAAGCAAGCCTCGACATTTATTTTTCTTTCTTTTCTTCCATATATCCCAAAAACAGTAGCAAGAGATTGCAATTTTTTTCTTTATGTGTGTACCTCATATTCTTCCTAGCTTTTTTTTCAAGAAGACATTTTCGCATATTTTCTTTTCTCTTTTTTTTTTCTTCTTTCTTCTATTTTTTTCCTGGAGGCACAACACACAATATATTTTTTTTTTCAATCACTCACTCATACACTTTGTTTCTCCACTTACAACACTTTATCCCCCCAAACTTGCTTAAAGGCTCATGGCATAATAAGGTATGTTCAGAGTGAAAAGAGTTAAAGATAACAAATTCAGCTTAGTTAAGTTGTAACACCCTAACTACCTTAGGCGTATTACGTGATTTTTAAACGTACTGTGCAGCTCGTTGCTAATCAACGAGGTTTATGGAAAAACGTGATTAATTAAAATTTTGCTTTTTGATTAAACTTGAAAACCATATTACAAAAGACTCGGGATCCCGATTATAAAAATATTTACAAAAAGTTTAACTGTTTAACTGTTACATCAAAATAAAAGTCGTCTAACGACCAGTTACAAAAACTCAGCCTTGCTGTCCCGAGGATCGTACGCTCCAGGCCTAACCGCCCCGACATGTACAACCTTCATAAGCTCGCTCACGGTCCATCAGCACTAGCCTTGCCTTTACCTACACATCAACGTAGAACTGTGAGTCGACAGACTCAGTAAGAAAAGCATAATAATACTCATACATAATACTAACTGCCGTGTCCAACACGATACTGAGTCCCGCTACTGCCATGTCCAACATGGTGCCGAGCCACTTCGCCATGTCCAACATGGTGCCGAGTTACGAACGTTCATAGGGACGGTACTATTGACACGTAACAACACGATCGGTCGAGCCGGTCATACTCATTGCTTGGTCATACTCCGGCTGTCTCGACGTGTTACTATATCCTCACGATCGGTCGAGCCGGTCATACTCCATTGCTGGTCATACTCCGGCTGTCTGCAGACGGGATACGTCAATAGCACGGAACCACCAACCAAGTGTCGGCTGATCGGTCAAGCCCGGTCATACTCCATTCTTGGTCATACTCCGGCTGTCGTACCGACGTGACAGGGTTGGATGGTTCGAAGCCAACATACAACTAATGTAATCTAATAGGCTTCCTACATGCTCGCTAAACATGTAATCTACATATGCATACTGTTATACTAATCTTACACGGATTCCGATTTCGTGTGCTTGCCAACCCGACCGGAATTTGAAGCCGAGCGGCGGACATTGCGGCTCCTAAACCATAAAAATCACAACGCTATAAGTGACACGCTAAATCACTTCCCGGGGACTAAAACTATGAACTAAAAGTTTCCCTATCGATAAAAAGCATGGCAATACCCCTAAAAACACAAAAACGAGGAAAACTAGGGTCCCTGAATTTTCCCCAACCGGTAGACCGGTTGCCCAACCGGAATTCCGGTTCTGGAAAATTCAGAACACTCATCCGGAATTCCGGATGCACAACAGGAATTCCGGTTCCTCGCAGGCAGCAAACCAAATTTTCCATAACTCGGCCAAATCAACCCCAAATGGCCTCAAACTTTCCAGACCTGTTCTATACCTTCCCTAGAACATATCCAAGGCATCAAAACAACCCAGAAACCTCAAACATGAAAAATGCCATTGGAGCTCAAGCTTGAGTTCTAAACTCAAACTTGAGCAAAAACACCTAAACATGCATTTCACTAGCTTAATTCAACTTAATCAAGCTTATCTAAGCCTCTGAAAAACAATTAAAAACAACAGCAACATCACAGAACAGATTCACAATAATTCATGTTGAAAAATCAAACTTTTGCATAATAAACCCCTAGCATGCTCAACCTAGGAATCATACTTCACAAGAGCTTAATTACCAACTAAGAATCATGCTTTAAACCACAGAAAACATCAACAAAATACAGCAGCAACAACTTCAAATAATCATGCATGCATCATCATTTTCATCATTTTTTTCCAACAAATTAAAGAGAAAAAGTTAGAGATTACATACCACAAACAAGAATTCACAAATATAGGTTGAATCAAGCTTGAAAAACCCAGCCTTTGAATCCCAAAACCCAGCCGAAAATGAGAAGGAAAAAGAGAGGTTTTGAAGGCTTTTCTTTGAAATTTTTCTTTCTTTTCTTTACTTAATGATTTTTTTGATAAAAAGAGAAAATAACATATAACACATACACTATTCATTTCAGCCAAATAAACACTTAAATAATTATTTATTTTCCATTTCATAAAATCACAAAAGACAAAATACTAATGGGGCAAAAAGACCATTTTGCCCCTCCACCTTAAAACCACATAAATCATACTAAAGGGGTATTTTTGGGAAATTCTAAATTCCCGGCCATTCCCGACATTCCCAATGTCTAACACCTGTCCCCCAAACTACTAACATGCTAAGTTGTGATTTCTACTGAGCCAAACGCCGAGTTCCAAAATACCGGACACCGGAAATGCAAAATATGCAAGCTACTGAATAACATAAATAACAGTAATAAATTATTTAAATAGCTATAAATAATTCCATAATTAATCATAAACAACTGATAATTTCCAAATTAACTAAGCGGGCTTTACAACTATTTCCCCCTTAAAAGGATTTCGTCCCCGAAATCTAACCTGAATAACTCTGGATATTGAGCTCTCATATCTGGTTCTAGCTCCCAGGTGGCTTCTTCCACCTTACTGTTTCTCCAGAGAACCTTGACCAATGCTATGGTCTTATTCCGAAGGACTTTATCCTTTCTATCCAGGATCTGCACTGGCTGTTCCTCATAGGTCATGTACGTGAGTGAAGACTCTCATAACTGAGTATATGAGAGGGGTCTGAAACGTATTTTCTCAACATCGAGACATGGAATACGTTGTGCACTGCTGACAAGGCTGGAGGCAATGCTAACCGATATGCCACTTGACCTATCTTCTCGAGAATCTCGAAAGGTCCTGTAAATCTAGGGCATAACTTGCCTCTTTTCCCGAAACGTTTAATCCCCTTCATCGGAGATACCCGTAAAAACACATGTTCCCCTACTTGGAACTCAACATTTCTGCGTTTCGGATCTGCATAACTCTTCTGTCTGCTCTGTGAGGCAAGCATTCTAGCTTTTATCTTCTCTATTGCCTCATTGGTCCGCTGAACTGACTCTGGACCTAGGTATTTCCTCTCCCCTGTCTCATCCCAGTGGATAGGGGATCTGTATTTCCTACCGTACAACAGTTCATAGGGAGCCATCCCTATCGTACTCTGATAACTGTTGTTGTACGAAAATTCTATCAACGGTAGATACTTACTCCATGAGCCTTCAAAGTCCATAACACAGGCTCTCAACATATCCTCCAATATCTGAATTGTCCTTTCGGACTGACCATCTGTCTGAGGATGGAATGCTGTACTGAATTTTAGCTTTGTACCCATTGCCCGTTGCAAACTTTGCCAAAATTTGGAGGTGAATTTCGGATCCCTGTCCGAAACTATAGACTTCGGTACCCCGTGAAGTCTCACTATCTCTCTGACGTACAGTTCTGCCAACTGATCCACTGTGAACGTTGTTCTAACCGGCAGAAAATGAGCAGATTTCGTAAATCGGTCCACCACTACCCAGATGGAATCATACAAACCCGTGGTCCTAGGTAACCCGACCACAAAATCCATCGTAATATCTTCCCATTTCCATTCTGGTAGGGTTAGAGGCTGCAACAACCCCTGTCGGTCTGATGTTCAGCCTTAATCTGCTGACAAGTGAGGCATCTCGATACGAATTCTACCAAATTCTTCTTCATACCGCTCCACCAGAAGTACGGTTTCAAATCTTGGTACATCTTAGTGGTACCGGGATGTAGAGAATATGGGGTAGAATGAGCCTCCTCAAAGATCTCATTTCTAAGTTCCACACTGATCGGAACACAAACTCTGGCTTTATACAAAAGCATTCCACTATCTGACACTGAAAAGTCCTTGGCTTGACCAGCCAACACCTCATCTCGGATTTTCACTAACTCCGGATCTGTCATCTGAGCGACTTTTATTCTTTCCAATAGATCAGATTGCAGCGTCAAGTTGTGAAGCTGACCTACCACAAACTCAATGCTGGATCTAACCATATCCTCTGCTAGCTGAGGTGAGATCTGAACCATGCTAGCTACTTGCCCGGGACCCTTTCTACTCAGGGCATCAGCCACTACATTGGCTTTTCCGGGATGATAGAGGATCTCACAATCGTAATCCTTCACTAATTCCAACCAACGCCTTTGTCTCATGTTCAAATCTTTCTGAGTAAAGAAACACTTGAGACTTTTATGGTCGGTATAGATCTCACACTTCTCCCCATAAAGGTAATGCCGCCAAATCTTCAGTGCAAAAACCACTGCGGCCAATTCTAGATCATGAGTCGGGTATCACTGTTCATAATCCTTTAACTGACGGGAGGCATAAGCGATGACCCGGTCGGCTTGCATCAACATACACCCCAAACCCTGTTTGGATGCGTCGCAATATACTACGAACTTCTCCTTGTCCGAAGGCAAAGCTAGCACTGGAGCGGTAATTAACCTCTGCTTCAGCTCCTGAAAACTAGCTTCGCATTTATCTGACCAGATAAACCGCTGATTCTTCTTTGTAAGTTCGGTTAGGGGCATTGAGATTTTGGAGAACCCCTCCACGAACCTACGGTAGTACCCAGCTAATCCCAAGAAGCTTCTGATCTCTGTCACTGTCTTCGGTCTCGGCCAATCCCTGACGGATTCAATCTTCCCGGGATCCACCTTGATCCCATCCTTGCTCACAATGTGCCCTAGGAAGGACACCTGAGACGACCAGAACTCACATTTCTTGAACTTGGCGTAAAGCTTATGTTCTCGAAGTCGTTGCAGTACCATTTGAAGATGTAACTCGTGCTCCTCTTCTGATTGAGAGTACACGAGGATGTCGTCGATAAACACAATCACACAGATATCGAGGAAATCCTTGAATACTCTATTCATCAGGTCCATGAATGCTACAGGAGCATTGGTTAGTCCGAATGACATAACCAGAAACTCGTAGTGTCCCTACCTAGTGCGGAAAGCCGTCTTTGGAATGTCCTCCTCTCAGATTCTCAACTGATGATAACCCGAACGGAGATCAATCTTAGAAAAGACGGTCTTCCCCTGAAGCTGATCGAACAAGTCATCGATCCTAGGTAATGGATATTTATTCTTCACCGTCAGCTTGTTCAATTCTCTGTAGTCGTTGCACATCCTCATAGATCCATCCTTCTTCTTGACGAACAAAACCGGGGCTCCCCAGGGTGACACACTGGGCCGAATGAACCCTATGTCAAGCAACCCTTGGAGCTGAATCTTTAATTCCTTAAGTTCAGCTGGAGCCATCCTATACGGGGCTTTGGAAACCGGTTCCACCCCTGGTGCCAAGTCAATCACGAAGTCAATCTCCCGCTGAGGTGGTAACCCTGGAAGTTCTTCGGGAAAAACGTCCAAAAATTCCCGAACCACTCTGATGTCCTCTGGCCGAATGGTATCTGGCCGAGTGGTGTCCACCACCACGGCCAGAAACCCTAAGCAACCACCGTGCAACAATTCTCTCGCTGACATAGCCGAGATCACCGGGATCCGAGATCCCTGAACCGAACCCACAAATACAAACGGTTCTTCACTTTCCGGTTGGAAGACCACCATCTTCCTTTTACAATCAATGCTCGCCGAATATTTAGATAGGAAATCCATTCCTAAAATAACATCGAATTCGACTAAGCTCATCTCTATCAGATCAGCGCTTAACTCTCTACCATCTATCCTGATCGGCATAGACCTAATCCACCTATTGGAGATAACCAATTCTCCGCCAGGTAACAGGGTTCCAAACCCTGATTCATATCTATCGTACGGTCTATCCAATTTACTAGAGATTCTAGTAGCCACACAAAAACAACCTTGACCCAAGCACTCACCCGGAGAATGCCTCTTACTAATAAGACACTCCAGTAGGAATAACGGGTCTTAACACTACCCTGACGATCGTCTTGATTCTAGTTCCCCCGGAACCTCTTGTTCTGACTCGAGCCACCGGATGCAGTGGATGATTTTCTCCTCCAGTCCATGGCCGAACCACTACCTCCCCTGCTGAAACCTGACGTAGAAGGGGTAGGAGCCCCGCCACATTCCAGAGTCCTAACTGATTCCACATACATCTAGCTGCGCCCTCAGCTCACCATGCTTTCTTCGCCATCTCAGCTTAGATGGTCTTATCGTCGGTAGTGATCATAAGGTCATACTTGATCTTCACATTAAGTCCATCGAGATATTTTCATTCTTACTGAAATCGGTTGGCAAAAATCCCGAGGCTAACCTCGCCAACCAGCTGAACTGAGTAATATATTTCGTCATGCTCATATTCTCTCGCTGGGTCAGGTGGGCGAACTCTTTCCTCTTGGCGCTTCTAACCGCCTCGTTATAACATTTAACGCTGAAGAGTTCCTAAAACCTTTCCCAAGTCATAGAGATGACGTCATGGATCTGAGATACCATGTTCCACCAGACCAGAGTGTCTTCTTAATACTGAAAAGTGGCACTCACCACTCTGTCGTTCCCGGTGACACCCATAAAGTTTAGAATCTTGGTGATCACCATCAGCCACTGCTCGGCTTTCATCACGTCCGGACCTCCCCGGAAAACTGGAGGTGCCTGCTTCCGGAACCGTTCGTACAAAGGTTCCAATTTATTGGCCGCCACCACTATCTCGGCACAGGCGGCGGGGGCGAGGTGCCTTTGGAACTACGGGCCTTTGGGCTGCAAGAGCACCCTGCTGTCTCAACCTCTGAATCTCGAGATCTTGCTCTTCCATCCAGGCTTGCATTTCAGCAAACCTAACTTCCCAATTCTGGGCTTCCTGATTGACTTAGGCAGCCTGCGGCGAGTTAACATCCTCCAACCGCGAACCCTGCCACTGGGACCTCTACCTCGGCCCAAAACACTTGAGGGGAACTGAGCTCCTCGACCTTGATCGAACCCGACTGAGATGCCCTGACTCCTAATATTTCGTCTGGCGTCCATCTAGTCTGAACCGCCTCGAAATCCCGAGTTGGCACTTCAGGTCACGATCATCAAGAGCTTTACTAATGCCGCTTAATTTGGAAATTAAAAACGAAACATGCGCCTATTCTACTATCAGGCTACTAACATGCTTCCTAACAGGCTTTTCTTTTTCATAACTGAATAAAATAAACTACTAAAGCAATAAAGGCTTACTGAACCGTGAAACGAGCTAGCCGATGATGATTGTACATGTCGTGACGATCTTCTAAGACAACACAGCGGCTCGATACCAAATTGTAACACCCTAACTACCTTAGGCGTATTACGTGATTTTTAAACGTACTGTGCAGCTCGTTGCTAATCAACGAGGTTTATGGAAAAACGTGATTAATTAAAATTTTGCTTTTTGATTAAACTTGAAAACCATATTACAAAAGACTCGGGATCCCGATTATAAAAATATTTACAAAAAGTTTAACTGTTTAACTGTTACATCAAAATAAAAGTCGTCTAACGACCAGTTACAAAAACTCAGCCTTTCATCCCGATGATCGTACGCTCCAGGCCTAACCGCCCCGACATGTACAACCTTCATAAGCTCGCTCACGGTCCATCAACACTAGCCTTGCCTTTACCTACACATCAACGTAGAACTGTGAGTCGACAGACTCAGTAAGAAAAGCATAATAATACTCATACATAATACTAACTGCCGTGTCCAACACGATACTGAGTCCCGCCATCGCCATGTCCAACATGGTACCGAGCCACTACCGCCATGTCCAACATGGTACCGAGTTACGAACGTTCATAGGGACGGTACTATTGACACGTAACAACCCGATCGGTCGAGCCGGTCATACTCCGACCGCCGGTCATACTCCACTGTACCGACGTGTTACTATATCCTCTGATCGGTCGAGCCGGTCATACTCATTCTTGGTCATACTCGGCTGTCTGCAGACGGGATACGTCAATAGCACGGAACCACCAACCAAGTGTCGGCTGATCGGTCAAGCCGGTCATACTCATTCTTCGGTCATACTCCGGCTCGTACCGACGTGACGGGGTTGGATGGTTCGAAGCCAACATACAACTAATGTAATCTAATAGGCTTCCTACATGCTCGCTAAACATGTAATCTACATATGCATCTCGTTATACTAATCTTACACGGATTCCGATTTCGGGTGTCTTGGCCAACCCGACCGGCCGAAGCTGAGCGGCGGATTACTGGCTCCTAAACCATAAAAATCACAACGCTATAAGTGACACGCTAAATCACTTCCCGGGGACTAAAACTATGAACTAAAAGTTTCCCTATCGATAAAAAGCATGGCAATACCCCTAAAAACACAAAAACGAGGAAAACTAGGGTCCCTGAATTTTCCCCAACCGGTAGACCGGTTGCCCAACCGGAATTTCGGTTCTGGAAAATTCAGAACACTCATCCGGAATTCCGGATGCACAACCGGAATTCCGGTTCCTCGCGACGACAAACCAAATTTTCCATAACTCGGCCAAATCAACCCCAAATGGCCTCAAACTTTCCCGGACACTGCTCTATACCTTCCCTAGAACATATCCAAGGCATCAAAACCACCCAGAAACCTCAAACATGAAAAATGCCATTGGAGCTCAAGCTTGAGTTCTAAACTCAAACTTGAGCAAAAACACCTAAACATGCATTTCACTAGCTTAATTCAACTTAATCAAGCTTATCTAAGCCTCTGAAAAACAATTAAAAACAACAGCAACATCACAGAACAGATTCACAATAATTCATGTTGAAAAATCAAACTTTTGCATAATAAACCCCTAGCATGCTCAACCTAGGAATCATACTTCACAAGAGCTTAATTACCAACTAAGAATCATGCTTTAAACCACAGAAAACATCAACAAAATACAGCAGCAACAACTTCAAATAATCATGCATGCATCATCATTTTCATCATTTTTTTCCAACAAATTAAAGAGAAAAAGTTAGAGATTACATACCACAAACAAGAATTCACAAATATAGGTTGAATCAAGCTTGAAAAACCCAGCCTTTGAATCCCAAAACCCAGCCGAAAATGAGAAGGAAAAAGAGAGGTTTTGAAGGCTTTTCTTTGAAATTTTTCTTTCTTTTCTTTACTTAATGATTTTTTTGATAAAAAGAGAAAATAACATATAACACATACACTATTCATTTCAGCCAAATAAACACTTAAATAATTATTTATTTTCCATTTCATAAAATCACAAAAGACAAAATACTAATGGGGCAAAAAGACCATTTTGCCCCTCCACCTTAAAACCACATAAATCATACTAAAGGGGTATTTTTGGGAAATTCTAAATTCCCGGCCATTCCCGACATTCCCAATGTCTAACACCTGTCCCCCAAACTACTAACATGCTAAGTTGTGATTTCTACTGAGCCAAACGCCGAGTTCCAAAATACCGGACACCGGAAATGCAAAATATGCAAGCTACTGAATAACATAAATAACAGTAATAAATTATTTAAATAGCTATAAATAATTCCATAATTAATCATAAACAACTGATAATTTCCAAATTAACTAAGCGGGCTTTACATAAGTGGTGAAATTTTTTTTTTAAAACAGGCTAAGGCTCAACTTTGGGTATACTATGGACAAATTTTTAGGTAGGCTTGAAAGGCTCAATCGTTCCAATGAAAACTTGCCTAAATCACTTTCCAAACAAAAATCATCAAGGATTTCGCTTCAAGAGAGTATGTCAAACAAATTCTATTTCATGTACAGTCAATCATTCCACAAACCAAATAGAACAGAAGTGATATGCGTGAAGAACAAATGTTTTAAGTTTACATGAACCACTTCCTAACACACATTCATCTTAATTCAAACAGTTGCAAGTCAAGCACACAGTTATGTTTTAATCCATTGCACAAGTGAATAGCAGTGGTTCAATCAATCTTTCAATTTAGCTATCAACACATGACTTAAATAAAAACTAAAACAAACTAATTAACGAAAATAAATAAACTGAAAAAATTTAAGTCTCCCCCCCCCCCAAACTAAAAATGCACATTGTCCCCAATGTGTGAAAATAAACCAGGGTGAGAGAAACTTACCTGAGCCCCTTAGAAAGGGTTTGGCGGCGGTGGCTGGTCATAAGGGTTGAAGCGGGGTGGCATGGCAAAATAATTCGGATCGTCCACACCGATATTCATCCTCGTGACAAGTGTGTTCAATTGAGCCACCTGCTGCTCATCAAAGATACTCCGCTGGGCCATGTAATTCTGCATATGCATGTTCTGCTGAATCAGATAATTCAGGTGGTTGTGAGTGTACTGCATGGCGGGGTCAAGAGGCCCGACAAGACGTGGTGGTTCAATGTCCTCATGCTCCTCTTGTTCTGTTGCGGGAGGATCTCCCCGAGCTGGTGGTTGACCATGAGGATGAGGAGGTTTTAGTCGCATAACAGCGGATAAATTGATACTGCGTTGCGGCGCTACCTTAGTATCATAAGAGTACTGTGGTACTCCATGTTTCTCACACAGATCAGTGATAATGCCAGCAAGCCCAAGTCCACCACCACAAGAACCCTCAACCATTATATCAAATGTCAGTCGAATGATGTCCCCCACATTCAAATTATAACCTTTCATAATTCCATACACATATTTAAGCCTGTCAATCTGAGCATCAGAAAAGTGTTTGTTCGGGAGGAACCTTGCACTGACAAAATGCAGCCACGCCTTGGCTATTGGGTTGAGTTCACACCGAAACAATTGATACGGTTCTCCATCATAGGTATGAAATCTAAGTCCCGGATACCCTAGAGTTTCGGCTATATCCACATAATCCAAACTTTTTGCTCGAATTTGCTGCTTCAAAGGTTGCTGCTCTATAGTAAAGGTTGGGAGGTCATAAAGAGCATGAATTTCAGCTGTGGAAGCAGGCACTTTAACCCCCCTAACTCTTACTTTGTTATCCTCTCTTTCAGGCCAGTTGGCTAAAAATTCTAAAGCTAGAGTTTGGTTACTACGCTCAGTGACATCCACAAACTTAGTCCACTGCCTATTTAAGATTTGATCTCTAATAGACGCAAAGGCAGGAGGGATGTTTGCAGTTTGACTTAGGTTTATAATGTCTATCCCTCTATCTTCAATGAATGCCCTATCTTTCAATTTCAAAAACCGCTCTTGAGCATCCATGTTGGTAAACCTTACTCTATCAAGATTAGAGCGACCCCTAGGTGGGTTGGATGATGAAGCTCCCCCTTCTTCACTCACTCTATACCTTTTTGGACCCATATCACCCAAATTTTTCTAACTCTCAAGATTTTTTTCAAAATTTTGACAGCACTTCCCCTTAAAAATCCACTTCCCGGGAATTAACCCTTTCACAATCAAACTCAATTTCACTCACAACAATAATATTGAACAATGTATGAGCAAAAATTTCAAAAATCCAACACAAAGTCTAAAATTCTCTAGCAATCCACAAATAATTCAATCAAACTTGTGTAGAGAGATTTAAAATTTGTTACCTCAATCTTTAGTCAACCTCCATTGATGAGAATCTTGAAGCTTTAAGGAAGACGAAGGTGAATAGTGACTTTTCTGAAATTTGGGTGAGGTTTAGGGATTTTGGAATGGATTTTTAGAGGAAAAGAGTGTTGGATGAGAGAAATAAGGGTTTATGATGATTTAGGATTAAAGTTTACGGTTAGATTTGATAGAGTGGGGTTTTGAATGGGATTTGAAGAAGAAAAATGGTGTAGAAGGTGGGTGTTCGGCGTGGAGGGGTTAGGGATTTTGAATGAGGTTTGATTTGAATGGTTAGGGATTTGGCCTTTTAAAACAGTTCTGATCATTCTCGCCGCGGCCATATAAAGCCTCGACGCGGCTAGAATTCGATGAATTATGGGGATTTCTGTTAGGACCTTATGGCCGCGGCCAACCTATATCTCGCCGCGGCCACTGGGCGAGTCCCAGAAAATATATATATATATTTTTTTTAAGGAAAACTGGACAAAACCGAAAAAGAAAAATAACAGTAAAACCTAAAAAGAGTTCAACTAAATCATAAAGAACACTTGGGTTGCCTCCCAATTAGCGCTAACTTTATCGTCGCATAGCTAGACGTTGATCGAGATCTTCATAGTGGCGCCAGAATCATGGCGGACTTGGTTTGATCAAATTGACCTCCCAAGTAGAGCTTTAACTGCTGCCCATTCACTTTGAAAGTATTAGGGCCTTCACCTTTTAGTTCCACCGCTCCATAAGGAAACACCTTGATCACTGCAAATGGCCCTGACCACCTTGACTTTAATTTACCAGGAAACAACTTTAGTCTTGAGTTGAAGAGTAGAACTTGTTGCCCAGGTTGAAACTCATTTCTGACTAAGTTTCGGTCATGCCACCGTTTCGTTCTTTCCTTGTAAATCTTAGCGTTCTCATAAGCTTCGTTTCGAAATTCCTCCAACTCGTCCAGCTGTAATAGTCTTTTCTGCCCAGCAGCCTTTAAATCCATGTTCAGAGTTTTCATTGCCCAATAAGCTTTGTGCTCTAACTCCACCGGTAAATGACAAGCCTTTCCAAACACCAACCGATATGGTGACATCCCGATTGGCATTTTGAACGCTGTTCTATAGGCCCACAATGCGTCATCCAACTTTCTTGACCAATCTTTCCTTGATCTCTGCACCGTTTTCTCCAGAATCGTCTTTATTTCCCGGTTAGAAATCTCAGCTTGGCCATTACTTTGCGGATGATAAGGGAGAGCAGTTCTATGACGAACACCATATTTCGAAAGAAGTGCTTCGAACTGTTTGTTGCAGAAGTGACTCCCTTCATCGCTTATGATTGCTCGGGGAGTACCAAACCGCGTGAATATATTTTTCTAAAGGAATCGAAGAACTGTTTTTCCATCATTAGCTGGTGTTGCTGCAGCTTCTACCCATTTTGATACGTAATCCACAGCTAGTAAAATGTATAGATTGCTAAATGATGAAGGAAAAGGACCCATAAAGTCTATCCCTCATACATCGAACAATTCTACTTCCAAGATTCCTGTGAAAGGCATTTCGTTTCTTCTTGAGATGTTTCCTGTACGCTGACAACGATCACATGCCTTCACAAAAGTACTAGCATCTTTGAAAAGTGTTGGCCAAAAGAATCCGCTTTGCAACACCTTGGCAGTTGTTCCAGTTCCACTGAAGTGTCCCCCACATGGTAGAGCATGACAGTGATTAAGAATAGAGTACATCTCCTCTTCAGGCACACACCTTCTTATTATCTGATCTGCACAGTGCTTGTAGAGGATTGGCTCTTCCCAGTAGTAATGTTTCACCTCAGAAAAGAATTTCTTTAGTTGTTGTCGAGATAGCTCAGGAGGAGTGATATTGGCAGCCAAGTAGTTAACATAATCAGCATACCATGGTACCATTAGACCTTCCCTCACACTAAAGAGTTGTTCATCGGGAAATTGTTCATTTATTTGTACCTCTTTCGTATTCTGACTTTCTTCCAGCTCTAGTCTTGACAAGTGATCTGCTACCAGATTCTCAGTACCCTTCTTATCTTTTATGTCTAGATCAAATTCTTGCAAAAGAAGAACCCATCGAATTAGTCTTGGTTTGGCATCCTTCTCAGTCATCAAGTATTTGATTGCTGAATGATCTGTATACACTATCACTTTATTGCCAATCAAGTAGGGTCGAAATTTGTCACATGCAAACACTATAGTCAGCATCTCTTTTTCTGTAGTAGCGTAATTCAGTTGGGCATCATTCAAGGTTTTGCTTGCATAGTAAATGGTTCTTAATACCTTGTCAACCCGTTGTCCCAACACTGCTCCAATCGCATAATCACTTGCATCACACATGATTTCAAAAGGTAATTCCCAGTTTGGTGTAGTCACGATCGGTGCTGAGATTAACTTATCCTTGAGAATCTGGAATGCTTCAAGACAATCTTTCCCAAATTCAAAAGGTACTCCACTAGCGAGAAGATTCGATAGCGGTTTGGCAACTTTGGAGAAGTCTTTGATAAATCTTCTGTAGAACCCGGCATGACCCAAAAAGCTTCGAACTCCCTTAACTGAAACTGGAGGAGGCAAGTTCTCAATTGTAGATACTTTGGCTCTGGCAACCTCAATACCTTCTTTCGAGATTTTATGTCCCAGCACTATTCCTTCCGTAACCATGAAATGGCATTTTTCCCAGTTCAACACCAAATTAGAATCTTCACACCTTGTTAAAACCAATTCCAAGTTGCTTAAGCATTGGTCAAACGATGAACTAAACACTGAAAAATCATCCATGAACACCTCGATGCATTTTTCTATTAGATCTAAAAATATGGCCATCATACACCTGAAATGTTGCTGGAGCATTACACAGCCCAAATGGCATTCGTCGAAAAGCAAAAGTACCATATGGACATGTGAATGTCGTTTTCTCTTGATCTTCCGGTGCTATAGCTATTTGGTGATACCCTGAGTACCCATCAAGGAAACAATAGTACTCTTGACCTGCCAACTTGTCTAACATCTGATCAATGAATGGGAGTGGAAAGTGATCTTTTCTTGTGGCCTTGTTGAGTTTCCGGTAGTCAATGCAAATTCTCCATCCTGTGACAGTTCTGGTTGGGATGAGTTCATTCTTTTCATTCTTCACCACCGTCATCCCTCCTTTCTTTGGAACAACTTGGACTGGACTTACCCATTTACTATCTGAAATAGGGTATGCTATCCCGGCATCTAACCACTTTAAGACTTCTTTTCTGACAACCTCCTTCATTGGTGGATTTAATCTTCGTTGTGCATCAATGGTAGGCTTCACTCCTTCCTCCATTAAGATTCTGTGCATTACAGTTGAGGGGCTGATCCCTTTAATATCTGCTAAAGTCCATCCAATGGCTTTCTTATGCTTCCTTAGAACTCGTAATAGCTTGTCTGTCTCTACAGAAGATAGGGAGGATGCCACAATGACAGAAAGTGTCTTATTTTCTCCCAAATATTCATACCTGAGATGATCCGGTAGGACTTTTAACTCTAGTTGAGGAGGCTTTTCAGTAGATGGGGTAGGCTTTGTTGGTATGACTCCTAACTCTTCATAGTATCTTCTATTCAGCGGTCCATAAGAGTCGAGCCACATAGCATACTCATAAGCTTCCTTACCGTCTTGTTCCACCACCTCCCCTTGTACCAAAGTCAGATTAAGAGGGTCTTCAATATGCGTCTTTGTCTCCACCAACTGGTCCACCACATCAATTGCAAAACAATTGTCACTAGCCGTAGGGTAGGTCATTGCTTTGAGCACATTAAATACAACTTCATCTCCTTGTACCCTCAGCTTTAACTCTCCTTTCTGAACATCAATTAGTGCTTTCCCTGTTGCCAAGAAGGGTCTCCCCAAGATGATAGGAACATTGCTGTCTTCTTCCATATCCAGAACAATGAAGTCAGCTGGAAAGATGAACTTGTCAACTTTAACTAACACATCCTCAATGACTCCTCTAGGATGAGCTAGTGATCGATCCGCCAATTGAAGAGTTACCGTGGTTGGCTTTGCTTCACCCAGCTGCAGACTTTAAAACACTGACAAAGGCATTAAGTTTATACTGGCTCCCAAATCACATAGTGCATTTATTCCTTCAATTTTTCCAATAGTACAAGGAATAGTGAAGCTCCCTGGATCTCTGAGTTTTGGAGGGAGTTTCTTCTGTAGAATAGCGCTGCACTCTTCAGTTAGAGCCACTGTCTCATAATCCTCCATCTTCCTCTTCTTTGACAAAATTTCCTTCATAAACTTCACATAACTTGGCATCTGCTCTAAAGCTTCAGCAAAAGGAATGTTAATGTGAAGTCTTTTGAAGACTTCTAGAAACTTGGTGAACTGCTCGTCTAAGCTTGACTTTCTGAGCCTCTGAGGATAGGGTATTTTCACATGATGATCAATGCTAATAGGTGGAGACTGCTGTGGTAGTCTTTGAAATTTGTCAGTAGCCTTCTCTGCTGTTGGTGTTGGTGTTTGCACTGGTTGAGCATCTATTTCTTCATCTACCTCAACTGGTTGTGGTAACTCAGGCCCATCATACTTCTTACCGCTCCTCAGGGTAATTGCTTTGCAGTTTTCCTTGGGATTAACTTCAGTTGTGCTAGGCAAATTTCCTTGAGGGCGGGTTGCTACCTGAGTTGCTAGCTGGCCCATCTGAGTCTGCAGGTCTTTAATTGAAGATCTAGTTTCAGTCATAAATTGAAGCAGTAAATCTGTTTGCAAACTAGAATTTCCACCAAAGGCTTGTTGTTGATTAAACTGTTGGTTCTGATTTCGTTGTTGATAGAACCCACTGTTTCTTTGGTTGTTACCCTGGTTGAACCCATAATTGTTGTTGTTGTTGTTCTGTGAAAAATTCCCAATGGCCTTAGCTTCATCCATTGGCAAATCATCCACATCTGCTTGACACTCCGAAAAGTGATGACTTCCTCCACATAACTCACAAACAATTTGGGCTTGTCTAGCTTGCCCTGCAATTATTTTTGTCAATGCCTCAACCTGAGCGGTTAACTTTGTGATGGCATCAACTTCTAACACACCAGCTACCTTCTTAGATTGACTCCTTTCAGTTGGCCACTGCTGATTGTTTAGAGCCATCTCCTCCAATAGATCATACGCCTCATTAGCACTCTTTCTCATAAAAGCTCCGCCCGCTGCTGCATCTATTAGAGTTCTAGTATTACCAACCAACCCGTTGTAAAAGTTGTGAACCAGCATCCACTTCTCTATACCGTGATGAGGACACCTCCTGATCAGATCTTTAAACCTCACCCAAGCCTCATGGAGAGATTCATTATCTTGTTGGCAGAAGTTATTGATTTCTCCTCTCAGCTTTGCAGACTTAGCTGGAGGAAAGAACTTTGACAAGAATTTTGTTGCCAGATCATTCCAGGTGGCAATAGAATTGGGTGGCAAGGAGTTCAACCAACTCTTGGCTCGTTCTCTGAGCGAGAATGGAAACAATCTCAGTCGAATGGCATCATCGCTAACTCCATTAACTTTAAAAGTTTCACAAAGTTCCATGAAGTTAGAGAGATGCAGATTAGGATCTTCAGAAGGGAGGCCACCAAACTGAACTGAAGACTGCACCATTTGAAGGATGGCAGGTTTAATCTCAAAGTTGTTTGCATCCACTGCCGGTGGCCTGATACATGACTGCACTCCCGTCAGAGTAGGGAGAATGTAATCTCTCAAGCTACGGCCATTAGCTTGATCTTCCACGGCGCCTCCATTATTACCGTTATTACCCCCATTGTTTCCAGCATTATTGTTCACATTGGCAGCCATGATTTCTGATGTTTCAGCAGTTGCTGAAACTCTTTCTTGCCTCTTGTTCTTTCGATTCCTCCTGCAAGTTTTCTCGATTTCAGGATCAACTGGTAATATGACTGCTTGTCCTTGACGGCGCATACACTTAGGATTCCTGAAATAGATCAAGAAAATATTGCAAGAAAAAGGTTAGAAAATCAGCAAGAGAAAATATACCAAAGTAGAAGTTAGTATAATTATATGTAATATTAATCTTTAAACAATTCCCCAGCAACGGCGCCAAAAAACTTGTTGCTATAATTTATAAACACTACGCAAGTATACGCAATCAAGTAGTAAATCTCACACAGGTGAGGTCGATCCCACAGGGAATTGGATTAAATACCACTAGACTATACTTATAATTCTATTTGGCAAATCGAAAACAATTATGATTTAAGAAAAGTAAAGTAATTCAGAAAACACAAAACACAGCTAAAGTTTAAGCAATATGAGATGATAGGGAGAAGAATCCTATTGTTGTTTACCCAAATCGTTACTGCTTAATTACTATCCTATTCTTGAAGTGAATGACAGATTATGAAATAACCTAGCTCTTTTCAGATCTTCTAGATTCTAAATCACATGTTATCTAATTAATTCCTTAATTAAACTAACATGAAATCAGCATTAAGTAATAATCTACTCGTCACATAAGTCATGTGAATACTTTCGTTTCACATAGAACATCGATTATCCCAATTTTAGCATTCTCAATTCTCACTTTTCAGATTTCGAATTGAGATCATAGAGCATGCACAAGGTGATCAATCTTAAACATGAAATTAAACACAAATTAAGATAATTTCACAAACAAGAATTGAGGAATGGTAATTAAACATTAACTAGGCAAAACATTAAACAACAATCATCATCCTCCCTAAATGGGAAATTTAGTTCAAAAACAAATCCATAACCATTCCTAAAGCAATATTCAACATAAAGAAATTAAAGAGGAATAAAGAAAAGAACTGTTGGTGGATGAATTTCGGATCGTCACTTGAATCTCTGTGCTCTTCCTGCTGCTCTCTGCTGTATTTTAGGGTTTCTGATCGCACTCCCTTACTTCCAATTGCAGTTTTCTATTTATAACTAAAATTTAGGGTTCGATGGACGAAATTTCCCCTGGTCCGTACGGGATCTCGCCGCGGCCATATACACCCTCACCGCGGCCAGATTGGTGTTGAAAATACACTGTTCTGTAAGGAGCTTTTAGTCGCGGCGAAGCTTCTTCTCGCCGCGGCGACTGGAGCACCTTCTCGATGTCATTTATTTTGTGATCTAACCGCGGCCAAGCTATGTCTAGCCGCGGCAAGATGTGCACAATACTTCAAAAATCGTGTTTTCCTTGGCTCAGCTCGTCTTTTATTGAATTTCTGCCCCCGAGATCTCTTTTATTCCAAAGAACCTGAAAACAAAGAAAACAAGCGTAATTCCGTCCCAACACAGCGAAAAATGCACATAAAATAGATCCGAAACCTAGGCTAAAAATAGCCTAACAATGTGAGCAAAAGTTGTGCAGCCAAAGACCTTAAGATGATCATATCTTGGTACTTCACTTGTCCAAAACTCTTGAGGAGTTTTAAATCTTAGTGTTGTTGAAGGGCATCTATTAATGAGATAGCATGTGTTAGGCTATTTTTAGTCTACATTTTGGGTCACTTTATATAGTTGTTTTCCTTCTTTGTTATTCTTTTTGGAATATAATTACGCTTGTTTTCTTTGATTTCAAGTTTCACACTTGGAATATATCAATTGATCAAATTTCGGAAAATAATAACAAGCTATGGAATAGAGAAAATTCTGCAAGAAAATAAAACTGAAACTTCAAGCTTAAATTCGAATATGTTCTTATCAGATTTTGGAAAAAGTCAAAACATAAAAGTTTTAGATTTCTTTTTCTTCTTTCCAACGCATCTTGAATCAATTCATTTGGAGTTTGTATGTGAAAGTTATGCACATTTTACTGAAAGATGCTGAAGCTGTCAAATTTTGCTTCAGTAGTCGCGACCACCACTTTCCATGGTCGCGACCCTTTTTCATGGTCGCGACTAGGAGCCAAACAGCGATTTTTTTTCGTATTTTGCCCATGGTCGCGACTAGGCTTTATGTTGTCGCGACTACGGGCGAAAAATGAGATTTTTGGGTAGTTTTTGACTTTTTCAAAGAGGTAGCAACCCTAATTTCTATTTAAGGGGCTCATGTTTTAGAAGGAAGGGAGGCAGAAATAAAACCCTAGAGATGAAAAAGGAGGCAAAGGAAGCAATTATGGCGATCCGGAATGCAATCACCAACTAGTTCTTTCTTAAACTCTTAGTTTCCATGTTAATTTCTGTTTTAGTTTTGATTATAGATGTTATTATGGATTTTATGAACTAAACTCCTATTTAGGGAGATGATGAATGTTAATTGAAATTACTTCTAGTTAATGATAATTGTTATTTCTCCTTTCTTGATTATGAATTTATCCATATTTGTGTTTAATTACATGTTTAAGATTGATCACCTTCTTCATGTTCTATGATCCTAATTCAAAATCTGAAAAGTGAGAATTGGGAATGCTAAAATTGGATAAACTAGGTTTTGATGTGAAACGAAAGTATTTGCATAGCCTTTGTGACATTTAGATTATTGCTTAATGCTGATTATATGTTAATCTATCCCAGAGATGATTAGATAACATGTGATTTAGGACCTAAAAGATCTGAAAAGAGTTAGGTTAATTTTTATAATCTGTCATTCACATTGAGAAAGAGAATAGTAATTAGCATTAATAATTGGGTAATTAAATCAACAGGATTTTTTTCCCTAAACATTCATCCATAATTAATTACACTTTTTATTATTATTATCCTGCTTTTTAATTTTTATTTATTTAATTATTCAACATTATTATTGATTCTGCCAAATAGAAACAAGAATTCAATTGATTAGTACTTAGCTACAGTCCTCGTGGGAACGATCTCACTTACCTGAGTATTACTTGTTAAAACGATACGTATACTTGCGTGTTGGATTTATCACAACAAGTTTTTAGCGCCGTTGCGGGGGACTGTTTTAGTTGATATCAATATAGTTGAATTCTATTCTAATTTGGTTTCTTTTTATTTAAGTTTATAAATGTTTTATTGATGAGTTTGACCTGCAAGGTAAATCTAGATGCTATATCTTGAGGATTTTGCCCAACAACACAATGAACCATTCTATTCTGCTTGGAGGAGATTTAAAGAGCTTGGAGAGAGATGCTATCCCACTTTCTCAAGTGGATGTTTTACATGGCTCTTTTATAATGGACTTGATGATGAAACAAAAAGTTGGGTGGATTATGAAGTAGAGGTTACTGGAGGGCCTTTGTTAAGCAGAGGTCATGAAGCAATAAACCTGTTGAATGATATGGTAGATTTTGATTACGATTGGCATTGGAATCCATCACTTCAAGGTTGGAGTCACCAATACCCTCCTTATTGTCCAAACTCACCCCAACCAATTGAAGAAGAGGAGGATCTACTATCACTTCCAAAAGAGATTAATCGCTTAGCGGACATGGTTAAAGCTCTATGTGATAATTTAATGGCGCATGATTCAGAGAATTTTAAGGATAATAACTCAAATAACGAAAGTTATGAGAGTTGCTTGAATATAGTAGAAGCACCATCACATGAATACATAGAAGAGACTGAGCCTAGAATTGAAGAGAAAGAATCCTTTGAAGTGGTTGAAAATTTGGATACATTGGATGCTTGCTCAACAAATGATGATCTCAATTTGGTGAATGAAGAAACATCCATCCTCAATGATGAAATTATTGAAGATCAAATCACAGTCAAGGATGCAGATGGTCATGAGGAAATTGAACAACCAATTGAGAGGTTATTTGAGAAAAGCAAGAAAGAGGTGACATTGGTGGCAGAAGAATCACTAGTAGTTTTTGATTTGAGGTTGTCAACACCACTATATTATGAACCACCAATGGACCCTTATTTTCCACTAATATCGCATTCTCCATATTGTATTCTCTTCGAGTTACCAAAGGCTTCTCCCCAAGCCCATCATCCAAGGTCTTTTGTGTTAGAGATTTTATTACAATGGAAGAAAATCAAGATATTACAACTCTATTGTAATACAATACAAGGACCAACAAAGAGATTAAATAAATATTACAACAATATAATATACAATATATACACTATATATGTTATATATAAGAAAGGTGGAAGAAAATAAGAACACATGCAATATAAAATATGCATATATAATAAGAGAATAATATATATATATATATAAACACTCACTCACAACCTTGAGTGTAGATTAGTGGGGATCACCATGACTTGAACAAGGTATTACACCTTTGTCCAAAAGCTTATTTCCCCCTATCTCTAAGCACTAAGGGAACTCTCTAGGAAATAGCTTTGGGAATTATCAAGCCTTTTAGGGTTTTCTAGCAAAGTGCTTTCTTGATAGAAAACTTCATCTCAATGAGCACATTAGACTCCTTTATATAGTGTTTAGATGATCACTCTTAGGATTCAAAATACCACCTCATTTCTCTCCCATAAATGAGTATTACATTTTGTAACAACTATATCATCATAATTTTGAAATCCTTAAACCAAATTGTGTAACAACCCTTTTATTACACTAATAATGTGTGATCAACACAAGAGTTACAAATGACAACAAATTGTAACTCCTCTCCAAGTTACTATGTAGGTTACAAAAGTGTAGGTTAAATTATAGGTTACACATTTATTTACCATACACTTAATATATATTATTCACATAATATTATATATTACCACATTTTAATCTACATATTATTATATTAAAAATAATATAACAATCCCCCACTAGATTAAAATGTGTGACACACTTGTAACACACTTGTAACATTTATTTAATCAATCAAAATATTATATCAAAATATAACATTCCCCCACTTTGATTGAATAAATACACACTTTTAAAGAAGTCTTGTTTAGGTGCATTAGGTAAAATGTCTTTCGACTTGAATTTTACCTTAGTGTAGTTACCACAAAGTTTGATGAAATTTTGATTGCCGTAGCATTGAACCACTATTTCTTTAGTACAAACCGGTGATAACACACACACCCTCGCTAATGCTCACTTGAGACCGCGTGTCTCGCTCTTGCACCGTTAATGGCCATGTGCAAAATTCCAATTCATAGACTCTCTAGAGAATACTCCCGATTCTCATAAGAGGCGGCACCACCTCTAGTCCATATAGGTGGAGTTTTAGTGTCTCACCACTCGTTAGACACTTCTTAAGCTTAAGTGAGTTTTCTTAAGCTTAAGCTCCATTAAAAAACCTTTTGGTTTTAACCCTCAATTTTACAACATGTACTCATCCATAGATGAGACAATTGAGTACCACATTCACTCTATTGACTTGTTATTACCTATTGAACTTAAGACTAGATTTTTACTAGTGTTAAGATAGGTTACCATCAATGAGCAAAACGCTAAGGGAGTTTAGGTCCCATCCCTCGAAAATTCATGCTTTAATCTTGTACGGAGATTAAGCGATTTGTTATAACCTCTCACTATTGATTCCATGTGAATCATGCATGCCAAAAAATATAGTGTTCACTTTGTGACCACTTTTCTCCTTAAGTACTTAAGCTTTGAAAATTCAATCATAAAAGATTAATTTTCACTCAACTCAAATTTTCAATAATTTTGATACCAAGCATATCAAAAATACACTAATTTAGACACCAAATATGTCTAAATTCTCATATTTTAATTTTAGACACCAAGTATGTCTAAACTTTCTCATATTGGAGTATGCACCCCCACATTTTCACATTTCATTATCAAGACAATATCTTGATTTTAAAATATAGAAGACTACTTTGTCTCTATAATTTTTTTTTTTTTTAAAAAAAAAAAAATTCCTTCTTGAAATTATTTTTACCAAAACTTTGACACTAAATATGTCAATATTTTCACTTATGCACATAGCCAAACTTGATTTAGAATTTGAATTCAAAATCAAATAAATTAATCAATAATGTCTCAACACATTTTGATTAAATTTGTGGCTCACCCCCACATTTTTACCATAAAGTGTATATAAAATATCACTTTTGTGTATTTTTCTCTTCAAATGACTCTTTAAGGCCACTTTAAAAATACCATTTGACATTTTTAGTTTTCTCAACAAAACTAAAATATCAAACTCACATTACTACTCATAAAATAATGTGATTATTTTTACTCATAATTTTAAGGTTATCTCCTTATTGAGATTAGCCCAAAATTATACCAAAGTTAACAAAATTCTCATCAATTTTGTTCACAACTTTGATCATTTAATATTCAAAATTGCTTCTCCAATTTTGTTATCTTTTCACTATTTTTGAATCCACATTGATTCATTTACTTTTGAGTCCAAAATTGTTCTTCCAATTTATGGCTCATTTCACAAGTTTGGATTCACTTTTAATCCATTTGTTCTTGCTTATGACAATGCAAGTCTAATAAAAGTGTAACTCTCATAGTCCACTTTTCTTTATCTCAAATATGAGATGATTATCTCTTATAACCCAATAAAAGATGTAACTTCTCAAAAGCCATCTTTTATTATCTCATAAAGTGAGATGTTCACTACCAAATTGAAAAAGAATTTAAAATATTCTTTATTCACAAAATAGATGATAATAATTCTCACAATAATAATAAACACTATTTTATTACTATCAACATTATTATCATGCTATGTAACTCATATGTTAATATAATATGTATGTTACTAATCAATATCTCATATGTAACATACACATAATATCAATATTAAATTCACAATATATATGTTACATATCTCATATGTATATAATATATATACTATAATATACATATATATCATATACAGATAATATGTATTAATTACACAACTATATATGTTACATACCTCACACATATATAACATATATACACTTTAATACACATTCATGATATATATTATGTATAATATATGTATTATATATGCATGTCTCATATAAATACATAGAAATAATTATTTCTACATATTTAATCTCACTAATATATATTATATATACATGTCTCATATAAATACATAGAAAATAAGTATTTCTACATATTTAATCTCGCAATATATATATGTATATTATATTATATCTTATCATATATATAATACACATAACTCATATTCATGCTATATATTATATATCTCATATATATACATATAATAACATAATATTATAAATTCAAATATCATATTATATACTACTATATATATTAATATGATACAAACACATAATCACATATATGTCACATATATATAACTCATATATATCATATATATTACTATCATATAAAATAGTAAATCACATAATATACCACCATGCTCACCCATGAATGGTTTTCACATAAAATCTCTTATCCTTGTATTTTCAAAATTTTGATTTATCTCCTCTTCCATTGAAAAGGTATAAGCTTTTGATTGTTAGAGATTTTATTACAATGGAAGAAAATCAAGATATTACAACTCTATTGTAATACAGTACAAGGACCAACAAAGAGATTAAATAAATGTTACAACAATATAATATACAATATATACACTATATATGTTATATATAAGAAAGGTGGAAGAAAATAAGAACACATGCAATATAAAATATGTATATATAATAAGAGAATAATATATATATAAACACTCACTCACAACCTTGAGTGTAGATTAGTGGGGATCACCATGACTTGAACAAGGTATTACACCTTTGTCCAAAAGCTTATTTCCCCCTATCTCTAAGCACTAAGGGAACTCTCTAGGAAATAGCTTTGGGAATTATCAAGCCTTTTAGGGTTTTCTAGCAAAGTGCTTTCTTGATAGAAAACTTCATCTCAATGAGCACATTAGACTCCTTTATATAGTGTTTAGATGATCACTCTTAGGATTCAAAATACCACCTCATTTCTCTCCCATAAATGAGTATTACATTTTGTAACAACTATATCATCATAATTTTGAAATCCTTAAACCAAATTGTGTAACAACCCTTTTATTACACTAATAATGTGTGATCAACACAAGAGTTACAAATGACAACAAATTGTAACTCCTCTCCAAGTTACTATGTAGGTTACAAAAGTGTAGGTTAAATTATAGGTTACACATTTATTTACCATACACTTAATATATATTATTCACATAATATTATATATTACCACATTTTAATCTACATATTATTATATTAAAAATAATATAACATTTTGTTGTTGGTGCAGATTTTGGTTCAAACTCATTACATGCCAAGCTTGAGGGCATCTTTAAAAATAACTTTCAAGTTGTCTTGCATGACGCTTATTATGGGCGTCAACCGCTTGTTGATGTGACATGGACCTAAGGTAAGCTTTCTTCTCTTTAAGTTTTATTTTCACATTGGGAACAATGTGAAAAATTAGTTTGGGGGAGGGGCTTAATTTTAAATTTTTTTTTTATTTGTTTGATTGTTTAGTTGTTTAGTTAGTTTTTTTTTTAGTTGTCGTGGTTTAGTGTGTTGTTAATTAAGCCAAGATCAATTTTGTTGCTGTTGTTATTTGTGATATGTCCTGAAATTTTGAAACTGTGTGCTTAATTCTGTTAACTCTTTGGATTAGTTTGGATGCTTGTAAAGCCTGTGTATGAATATAATTTGACGATCTGTGAAATATGTTATAATTGTTTTACTATGGTTTGTGGTAAGATTGATTGAATAGCTTAGAACTTGCATATCTTATTCTTTTGAGGCGAAATCCTTGACAACATTTAATAGGAACATGATTTAGACAGTTTGTTTGGATAGTTTGAGCCTTTCAAGCCTACCATAATATGAATATCCTTTGTGAACCTTTTTGAGCCTAAACCTGTTTCGTTTCTTCACCCATTGAACTAAAAGATGTATCCACACTATTGTTTTTGTCCTCATTACATTTTGAATGGTATCATAAGCCTTACAATAAGTTTGGGGAAGTGAAATATATAGTGTGAGTAAGTATTGAAGAAAAGAAAAAAAATCTTGCGTGATTGAAAAACATGTGAAAAAAAGAAAGAATTGTAACTCGGCATCACTTGAAAAAAAAAAAGAATTAAAAAAAATCAGAAATAAAAGAAAATTTTAGTGATGTCTGGTGATTGAAAAAAAATTGAAAAATCTCAATCATGGTTAGTTGTGGGAACACTTCGGGAAATTTTAAAATTATGAGAAGCTTGTGGGTTCTTTTGTGCTTATGATACCTCTAGCCAAAATTGTCTTTCATTTTCCAAATATCTAAGCCATAAATTCTAACCTTAAAAAGGTCCTTTTGATTCTGAAAAGAATGTTGTCAACATTAGTGGAGAGAGGTAAGCATGCAAGCATATTGACTATTAGTTTGTGGACTGATTTGATGGAGTGAAACAATTATGACATTATTTTAATATTGAAGTTAGTTTGTATCTCTACATTGTGTGATAAGAAGAGCATCCTAATTAATTATTAGAGTTTTTGGAATTGAAAATCTAGTTTAGTTAATCGAAGGAAATTTAACATGAGCCAGCAGTAATATAATTATCTGATAGCTTAGTTAATCGAGTTTTTAGTGTTAGTCTTAGTCTTACTCGAGGGCGAGTAAGAATCTAGTTTGGGGGAATTTGTTAGGCTATTTTTAGTCTACATTTTGGGTCACTTTTTATAGTTGTTTTCCTTTATTGTTATTCTTTTTGGAATAGAATTACGCTTGTTTTCTGTGATTTCAGGTTTCACACTTGGAATATATCAATTGATCAAATTTCGGAAAATAACAAGCTATGGAATAGAGAAAATTCTGCAAGAAAATAAAGCTGAAACTTCAAGCTTAAATTCGAATATGTTCTTATCAGATTTTGGAAAAAGTCAAAACATAAAAGTTTTAGATTTCTTTTTTTTCTTTCCAACGCATCTTGAATCAACTCATTTGGAGTTTGTATGTGAAAGTTATGTACATTTTACTGAAAGATGCTGAAGCTGTCAAATTTTGCTTCAGTAGTCGCGACCACCACTTTCCATGGTCGCGACCATGGTCGCGACTAGGAGCCAAACATCGATTTTTTTTTCATATTTTGCCCATGGTCGCGACTAGGCTTTATGTAGTCGCGACTAGGGGCGAAAAACGAGATTTTTGGGCAATTTTTGACTTTTTCAAAGAGGTAGCAACCCTAATTTCTATTTAAGGGGCTCATGTTTTAGAAGGAAGGGAGGCAGAAATAAAATCCTAGAGATGAAGAAGGAGGCAAAGGAAGCAATTGTGGCGATCCGGAATGCAATCACCAACTAGTTCTTTCTTAAACTCTTAGTTTCCATGTTAATTTCTGTTTTAGTTTTGATTATGGATGTTATTATGGATTTTATGAACTAAACTCCTATTTAGGGAGATGATGAATGTTAATTGAAATTACTTCTAGTTAATGATAATTGTTATTTCTCCTTTCTTGATTGTGAATTTATCCATATTTGTGTTTAATTACATGTTTAAGATTGATCACCTTCTTCATGTTCTATGATCCTAATTCAAAATCTGAAAAGTGAGAATTGGGAATGCTAAAATTGGATAAACTAGGTTTTGATGTGAAACGAAAGTATTTGCATAGCCTTTGTGACATTTAGATTATTGCTTAATGCTGATTATATGTTAATCTATCCCAGAGATGATTAGATAACATGTGATTTAGGACCTAAAAGATCTGAAAAGAGTTAGGTTAATTTTTATAATCTGTCATTCACATTGAGAAAGAGAATAGTAATTAGCATTAATAATTGGGTAATTAAATCAACAGGATTTTTTTCCCTAAACATTCATCCATAATTAATTACACTTTTTATTATTATTATCCTGCTTTTTAATTTTTATTTATTTAATTATTCAACATTATTATTGATTCTGCCAAATAGAAACAAGAATTCAATTGATTAGTACTTAGCTACAGTCTTCGTGGGAACGATCTCACTTACCTGAGTATTACTTGTTAAAACGATACGTATACTTGCGTGTTGGATTTATCACAACAGCATGCAGTTTGCAGTGCCTCTCCCCAAAATTTCTTGTCTAAACCAGCACCCTTTAGCATACATATCACCCTCTCGAGCAATGTCCTGTTCATTCTCTCTGCAATCCCATTCTGTTGTGGTGTCTTCACAACTGTTTTGTTTCTTGCAATGCCATTGTCTTCACAAAACTTTGTGAACTGATCTGAGCAATACTCTAATCCATTATCAGTCCTTAGTTTCTTAATCTTCCTTCCAGACTGATTTTCTATCAGTTTCTTCAAGCTAACAAAAGTTTGAAATGCTTCATCCTTAGACTTGAGAAGAAACACCCAAACTCTCCTAGAATAGCCATCAATAATGCTCATGAAGTAGCTAGCACCTCCAATGGTCTTAGTTCTTGAAGCACCCCAGAGATGAGAGTGCACATATGTTGGGTTTTATGCCCTAAATAAAACTCTTTACAATCTGATTAGTTATCAATAAAAGAAATTAGAAGTGATTGATGTTTGCATGAATTTTACATGCTAATGGTTTAATATGTTTAATATGTTTATTACATTCATACACACAAAATCAGTTAAATCCAGATCATATGTTTATTCACAATTACAGTATCGTCAACACAGTGGAATGTGATTGTGATCATATGAATCAAAAGTTTTGGTCCCTGTTTCATCAGTGTTATTGGATTTACACTAATGTGATAATCAGCGATGATGTGTACTTACACTTGGAGTAAGTGTTATGTTCTTTCCAAGACATTAGTAAAGTATACTAGTTTCGAATGTATGGAGTATACATTGGACTGGACCGATATTGCAACTAAGTTAAGATATTACAAACTTACCGTTATACATATCTTTCCAAGTCAATATCAGTAGTTGATCTTAAGATTAAAAGAATCTAAATCCTGATATGCTTGGGCTCAACTCAGGAGTGTTATTCATGTTCTTTGATTTATTAGTTAAGCCTACTTTTGGGTCAGGGTGATACGTATATTTTGGGAACATGATAGTATGATTGAGTGGGAGTGCTGAACATAAATATGGAATCTATAGCTTCTACTGGTGTATAGAAGTTAAGTGATGATTCCCTTCGAGCTTAGAAAATAGAAGTAAATGGATGAGCTCTTGTTTAACTGACTAATTATTAGATCACTAAACACCATTTACAGGTAGCTAAGTGTTTTAAGGGGCAAAATACATTGAGGGGTGAGAACGGTAAAGAAATCCCATCTCGATGTAAATCATCTATATAGAGGATCTTTAAATCACAATAAGATTATAACAATGGTTAAATGAGATAGTATATTGGTATCGTGAAACATACAATATGCTCTATATAAGTCTGAGAGTGCAATTCTAAGTTCTAAGAGTGGATTCAACGAAGAATTAATAAGTAGGAATTTACTTGGTAAATTTGGTTCACTTATTGGAAGCTCAGCATATAGATCCATGGTCCCCATTCTAGTTGAGAACATTCTGCTTGTAAGACTCATTAATTGATTCGTGATTGATCAATTATAATTCTAAAGTTAGACTATGTCTAATTTTATGAATTTTCACTAAGCAGGGGTGAAATTGTAAGGAAAAGAGTTTTCTAGGTTTATTTATTTATTAATAGACTTTATATGTCTAATTAATAATTAAATTAAATGACAAATATTATTTAATAATGTATTTTAGTTATTAAATAATTAGTTTTGGCATTTAAAATGTTAGAATTGGAAAATTGGCATTTTTGAGAAAATAGAGATAAAATTTGATAAAATTGCAAAATTAAGTGAGGCCCAATAACACCATATGGCCGGCCACTTAAAAGGCTTTTTCAAATTATTATTTTCATTATTTTAATGCCAAATAAATCCTAACCTAGACCTAGTAGTTGCCTATAAATAGAAAGTGATGGCTTAGTCAAAACACAAGTTTTCAGATCATCTTTCTGACAGAAATTTCTCTCTTCAGAAAACTGAGCCTTCCTCACTTTCTACCTTGGCCGAAATACCTCTCTCTCTTTTCCCTTCATCTTTTTCGTGACCCTAGTGAAAGAGTAAGTGCCCACACACAGCAAGCAGTAACTCAATCATAGATTGGAAGACTGTTAAGGATCAAAGCTTGAAGAAGAAGGAGATTCGGGCTCAGATCTTGATTATACTCTGCTACAGAAAGGAATCAAGGGTTAGAGATCTGAGTGGAAGGAGACATTTATTCCGCTGCATCAATGTAAGGTTTTCTTAACTTTATATGTGTTTATTTATCGTTTTAGAAAGTTCTTATTTAGGATGTTAATAAACATACTTGTGAGTAGATCTAAGATCCTGGTAAAATAATTCCCAACAACATAGTCTAGCTTTCCCTTGGTTGTGTGTAGTCCTGGAGTGAATTTCACTCTGCTGCACTTACCATACACACATTCTTCACAGAATCCCAGTTCTTTGCCAAGTTTACCTTTGAGAATACCTTGGTTCTCCAATTCATAGAGACCTCTCTTACTGACATGACCTAGTCTCATGTGCCATAACCTAGTGTTGTCTCTATCAGTGCTCTTGACTACTAAATTTGAATTTCCCACAACTGTCTTTCCTTGCAGATAGTAAATTCCATTCTTAATGTCTCCCTTCATTACTATCCTTGTACCCTTCATTACTTTCATTGAACCATCTATCTTTACAGTGCAGCCTTTAGATACAAGTTCACTAATTGAAAGTAAATTTCTCTTAAGTTCAGGGACATACCTGACTTCTTGTATGAGCTTGGTCTGACCATCATTCATTTTGATCAAGACATTTCCTATTCCTGAAATCTTGCAAGCTTTATTGTCTCCCAACAGAACTGATCCACCCTCAATTTTCTTGAAGTTACTAAACAGTTCCCTTCTTGGTGTCATGTGAAATGAACACCCAGAGTCAAGAATCCATTCACAACCAGATTCTTGACTTGTCACAACCAAAGCTTCTGCAGACTCATAACCATCAAAAATAATGCCTGCAGCACCTCTTTCTTGTCCCTTTTCTCTCTCTAATTTTTCCTTGAGTGCCCTACATTCATCTCTGAAATGTCCTTCCTTCTTGCAGTAGTAACACTGTTTTCCTTGCTTGGATTTTGCTTTAGATTTAAATCCTTGATTGTGTCCCTTGTTCTGGTTATTCTTGTGATTTGCTTTATTATATCCACCCCTGAAGTCTCTTGTATTACTTCTGGATTTCACAAAAAAACTGTCTGCAATGCCATCAGTTCTTTCATCATTTTTCTTCTTCATTTCCTTTGAGTTGAGTGCTGCCTTGACCTCTGTCATGGTCAAGGTTTCTTTGCCATATAGAATTGTATCCACGAAATGTTCATAAGTTTTTGGTAATGAGCTAAGCAACAAGATCCCCTGATCTTCATCTTCTATTTTACCTCCAATGTTGCTCAGATCCAGGATGATTCCATTGAACTCATCAAGGTGTTTTCTGAGTTCTTTCGAATCTTCCATCTTGAGAGTGTACAGCTTCTTCTTCAAGTATAACTTGTTGGCAAGGGTTTCTTCAGATAAATTGAGGCTAGCTTCTCCCATAATCCCAGAGCAGTTTCTTCATTTGACACTTCTCTCAATACTTCATCTCCCAAACTTAACAAGATCGCATTATGAGCCTTTGTTTCAATTTCTTTAATCTTTTTCTTGTCATCTCCCAATTCCTTCAACTCTTCTTTATCAATGGCTTGATACAATCCTTGATGAACCAGAAATGCTTTCATCTTGATTCTCCATAGCCCAAAATCATTGGCTCCATTGAATTTGTCTACTTCAAAGCGTGCGGAAGCCATAGATCACTTTCTTGATTCTGTTCTTGCAGCAAGAAGCCTGAGCTCTGATGCCAATTGTTGTGAAACAACACCTCGGCAAGAACATAAAACAATAAAGAAAAGATCAATGAAACCAAACAACAATCACAATGAAACAGTAAAGCTTAAACCAAAACAATAATACATCAAGAACACAAGAGATTTAACGAGGTTCGAACAAGATAATGATGAATTACCTTGCCTACATCCTCGGCCAGAAACAGCCACAGCAATGGCTTTGGAGAGTCTTCATTGATTGAGTTTTAAGAGATTACAGCTGATACCAATTACACAACAGGGAAGCTTAGCTTCTACAATTGTCTACTCTAATGGTGATGAACACAATCAATGTGTCACCCCAATTACAACACCCAAAGCAACTCTCTTTCTCTCTCAGTTTCTCCTGAAAACTCTCTCTCTGTCTATTTCTCTATACCTCCAAGATTAGCCTCTGCAGATGAGTGAGAGGCCTCTTAAATACTGATGTTGTAGTTGAGTTGAAATACCCGAACACCAACTGTCATAACAAACAGTTGGTTAATATGGTTAAGTTCGGTAAGGGCACTTTAGGAATTTGATATTTGGCCAACCACTTCAACATTTTATTTACCAAAATACCACGTACATGCATAATTCTCTTAATGATGATGTCATTGTTCTCTTCTTTCATTTTTAGCTATACATTTAAACTTTCCTGCATAATTTAAAGAAAAAATATCTCCAAAAAAACTGAAATCTCACAATCGATCAACTGCTATTGAAGAATCAACTCACGTTTTTTTTTTCCTTTTTTTTTTTTTTTACAATTTTCTATATATAACTCATTCTTCATCTTCTCCATCTCCCTCTGTAGAAAAATTCCAATTACATGCCCTAAAGCTTCAAAAGAAGGGTTGAAATTTGTCTCCAAAAAAGGGAAAGGGAAAAGGAAAAGGAAGTTAGATGATGGTTTTTCTTTGATAATTTTGTTGAGCTCATACCCAAATAGGAGAAGGCTCCTGCTAAGAAGAAATCTAATTTCGTTAAAGGATAGAAAATCGAGGGGAGTCCTATTATTGTTGGTTAAAAAGGGAAGAATCAAGATGCTCGTTTGATTGAGGTTTGATATGGCGTACAATTTTAAATTAACTATTATGCATTTATTTAAAAATCAATATGTGCAATGTATTAAAGAAAACATTTACCCTTGTATGAGCTCTAAAAAAATTAAAAAATTCAAATAAATTTTCTTTTAATATATTATTGCTTGGATGTAGAAGAATAGGCTTGGATTGTCCTTTATCTCAACGGTTGGTATCCTTCTTTCACTTAATATTTCAGTTGCAGTTGAGTGTTTTTTTTTTTGTTGCATTCCAATACTTGTTTCAACTTGCGTACAAGTTCTTCATATTTTAAATCCATTAAGATGAATTCGCCACTAATTTTGTAATTTACATAGTTCCTTTCTTGATCAAACTGTCCATTGTAAAATATGAGAAATAGAATTACGTTCCTTTCCTGATATTTTGAAAATTTATTTATAGTCAGTCTACTATGAGAAAACTGTAAAGAAAATGTAGTGCAACAATTATATCTGTTGCGAACCAACTGACATAAAACTACAAAACAACTAATAATTTCACATATTTAATAAAAACAAAAATTACAACAATCGTGTTTTGTCTGTTCAGGTCGCGTATTTGACAATTTCGAGCCATATTTTTATAATACTATGATATTGTAGAAGCAAAATTATTATTCAACTAACGTACAACTTAATTGCAACTAAAAATATTAATGTAAATTTGTATCTACAAAAACCATTTGTCATTATTTTTTTTGTCACTGATCAATAATTAATTGTACCTTAATAGTAATATGTGAAGAAACAAATGTTAGACCTCTGTAAACTAAATTTATATCAACTAATTTAGTATATTAATAAAACTAAACATGTTATAAAAGTTTCTTTTAAGAGCTTTGTATTGTATGACAATATGAAACACTTGTATATATGATAAAAAAAAATCATTATATCGTTATCAATTTGTAATAATTAATGTGTCAAGTTTCGGAGAGTTAGCAAAATATTTATGTAACTGTTATGAAACATAAAAAACTAAAATATTGTTTCCACGTACGTAACTCTATCTACATGTGAATTTACTATTATATTCATGATTTAATATGAATAAATTCACTATTGAAAATCTGAAAAACAACGAGAATGCATTGAGATAAACATTTAACTATAATATTGATATAATTTTTTTGGATTATACCTGTTGACCGAGGTTTTCGGCAACTAATATAATAATAGTATTTAAGAAAGCTGTAAGGAGTTAATGCAAGAGATTTTTACGTGGTTTGGGCATTAATGAGCCTTAGTCCACGAGTCTATGTATTTATGAGAGTATTTATTACAGAGAATGTTCTTGGTGGTTTTCCTCTCTAGTTCTTATGAAACCCAAAATTCTCGACCCCTGCCTTAATGAGTTTGGGGGTATTTATAGTGCTTTTGTGGGGTGATCCCTAGAATTGATGTACATGTCTCTCTGTAATATTCAGTAAAGGCACACATTCCCAATGGATACATCATAGGAAATGCATGGTCTAATCCCTAGGCTTTTTAGGGGTTTAATGGACGTAATCCATTATCCTTTCTTGACTGACGTGATTTCTCATAAAGTAGCCGTCACTAGGCTCATTAATCATAGCGTAGTAGCTACAAAAGGGGGGTTACGCCGTCAGACTTTAATACTTATGGCAGTTTCAATACGCCTTCTCCTATGCGGCATTAAATGCGAGGTGACTGTTCAGATAGGATTTGATACCTCCCGGAGGTGCTTCGCTGTAGCCTTGCTCTCCGGGAGTATGTGAAACATACATGCCTTCTCCGGGAGGCATGTTAAATGCTGATCCCTTTGATTACAGAAACTTAGTAGAATTATCCCAAAGTCTTGCCTCTTCAGTCCACGTGTCTCAATCCGGTTGGTCCATGTATTTTGGACAAAATCAGGGGAAACAATACCTGAGTTGGATTGTTTGTGAACTCCAGTTCAACTTTTTGAAATTCGCATTTCATGGATTTAAAAATTGAAGTCAGGACAAAAAATTTATGCGAATTAAACAAAATTTCTGGTTGAATTTTAGTTTTGTAATAGTTTTTCTACACTTTTTTTTCATGAATTCGAAACAGCCCCTTTTGTGATTGATTCCGGTCGTCTGTGAAGTCGCCAAAATTAATGGTGGTTCTCTTTCTGGTTGAGTTTCGTTTCGATTGTGTTGGGTTGCTGGGTTAGTTGCTGGAAATTGTCGTTCTTGAAGAAGGTGGTTAGTGAGGCTGAATGGATAGAGTAAGAATTATTTTTGTAAATTTTTGTTACTGGACTATATAAATGTGTATAGGGTCTACCCAATGTATTTGTGTAATATTTTTGTCATTTTAGTATATACATAATACATAATAAAAAAAAGCCCATAAATAATAATGACATAACTATAATTTTTTATATACAATACTAAAAAATTAATGCAAATGTATAAATATTTTTTTGTGCTAAATAGTAAATATTGCACAATTTTTGCAGGTCTAAAGTTTTAGTGTAATTAGATACTAGCCTTATTAAAAAAAAAAAAAAAAAAAAAAAAAAACTCGTTTATTATTGTTTTATTGGCCATCTTGAGGTCGTTTTGATGATTTAATATTTATAGTTAGTTAAACATTTGTAGTTAGAATGGGCCCCAAAAAACCTAACACCAACTTACTGAACTCACATTCTTACAGAAGAAAAAATAATAATAAAATGATTAATGTACTCTGATCTTTATTCAATAATTGATGTCACTACTACAATGAATTTTTATGATTACATTTATAGTGAAAATTGCAATAAAATACAATTTGACTACATAAAACTAGTCAACAAGAGATAGGATGGGATTGGAAACATAAGCCATTTCAATGCAAGAATTGGCATCAGAAGTATTCAACTTGGGGAAAAAACTATGATTTCTTCTCTGCTTCTGTATCATGGTTTCTCCAAGGATTCAATGCTTCCCTGAGAGCTTGAGCCTCCGGAGAAGTCTCCCATGCCCGCTTCTCCGACTCCAAAACGGTTACCTTGTCATCTGAACATATGGAAATAGGAAGAGAGACTAAGACCAAGAGGTTTAGATCCAAAGTGAACTAGTAACTATATATAAGACAAATCAAAACTTGATACATAAAGAAAGGGATGTGCATATTCAACCCAAATTGTTTTGCACCTCCGAGTTCTTTCATTTAACCTCTCTAAAACCTCTATATGTATTCCCAACCAACCAACCTTCCATATACATTTTGTAATACCAGTATGACACAAATAATTGGAGAGATATGCAATTTTAAGGCAATGCCAAAACATGAAGATAGAAGAAAAACCTCAAAATGTGCTACTTATTTAAGTACTCTAATTAAATACTGTCTGATCAGGCCAAAGGACAAAACTAGAACAATCCATCTGAAATCGCAGCTTACCCAACAACCAGATTATCAATTACAAGAAAGTAAATATGATTTTTGTTACAAACGGTACCAATTCAACAGAGTTTTGGTGTTTCATTCATTTACATACTAGTTGGATAGCTTTACAATTACAAGTTTGTGCTGATTATACATGGTTACTAAGTAAATGTTGTTCTTTTGTGTTCTAAATACTATATTTAGTTAAAATAACATCTAAAACGCTAATAAGATCATGGTAAACCCAAATAAACTCAACCAAAATCAAATCATTTCAACTAAAGTATATAAACTAGTAGAGGGAAAAGGAGAGGTCTCACACAGAAACCAGTCTTGATCATGAACAACTCCATTGAAGCTCCAACAAGCGCAGCCCCAAATGAAATTTTCAGGTACCAATCTAGAAACTTCATTCTGACTGCATATCAATTATCAAAAATATATCAAGGGAACTATCACATTTGCAATATTAGGGCATTGAAAAATGATTAATCGTGTAAGTCCAAGCAAATTCTATAACCTAAATTGAGCCATCATAAAAGTATCAAAATCACACAAATCAAAAGAATTTCAATATGGCAATAATAAGTAGTAGTTAAAAAACAATAACATAGCAAATAGATAAACAACAATAATCTCATATAAACATTTTAACAAAACACAAGGGCAAACAAAAAGAGTTATATTTAGGGGACAAACTTTCTTTCCTTGGTTGACAGTCAGTGAGTCATTTTAACAAACACATAAAATGCATTCTACACAGACAACATCTTACAGTTTGTTTCAATTCAACAGATTGTTGTGCAAACGGAATTCCTCCTCTCCGATCAGTAAGTGAACGAGGTTGATAATCTTTCTATGGGTAGAGCCGATTGTGTTAGTGACAGAAGAAAGCGCTGATAGAGAGAGAGAGAGAAGAAGAAGTTTTGGTCTGACAACAGGGGATGAAACCAGATGTAGCTTTGGGTATGCTATCATAATTGGGCTTCTCATATTGGGCTGAGTCAAACAGTACAACATTCCCACCTTTTATTTAGTAAAAATTGTACCCTATACCCTTTTTTTTAAGGGGACTTTTCACTTATATACGTAAATCTAATAATAATGACACGAATAACGAAAATCAAATTAATTATATACACACGGAGCAAAACATACCAAACAGAAAAAGTATTACCATTCTATGTGTTCTTGTCTTATCCATAGACATTTATGTTTTTAATAAAGAAAATAATAAGTCTCTCCTAAAAAGACACATACATTTCTCTCCCCATCGATTTTCTATATTTTTTTTCTCAAAAAATTATTTATTTTATTTCCTCAACATTAAAAATAAATTTCATCCCCACCATTAATCCTTTTGACATAAAGTTGATATCATTACAACTTAAAATTAAATCTTTCAAAAAAAAAAAAACAACTTAAAATTAAAATTAATCATTTTAAAATGTAACAAATATATTTTTTTTGTCAAACATGAAAAAATAATTATAATTAAGAGCAACATTTCAATTTCTTTTATAGTTTATTACAAATAAATAACCAAAATTTAAAATTTAAATAAAATTAAGTTTACTAATAATTTTATTAGTTACTATAAATATTTTATTATTTTATATTTAAAAACTAAATAAAAAAGTTTATTTTATCATGCAATTTTTATAATTTTTTTTAATTTATAAGGAAACTAAATCGTATCTTAATATAATTAGTTACGTATTAAATTATTTTAATTAAAATTATATTATTTTATTGTTTAAGATACTTTTATATTACTTTTTACTTGTAGTAATAATATTTTTATTACCTTCAAAACTTTTTTGAGAATTTAATGATAAGGTACAATAAAGTTACTATAGTTATTATTTATTAGTAAAATTAGTAGCTTTAATATAATGTTGAAGATATTATTTGGTTGCTTATAAGTTTTATAGATACATATTAAATAAGTTTATTTTAAGTACAATCATTTAGTAACTTCAATATACAGTAGAACCTCTATTTAAGAATACTTTATTCAAGAATAACCTCTAATTTGTTATAAAAAAAATCAAGTCCCAATTTGGGCCACTTATAAATAAGAATAACCTCTAAATTGTAATTAGTTATACATTTTTTAAGTCACGTATTAACAAAATATACCTCTATATAAGAATAATTACATCTTAATAAAATATATACATATGTTTTGTAAATTTATTTACATAAAATTAATAATTTTATTTCAAATTGTAACATATGTATTACCATTATATTTACTCTAAAATAATTCTATTATAATATAGTATTAATAATTATTTATTGTTATTATTGTTACATTGATATTTTTTAGTATTTTAATTTTTTTTTTTTCTGGTATAACTCTATTTAGTTATAACCTCTCAATTAGAATATAATTTGCTTGGTCCCAAGTCTATTCTTGAATAGAGGTTCTACTGTATATATAATAAAAAAAAAAAGACTAATATATAAAGTTAGTTTGTACATTAGTTTTTTAAAATTATATATTTGAGTTATTTTTTGTTAACAAAATATTAAAAAAAAAAAAAACTAGATGACTTTTGATGATAGTAGTACTTTTTTTAAAACTCAATGATAGTTACTAGTATTTATAAAATATTTTTTAGTGACTCGTAAAATTGATTGATATATTAAATTTTGTTTGAGTTAAAAATTTAATTTATTTTATTATAAAAAAAAAACTAAAAAGTTATATTTACTATTTCTTTTTTATAGAAACCTACCTAAATGGTTCAACAAAATTAACTTATTTAAAATATTATATGTTTTTTTTTTAAATATGAACAATAAAATACTTTTTAGTAACTCTTGAAAGTGAATGACATAACATATTTAATTTTGTTGATTTTAAAATTTAATTAATTAAAAAAAAAAAAAGAAACTAATACTTATTGTTTTTTTTTATGTTGGTCATGCAAAAAATATATGCGCTTATCAAAATAGTTATCTTAAAAAGTATATTCTAATTATATAATATTTTTAAGTTAAATAATTAAGTTTGAAAAAATTTATTTAATTTTCTTGATAAAAAAATAAAAGAAAGTGAAACAGTAAATGTCATTTAATTAAGAGGAAAAGATGAAAAATTAAAAAATAAAAAATTAGATAAGAGAGTCAAGTTATTTTTAAGAAAAAAAAAAGCAGAGACTAAATACAGTTAACAAAAGAAGAAGAAAAGAAAAGAGTTGAAAGATTAACTCTATGGCTAGTAAAACAAATAGATAGCAATTTTCGGTATACGCGTATGACAAATTATTAAAAAAAATCCACATTCACAGCATTAAAATGTTAGAGCATATTTTTGTAACTATTTTATAAAGTATGTATTTCGGGGTAATTTTCTCTTTTTTTAACCCATTTCACTTTTACTTTTCTTTTCTACATATTTAATTTATGGGGAGTTATATTTGCACCCCATAACATTATAAATGCACCCCATTATTAAAAAAAATATAAACGTAAATAATTTTTAAAAATTACTCTTAATATTTTTTTTTTTAAATTTTTTCCTCACATTATTTTATGTTAATTTTAATACTTATTTTGATTTCATTTTTATAATTTTTTCTAACTCATATATATATTTTTATTTTTTTTAAGAAAATTTCATATAATTTTTTATTTTAATTTTTTGTCATAATTTTTAAAATATAATTTAATTTTATTTGATAGGTATATTTTTTAAGAATATAAATTGAAAGAAAAAAATTAAAAATATTTAGTACAATTAAAGATATAGATTTTATATAAAATAAAAATTATTAAAATGGGGTGTACTTAAAAATTTTGGGGTGTAAATAAAATTTCTCTTAATTTATACCCTCTTTTATTTGTTATATCCCAATTATACCCTTATGTAATGAAAAAAACTTTCTCACCTCCCTAAACAGTACCTTATGTAAAGGTATAATCGGTAATGGACTTATAAAAGAGAGTACATTTAAATTGAATTTAAAATAAGATTATTTTTAGTTAACTGATGTAAAAAGAGTATATTTCAACTTACCCCCTTTATTTACACATTTTTCTCTATAATTGCTTCTTCTTCTTCTTTTACTTCTTTTTTTTTATAACTAAGAAACTAATTTTGTATAATTTAGGGGTGTACATAAATCGATTCAATTCAATTATGACTAATTGATTCAATTCAATTATGACTGATCGATTCAATTATAACTAACTAAATGTTAGATAAGGTATCCAAAAATTCAATATATCTATTAGTGGCGGAGCTAGCCTAACATTTTAGTAGGAGCAAAAAAAAAAATTGAAGCATTAATAAAAAAATATAATTTTTATTGAAAAAATACAAATTTTATGAGAATAAAAGTAAATATATGTGAATATAAAAGTGAAAAATATAAATTTTATGGGAATAAATACAAAAATATGTAAGGACAGAGATGAAAAAAAATTATTTTTATGAGATCAAAATATAAAATATCTAAAAATTTATGTACAAAATTTATATAAATAAAAAATTGAGGGGGCAAATGACCCCACATGCCCCCTTCCCTCCGACCATTGATATCCACTATCCAATCGAATTTATTAGTATTTTTATTTAGTTTAAATGAATAATTAAATTTTATGTTGTTGTACTTAAAATATGTATGCATATATAAAAATTTATATTAAAATTTCACCTTTTTCTTTTTGAATAATTATCTTTTTTACCCCCTGTACTTATGACACTATACTATTATGCCCCTTAATCTATTCAGCTTGTTACAAATAGTCCTTGTATAATTTTATATGCATACATTTACTCCTTCGGTTTATTTTGTTTAAAAATACCGTTTGTATTGATGATGTGGTATTTTAACAAAGGATAGAGTAGTAATTTCATCTCTTTTTAGAGGAAAAATTGACTATGAGGTGGCATAATAACTGACAATGAAAGATGATTAAAAAATGATTTCATAACCTTTTAAAAAAATTTAATAAAAATAATTTTATTAAAATAATTCCAATCGTTTTTTAGCAGTTCAAATTAGAAAAATGTGTAAAATTAGGATTCTACAGTATTTGAAGAGATGGATATCACTAGAAAGAACATGGGATTTTTGGAAAATTAAGGTAATGATATTCTATTTTTTGGGATGTTATTTTTCATTTTGTTTTTCCTGTGATTGTAATTTTTATGACTTGTAATTTATTTTCCTAATGGTATATAATTTTTTAACTACTATCTATGTATAATGCCACATTATTAATTTAACAGTCAACTTTAGTCAATTTTAATAGAATTAGATAGAAGGATTATACTATTCCAACTGATATATTTTAGGGGGTACTTTTAACTACACTTATAAATTAAGGGGCATAATAGTATAGTGTCATAAGTACAGGGACTAAAAAAGCTAATTATTCTTTCTTTTTGAATAAATACTTAATCTAAAAAATTAGATGGATTCAATTCGAGCTAAAATGTACTAAGTCTGAAATATTAGATAAATTAGAATCAGTACAATAGATATACATGTAATATATTCATGTATAGGCAGCCATGCAGGTTGGACTAGATTGACTTGGATCCGTAAGATTTTCTTAAGATTTAGGCCCACTGGTAGGGTATTTACATATTGTTATGAAATTGGGCATTTAGTTTGATTGGTTTGTGATTCAAAAATTGTGTTTTTTAAAAATGTGTTTTGGAAACAAAAATTTAAATTTTGTAAGTGAAAATTTGTTTTTAAATATGTGATTGGTTGTAGTGTGATTTAATGTTTTTGAGTTTTAAAAAAGTGAATATGTGATTGGTTGGGAATCTCAAAATAAAAAAATAAGAGAATAATTAGAGAGTTTTTGGATTCAATGATTTGAAAACACAAAAAACATAAAAATGGTGTTTTCATTTTTTAGCCTAAAACTCAAAATAGTATTCAAATTTTGTTTTTAAAAACACTCAACCAATCAAGAATTCTTATGTGGACCCCCACCATTTTAATTTTCAAAAACATAAAATAGTTTTCAAATCCTAAACCAATCACACCCAGTGCCAAAAGTGGTAGGTGTGAGGCATTGTTGAAGGTATTGTTGATAGTTGACGTGCCTGAACACGAGTGATCCTCTAGTACATGGGGAAATAGCAGTGTCAGAGTAGTGGTCGTTTTAATCCCTAGGATGATCATACCTGTTAGTTAAGCCTTCACCTTGGACAAGAAAAAGGAGACATTTTAGAAATTTGGTGGGATCCTGTCAGAGGGAAGCCACATAGGATATTTGCCCGAAAGGCAATGTCAGATGGCACGGGACCTAAGAGGTCTCGTTCATGTGTTACATGCACCTAGATAGTTGTTTCGTTCTGTGATATTTAGTCAAGGCAGGTTAGTCAGATTCTAGCTATACGCTCTTCTTCTCAAGGCCAAAAAATGGAAGTATAACTTGTAGTCGGCTCCTCAACCTTCCCAACTTGGAAATGTGTGGCTGAGTAAACTATTAAATCGGGAATAGACCAAGTCTAGGCTTGGTAGATATCTAATTTTTCTTACCCGTGTTAGTTGTTAATTTTTGTTATTTTTTTGGGTCATGTTTTTAATTAGTTTTGTTTCATTTAGTTCTGTTGTATGATTTAGTTTGTTAATGCTTTCAAGTTTAGTGAATAAGGAAGAACTTGAATGAGTTGAGAAAAAATAGTTGCAAATCAAAGTAATAATTGTGTTTTCATTGTTGGCGTGCCAAAAGTGGAGTCCTTTGAAGTTTTGTCAAGTTTTGGTAAATCTCAAGCCTCTAAAATTAAAGAATTGAAGAAGTTTGAGTAACACCATGGCATAGAAATTCAATGTCAATGCGCTTCTTTGAAAAAATATGGAGTGCTAAAAGTTGTACATGGACCATGCATGGGAGTCACCATGCCGTGGCAAAATAAATTGTTGCCCAAAATTTTGATACGCAGGCCACGGCATGATGGAACCAATGCCGCGATCTGCCACCCACATTTTGCGCCAAGGAGTTTGTCACTTGAAGACATGGGCCACGGTATAGGGTAGCCCATACAGCGGCCCACGTTGGGGTTTTTTTGGCCAATTAGTTGTATAAACCTAATTCAAAAAAAATGTGCAAGTTATTCCTAAGGTGTTCCAAGCTCCATCCTCGTTCTTTGTTGAAGTTGTGGCGATTCTCACTGTTTTGGAAGTTGTTGTGAAGCAGAAGTGGCACGAAATTGCTTTCTTTTCAAATTGCAAAACTCTGATTGATACCTTGCATATGGATACTGTAAGGGTCCTAAGTAGAGATGTATTCCAATTATTGAGCGTAATTTGGCTCTTCTGTTGTGTTTTGATTAATGTTTTCTCTATTCTATTGCAAGAATTTCTAATGATTTTGCAGACTCTATCGCCAAGTGGGCTCATGTTTCAAATTCCACTGGTTGTTTTCTCTTCAGGGAGCTGGCCCTTTGTGGTAACTTAGTGCCTTTTTGAATGATTTTTCACTTTGAAAAAAAAAACCTTGTAAAATATCAATGAATATGTTTATGATTTATAATTTACATATTTCAAACAATTTGATGAGGATGGATTTTTTTTTGGTAATTTTTCTAGGTCTAAAATTTTAAAATCTGTAAAAAAAAATTATGGTGCTCGTTGTTGAGCTCCATTTAGCCTTAAAAAAAATAAAATTTTAATTATAAAAAAAGTAATAAGAATAATTTTGGTTAATGGGTGCTCGTTGCAGTTAAATGTAATTTATGTAAAATATATAATTTTTATAGAAAAATACTTTAAATACTATTTTTTATTTTTACGATTTGGGTTGCTCCAGTGGTTATTGTATGAGTTGCGATGTGGATTTGGGTTGCGGTTTAGATTGTTTTGTTAATTACTCGGTGTATCTCCGTATAAATGCAAAACAAAAATAGTTTAAAATGTATAAATAAAAAAAACCTCATTTTATAACTAAAGGGTTTCAAATTTTTGTAAGTAGGGAGACTTTCATTGAATAAAGTTAATGAACTAAAAAAACCAAATTAACCAAATTTAAAATGAGTTTTAAGAATTTGTACTTTTCTTTTGTGATGACATTTGATTGTTTATTTATTTTTTTAAAAAAAAAAATTGATTGTTTACTTGGAGTACGGGTGATTTAATTTAATCTAATTGAACCGAATCGATCTAATTCAATTCAATTACAAAAAATTGGATATCCAATTACAATTGGATTGGATTGGATGCTAAATGTTTGATTCTAATTGGATTGGATCGGTTATTGAATGTCAATCTCAAAATCCAATTAAAAATCAATATAATCCAATTATTTATATATGTTAAAAAGTTATTTATATTTATGTATATAATAAAAAATATTAAAAAATATAATTTATATTAATTATATTTTTATTGAATTTTTTTTGTGTTGAATTTGTAACACTTTGGTTGTTTTGTGTATTTATTTTTATGATGTTTTGTTCTATTTTATTACTTAGAAATGTTGTTGTTTTAATTATTTGAAACTTTTAGTTGTATTACATTGTAACGATGGTATATTTGTGGAGTATTAAACTTTAATAAAGGGTGATATTTAATTTTTACTTATTTTTTTCATATCTTTATGTTAATATTTAAATTTAGGTGTATCCATTCAAAAAAAAAAAAAAATTAGGTGTGTAATTGAATTGGATTTTGAGGTTCAATTGGATTGGATCGGATAATAAATTTTAAAGTCCAATGACTAACTGAATTGGATCGGATGAGAAGAAAAAAATTGAATTGAATCGGATCTTCTCTCGGACCAGCTAGTGATCATCGCCTTGGTAAGTTATTGCCTCACTAATTAACTAATCAGGCGCGAGCCCCTCCTCGGGCGGATTCCTCCTTTTGCTCCTCAGCTTACGGGGTATTAGCAGCCGTTTCCAGCTGTTGTTCCCCTCTCAAGAGCAGGTTTTGTTACTCACCCCTCCGCTAATGAAAACACCCCCCTAAATGAAAGTAAGTACATTTATGACCGAACTATTAGAAATAATTATAAATATTTTCTTGCGTGAATTTATATTAATAATGTTATTTCCCCTTAATTGCAATTGAATATATATACAGTGAAGACCACTGGTATCACATTTGGACTTTTTTTTTTTTGAATAACTATCACATTTGAACTTGCACAAGGAAAGTTTCACCAAAATTCTATATCTAATCTTAGTAAAAGAGAATATATCTGAGTCATGATCATTAATTGACCACCTTCTAAGAAAATATAATTAATTTAAATAAAAAAAAATGAAGGAATTGGTTCTTTCAGAGACTTTTACACAGCACAAATTTTCTTCCATAGACCATTATTATCCCTGGAGTTGATCTAAGAGAATATTGAGTATTGACCGTCCCTCCCTGCTCCTATTCTCTTCTTCTTATATTTACCATTTATTAAACCAACAGTCACAGTATTCCTCCTTCACAAAAAAAAAAAAAAAAAAAAAAAAGTGACTGTTTTTTTTTTTTTTTTGAAATAATAGCTACAAAAATAATGTTGCTATAATTAATTAAAAATACATATATACGTTTACTATACAGTATTTGGAATCGAAATAAATTAATGGAGAAATATAACAGAATAAATAAAAAATAATCAAAATCAATAATTGTAATATGTTGTTTACTAATGGCACGTTTACTATACAGTATTCAGAATCGGAATAAATTAATAGAGAAATGTAACGGAATAAATAAAAAATAATCAGAATTGTTATAAATATTAATAATTATGTGGATGCCCAAATCTTTTATTTATTACCATTAATAGTAATCAATATTCCTCTTTTTCTTAGTTTCCATTTTTCTTAGTTTCTTAATATTTCACTCTTGTATTGTATAAATAGGGGTTCACCCCATTGGAATAAACAACTCAGAAATTCTCATTCACTTTCTCTTTCTCTCTTCATCTTCTTTCTCTTTCTTTTCATCTACTTTATATTATTTTATATTATTTTATAACACGTTATCAGTACGAGTCTCTGCCCAAGCTTCAAGCATGAGTCTCTGTCTAAGATCCAATGTAAGTATTTTGTTAAAGTTCTTGAATTATTTCAAAGTCACGATACACTAAATATATATTTATATATATACTCATTTGACTGAAACAATTTCAATGATCTTTTTTTTTTCATTTTATTTTTATTTATATATCTATATATTATATATGTATGTATATGTTTTTATATATTTATTATTGATTTCATATATATATAATGTTCTTATCATTCATAATATTTACAATATATGTGTGCTTATGATATGATAGAGAAAATCTATATAAATTATACATATATCCAAAAGATTATGTATTATCGATAAAATATTGCATACATCCTGAAGATTATGCATCATCGATAAAAAATTGTATATATCCTGAAGATTATGCATCCTCGATAAAATATTGCATATATCCTGATGATTATGCGTCCTCAATAAAATCTTGCATATATCCTGAAGATTATGCAAACGTAATATTCATTATATAGTTGATGGATATATAATGAAAGAGATGAATACATATTTATATATATGTTCTTGTATTTTTTGAGGACAATGAAAAGTAATCTAATATCGATATAGATTTTGACAAACATTTCCTGAAGTAAATGTTTTATATTTGTCAAAAAAAAAAATAATTGTATTTATGTGAATACAACTAAAGAATCATTAAAAATGATTATTATTGATGCAATTTTATAGTGGGTTTTGAATATCCAAAAAGAATGTTAAGAAAATTGCATTGAAACATCAAAGTATAAGAATAACAATGAGCATGACTAATGTTATTTAAATACATGAGGCATGTATTTATTGTTCATCATTCCTACTAGAAGAATTATGGGCAATACCAACGCCACTTAGGGGTGTTCAATAAAATTTACAAACCGCTCAACCCGAATAAACCGCCCAAACCAAACCGAATAAACCGACAAAAAATACAACCCGAAATAATATAATGAAAATCCAACCCGCCCAATGAATATATTGGGTGGTTTACAAGTTATTCTAAACCGCCCAATTAACCCGAATAAACCGAATTAAACCGATTTATATATTTTTTAATAAAAGTGTATATCTTATATTATATAAATTACATTTATTAGTTAAATTATTTTGTATTTAAAGTTTGGACATTTTAATTTTTAACTTAAAACTTAGATTTTATAGTTAATAATTTTTAATGTATTTGGATATTGAAGTTAAAGTTTAAAATCTACACTATATTATCACTTTTTTTATTATTTTATTCAATTATTTTATGTTTACTCAATTATATTTATCTTATATTAAAGTTCTTAAAATTAATTTAAACTATAGCATTATTTAACTTGAAATATAAATAATATATTTTTATTTTTTTAAATTTTTTATTACTTGAATTCTAGAAACGAACAATAATAATTATAAAAAAAAAATGAAGAACGGTTTGGACGGGTTAACCCGACCAAACCGACAAAATCATTGGGCGGGTTGAACTTTTTCTAAATTTTCATTGGGCGGGTTACGATTAAATTTTGCAACCCGATATTTATATTGGGTTAATAAAAATATGCTATAACCCGACTAAACCGACCGACGTACACCCCTAACGCCACTATTACCAACGCCTAAAAGTCCTCATTAAAAATGAAGGTATCAATAACGACATTTTAATGTCGTTGGGAAAGCAATTCAATTTTTTTTTTAAAAAAAAAAAATATTTATTAAAAACAAATCTTTTTTTCAATAACGACAATGTCGTTATTGAAAAACTAATCAATAACGACATTGTCGTTGGGAATATGGGAGAGGTTTTTGAAAAGAAGCCGTTGAATTAGGCGGCAATTTTCCCCCCAAAACTGTCCCCAACGACATAGTCGTTGGGGGTATGTCGTTGGGGACAACAATGTATAAAAAAAAAAAATGCAGCTGAAACCCTCATTTCATCAGTCAGCCTCTCTTCCCCTAATCAGCCGAAACCCTCATTTCATCACTGCCCTCTTCCCCTAATCAGTCAGCCTCTCCGCCCATCGTCAGCCGCCGTCGTCACCGGTCTTCGTCGTCGACTGGAGTGGAGCCGGTCATCGTCGTCGTCGTCACCACAACCTTCGACTGGAGTGGTATTTTCTTTAATAGTAGTTTTGCTATTATAAATTCACACTGTGTGAAGATAATGGTTTCATAGTGTAAATTTAATGTGGTTTTTCTTTTACTAATTTAATGTATTAATTTGGCAAATTTCTTAAAGTAATATATTATGTTTTTACAAAAAAAAAAATAAAGATATTATGTTTTTTATTTTTTTTAACAGATTATGTTATTTTTTTTTTAATTTATTATTGTGATATGTGTTTGTTTGTGAATGTGGTGGCAGTCCGGCCACCTCCCTCTGCCTGAAGCCACGCGCGTCAGCCCAGCACCGTTCGTCAGAACACCTCCGGCAGCCATTTTTGAGGTATACTCCATTTTAAATATGTATAGTTTATTTTATATTTATATATGTTTTTATATGTTTAGATATAATTTTATTGTGTAAATATTTGTATAATGTGTTATGTAATTTAAAATGGCTGCCAATATTCTTTGTTTTTAATTAATAATGTTTTTAATGTCCTATTTGTAATAATGTTTTTAATCAATAAAAATTCTCTCTTTTATATAATATAAGTATGTGAAAATGTAATTTAATTTTGTTCCCAATGTTTATTCTATTTCTGCTATTGTATTTATTTCTGCTATTGTATTTATTCTATTTGTTTATGTTTAACTTTTTTTTTTTTTGAGATATATGTATTTGAGATATATGTATGTATTTTTAACAATGTATGTATTTTATTGTTATAAGTGATTGTAACTTTTTTTTTTTTTAATATTTATGTGAATAATCTGAATTTTTTTTTTTAGATAATATTCCGAAAAAAGTATGTGTGTTTATATGTGTTTTTTTTTTGTTATTTTTTGTATTATAATAAATTTTTGATTTATTTTGAAAATTAGTAATATTTAAAATTTTGTAATGTATTTAAAAGTTGTTGAGATTGTATAAATTAGGTTATTAAATTTTTGGGTATAGTTTAAAGTATAAATGTTATTCTGCCCAAATTTTAACAAAATTTTGAGATAATAAAAAAAATTAGGTTAACTTAATAAATTTTAATAAATTAGTAATTTTCTTATAAAAAATATTAAATTGATATTTAGAAAGAAAAATTATAAGTTAATAATTATTCATAAAAATTAATGAAATTAATGTTAAAATTAAGTAATTTAAGTAAACGAAATTTGTATTTTTGTTTAAAAAATAATAATAAATAATTAAATATTTAATAACTAATTTTTATTAGTTGAGAATAGATAATTAATAATTGAATAAGTAATGAATTTAATATTGAAAAAATTCTTACAATAAAAAATATTAATAAATAATTATATTAATAAAAAAATATAATATTTTATTAAATAAAAATAATTTAAATAAAAGAATTTCGGTAAAATTTTGAGATAATAAAAATTTTGTTATTTTAATAATTTATAATAAGTTAATAGTGTCTTATAAAACTAGTACCAAGTTATTTTTTAAATGGACAATTATTTAAATTAAAATTTATTTAACAAAATTAGTGAAATAAATCCTAAAATTAAGTAATTGAATTTAAAAGATTTTTTATATATTTATAAAAAATAATAATAAATAATTATATAATTATAAATAACTTTAATTAGTTGAATATAAATAATTAATAATTGAATAAGTGATAAATTTTATAATTAATAAATCCTTGTAATAAAAAAAATTAACAAATAATTTGATAAATACTATTTAATGTAAGTATAGTTTCATATAAAAGTTAAAAAAAGTTTCATAAAATGACATAAGATTAGCCTTAGTTCAACTACACAGTCAAAATTACCAAATTCGTGTGACAGCAGTCAATTTGTTTATAAAGTAGTCAACGTAATTTTTTTGGTAGATGGCAATCGATAAGACTTGGGTGACCATGAGAAATCGTAAGGATCCAGCTTACTGGGAAGGTCTCCAAGTCTTTATGGAACTTGCGTCTAAACACAAGGATTGTGACGGAAGAATTTTCTGTCCTTGTGTTAAATGCAAGAATACTAGATTGCATCCTTTGAATACTGTGGAGGCACACATCTTTACAAAGGGTTTCGAGAGCAGCTATGAGAGGTGGATTTACCATGGGGAGCCAGATGAACCTGTCGAGGCTAACATCAATGTCGATGCGGATGAGATGGCTGGTGTCATTGAAGATTTCTTCCCTCCTATAGATGAACCTGCAACACACTATGAGGCGAAGAAGAAATTAGGAAAATTATGATTAGGGTACGAATCAATCCACGTGTGCGTGAACAATTGTTGTTTGTTTCACAATGAGCATGCCTCGAAAGATTTTTGCCCGGTGTGTGGGACCAGTAGATGGATTAATGAGGAGACAAGCGGAAAAAAAGTAGCGCATAAAGTGATGCGCTACTTTCCGCTGACTCCTCGATTGAAAAGATTATACAGTTCAAGACATACATCCAAAGAGATGGTATGGCATCGTACTGGTCGTGTGAGAGAAAATGGTGTTATGTGTCATCCTGTTGATTCTGCCGCGTGGAAAGACTTTGACTCCAGACATCCTGATTTTGCAAGAGATCCTCGGAATGTTCGCCTAGGCTTAGCTGCTGATGGATTTAATCCTTTTGGCAACATGAGCCTCTCATATAGTATGTGGCCTGTAGTGTTGGTGAATTACAATTTGCCACCTTGGATGTGTATGAAGGATAACAATTTCATGTTGAGTCTCCTTATTCCCGGACCGAAGTCACCTGGTAAGGACATGGATGTCTTTTTAAGGCCATTGGTGGACGAGCTAAATGCATTGTGGACTCAGGGTGTTGAAACAAGAGATGCTACAACCAACTCAATGTTCAACATGCGCGCAGCTCTTCTTTGGACAATTAATGATTTTCCTGCCCGTAGTAGCTTGTCCGGATGGAGTGGACAGGGATATAAAGCCTGTCCTACATGCAACGAGGATACTACTTCTATTCGAGTGATTGGTAAGACATCTTATGTTGGTCATAGACGTTTCTTGCCATCCAATCATCGTATGAGAAAAGACCGTGAATTTGATGGAAATTTTGAGAAGAGACCTCCGCCAAGACGATTTACTTGTTCTGAAATATTAGAACAAGTGAATGCTCTATCTGAACGTGCTCTGGGGAAACGAAAAAGAGGCGACACTGAAAATAACTGGAGGAAAAAAAGTATTTTTTATGAACTTGAGTATTGGAGTGCAAATGAGTTGAAACACAACATCGATGTTATGCATGTTGAGAAGAATGTTTGTGATAGTATCCTTGGCACTCTCTTGGATAATGACAAGTCTAAAGACACCACTAATGCAAGACAAGATTTGAAAAATATGAGAATTCGTCAATCCTTATGGATTTTCGAAGATGCTCGTAAAAGATTGCTAAAACCACATGCCCCTTATGTGTTAACTGCTAATGATAAGCAATTGTTTTGTAAATTTTTGAAGGACGTTAAATTGCCAGATGGATTTTGTTCGAACTTGAAGAAGAAAGTAACTAATGATAATATTGTTGGATTGAAATCTCATGATTGTCATGTCATAATGCAAAGGTTACTTCCAGTTTGTATTGGCAAGTTTTTGTCGAAGGAAGTATCAAGCACCATTATAGAATTGTGCAATTTTTTCAGAATTTTATGTTCAAGGACATTGAACGTAAAAGACATGGAGAAGGCCCAGGGAGACCTTATTCACATTTTGTGCAAAATGGAGAGAATTTATCCTCCAGCGTTTTTTGATATCATGATACATTTGGTGATCCATTTACCCGAGGAAGCCATATTGGGCGGGCCAGTTTTTATGAGGTGGATGTACCCTTTTGAGAGGTATATGAAAAAGTTGAAAAATTATGTTAGGAACAAAGCAAGGCCGGAAGGATCTATTGCTGAAGGATACGTTATAGATGAGGCTTTGACATTTTGTTCCATGTACTTCAAAGGTGTGCATACAAAATTCAACTGTCCTGAGCGCAATGAAGATGCTCCTAGTGTATCTCGCTATTTAAGAGTGTATAAATCTCAATGTCGTCCACTCGGTAAGCAAACAATAACAACTCTCGATGAGAAGACTCACAAAAGAGCTGAGTGGTACATATTGCAGAATTCTAGCGAGATCGACCCTTATATGACGTAAGTTAATCAAAATTATTACATAATGCTTAATGAATAATTTATATTATTCTATCTAGCTAAATTTGTAATAATTTTTTTTTTAATAGAGAGCACCTTGAAATAATCTCACAGAGGGACCCGAATGGCAACCATAATCTTTTACACAAAAAAGAATTTCCTTCGTGGTTTCATAAGAAGGTGTGCAAGTATTCCTTTTCGTACTATTTACTTAATCTAAATTATCAACTCTCTCAAATCTTGTTTGTTATGCGTGTTTTTTCAGATTTTTGATTTGTATAAGCTCGGGTCTTTAGAACACAGTGATGAATTGCTAGCTTTAGCAGCTGGCTCTGATCTCCTTGTGTATTCATATCCGGCATGTATAGTGAATGGAGTTCGATTTGTTGTACACAGTCGAGATAAAGACCGTAATACTCAAAATAGTGGGGTGTCCGTTGCAAGGACAGAAGGTTTTGACTATTTTGGGGAACTTCAAGAAATATTGCATTTGTCCTTTAGTGGTGCATATTCAGTTGTATTATTTCGGTGTAAGTGGTTCAACACAGATCCGAGAAAGAAAAAAATCATTATCGAAAATAATATCACTAGCATAAATGTTAGTGGTGTATGGTACAAAGATGATCCGTACATTCTTGCCAGTCAAGCTAAGCAAGTTTTCTTTGTGGATGATCTAGTTAGAGGTCGTAATTGGAGAGTTGTTCATAATGTCCATCACCGCCAAGTTTGGGAAAATATTTTGGATGCTTCAAATGAGACAGATGATGTTGATGTTGTACATGACACAAACTCATCAAATTTTACACTATCAGTGGATTTGGGGGAGTTGAATGTCCAACGGACTAATGATTCTCCAACAATTGTAGATGTCCCTCAAAGTTCTGAGATAGTTGCAAATGTTGATGATAATAGGGATGATGAAGATGAAGAAATTGCAGAAGACCTGGAGGATGATTTGCTTATTGATCATCTTGAAGATGAAATTGAAGAAGCCCCCGCAGCAAATTTGCATTTCATTAGTGATGATGATTGTGAATAATGGATTTTAGTACTGTTTGTATTGATGAGTAGTTATATTTTTTTAATCCTTTTGTCTCAACAAATTATTGTAAAAGAACAAATTTAAGAGTTAATGAGTTGTTCGTATTCTCTTAAGTAAGGACTCATATGATTTTATTATTCTATTTTTAGCATAAAATGTCAGCAGATGTTGCTAACTATCATGGTGGAGATGGTGGCGGGGATGACCCATTAGATCCTACTAGGGTACCGACTGCGTGCGAGGCTTCAGGTATTTTTGTTATTTTTCTATCTAAGTGTTTAATTTTTTAATTCAACTATTCACACATATACATTTTTGATGGCAACATAGGTGGTGACGCGAGAAAAGGCCGTGGGAGGAATGTTTTAGTAAAGTTAGAAGAGAGAAGAAAAAACTGTACTGGCCCGTTGCCATTAGAAGTTGACAGTGTCTCGAACAAAATAGTAGGCTTGGAGAGTAAAGCTTTTCCTCGATTGGTAGGGCGAGAGGTTGCACTGCATGTGCCTGGACATCATCCAAGTTGGGCGAATGTCCCAGAGCAGTACGAACACCTCATCTTAACCAAGCTTTGGGTAAATAATTATTAATTTATCTACACTAATAAATGTGATTATTACCATGTTATTTTAATTTATTTTTGTCATATGCAGCATTATTACCAGTTGGACAGTCATCCAAAGTTAGTAGCTATTTCGATAGCTGAGATGGCCGAGAAGTACAAAACACGAAAGAATATTAGATTGCAACACTTCAGAGAATATTACAAAAACCCAGAAGACTTTGAAAATGCAGTGAAGAACCCTCCCAATGAACTTAATGAAGACCAATGGCGACTAATATGTGAATTGTTCACAACTCCTGATTTCATTCAACGGTCGAAGCAAAACTCTATCAATCGACAGAAGATGAAATTCTCTTCAACAACAGGGTCGGTAACTATGGCTGAGATTCTTCGTCAAAAAGTAAGTTAATATATTAAATTTCTATTTTACAAAGTTTACTTTATATATAATTTTCTAACAAGTTATATTTATCAGCAAGGAAAGGGTTACATTGAGACTTGGAAAGAATGTCATACTAAGAAAGACACCAACACCTTCATCAATGAGGCTGCCAAAAATAAATATGTAAGATATGTAAAATAATAACTTTTAAATATTTTCAAATAATTGTAACTTTGCTTGATTTCTAACTTATTTTGTATTATAGGAAGAGATGTTGACAACTCGAAATAGTGCTCCTGAATCTTCACAAGTTTCAGAACTTGAGATTCTTCGGAAAACACTTGGAGAGAGGCGTGGCCATCAACGAGGAGTGGGTCGCAAGTTGAAAGGCCAATCATCAGGACGACGCTCACAACCTGCAACTGCTGATCAACCGGACTTACGGGAAACAGTTGTTGAGTTACAGAAACAAATACAGACGTTGACTCAACAAATGTCACGTGAACGTCGGGAACCAATGGATGTTGAGATGAATGATGCAGCTCCAACCCAACCCATACGTCCTCAACCGTCTCGCTCTCAAATGGGTTTTAACCCAATGGGTTTTCAGCAGCCGCATCAGACTCCTACTTCGTTTCAGCAACTGCTACAACAGCCTCTGCTACAACAGCCTCTTGTTCCTTCGCCTGGAATGTTAAGTCCTGAGCAATTTCACAGTCAAATGTACCAGTCATACTTGCAGTTTGTGTTTCAGTCGCCAAACAATTCGCAAGTATTGTTGAATATGATGACGCAGTCGCCTCAGACGTCTCATGTGTCAGAGCCTCGGATGCCACAAATGTCACAGATGCCGCAAAATGTTCAGATGTCGACACAAGGGCAGCAATATCAGAACACATCGCAGACGATGCCGACACAACCATGGGAGCAGACATCTCAAATGATGCCGACACATCTAGGACAACAGACTTCTCAGATGATGCCGACACAACAAGGGCAGCAGACATCTCAAATGATGCCGACACTACATGGGCAGCAGACATCTCACATGATGACCAGCTCGCAAATGCCGCCATACTACCCACAGATGCCGGATGTTCCTGGGTCGGATGTTCCTCGAGATGCTAGTGATGAGGACGATGCTACTACAAACTTCTTTTAGAATATCTATTTTAATTTTACGAACTATCGGTCTAATATGTTTGTTAATATTTTATGAACACTAATTTATATTTAGGTAGGCAGTACTGTAATGTTTATGACTTACTCTTATTGTAATATTAGTGACTTTAAATATTTTTTTTTAGTTAAATGATTTTATATCTCAATTAATTCAATAATTTTATATATTAATTAATTAAATAATTAAAAAAAATTAAAATTAAAATTAATAATTTTAATATAATAATATATATAAATAATTTAATATAATTTTTTATTTTTTTTTCGTAGAAGATCTTCAATAACGACATTGTCGTCATTGATAATATTATCAATAACGACAATGTCGTTGTTGATGCACGCAGATTTAAAAAAAATAAATATTATTCCCAACGACATTGTCGTTGTTGATAATTTTTATTCCCAACGACTTAAAAAGTCGTTGTTGATAATCGTTTTTCCCAACGAAGTATTCCCAACGACTTTTTACCAACGAAATGTCCTCATTGATGCGCAGACGAAAACAGGGGTTTTTACCAACAAAATTTGTCCTCAGTAATGCTCATTTTTCTTGTAGTGTCCCTACAGAGTGATACGAATTGAAGTCAATTACTTTTAAAGATTCCTCGTATTAGTCATGTTATTATACATTGTTATTACTTGAAATGTTGGAAATTATTGAATCTGACATATATTAAAGATTAAATTTTGCATACATCTTGGAGACTATGCAAAAATTGCATTCATATATTCTTTGATATATCGTAAAAGAAATTGTTGAATAATTTCTTATATTTTTTATGGATGAACAAGTAATAAATTTTTAAGAAATTTATAATAATGTTCTACTTGTTCAACGTCATTCCCCGAAGTGAATGTAATGATTTTAAATAATCAATGACATTATTTACTAATCAAATATTTTCAGAAAAAGTGGAAACAACTAAAAGATGAGATACCACACATAATCAAAGTGCATGAAATTTATATATCATGTGTGGAATTGAATAATAGTGGTCGCGTACCTGTAGTACAGACATACTTATAATCAAGATAAAAGTATACTTGATTATTGAATAGAATGTGAATTGTACAAATTTATTGTACATTTAGAATATTTAAATATCATTCCCTAAAGAGAATGAATAGACATGAAATTCTATTTCAAAGAATATAGATTTCACATATATTGGCAATGCCAAAAGCAAATTAATATATACATATTTTATTATTTATTGAAATCAATAGTTTCAAACTATTGTTAGTACAGGATATGTATATATATAGTTACTATATAATTCAGTTTGCATATTCCCAGAAGTGAATATATAACTTACTAACATTTGTTAGTGATCCAATATAATGAAAGTGATAAAGAATCACAAAATGATTATTTGAAAAGCTTCCTGAAAAAGTCTTACATACAATGGTTACTTGGAGTAGTAAAATATATTTGTATGTACCTAGATGTATAACTTTTATCTAGTTATAAAAGTGATAAGAAATAACTTATTATATGTACTGGTTGTACATTTAAATATATAATATATCAAGTCATGATAATTAGACTGATGAATAGTCTATTAATAAATTAGACGACTTGTTAAAAAGATACCAGGAAAAATGAATGATATATTATGGTTATATCTATTTGACCAATACAATAACATGATGAAGTTGTCATGTATCTTTTAAATTATACACATCATTGAATTGATGATAGTGATTCCTGAAAAAATATAAAGTTTGATAAACATAATAGTGACTCCTAAAGAGTGTATATGTTTTGGAGAATAATATAATTATATTATTCGTGTATATAAAAATGAAACTTTTTATGATTACTTATATGTTGTAGTGATTTTACATTACCTTGTGAAAGTTTCATTGAAATACAAATTATAGTGAACCTGAAGTTCATGAATTGAATTATTTTGACATGATCAATCATATGCAATAAATTGTCAAAGAATTTGACTAAATTTTGTTGAAGAACAACTGTAAGATTCTTCTCATTGTTAATTTATAAGGCTCAAAAGAAGAATGTGCATATATTTGCACATAAAAAATATTTAAATTATATTTCCTTAACAATCTTGAGCTATTGTTAGATTTTTATTGCATAGTTTCTTATCGATGTGATAAGATTATATAATCATGCATTTACAAAATGTGTAAATTTATGTATTTCTAATTATACACGTATGACTCATTCTTAGAAATGAATTAAGTTCATAAGGATTGAACTTGAAACTGAAGTTTATTGAACCTGAAGTTCAATGTCATATAGTATATATGAGTTTAAATAAATATTGATTCATTGTGATATATTGAAATCCCTACAGGTATATTAATATTATTAGATATCACAATTTTTAAAAATTCTCTCGATCAGGGGGAGAGAAGCAGTCGGGATCGATGATAATTTTTGAAAAATGATCCTTGCACAAAGTATATAAGAACAATATAGTTCAAAATGATATATACCAACTGCAAATCAATATTATTCAAAGTTGAGTTAGAATGAGTTGAAAACGCCTGAAGCGTAAATGAACAATATAGAAATTATTAGTAAATGTTCATTTGATTTGCCCTGAAATTGTTAAATCTAGAGGTACTCATGGAGATACCTTAATGTTATAAAGTATTAAAATGATAACCGTGATGAAAACGGTACTTGAAGAGACTCCCAAAAGAAGTTAGACATAACACTTCTAATCATAATTGAATCCCTGAAGTGATTCTATATAGGTACCTATAAATGATAAACATATTTGAAAAATATGTAATTTAAAGAGATCTCTAAAAGTTATGTCAATATGGGAGGAAATTATCATTTATTGAAATTTTTGTCGACAATAAATATTGAATGTGTGCATATGCAATAAACTAACATGAGATAGCAAGGATCATTGTATTAGATTTGTCGAGAATCATCCACATACATTTTGTTTTTGGCCAAAATATTATGACGCAGTCCAGGCAAATTTACTCACATAAAGTGAAGTAAGACCTGTAGGGTGTGCAAATAAATATTTCTAATGAGAACTTTGCATATATGTATTTGTACATAATGAATTGTTGTACAAAATTTGCATAGACATGAGATTGATTGAAGTAAGGCTTAAATATTGAGAAAATATAATCATGATTTGATTATAGCCTGGAATATATTTTATGAGGATTTATAAGCGTCACATAAATGTTGCAACAAAAGATTATTTATTTGGAGCTCCTAATATAGTGAGAATTTGAAATAAGCCTTATTTAAAAATTCTAGAAGAATTTAATACATGTCTTAAGTGATATAAATTCTAAGTCGCGCGCACTATATGACAAAGATCTTTGTATGAAATAAAGACATGTAAGTAAATTATTGTTTGAAAAATACGTATGGTTGTCTATGCAGTATAAATACGTAAATTATACGTTGTGATAGACTCTTGAAGAGTTTTTGATTAATTGAAGAACAAACTTTTATTTCTTTTGTATATCGAGAAATATTAAATGTATAAAGTTTGTTCATTAGTATTGAAGTCCTGAAGTACTTCATATGTATCAAGAATTATAGATATATGATCATTTATTAAGATCATACAACAAGATGGAACAAATATATGGTATTGGAGTACCATCATTGTCACAAATGAAATTTATATTATCATTAATGTGTTATGTTCATATCTACTTGAAATGTTAAATTTTAGTATGAACAAAGTTGTGTACACACATGAATGATACAATTAGTTGGATAAAGATTAATGTTCCACGAACCCCTCATCTATAAGAAGTCCATACATACTCTGGAAGAGTTATAGAAAATATATGATCAAAGATTATATATGGTGATATTTTAAAAGTGATAACAATAATCTTATGAGATATATTATCCCCAAAAGAATTATGGATCATATGTGCATGAGGGGGAGACATATTCATGTTGCACTCTTTTTCCCTTAGCTCAGGTTTTGTCCCACTGGGTTTTCCTGGCAAGGTTTTTAACGAGGCAACTTGCAAATAGTTATGAATATGAAATATATATTGTACTCTTTTTCCCTAGCTCAGATTTTGTCCCACTGGGTTTTTCTGGCAAGGTTTTTAACGAGGCAACTATAAATCATGTTAACATACTTGCATTTTATGAAGCAAGTAGAGAATGTGTGTGAGTGAGATCATTGACATAGCATATTCGGGAAACATATAGATTGCACTCAATAAAGAAGTAAAGCAATTATCTATGGATCATACTGCTTGCATCGTTCAACTAAAAGGAGGTACATTGAAGGAGATAGAGTTAGAACACATTCCACGAAATTCTTCTTTATACGCTTCAAGAAAATGCATATTGGTGTTCAACATATTCAATCAAGTGTCAATCTTACAAACTTATTCACAAAGTTATTACCAACATCAACATTTGAGAAGACGGCAGACAAGATCGAAATTCGTCGATTAGAAGATCTCCACAAATGCCTAAATGAGGGGGAGTTAGTTTACACTATACTCTTTTTCTTTGATCAAGTTTTCAGCAAGATTTTTAATAAGGCAGTTATTATGGACATCCAAGGGGGAGTGTTATAAATATTAATAATTATGTGGATGCCCAAATCTTTTATTTATTACCATTAATAGTAATCAATATTCCTCTTTTTCTTAGTTTCCCTTTTTCTTAGTTTCTTAATATTTCACTCTTGTATTTGTATAAATAGAGGTTCACCCCATTGGAATAAACAACTCAGAAATTCTCATTCACTTTCTCTTTCTCTCTTCATCTTCTTCTTCTTTCTTCTCATCTACTTTATATTATTTTATAACAAGAATCAGTATTTATAATATGTTGTTTACTAAATCTTTTTGGAAATAGAATAGTTATGATTTATCTTGTTTACTTTATTAGGAAACGTAATTAAATTGATTAAATTATCCTTTTGAGTTAAATTATATTAAATGATATTTATTTTGTAAAATATATTTTAAAGGATAAAATTGTTATTATATATTTAATATTAAAAAATAAAATAAAAATAATTAAAACTTATTACTTTTAATGGCATTCTTTATAAAATTAGTGGTAGAAATTTTTTTTTCTCTCATATTTAATCAAGTTCTTTCTTTTTTTTAATTTTAATAATACAAATAAATAAATGTAAGAGAATAATTACCACTAATTTTTATTACTTATAGTAAACATGTTAGTTTAAATGTTGTCTTGAGAAGTTCGTGTGTAACACGTCATTAGAGTTTTGTATATAATGAAAGGCAAGAAAATAGGTACATATATAATATGATCAGGTGGGTTTTTTTGTGTTGATGTTAATAATTAATCAAAATAATAATAATAATAATAATAATAATAATAATAATGAAAATTGAGACGATAAATTCAAAGGAATAAGACCCCACCTCACCCAATTTATTATTGTATTTATTTAAGTAATGAGACTCCATTTCTTGTGTATCTTCAATTCCAAGTTCCAACTCCACTCGCCGGTTGAGCCTCTGTTCTAAATTTTTATTCATTTATTTACTTTCATCAAACATTTAATAATTTTTCACTGTACCAAGTCCATTTCAAATTTTCTTTCATTTTTTTTTTTATTATGAATAATGATTAAGATACACTTAAATTACACACATTATTATATTTGATAATTAAGTGTGTGCAATTAGAGTGTTTGTTTGTCTAACACAGAAAATATGCATTGATTTCCAGGTAAATTGAACGCAACTTAATATAATATTAGTACATAATATTAGGGGGCGTTTGATTGGAGGTAATGAAATAGAATGGAATGAAAAGGAAACAATTTTCATTCCATTCCTTTGTTTAGTTGCATTTGAAAGTATTAGAATCGCATTACAATGGAATGCTCTTTCCACCATTTTGGTGGAATGACTATTCCATTTTAAAAAGAAAGGAATAACCATTCCAATGTAACAAGAAAAAAAAAATAATTATTTTTTTATTAATTTTTTTTATGCATTTTAAATTTTATTCCATTCCTATTCCTATTCTCATTCCCATTCCTATTCCTATATTTTCATTCCTCCCAACCAAACGTCTCCTTAGTGTTGGAGAAATTTGGTAACAATATGAAAAGTATTCAAAACTATAATTTTACCTCAACTTTAAAATTAAACTAGGTCCGTTGAACCGTTAAATAAAAAAAATATATATATAATAATAATAAGGGATAATTACAACAAAAGTCGGTTGATCCAAATTAGTCCCAAACTTTAAAAATTGGCGATAATAATTCTCAAAGTCACGTTTTCTGTAGGTCTGTTGGTCCCTTTTTCTAACAGATCCGTTAAAACTAAATAAAATGTCATGTGTCAATTTTTTATTGGTCCAAATAATAATATTAATTGAAAATTTTATTTCTTTTTTTTTTTAAAAAAAAAAAGAAAACAAATAAATTATTTTAAAATTAATTCATTAATTTATTTTTTTTCATTCTTAGCCGACCCTTGCTCTTCTCTCTCATTTTTGTCTTCTTCATTCTGTGCCAAAACCTCCATAGCCACCATGGTTTGAAGCTCCGACCAGTCTTCACGCTTTCCACTCGCCTCCTATCTCTCTTGAACCCTAATCTCACCAGCCCCACACCATCACATCACCCCGAAATCCACGTCTTCGTCCTAAGGTTCTCTCGGCCTTTCCCTTCAACCCAGTGTCGCCCCCTGTTTGTCCAATGCCCTATCGTCTCTATGCTTGATCTAGGGTTTACCCGACCTAGTGTGTCACACTGGGGAGTTCTAGTTTTATTCGTGAAAAAGAAAGATGGATTCCTTCGAATGTGTATTGACTACCGGGAGTTGAATAAGTTGATGATAAAGAACAAGTATCTATTGCCCAGAATTGATGACTTGTTTGATCAGCTTCAGGGTAAGACTGTCTTCTCTAAGATTAACTTATGTTCGGGTTATCATCAATTGAGAATGTGGAAGGAAGACATTTCGAAGACTGCATTTTGGACTAGATATGGCCATTATGAGTTCTTGGTAATGTCATTTGGTTTGACAAATGCTCTGGAGACCTTTATGGACCTTATGAATGGGGTGTTCAAGGATTTCCTCAATAACTATGTCATAGTATTTATCGATGATATCCTTGTATACTCTCAATCAAAAGCAGAGCACGAGCAACATCTCTAAATGGTTTTACAATGGCTCAGGTCCGTGAAGTCGATACACATCCTCCAAGTTCCATTAGGCTTTGGGAACAATACCGGATTGGTAAGCCAAACCAGATATAAGGCTTCCCGGAAGAACTCTATGGAAGTTAATTTTTTACTTCTGTCTTCATTACTTCTGCTCAAACAGGATCTAATGGTCTTCTCTTCTGACAAACTAGATCTGTTTTTTCATCGATGTACAAAGTGTGGCATATCACGTGAGGACTGATCCGGGTCATATCAAAATGGCTCCATGCTAGTACATCACAATTATTCTTTACTATGGACACAATTTTCTCTTTAATGGCTGGAGGTAGATTTCTTCCTACCTTGATGACCTTATTATGATCTTCTTCATTGATGCACACTTCTTCCACCTTCTCCATTGGTTTAATTACTCTTTCTACCCCCACCCGAGGGTCTAACTCATATTCTTCCTGAATTACCCCAGTGTTGGCTAGATGGGTGCTCTGGGATCTTCTTGGTTCTCTTCTCAGACCATGAAGACTGTCTTAGCAGAGATATTATAACATTTCCTCGCACTTTTTTGATCTCCCTTTATATTCTCATGCTTGAGAACTTCAACTAGGGCAGGTTGTCCAAGTATAACATTATAATCAGTGGGGCAATCCACTACCACAAATGTGTAGTATTTGAAGGCGAATGTCGTGTTGCTTCCGGATGCTCCTCCACTTGATGTGACTAGAAGCTATATCTTTCCCATTGGTAATTGAGATTCTCCATTAAAGCCTTGGAGTTGAATTGGACACGGCCTTAAATTAGTTTCCACTAACCCAATCACATGGAAAGCATTTTTAAAGAGAATGCTAACTGAACTTCCATTATCCACTAGAATTTGGGACACCCTTTTATTTTCAATTTGAGCTTCAATCACCAGTGGATCATTATGAAAAAAATACACATGCTTGACATCTTTTTCTGTGAAAGTAAATAGGAGATTCATCATTCGTGGACGATGAGCATGTATTTGTACGAGAGTGCATATTTCTTCTTAATCTAGCTCATTTAGATATCTTTTTTCTTTAACATTCCTAGTAATTTTGAAATTATGTGAGCCTCTGGATATGGTTGCCACAAGGCCATCTACAATGGGCAGAGCAATTTTGGGTGGATACAGATTTCTTGGTCTGAGAGCCATGATAGGTCTAGGCACCTGGGCATTAGGTACCCTTCTGAGGAGCATGTATGCTTGGAGCTTGGATGCATGGAGCTTGTGTTCCTAGAGCTTGAGGATAACCTACTCCCTGAGGAGGATTTATTGTTCTCTACTATCAAGGAATGAAAAGTTGTCCATGTGCTACTCCTAACCGAGATATATGACGGGTATTCGCACCCAATTGGCTAAATGCATATTTCTAACCAATCCTTAAATTTTATCTTTCAGGTAACTATACTCATTTGTTGTAACGTCCCCACCTTAAGTCTCCATTGGACCCTTACACCCACGGAATGATGGCTCTTATACACGAGTACGTCACTTTGGCTGCTTCATGGAATGACGACTAATCTTACAAACCAACACGAGTATTTTCAGTGTGCTTTGTCCTCACTCGTACACTTCTTGGAAAGACTTCCCAGGAGGTCACTCATCCTGAAATTACTCCAGGTCAAGCACGCTTAACCGTGGAGTTCTTTCATGATGGGCTACTAAAAAATAAGTTGCACCTTGTTGATATAGGTAGTACCAATCAATCCATTTAAGCCCTCTTCAACTGTGTAGTCCCATACCTATACAGTCTGAGAATCATCACACTTGACCTTCCCCAGGCGATGTGGGATTGCACAGCTTACCTGGTATTTTCTTTTAGGGATCACGGGACTACTGGTTGTCACAATCACCACCTTACGGGGTCCGACGTCCTCGTCGACCACACTTTCGGATGTGTCAAGGCTCTAATACCATTTAGTAACGTCCTTAATTTAAGCTTTCATTGGGCCCTTACATCCATAGAATGATGGCTCTTATACACGAGTGCGTCACTCTGACTGAAATTAGTATATAAACAATTACTAAAATAGTAAAATTAAATAAAATTAGACAAAAGTCTTTAAATCTAACAATCTCAATAATTCAAAAAGTATTTTTAACCACTTTAAAAATTCATGAGATATAATTTAGTACATTTCATAGTTATGTCAAAAATTCTTATTAGCCTAATAAAAAAGTAGAAAAGAGGAGAGCGAATTGTGAGTGTAGAGGAAAATGCAAGTTGCGAATATGAAAGAAATGAAATGAAATGAAGATGTGGTAGCATATTGTTATGTGTGGTGGGACCAATGCATGCCTGCCTCGGACAAACTTTCTCGTCTTCTTCCAATCCAATGTTGGTTCGAGACCATCGTCCTCTTTCTTCTCCCAACTCAACTTCTTGTCTTCTCTCTCTCTATTCTATGAAATAAATATTAATACTTTATTCTTAGTTTAATAAACAATTAAACATTACATAATCACCGAACATCAAACTTCAAGAACCTTAATATATTCCTTGGTTTGGTTGGTTGTTTGTCCTTACTACTTCTTCTCTCTCCGTCCTGGGTTGCCCTGCCCTGTCCTCCTTTCATAATCTTTGTTAGATTATATAATATATTATTATTATTATTATTATTTTTCCTTTTTGGGTATCTGGGTACTCCCTTCAAACTTGCCACTTTCCACAAAATCCTTCTTTTTCTTCTGAGTTTTTCTTTTTGGTGGTGGCCTTTGGTACAATAATGCAAGCTGCTCAGCCTGACATTAATGGAGTTGCAGAATCAACTTCTCAGGTTGGTTAACTCATGGTATTAATGTTCTCATATCTATTATTGATTTATTACTATATTTGTATCCACTTATTTTGTTTCTGGGTTATGCAGTTTACCTCTTATCTATGCTTAAATTAGGTGGCCCAACTTGCTTTTTTTTTTCATCTTATGGGTAGTTTTTATCTGGGTTTTATGTACGATTCTGATAATGGGTCATTTAGTTTTCTGGAGTGAAAATCTAATTACTTTATCATTTTCTTTTTTTGGGGCTAATTTTACTAGTTTAAGCTTAGTTGAACTGTTAACTCTCAATCAAATATGGTTGTTTTGCAGATCTAGATGAACTGTTTATGCCTTGTAATATTCTTTGTTATTTTATTTGTAATATGCTTTTGTTTCTGGAAGATCCTAGGTGGGTAATTTAGTGCAGATCTTTAGTATTCCTTTTTCAAGACTAATTCCATTTTTGAGTGAGTTTCAGCATAGCTGACATAATCTTAATTAGTGGGTTTAATTTAAACTATGCTGTTCTCTGCTTTACTATAAATAGACTTACTATTGATAGATAAACTAGCCAAGTGCTGACTAGATAACTTTCTAGGCGTATAAGTATATTTTTTTTGCTTATAATAATACATCCGGAATTGGGATTGAACAACTTCATATCTGAATTCCCATCTTTTGTTATGCCTAATGCTGATAGTAATTAACTTAAAGTTGACATTTTAAACCTATTCATTTCATACATGAGCAAGTTTCATGAGTTATTACAACTCTTTAGTGAAGAAGCAAGTACAATGTAATGTATATTGCATACCAAATTCCTAGTGTTCCTATTTGTTCACCTTGTAAAACAAGATTGCGGATATGAACATCTAAAGAAATGTCATTTGGCATTGTTGCATGGTTTTCTGTGGTTTATTATGTCTTAGATGCTTTTGTTTCCCAGGCCTAATAGATAACATATTACTTGAAAGATTATCTGATTCTATTGATGGTAAATAATTTTCTTGATGCAGGCCGATTCCCAGAATGTGAAACCAAACGAAGCACTAGAGCCTGGACCAAGTGGGAAGCGCCCAGATATTTCACTTCAAATACCCCCTAGACCTGTAGCTTTTGGCAGTAGTCGAAGCGGGAAGGGTTTGCTACAGTCTCAAGGTTCTGCTAAAGGTAGTTCTTCACCGGGAGGTTTCTTACGAGCTTTAAGTTTCAAGAAGAAAGGTGTTGTACCAGAGGGTGAGAGAAGTTCTCTTCTCAACTCAGACACAGACACCCAAAGAGCTCCTGAAAGTCCCATCATAGCCAACTTGAAGTCTGTATTTTCTTGGCAACGATGTACTTCACTTCCTGTTAGACAAGAATCAAAATTGTTTCCTTCTGCTGCCACACCTCTTTCAGCAAGAATGTCTAATGAACGGCCTAAATCACTTGTATGTTTCCATACACTAAAACTAGACTAACATGGTCATATGACTCTTGAACTTAGGAGAATGTTTACCTTTAATTTTCATGTCATTGTTTAAAAGGGTCGTCAGCTTATTTTGTGGCTCAGTAATCAGTAATTTGAATAAAGATGGTGATTATGTTATGTTCAATTTGTGCAGAAAGAAGAAGATAAGGCTACAGTTTCAAGGTCCCTCTCTATTCCTGGGAGAAACATGGTTATAGTAAGATCTGTATCGTTTGCTACTCGTAATGAGCAAAACATACCAGATCCTAATGACGGTATGTAACATCCCATTGTAATAAGAAAAAACTAAATCGTTTTAATTATTCATGGATGCATTTCTTGTCTTTTGAATTTTAGTTCAATGAACATATATTCATGTCCAAAACCCAGTTAAAGCCGACACATGAATTATGAAAGTCGCTTAAACTCAACAGTGGAACCATCACCCCCACTGACATTGTTTTTGAAAAAATCAGATCAAATTAGTCCAGCAACGATGGATGAAGAAGAGGAAGAGATTCCTGAAGAGGAAGCAGTGTGCAGGATTTGTCTCGATGAATGTGATGAAGGGAATACACTCAAAATGGAATGCAGTTGCAAGGGTGCCCTCAGGCTTGTACATGAAGAGTGTGCAGTGAAATGGTTTAGTTCAAGAGGAAGCAAGAAATGTGAGGTATGTCAGCATGAGGTTATGAACTTACCCGTGACATTGCTTCGCATGCCAAGCTCCGTTCAAAGGAGTAACAGGCGGGAGCGCACTCAACAGAATCCAGATTCAGAATCAATAAGGTGGGATCATTTATTCAATATGGTTTTCTTCAGTTGTGATTTCATTCAGCCAAATGTTTACAGGGTCTTTTATTTTTGGTTTTATCATATTTGGATTTTTGTGCGTTTTATTCATCCCCCTTTGGCAACAATCGTAAAGAATCTAATTTAGATGAACTTTGGTATGCAGTGCTTGGCAGGACTTGGTAATACTCATCTTAATTAGCACAATATGCTATTTCTTCTTCTTTGAGCAGCTACTGGTATAGCATTTTTCTCTGAAAGTCTTCAACTTTTATTTTTTCTTCTCCAAAAAAGTGTTTACTCAAAAGAAGGGATGAATTATGACTAGTCTGGTTTGGACATCTTTGCATTTTCTATGTTAGCAAGCAAAACATGAGTTGATTCTATGTCTCCACATTTTACAGATCCATGACATGAGAAGTCAAGCAATTATTGTTTCAGCTCCATTTGCTTTTACACTAGGCATTTTGGGATCCCTTTTTGCAATTATCCTAGGTAATCAAGCTTAATGAAATAATCTTTTAAGCCTCACTTATTTCTGGTATCTTCCTGCATTGTCTCATTATTTCACATGTTTGTTTAACAGCAATTAAGGAATATATATGGACATATGCAGCTCTTGAGTTTGCCCTTGTTGCCATCATAGTTCACTTATTTTACACTCTGGTTAGTACTATTTTTCGAGCAATAATTTATATGCAAACCACTTATGTAGTCTTGAATTTATTTTTTCTCTCCTACAAGTATTGATAACCACATTTTGTTTTTTGTATTTTTGACAGCTTCATCTCAACGCTATATATGCATTATTACTGGCTTCAATTATGGGTTTTGGGATAGCAATGGGGGTGAACTCATTGTATATTAAGTATTTTGCGTGGAGGGTTAGTTCTGGTGCAAACACTAATCCAGCTGCTGAAAACACTAATCCAGTTTAGGTGAAATTCAAGCACAATCCGAATTAGTGGTTATGTAGTTGAACCATTGATTATGAGAATTATTATACTTGTTAATCATGTAAGCTATGCCGTTTTACCAAGTAAAGCTGTGAGATTTTGTTTTACATATAAATCAGATTTAAGCTTGTACATGAGAAACGACAAATCATATAAAAGTGAATAATGTTAGAAAAAAGCCATTTTCAATCGAATATTACTATTTAATTTATATAACCAAGTTCGTCGTTAGAAATTTCTTACTAGCAATTATTCAAAAAGATGATTTACTTGAGCATTTTGGAAAGGGAAAAGAAAAAATATTATTTATGCAAAAACCTATTTTTACAACAAAGACGAAGGGGAAAACAATATGAGGCATTACACACACAAACATATACAATATATGCACAAAGGAAAAGAGGGCATTGATGCAAAGAAACAAAATTTAACTTGCTTTGGTTTTATTCACAGGAAGGAACTTGCTGCCCTCTTTCCTCAGCCATAATGTAGAACGAGTTTTCTTGACATGATTTGTGAATAGCTTGTACCTGTCATAATCAATGTGCAAATTGTTTAATAATATTGCAAAAAACAACTGCAGATAGTATAAAAGCCCTATTTTTTTCATCTAAAAAGTCAAATGTCTTTAATGTAATAACAAACCTTTCATACTCCAACTTCTGAGTAACAATTCCGTTCAGTAACAGCTCTGAACTGTAAATTGTTGCTCCTGTGAGTATATGACAACATTGTATTACTATGCTGGCTTTTTATTTTATTTTGGTTTTCAAATCGGTAAAAATGAAATATATGGATATTATTCCAAACCTTTTTCAAGGAAAGGCACACAAATTGCATAGTCTTCTTCACAAGATAGAACTAACAGATCATCTGGAAAGGCACCATCTTTCAGTGCAGACCTGCCTATCCTCTCAACTGCCTGTTAGGGGCATACAACCAAAGACTCTAAAATTATGTGATATTCGATCGAAAACGGGAGCAAAGTATAACCAATCTAACAAAGTTTTAATAAGGCTGCATGACTAGAGAAAACACAGACACACTACAAACCTGGCCCTGAACTGCCTTCACCAGATTTGAAATTATTTCTACTCCAGGCTTTGTGTTTGGGGTAACCAAGACTCTCAAGCCCTGCAGAAAACCTTTTCTGGTGAATAAAATAAATATTTGATAAAAAAGAAAAAAGAAATTAGAAAAAGAATAAACCTGTAATATTGGATGCTGAGATGCACATGCTAACGAAGCCGGCATGCTAAAGCCAATTTCCTTTTCTTTTTTCGAATCTCTAAGAATGTATTTTTTCTCATCTAAGAAACACTTGGCTTGACCGCAGTTGTCAATCCATAACGATGTCACCACTGGTTTACCAGAAGCAATAGCCTCTAACATATTCCTTGTGCGTGCAAACTGATCAGCAATGAAGTGTGTTGCATCTGTAATAGAGGATGCTACGGACACTCCAAGACGGGCTAATATCTGATAGACATGCAAAACAGATATTGGTCAAATTCATTTGCATATTGCTAACTTAAATTGATGAATGAGAAAACAATTACCTTCTTTTGATGTTTAATTATATCATCATCCAAGTGATGACTGTATAGGACTCGAATATCCGTTACTTCTCTCCTTTTTCGTAGCACTTTTGACACACTAGTAGCTTGAGGTCCGGCATCACTTAAACTGCGGATTTCTTTCAAAAAAAATGATGTTGAGAAGCTTCTCTTACTTGATTTGTCAACGTATTCATTACCTATACAGATGGGTGACACATCACTGATAGGTATCTTACAGTTAATTGGAGTAGTACATGATGAGTCAGATGGTTTAGATTTCTCCCCTGGTGTTTCAGCCAACCTGGCACCTCTTTCCCCACTTTCGGCTTTTCTGGAAAACATTCCATCTTTTATTTCCTCCGGATATTTTCCTTCCAAATGATGCTCTACAGAAGACGTAACTGGATGATCACATAACGATGATCGCGTTTGTCTGCATGACCTTGTATGCCCACTCCCAGTGACTTCTGGCTGAGCAGATGGCACAGGCGCATCAGCAACATTATCAGAGTTATTAACCTGACGGGAAGAGATTCGAACAGATCTTCTCGCTTTGGGAAAACTTAATGTACCAATCTTGTTGCTGCTATTATTAATAGCTGCTACATTTGCAAATTCATTAAGTGTTGTGTGCCCACTCCCATTGCTACTCTGTAAGACTTCTGGCTGTACAGATGGCACAGATAGATCATCAACATTATCAATGTTATTACTCTGGCGCGACAAAATTCTACTAGATCTTCTTGCTTTGGGAAAGCTTAATGCACCATTCATGTTGCCATTGGCAAAAGATGTCATATCTGCAAATTTTTCATGTAGGTTTCGCTTGCTACTTTCATTTTTACTGCACTGAGCATCTCTTGAACTCAACCCTTTAGAAGTCTGGAAGCCTCCCGCTTTATTACTTTTCTCATTGGCAGCAACAACCTTCATCTTCCCTCTTCTCTCAAAAGACTCTATCTCAGTGTTTTCATGATTACTTGCTCCCATTGATCGTCTAGTTCGACGTGCAATGGGAGTTATAACCTTTTCTTGAATATTTGAACATTCTTCCTTCCTTTTCCAAGTACTTTCGCAAGGTATATTCTTGAAGGTTCCGCTTTCGTTATTGTTAAGGTGTTCTTCATTTTCTTTGGCTCTCTCTGATTTTTTTATACCTGGGTCTGCCCTGCTCTGTTTTCTCACATTCTTAGACTGCTTGGCACGTGAAAGTAATGACACATCATTTATGTCAGCGCCAATACTCTTAGTTTTCTTCGACTGCTTTGTAGCAAACCCTGCATCAATGACACAAGATCTTTTTCTTGACGACCGTCTCTGAGCTTTGTGACTAATATCACTTTTGACACCTTGACAATCATCATTAATATCAAACTTTGCATTGTCCTCACCACAAAATAAGGCTTCCATGGCTTCGGCAGCCATTTGAGTATCAACACCCACATCAAACATATCTGGCACATATGTCTTAGTAGCATTATTTTCCACCTTTTCATCCTTAAAGCCAAGATCGGATTGTTCATCCAACTCATTGATGAGATTCCTTTTAAAGGTCCTTTCAGAATCAAACAACAACTTATCATTGGAATTAAGATTGTGTGATATTAATTTCGAATCAGAATTAAACCCATCCATCTTTTTATTATTGCCATTCAACAATTTTTTAGAATCCTTCTGCTCTTCTGATCTGATAACTCCAGATTTTGACGGCCTCCTTCCCAGCCTTCCACCACCAAAGAAATCTTCCTTTCTTCGGCGGAGAATGTCACCCCCTCCTTCATCTTCACGATTATCATCCCAATCATAAATGTTAAATTCACCAATCATGCTTTTAAAATTAACTTTCTTCGCCAACATTTGTGGACCTTTTACACTTGAAACAAGTTTTGATTTTCCCACAGTACTATTTCCATGGTAAACTTCTTTATCAAACTCTTCAGTATTCTCTTTAAGAAATCTATCCACAAAATTAAGAGCATTGGCTTGTGATAGTTCTCCAGGTTCCTGAGACTCAACATAGCTCAAACCTGCCTGATCACAAGCTGACATCTGTATCAAATTTTCTCCGTCTGCCCTACTCGTATCATAAGGAAGATTCTCATTTTCATAATCTACATTCTCCGTAAAAAGTTTTCTTGCTGTCAAATTACCAACTCTGGGCATGCTTGATCCATTTACCATTACACTGCTTTCAAGATCTTCCTCCTGACAACCATCCTTTCCAGATTCCATTGTTATAATTGCATTATCACGAACATCATTCTTCGAGGATGGATCAATATTTGAAATAGAAGGCAAGAAACTGTGGGGACCCTTTAAAGAATTGCGAGCAGCCATTCCAGAGGCCCGCAAAGATGCTGCACCAACTGAGGTAAATTGCATAGACTGAGACCCTGAGAATGAAAGGGACACCAGAAAACAAATTGAGATGAGATTAAAATAACTATTTAACAGAAATACCATTCCAGAAATGTAGTCATAAAAGGTAAATGAAGTTGATTTATAAAAAAACTTAGCACAGATCAAAATGTTAACTTAAAGAACCTACTAAAGACTAATGATTACTTCACTTTGCAAAAGTTTTAACTACATGTTCTTTGCTGTAATTCAAAAATGCTACTTAGTATATAACACAACCTAGCATAATTTTTTCCTGTTCTACTCAAATGCCAACGCCTGGTAGCATACAAGTAATGAGAAATAATAATATAAGTAATGTCACTTTGAAAAACAAGACTTCAGCTTCTTGGTATATGCTTAAATCATCATGAAAATGAAAAATCACTCCAAATTATAATATTGTCCAGTAGGTATAAAAAAAACTAACCTGAATTGTTATGTTCATTGCATGAAGCTTTGGGTTGCTCTATTGGTTCTTTCTCGCTGTAATTGCTTACAGAAGAACATTGACCCTTTCCCTTATCCACTGATCTAGCGCCATTTTCTCTTACAAATACATCATCGGATAAATCATCATCATCACCCAAAACTTCAGTACCGTCAGTTTCTTCACCATCGCTCTTTCTAACATCCGTATCATCAAACACATCTAATAATTGGGTATCCATACACTCCCCGTAATCGACATCATCCAAAGCTTGAGTTTCACCGCACACATTCACGTCTTGAGTTTCACCGCATAGATTCACGTCTTGAGTTTCACCGCATAGATTCACGTCTTGAGTCTCTCCGCCAAAATCCATGACTTGGGTTTCATCAGCAAGATCTACTACTTGGGTATCGAATGCATCTTCAAACGTCCAAAAATTATCAAGAAGCATAGTATCCTGTAATGGCTCATCAGCAACGCTATCACCAACTTTAACTTCTCCACCTATTTTGCAATTACAAGTAGAACCATATCAAACAAATTTGTCAAAAAAAAAAAAAAATCGTTGTGTTTGAAGGGAAAATAGAAAAAGCACTTCTCATATGTGATCTTATACTCACGATTAAATATCAGGAAAAAAAAATCCATCAGAATGCAAAAAGATCATACTAAAGCACTTGTAACTGTAATACAGTTCCAAATCGTTTTTTTTTAATCCATCAGAATGCCAAAAAAAAAAAAAGCATTCTTATTTGCTATAGAGCATAATCAGAATCTAATATATATTTATCCACTTAATTAAGTAAAAGTTACCGAAAAATGCTGGGTTCGTACTATGGCTATCAAAGCTCTGGGTTTCGCTATCGGAGTCGTCATCAACAAGTGAGTTCATTTTTGTAGGATTATTACCGCCATTGTCGCCCCCAAGAGAGCTCATTACCGCACACATCTTTGACGAGATGCGAAAACAAATAAATCAAAATCAAATAAGGAATTAAGAATCATAATACAATTACATTAGAAGATTGAAGAATTTCTTATTAGATTTAAACAAATACCTAAGAACACCAATGGAGGATTTCAAATGAGAGAGAAGAAATTGAGGGTTAGGGTTTTTGGGAAATGGAGGGAAATCAACTGACGTGTGTAGGTTTTTGGAGGGAAATATATTTATGTCGTTTTCAGTTTTGGCTGATGCGCTTTTTACTTGAAAATAAATGCTTCAAAAGAAAATAATAATATAAAATAAATAAATGATTTTTAAAAGAAAAGGGGGCATTCCGAGAATCGAACTCGGGACCTCTCGCACCCAAAGCGAGAATCATACCACTAGACCAAATGCCCTCTTGGTACTCAGTCTCAACAAGTTAAATTTATTCTAAACACTACGGTCGTGACTCGTGAGTTATATCCACAGTGTTCCAAGTTAACATGCATTGAATTTATGGCACGTTTACTATACAGTAATTAGAATCAGAATAAATTAATAGAGAAATGTAACGGAATAAATGAAAAATAATCGGAATCAATATTTGTAATATGTTGTGGGAAATTTGAAATTCTATGCTTAAAATGCCATTTTATTTTTTTCCTAAATGTATAGTTATTAAAATTGTTTCTATATGCCAACTTTTTTCATTTTCCTAAACTACCCCCCTCATTTGAATCAGCCTCTCTCTTCCTCTCTCTTCATCTCTCTCAGCCGAACCCCCTCCCCCACGATACCCATCTATCACAGCCAAAAATTGTTCAACCCATCCCTCTCACAACCACCCATCTCCGTCGACGCTCAACCCGACCTACCCACCGCCGTCGAAGCTCAACCCCGACCAACCACGGCGACCAATCTCAGGCGAACCCGAAGCAAAAATGTCGAAGGTGTGTTTGGTTTTCTTCTTTTGTTTTTTTTTTTTTAAGTGTTAAAAGATTGATTTAAATATGTGTTTTTTGTTCGTGAAACTTTGTTGCAAAAATGTCCGACCAATATCCGCCGTGGGTTTTTTTTTTTTTTTTTCTTCGCATTTCGCAGGAGGAAGAGAGAGGCTCGATGGCCTGACTCGGGTCCGACTCGTGGGGTTTTTTTTTTTTTTTTTTTTTTTCTTCGTATTTCGTAGTAGGTTCGATGGTCGGACCTTGAGGTCCGATGTGGTCCGACCATCGGACCCACCTCGGACCCCAAGGTCCGACCATGGGCCGTGGGGTTTTTTTTTTTTTTTTTTTTCTTCAGATTTCAGAGAGAGCTCGATGGTCTCGACTCGGGTTCGATGGGTCCGACCATCGGACCTATCCTGACCCCAAGGTCCGACCATGGGCCGTGGGGTTTTTTTTTTTTTTTTTTTTTTTTTTTTTCTTCGTATTTTCAGAGAGTTCGATGGCCTGGACTCGGGGTCCGATGGGTCCGATCGGGTCCTGACTTACCTGACCCAATGGTCCGACCATCCTGCTCGTGGGTTTTTTTTTTTTTTTTTTTTCTTTCGGTTAGAGAGATGAAGAGAGAAGGGGGCTGAGATGGGTTGCGAGTTCGTCGGAGTGGGTTGCGAGTTCGTCGGAGGGGAGTGGGTTGCGTGGGTTGTGTGCTAATCGTGGTGGCTGGGTTGTTTTGGGTGTTGGGATTGTTCGGCTGAGAGAGAGGAAGAGAGAGGAAGAGAGAGGGTTTCAAATGAGAGGGGTAGTTTAGGAAAATTGGTAAAGTGGTCATATATGACCAATTTTATTAACTTTACATTTAGGGGAAAAATTATTAGATAATTTAAGCATATTAATTCAAATTTCCCTATGTTGTTTACTAAAATTTTTTAGAAATGGAATAGTTGTGATTTATCTTGTTTACTTTATTAGGAAACGTAATCGGAATGCTTAAATTGACTAAATTGCCCTTTTGAGTTAAACTATATTATATGGTAGTTATTTTGCAAGACATATTTTAAAGGGCAAAATTGTCATTATATATTTAATATTAAAAATAAAATAAAAATAATAAAAATCCATTACCCTTAATGGCATTCCTTACAAAATTGGTGGGAGAAGTTCTCCCTTTCTTTTCTCCCTTATTTAATCAACTTCTCCCTTTCCTAATTTTTATAATGCAAGTAAACAAATGTAAGGGAATGATTACCTTACTATTGATTATTATTACTTATTAGTAAACATGTCATTAAACTTATAAAATTGGGGCCAACAACAACTAATACACTTCAATAATTTAGACATGTGTATTAAAAGGTTCTTGGACCTGATTACTACTCTTTTATCCAAGCTTAGTTGGTCCTTGTCCTCTACTATATACTCCTTGTGGTGTAAGGTTTTTCGTGCTAAATAGTGCAAGATTGATGAAATTTTTTAGAATCTTTCACTACCTTCCAATGCGCCTTTTGTGGTGCGAGAAATTATTAGCTTCAGAGAGTTAATTAGGATCCTAGTTGTTTCTTACTGGGGAATCAAAATTCGATTGACCTATGGCTTTCCTAGGAGCTTTACCAGGCTTCTTTCAATCCAAGGGTTCAAGAGAAGGGAAGAGTTATTTTGTCCTCCTCCCTATTGTTGAATGTCACATGGAGAAGTGATGAATGTCATAATTGGTCTGTGATGAGTTTTAGTGGCAACCATAACCTCAATAAACGACTTTCCGTAGAGAACAATCATTTTTTGATTTGGAAGGACATTGTCGATGACAACTTTTTTGTGAAACAAACCTATCGATCCTTGGTCTCTATTGGAGTTGGACTTTGTGATGGCTTTCAGAAGTTTCTTTGGAAAGCCCCATCCATGAAAGAATTAAGGTGGCGTTTGTTTGGGAGGAATGAAAATATAAGAATAGAAATGAAAATGGGAATAAAAATGGAATAAAATTTAAAATGCATAAAAAAAAATGATAAACAAATTATTAAATTTTTTCTCTTGTTACATTAGAATAGTTTTTTATTCCTTTTTAAAATAAAATAATTATTCCACAAAAATAGTGGATAGAGCATTCCATTGGAATGTCATTCTAATACTTTAAAATACAACCAAACAAAGGAATGTAATAAAAATTATTTTCTTTCCATTCTATTTCATTACGCCACCTAAGTTATTCTTGTAGAAAGTTGGGAGAAATATCTTGTCTATAGGTCAGCAGCTTCAAGCAATATTTGGCAATGGTTTAAATTGCATCATTTGCAGTGTCATGATGACTCCTTTCTTGTCCTGTTCTTTCATTGTTCATTGGCTCGACAAATTTGGTTATGTATTCATTGGAACATTCACAGTGATGCACTTCATTTTGCACTGGTGGATCCTTAAGTCTCTAGAGGGCTCTACACTCTAGCAGTGGATGGGAAACATAATTAACCCGGTTTGCTAGTGCAACTCTTCTTGCTCTTTGGTCTGTAAGAAATGAAGGTAAGTCTCCATTCTACTATACATATTTTTTTTAGCTCGATGAGTAGTACTTTTCCAAATAAAGAGAAGCATTATTCATTGGCTTATAATTATTATATATCATTATTTAAAAATTTTCCTTTATTTATTTGCTTTTAAGAAAGTAAAACATAATAAAAAGTATAATTTTAAAAGGGAAATTTGATTTTCTATACTTACATATACCTAATATTTTATTTCTAAACTAATACATATCATCATTGAAAATATATGACCACTTTATCTAAAACCCAAAAATATCCCTCTCAAATTTTCCATACTTTTTTCTAGTGCAAAAAAAAAATAAATAAATAAAAAATAAAAAATTGGTAGTCTGATGGGGTCCAATGGTAGTAGATGGTCACGATCTACTTTTGTATGTACAAAAACATAAAAAAAAAAAAAAAAAATTGGTAGCAGATTTGGTCCGATGGGTGGTCCAATGGGTCCAATGGGTGGTCCGATGGGGTGGCCCGATGGATGGTCCGATGGGTGGCCCAATGGGTGGTCCGATGGTGTAAATGGGGTGATGTAAATGGAGTATTTTAAAGATATCATAAAAATTGTCATATCTTACAAATATTAGTTATTATTTGTTTAGAAAATTTTTTTTAACAAATGTAAGCATAAAAAATCAAATTTCCCTTTTAAAAATAATATAAAGAAACTGATTTATGGTAATATAAATTGTGAGGTAAAATAAAAGAAAAAAAGTTAAATTTTGGTAAAGTATTTTAAATGATAGAATAAAGAAATGAGTGCTTCTGTGATACTTCTGACAAAACAAAGGGAAAGAAGTGGCAGTGATGTTACTTTCATTCCAAATATTAAATTCAGAATCATTTTTAAAAGAATTTAATAACAATGATTTCATATCTTAATTATCAAAGAACAGCATGTCACATAAGGATATTCTAATAATAATAACAGCAGGTAGCAACAACAATAAATATACATAAATACACATTCAACATAATGAGAGGAGAGATATAAAAGAGAAAGAGAAAAAGTATTGGTAGACTTAATAATAATAGTGTCAACTGTCTAATATATCTGTACTCAAAAAAAAGAAGTCTTAACAAATCACAACTTTTAAGTTTAGGGTCTTTACTTCATTTGACATTCAAGCAAACAGTGACCAAAATTTGACACTAAATCATGGTGCAAGTAAGAGATTTGTCCACATAATATAGTTATTCATACTAGTAAATTTTGCTTTATAAAAATTCACACACAGTTAGAAAGATGTAATCCCACACCTGATGAATAAAAAGGTGAGATCAAGTTATAAAATCTGAGAACAATCATGTCTGCAAACGAGCATAATAATAAGATAATAAACACACATAAAGCACAATATGAATTATACACAAAACTATAAATGTAACTTGTATCTGAATTAACTTGACAAAAGCACAAATAAAAAGCATGGTTAACAAGTTGTTTTACTAGAGTACATACATATATACTTAATAAGTGAATAAATAGCATGGTCAGTCAATTCAATTGATAAGAATTTCCTCATTTAGATGATAAAAGAAGTGAACAATAGAACAACTGCTGGGGTATTGAAGAGACCAGTACTCTCCCAAGAGCTACTGCTCAATACAAAATAATTCTCCACACCCACAAATGAACTCTCTCCCCTCTATTTATTCTATCATTGAGGTGTAGCATAAACCCCAGCCACACTCAAATGAATGAGTCAGTGTTAAAATAAACTTTCATAATTCTCAATAGGCCACAATCAGAAATTGTTGGGAGAATGTCTTTTGGATCACAAGACCATTCAGAAGGCCTAAGAACTCATGAAACCAGCAAAAGGGATCCAAGAGATTTAAAACATTTCCTAATCCACTAAGAACTGTTGGAGGCGAAATCAAAAGGAACGAGAGCATTCACAAAAGGGTATGTTAATAATACACTTCATACATTTCCATGCTGACAAACAATAAAGTACAAAATATCAAGGATCAGTACATGAACCTTTCACTGTAACAAAAGCAGGGCAAAGATCCAGCCTCACCTGATTCTGTAACACAGCTAAACCATGGATCAAAATGAGAAGTTGCATACTGCAAAGATTTCTTTATAAATTTTATAGGCAGGGTATGAAACTAGGTTCAACCAAAATAACCAGCTGGTAAGGCACCAGAATCAAGTTCAAAGAAGCCTCTAAGCTTGCCTCCTCTCTCTTCGGTAAGACGGAATGCAGGAATCTGGTGAGAAAACTTAAAAAAATCAACTTGGGGAATTCTCCATATTAAGGTTGATCCACCCTGCAGTCGAGCCTTATATACTGAGATAAAACCATTGACGCGTTCCAAAACTGAAACCTTTATTAGTAAAACAGTAGCTGAAAGAACTTCCACTATGTCATATTCACAGTTTTCCAAGTCACTACTGTTTCTGTTGGGCTTCCAGTTCCTGTACAATGCCCAAATTTCACCTTTCCTAGGAAAAATTCCATATTCATTTCTTCTACCAGTAAGCTCTGCGTTTACTTGATGAGAAAAATAGTTTAAACAATCATAGGCCGGACCCTCACCCTTTCTAATTGTAAATCTACCGCAAGAAAGAGGCACGTACTCATCAGAAACAAGCCATGAAATATGCAGTTTGAAAGATGGGAAAAGATCAATTTTCCTGATCTTAGCATAGTATTTTGGCATGCTATCCTCATCACTATACAATGCCCATATCTGACCAGGCCGAAACTTATTTTTGGATTTATCAGCATCAAAGTTGTAGAACTCAGAATCTGGAAGTTGCAAGTTTTCTGGCCTTGGAGCTAAAGGAATGGCAGAACTGTCCTGCTGAGTCTCTGAAGGACGACTCCTTTGCATGTCATTGACACCCCTTGCCGTGGTTTTAATTACAGGCAAAGCAGCCGGATCAAGTTCGAAAGATCCATCTGGTACCCCTCTTTCATTACTTTCCATTTTATAGGATGGAATCATATGGGAAAACCTCAATAACTCACCTGGTGGAACACGAAATGTTTTCTTCTTAACCCGACAGAAAACACTCACAAATTTATTAACTTTGTTCAATAAAGCAACATTTATTCCAACACCTTCAGCATAATCAGACAAAATTTCAACATATTCATATTCACTCTTACTATGAGCAGCTGGATCACCACTCCATTTAATATCCCAGTTTTTAAAGAGAGCCCAGATCTCCCCCTTTCTTGGATGTATCAAGAAGGTACCTCTACTACTACCTTTCTCCCAAGAAACTTGGTGAGAGAACATAAAACGATTTGTTGTTTTCTCAGAATCCCCATAACTGAACTCACCACAAGAAAATGGCAAGTCCGCCACATGCCATTTTAATTCATTCTCATCAGTTGGCACCGGCTCTAACCAAGTTATGTGCACATTGAACCCGGGAGAAGAAACACTTTTTATATGAGCATAGAATCTAGGCATGACATTATAAAAATCATAAGCAGCCCATACCTGCCCTGCTGCAAAAAGCTCAGCTTTCCTGTCCTTGTCAAAGTTGTTGAAATCTGGATCAGGGTATATCAAAAATTTCAAGTCTGATGTCTCATGCAAGCTCGAATCAATTTCAGAGCTTTTTATCAAGCCATCACTTTTAACAATCTCCTTAAGCACTTTCCTCTTCCTGGCCTTATCTGACTCTCCATCCTCACCTTCTTTACGTTTACGTTTGACCCCTTTCTTATCTTTTTTCATTGTCAAAGAAGCAACACCAGAGATCACAGTAGATGCCACTCCCTTTTCACTCTTTGAAGGACTCAGATTCACATAGCCACCACCACTTGAGTTTTCCTTGAAGGAGACCTGTTTTGGATTTTTCTCCTCAGAAAAAGCAGTGTTCATTTCAATATAAAGAACGCCATTCTCATCAATCAACATTCTACACGCATTACTTTCAGGGTCTGAGACATTCATCACTAACACTACAAAGCGCTTTCTCGCAACTTCGATAATGGAGATAATAATAATATTTACTAAAAAGTACCGAGATATCTTACTGTAGAACAGGGGAAAGGAAGACGGTCCAAAAAGTTGATGGGTAATTAATTAGCTGCTTGCCATGGCTACTGATCCTCAGAATTCAGACCTGAAACTGAAAGGTTGCTTCCATTGTTGTCTCCAGAAGAACTCATCACTGTAAACATCCACATCAAAACATGATCTTTCTTTTTTACAATTATGGTCATAATTACATCACGATTTATGAAATTTTTACTTATAAATACCTAAGATTATCATCAATGAAGGAAATCCAACGAGAGAAAAGGGATCAGATTAGGGTTTTCGATGATAATTGAGAGGAATAATAGTGTGTGTAGGGTTTTGGAGGGAAAATCGATACACCGTTTCTGGGAAAAAAAAGTGGTGATAATGTATTTGTAGAGTCTTGCGGAAAAATCGAATCTTCTATTTTTTTTTTTTTTAATTATTATTAAAGCGTTTATAAGGGCATTGGAGAAACTTAAATTTGGTTATTTAACACAAAAAAAAATTACTATTTCAATACTAAATTTTTTTTCAATTCTAACTACAATATCAAAAAATTACACCAAATATTATATTTTTCATTATTCTATTATTTTATTAATATAATAAGAATATTTAAATACTAAATATTTGTTAAATCTAATAAATTATAGTAGTAAATAATCCATTATTTGCGGTGCGGTTTTCGCAGTTTTTTAGTTTCGCAGTGCGGGTGTGGTTTGGAAAATTAAAAAAACCGCATGTGTGGATTGGTTTAAAAAAATGGTCAAAAACCGCAATACCCGTCCCGCGAACACCCCTAAATTATTTTTTTAGCACACTTAAAAATATAAAAATACAAACAAATACATTTATAAAAGTTTTGATTAATATTTATTTATAATTATTTAGTTTTTTTAAATATTATATAATTATTAAAAAATTAAAAAAAATAAATAATTTAGTGTTGTCTACAGTGCCCACCCAAATATAGTGGGACACTGTAGACAAACCCAAAAATGGTTATACAATTGCCGTTCGGTTGGAATTGGTTTTGGTGTAATATCACACCATAATTGATGTTTTGCAGGCCCATTGGAATTGGCCTAAATTACATTCATAATCCAGTTACCCAAGAATCACTTGAGCTAGTTCAAATGGTTTAGTGATAGTACATTCATTCCAAGTTATAATTTCTCTTTTGAATTCATTTGTACTTTTTTTTAAGATTAAAAGCACTAAAATAACTATATATTTAAAATTAGGTAAATAATATTTTAGATTATATATTTTATAAAAATTACAAATTAAATAATAAATAACAATTTATGTATTTTTTAAAATAATATAAAATAGATCTTAAAAGTGAATTTTTATCTATTCTTTTTAATTAATATAACAACATGAAACCAGTTTCTAGTACGAATAATTACAAATAGTATAATTATTCTCATCGTAATACCTTTAAGTCAAGTTATTATAAAGTTTTAATTTGACGAAAAATTAAGTTCATGATCTATTTTGTACTACTTTGAAAATTAAGGGTTTGAATTGTCAATCAACCAAACAAAAAAGTTCACTCTATTAACTTTTGTAAAATAGAGGATTCAAAAAAGAAATTTTATTTGCACCACAAAAACGTATAAGTGCATTCCATTTCTATAATATTTATTTTACATAATATATATTTAATTACATTAGTTATTTTTAATTTTTTTCTTTCAATTCATATTCTTAAAAATATACTTATTAAATAAAAATAAATTATATTTTAAATATCATAAAAAAACTTTAAAATAAAAATTTATATGAAATTTTATTAGAAAAGAAAAAGGTATACATGATTTAAAATAAATTATAAAAATAAAAATAAAAATAAAATAAGTATTGATAAAAAAAATAATATGAGAAAAAAATTAAAAAAAATATATATTAAGAGTAATTTTTAAAAATTATTTGAAGTAATTTTTTTAATATTAAACTTTATTTATTATGGGTACAAATAAAATTCCCAATAATAGTATTTATTTGCTAAACATATTTTACCTTAAAACTTACTAAATGTAGATAAAAAAATATTACTGTAGCTCTAACCTAAGTGGTATGACTGTTAGAGCACTGTTAGAGCCTCTTCTCTTTTATGACCTATAGTACATTTTTGACAGTACATTATATATTGCCAAAGATATACTATTTATTTTTTTTATTTAATTAAATTTAAGTCATCTTTTGGGGTTCATATGGTTTAATGTATTTATAACTAAGCACATATGTATCTTGAGAGAAAGAGCGTGTATATATTAACCTTATTTTTTTGTTACGAGAACGTGGTTTCTTTGTGTTGTACAATAAATTGGTGCTTTATTGTTTCGTGTTGTTGTTGCTTTTTTTTTTTTTTTTTTTGTTGCTTTTTTTTTTTTTTAAAAAAAAAAGAAAGGAATAAATTAGAAGTTATTTGGCTATATTTTTAGTTTTTAGAATAGTATTTTTAAAAGTGATAATAATAAATAGTTTTTTGTCATTTTAAAAATTTAATAGTATTTGAAAACTATTATATGTTTTTGAAAATTAAAATAGTGGGTGTCCACCTAAAAATTCTTGATTGGTTGAGTGTTTTCAAAAACAAAATTTGAATACTATTTTGAGTTTTAGGCTAAATAATGAAAACGCTATTTTTATGTTTTTTGTGTTTTCAAATTATTGAATCCAAAAACTCTCCAATTATTCTCTTACTTTTTTATTTTGAGATTCTCAACCAATCACATATTCACTTTTTTAAAACTCAAAAACATTAAATCACACTACAATCAATCACAAATTTAAAAACAAATTTTCACTTACAAAATTTAAATTTTTGTTTCCAAAACACATTTTTAAAAAACAAAATTTTTGAATCACAAACCAATCAAACCCAAGTTTTTTAAAACTATTCTTAGATTTTTTTTTTCATTAAAAATAATCAATATTCTACGGTCTACACCATATCACAACATGAGCTCATCCCACCTCCGATCAAATCCCGGACCCGAATCCAGACCCCGAACTCGGACCCGGAACCCGAACCAGGACCCAGACCCCAATCTCGGACTCGGACCCTAGACTTGAACCTTAAACCTGGACTCATATTCTAAAAGATCACTAGGTATGGGGTTTAGGGTCTAGGGTCCGAGGTTTGGAGTCCGAGGTATGCATTCGTGTTCGGTATCTAGGTCCAGGGTCCACCACGAGCCCGCGTTCGGGTTAGGGTCTGTGTTCAGGTTCGGAGTTTGGGGTACGCATCCACATCCGCGTCTGAGAGCGGGGGTCGGAGTTAGGGTTCAGGTCTGGTATCGAGTCCAAGGTCCAGGTCTAGTTCGAGTCTAGGTCCGGGATCTAGGTATGTGAGCAAAAATATAAAAAAGAATATGTTAGACAAAAAAATTGTTTTTGAAAATAGAAAACAACATTTTGATGTTTCTCTGTTTTCTTATTTTTTAAAACTCAATTTTCAAAAAACTGGTTTTAAAAAATTTGGCCAAACGCCTCCTATTAGTTTTTAAAAGCTATTTTATACTTTTAAAAATTGAAAACAATTTTTAAATTATAAAGACAAACAAGCCCTTAATGTTTGTTACTTTTTATTTTTTGGATGAATTAGTATACTTACTAATATAACTAAGAAATAAACTGCGCTTCGCGTGCGATTGTATTCTGTTTAGTGATAATTACATCAATTTTAAATATATATTTATAATTAAATACCGTTTTCAAGATTTCATCCACATAAAGTCATAAACTTAATTATGAATTTAGCATTGAGATGAGAAGGCATAGTGATTTGAAAGAAAAGTATGTAAGAGATGAATTATGATTTACAATCTTAAGGTTTAGGGTTGGGAAATTTCTATGGTATACTAACTTTTGTTATTTTTTTTACAAAAATACTGTTAGGCGGAATTTTTTACTTTTTTACTGTATTTTTTGATAAGTTTCATACTGCAGTATACTGTGTTAAGTTTCACTGGTGTTCTACTGGTATTTTTTAATTGTTCTACTGTTGTTTTGAGTTGTTTTGCTTCGTGTTTTACTGGTGTTTTACAAAAACACAGAATTTTTGAAAAGATTCTCGTGTGACAATATTTTTGTAAAAATTTACTCAAATTTCAATATTTTTGTAAGTTTCCCTTATGATATTAAAGTTAAGTTTAAATAAAAAATCATACTTCAATGATTGAACTAATCACACAAATGAATTCACCAACTGTTTGGGTGCAAAGGTTTGGAAAATCGATTGATATCTTTAGGTGACTATGTCTTTTAAGTCTGTAGCCATAATCAATAAATAATAATAATAATAATAATAATGTATTTTTTTTACATATTGAGAAATTATTTTTCCATAGCATTATTTGCATAATTATATATCATACACACATAAAGTGTTAATAACAAATAAATATGAGATCAAAAGGCAAAAAATGCCAACCCTTTTTAGGTACCTCCTATGAATTTTCAATTCCTCATGGATCTACTTAGACAAAATAAATAAATAAATAAAGTTAATAAATATTGTAGAAACTAGAAAGAGTAATGTGGTGATAAAGACTAATATTGTACATTATTATGAAGGGTAATATTTTTGTTGGAGCAGCTAAAGTATATTGTGGGATGAATGTGATTTATGTTTAAGTTGCTATTACAACAAAAATATAATCAATCAATAGTTATCCAAATAACCATTATATTTGAATTTATCTCATACATACATATATACATATAAATTTATATATATATATATATTTAAACTACTTTAATTATTTTTTATTCAATTATCAGTTTTTACAATAATAATAAAAAAAAAACAGTTAATAACTGATGGTTAAATAATATTTTGTATTCAAGCTGATCATAATATATCAACTCATAGTATTATAATCTTCAGTTCGATTAAAATTAAATTATCGTTTAGTAAAAAAAATATCAATTAGTAACTTATATTAAGAGTTAGTCTCACATTGCTAATATATAGAAATAAATTGTGATATATAAGATGAATGAGCTACTCCTCCCATTGCCAATTAGTTTTGAGATGGAACCTCATTCATCTTATCCCCAAATTCTAACATGGTATCAGAGCCACTTGTGATCTGTTGTGAACCCAAATTGCCACCGGTCCAAAAAGCCATTTGTGATCCGTTGTGAGCTAAAGTGCCGCTGGTCCAAACAGATACTTCCGTTGTCTCTCCTTTGACCTCCATTTGGGACCTTTCCCAATATATGGTATTGTGGGATTCTTTCAAATGTCACGTTCAACCCTGTAGTTTTTTTAAAGGTCGTTTGTTATACTCATACTTTCCAGGCCCAAACATGAGGAGGGTGTATTAGAGTTAGTCCCACATTGCTAATGTGTGGAAATAAATTGTGGTATATAAAATGAATGAGCTACTTCTCCCATTACCAATTGATTTTAAGATAGAACCTCATTCATCTTATCCCCAAATTCTAACAACTTGTGCTTGGATTAATTCAGGTGCTAAGATTAAAAAAAAGAGAAATTACTTTATATATTATTTTTTTAATATTTTTTTTCAAATTTACAATTTAAATTTTTAAAATGGTTTATCGGATAGTTTCTATGTGAGTTGCTATACAGATTTTGGTTGCAATTTAAGTTGTTTCGTTAGTTGAAATAGGGATTTCTACGTAGAATTTCGTAAAAATACAAAAAAAAAAAACTATTTTGAAGTGTAAAAATGAAAAAAACGATTTGATTTTCTATACTTAGAAAATCTTAAATTTTTTTTCCTAAACCAAAAATTTCAACCCTAAAAAAACTATACCTTTTTTTTCAAAACCCCAAAAATACCCCCCTCACAATATTCTCTCTCTCTGCATCATCTCTCTCTCTCTCTGCCTCATCTCTCTCTCTCTCTATCTCACCCCAACCGCCCACCCTCACCCACGAAAACCCTCACCCACGAAAACCCCAACCCGAATCACCCTCACTCACGAATCCCAACCCCAACCCGAACGACGGTCGAAGCCCAGTTCACTGCCGGTCCCACGAATCCCAGGCCCCCCATCACCGACGGTCGAAGCCCACGAATCCCAAGCCCCCTCTTCACCGCCGGTCCATCAAATCAAAAGCAAAAAAAAAAAAAAAAAGGAAAAAAAGCCCCAGGTCCGATGGTCGGACCATGGGGTCCGATGGGGTCCCCCCTCTCTCTAAGTCTCTCTCAAATCGAAAAAAAAAAAAAAAAAAAAAAAAAAAACCGGGTCGATGGTCGGACCATGAAGTCCGATTGGTCGGACCCCATGGTCCGACCATCGGACCTGGGGTGTGGGATGCCGAGATAGAGAGAGAAAGAGAGATGTTGTGAGAGTTTGAGGGTATTTTTGGGGTTTTGAAAAAAAAGGTATAGTTTTTTTAGGGTTTAAATTTTTGGTTTAGAGAAAAAATTTTAAGATTTTCTAAGTATAGAAAATCAAATTTCCCCTAAAAAATCACTTCGTATGATATAATGTTGGACAACACTTTCTCCTAATATATGTTCTCCAAACTGTATTTTTTCATTTTATAAGCCACAAGTGTCAGTGATATTTTATTCACTTATTTTTAAGTCTTCAAGCAATTGTTGAAATATCACAGTTTCTGACCTTTTAGAGTCTCTACTTCTTTTGACATTCAATCAAACATTATCCTAATTTTGATAATGAAGCATAGTGAAAAAGATCTGTCTACCATAATACAGTTAAAAAAAGATCATAGTAGTAAATTTTGCTTCATAAAGATTGGCATGGCCAATAGGAACATCTGAGAACAATCGTGTCTGCAAATTGTAGATAATAAAAACTTCTTTTTTACCAAAACATAAGACATATATACATGGATTATGGATATATGTGATTGTGTTTATATTAGTGAATAAATAGCATGGTTAATCAGCATGAATGATTTGGTCAGTACTTCTCAATAGGTCACAATCAGAGATTAAAATCACAACAACAACTATGTTAATATCAGCTACAACACATTAGTACCTAAAACCAGAGTTTTCAACTTTTTATAAACAAACCATTCACTGCAACAAAAAGCAGGGAAAAGATCCTACCTTGGATCAAAATGAGAAGTTTCACAATGCAGATAATCATTTCAAATTAGAGGATGCACCTTTTATAGGAAAGCCCTGGACCTAGTTTGAGCAAAAATAATGAGAAGGTAAGGCAGCAGGGTCAAGTTCAAAGAAGCCTCTAAGCTTGCCACCTCTTTCTCCAGTCAGGCGAAAAGCGGGAATCTGGTGTGAGAATTTGAAAAAATCAATCTGGGGAATACTCCATGTTAAGGTTGATCCTCCTCCCTGAACTCGAGCCTTAAATACCGAGTTAAAACCATCCACAGGTTCCAAAACCGAAACGTTTATTAGTAAAACATTAGCTGAAACAACTTCCACTATGTCGTATTCACAGTTTGCCAAATCAATACATTTGATGTAGGAATTCCAGTTCCTGTACAAGGCCCAAATTTCACCTTTCTTAGGGAGAATGTCATACTCATTTTTACTATCACGTGTTGTTGGCTCTGCTTTTACAAGATGGGAAAAATTAGTGACACTGTCGTAGGCCTTACCATCACCTTCTTCAACCTCAAATCTACCACAAGAAACAGGCATCTTCTTATCAGACCATCTAATAATGTAAGAAAAAAGGTACCCAGAAACAAGCCGTGAAATATGCAGTTTGAAAGATGGCCAAAATTCAATTTTCTTGATCATACCATAGTCTTTTGGCAAGCCATCCTCATCACAATAAAATGCCCAGATCTGACCAGGCTTAAACTTATCTTTGAATTTTTCAACATCAAAGTTGTAAAACTCAGGATCTGGAATTTCAATTCTTTCTAGGCTTCCTGCATTTGCTATATAGCACTTCCTGCAACTATGACATCGAACAAATCTATTCTCCACTTCTTTATAGTACTGGCACCATACTGCACAATAAGGGCAGACAGTGCGAAAAGTGGAAGGCTTTTCGCTCTTTGAATACTTGCGTCTCATGTTATGTAAGAGACGTTTATTTTTGTCCAAAAGTACTCTTCGAGCTTCTGTAATCAGTTGAAACGCAGCTTTAGCACCAGCAAACTTATTTTTATCATGATGAAGTTGGTGGACAAACTTCAAATATTGCTTCTTAATTGTAGCCTCATCTGCGTTCTCCCCGAGTTGAAGAATTCCATACCAGTCCATTTCATTCCCTGATAATTTCTGTGCAGCTGAGCAATGTACATCACAAACGATAAGCAACTGAGAAATATTCTCAACATCAGGATAAAGTTGTTGGGCATCCAAAGCAATCTTACGAGCCACCACAAACTCCTTACTTTGCATCTTCTTCTCAGCAATCTCCCTGGCCCTCAGGGCCTCCTCCAAGGGTGAATCAATACTGGCATCGTCTATTTTGACTGGCTCTTTAAGCTCTTTCCACTTACTGGCATTGTCTCCATTACCATTAGGTACACCATCTTCATTACATAAGATATCTTTGGATATCTTTTCCTTTTCACTCTTTAAAGGACTCACATTCACATAGTCACAATCACCAGTTAAGTTTTCCTTGCAAGAGACCTGTCGTTTAAGGCATGAAAATCTCCAGATATTTTGTTCTCCAGAAAATCCAATCTTTGGTTCATTCCCAAGATTGCCATTCTCATCAATCATCATTGCCATTGGCATGTCACTATCACCCTCCACCATGGAATTGATTAGAGGCAAAGCAGCAGGATCAAGTTCGAAAGACTCAACTGGAACTCCTCTTTCATTACCTTCAATTTTATAGGATGGAATCATATGGGAAAACCTCAATAGCTCACCTGGTGGAACAAGAAATGTCTTCTTACCCACCATTTCCATCCGACAGAAAATACTCACGAATCCATTTACTTGGCTCAATAGAGCAACATGTATTCCAACATCTGTAACATAGTCAGACAAAATTTCAACATATTCATATTCATTCTTCTGACCATGTGCAGCCGGATCACTACTCCAGCTAAAATCCCAGTTTCTAAAAAGAGCCCAGATCTCTCCCTTTCTTGGATGTATCAGAAAAGTACCTCCATCACCTTTCCCCCAAGAAACTTCATGAGAGAACATAAAACGATTTAGTGTTTGCTCAGAATCTCCATACTTGAACTCACCACAGGAAAATGGCAAGTCTGCCAAAAGCCATTTAAATTCATTCTCATCGTTTGGCTGAGGTTCTAACCAGGTTATGCAAACATTGAAACCAGGAGAAGAAACCCTATTGATCCATGCATAGAATCTAGGCATGACATTATGATAATCATAAGCAGCCCATACCTGCCCTGCTACAAAACGCTCTGCATTCCTGTCCTTATCGAAGTCATTGAAATCTGGATCGGGATATGTGAAGAATTCCAAGTCTGATGTCTTATTATTATCGAAGCTCGATTCAATATAGCGTTGCTTCATTCCATCACTTTTAACTGAATTCTCAACCTCTTTCCTCTTCCTGGCCTTGTCTAATTCTTCATCACCACCTTCTCTGGGTTTAATCCTGTCTTCTCCAACATAGCTAGCCATCATCATTCATCACCACCACCTGGGTTTACGGCATGCAAAATCTCCATGACTTCGCTCCCCAGAAGAACCAGTGTTCAGTTGAAGAACGCCATTCTCATCAATCATCGTCGTATCTTCTTCAGAATCAAAGCTAAATCCCTTCTCGAAACTTTGACAATGGAGATTATATATTAACAGCTACATTACTGTAAAATGGGGGAAAACAGTCCAAATCCAAAGAGTTGAATGGTGATTAGTTGAGTGCCATGGCTACTGATTCTGAGAAATCTCAGACCTAAAAGTGAAAAGTTACTTCTTCCATTGTCGTCATCAAGAGCAAGAGATCAAAGTAGCTCCTCTCACGTCTGCAAAAACAAGAATTTTCAATTATGATCAAGCAAAGATTAGATCAAAATTTATGAAATTAATTCAAAATAAAAATTTGATGTTGAAAATACCATTAAAGAATGGAAAAAAAAAAAATCATAGACAGAAGGAATCAGATTAGGATTTCGGGAAACGAATGGATGGGCAACAAAAATCCACTCTTTTCTGCTTTGGACCTTGATTTTAGAGAAGAAAGAGATGAGTGAAAATTGTAAGAACATATTTTTTAATAAATTAAGGTGTAACAATTTTATTTTTTAATTTTTTAATCACAAAATAAAAATGTGTTTTGTAATCATTTTGTTTTTTAATTTATAAAAAAAGTGTGTTCTGTAAAATTAATTTTTAATTTATTTTTTTATTTTATTTAAATCTGATCTAAATTCGAGGTCGGATTAAGATTTGGGTCAAAAGTCAAGTTTAGTACTATGGTATTGGGGAATTTGAGTTCGGATCTGGTCGGAGTTTAAAATATTAATTAAAAAAAATAATTTAAAAAAATATTAAAGTAATTTTTTTTATTTTTAAAATTTTAATTCTCAACTAAAAAATTAAAAAATAAAAACAGTTTTATAGAATATGTTATTGAAAAATATTTTTATTTTTTTAATTTTAAAAATAGAAAACTAATTAATAGGTGTTACTAAAAGCCACTTAGAATATGTTATTGAAAAATATTTTTATTTTTTTAATTTTAAAAATAAAAAACTAATTAATAAGTGTTACTAAATGCCACTTAAGTTTTCATTCTTTGGAAATTAAAAAAAAAAAATAAATTAATTTTTCTTGGAAAGTCATGGTAATTTGGAAGTAATTAAATATGATTATACAATTGGCACATTTGTAATTAGAGAATTAGAAAAAAAAATTGGTCGAAATTTTCTAAAAACAAATTGATAATTTTAATATAAATATAGGGTGTTTTTTTTAAAGGAAAAGAAAACAAAAACACACCAAATTACAAAATATGCTAGAAGGAATCTTTTTCAGCTGCGCATCCAAATTTATTGTAAATGATAATGCAACTTAGTTATTTAATTATAATGCAACTGCTTATTTATTAGTAATGTACCATTAACAAATTAATGAATATCCCTAAAAAGAAAGGCAAGTATAGATATGAAGCATATGACTTAATAAGTAAATGATGTAAAAAAAAAAGTATACACATACCAAACTATTTAAGCATATGTATGCATTTATGGCTCAATGGGTATTATAAATTTTGAGTTTTTTCATTTTTACACTTTAAAATATTTTGATTTTGCATTTTTATTAAACTCTCATAGCAACTAGCGACTTAAATCGCAACTAAAATCTATATAACAAACTACCAGAAACTCAAACCGTAAATTTAAAAAAATAAAAATAAATAATATATAAAATAATTTCCCTATAAAAAAAGATATCTACACTACTTTTTTAGATAACATAACTACACTCTTACTACAACTCTAATAAGTAATTGGAGTTAATGTCTTTAATTAAAGTCCATGTTATAAATGTGATCTTATTTTTTTTTTCAATTATTAGAGCCTAACTAACACTACATAATTCTTCTTCAGCATTGTTATTGAGCATTAATAGTAAATCAATACCTTCTATAAGTGGTGTCTCATATTCCTTAAAAATTATTTTCTTAAGTTATATGAGACTTAATACTTAATTAATTATACTAATAATATTATAACACCAAAATAAATGTTAAGTGATACTTTTTAGCAATTCTTTTTTTATTATTATTTTATTTTCAATTATTGAACATAAATAATTTTCAACTAAACTGTATTAATATTGATATGCTACCTGTCTTGTCTATTGACATGTTGGTAAAGTTCTCTAAAGTTTTTTAAGGTTGTCTTCAAGATCTTGTCTTTTGGTCATCATGGCATCGAGCAGTCACGTGGATTTCGATTTGAATGAGCAGTACGCTCAGATTAGTTTGGAGGATGAGGAAGCGGGTGTTCTGATTGGGGGAGATGATGAGGGTGATGAGACGACTTTTGATGATCGGTGGTGTTTGGTGGGGAAGTTTCTGACGGGTCGACCGGTGGACTTTGATGCAATGCGCCACTTAATGGCTTCACTTTGGCAGCCAGGTAAGGGTGTTTTTATCAAGGAGTTGGGTACGAATCGTTATCTTTTTCAGTTTTTCCATGAGTTGGATGTCCAAACCGTTATAGATGGTAGCCCTTGGACGTTCAATCGAAGCCCTCTTGTTTTTCATCGTCTGAATAAGGGAGAAGACCCTAAGGAAGTGGCGCTTCACAAGCTTGATTTCTGGGTTCAGATTCATGACTTGAAATCTGGATACATGTTGGAAAAGGTGGTTCGGAGTGCGGGAGCTTACATAGGTACGTATGTTAAATCGGATCCTAAGAATTTTAATAGTCTTTGGAGAGAATACTTGCGTGTTCGTACTACGGTGGATATCGAAAAGCCATTAAAGAGGAGGATGAAGCTTTGCAAGGAGAATGGGGATTGGATTTGGGCGAATTTCAAATATGAACATCTTCCTACCTTTTGCTTTGTTTGTGGAATCATTGGGCATGCGGATAGATTTTGTCCTAAACGCTTTGATCAACCTATGGATCAATTGGTCAAACCGTATGGTGCGGCGCTACGGGCGGATCTGAAGAAGAAAAACTACCTCGTTGGTGCTAAGTGGCTTCGGAGTGGGGCCGAGGAGGGTGGTGCGGCGGCTGGCCGTGGTGGTGGGGGGCGTGTGACTGAAGATCTTCATGGAGTTAAGGCTATCCCAAAGATCATGGATGTTGATTGTGTTGACCATATTGGTGATCATAATCCCATGACTTTAGGGAAGAGTAAAAAGAAAGAAATAATTAAGGAAAGTGGGAGGGAGATTATGCAATCGGCTATAGATGGAAACTCTGAATTTATGGAAAGTGATGATGATGCAAATATTGAGGAAGATTTGGCTGTGTTAATGGAAAGTAAGAGGAGGCGTACTGGGCGTGTGGGCCTTGAAGCTCACGTGGAGGGGGGGTCGACTAAAGCTATTGGTGGGGATGTTGGCGTTAATGGGTCAAAAAACGATTCACAGGTGGGCCATGGTGTACAGGCCCACCCATCATCATGAGTATTATTTCCTGGAATTGCCATGGGCTTGGGAACCCGTGGGCTCAACAATTCTTGAAGGATCTTGTGGTCCAAAAGAAGCCCAGTTACTTGTTTTTGTGTGAAACTCTTGCTAAAAAAGATATTGTTGAAAGAATTCGTGTGGCGATTGGTTTTGAAGGAGCCTTGGCGGTGGACTGTCAAGGGAGAAGTGTGGGTGTTGCGTTGTTGTGGAGAGAAGAGGAGGATGTTCAGGTGCTAGAGTATGGGTTGTCCTATATTGATGTAGTTGTTTGTGGTAGTGACCAAGGGCATTGGCGGTTGACGGGAATATATGGTGAGCCGAATAGATCATTACGAAAAAGAACATGGGACCTTATAAGGGAGCTAAAAAACAAGTCAAGTTTGCCTTGGTGTATCATAGGCGACCTTAATAATGTTACTTCTCACGAGGACAAAAAAGGTGGTCATCCTTATCCACGGTGGTTAGTTGATGGGTTCAATGATACATTGATGGATTGTGGTTTACATGATCTTGAGCTTTATGGTTATCCATACACTTGGGAGCGAAGTAGAGGTACTCCGGATTGGGTGGAGGTGCGCATTGATCGGGCGATGGTGACTCAATCATGGTTAGATTTTTTCCCTTTGGCTAAGCTCTTTAATTTAGAGGTGTCTACTTCGGATCACACTCCTTTACTCTTAGTTTTGATTAATGAAGTGGTGGTTGCTAAGAGACATGTTTTTCGATTTGAAAATTCATGGTTGAAAGAACCTTTGTTTTTTGAGATTGTTAAAAGTTGTTGGGATAATGGTGAGCCGAGGGGTGTTATGGAGAAGATCAAGTGTTGTGGTGATGTTTTATGACATTGGGGAAAAGATTATTCGGGGAATTTTCCTAAGAGAATAAAAGATTGTAAGCTTGAGATTCAAAAGTGGAAGCGGGGCCGTGATGGGGTGTCGGTTGAGAACTACAAGAATGCTTCAGCCAACTTGAATAGTGTGTTGTTGCAACGTGAGATTTTTTGGAAGCAGCGAAGCAAGCAACTTTGGTTGCGTGAAGGGGATAGTAACTCTAAGTATTTCCATGCCTCAGCTACTTCTAGAAGACGTCGAAACTCCATTCAAAAGCTTAAAGACTCAGATGGTGTTTGGGTGGATTGGAAAGGGCGTCTCCCTTCGGTCATGGTGGACTACTTCTCCACGTTGTTTACTGCCTCAGCTGTCTCGGGCCACGAGGTGCTTCAGTGTGTACCTTCGGCGGTTACTAATGACCATAACAATCGGTTGTTAGAACCGATTTCTGATGAGGAGATTCGTCGAGCTCTCTTTCAAATGCATCCAGATAAATCTCCGGGTCCTGATGACATGACGCCGGGTTTTTACCAAAAATGTTGGAGCACTGTAAGTAATGATATTATCACTCTTGTTAAGAATTTCTTTGTTGTTGGTTCTTTTCCAAGAGAGTTAAATCATACTAATATTGTGCTTATCCCTAAGAAAAAACATCTGGAGTCTATGACTGATTTGCGCCCTATATCTCTTTGTAATGTGCTTTATAAAATTATTTCGAAAGTGTTAGCCAACCGATTTAAGGAAATTTTGCCTGTGGTGATCTCAAGTCATCAAAGTGCTTTTCTTCCGGGTCGCTTGATTTCTGATAATATTATGGTTGCTTTTGAGATTATGCACTATTTGAAGAGAAAGAGAGTAGGGAAGGAGGGATTCATGGCTATTAAACTTGATATGAGTAAGGCATACGATCGAGTTGAGTGGAGTTTTATTGAGAACATGTTGCTTCGTATGGGTTTTGCTCAACATTGGGTTCAGTTGATCATGTTTTGTGTGACTACGATGTCGTATGATGTTACTCATGGAGGCCATTCTATGGGGCCGATTATTCCGTCAAGAGGGTTGCGTCAAGGTGATCCATTGTCTCCTTACTTGTTTTTGATATGTGCCGAGGGTCTTTCTTTGTTGTTGAAGCACTATGAGAGGCATCATTGGTTAACTGGTTGTCGTGTTGCTCGGGGTGCTCCTATGGTTTCTCACATGCTTTTTGCAGATGACAGCTATGTTTTTTGCAAGGCCAATGATAACGAAGCTCAAAGTGTGTTGCGGCTTTTACACAGCTATGAGCTTGCTTCAGGTCAACAGGTAAATTTTGCTAAATCCTCTGTTTTCTTTAGCAAGAATGTTACCTCGCCTGTGCGTGATCATTTGTGTGGTTTGATGCGTTTAAATGCCGCCTCTGATGATAGCTTCTATTTGGGTCTTCCTTGTATTATGGGGAGAAACAAAAATGCTATTCTTGGCTTCTTGAAGGAAAAAATGAAAAAGAAGATATTTGGTTGGGAGACTAAGTTCTTGTCTAAAGCTGGTAAAGAAGTGTTGATAAAGTCTGTGGCTCAAGCGCTTCCTAATTATGCAATGAGTGTTTTTCTCCTAACTCAAGAAATTTGCACAAGCCTTGAGGGGATGATGGCGAAGTTTTGGTGGAAATCCCAATCTAATTCAACTAGTAGAGGCGTGAGTTGGGCTAGTTGGAAGAAGCTTTCTCAACATAAACACTATGGTGGTCTTGGTTTTCGTGATCTTCGGGACTACAATCTCTCTTTTTTGGGAAAGCAAGGTTGGCGCCTGCTTACTATGGAGGACACTCTCGTGGCGAGAATCTATAAGGCTAGATATTACCCACAAGGATCGTTTCTTAATGCTGAATTGGGTTCTAATCCAAGCTTTATTTGGAGAAGTATTTGGGCCGCTCAAGAGCTTGTAAGGGCCGGTGCAAGAAGGGCTATTGCAAGTGGTTCTTCGGTTAGTATCTTACTTGATCCTTGGCTTCCAAATGATTCTAATCCATATGTCTTGACAAGTAATCCTGGTTTAGTTGATCAAAATGTTTCGAGTCTGATGGTTGTTGGGGAAAGAACTTGGGATATTGATCTTCTTAATGATATGTTTGAGGAGAGAGATATTCAGTTGATTCGAAGCATCCAATTATCTACTTCTCGGACTATAGATGGGTGGTTTTGGAGCATGGAGTCCTCGGGCTTCTATTCAGTTAAAAGTGCTTACAAGTTCCTTCAATCTTCAAGTGGGAATTGGTTATTTTTGCAAGATGAGAATTGTTGGAAGCATCTATGGCAGCTGCCCATTCCTCCCAAAGTTCATCACTTTCTTTGGCGTGCTTGCTCTGGTTGCCTCCCAACTAAGGTACAACTTCACTCTAAACATGTAAATGTAGATCTCTTGTGTCCTTTTTGCAATATACATATGGAGACTATTGTACATGTGTTGTTGGATTGCCCATTCTCTCAATCTTGTTGGGCTCTTTCGGCGGTGAACCAGTCGGCTCCGGGTTCTAGTGCCGAGTTTAGTAGCTGGTTTTTTGAGCTACTAGCTGATGGCCGTGAGGAGGTTAGTGTAGAGGCTGCAATGGTGTGTTGGAGTATTTGGCATGCTCGCAACGAAGTGCAATGGAACCATAAGTCTCGGTCTGCTTTGGAAGTAGTGAAGTCGGCAAAACATGTCCTTGGCCAATGGAAAATTACTAAATTTGAATCACCTAATGCTTTATTTGCTATGGGGGATATCTCAAAAAGTAATTGTTGGCGTAAACCTGATGAGTATACGGTCAAGGTGAATGTCGATGGTGCGACTTTTGAAGCTCACCAAAAGTTTGGTTTTGGTTGTGTTGCTCGTGATCACCATGGTAAGCTTATTGAAGCTATTTCTGAGAGTCGTTGGGGTTGTGTTTCTGCAGAAATAGCTGAGGTCATTGGCATTAAGGAGGCGCTTAGTTGGATAAAGCGCAAGGGCTGGGATAGGGTGGTTGTTGAGTCTGACGCTTTAGTTGTTGTTCAAGCAATTAATAGCTCAGTGCATATGCCATCCCAGTTTGGTTTGTTGGTTGAGAACTGTCGTACTATTGTTGCTAGTTTGAATAATGTCCTTATTTCTTATGTTAATCGATCTGCAAATAGGGCTGCCCATTGTGTTGCTAGGGGGTCTTATTTATTGTCAGGTTGTATTTTTAATGAGCTAAATGCTCCGCTTTCTTTGTGTGACATTGTTAAGGCTGATGCCTGTTAATTTTTAATGAAACTCCTTTATTCAAAAAAAAATATTGATATGCTACCTTATGATAGTGTTAGACACCATTGTAGCAATTCTTGTACATTTCATATGTTTGGATACCATATGAAACACAACAGAATATATCTATTACACATTTTCTGTATTCTTAATTCTTTTCAGTCTCATCCCATAATATGGTGCAACCACTTTTGTTTTGAACACGTTTAGGAAACTTTCATGAGCCACGATGAGACTGTCTGATCTTGCCTGGTTAGAAGTAATTGAGACAATAGAGAAGTTGTATTCGAAATCAAGACCTGCAAGAAGATATAAATTTTGAATGCAGAGAGCAAGACTATCTACATGTCTTGACTTAAATAACATCTTCTATCATGGATAAAGGATCTCTTTTTGACAGTTCGAAGTTGTCGCGAAAATTTGCATTATCCGAGGTTTGGATGCACCAGTATTTGCGAAGAAGGGCATTCGTCGGTCGTCGCTACTAATAAAGACCTTCAGTTCTCAAGATATCTCAAGAGCAGAGGAAAATGTCAGATTTATTCTGAGAGAAGAGACAATAATATTTATAATGCTACAATGACAGTGAAATCATACAAAAAGAAATCGAAAAAAAATTAACTATAGTGGAAACTGGAGAAGCAATTGCTGAACTCTATTATTTGTGACATGATTTGAAGGATGAGGATAATCAAATTGAGGATGAACCTGTCCTTGTGACGAAAATCAAGGAGGGCATCAGTTCCTTCTTCGTGTTGAGGAAGGGCTGGATTATTGCCATCTAGAAAGTCTTCTATGCAACTGGCAAGAATGACATTCTCAATTGGTGCTTTAAAAAGCACATAATGATTAATTGAGAGCTTGAGCAAGGATAGCTACCTGCGTTTTTTTATTGTTTGAGCACTTTGCGCAGAAACATAGATTGGCTTGTGTCAATATGGTAGCCATGTGAGCAGTGAAGAGAGAAGCAAGAACGGAAAGCATAAAAAAAAAAAAGAGGATTCAAGATCTTGTGGGCTCTTGATACCACGTAAGAGTTTGAAAGTGAGAGAATAACTTAGAACTATGCCTCAATTCTCTTGAATGAAAAGTGAGAACATAAGCTTTAGTTATAGAGATGGGAAAACAAAAAGTTATGCAAGAAAGATTACACCAAACCTAAATAACCAACACCAATACATGGATAACTGAATTAACTAACATGTCTTCCCTATTCAGCAAGAAAAAGAATATACATATATATAACATGTCTTTGTATTATTATTTATTAAAACACCTGATAAATTGAATTATATTCTTGTTGGAAATATTTTTCACAAGTGAAAATTAGCTGAGGGTTAAAAAGAAAAGGATGCATGCAAATACTTTCACTTATTTATCTTAAGCATTTATTTTTTGAAAGGGAAAGGATTCCATTAAAGAAGGCAACAACCATAAACAACCATACCAGGGCCACTGAGGCCAAACGCATGGGGCAGCTCCAGCCACCACACCTTAGCTTGTTCCACTGATAAAGCAAGTTTAGTTGAGTGAGATACGGAGTTGACCAGCCCAGGATAATGCCTGCTAAAATAAATAACAGAGATATCCAAGCAAGCTTTCTCGACATCACTCAAAACTAATACAAAATTAGTAGCTACAAACACAAGAAGCAATAGAATAGTACACATTAGAATAAAGACACAGAACAGAACAGTGAGAAGTCTAGGCCATTTTATCCCTGGGTTTTCATTGTATTTCTCAAAGGGGAAAGTAATAGCAGAAAAGGATAGTGGTCTTTTCGGACCTTGATACAGTGAGAAATCTCAATACATGCACGACTCACACTCTATCACTACCAACCATTATAAACCTTTCCCTACTACTCATAATTACAAAAAAGCCCCTCACTCAATACAAGTCACAACAATCCATACAAAGTAATTCCCCCCTAAGTACCCTTGGCCCTTCTAGAGTATGTGAAATGGATAGGAGGCCTAACAATGTATATCCTAGAAAACATCCTGCAAGTTAGTATTTTATAGTTACTTCACAACAGAATATTAGTTGAAAACAAAATCCATACGCACTACTAAAAAAATTATATGAAGCTGAGGATGGGAATGGTTGAATATTTTAGTCGGTATCATGTCAACTTTCATGCAGCTTAATCAGAAACTGTACTAGAGGAAGAAAGACTTCAAAATTCACAACAGAGGAAGTTCAAAGGACTTGGAAAAGGAATCCAAGAGATTGAAAACATACCATACCTAATCCACCAAGTATTGCTTGAAGTGAAAATACAAGAATAGAGTGCAATCACAAAAGGCTATATTAATATATTTATTTCATATTAATCTGAATTAATTATACAAAAAAAGGGAGTTTAGTTTAAGGAAAATATATAAAACAAGAGTTACACATTTAAATAAATGACACGTGTGACCTTCAGATGGAAATACTAAGGATCAGTACATAAACCTTTCATTGCAACAAAGAGAACCAACGATCCTACTTTCTCAAGAATGCAACTCAAACATGGATCAAAATAATAAGTTGCATACTGCAGAAAGCTTTTCCATCATAAAAAGCACCCATTATAGGAATTCTCTTGATCCAGGTTTAGCGAAAATAATGAATTGGTAAGGCAGCGGTGTCAAGTTCAAAGAAGCCTCTAAGCTTACCACCTCTCTCTTCGGTCAGACGGAATGCAGGAACTTGGTGAGAGAACTTGAAAAAATCAGCCTTGGGAATACTCCACAACGTTGATCCTCCCACCACTCGAGCCTTAAATACTGAGGTAAAACCATCAACACGTTCCAAAGACAAAGCGTTTATTAGTAAAACAGTAGCTGACAGAACTTCCACTACCTCATATTCACAGTTTTTCAAGTCACTGCAGTGGAGGTTGGGATTCCAGTTCCTGTACAATGCCCAAATTTCACCCTTCCTAGGAAGGATGTCATACTCATTTCTTCTACCTGTAAGCTCTGCTTTCACTGGATGTGAAAAAGAAGTTACACTATCATAAACCTCAGCCTCAACATCGACAACCTTAAATCTACCGCACGAAAGAGGCATGTCCTTATCAGACCATCTAATGATGTTCGATGATGAGACAGATGCAAGCCATTTAATATGCAGTTTGAAAGATGGGCGAAAATCAATTTTCTTGATTTGACCATAATATTTTGGCAAGGAATCCTCAACACAGTACAATGCCCATATCTGACCAACCTGAAACTTGTGTTTGGCTTTATCAAAATCGAAATTGTAGAACTCAGTATCTGGAATTTCCACTTGTTCTAGGCTTGGAGCAGAAGGAATGGTAGAACTGTCATGCTGAAGCACCGAATGCCTCGTTCGCAAGTCACTGCCATCCACTGTCATGGGTTTAATTGGAGGCAAAGCAGCAGGATCAAGTTCGAACGATCCTATTGGAACTCCTCTTTCATTACCTTTCATTTTATAGGACGGAATCATGTGGGAAAACCTCAATAGCTCACCTGGGGGAACAAGAAATGTCTTCTTTCCCACCATTTCCATCCGACAGAAAATACTCACAAACCCATTTACTTTGCTCAATACATCAACATGTATTCCAACATCTGCAGCATAATCAGACAATACTTCAACATATTCATATTCACACTGACGATGAGCAGCTGGATCACAACTCCAACTAAAGTCCCAGTTTTTAAAAAGAGCCCAAGTCTCCCCCTTTCTTGGATATATCACGAAAGTATTCATACGACTACCTTTTTCACAAGAAACTATATGACAGAACATACGACAATCATCTGTTGTCAATGACTCCCCGTACTTGAACTTACCACAAGAAAATGGCATCCCCGAAGAGTGCCATTTTGATTCATTCTCATCAGCTGGTTCTGGCTCTAACCAAGTTAGGTGGACACTGAACTTGGGAGAAGATACCCTTCTGATCTGAGCATAGAATCGTGGCATAGCATTAAAAATATCATAAGCAGCCCATACCTGCCCTACGGCAAAACACTCTGCTTTCCTCTCCATTTCAAAGTCATTAAAATCTGGATCACAATATTTATAGAATTCCTCGTATGACATCTCCTCAAGGCTTGAATCAGTATTAGCACTACTTTCAGAACTTTTCTTCAATCCATCTACATTAACTGGCTCTTTAGGTTCTTCACTCTTCCTGGCTCTGTGTACTAATTCTGCATTCAAATTTCCGGTGCCAAAGTTAGGACAGACTTGTGCTTTCCCTTTGTGCGTACTGCCTTTTTGTGTAGGGAATACAGATTTACTATTTGGTGCATTTAGGTCACATGCCAAAAATGACTTCTGGCAACTATGACATCGAAAAGATTTATTAATAACATCTTTACAGAACTGGTACCTTACTGCACAATAGGGGCAGACAGTCCAAAAAGTTTCTCGTGGCTGCTGCTTCTGAGCATTCAGACCAAAAAGGTTGCTTCTACTATTGTTTGGAACCACATTTGAGGTCCAATTGGCCTTATGATTGGGGACAAAGGTTGCAGGCTTTCTGCTCTTTAAATACTTGCGCCTGACATTATGCAAGAGACGTTGATCTTTGTCCAAAAGTATTGAACGAGCTTCTGCAATCAGTTTAAAAGCGATTTCAGCACCAGCCAACTTGTTTCTATCAGGATGAAGTTGGAGGACAAACTTCCGATATTGCTTCTTAATTGTTGCCTCATCTGCTGTCTCCTCGAGTTGAAGAATTCCATACCAGTCCATCTCATCCCCTGATAATTTCTGTGCAGCAGAGCAATGCACATGACACACCATAAGCAACTGAGAAATATTCTCAACATTAGGATAAAGTCGTTGGGCCTTCAAAGCAATCTTTTGAGCCACCACAAACTCCTTACTTTGCATCTTCTTCTCAGCAACCCTCATGGCCCTCAGGGCCTCCTCCAAGCGTGAATCAATACTAGCATTACCTTCAAAGCCTTTCTTCAATCCATCCATTTTAACTGGCTCTTTAAGCTCTTTGCTCTTCTTGGCATTGTCTCGATTAGGTACACCTTCTTTCTGTTTAACCCCTTTCTCATCATCTTTCATACTAGAAGCTACATCAGACATCACATTAGATGTCTTTGCCTTTTCAATCTTTAAAGGACTCACATTCACATAGCCATCATCATCACGACTTAAGCTTTTCTTGTAAGAGACCTGTTGTTTATGGCATGAAAATCTCCGTATATTTTTCTCTCTAGAAAAGTCAGTGCCTAGTTCACTCTGAAGATCATCACTCTCGTCAATCATCATTTGCATGTCACTGTCCCCCTCCACCATGGAATCAATTAGAGGCAAAGCAGCAGGATCAAGTTCGAAAGATCCATTTGGAAATCCTCTTCCATTACCTTCCATTTTATACGATGGAATCATATGGGAAAACCTCAATAGCTCACCTGGTGGAATGTGAAATGTCTTCCTCCCTACCTTGTCCATCTGAAAGAAAACACTCACAAATCCATTTACTTTGCTCAATAGAGCAACATCTACTCCAACATCTGCATCATAATCGTACAAAATTTCAACATAATCATATTCACTCTGACGATGTACAGCTGGATTACTACTCCATTTAATATTCCAGTTTTTAAAAAGAGCCCAGGTCTCCCCCATTCTCGGATATATCAGGAAAGTACCTCCACTACCTTTCCCCCAAGAAACTTCATGAGAGAACATGAAACGATTTACTGTTCTCTCAGAATATCCATATTTGAACTCGCCACAAGAAAATGGCAAGTCTGCCGAAAGCCATTTTAATTCATTCATATTTGATGGCTTCGGCTCTAGCCAGGTTATGTGCACATTGAACCCGGGAGAAGAAACCCTTTTTATCAAAGCATAGAATCTAGGCATGACATTATGATAATCATAAGCAGCCCATATCTGCCCTGCATTAAATCGCTCTGCATTCCTGTCCTTGTCAAAGTCATTGAATTCAGGATCTGGATATAGTAAGAATTCCAAGTCTGGTGTCTCCTCCAAGGTCAAGTCAATATTAGCATAACCTTCAGAACACTTCTTCAATCCGTCACTTTTGAGTGCCCCTTTAAGGCCTTTGCTCTTCCTGGTTTTGTCTGACTCTTCCTCACCTTCTTTTGCTTTAACCCCTTTCTCATCTTCATCTTCTTTCATTTTAGTAGCAACATCAGAGATCACACTAGGTGCTTTTTCTCTTTTCCTTTTTGAACAATTCACATTCACATAGTCATTATTATCACCACCACTTAAGTTTTCTTTGTAAGCAGTTTTGAGTTCAGTATGAAGAACACCATTCTCATCAATCATCATCATATCTTATTCAGAATCAATATTACTTCCAGAGACTGAAACATTTATGACCAACGCCACAAAGCACTTCGTGCAACTTATTTATTGTACTAAAATTAAGCTTATTTATGGTACTGAAGATACCTTACTGTACAAAAGAACTTAATCAGTGATTAGCTTGTTTCCATGGCTACTGCTTTAAAGACCTAAAAAGTGGCTTCCATTGTAGTCCCCAAGAGAGCCCAGTACCTCAGACATCTACAGAACCGAATAATTCAACTTTAAAACAAGATTTTTCAATAATGATCAAAATTACACCAAAATTTTTAAAATTATAATAAACGTAATGTTAAAAAAGCCTTATCTACATCAATGGAGGAGAGAAGGGACCAGGTTAGGGTTTTGTTAAATTGAAGATTAGTCCTACTGCTAGGCCAAATGCCCGATTGAAGAGTCAGGATTTGGAGGGAGAATCTATAATGTTTAAGAATTTGTTTAACAAAATTACCAGATATTATCACAAAAGAGAATAATCAAATTCCAATTCAATTAACTTAAACAAACCAGCAGTGTCCATATGAATGTATAAATAAAGCAATTAAAAAAGCCAGTACGAGAGAGGTAGTGACAAAAACAATAATCAATACAATACAAAATTGGCAGATAAAACAAAGCTAAGAATAATTGAAGCAGTTCATGAGAAAATTTCAGCAAAGGAATAATTATTTGTAAAACCCATTGAAATGGTAAAACTAAATCTCTCTAGTAGCATTACCATGTCGCAGTGAACGGTGTGGGGGTAAAAAGGTCAATATCCATAGATTTTACAGGTCGAAAGAGCTCGGAATGGGGCATTGACTTGGCCCTGCTTTGGGCTAGACCAGCAATGCTCATGTTTGTCCAACCTCTCTTGTTCTTATTTTCTTCTTCAGTTTTCTCAGCCGATGGTGTGCAGACCTCGATAGCATTAAGGGCTCTAACAGTCTCACAGTCACAAGAGTGGAGATAAAACTTTTCTATTGGGAAATTTTATTTACACAAAAAAAAATTTGTAAAGAAATCTCATTTTAATAATTTTTATTTTATATAAAATTTATATCTTTAATTATACTAGATTTTTTGAACTTTTTTTTTTAATTTATATTTTTAAAAAATATACCTATCAAATAAAATTAAATTATATTTTAAATATTATGATAAAAAAATTAAAATAAAAAATTATATGAAATTTTCTTAAAAAAAAAATAAAAAATATATATACATAAGTTAGAAAAAATTATGAAAATAAAATTAAAATAAGTATTCAAATTAACATAAAATAATGTGAGAAAAAAATTTTAAAAAAATATTAAGAGTAATTTTTTAAAAAAATTTAAGTTTATATTTTTTTAATAATTGAGTATATTTATAATTTTATGGATTGCAAATAAAACTCCCCCTTTCTATTTATCAAATCCAGTTTTACATACATCATATACATCTATATAATTAAAAAATATATATATTAGGAAATTAATATTTATGTAAATTATTTTAATTTTATAAATAATTTCTAAAATTATTTTAAGAGAAGCTACATATCAATTCTATTTGGTTTAGCTTCTATAACTTTTTTTTTTTAGTTTTTAGAATTAAAACAATCATTTTAGGTTTATTTAGATAAAAAATGAAAAATTCTTTTTTTTTTTTAATTTAAAAGTCCTTTTGAAAGAAGCGTTATTTTTAAAATTAAAATAATTTATAATACATAAATTAATTAAATATTATTATATTATATTGAGGGGGTGACTACTCAATGGTTAGCCATTATCATTACATTTTTTTTTACCTGTAATAGTATGTTACTTTTTGGTAAAAATTCATTTTTCAAAATTAATTAATTATAATTTACTATTTTTTTTAAAATAGTTAATTGAATATTTAACAAGACCTCTTTCAGCAATTAATATTTTTAAATAATTTATTTTTATATAAATTCCTACTATAATTATTTTAATAATTAAGCCATTTAATTATAATATTTAACAATGAAATTTTAATTTTTTTTATAAAAATTAGACTTCTTTTTAAATAGATTAAAATTCTCTTCTTATATAATAAATTTTTAAATAATTAATTATTTTTAAATGATATTTAATTATTTTTTTACAACTAGAAGAACTAAGTATGAAGCCTCAAGCTGAAGCCTAAGTGGTATATGTTTAAATACCATTGGACTGGAATAATAATTTTGCCTACAATACTTTACCGTTTTGTTCTTCATTCTTAAAACACTTTTAAATCTCTGCACAAAATTCTACATCTAATCCAATTAATATAACTTTTTCTTATTCAATTTTAATCAAATATGTAACTAAATATTAATTGCTAAAAGATGTCTTGTTAAATATTCAATTAATTATTTTAAGAAAATAGTAAATTATAATTAATTAATTTTAAAAATAAATTTTTACATGAAGGTAACATGCTATTACAGGTAAAAAAAAATGTAACCATAATAGTTACAATAAACATATAACTATTGAGTAGTCACTTATTATATTATATATTTATAAACATATTTTAAAGTTAACGAAAGACATTAAATAATTATTAAAAAAAAATTAGCTACTACCATATTCAATTAACTAAATGTAAAGATAAAATAGTAAATATTTAACTCAAAGTTATTTTACATTTAACTCATTTTAATGTATGCATATTTTTGTGAAAATTGCGGTAAATTTTTTTAAAACATTTACTTTTATGCAGATAAGTTTCTAACCTCAAAAAATAATTGCAACAATTCCCAAACTCGAGATTTTTGCAAGTTTGTTGATCATCTTTTAAATAGATCCATTAATTTCTCCCTAAAATATCATGTGTTGATATTAAATTGCGGAATAAATCCTTAAAAAGTTCATTTTGATGCAGATACATCCTCAATATTAGAAGAATAGTGACAACAGCCCCATGCTCAAGATTCTCATTAGTCCACAGGTAACTAATTTACACTATAAAGAAAAACTTATTTTTAGTCATAACAAAACTTGTGACTAAAAGTAAAAAAGTTGAGATTAGTTATAAATCATCATTCCTATGTTGTAACTAAGAGATTCGTGGCTGAAAGTATTATTCACAAAAATTATAATTTATTGTGACTACATGTATTTTTAATCACAATACGTGTTGTGACTAATACTAAATTATTGACAACTTATATTTAAATATTATATTTTAGTCAAAAATAACTTTTTGTTGTGACTAAAAGTAATATTTAGTCACAAATAATTTATATTATTGCTAAAAGGTTGTGACTAAAAATAACTTTTTTGTAGGGTTAACTACTCCATTTGTTGTTCTAAAAAATACCACGTGATGATTTTTTATTGGTCCAAATTAAAATTAATTTAAAATAAACGAATAAATAAATAAATTATTTTAAAAACTAATCAATCAACCTCTTTTTTTATTTTTTTTCTTTCTTCTTCTTCTAGTTCACTCCCTGCCCAACATCCCCAATTTTGATCTGCTCTACTAAAACTTTCCAATTTGTATTAGTAAGATGAGTCGCTAAAAATATTTAAGTAAAGTTTGAACCAAAGAAGCTAAAATAAAATAAAAAAAAAAAAAAAAAGGGTCACCAAAACCCACCATCCACTAGCATGAATCTTAGTAATAAAATCTGAACTGCTTTTAAAGAGAAAGAAGACTGTAGAGAAGGAAAGACTATAGATAGGTCTCCCCTTACTCTATTTCCTGCCGGAAATAGCAGGGAGTTCTCTTCATCGTTACGAAAGGTAATGAAAGGAGACCTCGCGATTTTCATGTCAATTTGCATTGCATTCAAGGGGGTCTCTCAACACCTTAACAACCCTTAGCTACAGTTAACAACAACCTTAGTTTACTTGCAGTACGAGTAAGGTAAGTATTAGTCCTCTAAAAGAAGCAATTAAGGGGGTAATAAAGGTATCAAGTATTTCAGTGCAGTTCTTAACAAGGTCCCTCGGGACTCATACCCATGAGTCCCTCGGTCTGCTTTACACTGGGTCATTCACTCACTCCCTCTCTGGGTCTCTCCCTCCGCTTTTAAGGAGCCCGAACCATTCTTAAGACCACCAAGCCCTCTCGAATGAGTTCTACTATAGAAGCTTTCAACGTACACCCAAGGACAAATCTTTCACTCACTGAGAAGTGAAACCCTGTGACTAGATCGTCCTGAAGACGGATGCGACGAGAAGAAGTGGCATTTGGAAGTGTTGAGATTGGGACTGACAGAATAGTTTAGGGAGCGGGTCAGAGCAAGGTGCAACTATTTAAGGGTTTTTGGGTTTTTTTTTATCTATTTTTTTTCTTAATTGCTTTTCTAGGTTTTCTACATGGTATCGTGGGATGAGACGAGGAAGAAAGTAGAAATGAATGGATGACACTGGTCGGTGGTAAACCTCCACCACTGAGAAAGGTGAGTGGCAAATCATGTTTTTTTCATATATAATGTTTTTTAATCTTTATTAAAAGAAAATGAAAAAAAAAAGAAATATTAAAATTTAATAATTTTTTTATTATTTAAATTATTTCTTAAATAATAAAAAAATTATTTAAATTATTTTTTAAATAATTTTGATGTTGTGAACCAATAAACTTTTGACACATGAAAATTTTAAGAACTATAAATAAAGTTGTTAAATTAGGTACCTACAAACTAACGAGAATGTCGAGCTTAGGGATTATAACCATAATTTTTCGAGATTAGGACTAATCTACATCAAAGTAAATTTTTTGGAGACTTATCTGCATTAAAGTAAATTTTTTGAAGACTTATGCCGCAATTTAATATTAACACATGACATTTAATATTAACACTCCATTCCACACTTGCAATGTCTTTGTTTCTTATTTTTCCTACATCACATGGAGACACACTACCTTTTCCGGATGTCAAGTGAGGATATTCTAACTCATTGAAAACATTTCTAACAATCACAACCTTTAGTCTACCCTTCTTGAAAATGCAAATTCTATACCCATTGGTTCCTAAAAGGAAAGTTCCCTTGATGGATCTAGGTTTCAGCTTATCAATAGATTGGTGTACATATGTTGTACACCTAAATGTGTTAGGTGTACCATTTCATAAGGGGTTTTCAAGCCTATAACTCGGTTTAAGCTTATATTTATAAGGTAGGTTGTAGTTGCTAGAGCTTCTCCCCAAAATAATTTTTCTAATCCAGAACTGAACAATAAACATCTAACTTTGTTCAACAGGGTTTGGTTCATCCTTTCAACAATACCATTTTGCTTTGGGGTCTTCACTAGTGATTCCAAATTCTTAACACATCTTGTCAAATTTGGAATTAATAAACTCCAACCCATTATCCATCCTAAGATTCTTAATTTTAAAATTCGTTTGGTTTTCCACCTAAGTTTTCCAATTTCTAAACTCTTCTAGACACTCATCCTTAGTTGCTAGCAAGTAGGTCCAAACACACCTACTATAATTATCAACTATTGAAATAAAATATTGCTTACTGGAGTGAGTAGGAACTTTGTATGGCCCCCAAAGATCAGCATGCACATATTCGAGTATCTTTTTAGTGGTATGCCTTGCCGAAGTGAATTTCAGCTTATGTTGTTCCCCTAGAACACAAGCTTCACAAAATGGTAAGGCACAAGAATTTAAATTTTCAACTATATACCTTGTTTGTGCAACTCTTTGAGGTCCTGTTCACTGATATGTCCAAGTCTGTGATGCCACAACTTCATATCTGATTCTAGTCCTTTCACCATACTTGCCTCTCCGGCTGGAACATTTTCTCATTGGAGAACATATAAACCGTTGATTTTTTTTCCTTTCATCACTACCAAAGAACCTTTGCTGATCCTTAAGCTTTCGTGAATGGATTTGTATCTGTATCCTTCATCTTCAAGCGCACCTAGGGATATGAGGTTTCGTCTAAGTTTCAAGATGTGCCTTACATTTGTCAACACCTTGATTTCGCCATCATACTATTTGATGGCAACCTTCCCGATTCTAATGACCCTACAAGAATGATCATTTCCCATTAGAACTTTCCTCCATCAATTGATCTATAATCGAAAAATGATTCTCGACTTGGACACATGTGATAAGTGCATCTAGAATTAAGGATCCACTCTCTATTCATTGAAGATTTTGAGATGGAGGACAATTCTCCATCTGTGGAGCAGTCGTCACCATCTTTTGCGGCTGCAACTGAATCCGTCCTGTGGTGATGTTGCTTATCCTTCCTATCTCCATTATGAGATTTGTTGAAGCCTTGTTGTTCCCTGTACTCCTTGCAAAATCTTTGCAAGTGTCCAGACCTTCCATAGAAGTAACACTTTTGAGTTTCCTTATTTCTGGAGTTTGATTTTGATTGTGAGTGATGGTGTTTACCCTTCGAACTTCCTTTCTTGGGAGATCTTCCTCTTGCCAAGTACACTTCTTCTTTCTTGGATTTTTTTTTCCAATTGCAATTCGAAATCTTTCAACTTAAGTACGGCAAGAACCTCTTCCAATGCAATCACATCTCTGATATACTTGATGGCTGCCTTAACTTCTTGATATGCGATTGGGAGTGGTCTCAATAAAATGATGGCCTGACTTTCTTCATCAATCTTGTGATTTATGTTAGCCAAACCTACAACAATCTCATTAAATCTATCTATATTATCATCTAAAGAAAGTGAAGAAATCATTATAAAATCGTATAACCTTTTAGCAAATTGATCTTGCTAGCTATTGATGGTTTTAATTATAGTTCTTCCAATCTGTTCCAAACTCCTTTCGCTGTCTTCTTTGGGATGAGTTTTCTTTTAACAGTGTTTGATAGATACATGATGATCGTGTAGTACGCCATCTCCTCCATTTATGCTTTTTCTTCTGGTTTCTTTTTTGCTAATAACTTCTCATTTCCAAGAACCTTGGATACCTTTTGGTGCACTAGTATTCCTTTCAAACTTTCTCTCTATAGCGCAAAGTCTCATGTTCCATCAAATTTTTTCAATTCGAATCTCATCATTGATGACAGTTAAAGTTTCTTCAAGAATTGTAGTAGAAATAATCTTGATTCTGTGTTCTTGATCGATTACCAAGCTCTAATTTGTACGAAAATTACAACTAAAGATGTAGAATTAAATCAACTAACTTTTAAACAATCACAATTAGTAATGACAAGGTTAACAATTCACGACTAACAAAATAAGAAAAAAAATAGGGATGAATAAAATATCAAAATTAGAAATAAAAATTAAAGCAAGAAATATAAATCGACACAGAGATATATATTATTCATGATCAATAGATCAATGTTATCTATGGCTCTAATCCAGTTTTGGAACACTACCTAAATCTTCTTTATTAATTGAGCAAGAACAGGCACATTACAGTCGAGATCGATTCTTTGATGAGTTCTCTCAAAGTGTTTCAACTCTCACACTCTTACCCAAGAATCTTCTTCATATACGGAAGATTTTCATACAAAACCCAAACTTAATCTCTCTCTTTCCTTAGTACCTTTCTCTCTCTACCTCTCAATCTTTTCTCTCTTTCTCTCTCAAATCAATCTGGTTGATCTAAAGTTCGTCGTGTCCTTTAATGCTTAAGTGATGGTTGTATTTATAGGCTTAGGATCAAGATCCTAAAGTCGGTGGTTGCAAGAAGTGAGATTGTTAAGTTAGTCTTAACTAACTTAACCAACTTTCCTTTGAGCGAGATCTCCATGTCAGCATAAGTATGAGTGTATCCAGAAACATATATAAGTTTTCGGGATCACGGACCAAAGGCACTCACTGAAGGAGCTTCCGAATAGGATAAAGCCAGCTGTAGTCGACTATCCAAAACTACCTTCCAAGAGAAAAAGCTAGCCATCTGAAACTCCCCTTCCAAAGAAGGACTAGCTTCTTGAAGACCCTTCCCGAAAGGACAAGAAAGCCTTCCAAGACCTGTTTCTGTGTGTGAACAACTTTCCTGAAAAGTCTTTTGAAAACCTTTTCATTTAGAGGAACTATACTACAAATATATTTTTTTTACTTTCAAATTATGTAAAATAATAAAAGTAAAACCATGTTGTTAATAAATATATATATTTTTAATTACATTCGAAAACAAATACAAGTTAAAAATAAAGTATAAGCAGAACAAATTAGGAATAAGATTATGCCTTTTGCCCCGGCCTGGCCGCTCATACCTACAAGCACTCTTAAAAGCTTCTTTAAAATTTTCAGTTTGTATCTTTATTTTTTTTCAAATGTTTCTCTACATCTTATAGAAAAAAATTTGATGTATAGTGTAATATATAAAATTAAAGTAACATTAAGAATATGAGATTTCAGTGTGTATTTTAAATGATAGAGTAGAGAAGTTGATGGGAGTACTCTAAGAGCAAGTACCACAAATTTAAAGGGCGAGACATCTTAAATTGACATCCCTAACGGCAATTTGGGCTGCACTAGTGCTGGCACACCATAGGTGGTGTGTGTGGTATTGAGAAATGTAGATTAAAGAGCAATTGTTTGAACCATGCAAGTTCAGCATTAACTTTAATTCAGTATTACTACACGAGACAACTCATTGCTTGGCAGAGGACTAGGATATGAGGTATTCACCAAGAAAAACACAAAAACTACATGAAAGCTGTAAGGTGTTAGAAATTAGAAGAATTAGGAGCAGTGAAAGTTATACCAATTATCCCTTATCTTTGGCATTCTTTGTTCACAGCAAAGAAAACCAACAAGGCATTGTATATATGTACGAATCATGTAATGATGTTCCATTATGTTGAAACAAAGCTTTGGTTACAAAAACAGGTGTAGGTGTGGACTTTGACTCAAGCATGTGAGTGAGATTGTGCCAAAAAAACTAACGTACTTGTGTTGACATAGATGAAGTTATCCATAGTAGAGTAAGTAATAACCGAAATGCCGGCCACGAAATGAAGAGAGCCAAGGTCTCTAAACACAGATTTATGGTTCAGAGTTTATATGAAAAAGCATGTAGATGACATAATTTGAATTTTGCAGCACCAATAAGGAAGTTATCAGAGTATACAAAACCACAGCTTGCAAATAAATGTGAGTAGGATACTCACTGTGGTTGGGAGTGAAGAAGCTGTTAGTAGCAATAACTTGTGGCGGAGCAGCGGTAGTTGGAACTGGTGTCTATGGCAGTAGATGCGAGCCATGAATGGAAATGAATGAGTGCATAAAAGAGAAGACAATAAAGAAGAAAAGAAAAAATCAAGAGGTCTTTTAGGAACGTAATGGCACTGTTCTTGAATTGAGATTGTATGCAGCTTATACCAATTATTATTAATAATTATTAGCTAGAAAGTTTATCAGTTGATAACAAAACAAAACAAAAAAGGCTTGTCTAAAAGTCTGAATGTTTTATTAGAATTATATGAACTTTCATGCAGATTCAATCGAAGAGAAGTAAAAGATCTCCTAATTAGTAAGAAATTGGTGGAAAAAGAAAAGCATTCACAAATGGGTGTGTTAAAATCTACTTCATACATTTATGAGTTAACCAAGAAAAGAAAGTTCTTGAACGCAAAAATATAAAAACCAGAGTTTTAACTTTTAAATAAATGGAACTTGGGGCTTTCACAAAGAAATATCAAGGATCAATACATAAACCATTAGTTGCAACAAAAAAAAGTGCAAAGATCCTACTTTCTCTGGAATGCAACTAGCTAAACCATGGATCCAAATAAGAAATTGCATAGTGCAGAAATCTTTTGTATCAAGTAGTGCACCTTTTTATAAGAAGCTTCTGGATCTAGGTTTAACAAAAAAAGTGGACTGGCAAGGCGGCGGTATCAAGTTCAAGGAAGCCTCTATACTTGCCACCTCTCTCCTCGGTGAGACGGAAGGCAGGAACTTGGTGAGAGAACTTGAAAAAATCAACCTGGGGAACACTCCATGTAATAGCTGATCCTCCCTCCTTGTGAGTCTTAAATACTGAGCTAAAACCATCCACACGTTCCAGAACTAAAACATTTATTAGTAAAACAGTAGCTGAAAGAACTTCCACTATGTCATATTCACAGTTTTCCAAATCACTAGAGTTGAGGTTGGGATTCCAGTTCCTGTACAATGCCCAAATTTCACCTTTCCCAGGGAGAATGTCATACTCATTTCGTCTACCTGTAGGCTCTGCTTTTACTAGATGCGAAAAAGAAGTTACATCGTCGTAAGCCTGACCCTCCTTTGAAACCTTAAATCTACCGCAAGAAACAGGCATGTCCTCATCAGACCATCTAGTAATGCTTGAGAAGGCGATAGATGAAAGCCATGAAATATGCAGTTTGAGAGATGGGTGAAAATCAATTTTCTTAATCTGACCATAGTATTTTGGCAAACCATCCTCATCACTATACAATGCCCAGATCTGACCCAGCTGAAACTTATCTTTGGATTTATCAACATCAAAGTTGTAGAACTCAGGATCTGGGATTTCCACTTTTTGTGGGCTTGGAGCTGGCATGTCATGCTGAGGCACCGAATGGTTCATTTGTGTGTCACTGTCTTTAATTGGAGGCAAAGCAGCAGGATCAAGTTCGAACGATCCTATTGGAACTCCTCTTTCAGTACCTTTCATTTTATAGGACGGAATCATGTGGGAAAACCTCAATAGCTCAGCTGGGGGAACAAGAAATGTCTTCTTTCCCATCATTTCCACCCGACTGAAAATACTCACAAACCCATTTACTTTGCTCAATAGAGCAACATGTATTCCAACATCAGCATCATAATCAAACAAAATTTCAACATATTCATATTCACACTGACGATGTGCATCTCGATCACTACTCCAGTTAAAATCCCAGTCCTTAAAAAGAGCCCAGATCTCCCCCTTTCTTGGATATATCAAAAAACTATTTTTACGACTACCTTTTTCCCAAGAAACTAGATGAGAGAACATAAGACGATTGTCTGTTTTCTCAGTTGCCCCAGACTTGAACTTACCACAAGAAAATGGCATGTCTGCAGATTGCCATTTTAATTCGGACTCATTAGCTGGCTCTGGCTCTAACCAGTTTAGGAGCACATTGAACCCGGGAGAGTAAATCCTTTTGATCTGAGCATAGAACCTTGGCATGGCATTGAAAACATCATAAGCAGCCCATATCTGCCCGACTGCAAAACACCCTGCTTTCCTGTCCTTTTCAAAGTCATTAAAATCTGGATCTAGATATTTATGGAATTCCTGGTCTGATGTCTCCTCCAAGCTTGAATCAATATCAACACAATTTTCAGAACTTTCTATAGGCTCTTCACTCTTACCGGCCTTGTTTCCGTTAGGTACACCTTCTTCTTGTTTAACCCCTTTCTCATCTACTTTCCCATTAGAAGTAGTATCATCAGACAAACTTGTAACCTTCGCTGACTTCTCTTTAGATTGATCAACATCCTCCCCCTCAAATTTCTTCCCTTTTGCCCTCTTTGGACTCACATAGCCACCTTCATCATCACTTAAATTTTCCTTGTAAGAGACATGTTGTTTATGGCGTGAAGATCTTCGTCGATTTTGCTCTCCAGAAAATTCAGACATGTTCTCATCAATTGACATATCTTCTTCAGAGTCGCTGCTACTTTCAGAGACTGATACATCAGATTCAGAGAGCTCGCTCTTATCTCGAGCACGTTTCCTTTCTCTTTTGTCATTCATCTTTCTTCTGTCAACGCGTGAAGTAGATGATGCCTTCTTACCTGCTTTTTGAACAGATTCTGGATTCAAACTCCCAGTGCCAAAGTTTCGACGGACATGTGATTCCACTTTCTGAGTACTGTCTTTTCGTTGAGGGAATACTGGTTTACTAAAATTAGCTGCTGCTGGTGTATTTAGGTCACATGCCACAAAAGACCTCTGGCAATTATTACATCGAAGAGATTTATTAAGAACGTCTTTATAGTACTGGTACCTTACAAAACAAAAGGTGCATTCAGTCCAAAAAGTTGTTCTGGGATCTAGGTTCCCTAGATTAACAGGTTGTTGCTGCTGCTGATTATGAGCATTCACACCAGAGAAGTTGCCTCTACTACTGTGTGGAACCACAACCACATTTGAGGTCCGATTGACCTGACGAGCAGGAAAATAAGTTGCAGCCCTTCTGCTCATTGAACACTTGCGTCTCATATTATGCATGAGGCGCTTATCTTTGTCCAATAGTATTCTCTGAGCTTCCCCAATCAGCTTAAAAGCAGCTTCAGCACCAGCAAACTTATTTTTATCAGGATGAAGTTGGAGAGCAAACTTCCTATATTGCTTCTTAATTGTAGACTCATCTGCATTCTCCTCGACTTGAAGGATTCCATACCAGTCCATCTCATCCCCTGTTATTTTATGTTCGGCAGAGCAATGTACATCACAGACCATAAGCAACTGAGAAATATTCTCAACATCAGGATAAAGTTGTTGGGCCTTCAAAGCAATCTTGCGAGCTACCGCAAACTCCTTACTTTCCATCTTCTTTTCAGCAATCTCCCTGGCCCTCAGGGCCTCTTCCTTATTACACTCCATAAATAATAAGGAAAAGCTGAACCCAATCTAAGGAATTAAATTGCTTGGATGTCGTGAAAACAAAATTATTACATCAGAACACCAAATTGCTTCTTCAACAACATGCCCAAGTTCATATGCTTGAAGCCTTTATGTGCATACTAAAGACTCTCCACCAAGACCCTTTACAACACAACCCTGCAAATAACATTTCCCCTTTACACCAATTAGATAAATAAACATATAAATATATAAATACGTGACTCTCCAAAGCCAAACATTTCAAACTCTGACAGTAGAAAAATCCCAACACAATTCAAAATAAATAAATATAATATATATATATAAAAAAAAAAACATGGCTAACAATTTTGACTAATCAAAACCACTCCACATAGATAAAACAATTTCCATTAAGTTACTTAAAATAAAACGCTTTTCCTTCATATTCGCCTTACATGTACTAAACCCTAGGAAAGGAAACTGAATACTGTAACATCACAGATCCCACCATTCCAAAACTGACCTCACATAAAAAAGAAAAAAATAGTGTGAGAATTTTAATTCATTAAGAAAATAGAGAGAATATGTTTGAGTTGCATGAGTAATTTTCAACAAAGATCTTTTTTCGGTCTCACAACTAGTAATACAAATCTGTGTATATATATTGTAAAATACTTACGTGTAGCTTCTATGGAGAAACGAGAGGCCTTTTAGCGTCTGGGGCCTGCGGCGGAGGACGACGACGGGAGCGGAGAGGGTGAGAGCAGAGAGTTCCCCCCGTTAGGTCTTAGGTCGCCGGAGAAGTGAGATCAGAAAGACGAAAAAGAGGGATAGGGTTTTCTACTCCTATACTAATACTACATCGTTTGTGGGTGTTTACTTGTTTTACATTATTAAATAAAAAAAATTATTTGTAAAATGACCATTTTACCCCTCAAAATTTCTTTGTAAATGACCATTTTACCCCTCAAAATTTCTATGTAAATGACCATTTTGCCCCTCGAAATTTCTGTTTAAATGACCATTTTACCCCTCGAATTTTCTATGTAAATGACTGTTTTATCCCTCAAGAGTGAGGATGCTTTGAACAAATTGTGGGCTTATGTGGTACATCGGGTTGGATTGGATCGAATTGTTAACTGGATTAAGTAAAATTCTCTAGCCCGAGAATGAGTCTAGAGAATTTATTTCTTTTTCATAGGGTTTTGTAACAAAAGATGACTACACATATAATCTATTTTTTCTTTTACCAACTTTGAGCTCGCTCTCGAGTGAAATAACACTACTTGTTAAAAATATATTAGGGTTTTTTGTTTGTCTATTTCTATTAAAAAAAAAAAGTTTTTGGCAGTTAAACCCTCCTAACTCTCGTTTTACTTGCACTTAATCCCCCAAGCTCAAATTTTAGCATCGAAACGTCCAAACTACTGAACTGTTAGCAAATTTAAGGTGTCATCTGGTTAACTGCCTCCATGGACGGTTAATGTGTACACTCTTATACATGTGACACGTTTATATTGATACACCTATTATTATTATTTTAAAATTAAATAAAATTATAAAAATAAAAAATAAAAAAAAATATTATAAAGTTAAAATAATTTTTTATAATTTTTAAATAATAATATTAAGTATACTAATATAAATAGGTCACGTGTACAAGAGTGTACACATAAGCAGTCCATGTTGGTACTTAATTGTGAAAAATAGATGGGAGTGGCACCTTAAATTTTCTAACAATTTAATAATTTAGAAAGTTTTACCACCAAAATTTGAGCTTGAAAGATTAAATTCAAATGGAATAATAGTTAACAGAATTTAGTTGTAAAAAACTCTTAAAAAATTAATATAATCACGCAAATTTTATATTCTTATGATCATCAATCTCTTATATTTTACATTTTATATGTTAAAATTGTTATACCAAAATCATATGTATTTATTATTCGTGCTATGATATGATTTGTTGGAAGCTAAAATTCACAATCAATCGATATTATTCGTACTATTTTCTTTATGATTGTGAATATCGATTCGTTGCACCAACAATTTGTAGAATAAAGAAAATAGTACTTGAAAAGCTTTGGAACACTAGGGTGGTGCCACTCAAAGTCGAAGACACTCCAATAGTCCAATCAGCTTGACTGTAATGAAATATAGAGAAAAGAGAAATACTATTAGCAAACTACTACATATTGTGATTGAGCGTCAAATTACAAGATAAAAGTCACCGGTGTTTAAAGATTCTGGCTAAACATTTAATAATAAGAACAAAAATAATATAAATATGATATCATAATATAAGATAATTTACGGTCAAACTCTCTAAATTTTGAAGTTTGGCACGATCAACCTCCTAGACAGAAATAGTTAGGACTGAACCTCCCAATTTACAAAATCGTTTTGCTCTATGCTCCTTCTGTCCACGTTGGTATGTTAGTGCCAAAGTAGACTATCACAATGTACACAAGTATACACGTGGCAAAGTTGAACAAATTGAAATTGAAGAGCTCGAAAGCTATGAAGAAGCAATTTCAGGTGGAAACAAGTCTAAATAACTTTAGACCATGGATGAGGAGATGGATTCACTCTAGAAGAACAAGACTTGAGTAGTCATGCTGAAGCCGGAGAACGAGAAGATTATCGAGTACAAATGGATTCTTAAGGTGAAAGAGGGAATCAATGAGAATGAACCAGTGAGGTTCAACCTAATTAAAATTGATTAGAAACATAATTAATTCTTTTTTTGTGACAGTCAGTAGTCCCATGATCCGTAAGGGAAAATACCGGGTAAGCTGTGCAATCCCACATCGCCTAAGGAAGGTCAAGTGTGATGATTCTGAGACTGTGTAGTTTTGGGACAACACAGTTGAAGAGGGCTTAAATGGATTGATTGGTACTACATATATCAACAGGATACATCTTGTTTTTCCGTAGCCCATCTCGAAAGAACTCCACAGTTAAGCGTGCTTGGCCTGGAGCAATTTCAAGATGGGTGACCTCCTGAGAAGTTTTCCCAGGAAGCGTGCGAATGAGAGCAAAGCACGCTAGAAACACTCGTGTTGGTATGTAAGGTCAGTCATCAGTCCATGAAGCAGCCAGAGTGACGTACTCATGTATAAGAGCCATTCATTCCGTGGGTGTAAGGGCCCAATGGAGGCTTGAAGCGGGGACGTTACAAAAAATATTTGAAATTATATTTTTAATGAATTATTTTTGAATTAATTTAGAAAATCTACATTTAGTTTAAGAAATAATTCTAGATAATTGATTTCTAAGTAAAGTAGTTTGTATTTTTTCTAAGTATTTCATTAAAATAAAATTAATATTTAAATTAATTTTTTTATTAAAATCAAGATATTTTATTATTGGATCATTTATAATATCTAATTGAATGAGAAAATCAATTTAAGTTGTAAATTAATTTAATTAATTTTAGATCAATATAAATTAGAGTAATTTTCAAAATTATTTTACTTTATTTTAATTTAAAATTTTGATCTACGTATTTAATTTTAAATATATTAAAATTTCAAAATTGATTAATATATATTTTGAAGGAAAAAAATTGACTTGAAAATTAATTTTTTTTATTAATTTTGCACCAACTTAAATTAAATAATTTTCATAATAATTATTTAAAATTTAAACTAATGATGGAAAATAACTTTTATTTTTTCAAAAACAATCTAAGTTATAATTTTATATGTATTAAATTAAAATTTATATTTGGTTTATCTAAATTATTAATTTTAATTAAATAAATATATAAATTAAAATAAATAAATAAGAAAAATAATACTTAAGTCGTCAATTAATTGAATTAATTTAAGATCCACTTAAGTTAGTAGTTAAAATTAATATTTAAGTATTAAACATTAATTTTTGATAATTAATTTTATGAAATACTAAAGTGATATGAAAATTTTATATTTAGGTAGAAAATTAATTTTTAGACCTACGTAAATTAAGTAATTTTGATAAAAATTTATACTAAGGTTGGAAAATGAATTTATTTATTCTTAGAAATTCCAAAGATAGTAATTTTTATTAATATAGATTAAAATTTATGCTTGGGATATAAATTTAATTTTTTATAATTATTTTATTCCTAAGTTAGTAATTTTATAAATAAATATATTATAATAAATGACAACATAAATAGTTGAATAAAAATACTATTTTCTTCAGATAATGAGTTTTAATTTAAAGACATTCGATCTCTATTGTTTGTCTTACATGATTATTATTTGTACTGGGATATATCCCCAATAAATAGTCATCCATTAGATAATAACCATGTAACACTATAAGATCTCGAAAGACAAATATTTTGTATATTCATATTTTATAGTAAGCTCACCCTAATAGTGACTACTTAGAATTGGGTTAACAAGTATGAAACATTGGTAGTAGCTCATAAAATGAGATAACCTTGCATTCTGCCCAATACGGGACAACGTTTGATTTTTATTTTGATCGAATAAAAAGTTGCTAAAATAGTGTCTATTTTAGATGAGCTAACTACTCTATTTAACTGATGATATCTTTGCACCGTGCCCAATACAAGACACTACACTATATATCATTTATTTAAAAATCTTAAAAAATTTGAGATATGTTTGGTTTTAGTATTTTTTTGTATCTTTCATATTTAATTATGTGTTCAAAATTTTTTGAATATGTGATTTGAATTTATATTGAACCAACATTGATTTTTGTTATTAATCATGTAAAATTATGTTCGAACACCATTGTTGGTCTAACTTAGTTGATTATTTTTAATGGGATTCATCCTCAATAGATGGCCATCCATTAAACAGTCTAAAGGTGTTAGATCTCGACCAATAGATGTTTGTAAATACAAAATCTAGTTGAGTCATCACAAATAGATGACAACCTAGACTAGTATTTACAATACTGAAATAATGGAGAACTAATAAAATAAGAGTAACTTTGACTCTTGCCTAAACGAGACATTATTGGATTTTTATTTTAATTGAAATTTCTCTTTAGTTTTCTTCTTATCCTTTTCATTAAGAAATTTTTAGAAAAAGTACATCATTAGAGAATAAGGTTTATAAATGTATGCTTACGATATTGCTATATTTTCTTCCAAGAAAATGAGTGACACGGATGAACATATTCTAAATATTCTATCGAGAAATGATAACCACCCTCAAATCTTAGAAAAAATCTACTGCTTAAAAATGTTTACATACAAGGCAACTTAGACTTTGAGTTGAATTAGTATTTTAGATTCTAAATAAAATTTTAATTTTAGTTTCCAAAATACATTAAACACTATGATACAGCTTTCACAAGTTTTTAATATCCATTTCTTTCATTGGATCCAAATAGTATTAAATGTATGGAATATAAGTTTTGAATTTGTGACTAAAATCCATTTGAACTATTCTAAAAACATTTGTGTAACTAGACCTAGGAATCACAAAACATCAAAAGACTAAAATGTCAATAATATATCTATGGTATTTACATCTTGTTCATAGTAGTTTTGACAAGATTCTCTGCAAAGAGAAAATGTGCCAATATCCACTTGGAAGTATGTCCATCTGCATTTGAACATATAAATGTACATTCAAAGGTGGATATGAGTCATCGTTAAATTTTTAGATGATTATTCTAGATATTTAAGTTATGCATAGAAATTTTAAATGTTTGTGAAATTTCAAAAGTTTCTAGCAATGGTGAAAACTAGTAAGGTAAGTCGTTAAAAATCTTGCGAACAAATAGGGGTGAAGAAATATTTAGTTATGCAGTTCAAAGATCATTAAGTTAAAGTTTGAATTATATCCAAACTTACCTCCCCAGAACTTTGGTATCGCATTTTGATGAAAATGGTAAGGTCTATTACTAGTTACTAGCAGTTGCCTGAGTCCTTCTAGGGATATGCCTTGGAGACAGCAAACGACACTCTATGTCGTCCCACCTAAGTCTGATCCCAAGACAACCTCAGAATGATAGAATGGTCATATACTTAGTGTACACTATTACTAGATTCAGGGATGCCCTGATCATGAACTTAAGGAAGGCTAGATTTGCCAGCTGAGGTTTGAATGTTTGATAGCTATTATAAAGTGATTAGAGGTGGACCATACTATGCTCATTAAGAAGAGAAAGTGTTTGTTTCAACAAATACTACTCATATAAGAACATGACTATATCCGAATACAAAGTAGCAAAGTAGAGGATATACTAGTTGATTCAATCCCAAAGTGTTCCATCATCTTATACCATATAAGATAGTCTCACTGTCTCTGTTGTATTGACACAACCGAAGAGTATACCTAGTTGTTTACTTACTCTGGTGCAAGCAACTTACTTTAGTAAGATGCTAGAGTATTTTTTCAATGGGTAACCCTAAAGGAAGTTATTTGACTCCCATACATAGAGTATATTTATCTAAGGAACAGTTTTAACTATTCCAGAAAAGATAAGAGACAAGAAAATAATTAAGCATCAACAGTGAGAGGCCTCATGTATGCTCTAACATGCATTAGACTTGACACCCGTTGTTTAGTAAGAGTTATAAGTAGGTATCAATATAATCTAGGATAGGAACAGTGGAAGGCAATCAAATAAATTTTAAGATTAAGGAGGATCTATATGTTAGTCTATAATCCAGGTAGCTAAGTGTTTTAAGGATAAAATACATTGAAGGGTAAAACGGTAAATTTGTCCCTTCTCAATGTAAACCGTCTATAAAGGATCATTGATTGTTTAGATTAAAATAATAGATAATTCATATCATATCTATATTTGATATATTGAGCATTCTATGTAATCAAGATTGCAATTCTGAATCTATAGTGGAGTCAGGAAGAATTAATAAGCTAAGAAATTTACTTAGTAAATTTTGAATTTACTTATTAGGAGCTTGGTTACGTAGGCTCATGGTTTACATATTGTTTGGGACAATATCATATTTAGACTCAATTAATTGATTTAATAATTCAATTAGAATTCGAAGATAGATTGTGTCTTATTTGAGAATTTTCACAAAGTTTGGGCAATTTTTGAGAAGAAAAGAAAAATAGAGATTTATTTATTAATTAAGATACTTTGTGGGTCTAATTAATAAATATATATAACTTGTATTTTTTATTTGATAATTATTTATAATTATTAAAATAAAATTTGGCATTTAAATAATTAAAAGAGAAATGTGGTAAAATAGAAAAAGGCACATTGTTTCATTAAATTGAAATAAAGTGGCAAAAATTTAACTTTATGGCCCATAAGAGAATTCAGCCTAGAGTAGATTTAAAACCCAAGTTTTCTATTTAAGCCTGTCTCATTTAAGTCTAACCCTATGTTAATGACTATATAAAAAAAAATAAAAAAAAAGAGAGAGAGAAGAAGCTAGAAAACCTAAATGTCTCATCTTCTCTCTTCTTTTCACTTTGAATTTTCGAAAAATCCTATGCCATAGAATTTCAAAAATTTCATTTCTCTCTCTCAAAGTATGTTCCAAAGGTGAGTTAAGTATCACCCCCCACACTATTCAAGGTGATACTCAGACCTTTTGTAGAAGATTATGAAGGAAATTCAAGTTCAGTACTTGTTACTACTCTGCAATAGAAATGAATAAGGATTAGAGTACTAAACGAAATGAGACATTATATTTCGCTGCAACTAATGTAAGAATATCTAATCTCTTATGTATTTATTTATCGTTTTAGCTTTATTCATATTTAGGATGTTTGATTAATAGAATATAATTAAATATACATGTTAGTAAATTAAGATTTTGATAAAATAAGTTTCAACAATAATAGAAGAACTAGGTGTTGATTAAGGTTCTTAATATCCAAAGCAATATAAAAATATGTCTTAATAACATACATAAAAGCGCTATAAAATGCATTAATATGAAAGTCTAAAGAAATACTTACATTGGTTGTTGGTGCTATAACTGGCAATGGTGGACTCTGATCTTCAGGGAAAGAGTGAATTAAGGGGATTGTTATTTCTCCTCCCTCATCCAAATAGCTAAAATTTTCCTCAACAATATCCATGATGTCCTCCTAGTGAGAAACATGTTCCCGATCATCCATATTATCATCGTGATCATCATCATGTAATTCATCATCTTGTTTATCATCATCCTCAAAATCTAATGATATCTCTACTGTCTCAGATACACTATTACCAGATTGCAGACTGCACTCACAAGTTCAACTTCATCATTCTGTGCTAGATCACCCCACTTCACAAACTTGTTGAAAAAATAATCATTTCATAATGCCCTTGTGGACAACTACATATGCAGTTAAATCACAATCTGATGCCAGGTCCTCCAATGTACATTTCTCCAACTTTTCAACTGTTGTTTCAGGATTATGCCTAACAACTCCATCAACTGTCCACTTCACTGCAAATCTTGGATCTGGCTAGACCATATATATGTTTGTCTTCCTGTAACTTCGAGACCTTAGATCATCCAAAATTAAATTAATTTTAGGCTCTTCAACCACCATGGAACCCATATTTAACTGTTTCCCTTTTGGCTTAAAAAGAAAACAAAAAGGAATCTGTATCCCAACTCTCTAACTATTTCTTCCAGCACCAATCTAGTGAAACTTACTGTAGTTGTGGGAGCATCTACTTCGAGTCTGCAACAATATGGCCTTTTGAAGCCTGAGAATAGAGGTTTGCCTAAGAATGGTGTGGGATTGTTCAACTGGGAATGGTGGTTCGACTCTTTGATTTCGTTGACAATGGAGGTTCGAATTATTCGTAGTTCAAACAGTTTCTAAAACTTTTTTTAGAGAGATTTTCTAATATAAATTTCCTTTTCAATATTTTATATTGTTTTTAATTTAATTTTGTTTAATTATTTTTCATTCAAATTAAGTAGCATTTGGTTGGAGGTAATACAATGGACTGGAATAGAAAAAAAACAATTTACATTCCATTCCTTTAATTGTATTTTAAAATATTAAAATATCATTCTAATGGAATGACCTTTCTACTATTTTTAGTAGAATAACCATTCCATTTTAAAATAGAAGGAAAGATCATTCTAATGCAAAATTTTAAAAAATTTAATAATTTTTTATACATTTTAAATTCTATTTCATTTTATTCTTTCTTATTCCAACTCATATATTTATATCTCTACCATAATTTTTTTTTTCTTGACATGGCCTTTAGGATAGTGGCCTGACAGCTAAAATATAAATCCACGTAGGCATTAACAAGGTCAAATAGACAGGAAAGTGATTTTGTTAACAGTTGTTCAGTAAATTTGACCATAAAAAAATTAATTGTAGAGAAAAAGCATTAAGGGGAAATGTAGTAATATCCATTAGGCTTTTCTCTCTCTGGAGTCTTCTAGGAGGTATGCGAAACTGTTTCATGGTTGTTGGTCTGGTCCCAATTATGGTGTTTCTCGTCCACCCTACTCAGTTAAGTGGTGGTTTTCCTTCAACTCTCCTTTCTTTTTGTCGTTTTAGTTCCTATTCTTTCATGATTAAGAGCATTAATTGCTCTGTGTGTTATCTCCTGTTCACACAATCCCATCGTATTAATTGCAAGCCACCCCTTTCTCTCTATTCTCTTTCTATTTCTTTGTTTTACTTAACTTCTGGGGGTTTATGTTGGGATCTTTGGCATTTATTATCACCTGAGCATATCTCTAGCAATCTTTTCTCTCTTGAAGATTGGAAAATGGGGGCGAAGGTCTGGGTTTATGAAGATTTTACTAGCCTCATCATCATTACACCTCTTCAGGTGGAGGCTAGGGATGTGACTAGGGGCGATTCGAGAAGGCACTTACGGGGCTTCTGGTTTTATCTATATATAGTAAGACTAAGGTATGGATCATGGCACTTCCCTTTCATCTTCTTAATTCCTTGGTTTGCTTGTTTGTGTTCTGTGCGTTTCTGTTTTGGTTTCTTTTTATTCATGGATGATTTTCTTAATACCGTTTCCAATACTTTAGTCTTTCCATCTGATGAAAACACTATTTTTACGTATGATGCTAGCTCTTCCTCTTCCACTCCTGCTACCATTAGCCTTCTTCTGAAACTCCATACCATTAGACCATATAATAGGCCCTCTTTGATGAAAACCCTCTCTGGTATTTGGTCATCACAGTGTAGGTTCCCTGTCTCTGTCACTGAGCATGCCGATGGTCTGTTCCTTGTGACTTTTGGTTGTGAGGGGGATAAGGGTCGAATTTTAGAAGGATAGCCGTGGCATTTTGCTCAAAGTATCACCATCTTTGCTGCTCCTGAAAGTTCTTTCCCTATTACCCCTGATACTCTTCATTATGTTCCTTTCTGGATTCAAGTTTATGGTATACCTTTTATGTGTAAGTCCTTTGATTTAGCCCGTTTTATTGCTGCTGAGGTTGGGGATCTTATAGAAGTGGATAAGGACACTGTCAAGGAGGGTACTGGGCCTTATTTAAGGCTTAGAATTCTTCTTGATGTCAATCTTCCTATTAGGAGGGGTATGAACATTAGATTCATACGCATGGGTAGAGAGTTTGTCAAATGGATTGACTTTAAATATGAGAGGCTCCCTGACTTTTGTTTCTTCTGTGGTAAACTTGATCATACCAAGAGGTATTGTCATTTTTACCTTCAAAAGTGTGATGAAAGTCAAGGCGAGCCACTTCTGCCCTTACTGTTATCCTCTGCGTGGTAAGGAAAAAATTGTGGACAAAGGCTATGCCTTTCACTGATACCCTCACCCTCACTGCTATTCTTGTTGTTGATCATGCTCACATTAACCTTAATCTTCCTACTCGGAATTTTTTGGATAATAGTATCTCTTTCCATCATTTACGGTACATTCTTGGTAATTAAGATGCAGTTTTCTCGGTCCTCATACTTCTTCTCTTGTCATGATGCCTACTCCTCTTAATCCTAATAGTGGTCATGCTTTTCATGCGGTCTTAATCCTTTGTTGCCACCCTTTGAGGCCTTCGGCATTCACCTCTTATTCCGCGACTCTTTGGTGGTTGCTACCCTTGTTGGCACTAACATTATGCATTACGTGATATGAGTATCTCGACTACTCCTGTTGCTGAGGTTGTCTCGGCTAGTCCAGTTGAGACTGTTGGGACTCATGCTGAAGTTGGCCAACCTGACTCGTTGGTTCGTGGAAAAGGGCTGGCTTCTGCTTCGGGAGTTAAACGCCCATCTTTCCATCCTCAGCAGGTGGTTGTTGGTGGCTCTGTCAGGTCTCAATTGAAAAGAGCTCGAGCTGGGGATAGAGAGGAGGAATCTTCATCTGCTTCAACGGACATGGAACAGGCGGGTGGTGCGTTGCACACCCGCCCAGAAAAATGACTCTTATGTGTTGGAATGCACGTGGGTTGGGGAGTACACGTGCATTCAGAAGGCTCTCCCTGCTTGTCAAAACTCACTGTCCTGATGTTCTTTTTTTGATTGAACCCGTTTGGTTGTTGGCTCTGTTGATAGGTTTAAGATTGGTCTTGGTTTTGACCATGGTTTTTTTGTGAAGGTTATTAACTTTTCTTGTAATCATATAGACTGTAATATAAATATTAATGATAATGAACTGTTTCATTTTACTTGCTTCTATGGCTCTCCTATCTCTTCTCAAAGACCCTTTACTTGGGCTCTCCTTGATAAACTTTTTTTCAATGCCCCTAATCTTCCTTGGTTAATTATTGGGTGATTTTAATAGTTTTCTTTCTTATGATGATAAGCTAGGTAGCACTTATTATGATAGTAAGGATATGGATAACTTTTCTAATTTTGTTCATAAGTTTAATCTTTCTCCTTTGACGTTTGAGGGTAGTAAATTTACTTGGCATAATCATTTGGTTAAAGAGCATCTTGACTGAGCTATTAGTTCGGCTACTTGGAATGATCTCTTTCCTAATGCATCCTTGAAACATCTTTCTTTCTTTGGGTCGGATCATCGTGCTTTAAAGTTGATTCTTAATGATAGTGGCCCTAATTCTCATCCTAATTATAGAAAGAGATTTCATTTTGAAAATATTTGGCTTGAGAACCCTGATTTTTTCTCTGTTGTTAAGACTGCTTGGGATAGTCGTCCTTTCAATAACAATGCTTTGTCCTCTTTTCATTCGTTTTTGTCTGCTCAGGACTTGTGCATTTCGGCACTTAAGTCTTCGAATAAAGAGACCAATTTCTCCATTAAGTCTTGCATCTCTGATCTTCAAAAGGAAATCGCCTGCATTCAGGATACTCCTTTTGCTGATCCTGAGTGTCGTTTTCGACTTAAATGCCTTCAATCTGAGCTTGATAGTCTTCTCTATAAAGAAGAAGTCTATTGGAAACAAAGGGCTCGAACCCAGTGGCTTAAGGCTGGTGATAGAAATACTAAGTTCTTTCATCGTTTTGCTTCTAAACGTAAGAGGAATAATACTATCAAATTTCTCAAAGATGATCATGAAAATATTTTCTCTGATCATATGGATATGGGAAATTTAGTAGTTTCTTATTTCTCTGATCTGTTTAGTTCTGATGGTAGTGATGTTGATGCCATTAGCCTTATTCTTGGTTGCCTGGGTCCTCCTTTGGATGACTTGGATTTTGCTTTCTTGGATAAACCTTTCACCTTTAAGGAAGTTAGGAAAGCCCTATTTCATCTCTCTGGGGACAAGGCCCCTGGTCTTGATGGCCTTAATGCCTACTTTTACCAAAAGAATTGGTCAACTTTAAGGGCTGATTTTGCCAAGGCTGTTCTGTCTTGCCTTAATGAGGGGGTTGATTTCTCGGCAGTTAATACTACCCTTATCTCTCTTATCCCTAAGAAACAGAATGCTCATACTCTTAAGGATTTTAGGCCCATCAGTCTTTGTTCTACTCTTTATAAAGTTATATCTAAGGTTTTAGCTAATCGATTAAAGGTTGTTTTAGATAAGATTATATCTCCATTTCAAAGTGCTTTTGTCTCTGGTTGAGTCATATTTGATAATATTCTTATTGCCCAAGATATAGTTCATGCCATTAGTTCAAGAAAAAAGGGGAAACTAGGTTGGGCTGCTCTAAAGTTAGATATGGCAAAGGCTTTTGATAGAGTTGACTGGCATTATTTAGAGAGTCTCATGTTTCACTTTAACTTTCCTTCTAGATTTGTTTCTCTTATTATGAAATGCATCTCAACTACCTCTCTTTCTTTTCAGATTAATGGTTCTGTTCATGGCTTGATTCATCCTTCTAGGGGTCTTAGACAGGGTGATCCTCTTTCTCCCTATCTGTTTATTCTCTGTGCTGAGGGCTTTTCTGCTCTCCTTAGGGCAAAGCAGGATGCTGGTTTACTTACTAGCATTGCTATTTCTAGGAATGCTCCTTCTTTATCTCACTTGTTTTTTGCTGACGATAGTCTTCTCTTCTATACAGCTAGTAGTACTTCTTGTGCTGCTCTTCAAAATGTTTTTGATATCTATTCTAGGGCGTCGTGTCAGGTCATTAATTTTTCTAAGTCATCTATTCTCTATTCCCCTAATACCCAGCCTGATATTCGTGCTGTGTTCTTCTCCTCTTTTAATCTTGAAGATAGACCATTTATATGTAAATATTTGGGCCTTCCTTAATGCTTAACTCGTTCTAAGTATCACTCGTTTGCCTTTTTAAAAGATCGGGTTAATTCTGTTCTTAGGAGTTGGTCTTCTAAGTGTTTTTCTCGGGCAGGTAAGGAGGTTTTGTTAAAGGCGGTTATTCAGGCTATTCCGGCTTATGCTATGTCTTGTTTTCGCTTGCCTGTCAAACTTTGTAAAGGTATTGAAGCTGTGATGGCCAGATTCTGGTGGGGATCATCAGGGACTTCTCACAAAATACATTGGAAGTCTTGGAAGTCTTTATGCAAATCTAAATTTTTAGGAGGCTTGGGTTTTCGATCTCTTATCCATTTTAACCAAGCTATGCTGGCTAAGCAAGCCTGGCGAATTTTTAAGAACCCTTCTTCTCTCCTTGCTTCTGTCCTTAAGGCTAGATATTTCCCTCGTAACGCGTTTCTTGAGGCTAAACCTGGTCACAGCCCTTCTTTCACTTGGAGAAGTATTCTCTGGGGTAGGGACTTGCTGCAGTCGGGTCTTTTATGGAAGGTGGGAGATGGTAGTCATATTAGGACGATTGAAGACCATTGGATCCCTAATAACAGAGTTAAGTTTTTCTCTTCCAATCACAGGCATCCTTCCCCTTTTTTGTCCTATTTTGTTTCAGAGAATGGGGATTGGGATGTTTCTAAACTTACAAGCTGTTTTTCTAATCCTCTGGTTGATGATATCCTTAGTGTCCCTCTTCTGGGTGAGTTTGGAGAGGATGAGCTTGTTTGGGGGCAGGATAGTTCTGGGGAGTATACTGTCAAGTCAGCTTATCATCTTGCTTTCTCTTCTCATGATCTTCCTTCTTCTTCTTCTTTTGCTGACTTTAAGAAATTCTGGTCAAAACTCTGGACTTTGAAAATCCCTCCAAAAGTTAAGGTGTTTATTTGGAGAATGCTTTCTAATGCTATTCCTGTTTCTTTTTCCCTTCACAAAAGATGTGTTATTGATTCTCCCCTATGTCCCCTATGTAAATTACATCCTGAAACGGTTAAGCATGCATTCTTTAGATTGTTCCGAAGCGAGGAAAGCATGGAAATCTTAAAGGTTTGTTAATCTGTACAATAAATATAAGTATTTAAATATTTTTGATTTCTTTTGTAATATTTCTAAAGAGCTGGACAAGGATTATTATTGCATTTTTTGTTGTTTTCTGTGGGCTTTGTGGAACCAAAGGAATAATATTTTTCATCATAGACAAGTGGGTCAACCTTTTGATGTTTATGAATGGGCTGTTACTTTTTTCTTCAAATTTTTGGATGCTCAGCAGGTCTCTGTTTTACCCTCTGCTTCTAACCAGGATCAAGCAGATTTGCAAATTACCCCTTCTCAGGGAGCTTTTCAGATATTTACAGATGCAACCATTGATGTTCAGAGGAAAAAGTACAGTATTGGGGCTGTGGTTTTGAACCATTCTAACCGAGTTGTGGCTGGTTTGGCCATTCCTTTTTCAAGTTGTGTTGATCCGATGGTTGCTGAGGCTAAAGCAATTATCCATGCTCTTCAGTGGGCCTCCTCTATTTTCTTGCCGGTGGACATTCTAAAAACAGATTGCAAGTCTATAGTGGATAAATTGTACTCTTGTAACCGGGGTTGTAGCATTGTTGATGACTTAGTTGTTTGTATTAAGAACTTGTTATCTCCCTGCCCAAACCTCAAAGTGGTCCATGTTCATAGGAGCTTTAATGTCAAGGCACATAATACAGCTAAATGGGGTCTTGGGCTTGATAGTGAGTTCGTTTGGAATGGCTCTTTGCCTTCCTTGTAGTCTTGTGGTGTTGGTTTGTTCTCCACAGGACTTTCTTTCAAAAAAAAAAAAAAGCATTAAGGGTCAACAGATGTTGAAACTAAGGTCAATACATGATGTTTGAAGTTATAAATGATCTCTTTCTTATAAAATGCAAAAGATGTTGAAACTAAGGTCAATACATGATGATGTTTGAAGTTATAAATGATCTTTTAATTTTTCTTATAAACTGCAAAAGATGATATTAATATATAACTTCTATCTATACAGACCGCCAAAGCATTTCTTAAATAGAATTAAGAAAAAATATATTCATAGGGTATGTAGCTAGGTAGCTGTACATCAATACTACACCTTTAACTAATCTTTTTTGGACTCTTGGTCTCTTCAGGTTCCACATTCTGCACCTCTCACAAACTGGAGATGCCGCTCCAGCTTTAGCTTCGGGCTCTGATTTCTCAGCTGCTGCTATCATTGTCGCCCAATGGTGATTGTCGAAGCTGATCAATGTTTTCACATTCTGGCACTGTGTCACAAACCGGAGAATCAGTTTTATCTTTAACATCAGAATCATAGTTCTCAGGTGCTACAATACTGTCATTATTCGCTTCGGGTTCTGAGGACTGTTGAGGCTGATGATCTATATTTTCAGAAACAGTATCTGATACCACCCCGCAACTCTGAGACTCCTCCTTTCCTGCAACCTTCTTGTCCTCCATGTCTATGGAAGACACAGGAAGGTCAATACTAGTCTGGTTATCATTTTCCTGTAACATAACGGTAGCCTGTTTCAGTGGAACACTTAAGACATGGTGCCACAAAATTAATGAAACATAAAAAGCTTCCTCAAGGCATATAGTTCTGTATGCAGCATGCATTTTAAGAATGGTTAGTGAAGAGGAACCTTTATCTTGTGATATATTACCTTTACTAGTATTACTGTTATTATTATTGTTATCATAATTATTATTTGTTTACCGTCTAAGAAAAAGCAGATAAATATTACTAGGATTTCCAACTTTTTAAATTTTTTGAATATATTTACTTCAGTAGAATGAAAGCCTTAAAGAACTTAGAAAACATTTGATTTTATATCTGGCATAATCCCACCAACCTTGGATGAATTAACTTGGTCATTGATACCAGCATCAGAACCCTCCAATTCCGCCACTGCTCCACTGCTGCTTGCTAGATTCTTCTCAGATGAGCGCTCAATCTCTTTTGACAAAGATCCACCAAGCTCAGGCTTATCATCACCCGTTTCAGCATCATTACTGTTTAATTTATCCTCCGGTACTGGGCTGCTGTCTGGACCCCATTCTGATGAGTCTTTAACATCTGCTTCAACTTCATGCGAGGTAGATGTAGATACCACAGATTCTGACATAGTTTCTGTTTCTAAACTAGCTGCAGTAGCATCCATTTGATCCACAGTTTCCAAGGAAGATCCAGATCTATTTATAATTCCACCAGTGAGGGGTGCATCCACATCATCAACATTGTCAACTTCACCATCTTTTGACTTGTTTAGCGTTCCTGAATTGTTAGCTAGACATTTAACATTGGAACCGTTAATTTGTTCTTCCTCTGACACCAAAGACGATGAAGGTAGATTCAGAGTATCTGAACCCATATTGTCCGATACGTCCCCGACCACCTGACATGCTTCAGCTGCGCTTTCCATATTAGACTCAAGATCTTTAGACCCCTCAAGTTGTACAGAGAGGCTTGCTGGACCCATCTCAGAAGAGTCATCAATTGTTTCTGGGCTCCTAGCAGATGAGGCCTCAATCTTTTCTTCCTCAGGCACTGAAGAAGACTGTGGTGCATTTGTGTTGTCTACAACATTTTCTACCAGTATCATGCTAACATGGGATGGATCAGTTTGAACATTACTTTCATCAGCATCTTTCAGAGGTTGAACATCCTTTCCAGCATTTAAGTCTTCTGTTTCTTCTACAGATGAATCCTCGATCTTTCCTTCATTGATTACTACGCAAGACAAAGGACTTGAAACGATCTTTTCAGGCAAACACCCAACACCCTTGCATGAATCTAACTGATCAACCATTTCAACCTCTGAGTCTTTTGGTTCGTTTAAAGGAACTGAGCTGCGAGCCATAGATAGGGAGCCAATTTTCTCTGTTGTCTCTGAAGAAGATGAAGGCTCTGGAATATTATCCAACAAATCCCCAGTAGTGTTATTTGAGTTCAATTGGACAGCTATTTCAACCCCTGAATCTTTTGGTTCTTCTGGAACAGGTGTGCTGCTAACTATAGCCTTCACAGATGAACATTCATTTTCTTCGATTCCTGACTCCAAAGTGGACAGGTGCTCCACAAATTTTTCTGGCGAATTCTCTCCAGCTGTGGACGGCCCAGACTTAATATCCATCTCAGCTTGAGAATCTTTTAGTTCCTCTGCAGGCTCCAAACCATCAGCCTTTTGTTCCCCATCTCTTGAGGTTGCAGGAAACACTTCTGATGTACTAGCTGATACAAAATCGCCACCAGTAGAAACGCCCAATTGTTCACTCGATTCAAGTTCAACATGATATTTTTTTGCTTCCTCATGTTCTACAGGGCTGCTAACTGGACTTTTATCAGAGCGATCATCAACCTTTTCTTCAGTAATCAATGAAGGCGAAGGCAAAGTTATCTTCCCAGATACTTCTCCAGAACCTGTATCACAAACATCAGAAACATCTTCTGCAATTTTTTCAGATACTGTAGGGCAAATATTTTATTCTAAATAAATTAAATTTATTATTTTATTTAACCAATATTTGTTAAAAATAGGAATGCAACATATCGACACCCAAAATTGAAATCATTTATGAAAGAGGTTGATATTTGATGTATTCAATTCAATTGAAGAACAAAAGTAAGAAAAAAAATCTGGAACTGCCATGAGCCGTGATGAGTGTGAAAAAGGGATGAAGATAATGATTCAAAGACAACAAGGGTATTTGTTGGTATTTTCATAAATATTTAAGGTTACATTTGACATATAAATTATTCATTAAACCAAGGAACTTAATCCCGCATAGCCAAAAACTAAAATCTGGTATTTCCTAGCTTCTGCTTTTGGCTGCCGTTGTCTCACAAAATATTAAAAAAGCTGCTTTTTCTTTTTACCAAAAACATAATTATCTTCAAATTATGGAATAAGCTATTTTAGCTATCCAAGAAACTGTCCCAAATGGGCTAAAGCAGAATTGTAAAGTCACCCTCCCTCCCCAGACTTACCAGAACTAGAATGATCAGGTGCAATGATACTTGTGGAGTTCTCGAGCTTTTTATTGTCAGTACAAGCTTCAGGAGATTCTTCTGATGCAGGCTTTACTGTAGAGTGAATATCAGTAGGACAATGAGGCTTTATCACACTAGATTCATCTGGACCTCGAGAAATAGAAGCAGTGACAATAGTATAATCACCAGCATTTTCAGGCTTTTCTAGAATTGGCGGACTTCCATGGCTGCTCAAATCATGCCGGGAAACTACTTGAAGCTCATTATCAGAAGGCTTCTTTGTGTCCCCTAAGCCATCATCAGTTATAGAAGATGGGACAGGAGCACCCGATAGTTCAGGGCTCATGGATATAGAAGTTGTTTCAGAATTATCACCAATCTTGACATTTTTTTTTAAACAGGGTCCAGTGGCATCACTGCAAGAAGCTTTTGGAGACTTCTTTGATAAAGATTCAGTTTTGTTTCCAGGTCCATCTGGAACTACCACATGCTCCTCAGCAGTCACAGATCCCAAAGATGAATTTAAATCGCTGCCAGTTGTGGCCAATAGATCAGAAGCAGGAGGTTGCATCTGACAACTGTTTTCGTCGGCACCAATAGGAGAAATGACTTCCTTACTATCAGCCATAATAGCATCTTCTTGGGAATGTTGACCTGGATCTGTTGTTTTCTCAAAATGGCCTGCAGCAGTCTTGACTTGCGATTTTTCCACAACAGTTGTGCAAACAGCGGTCTCATTTGGGCCAGAAGCCTTTTCCACCTCTTCTTTTGTATCATCTGCAGTCCCAGTTTGTTTATCAGACTTCACTGGAAGGTCAGGCAATGCAGCTACTCTTTCTGACATTGTCGCACTAAACTGCACTTTATCGACCAAAGTTTGACTTTTGCTCACTTCAGAAACAGTCTTACCTGTTAATGGTACATTAGGAGCAGCCTTGCCCTCTTTCCCATGAGACTCCGAAGCTTTAGTTTTTAACAGGCAAGTTCCAGAAAATACTTCCTTCATCACACGAGCAACATCATTTACATCTGCAGTTTGAATCCGCCCCAAAACTTTTTTATCATTAAATCCAGCAGCAGTGTCAATTGCTGCTTGAGGGTTTGTTGGCTGTTTCACTTGTGGGGCATAGTTTGATTGATCTTTTCTTTTTGCATCATGACCAGGTACACCAGCAGTCATATGAACTTCACCTGTTTGAGACTGAGCAACTTCCTGTGTATCACTTCCTTGCTTACCTCTCAAGGCAGCAGATTTATTGCCCATTGTATCAGCAGATTTATTCTGCAACTGAGAGCTTAATTTTGGATCCTGACCAGCCAGAGCATCAGGTGGAGGAGGTACTATTGCAGCTTGTTTCCTTCCTCTGCGACGTGGTGCTTCAGTTCGGTTTGGAGTTTTTCGACCTGACCTTTTTGCTGGCATGTGTTCAACAGGACAAGGAGGTGTAGATTGAATGCCTGTAGAAACAGAAAGGTGAGGGAACATAGAGTAAGAACTGACAGAAAAAATTGCATAAAAATGGTGCTTAGCGATACCTTCTGTGGCAGTAGAACCAGAGAAAGAAGCAGATGAAGGAACACCACCAGAAGCCGCAGCAGTCAAAGTAGAAATAACTGGAAGAGTTTTATCCTCCAAAGTTTGGTTCTTAGTCACTTCAGGAAGGGCTTTATCAGATACAGCTGCAGTTGGGACAAGCACACCTTCCTGTCTTGAAGGCTCATTAGTTTCAGTTTTAGATGAGCAAATTTTAGGCAAAGTTTCCTTCACCACAGAAGCAGCATTGCACACACCAGCACTTTGGTTATCTGCCAAGACAGTGCCTGCACAAGATTGAAACCCTTAGATTCATTCTTGCTTTACGGTAGTCGTTTTGACCTAAAAAAAAAAGCATAGAAATAGCTATTCGACAATTTGAACTAAAACCACATTTCTAAAGAGGACCAGTGGAATACTTATTCCATCCAATGTTTAATCAATGAAATGATTATTTACTTACATTATACCAAAAATAGGTAATGTATTTAACCAAATTTTTGTCAGCATTGTACGACTTTTCTGGTTACTTTCTCATATAAACACACATACAAACACTATATACATTAATACACACACATATATCTTTGTTGCAGTCAACACTCAATCACCTAAAAGTAAATAGATCAAAATTTTATAAATAAGTTGAGTGTTCTTTGAACATATTTATATAAATTTATTTATAATAATAAAATATATTTAAAATTAATCAAAAAGTTTGAAATTTTTCATATATAATTTGAAAATAGACATTATTCAATAATATAAAACATAAATAAGAAATGATTTGGGTATTTTTGTTAAAATAGATATTATTCCATTCAAACAACTAACCGAACATAGCAATTATGGTCAAACATTAATTCCAATTTCCAACTAAAGAAAGGATTAGCATTCAACCGGTATTCTGTATATTCCCATTCATATTCCAGCTCCATGGTGCTCTTAGTTTGGTCCATCAAACCAAATACCACCTAAGTGCAAAAAATTATAAGCCTTAGGCATGGATAGCACTCACCATGGGACCCATCAGCACTGCCATGCAAGGTTGAAGAGCTATCTGTCTGTTTTCCTTGAGCAAGATCAACTGTATTTTCAGTTGGTTTTATGGCTTGAGCTGCTACACCTTCAGGTGAAAGGAATACTTGCTCCTTGGTAACATTTGTCACTTCTGAAATATTCTCTTGTTTAGTTCTCACGGTGTCACCCTTTGACATATCGTCAGAGTTAACATGTGAATTCAGAGTTGGTTTTAATTCCTCACCAGCTGAAGCACCAGATACTGGGGGAGCCATTGGTACTTGTTTCTTACCCCTCCTTCGAGTTCCAGAGCCTCCACTTTGATTCCTCCGACCTTGTCCTTTTGTTTGCACAGGCACAGACGGGATAGGAGAGAGAGATACAGGCACAGCAAGCTGGAGATTGGCCTGGGGAGAATTTAAGGTAGCATCTAAATTGGCATGATGGTCAGTTCCACCAGTACTTTGTACAGCAGTAGAACCAGATATAATATCAGGACATTGGGTTGCAGGAATGGTAGAGGTGGTTTCACTGGTGACAGTCGCTTGATTTCCTAACAGTTCCACGGGTTTATTCTGTGTAAGATCATTTAGTTTTGGATCTGGACCAATTAAACTACCAGCAACAGCAGGTGGCACAACCGCCGGTGGCACAACCGCTGGTGGCACAACTGCCGGTGGCACAACCGCCGGTGGCACAACCGCTGGTGGCACAACCGCCGGTGGCACAACCGCTGGTGGCACAACCGCCTGTTTTTTACCCCTACGACGAGGTGTTTCCGTTCCGCTTTGAGATCTGCGACCTTGCCCCCTTACTTGACCAGGGGTGGAAGAAACAACAGGGCTAGATTGAGGACCTGGAGTAATAGAGGAGGCAATGACTGGCTGAGAGCTTGCAACCCCAACATTGGCATATTGCACTTGTCCAGGAATACCTGCCTGTAAGGTATTTGAACTTGAGATTGTTTCAGAGCTGACAGTTGTTCCTCTTGGTAACCCTGTATCTACCTTTGCAGTTACAGAAAGTTTTTGAGCCGCTGCACCAGGGGATTGATCTGTTGTGACCCTTTTTGGCCTGCCACGACCTCGCTTGGCTGGTGGAGTTACCTCTTTGACTGGCTGCAAGTGTGGCGGATGCAACATGGCTTGCGCTCCTGACTGCACAATGACCGGCTGTGGCTGCACAGTGGCTGGCGGTGGTTGCACAGTAGCCGGTGGTGGTTGCACAGTAGCCGGTGGTGGTTGCACAGTGGCTGGAAGTGGTTTCACAGTAGCTTGTGGTGGCTGCTCAGTGGCCAGCGATGGCTGCACAGCGGCTAGCTGTGGCTGCACAGTGGCCAGTGGTGGCTGCACACTGGCTGGCAGTGGCTGCGCACTAGCTGGTGATGGCTGCACACTGGCTGGCGGGGGGTCAACTACAGGTGGAACTGAAACTTCTGTCTTGACAGCCACAACAGCTTGACTTGCATCTGTTGGTGAGTTTGTTTCTGTAACTTCCTCCTTTGCTTTGGAAGGAGATCCAAGAGCCTCATCAACTTGACACATCTTCTCAAACTCTTCTTCTGTCCACTGCTCTTCATAGGAACGAACCTATTGAAGTATATTAAAAGTAATATTAATAAAAAAATCAAAAACTACAAGGCAAGCACGTGTTAAGGCCACAAAGTACACCTCTCTTGTCCTCTTGCCCCTTCCATAATGTTGAGTATCAAGATGATATTCACTCTTCCGCTTAACTCCACCAACATTTGACCCTCCATCAGCTTTTGGCACTTCATATATCTTCATGGCTTCATAGAATTCCTGCAGGTCATCCTCTGTAACAAGACGAGAAGGAAGGGGAGGTAAAGTTTCAGAATTGTCTGTCAACTGTTGATTGATCAACTTTCTCCATGTTGCCTGCATGACAGTGTTTAATATCCCATTAGCAAAGCAGAAACCCAAAACATATTCACATGGCCCAAGATCGAATTCACAGCCTAAGTTGCACAAGCTTAAATGCATACCGCTTCTGCATCCCGCCTTTGCTTGTCAACGGATTCAAACACATCAATCTCCGATTCACTGCAGATTAAAAAATTAGTTGGAAATTTCAACTGTGAAAATTTCACATTTGTTTCTGGTCCTATATGGAAGGACCTAGAGGACAAGTCAAGCAAACCAATGCAATATTGCTTCGAGGCTATACACAGAAAGGACAAAGGTCAATAAAACCAACAGCCAACAAAACCATCTGGTTATAAAATTTTCAACCCATTGGGAACATTTTCAAGGATACTTTAAGACTTGATCAAACCAGACAATCACAGTGAACAGATTTCACATAAAGGCTAAAAAGTAGTAATGACAACTTTTGTAAGCCCAATCAGATTTAAGTTCCACATAATACTTACCTGCGAGCTAAAATATCATTTAATGCATCATCATCTAACACAGGTGCAGCTTCCTCTTTCTTACACTCTCGTAAAAGGGACTCTAGATATTCCCTTCGATCCTCAGCGCTGTAATTAATCAATGTAAAAATTCTTAGACCCTAGTTTAAACATGAAAATATAGTAGTCTAGTTTACTTGACATTACAAAATTCTACCTTGTATTATTATCAAAGAAACCAGCAGTGATACTCTGATTAGCAACACCAAGTTTATGCTCAGCCGAAGCTCTCACTTGTTCTTCAACAGTTTGGACCTTATTATGACAAAAAAAAAAAGTGAGCAATAATCCAGTAGCAACAGATTTGGTCAGATAGTAAAATTAATTATGGAAAAAAATATAATAAATGAGAATTTGAAGAGGCAAATAATTCTATTGTCTTGTTATTGCTGATAATGTAAGTTGTTCTGTTATAAACTGATTAAATTAGCTTCAAATATAATGCAATAGCATTACTTGGAAAGCTCTCCGAATTTTTTATGTACCGTGTGAACAACACACTTCAATCATTTTTGACGACCCCTCCAAACAAGCACAACTCATGAGTAACTTTTGAGAGCGTTTGAATAAATTTTTAAAAATGCTTACTATTATATTTGGAAGGTTCTCCCAAGAAAGAAGGCATCCACCTACATCTCTAGAATGTCTTTTAGGGGCTGTTTGGAATAGGTTAATCCTAGTAAGGGAATGGTAATGTGAAACATTACCTTGTTTGTTTGGAGGGTTTAGCCTTGGAATGTTATTCCCCTAGTAATATAACTACCCTTGAGGAGGGTAATGTTCATACCTTAAAAAAGAGTAGGATTGAATTATTACCTTCCATCATATTAATTTGAATAATATTTTTGAATTAATAAATAAATTTAAATACCAATAATATTATCATTTATTATAAATAAAATGGTACGATATATATATTTAGTCTGTGAGATCAGTTTTTTTTAACTGAGTTATTTTATATTATTAGAAATAACATATATATATTTATTATACAAAAAATTTATGCGGGTGATGTATATAAATAACATATCGAACAAAAATAAATAACATAGTGATAAAATATATAAACATGTTCATTTTAATTAATAAAAAATACAATAAAATTTAATGTTTACTAATTAATAAATATATTTCTTTAATAAATAATTATTTTATTTTTATATGTAATTAACATTAAATAGATATAATAAAAAAATATTTTTATTTTAATTTTTTAAAATAATATATATAAGATTCTTGTACTCAACCAAACAGTGTAATTTAATTAACAGTAATATGATTACATATTACCCTACACAACCAAACACAGTTTACACATTTCTCTATAATCATATTCTCCTTCATAGTATTCCCTATAATCAAATTATTTTGAACACCTCATACCAAACGCCCCCTTAAAGGAAAGCTGTTATGAGTTTTAATGAAACTGATTTTTCCATTTTATCTAATTACTAATAATAATTTCCTGTCTTATCCTTGACCAAATAAATTACAAAAAATAATAATCAATAGCTTGTTTTTTTTGATTTGGAAATATTTATTTTTCAATGTTGAAATTTTATTATAAAATGTATACATAGATTCACTTTTAAAAATTACTCACTTACGAAATGAGATTTTTACTATAAAAAAGAATAATCTAACAAATATGACAGATTCTCAAAATGAGAACTTTCAAATTGAATGCATTCAAACATTTTGCAATTTGAAAATTCTTTTGACATAGACTTTTTGATTCTCTTCTATGTCAAAGGAGCCAAACATCTACCAACTTTCTAATAAGAATACATACGAAAACAATAAATAAATGTTTGAAAAAAAAGTTGTTGCCACAACAATAATACTATAGTAAGATAATGGTATCGAGGATAGTAATGTACAAAGGTTAGGAAAGGTAAGCAAAAAATGTCAATTAAACAAATTCAGAGCAATTGGAGTTATAGCTTACTGTTTCAAAACGAAGAACAAGGACATCTCTCTTCTGGCCAATTCTATGAGCCCTTGCCTGCGCCTGCAAATCTACCTGGAAAATGAATATGCATCAATACAAAAAATGAACCACGTGGCAAAAAAATGCATCACACACAATTTCAACTTCACAAAATAAACAGACGCTGAATGTATATACTACCTGTGGATTCCAATCAGTGTCAAATATGATCACTGTATCAGCAGCTTGAAGATTTACCCCAACACCACCAGCTCGAATACTATAGCAACAAAAAACATGTCATCCATAGTCGATAGAAGTTTTGCACATAAACTAACAACATCAGAAGAAAGCATTGCTCCTCGGCAGTTCAATACAAATAAGCCAGGCAGTAGCATTGGTGCTTCTAGGAACTTGATTAGTAATTCAATATGTAATTTTGACTAAAACCCTACTAAAGTCCATTCACCAAAACTACTCTGCATGCTCAACAGCCATGTATAAAAATGTCCACCTGGCCCTTTTTCATATTTCTCAAGAAAAATATAGCAACTCATTAAACATTACAATCACCTTAGAAGAAATATGAAAAATGGTGAATTCGGTTTGTTAAACTTGTCAATAAGAGCACCACGGTCACTACCAGATGTATGCCCATCCAACCGAAGGTACAGATACTGTTTCCAGTGAAGATATTCCTCCATAACATCAAGTAGCCGGGTCATGGTGGAAAAGAAAAGAACCTACAAGAGATAATATCCCACTAATTTTAAAAATTGACATCAATGATGATACTTAATTAAAAAATATATATTTTTATTATAAACATACTCTATGATCTGTTGCTTTGAGCTTAGGTAAAAGTCGATCTAACATCTCAAGCTTCCCACAAAGCCTAATGACAGGTGGCAGATAATGCTTTGGTATATAATTATCAACCTGGAAAATAATTCAGTATGCAAGAATATTTAGTAGCAAATCAACATCAGGGTTGGGACTCAAAAATAAAACTAAATGTCAGGAAAATGAAAAAAAGAACACTAAAAAATCAGTAAAAACTTTGGAGAGCTTCATTATCCAATCCATTAATAAATAATTTCTCCTACTTATAATCATTTAGTTTATAAACCATGTTGTTAATAAACATACCTCCTCCGCATGAAGCTGGCTAAGATAAGGATGATTGCATATATTACGAAGTTCCATTACAGAGTTGTGCACTGAGCGAGCCTGAGAAACAAGTTTTTGGGGTCACATAAAAGAATAGTGATAATCCCATAATAGCTTAACTAGGAATTATTCTGCTTTTAGGAAAACAAACATAAGTTTGAGTAACAAACACCTTTGTACTTCCAATAGATCCCAGATTTTCTTCCACCCTCTTCATCAAAAGTTTCTGATAAGCAGAAGCCTCACATCTTATAAGTCTCTCAATCTTCTCAGGCAACTCATTTTCCACCTGCCAAAAAAAATATGAATTTTCAAGGTCTATAATGACAACTGATTTCCAAACTTGCAATGGAAAACAATAGTATAATCATAATGGCTATTTAAAACATATTACAGAAATACCAAAATGCAATCCTACGTAATAAGTCAAACCTAATAGCTAGGTGAACACACCACCAAAAATACCAAAAACTCCTTTCCTAAAAGAACCATGCTTCAAATCCATTGATAAATAAGACCATTTCATTGATAACCGTTAATTAGGTAATGTCTTAATTATTGTAGTTTTTTTTTAAGGAAAAAAAAAAAAGAAAAAAGAGAAAGGAATGTGTAGACTATGAAGTTGGAAATTGCACTGTTACACAAAATATAACTTTAAGCACCTTGTGTTTCAGCCTTCGAAGTACAAACGGTCGGAGTACTTGGTGAAGACGGTTTATGATCAAAAGATTCTCTTCTTCGGAGAGCAAGGCCTTTTTTATAATGATCAAGCAATAAATTAGAAAGGCAATCAGAGAAAGATAAGAAGTGTGAATCTAAAAACAATGTCTTGAAGCACCACTTACTTCATCTGCTGAATTATCACCATTGCTTTGAAATGGTTTATTGAACCACTGAGAAAAATCCTCCGATGAATTAAAGATGTTAGGCAACAAGAAGTTTAACAGTGCCCATAACTCATCAAGATTGTTCTGCATAAAATAGGAAACACAGACTTTTTCAGCATCACTTGACTCCCATAAAACGAATAATAATAATAATTTCATTTATTTTTTTAATCAGAACATAGCGCTTGTATTATTAGTATGAAAATAATACAAGAGGTATGGATTGTTTTTAAAAAAAAAATAAAAGAGGTATGGAAGTACAAGAACCTTACTACCCATATATAATCAATCAAACAGGAAAGAAAATATAAAGTTGCTACAACACAGATCTAAAAGCGTAAGTATAAGAATATTTACACAAAGCATTGCCAAACCCTACATAAATCAGAGAAAGGCACATTTCTTATACAGTAATAATAAAACCTGCGTCATCATTATCCTCATCATAATAATTAATGAATAACAGTAATAAAGATGGTCAACATTGTTATAAACTTATCATCACCGAAATAATAATAACTAGCAGGGTAGTCATTTTCAATTTATCAAAAATAATATTAACAACAATGACAACATCAATAAAAGCCACTAACATAATACAAACAATAATAGCAACAATAAAATTTAAACTTGTTATAGTTGCAGGTATAAAAAAGGAAATAAGAGGAAGAAAAAAAAGTGTCTTGCCTGTAGTGGAGTTCCAGTCAACAACAATCTATGAAAGCTCTGATAATGCTTTAAGTCAGAATTCAATTTGCAAGAAGCATTCTTGATACGATGGCCCTCATCAATTATTATGTAATGCCAGTGAATCTTACTTAATTTTGGTCTATCATGCTTGTTCATTAAATACTCATATGTTGTCAGAAGGACATTGAATTTCTGCTGCACAATTCTTTCCCTGCAATATAGAGGAAAAATAAAGTTTATACATGCCACGACTCACAACGCAGAAAAGTAAATGCAAGTGTTGGGTTTCTGTATTTACTTAAATAATTTACGCCTTTCCTCTGGAGGCCCAGAGTAGACAATCCTATTAATACTAGGTGCCCAGAAGTTTATTTCTGTCTCCCATCCAGGTAAAACTGAAGAAGGCACGACCACTAGAAAAGGTCCTCTATCATTCTTGGTTTCCATCAGGTAACAAATCAAAGAAATAACCTGCATTACATATCATCAGATTCCAAACATATGAACTAGAAACATAATGCAGCCATCATCGGACAGTTCTATAATCAACCCGTACCTGAACAGTTTTACCGAGACCCATCTCATCAGCTAGAATACCATTTAAATGATTATTATATAGTGAAACAAGCCACCTTAGGCCATTCATTTGATACCTGATGAGCAGAAGCAAAATTATAAACAAACAATAATGGCATCAGTAAGCTTTCCCGTCAAACCATCAGCAAAACAATAAGAAAACATGACAACAATGACTATGAAGTAACAATATCACAGATGATAAATTAAATAAATAAAGCTCATCAATACAGGTTAAGATTATATATATATATATACACTCACAGAAATTCAAATCTACTCACTCTCTTAATTTTCCACCATGAAGCATAGATGGTTGCTCTGCAATGCTCTCTTTTATACTGCGCAAAATCACATCAATACTAAGTTATTTGAACCAAGCACGCACTTCACTATTTATAGCAGGAAAAAACAACAAAAATCTTATTATCAGCCACAGAAAACCCTTCCAAGAAAGAAGATGGGGGGAAGGAAGAGAGCATGTTTCCCATGGAAAACATCAAATTTATTCTGTTTCAAATAAACTAGTAAACAAACAGGAGAAGGCCAGGAAATCCAAAACAACCAACAGATATTCATTTTACTAACAAGAGGCAACCAAAACTTACAAGAGACGAAAAATTCCAAATCCAATGTCAATAAGAGAACGAAAAAAGGAAAGAATATGAAATAAAAAGACTGACTTAGCAACTACAATACAAAAAACACACTATGCTAAGATGGAGATATAAATTAGGAGATAGTGTCAACAATGAAGATATTGAAGCTTCCATACCTGTGAGCCATCATGTAGTACTTTTCATTGCTTTCCAAATAATGCTGCAAAAACATAATACAGAAAAATTAGTGATAATAATCAGTAGTGGATAATTTTATTTAAACTTGGGAGGGGGAACTTACTTTTGCTTGATCACTTTCATCTTCATTGTCAATGGCACTTTCACCTTTATCAATAATGCCTGGAGCTCCTGGGTCATCCATCTCTTGTTCAAACCGTGTTGTCATAGACTTTGCTTCCTGCAGCTTGGATCCTAGCTTCTGGAGATATTTCTCTGTCTCTTTGAGAAGTTGCTTAACACGATCAGATTTGGCATCCTATTATTTAACAGAAGTGTCAGGACACGAAAACAAGAATAAATTGTGATCTTTTGCAAATTAAGGAACTGTAAGACAGACCTGCACCATTCGTAAATACCCCTCCACATCATTGATCTTCAATAAATTAATCTTCTCGCGCTGGATACGATCAATCTTCTCGCGATGAATACGTTCCTTCCTTTTGTGAAACTCCTTTGCATATTTATTGAAAACTTTCCACCGTTCTCTCTTGAACTTAAATACGTCATCCAGTCTTTCCCTATATTTTCAGGTAATGAGTGAGTAAAACTTAATCTCAAAAGAACAAATACTTCAGAGAAATAAATGAGAAAAGCAATGGCACTGAAAAAATAAAATGACATACTTGTGAACTTCTATCTCACCAAAGAACTCCTTCTGCCTCTCTCGTATTCTCTTTTGTCGCTCTTCCTTCATTTTCTGCTCAAACTTTTCTAGTTGTTTTACTCTCCGACCATGTTTGTGCTTCTTCAGTGATTTCAAGCGATCAATCTCGGGATTGATTGGCTTAAAAAAATCTTTCAGAAAATCACTGTCCAAGTAAAATAGAACCACTGTTAAAAATAAGCCCGCACTTTACACAGTATACCTTTAGATTTAAAAATAACAATACTTTTTTTTGCTGAAAGATTCAATTTCATTAAGCCAAACAGAGAAATTTGGTGAGTATAACAATACTTGAATGCAAGTGTAACAATACTTGCTTAAGTATGAATGCAAGTGTCATGGCAATTGAAAGTTGTTGTGTGGATTAAAAGTGTTATTAATAAGGAACTGGACATCGTTGATAAAAGTTAGATTTCCCTGGGTGGATACTTACACAGGGCATGGCTCTTCTAAACTTTCTCGTTGTGAATATGCTTAGCTTAACATGTACTAGCCTTAGGTAGCATATTAGCACCTTATCCAATTTTTTAATTTCAAATATTTTGATATGTAATTTTCCAGTGCAGAGAAGAAAGCTAGCTAATATATTAACTTCAAAATATAATATCACAAACTAAAACTAGGACATGAATAAAGCACAATTAGACTAAAACCTGAATTGAAATATATAATTGTTCAAACTTCAAATACCCCTCCTCCCCAATAAAACCAGCTCTCACTCATCATATTAGCAACAGTAAAGTCCAAATGTTTTTATCCACTATCAAAAAAATCAAGTGACACTGTAAAATCTTTTACTAGAACATTAATTATTAAACATTACATCATGAGTTAAAGTAATTCCTTAAAAAAATATACAATTCAATTCAGCAGTTCAAGGATATAGAAGTACATGATACATAATGCATTAAGGGAAAACTACTAACCTCCGAAGACGACGTTGAAGCTCCAAGAGTTGCAGCTTTTTGAGTTCTATTACACTTTTTGTTTTTGCAGATATATCTTCAGAGGAACTCACGTTTTCCTACATAAAGTACCAAAAGTTAAGACATGGGCTGCACTGCAAAAATGACACCCCATTATAATTTAATTTTATGCAGGCATCTTTACATACATAAAAGTAGTAGACAATCATATTAAATTTATCGTTACTATAAGAGAGAGAGAGAGAGAGAGAGAGAGAGAGAGAGAGAGAGAGAGAGAATCTTTAAGTAGAGAAGCACAATGTATTTGTACATTCTAGATATACACAATGAGCATCTAACCCAGATGGTACATTTTAATCATGCATCTTTAGTTATTCTCAATTTTTTAAGGGTATTTATTCACCAGTTTAAAATGCACAAAAATGAAACTAGTGCCTGAATCAGGTAATGCGAGACTACAGAAAAAAATTGCAATTGAGTCAATTGTATAAGAAGTTCAACACTGTCTCAAGCCCAAACCTTTAACTTGTAAAAACATGTGGCAATCCTTTGCTTCGTTTGTTGTTGTTTTAGAATCCATTTCTGCTCATCCAGGAATTTCTTTTTCTGACGATCCATTATCCATTTTTCTGACATTGTGTACTTTGGAGAAGGTGGTACATCAGGCACCAAGCTATCTTCCTGTACTTGTTCTGCAGTAATACAAGTCCAGTAAGATACACTGTTATCACCCATATCATGACTGTAGCTGAAAACAAAAGCAGAATTAGTGATATATAAATACTCTTAGAGGTATGGCTTTCACCTTGTGATAATTGTTTTGGCGTCATATTAGCAAGATGTACTGTGTGATGATTATTGTCAGTTCCGGAAACTGGTTTCCAGTGATCTCTTGAGGAGAAAGAAGATAAATTATTATCAGAGTGATGATTCCCTGAACCACTAATATTGCTAAGATTATGACCCTGACTTTGTACATTATCTCTTCTTTCAGGCACCAACTCATGCTGAACAGCAGATGATGGAAGAACTCCCCTTGAAACGTCATCATGATTACCAGCGGTGGTCCAGTTAACAATCTCCGGGTTAATATGCTTATTCGCAGCCATTAAGGAGACAGCTTGGTTAGCCCTTCCAGCTAGCTGATGGCCATTTTCCACTTTGTCCCCAGGAACACTAAAAGCTAAACCACTCCTTGTACCAGAAGAATCATGTTGTGATGCCATTGTCATAGAAGCCTGTGAAGCTGTAATTTCAGAAGTCTGTGTTTCAACATCTGGTTTTCTTGAAGTTTGAAGATATTTTCTTTCTTCTGGCAAAAACTGGTCAAAAGCCGGGCCACTTTTATCCTCAGCTTTCATGTTTCCCGCTTCTTTAGACGAGGAATCAATGTCTTGGAATCTTCCAGTAGACAAAGTGCCTGGAGGGATTTTATCAGTTTCCTTTGCATTATTCATTCTTCCAAATGGCATCATATCAGGCGCATTATTTGGCTCACTAGATGTCACTTTTCCTCTATGATCCATTAACTCCTTACGAGGTCCATCAGCACTACCACCTGAATTTTGAAGGCATAATTAAAATTTAAAATTTTCAATAACAAAAGCAAAAACAACAAATTCATGCAAACATTTTTTACTTACCTTCTTTCGGAAAAATATTTCCTAGTGCAATATCAAGATGCAGCTTCTTGGGCATTAAACCATTTCTGCACATTAACAAAATAGTTACTGAAAGAACTCCATAAAAAGAGAGTTTTTCCATTTAAAGGGTTCTCCAATGAAACATGAGATGCTAAACCGTGTTATAACTACCTGAAAGCTAAAAAGACAAGGCATTGGGCTCTCAGCTGTTTCAACTGTTGTTCCATAAAAGGCATCCCAGAATTGACAGGGGACGGAAGAACAGGAGACTTTCCTGCATCTCTAGGTCCTGCGTTTCGAAGCATACTCATTTCTGATACACTGTTCTGTCTACCAGCCTACAAAAAAGCATCACATAGCACAAGCAGAATTATACAAAGCAGAAAATAAAACAATGATACCACAAGAAAAATAAATATAGATAAAAATTAGTCAAGTGAAAAGAGAATTAAGAGGAACGGTTGTGATAAAACACAATGTTATAGCTATTGTTTGTTTATTTTTTTAACTAGCATCCCTGCCTAACCCTACAATATTTGGGACTAGAAAACTATGGCACTTGCTACGTAGGTACCAGGAGTGACTCGAACCTCAGACCATTGCATGACAAAACTATATTTACAATTTTGGATTTCTATTGCAGAGAAACAAATTGTAAATGTAGTTTTGTCATGCAATGAAACATCATGCTAAGACATGCATTTTGCATGATTTTTAGTAACTTAGACAACTAGGTAATTAGTAGGAGAATTTAATCAAACCTTCAAAAATAGCTGCACAAAGAAAAAGAAATGAAATCTAAAAGAACCTCTATCCTGCCAACTCTCTTGTAACTAGAGAGATCCAACACAAACACAAATGGGCAATTAAGCATCATATCCTTGTTAGACTACAGTGAAAATGACAGGAAAATGAAATACCTGAGCAAGTTTCCCTGAATCGGCTAACTTATTTGAACTTCCTCCATCATGCTCCAAAACCTTTCCAGTGGCAAGAACTGAACCACCAAATTGCAGTGGTGGTGTGAACCCAGGTTCTGTGGTTGGAAATGAACCAGATGCCATAGTAGGCCCTCCATGAACCTTTCCGAAAGAACCTGAATTTCCACCAAAGCCATTTTCAGGATCCACAAAATAAACTTTGTGTTTTAAATTTTTTTCAACTATATACTATTAATGGAAACTACATCAAAATAAATTTAACACTCAAAAAATGAATATTTTTGAAACATCCATTATTCAATCAAGATATCTCCAGTGAAAAATAACAATAACAATTGTCGTAGTACACTAGTCCAAACATTAATGCCTTATGCACCACATCTTCATCCTCGTTTATATCTACCATCTCCAAAGTTTCCTTCGAACAAAACAAGTACTTAAAGTAACAACATAAAAATTAATAGCTCCAACAACAACTTTCTAAGCACTTACCCATCCCAGCAGATGAGGCAGCTGACTGCAATGGAATTTCTGCATTGCCAGGAACATTAGATGGAAATCGAGGAATCTGAGATTTGTCCAGCTGCAACCCAGTTTTGTTTTGATTCCATGCACCCATAATATCATGTGCAGCAGAAGGTACTTGCTGTTGTGACAAGGGATTATGAGAAGAGGAGACTTCTGTTTCATCAGGGTATTTCAAATTGGGAGCACGAGACATTGAATTGTTTGTGTTTGCTGAATCCAACTGTTTTTCCATTAAATGTTGACTCTCTTGCTTGGACCTTATCACTGGTCTCATGCTACCAGATAATGTAGAAAATTGTTCCATTTGACTGCTACTTTGGAGAATATTAAAATTAGCATGTTCACTAGCTTTGATTGCAAAACCAGGAGAAGAATCCATCTTGCTCATTTTCCCCTTCCTTGTGTTAACTACAGTATTACGAGAGTCAAGTTGCTGAGGATTGTCATTATGGGGTTCTGTAGATACCGATGTATCACCCCTCTTTCTTTTAGTATTGGTCTTCTTGCCATCCTTTTGATTCGCCTGCTTGTCCCAATTTGATGAATCACGCCTTTCTTGTGACTGAGAATTGGCAGACCTGGAGTCCATACTAGATGGACTTTCATGATCTAAAGATTGACTATTTCGATGACTTCCAGGTCCTTGAAAATATTCATGTCCTGCACTACTCGGACCAACAGGTGGTCTACTTGAAGCAAAGGTATCTACTTTCGACACTTCATTTTCAGGCAAGCCCATTTTAGAATCTTTTGCAATTCCAACAGTTTGGGAAGACCCTACATATAAATGTTCCAGCAATTAAGTATGAGATCTAAAAGGAACAAACTGCGATTATACGATAATCATATTCAGCAGAAACCTAGGAGTACCAACAGATGTTATGTTAAGGGTATTTTACCTCCAAACTGAGTGATTGCAGCATCAGATGGCTGAGATCCACCAGCTGAAGACATGCGTGATGACATCAGAGCTTCAATGTCTAGACCATGCTGATTTATGACAGTCTCCATGGCCCTTAAAGCAAGATAATTTGAAACAATCAGACACACGTGATGTGGTTGGAAGATTCCAAATGACAACTTGACCAAGTAATATTTAAGCAAGAAAGCTCATAAACAGGTACGGAGCCACACACAGAAGGAGATGGCTCAAGCCCCCCTCGATTTTTTTATTTATTTGTAAAAAAAAATCACAAAAGCACAATTACAAAAAAGAAAAATCACTACAGAATTTATGGAGAAAAACTAAGAACTAATTCAGATCAGCACAGCGTACATGTGTGTCGAACCACAGTCAAATCTTAAGAAGAACATTTTTCCAATACCTTGATATTACTTGGTATGGCATGGAATGTTCCTTGCCACTTGACTTCATGTGTTGCAATATCTGATATATTTATAAATATATATATATATACACACATAAGTTACCAAAATAAGAAGTGGCCAAAAACAAATGCAGGAAGAGAATTAAATTGATGATATACTACAACACTAACCACATAAAGCTTTGTAGCCAATTTAGCAGGCTCATCTTTAGAATCTTGGATTAGTTTGTGCAGAAACTTTGCTGCCTCCATTTCTACATTTTGGGGAGACGCCATCTCGTTTCAACTACAATTCAATCAAAACACGGAGGAAAAAAAACAAGCTGTATTAACTCAAGCTCTGACCTTCTTAGTAGAAGAACACAAAATTTAAGCACCTTTAAGACACCGTATCATGCAAAAAATACTAGCAGACGCAAAATTTAACAAAGTGATCGAATTATGTTCCAATTGATCAACTGAGCTAGGAAATAGCTCGATTTCAGTTCATTGTAACCAAAACACCCAAAACCCAGATAACAAACCTACCTTAGTTCGTGCTATCCATCACTTTCCGTCAAAATCTTACTAGGGTTTGTTTGGTTGCCCAGAATATAAATTACAGCCAAAAAAAAAAGGAAAACGAAAAGCTCACCTTTTTCTGATACAAATTACGCGAAAGGAGGTTGAAGAGAATGCAGATAGCTGAGGGGTATCATATCTTCTAGGATCCCTAATGAAGTCGGAATGATCTGGTGATCGACCCAACTGGGGAAGACGATGGTGTTTGATCGGGGTTCTCTGAGAGAGTTTCAGTAGTTTTAGGGCTTTCTCTTTTCTAGTTTATTTGTCATGAGCTTAGGTGGGAAAGATAGATAGATGACAGAGGCCCCAACATCGAAAGGCTCTTAAACGACGCCGCTCAGTGAAAGCAAAACCAAATTGTACGTTTTATTTTTTTAACTTTTTTTTCAAATTTATTTTATTTATTTTTTTGAAGTGTGTATATACATAACACTCCCTATACACACTTATACACACGGGTAGCTATTTGAATTAGTCTCGAGTGGTTAAAAAAATTAACATTTTATAAATAAATTGAATTAAACCCTCTTCAGTTATTACATAAAATGTTTTTCAACTACACTATGACAACAAAATTATAATGTCTAGTCTTTCAAAAAAAAAATTATAACATTTAGAAATTTTAGTAAAATTATAACTCGGGAAAACATTTAACAATCTAATGCAATCACTAATATAATTATCAATGTCTCATCTAGAAAAATGTCCCATGAGAGTATTGAATTACAATCTTTGAGTCGCATTCCACAAACATAAAATTATAGCCCTTAGCAACTACAATCTCCAAAGGAAGAAGCCAAGTCGATGCTTCACCAATAAGAGAGCGCAAAAAATAGTCTTTTTGTTGTCTCCCACAGGATTGTTCCTTGATGGTCACGAGCCAAAGTCATAGCACACATCACTTCCCCCCAACCTTTACATCACAATTAATCTTTACCTAGTCTAAGGAAGGAGGACTTAGAATCCACAACAATAATAACAGGATTAAAGAGAGGGATTATAATTTACGTAACAATAAGTGATAGAATCAATATAGTGTTTGATGTTACGTATTATTATTATGTACCTTATCATTAGGAGCTATCCAAACAGTATCAACAACAACCGACACATAAAGAAAGATCTCATTGACATTGGCTCCTTTCTTGTCAAGGCCTCACAAGAACTTCACCAAGTCCCATGTACTGAGACTTGTATAATTAATTGGTATAAGATCCTAGGGTGAAGAAAACCAAAAATGGTAAGCAAGGTTACAGTGCAAAAAAAAAGGTGTTCCGTGAATTCTTAAAAACCACCAGATATGGGAAAGCAGGGGTGGGCATCATCCAATCCAATCTAATTGAACCGAACCGATTCAATTAATCTAATTGCAAAAAGTTAGATATCCAATTATAATTGGATTGAATTGGATGTTAAAAGTTAGATTATAGCTGGAGTGGATCGGTTATCGAATGTCAATCTCAAAATCTAATTAAAAACCAATCCAATTTAATTATATTTATATATGTTAAAAAATTATTTATATAATAAAAAATATTTTAAAATATAATATATATTAATTAGATTTTTATTAGATTTTTTTGTATGTTGAATTTGTAATACTTAGTTGTTTTGTGTATTTTATTTTTATGATGTTTTGTTATATTTTATTGCTTAGAAATGTTGTTTTAATTATTTAAAACTTTTGGCTACATTACATTTGTAACGATGGTATGTTTATGAAGTATTAAACTTAAATAAAATGTGATACTTAGTTTTTACATTTTTTTTCTTCATATTTTTAAGTTAATATTATAATTTAGGTTTGTAATTGGATATCCAATTAAAAAATCAATCCAATCCAATTAGTAATTAGATTTGATTAGATTGGATTTTGAGGTATAATTAGATTGGATCGGATGATAATTTTTCAAATCCAGTTATTAATTAGATTGGATCTGATGAGAAAAAAAAATATTAAATTAGATCGAATGTCCACTCCTACAAGAAAGAAGTATATTCAATATCAATCTAATGCCCCAATAACTCACAAATAGGTAGCACATTTGAGAGAATACTCCACCACATCACTTTATGGCACTCAAGAATTTTATTATTCCACAGTTTAGTTTAGTATTTTTTTTTTATTATTTTTTATTTAAGTGACAGAACAATGACAAAAAATTTAAGTGATATTTATAAAAGAAAGTAAAAAACTAAACTACACCTAAAAAAATTGTTTAATTAAGTAACTCATTTTTGTTTTAATTTTTTTTATAGGATCATACTAATTATAGTTTTCATCAAATTATCAACTCTATGATGGAGTTAAGGTTTTAAATCTACTAAGGACATAATAAAAACATACGAACATGAATGAGAATAAAAATAAGAATAGAATGGAATTAAATTTAAAATGTATAAAAATTATTAAATTTTTTCTCATATTACATTAAAATGATCTTTCATTTTTTCATAAAATATAATAGTTATTCCACTAAAATGATGAAGAAGTCATTCCGCTAGAGTGACATTATAATACTTTAATGACATGTGTTGGAAATTATTTGTTCTAACCAACACACTTTAAGAAGCAAAATTAATGTTATATGCAAATTGGTATTTTTCTAATTTTACTTTTATATTATGTGTCCACAAAATAAAATTGGTAATTTTATATCTAACACATTTTGCAAACTTTGTTTCAGCCCAAAGATAACAGCCCAACAAGAAATCAATATCAAGCTTTTATGTACAATATCAAAAGAACCAATCAATGGTTCGGTTCTCACTGATCAATCCAAAGAGAAACAAAGTTTCTCTCTCCAATCAACACCCTTTCTTTGATATATATTCAGTCAAAGCAATAAAGAAGGAGTCAAATGAGACTCACTTTTCCACAATAATGGTTCGGCCCAAATAGAAACCCAGCCCAATAGAAGACAATACAAACCCTAATATATATATATATATATGATATCTTCTCTAACCCTAAACTAAAGCTTCGGCAGCCATCACTTTATTTCAAAAATCAAACTCTTTCAAATATCTTTTCTCTCTTTCTCTCTACGGCAGCAGCAAGGAAAAAAACCTAGGGTTAGGGTTTGTATAATTTTTCCTTCTCTTCTTCTTCTCTTCAACACAAATGGAAGCTAGGGTTATAGGGTTCTAATGTGTTCTCTTATCTTCTCCTTCTTTTCAACCGAACCTAGGGTTTCTTCAAGCTTCTCCTTTTCTCTTCAAATGGCAGAAATAAAATGGTAAGGTTTTCTATCCTTTCTTCTTCTTCTTACAGCAAGGGTTGTTCTATGGTTTCTAGGGTTTTGATTTCTTAAAGCTTCTTCTTTTCTATTTTAATGGCAGCAAGAGTTTTATGGGTTATTCTAATATTTTCTTTCCTTTCTTTGCAGCTACAAACCGAGACAACAACAACCCAAAAAACTCACTCACTCAATGTTTTACTCACTCAAAACCGAACCCCCAAAAATCCCCTTTAACTTTCGGCCAAAACATATCAAACCCGAAAACTCAAGAACATGAACACATACACAAATACAAATACCAGAAAAGTAATAAGAGTGAGATGAGAGAATGCAAACAGTGATTAAGAAGATGACACCAAAACTTTGATCTCGGAGTTCGCCCAAACAACCGGCTACTTCTCCGTCAAGCCCTCAAAGCTTGAATCCATTCATCTCAAAATAGGTTACAATCTTTGATTTACAACTTTATATTTCTCTCTGTTTTTCTCACTTTTGATACTAACAAAACTCTCTTTTCTTTTACATGAACACTCTAGGAGGAGCTCACATGGAGATGACAACTCACAGCCAAAAGGCTCTCATTTTCTCTGTTGTTGAATCTCTTGTTCTCTCTGGCTGTGACTATTTACTTTTTGTTGTATCTCTTATTTTGCTCTGTATATTATTGCTTGTTGTATCTGAGAAAAGCACCTCCTTTTATATACTGTTCTGTGATCTGATCTAGGGCAGAGCCCTAGTGATATTTGTAACTGTTTTTAGTTGTAACTGTCTTTGTAACTGTCTTGATATTTGTTGTATCTGATGTAAGGGTATATTTGTCAAACCCTATGAGTGGTGTTATTCAACTTAAGGGTAAATAAGTGAATCTGTAACAACAACATGTATACTAATAAGTAATTAGAATCAATGGTAAGGTATGTTGGAATTATTTATCACTCATAAAATATGCAATAACAAGATTTGATTCTATAAATAAACATATGTAGTTATTATAAGTGTATAAATATAAATCTAAATAATACATGTATTGATTCAAAAAGAATAAGAACATGAATAACAAAAGCGTACTTTAATCCATTGATAGAGATGACTTTCGTGGTGATTTCGAGTAATGATCTTCCAATAATACAAAACTTAATGTTCTTTAGTTTCCTCTCTTGATGGGAGAAGATGAGAATAGAATGACTTTTGTTTCTTGGGGGTCACTACTAATATATACCTCATAGCTATGTTATAATTTTAAGTAGGAATATTAGTGGCAAAACCACCTGAATTTTATGTTTTTTAATACTTAACCACAAAAATTAATTTTTTGGAGGCAAAATTATCTAAACCTCACTTTTGTTGTGTTATTTACCTCCCCGTCCTAAAATCTCAATTAAGTGTCATGATGGACAGCTGAAGTGTATACTAATGTACACATCACGTGTTTTTAGTGGTCCACGTAATTTTAATTAAAATATAATAAAAACATAATTTTTCCTTAAATAAAATTGTATCCCAACTTTTCCACAAACTTATACATCCATCTACAAAGAACTAAATCTACTATGTTTGAAATTATATCGTAATTATGTGAGTGTGAGAGGATAATTTTGGTACAATACTCATAAAAATAAGTATATTTAAATTAAATTTTATTTAGATGTAAATTTGATTAAAGTATAAGAAAAGGAATATTTTTTAATTTCTCCATTTTTTTTTGTTTTGAAAAGTAACATGTCAAAAGTTTACTTTAGCTTGAGAATAATAATGACATGTTTGGTTTGTTGTAACGAGAATGTAATAGAATCAAATTATTTGCTTTGCTTTTAAAAATGATGTAATGAGATTACATTGTAATCATAATTACATTATATAAGAGAATTTCCGTTACATTAGAAAAGCTATGTAATGAGGATTACATTATAAAAGACTAAATAAGATAAAATTAAAATGACTTTAATATCCTTTTTTATATAAATATAAAAATTAAAGTAGGGGATAATTTTGTCAATTTATCATTTATTCCAATAACAAACCAAACAAGTTAATAAATTCCCATTACTATTTTTATTCTATTACATTACTATTAACATTACCAAACTAAACATCACCTAAGAATTTTTTTTTTGAACAAGAGTAAGAAATTTCAAATTTAGTTAGATATTATAAATTGACTAATTAGGAATTTTCCTCCCAAACTTTGACATGTACCAAATCATGCCCCATTGCTCCCGAACTTTTTTGGTTGTTAAAAATTTTCCCTTAACTATTGAGATTGTTAGATTAAGGACTTTTGTCTAATTTCATTCAATTTTACTGTTTCAGTGATTGTTTATGTACTAAACCATGCTCGTCAGACTTTAATATCTACCAAATCATGCCCCTCAAACTTTTAGACGTACTAAATCATGTCCCTGAACTTTCATCCATGTTAGAATTTTTTTACTAAAATTAGACAAAAGCCTTTAAATCTAACAATCTGCACAATTTAGTACATGTTAAAATTTAAGGAAAAAATGCTAAACATAAACTCGGAAAAGCATAATCCAATTCCCCGTTTGATTTCAATTCTCCGTTTGGATACAGTGCCAAACATAAACTCGGAAAAGCATATTCCAATTCCCCGTTTGATTTCAATTCATCTTCCCGTTCCCGCTCACACACTCACACAGTTCACTTCCTCTCTTTTCTTTTTTCTTTGACTTCAAAAAAAAAAAAAAAAAAATCCATTTTCAAATCTCTTCATTTTCTCTCACTAGATTCTCTCTCTAAATTTCTCTCTCACTAGATTCTCTCGTCCTTGTGTCTCGGTTGAGTCTTTCAATGAATCACTACCACGTTTACGAAGCCATCGGACATGGAAAATGCTCGGTAACAATGCCCTTTCCCTTTTCTCTCTCAGATTTTTTGAAATTTCGATAATCAATTTGGTTGAATGATGGTTCAGTTGAATGTGTCTTTGATTGTATTTGAATTGTTTGTTGGTAGACTGTGTATAAAGGGAGGAAGAAGAAGACCATTGAGTATTACGCCATTAAAAGTGTCGATAAATCGCAGAAGAACAAGGTTCTTCAAGAAGTAAGCTGCTACTGGTCATTTCGTACAGATTTATTTTCTTGGTTTTTGATTGTTTTAATGATAATCATTCTGGGTTTTGTTTACTACTTTCAGGTCAGAATTCTTCATTCCCTAGACCACCAAAATGTTCTGAAGTTTTATTCTTGGTGAGTTCTTGTTTTACGTTGCCTTGCTATGGGAATTGTCAATTTTGTGTCTATATATATATATATATTAATACATATTCTTCTGTATGGGACGTATTATCGGGATTAACCACTGGATTATGTCAATTGGAACTTGTTTGTGCCCTCTTCTTCAATTTTCTTTATCCAGGTATGAAACTTCTGCTCACTTGTGGCTGGTTTTGGAGTACTGTGTTGGAGGAGATCTTAGAGCCTTATTACAGCAGGTAGTTAAGCTTAATGTACTTTTGGGTGCGTTAGGATTGTATTATTCTTCCTCGTTTTTTGTTTATTTACTTCAAATCAGATAAAAAAGTGTGTTGTGTATGTATATGTAGAAGGAAGAGCTCAATAGCAACCTGTTGCTGATTGAGTTTTTTTGTAGAAAGAAGAAGATAGAAAAAAGTATGGGCTTTCTTGTTTGTGAAATCCTAAAAAAGAAAGTTGTAGAAGTATATTGAAGTGGAGTGGTGTCTTACCCCCTTAAGCCTTATGGATTTTAATATGTTTGTTATGACCAGCTTGTTCTTGGAATAATGATTCGTAAAAATTATGTGACAATGTATATTGTGTATCTTTGTTAGATTGGCATTGTCTAGTCTTAGTTTATGGACCTTGCTCAGTTAAATTTGAGGTCATTAATGAATATTGGGGGTGCAAAATTTTAGATAGGTGTGTGTTAGTGAAGTCATGACTTTTATAGCAATGGACGAAGCCACATTTCAGAATTATATGATTAAAACTTTTGTGGATGGATTGCAGGATGGTCAGCTACCTGAGAACTCAATTCATGATTTTGCTCATGACCTTGTGAAAGCCTTGCAGTAAGATATTTTAGACACGAAACATCTCTTACTGGAATTGTGCATATATTTAACTCTTTTTGATCTCTCAATATGTTAAGGTATTTGCATTCCAAGGGAACTATTTATTGTGATTTGAAACCTTCAAACATCCTAATGGACGAGAATGGGAGGACAAAGGTACTAACACAGTATCTTTTGTCATGTGGTGGTTATTGTTGTGTGGTTTTTTTTTTGGAATGTTTTTGCTTAGGCTATTAACCAGCAGCTTTTATTTTTGTTCAATGCAGCTATGTGATTTTGGCTTGGCTAGAAGACTGAATGAAATATCAAAAGTTCCTTCTTCTTCGGTAGGTCATTAAAGACATTATATTTCAATCATTGAATCTAAATCCTTTATTTCCATAATGCATAAATATTATTGACTGGAGCTTTCATCATAATGCTTATATTCAGTTGCCACAAGCAAAACGTGGAACACCTTCTTATATGGCCCCTGAGTTATTTGAAGATGGAGGAGTTCATTCATATGCTTCTGATTTTTGGGCTCTTGGCTGTGTATTGTATGAGTGCTATACTGGTAGACCTCCTTTTGTTGGAAGAGAATTTACTCAACTAGTAAAATCTATCCTCTCAGACCCAACTCCACCTTTACCAGGTTCTCCTAGTCGTCCTTTTGTCAATCTAATCAATTCTTTACTGGTTAAAGATCCAGCTGAAAGAATACAGTGGCCAGAGCTTTGTGGACATGCATTCTGGAGAAGCAAGTTAACTCCAGTGCCACTGCCATCTCAGCCTGCTTTTGATAACATGATAGAACTATCTGAGAAGCCATCTCTCACAGAGCGTAATGGTGATAATAAACCTCACCAAAATAGAACTCCTCCTAAATCTCGCGAAAGAAATGTTAAAGGTGCTGTCAAGCAAGATGAGAATTCTATTTTGGCATCAAAAGGTTCTGAGACACCTGTTAAGAATACACCAGGTAGTCGTAGAATTCAACCAAAGGGTGCTGGTAGAGTTCTTGAAGAGAAACCAAAAATTAATTCTGGTGCTGCTAGGGGTGTGAACCTTTTAAGACTCTCAAGAATAGCAAAATCAAATTTACAGAGGGAGAATGAGAAGGAAAATTACCGCAGACCCATGTGTACTACTACTGAAAATGATTCTGAAGTCAAAATCGAGAACACTGATATGGAACTTGATTTTAATGAGAACACTGAAGATGATGGACAGGATGAAGTTGATGGAACTGACAACCAAGCTTGTACACCTGAAGATAAGTTGACTAATGAGAATCAGTATCAAGGAAAAGTTGAAGAGATTGAAAACACGCAACAATCAGATACCAGACATGTGGGTGATGTGTCTACCACAGAGGAACCAAGAACATTGGAACATGAATCCTCTCAAGATCACATTGAAGTGGCAGCAACCCCCCTGCCCAGTTATAGTCCTCAACTTAAAAACCAGAGGATTAGAGAAGCAGCAGGATCAGTTCTCGAGTCTGATTCAACAAAGTCATCTGATAAGCTTTCACAGGCTCTTTGGCATCCATCAGATCTTTCAGTGAGACCTGTAATGCCCAGTAGGAAGTCTGACAAAGTGCTCGAGGTGCTTCCCTCACTTCCCTTTGAGGCTTTGCAAACATCTGAGTTTGTAAAGATATCTAAGGAGTCTCTTGATGCATTCAATAGTAAGATCGTAGCCATTCTGCATGGAAATAATAGCATTATGGAGAAACAGAATGTGATCAGATACCTTGAGATGTTGAGCTCTAATGCTGATGCAGCCAATCTCTTGACCAATGGCCCAATAATGCTCATGCTTGTTAAAATGCTCCGGCTGTCCAAAGTATCGGCCTTGCGTATCCAACTTGCTTCATTGATTGGTTTACTGATTCGACATTCCACTTTTATTGAAGACAGTTTAGCAAATTCTGGAATTTTAGGTTCACTAACAGATGGACTAAGAGATAAACATGAAAAAGTTAGGAGATTTTCTATGGCTGCATTAGGGGAGCTGCTATTCTATATATCCACCCAAAATGAGCACACGAAAGAAAAATGTCCCTTAGAATCTCCATCGAAAGACAATAGGCCCTCATCTGGCTGGCAGGTAAGCGTCCAAATTTTTTGCAATCATATATCACATAGTTAGCACACCTGATCATGATAACTTGATTGGTATTCTGTGTACAAGTTATATTTTCATTCTCACTGTTCAAAACCCAGTTCGCATTTTATGTAGCTCGACCTTTTATTACATTTTTATTCATAATTTGAAGTCTTAAATTAATTATGTTGTTTTGGGGATGATTCTGGCTGTTGGATGGTTTATTTCCTATCTTTTATGTTTTTTTCTTAGCCTTACTTTTTTTTGTGCAGGTCCCAAATTCACTAATTTCATTGGTTTCATCAATTCTGCGGAAAGGAGAGGATGATATGACTCAACTCTATGCATTGAGGACAATAGAAAACGTTTTTAGTCAAGGAGCATACTGGGTGTCTCGTTTCAACAGCCAAGATGTGATAAATAACTTGTGCTATATATACAGGGCTGTTGGAAAACAGGAGAGTGTGAGGCTTACTGCAGGGTCATGTCTGGTCCGCCTTGTTTGTTTCAGCCCTCAAAGCATTCAATCAGTTGTAGAAAAGCTTTCTTTTAAGGACATGGCAACGGCCCTTATCAAGGGTAGTCTACGGGAGCAGCAAATTGGTTTGAACCTCTTAAATACAGCCATGAATGGAAGTCAAATGTTTACAAATGGCAGATATCTTTTACCATTGGCTGAGGATAAGAATCTTGTGCCAGGTCTTCTGTCTCTTATTGAACAAGGGAGTGAAGTTTTGAAGGGAAAAGCACTTGTTTTTGTAGCTCTCCTTTGTAAGAATGGCAGGAGGTGGCTGCCACAATTCTTTTGCAATGCAAGACTACTTTCTGTGGTGGATAGATTGGCAAAAGAAAAGGATAGATACGTGCAGCAGTGCTTGGAAGCTTTCATAAATGTCGTTGCTTCTACTATTTCTGGGTTATTGGATATCATAACTGGAGAAATTCAACAAATTATGGGGGGGAGACGCCATGGTCACACAGGTAACCTTTCCAGTCGAGCTACTTCAAAGAATAATATACAGTTACTTCCTGTGGTTCTTCATTTACTGGGAAGCTCATCTTTCAAGCGCAAGGTAGTTAATCCTCAGGTGCTGCAGCAGCTGGCAAATCTAATTAAACTTGCTGAGTCTCCATTTCAGGTAGGTTGCTGAAGTAACAGAGCAATTAACGCAGTTTCATTAGTTTTAAGTACTTGTGCATTTTCAGTAGTAGACCATGTTATACTTATTCATGTATTCTGGACATGCCTCGTTTTCAAGTATATGCAATTAACTAAAAAAACATAACAAACCCTCTCAAGTTTTTCACACTATTTAACTCCGAAGAAACTAGCCACGTGGATATAAATTAACAAGTTATTACTAGAATATTCAACAGTAGCTTTGAAGTTGAAACTCATTCATATTTCAAAATGAGAGCATTCATTCTGGATTTTAAACTTTACGCATGATTTGTATGCTCGACTTCTTACCACGACCCAAATAGTAATCTGATTTCTTATTTATTTATTTTTGAAACAGCACATCTTTGCTAGCACAATTATATCTTCAAACAATATAAAGATTTTGGATGTGATTGATATTAGTACACTGACTTTGCATATCTTTCCATTTGAGTTGCAGGGTCGGGATGACTTCCAAATATCCCTCCTCAGGATACTTGAATCTGTCTCAGAGGAGTCACCTGTAATTGTTGAAAGCCCTGACATTTTTATTCGTGAAATCCTTCCTAGTTTGGCTGTTCTATATAAAGGCAACAAGGATGGTGATGCCAGATTTTTGTGTCTGAAAATTTTGTTTGATGTTATGATTAATCTATTAAATGAAAATTTTGTGGAGCATAGGTCAAAGGATTTGGAGCTCATTTCCAGCAAGCATTTCCTTCCCCTCTATCCCTCTCTTATTGAGGATGAAGATCCCATCCCCATGTATGCACAAAAGCTTCTTGTGATGCTCATAGAGTTCAATATCATAAAAATTCCGGACATTCTACATCTTAAGACGGTTTCACAATGCTTTGAGTTTTTGCTTGGCGATCTCTCAAGCGCAAATGATAGTAATGTCAAGCTTTGTCTGGCTCTAGCTTCTGCTCCCGAAATGGAATCCAAGTTACTTTCTGACTTAAAGGTAGCAAGGAGGATTGGTAATCTTCTGGAGTTTGTCTACGCTAAGGACATGGAAGATTTCCTAGAACCAACACTTGGCCTCTGCAAGGCTTTTCTTCTTCGGGCAGTCACGAGTAGGAAAGACTTCAACTACACTGAAGAGGCTGCTCTCTTAGGTGACAGTACTGCTCAGGCAATCAGTGCAGTTGATGATCAGTATGGTATTAGAGATATTGCAGATTTTGGAAGCAATGTTTCGGTCTTGCTGGAGTTGTGTGGACATCATGGATCAAATTTGGCAGATATAGCTTCTGAATGTTTGATCTTGCTGCTCAAGTCAGCTCCAAGAGAAGCCACTGCTGGTTTATTAACTAATCTACAAAAGGTCCTTGTGATCCTTGAGTCATGGAGTAGTAGTAGGGGCAGTTCTCAATTACTGGTGCAGAGAATGCTACATTCTCTTGGTTATGCTTGTAAGCAGTATATCTCACAAGCAATGATACTGTCTATATCCATACCAGAGATTTCAAAGATAGAAACTATTCTTTCTGAGCTCAAGAGTTCAGGAATTCCTGCTTTAATTACTGCAGCTTCAGATGTTGCCATGGAGTTGCAGCGCCTGCCTCGTTGCATTTGAAATCCTGGAGGTTTGTACTATCTTATTTCCTTCCATCATTTCTCGACCGAAATTAAAAAATGTTTTTTAATAGCTCTTTTCATTGATTTGCAGCACTGAGCATGAAAGAAAGTCATGCTATCTGAGTCCCCCACATTAGAGAGATCAATGACTTTACACATTTGGGTGAGTCAAATTCTTTCTGCGTTGTATTGCAAGATCACCAACCTCATCTTGAGGGCTCTCTTTTTCTTCTTTGTATACCTTTGTATAACCATTTTAATGCAAGTGAACTTCTAAGAATTTTGATAAATAGAACCCTTCTCCGCTATGTACCTATCTCAATTATTTCCATATTAATAGGGCAGATACTATATAATTCAGAAGAAATTGTGAGTGATGTGTTTACTCAGTTGCAATAATTGGATGTTTTTCTTTCTAGCTTGGTGGAGTGTTTCATTAGCCCCAATATCAATTTTTTATTTTTAGAATACTACTATCTAATTTCTAATCATGTAAGCTGGTTTCACTTAGCAAATACCTATCAATTTGATTAAACTTTATTATGGTTAAGAGACTTAAGTGTCCAAAGTCCTATAATGATAATAATGATTGTTGATAATGACAACAATATGCATTTCAAGGCACTTTATTTCGTATTGTACAAGGTCTATTTTTTAATATTGAATTTTGTAGAATCACGGCTCTAAATAATTCAGCACTTTTATTGTTAGGCTTGTGAAGTGTGAACCTATCTTCTCATAATTAAACTCCCAAACTTTTCAATGATTTCCCTTTTTCTCCATCATTATTAATAATTTTAAATTTAATTCAATAGGACCTCCTTTGATTCCGGATTATCAGAAGACGCCAAAATCAACGGGCCAAAAAAGAAAATTAATCCCCCCACTAAACAAATCATTTTAAAAAATATTTTCTACCATCTCTCTCTTGTTAACATGCTTTGCCAACCTGTGTTTTCTCATCATCTTCCAATCTCCTATTGCCACGTGGTACTTGACCCCACGTAGAGTATGTAGTCATTCCCTTTTTAAAAGCCTCAAATCATAGCTTCAACCAAAAAGCTCCACACACTACTACACTCAAATCCCTCTCACATAAATATTCATATTCTATAGGCAACACTCACTCACTCACTCATTCATTCTCCACTAAAGCCCTGATAATTGATGATCTTGATCATCATCATCATTAGAATGGCCTCATCTTTTTGGTTCCATTTAGTACTAATCATTCTCATGTCCATATTCTCAATCTCTTATTCTTCTCAGCTCAATACTCAACCCTCAACACTTGTTCCTTCTCCTTCTTCATTCTCCTCAAATCAACCTCCTTCATTCCAACAACTATCCCCAGATATCACCCCACTTCTGCCTTCCCCTGGTGGAGTTTTGCCTACTCCAACAGTCTCATCTGTTCCAACCATTCCCTCCAATCCAAGCCCTCCAAATCCCGATGAATTAGCCGCCACCGCAGCCGGCCCTGCCTTTTCGCCATTTGGACCAATGCCGGTTTCTAAAGCAACAGCAGCTACTACCTTAGCTTGGCCTCCAAACTTGGTTGCTTTTGCAGGCTTTGCAGCATATGTGTATGGCTTTATGCAACTCCTTTGGATGTGAATTTTTTCTATTTCATCTTCAATGTTTTTCATTCTTTTCATTAGTCTAAAATAATAAATAATATTATGTATATGTAATTAATTTAGTGCCTCTCCTTTGTAATGAAAAGAGCATATATTATGTGATTTAGTATTAATTTTCTTTCTACTTCAAAAACATACATCTTTTATTGGGAATAGCATTTAAAGAAATGTCTTTTTAGCGGTAATGGGCGTTCTTCTTGTGACTATTTAATCTTCTATTGCCTTAATTTTGAATGTCACATGAGTTGGAACAAGGGTCTTTAATTAGGCATATTATATGAAAAACTCAAAATATAGTACCATGTGACACACACCAAAATGACCATTAATTAGGTTAAAATAGTCCACCCACATGAAGAGCAATCAATAATTTTTCTTTTCTTTTCTTTTTTTGACATTAATCAAATGATCTTTTAGGTGACCTGTTTTTGTCTTGTTTTCACTGTCAAGCATCTTTGCCACCAACCCTAACACTTTCACAATCTTTTTCCCACTATACTAAAAACTTATTCTTATTATAACTATTGCCTTCATCCCTTGGATTCTTTTTTGTAATTATTTGTTTATTAAGAATAGTGCAAAAATGGGTTAGTTTAGTTAGTTCAAATAGCTCTGAAAATTTAGTCACATTTTCACATCATATTAAAACTATTCTTCTTACTCAAACTTCTTACTCAAACTGTGTGACTCGTTATTCATTCATGTGTCTCAAATTGATCAACTAATAATTTGAATCTAAAACAAGTGTAACTTTGATAAGTGGATAAGAAATTATGACATCCCCCCCTCTTCCTATTATTTTTTTCAAAATCTCAAAATAAATATTGTTAGAAAGTTTCATATTGATTGTGTGTGAGAATTTAATACTATTTATAAGAGTATGAACTACTCTACTAATTATCAATTAATTTGTGATAAAATTATATTAAATCACACTTACACATTCTATAATGTTTATGATTTAGTTTTTTTTTTCCTTAAGAAAATTATTAGACTTTTAAGTGTGGTTTGTTGAGTGCAGTGTGTAGACAGTGGTAAGTACTAAGCACTAAACAAACTACTACTCTTGACAAAACCGAATATGTCCCTTAGCAGTTAGCACTATAGATTATGGAGTTTTATTATTATTATTATTATTTTGAAATTATGGGTTAATGGTAGTGTGAATAATATTTTTGAATTAATAAATAAATTTAAATATAATTAATATTATGATTTATTATAAACAAATATTATGAAATATATTTAATTTGTGAGATCGATTTTTTTTAATTAAGTTATTTTTATGTTATTGTTAATGGTAGTGTGAATAATATTTTTGAATTAATAAATAAATTTAAATATAATTAATATTATGATTTATTATAAACAAAATATATTTAGTTTGTGAGATCGATTTTTTTAACTAAGTTATTTTTATGTTATTCGCAATAACATATATATATATATGCATTATTCATAAATTTTATGTAGATGGTGTACATAAATGACATATCAAATAAAATAAATAACATAGTGATAAAATATATAGAAATGTTCATTTTAATTAATAAAAAATACAATAAAATTTAATATTTACTAATTGATAAATATATTTCTTTAATGAATAATTATTTCATTTTTATGTATAATTAACATTAAATAGATATAATTAAAATATTTTTATTTTTATTTTTCATAATAATATATGAGATTCTTGTACACGACCAAACAGTATAATTCAATTAAAGGGAATATGACATATTACCCTAACAGCTAGACATAATTTACACATTTTGTTACAATCATATTCTCTTCATAATATTCTTTATAATTTGTTAAAATTTGGGATAAGGTAAATGAGGTTCCATCTCAAAACCAATTGGCAATGGGAGAAGTAGCTCATTCCTCTTACATATTCTATAATTTTTCCACACATTAGCGATGTGGGACTATCGAACATCCCCCCTCAAGATCGTAGCTATTTTTATTTGCTCACCATATTGGACAACTCGATCATAAGCGGTTTTTTTTTTTGCTCACTATCCCTAATCAAAAGTGGCTCTTTTTGCTCTATTTACTGGATCAGTATTTTTTTTGGCTCACTATTCCCGAATCACAAGTGACTTTTTTGACTTTGGCTCTTGGATCAATTTTTTTTTTTTTAATTTTTGGTGGCTCTACTTCGATCGATTTTTTTCGGGTCGGATAGCCGTGAGATTTTTTATTTTTGTTTTGCTCTGATACCATGTTAGAATTTGAGATAAGGTGAATGAGGTTCTATCTCAAAACCAATTGGAAATGGGAGGAGTAGCCCATTCCTTTTATATATTCTATAATCTTTCTACACATTAGAGATGCGTGACTATCTAATATAATTAAATTATTTTAAACATCTCGTACCAAACGACCCTAAAAGTAATATTAAATATTTTATTATTTTTCGTAATAAGAGTATACTATATAGTACTGAAAAATCAGAGTTGGTTACTTACTGTCACCTTGAAATATTTTATATTATTTTTACAAAAGAAAAAAAATTATATATTATCAAATATAATATCAATTAGTGACTGAGAGTGGGAGATACTGAGGTTTTTCTTCTAAAAAAAAGTCATGTGAAAGGGTAATTTAAAAGGTAAATGTTTGATTTTTTGTCTAAATTCGCAAACTCATGTACATAATGTTAGGGTTTATATCTAACAAGTTTGTAACAAAATTATTAACTATAAATATTAGTTGAAAATTTTAATATATGTTTGAATGTTAAATTATTAATATTTCATATTGAATAATTTATATATAAATATCAAAAAATTCTTTATTCATATATAAAGTTGTGGTATCTATAGTGAGCATGAAGCTCGAGGTTCTTTAACTTTTTATTATAATGGATGAATGTTTAATTAGTTGAATAAAACTTTCTATCAAAAAAATTATTACACATTATTTATTATTTATTATATTAAACATAATTTAAAATTTTATAAAAATGACACTAATATAGTACAAATATAAACTATAAACTACTATTAAAAGATTAAATAAAATATTAAACGAGTCCTCATTAAGATGGGGAGTGTCATTTTCGTCTCCTACTCATTTAACATTCGGAAACATAAAATAATCCTTGTCTCCGCCTCGTTTTCTATTTAGTTAGAGATTCCTCACATCATTAGTCATTATAATAAAAATATACATCCTAAGTTAGAGAGATTTCTAATTAATAAAAAAAAGAAAAAAAAATCCACTGGAATTTTCTTTGTTAAAGACTCCAATTTCCAATTTCCAACACATTTATAGGAATTTTTACAATAGACACATTTTTTTAATCTTAATTACAAAACTAACTTATTTTTTTTTTTTTTGAAAGAAAACTTAGAAGCGGTTGTTGTCTCCGGTGGGGCTTTTGATTTCGGATTGTGTTGCTCTTATGCAATCCTCTTTTTTGTTTCCTATTTCAATTAATTTTGTTAAACGGTCCGAGAACCAGGCAGCTAACTTTTTAGCTCGTTCTTATGGTTCTATTCCTGACTGTGTTTTCCGTGGGGGTTTTGTCCCTGCTGGTTTGGAAGCTATCTTGGTAGTTGATTTGATTTAATAAAATTAATTTTTTGGCTAAAAAAAAATAACGTTTAATAAAACGTTAATAACATGTCCTATCCGCTATCCCATTTTTCTTTTTCTCTTTTGCTTTATATTTTTTTTTTCTCTTCCGTCTTTCTTTATTTTTTCTCAAATTTTAAAAATAATTTCTGGTCATATCGTTATTCAGGGAGCTTAAAAAAAATTCATTATAATTTACCTTTCAATATCAATATTTGAGAAATATATATTTTTTTGCTATTTTTTTTTAAAAAAATAATAATAACATTTGGTTACTCATATATTATATATTGATTAGTTATTATTTTATAATTTTTTTTAATATTAGTTAACATTCATTTTAAAATTTAGTTAATAAAATTATATTATACTATATAATAACTAATTAATTTCTACAATAAATTAAGATTATTAAAAATATATCTTAAGTGATATTTAAATACTACAATATAATTTTAAACTAAATAATTGGTAACTGATTTAGATATTTAAATTATTAAATGATTTATTAAAAGTGTATATAAATATCTTTATATATTAAAAGTGCCTATCTAACGACATTTCTTGGTTTAACAGAATATACCTTAAAAATAAAAGAATATTCTGTAAATTTAACGATGTTAATAGGTTTGATCTCCCGTTAACAAATAAACCCAATAATTAAACCTAAAAAATTAAACAATCTTTTTTTAAATAAAAAAAAAATCAAAAAATTAAACAATCTTTTTTTAAATTAAAAAAAAAATCATCTTAGCCACATATCTCTCTAACAAACCATATAAAATAATACATTTTTTTTTTTCTAGAAACATAAAGTTACAAACTAATTTCATTAATAATCATCAATATAAAACTTAAACTCTATATTAAAAAATATCTTTTTTTTTTTCTAAATCCATAAAGCTACAGACTAATTTCATTAATATAAATATTCAAGTATGAATACATCAGAACAATTCAAAATCAAAACCAATAAATATTCAAGTATTTCAATAAATTCATAAACAAATAAATCAGAACAATTCAAAATCTCAAATCAAGAAAATTAAAAGTTTAGATTTATAATCTTTACAAATATGAAAAACTTAAATAGATCTATCTACCATTATTGTTGCCGTTGCTCAGTTACTGGATTCTTAAACAAAAACCACTAAAACTTATATAAAACTAATATTTACGTGGCTCGCCACGTAACTCTCATCTAGTATATATATATATATTATGATAGTGACTTAGTATTTTAAACTAAGTAATTTAATCTAAAAATAAACATACATTTTTACTAATTTAAAAAGGGTAAATACCATTTTGGACCCTGTGTTTTGTAAAAGTTACAGATTGGACCCTGTGTTTTGTTAAATGACAAAATGGACCCTGTATTTTTTAAAATAGTAAAAATAGGACCCTGAGCTTAATTTTTAACAACTTTTTTTTTAATACAACCAACTTGAAGACAGTGCTTAATACGAACAGATACAAAAAAATGTAAACAGTTTTGTCATAACACTTTTAGATTTGATTATAATTAAACTTTATTTTGACAAAAAATCAATTCAGGGTCCTATTTGTACTATTTTAGAAAATACAGGGTCTATTTTGTAATTTAACAAAACAAAGGGTCCAATTGGTAACTTTTGTAAAACAGAAGGTCCAAAATGGTATTTACCCATTTAAAAATAAACATATATTTTAGTAATTTTTATAAAGTGATTGGTATATTAATTTTTTTTTTGTTTTTTTAAAGTTGTTTAGTTACACTTTAGTTGATAAAAGGTGGCCCTATCCAAATTATTACAAGGTAAATCATTTTAGTATAATAAGTATTATGTTGTTTTGATGATTATGATTGAATAATACATGTAATTCCCAAATATATATAGTAAATATCAATTAAAATTATTCTTTTAGTTTTAAGATCATGCTTGCAATTTTACTTATTACAAATGAACTTACAAAAGGATGTAATAATAGCAAGGGTAGCATGATAGAGCTATAATACTGAATGTTAATTATAATAGTTGATGGCATGTTCTCTCTATAAGACAATAAGAAGTGTTTCCTTAGATTATTAGTTACATTTCAATTTTCCACTAACTAATCTATTTATTTCTTTAGAAGCTCTAAAACTTTATTAGGAATTTTAAAATAGTTTTGTGAAATTTAAATAGTTCAATTAAATAATTTTATTTAGATAAAATTTAAAAAATTTTAAGTTATGATATTTTCAAAATAGATATATGATCCGCTTTTAGCGTGATGTGTTATTAAATTTATACTTTTTGTACCAGTAAAATATTATCAATAAAAAATTAAGTAAAGAGTCAAACCAAAGGGATTTCCCTTTGGGAGTTGACTCTATTACAACTATATTATAATATTTTTTGAGTTTAAAAATTAAAAGTAGTTATTACTTTTAAACTATTTTGTTTGCAGGTTCTTTTTCAATTTTGCTTGAACTCAAGTTGTGGGATTCTTTGCTCTCAGTTTTGGAGGATTAGACAGTGTATTTGAATAAATTGGAAGTACATCTTTTCTGATAAAAAAGTTTTATTGTTTAATTTTCCTGAAACATCTCTCTCATGTCAGCCGCAACTTTAATGTTGAAGTTCATAAATTGGCTAAACATGCCCTTAAGATAAACAATCAACTTTCTTGAATAGAAAAAACTCCCCCACTTACTGTGTAATTTTTATTTCGTTGGTTATTTTACAAAAAAAATATATATAATACGTTAACCAAAAAAATAACTAATAAATAAAATCAGGATTAATTGAAATTCAGGTAATGAAACTGTAACTTAAATATAAAATAGATATCTTATTGTAAATTTTCCAAAATTATAATTCAAGGTGACAAGGACGACAACATGACTAACATATAACCAGAACCAGTACTTTAGTGCACAAACACAATTGTGTCAATTCTAGATTATTCACTTACCACTAAATAAATATGCAAATACAAGAAAAGTTTTTGTAACATAAAATAAAAAGACACTAATAAGAGTTCATGAAGTTATTCAAGACTACCACTACCAGACTAGTAGAGCTCCATTTAGAAGCTTAACTTGCCAAAAAGAAAAAAGAAAAAACACAAGGAAAATGGTAACAAAGAAAAATGGAACGGCTTTCTTCCAAATGACATCTTAAGCAGCTTTGTTCTCAACAAGCTTCTCAATCAGATCAGCTGCATCTTGAACAGTGGCAATACTCTGTGCACTTTCTTCTTCAACTGTGATACCAAAAACCTCCTCAAGTCCCATCACAATCTCAACCTGTTTACATATGAAGTATATAAACAAACATTACTACTTAAGAAAAGCATATCAAATTTTTAAAGTTTACTTGAGATTAGAAGAAAGATAAAAATTTGCCAAGTGGGTTTTGAAGATGTGAGGCATGAGGACAGTTTATGTGGTTTTGAGGTCAATCAACCAATTCACTAATGAAAAAAATGATTCTTTGCACTTTCAATGCAAGCAAAACTCAAAAAATGTATATAACTAACTGATATTCAGGTTCAGAATGATTCTTGGTTAAGTATGAGTTTTTTAGTACCGTGTCAAGGGAATCAGCTCCAAGGGCAGCAAACTTTGATTCACCAGTGAGAGTAGAATCATCAGAAAGAGCTAGCTGCTTCTTTACTACTTCACACACCTTTTCCACAGTTTCTGGTTTGGCCTGGTCATAATTATATAATTCAACTATTGTTAAATGTATTACAAATAACACACATGTAGTTCAACATTGTTTAAAACTACTAATCATCCATTATCTTGTATTTGATCAGATAAACTTACTGCACAGGAAACTTGAAAGCGCCTAGGCTGCATCTTTAGAGACTGGAATCCCAATCTGTTGATTGAAAACGAAACCGAATTCAATTTAGAGACCCTGCTGGAAATTGCCTGCTTAGACATTGAACAGCAACAACAAACGATTAGGCCACATTAAAACATTAGAGGATATAACATAGTTAAACAATATATAGAAATGCTTGAAATGGTATCATAGTGAACCTTGAATGTTATGTATAATCATACACATATATAAAGTGCTTGTTTGGAATAGTTTTAAGACAAAAGTGATTCTAAACAAACAAGCACCAAGTATGAAAACTATCAGATAAGTTCAAATGATTCCTATTTCCTATAATACAACTTGAACTTCTACCCCAACAAAAGGGCTAGATATGAATTGTAAAGAGAGTAAATGAAATTGATAATAAACAATTCAAACCCAACAAGGAAGACAATTCATCATGCAAAAGCTTAGAATTAAAAGGGAGCTTACCATAGAAACACAACATGCAACAAAAACCATTAATGGGTATTCTTAAGAAATGTTATTTTATTTATTTTTTAAGACATCACTTTTGATTATATTTATATTAAGAAAAGAAACATATAAGTATAAACCAATGATTGGAAATATTATATAAAACCCATGAATCTAAATGTAATAATAAAAAAATAAAGAATAAACTTGCTAAAAACCACACGCTCATATAAAAAACATAATCTTCAGACAAAATTGAGAGATAAAAACAGAGTGTTCAACACCAAAAATCTTGAGAATTACAAGCGTAGGAAGCACGACAGACCATAATATCAAAAACAAAAGAAACCCCAGAAATCAAAAACATGTTTTTAAGGCAGAAATGATACAATTGGTAAAGAGAGTAAAGAGAAAGTAGTAGTAGTAGTACAAGGCTAGGCTTGAAGGAGGTGGAAAGAGAGGTCATGGAAAGCGATGCTCCTGTAATAGATGCCATGGTGTTGGAAGAATCAAGAGTGAGAGAGATCTGGGAATGAAGGGTCTGATTTGAAAAAGAAAAGAAATGAAGGAAGATGGAGAGAGAGAGAGAGACGGAGAGCACGAAGAGTGTGAGTGTGTGTTTTCGGGGAGATGAAGAAGAGAGTTTATATTATTTGCTATGAAAATATTAAATGCATTTTTGGTTGTTTGTTGAGATTTGTTGGGATGTTGGCTTTTAAGCCTTTGTTTGTATCGAAATTGGGAGTGTTTGTTTGGATCTCTACTTACTCTTATCCCTCCCTCTTCCCATTTCCTTGTTTGGTTCTAAGAACACTAGTCTATTTACATACATAATTACATAACATAGAGTAGGATAGCATAGTATAGGATAGGAAGATTTACATTAGAGTAAATTAGTAATGAGATGATATGGTGAGTTTTATTTCCATCTAAAAACTTATAAATGTACTAATGGAACTTTCATGAATATTTTAACAAAATATAGAAGTATCTTATGGGATATGAGTTCTTGTTTTAAAGGGTATATAAGGTGCAATTTTAGCACTTAGGTTAGGGCCACCAATCGCACGCCGGCCGTTCGAGCTAGGCTGGTTGGTTGGTATTGTTTTTACAAAAAATAATTATTTTTATTTTTTAATTTAATTGAGAAATGTATTTAATTAAAACTGATTACTTAGTTGTATCAATTAATGAGATACCTTCAACCAACTACTCCCCACGATTCAAAAAACGTTCTTCTTTTCGTTATATTATTTCAATCCATTCATCTATATAATGTGATTGAACTGATGGAAATAATACATCTTTATTATAATGAAAAATAAATACAATTTTCACTACAAAAATCCATCTGCGATCATAAATTTTAGGGGTGTATTCGAAGGTTCTCTACAGGGTAGAGGGGATCCAATACAATACGACTGAGCTATTTTATCCTGAGGACGATCAACAAATTCTGACTGCTTACAAATTCCTGGACAGTGACGCGAACGTCTTAAAGAGAGCGATCTAGTCTGCGACTCAACCCGAAATTTTCATTCGGTAATATCGTTCCTCTTTTATTTTTGCTAGCAATTTACTCAATAATTTTAAGACATTCGTTCTGCTATGACTACTACCGGTGACTTTTCTAGTTCTACTACTCACATTAACAAACCTTTTCATTTTGATGGTTTGTACTTTAAATGTTGGAGACAGAAGATATTTTTTTTTACCATGAAAAAAGTTGCATTTTCACTTTAAACCAATTTTGTGTGAATGGGTGAGGACTCACTCACTTGACCCACCACACACACGCGCGCCGTCTGCCCGAGCTGGATTGATTGGTTGGTATCGTTTTTACAGAAAAATAATTATTTTTATTTTTTAATTTAATTGAGAAACATATTTAATTGAAACTGATTACTTAGTTGTATCAGTTAATGGGACACGTTCAACTAACTACTCTTCACGATTCAAAAAACGTTCGTCTTCCCGTTATATTATTTCAATCCATTAATCTATATAATGCGATTGAATTGATATAAAGAATACACTTTTTTTATATCGAAAAACAAACACAATTTACACTACAAAAATCCACCTGCGATATCATAAATTTTAGAGTGTATTTGATGGTTCTCTACAGTGCAGTGGGGATTTGATACAGTATGACTGGGCTGTTTTATCCTAGGGACGACCAAAAATTTTCGACTGGTTGCACATTCCTAGGCAGTACCGCGAACGTCTTAAAGAGAGCGACCTAGTTTGCGACTCAACCCAGAATTTTCATTCGGTAATATCGTTCATCTTTTATTTTGGCTAGCAATTTACTCAACAATTTTAAGACATTCATTCTTCTATGACTACTACCGATGACTTTTCTGGTTCTACTACTTACATTAACAAGCCTTTTCATTTTGAGGGTTTGGATTTTAGACGTTAGAGACAGAAGATGTTATTTTTTGACCATGAAAAAAGTTGAATTTGTGCTGACTGTTTTGAAATCAATTGTGTCTTAGACTCCACCTCCTGCCGAGAAGAAGGATGAAGTCGAGAAGTACGAACCACAGGTTAAGGAAAGAGACTCCTGGGTTGAGAATGATTTTTGTGTAAGAATTTTATTTTGAATGGTATGTCTGATGATTTGTATGATTATTATAATTTTGACAAATTTGCCAAGAAGATATGGGAAGCATTATAGAAAAAATATAATGCTAAGGAGGTAGGAACAAAGAAATACGCTATGAGCCGCTACTTGAAGTTTCAAATGATCGATGATAAATCAGTCAAAGCTTAGTTTCACGAGCTTCAGAAAATAGCTTACAAAATTCTGTCTAAAGGTATGACTATTGATGAACAATTTCAAGTTGCTGTTATGATTGATAATTTGCCCCTTTCGTGGAGAGATTTTAAAAATACTCTCAGGCACAAAATAAAAGAGTTTTCATTGGAAAGTCTGATCACTCGTCTTTGAATTGGGGAGGAAATTCGAAAACAAGACCAAAAGGAAGAGGTGCTTGTTGTTGGCAACAACAACAACACTAAATTCACTATTGTTCTAAAACCCAATGGGAAAAACTTTAAGAATTAGAATCGCAAAGCGGAGCTGAACCACAACAGTCAACCTCAGAATAATAATAACAATCAGAATTGGAACCATCAAAGGAACCAAAATAATAGGCAACAAGTACCCCTAATAAAAATAATTCTGGTTTGTTCACGTGTTACAACTGTAACAAGCTAGGTCATATGGCACGAAAGTGTAAGAACATGCCTAGTTCTGCACTGCAGGCTAACCTGACAGAAGAGCTACCATTTACAACTATGATTTCAAAGATCAATCTCATTTGTGGATCTGAAGGGTGGTGGGTAGATACTGGCGCTTCTCGCCATGTCTGCTATGATAGAACTATATTTAAAACATATGTTGCTGCTGTTGAGGATCAAAAAATGTTGTTGGGTGACTCCCACACCACTATAGTTGCTGGTACTGGAAATGTGAAATTAAACCTCACCTATGGAAGAACTATGATTCTAAAAGATGAGATGCACACTCCAGAGATGAGGAAGAATTTGGTCTCAGCTACCTTCTCAACAAGGCGGGATCTACACAGACTATAGGAGCTGAGTTGTTTACTTTAACCAAAAATGAAATATTTATAGGGAATGGATATTTATGCCCTAAATAAAACTTAAATTTAATTTAATATTATTTTTAATCAATAATATTCAAAAATTATATTTTGACTTTATCAATCGTGTACTTTAAATATTTATTTACGTAATTATATATTTAATATATAAATACTATTTAAATTAAGAATATGTAATTATTCATAATTATAGTGACATCATTACAGTAGAAAATAATTATGATTATATGCTTAGAATATTTTATAGTCTCATAGTTTATTAATGCGCTGGATTTACACTGACATGAAGTCAACAATAAGGTTTATTTACACTTTTGGTAAGTGTTATGTCTTTTTCAAAGTATTAAGCAAAATAAATTTATCATTGGATGTATAAGGTTTACATCGGGATGGGGCCGATATTAAAAAGTAGAACATTTATCATAATCTTATCATTATAACTATTATAAGATAATATCACTTAGTTTATCATATTGAGTTCTTTGATTTGTTCGCTGCAAGCTATTCCCTACGGACTAGCTAACACTAGCATTTTGAGAACTCGGTAGTATAATTGAGTTAGAGTGTTAATCTTAACATGGATAAATATAACTTCTATTTGTTAAAAGTGAAATGATAATTTCCTTTGAACTTAGTTAAAGGCGTTAAATGAAGAGATCTCATTTTAGTAATTATATTAGTTTATTGAACACCATTTACAAGGAACTAAGTGTTCAAGGATAAAATACATTGAGATGCAGTAGTTTTAGTCCTTACTTATTGTAAACCATCTATAGAGGATCATTTATTATTTTTATATAAATAATGTATAACTAATATCGTATCTATATTATGTATATAGAGCATTCCGTGAAATCAGAAGTGCAATTCTGAGTATAGTGAAGTCATGATGAATTAATAAGTTAAGAAATTTATTTGTTAATTTATAGATCTATCTTATTGAGAGCCTATATTTCTTGGGTCCATGATCCTCGTAGTATTTAGGATAAATACCAAATAGTAAGTCCCAATAATTGATTATTTTTAGTAAATTAAGATTCACATTATTGATTCTATCAGTTATGAGAATTTTTATGCTAAGTGAAAATAGAGAAGACTAAAAGAGAAATAAATAAACTGGTATTAATCTTGATATTTTTTTTGTCAAAGTTAATAAAAATATTTAAATTATATTTTATTTAATAATTATTAGTGATTATTAAATTAAACTAGTATTTAAATATAAAAATAAGTAATTGTGGTATAAAAAGGAAATACATTTTAGGTTCAATGGACTTTAGCTAAATTAAGAGCAAAGTCCATAGTCAAAGCCCATTGTCCAAGAGTTGAAACGACGATTAGGGTGGGATAGCTATGGCATTCCTTAGTGATCAAAGAATCACCTCTTTTATTTCTTATTTATTTGAAAGGGTAAATTGCGGCATAAATACCTAATGTTTCAGATTTTTTACACTTAAATACCTAATGCTTATTTTTGGAGGCAAAAATACCTAATGTTACAATTCTCTTACACTGTTACTACCACTTCCGTTAACTCGTAAATATGAACACGTGGAGGGTTCAGATACATTACATTTATTTTTTTATTTTATTTTAAAACTTAATATTTTTAATATTAGAATGTTCTCATAATAATTTTCACATGATATTGACACTTCAATTCGATAATCATGTTCCATATACTACACTGGTTTACTCAGCTATGATAATTTAGTATTGCATTTCTCTTATTTTTTTTTACAAAAAAACAAGTAGTACTTAGTTTTTGATATTAAGAATATTAAATTTTAAAATAAAATAAATAAATGTAATGCATTTTGGTCCTCCACGTATCCATATTTATGAGTTAATAACGGAAGTGGTAGTAACGGTGTAAGAGAATTATAACATTAGGTATTTTTACCTCCAAAAATAAACATTAGGTATTTAAGTGTATAAAATCTGAAACATTAGGTATTTATGTCGCAATTTACCCTATCTTAAATAATTAATTAGTTGGAAAATAACCTAATTTTCTCTTTCTTGTATAACCCTTTGACTATAAATACAAGGTATTAGAGAGCTATTCTTTACGTTTGATTTTACAATAAAAAAGCTCTCTAAAAATATTATATAAGCCACCTATACACTTTTCTCCTTTTTTCTTAGAATTAGAAAATAACATATTTATTTGGTACCTAGAGCACTGCGTAAGATCATAAAGATAGTTCTTAAATCGTGTTCAATTGAAGTTTTGGGTTCAGTAATTGACAATACTCTATGAAGAAAAGAAAAAATATTAGATCATTGAACAGAAAGAGTCATATTCTGCTATGAAACACACTGTAAGTATTCTAAAAGTCATACATATAGTTCTATGGTTTTTGTTATCTGTGAATCCGGATGGGGACACGTGGAATTCCACCATCGGATACAATGTAAATACTCTAGGCCCAACATTGGGCCAAAATAAAATATTGGGTCAGGCCCAGAAGCAAAGTCAGTTCTTTCGAATGATGAGTAGAAGACTCGTCTAGGCGAGATACCCATCCAGTATGGCATACATCTAGAAGATATTAGACAGTGCATCTAGAAGAAGAAGTTAGTGAGCATTATGATGTCAAGTACCGTTCCCTATTTATTAATTACCAAATCCCACAATATCAGGAATTAACTCTCGAGGATCTCGTCCAAAGATCATATCTTCCAAAATATGGAAAGGGAGTAATTAGATTTCAAGCATTTAATGTGTCTTTATTCTCCACGAAGATAGACCACAATTTTCAGCAACTGTCAATGTGATGAGGCATCCACATCGACATACATCATGTGCCCCATGGGCTAGGCTTCACTAGATAAGCCCAAGTTAATATGTTACTTGTAATAACCCATCTGTGGGTAAAGGCTAATAAGCAAGAACCCTAAACACTATAAATATAAAAAGAACCCTTCATGCAAAGGGGTTAGAAATCATTCCTCAATTTCTCAAGCAAGGTTTAGAGTTCACACATTTTTTTTAAATCTTAAGACTTTTCTAGTTTAAAGTAGTAATATTGACTCGGGGACTAAGGCTCGTTAACGTCCCAACCACTTAAAAATCCTCATTGTTATTTTATTTATCTTTAAATTATTTCTTTAGCTTTCACATGTAATAAATTGGTAAATATTTTGGGACTTTCATTGAGAGCTGAAGAAAGCAGCAATACCATCAAAGGTTGTATACTATAGCTATGGTACTCACCTAAAATATAACTGGTGGCCGTGATGGAGATACTGCTATGGATGACATAGATCTTGTAGCCCAAGCAAAGACAAGAGTCGATGGAGATTCAACAGAGGCAACCAGCCGACTTGCTAAAAAGATTCAACGTACTAAGCGACACGTTGATAAAAAATCCCATCAATTAGGATTTAGAGAAAGATCCTAAAGATGGAGATCCTGAAGATGATGGGAAAGAAAAAGATGAAAATATGATTATTATTACGAGCCAGATCCTATAGTTGTTGAAATGGCCACAGAACTCGCTGAGACTAAGCTAAAATTGGCAACACAAGAAGATTTCTCCCGCTAAATGCAAGCAACCTTTAACCTACTGGAGGCTAGACTTGAACTAGAAAATGTTGCTCACGATGAAAAAATTCCTGACGATCCTATTCCTCTGGATAATAATACTACAAAAGAATGGACCCTAAAGTGTTGAAAATCACGGGGTTCCAACTCAAAACCAATTGGCCATGAGTAGAGTAGCCCATGTTCTTATATATGTGTGACAGTCAGTAGTCCCGTGATCTGTAAGGGGAAATACCGGGTAAGCTGTACAATCTCACACTGCCTGGGGAAGGTCAAGTGGGATGATTCTAAGACTGTGTAGGTATGGGACTACACAGTTGAATAGAGCTTAAATGGATTGATTGGTACTGCCTATATCAACAAGGTGCATCTTGTTTTTCGGTAGCCCATCTCGAAAGAACTCCACAATTAAGCGTGCTTGGCTTGGAGCAATTTCAAGGATGGGTGACCTCCTGGGAAGTTTTCCCAGGATGCGTGTGAGTGAGGACAAAGCACGCTGGAAACACTAGTGTTGGTCTGTAGGGTCAGTCATCAGTCCATGAAGCAACCAGAGTGACGTACTCGTGTATAAGAGCCATTATTCCGTGGGTGTAAGGACCCAATGAAGGCTTGAAGCGGGGACGTTACAAATGGTATCAGAGCCTTGACCCAGCCGGAAGTGTGGTCGACAAGGACGTCAGACCCCGTAAGGGGGGGGTGATTGTGACAGTCAGTAGTCCCGTGATCCGTAAGGGGAAATACCGGGTAAGCTGTACAATCTCACATTGCCTGGGGAAGGTCAAGTGGGATGATTCTAAGACTGTGTAGGTATGGGACTACACAGTTGAATAGAGCTTAAATGGATTGATTGGTACTGCCTATATCAACAAGGTGCATCTTGTTTTTCGGTAGCCCATCTCGAAAGAACTCCACAGTTAAGCGTGCTTGGCTTGGAGCAATTTCAAGGATGGGTGACCTCCTGGGAAGTTTTCCCAAGATGCGTGTGAGTGAGGACAAAGCACGCTGGAAACACTAGTGTTGGTCTGTAGGGTCAGTCATCAGTCCATGAAGCAACCAGAGTGACGTACTCGTGTATAAGAGCCATTATTCCGTGGGTGTAAGGACCCAATGGAGGCTTGAAGCGGGGACGTTACAATATGGCTCAATACTTTTACATTTAATCCATGTGGGACAATGTTCTCCAATATCCCCCCTCAAGATGGTGGCTACCAATCTTGAATCACCTTATCACAGGCCATGCCATTTGCTCGCTTATTTTTGTTCGGATCTCAGGCGTCATTGCACCATCTGGATCTCGTGCGGCTGGCTAACCATCTGGATAGGTGTGGATCGAAAGGCCGCTAGGGATATGGCTTTGATACCATGTTGAGAATCACGGGGTTCCATCTCAAAACCAATTGGCAATGAGTGGAGTAGCCCATGTTCTTATATATGGCTCAATACTTTTATATTTAATCCATGTGGGACAATGTTCTCCAATATAAAGACACTGGAACTTCTGATCCCAACATGGACAAAGGAAAAGGTGTCATGGGAGACCCTAAAAACTAATATATTATAGGATAATGCTTTAACAGAAGTATTAAAAATAACTTTATGTAGAGTCATTTTTTTAATAGGTGTCATTGTTTCATTTTATCTCCATATTTAATTTTATTTCCTTATTTATTCTTTTTATAATTATTTGTCAAAAATACTTATATCCACCAAAAAAATTATTTTTTTTGTGGATATATGAGTTGAGAGGAGAGATATGTACTTTTTTTTTTGCATTGTTATTTGACTTTGCCATTAGAGAATTTCCAAGTCTTGACCTCTATTTGTCTTTGAAAAGAAAAAATATCAAAGCTCTTAGTTTTGGTTATAATTTAGATTTTTTGATAAGTAACTTTTAAAAACTTTTAGAGAAAAAGAGCAAGGAGAAGAAGAGAGAAGTAAATGATAATATTTTTTTTAAAAAGGAATGAGGGTGTTTTTAACAAATAATTATACATGTAAAAAAATACAAGTGATGTTTAAAATATACTATGGTTTCTTTACAAGTTACTTTAGAAACTTATCAAAATTATTCTTTAAAATAAGATTATTTAGAATACTATTATGTTATTTTTAAAGATAAAATAACAAAAAAATTAAGAATTATTACATAAAAAATATAAATTGAAACTTTATTTACAAAAATACCTCCATAAGGTATGGACAACATTTATACCTTTTATGTGATTTTAATTACCAAAATACCTCTTACACTATCACTTACACAATCAGACGATAGTTGCAGGGTGGTTGCTGCGTGGTTGCGCGGTGGTTGTATCAGACGAATGTTTCAATCAAACGATGTTTGCAGGGTGGTTGGCCGAAAGTTGCATCAGATGAAGGTTTCAATCAGACGAAAGTTTCTGAGTGGTTGCTAGATGGTTGGCCGAAGGTTGCATCAGACGAATGTTTCAATCAGACGAAATAATTGTTAGCAAAATATTTATGCAACTGTAAATGCAACTATAATGCAACTGTTATGAACATTACAAAATCAAAACAGTGTTTCCACGTACGTAACTCTATCTATATGTCTCTTTATTATGATTTAATATGAATAAATTCACCAGTAAAATTTAGAAAACAACGAAAATACACCAAGATAAATATTTTACTATAGTATTGATGTAATTTTTTTGGATTATACTTGAGTTGGATTGTTTAGGAACTCCAATTCAACTTTTTGAGATCTACCTTTCGTGGATCTGAAAATTAAAGTCAGGACGTTAGTTTTATGCAAATTAAATTGGATTTCCAGTTGAATTTTAGTTTCGTAGTAGTTTTACATTTTTTTTTTCATGAGTTCGAAACAATTCATGTTTTGATTGATTCTGGTCGTCTTCTCAGGTGAAGTCGCCGGAATTAATGGTGGTTCTTTTTCTAGTTGAATTTTCGTTTTGGTTGCGTTGGGTTGTTGCGTGGTTATTGCTCAGGAATAAGCATGGATCCTAGGTTAAATGTATGTGTAAGTGGTATTTGTGTAATTTTTTTTTTTTTTATTTAGGTTGTATATTTGTTTATTTGGAAAGCTAGAAGTATTTTTGTAATATTATTATTATTTTTTTTATTAAAATAAAACTGAAAAAAACTTAAAAAATTATTAATAACTTATGATTTTTTTTAAAGAATAACTTATGATTTTAATTGCTATTGTTATAAATATTAATAATTATGTGGATGTCCAAATCTTTTATTTATTACCATTAATTGTAATCAACATTCCTCTTTTTCTTAGTTTCCCTTTTTCTTAGTTTCTTAATATTTCACTCTTGTATTTGTATAAATAGGGGTTCACCCCATTGGAATAAACAACTCAGAAATTCTCATTCACTTTCTCTTTCTCTTTCTCTCTTCATCTTCTTCTTCTTTCTTTTCATTTACTTTATATTATTTTATAACACGTTATCAGCACGAGTCTCTGCCCAAGCTTCAAGCATGAGTCTCTGCCTAAAACCCAATGTAAGTATTTTGTTAAAGTTCTTGAATTGTGTCAAAGTCACGATACACTAAATATATATTTATATATATACTGATCTGACTCAAATAATTTCAAGAATTCTTTTTTTTTTTTTTTTTTTTTTTATCTATATATCTATATATTATATATGTATGTATATGTTTTATATATTTATTATTGATTTCGTATATATATAAATATATATATATATATATTATGTTCTTATCATTCATAATATTTACAATATATGTGTGCCTATGATATGATAGAGAAAATCTATATAAATTATACATATATCCAGAAGATTATGTATCATCGATAAAATATTGCATACATCCTAAAGATTATGCATCATCGATTAAATATTGCATATATCCTGAAGATTATGCATCATCGATAAAATATTGCATATATCCTGAAGATTATGCATCCTCGATAAAATATTGTATATATCCTGATGATTATGCGTCCTCAATAAAATCTTGCATATATCCTGAAGATTATGTAAACGTAATATTCATTATATAGTTGATGGATATATAATGAAAGAGATACATATTTATATATATGTTCTTGTATTCTTTGAGGACAATGAAAAGTAATCTAATATCGATATAGATTTTGACAAACATTTCCTGAAGTAAATGTTTTATATTTGTCAAAAAAAAAATGATTGTATTTATGTGAATACAACTAAAGAATCATTAAAAATGATTATTATTGATGCAATTTTATAGTGGGTTTTGAATATCTAAAAAGAATATTAAGAAAATTGCATTGAAACATCAAAGTATAAGAATAACAGTGAGCATGACTAATGTTATTTAAATACATGAGACATGTATTTATTGTTCATCATTCCCTGCAGAGAATGATACAAATTGAATTCAGCTACTTTTAAAGATTGTTTGTATTAGTCATGTTACTATACATTGTTATTACTTGCAATGTTGGAAATTATTGCATGTGACATATATTAAAGATCAAATTTTGCATACATCTTGGAGATTATGTAAAAATTGTATTCATATATTCTTTGAAATATTGTTAAAGAAATTGTTGAGTAATTTCTTTTTATATATGAACAAGTAATAAATTTTTAAGAAATTTATAATAATGTTCTACTTGTTCAACGTCATTCCCCGAAGTGAATGTAATGATTTTAAATAATCAATGACATTGTTTTCTACTCAAATATTTCTAGAAGAAATTGGAAACAACCAAAAGATGAAATACCACACACAATCAAAGTGCATGAAATCTATATATCATGTGTGGGATTGAATAATAGTAGTCGCGTACCTGTAGTACGGACACTTTTATAATCAAGATAAAAGTATTTTTGATTATTGAATAAGTGTGAATTGTACAAATTGATTGTACATTTAGAATATTTAAATATCATTCCCTGAAGAGAATGAATAGACATGAAATTCTATTTCAAAGAATATAAATTTCACATATATTGGTAATGCCAGAAGCAAATTAATATATGCATATTTTATTATTTCTTGAAATCAATAGTTTCAAACTATTGTTAGTACAGGATATGTATATATATAGTTACTATATAATTCAGTTTGCATATTCCCAAAAGTGGATATATAATTTACTAATATTTGTTAGTGATCCAATATAATCAAAGTGATAAAGAATCACAAAATGATTATTTGAAAAGCTTCCTGAAGAAGTCTTACATACAATTGCTACTTGGAGTAGTAAAATATATTTGTATGTACCTAGATGTATAACTTTTATCTAGTTATGAAAGTAATAAGAAATAGCTTATTGTATGTACTGGTTGTACATTTAAATATATAATATATCAAATCATGATAATTAGACTAATGAATAGTCTATTAATAAATTAGACGACTTGTTAAAAGATACCAGGAAAAATGAATGATATATTATGGTTATATCTATTTGACCATTACAATAACATGATGAAGTTGTCATGTATCTTTAAATTATACACATCATTAAATTGACAATAGTGATTCCTGAAGAAATATAAAGTTTGATAAACATAATAGTAACTCCTGAAGAGTGTATATGTTTTGGAGAATAATTGAATTATATTATTCGTGTATATAAAAATGAAACTTTTTATGATTACTTATATGTTGTAGTAATTTTACATTACCTTGTGAAAGTTTCATTGAAATACAAATTATAGTGAACCTGAAGTTCATGAATTGAGTTATTTTGACATGATCAATCATATGCAATAAATTGTCAAAGGATTTGACTAAATTTTGTTGAAGAACCAGAAGATTCTTCTCATTATTAATTTATAAGGCTCAAAAGAAGAATATGCATATATTTGCACATAAAAAATATTTAAATTATATTTCTTTAATAATCTTGAGCCATTGTTAGATTTTTATTGCATAGTTTCTTATCGATGTGATAAGATTTTATGATCATGCATTTACAAAATGTGTAAATTTATGTATTTCTTATTATACACGTGTGGCTCATTCTTAGAAATGAATTAAGTTCATAAGTATTGAACTTGAATCTGAAGTTTATTGAACCTGAAGTTCAATGTCATATAGTATATATGGGTTTAAATAAATATTGATTCATTGTGATATATTGAAATCCCTACAGGTGTATTAATATTATTAGATATCACAATTTTTAAAAATTCTCTCGATCAGGGGGAGAGAAGCAGTTGGGATCGATAATTTTGAAAAATGATCCTTGCACACAGTGTATAAGAACGATATAGTTCAAAATGATATATACCAACTGCAAATCAATATTATTCAAAGTTGAGTTAGAATGAGTTGAAAACGCCTGAAGCGTAAATGAACAATATAGAAATTGTTAGTAAATGTTCATTTGATTTGCCCTGAAGTTGTTAAATCTAGAGGTACTCATGGAGATACCTTAATGTTATAAAGTATTAAAATGATAACCGTGATGAAAACGGTACTTGAAGAGACTCCCAAGAGAAGTTAGACATAACACATTTGATCATAATTGAATCCCTGAAGTGATTCTATATAGGTACCTATAAATTAAAGAGATCTTTATAAGTTATGTCAATTGGGAGGAAATTATCATATAATTTTTGTCGACAATAAATATTGAATGTGTGCATATGCAATAAACTAACATGAGATAGCAAGGATCATGGTATTAGATTTGTCGAGAATCATCAACATATATTTTGTTTTTGGCCAAAATATTATGACGCAGTCCAGGAAAGTTTACTCACATAAAGTGAAGTAAGACCTGTAGGGTGTGCAAATAAATATTTCTAATGAGAAATTTTGCATATATGTATTTGTACATAATAAATTGTTGTACAAAGTTCGCATAGACATGAGATTGATTGAAGTAAGACTTAAATATTGAGAAAATATAATCATGATTTGGTTATAGCCTGGAATATATTTTATGAGGATTTATAAGCGTCACATAAATGTTGCAACAAAAGATTATTTATTTGGAGCTCCTAATATAGTGAGAATTTGAAATAAGCCTTATCTAAAAATTCTAGAAGAATTTAATACATGTCTTGAGTGATATAAATTCTAAGTCGCGCGCACTATATGACGAAGATCTTTGTATGAAATAAAGACATGTAAGTAAATTATTATTTAAAAAATACGTATGGTTGTCTATGCAGTATAAATACGTAAATTATACGTTGTGATAGACTCTTGAAGAGTTTTTGATTAATTGCAAAACAAACTTTTATTTCTTTTGTATATTGAGAAATATTAAATGTATAAAGTTTGTTCATTAGTATTGAAGTCCTGAAGTACTTCATATGTATTAAGAATTATAGATATATGATCATTTGATATGGAAATTAAGATCATACAACAAGATGGAACAAATATATGGTCTTGGTGTACCATCATTGTCACAAACGAAAATTTATATTATCATTAATGTGTTATGTTCATATCTACTTGAAATGTTAAATTTTAGTATGAACAAGATTGTATATACACATGAATGATACAATTAGTTGGATAAAAATCAATGTTCCACGAACCCCTCATCTATAATTTAGAAGTCCATACATACTCTGGAAGAGTTATAGAAAATATATTATCAAAGATTATATATGGTGATATTTTAAAAGTGATAACAATAATCTTATGAGATCTATTATCACCAAAAGAATTATGGATCATATGTGCATGAGGGGGAGACATATTCATGTTGCACTCTTTTTCCCTTAGCTCAGGTTTTGTCCCACTGGGTTTTCCTGGCAAGATTTTTAACGAGACAACTTGCGATTAGTTATGAATATGAAATATATATTGTACTCTTTTTTCCTTAGCTCAGATTTTGTCCCACTGAGTTTTCTGACAAGGTTTTTAAAGAGGCAACTTTAAATCATGTTAACATACTTGCATTTTATGAAGCAAGTAGAGAATGTGTGTGAGTGAGATCATTGACATAGCATATTCGGGAAACATATGGATTGCACTCAATAAAGAAGTATCAACCCAAGCAATTCTCTATGGATAATACTGCTTGCATCGCTCAACTAAAAGGATGGTACATTGAAGGAGATAGAGTTAGAACACATTTCACGAAATTCTTCTTTATACGCTTCAAGAAAATACATATTGGTGTTCAACATATTTAATCAAGTGTCAATCTTGTAAACTTATTCACAAAGTTATTACCAACATCAACATTTAAGAAGACAGCAGATAAGATCGAAATTCGTCGATTAGAAGATCTCCACAAATGTTTAAATGAGGGGGAGTTAGTTTACACTATATTCATTCTCCTTCGATCAAGTTTTCAGGATTTTTAATAAGGCAGTTATTATGGACATCCAAGGGGGAGTGTTATAAATATTAATAATTATGTGGATGTCCAAATCTTTTATTTATTACCATTAATTGTAATCAACATTCTTTTTTTTCTTAGTTTCCCTTTTTCTTAGTTTCTTAATATTTCACTCTTGTATTTGTATAAATAGGGGTTCACCCCCATTGGAATAAACAACTCAGAAATTCTCATTCACTTTCTCTTTCTCTTTCTCTCTTTATCTTCTTCTTCTTTCTTTTCATTTACTTTATATTATTTTATAATAGATATATATATATATATTAAATTTTGTTTATGTATAAAGTTTGATTAATTACGATTAATTAAATAGAAAAGAAACTAAAACATTAATTTTAATTTCAGCCATCTTCATTGGCATCAACGAATAAATATATAATAAGTATATGCTTTCCAAATATAGCATAATTATTTTTCGGTCTACGTACCTACTTGCATGTAAGTATGTAACCCCAAAAACTTAAACTTCTCACTACTTTTGTATCCAATATTTTTGTAATTTTTTCCCTAAATGTAATTATCACTTTAAAAGACGTATTAATAGTTCAGTGTAAAGTTTATGCATTAAGATGTATTTAGAAAACTTTAATCAAATAAAAATCATTTCATCACAAAATTCGAACGATGATAGATCTAAACGAGGTCAAATATAGGACTTTTTTTGACCCACTTTCGCTCATAATATATAATAGAATTTATGTTATGAAGTATATTTTTTGTATAAATATATAAAAACTAATTATGTCACGCCCATTATTTGGTAAAGGAATGATTTTTTTTATTTTATTTAAACATTGACAATTCTACAATAAATAAATAATATTGATGGAATTTGTATAGTAGTGACAGATATATATTTATACATATGGTCAATATATTGAGGGTTATTGTGAACATATTAATGCATGGTGCTTGTTGTCTAGTACGTACACTAAATAATAATCACATTATTTAGCCAAAAAATAAAAAATAATAAACACATTAATAAATGGACAGAGTTTGGTAAACCATAATGAAAGTAGGCATTGGCTTGGTTTGCTCTAATTTTATTAACAATTCTAACTAGTTATGCCACCAAATTCCTACCAACCTTTTTTTTTTGGTAAACCAATCAAAATCACATGTATAATTATTTTTTTTGCCTTATATTATTATATTCATTTTCTTGATGAGTATCATATAAATATATTTATTTTTTATATTAAAATATGATTATAAGACCGTTTTTGGTTTTAACATATATTTTTTAAAATTATTATTAATATGCAACCCAATGTAAAAGAAATACACAATTAAGATCTAAAATATTATTTACATAATATTAAAGATATAATATATATTTTCTTTTATAGGATACCTCAACTATAAAATATTAAATCATAATAATTGCAACAATCAAACAACTTTTTTTACAAAAAGAAAAAAAAAACACAATAAAAAAAACAATCAAACAACTTTTTTTAAGGAATACACACTATTTTATTTAAATTCAATATATATTAATTGAATTGAAAAGAAAAAACATGTATGTAATCAATTCCTAATAGTAATAAAAAATACAAATTTTTGGTTATAGACTTAGTTAAGTGATTTTACATTTCTTCTCATAAAGAAAAAGTCTCAAATTCAAATTTTCCTCCGATAAAGTCAAAGAAAAAAAATATAAATTACTGTAATAAATCCCTTAGTCCCATATGCATGACAATAAGTGAGACCACATATAAACAATTTTTTTTATTATTATTACAATATATCAAAGACATTTTGTTGCAGTAGAAAAAACAAATCTGCATTTTTTATTTTTTGTCAGAGATAAGTATATCAATAAATACCATGAGAAAATAAATAAACATAAAATTATTATTATTATTATTATTATTATTATATTGATTAAATCTGTAATAAACAAATAATATGTAACAAATGATAATATACATTAAGTTGTAAATATTTTATAAAATATTGAAATTTTGTATTTTATAATTACCTATTAATTAATTTAATTAATTGTGGAATAATAATATTGGTACTAAAATAATTATTCGGTAGCTACGTATAGAACACAACTCTGTAATTGAAGAATAAATTTGAAAACAAACAGTGTAGAAAAATAAAAACTCGCAAGGTTTTTATACGTAGTATCAACAATTCTTTCAGATTGTGTTACTAGCCCACGGGATCACGCCCAGAGATAAAATTCATTAAATAGGTCTCACAAATACAAAATAATTGACTTATGCATAAATAGACTCCCTCTTATTATATGCTGCAAAGCTTGATATATTACTAAATTTTGCTAAAATTTCAAGTGCTCGAACTCTCTTCAATCACCTTGAAGAGTGCTTCCTTATCCCGAGTCAACACTCTCCCGAAAGCTTGTAACCTTCTCCCAAAGGTAGCATTGTTGCTCTTCTTCTTTTGTAGAATTGAATACAGACTCAAGACAATACAAAATATATAAACATAGAGGAAGACAAACACCCTATCCTCTACACAACAAAGACTCTCTTTCTTACAAAATATGAGTGAAAGACAAAGATGTGAAAGAGATACAATACCTAGTTGTTATATAATGTGTATTTATAATCAATATACACATTATAGATAGCTCATACACGGTCTAAAAAAGACCACAACTCATAAGAACCCCATGGTTTATGACCAAGCACATTAAATTTTTTCTCATCAGTAAAACTCCTTCCCTTATAAAATTTCATATCTCTAGTATGATCAATATAATAAAAATAATGAGAATGTGGCATGAAGTTTTCAAGAAGAATACTAGTAGGCCTTTTTCTCTTCAGATGAGGAGCAGTTTTTGGAGGAACCATGGGACATTTGCCTTGGGCTTTTAATATATTTATTAAAATTACTAACTTAGAAATAAAATAATTATAAAATTAATTTTATATCCAATGTATAAATTTTAATCTATATTAATGAAAATTACTAACTTAGGTAGTTCTGAAAATAAATTTATCTTGGGTATAAATTTTTATTTTAAAATAAATTTCTATAAAAATTACTTAATTTAGGTAGGTTCAAAATTAATAAATTAACTTTCTACCCAATAATAAAATTTTCAATAAAATTAACACTTTAGTATCTTAAATATTAATTATCAAAATTAGCTTTCAATATTTAAGTATTAATTTCTATCAAAATAAATGTATAAAACAATTACTAACTTAAGTGGATCTAAAATTAATTAAGAATTAACTTACAACTTAAGTATTACTTTTCTATCTATTTACTTTAATGTATTTATTTTAATATTAATATATTTATTTAATTAAAATTACTAATTTAGATAAATCTAAATCTAAATTTTAATTTAATATTTATAAAATTATAACTTAGGTTGATCCAAAAATAAATAATAATTTATTTTCCATCCTTAGTTTAAATTTCAAATAAATATTATGAAAATTTCTTAATTTAAGTTGGTCCAAAATTAATTTTCAACTCAAATTTAATTTTTTATAAATATATTAATCAATTTCGAAATCCATACATATATATTTTGAAATTCATGTATTAAAATGAAATAAATTTTAAAAATTATTTTAATTTATCTTGATCTAAAATTAATAAAAAATTAATTTTCAATATAAGTATAATTTTTTCTTTTAATTAGATGTCTCAAAAATTATCTAATATTTAAGTATCTTGGATTTAAAAGAAAAAATTACTTAGTTATTTATTAGTATTTTTATCTACGTTAAATGAACTCTCACTTTTGTTTTCGTTGTCAATGTTATTAGTTTTTTAGTATGTAATGTTTTAATATTTCATATGAAATTTCTTTAGTATATTATTATGTTCTTTTATGTTAGTTCTATTAATATTTAATATAAAATTATTTTATAAAAAATAATTTAAAATCTAATTAATAATTTTTTTAAAAAATATATTTTTTTTAGTGAGAACAAATTTATCACTAATAGTGTTATCAGTGACGATAATAAATGACCTTATAATTAAAAAAAATAAACATTATCAGTTATGACAATGTCGTTACTAATGTTTATTTTTCAATCACTAATGGTCATCAATGACGAAAAAGACCTTCGTCAATGACGAAATCCTCATTGATATCTATTTTTGTTGTACGTAGTGACAATTGATTAAATTAATTAATTAATTAATAATTATAAAAACGAAATTTTAAATAATAATAATAATAATAATTATAATAATAATAATAATAATAATAATAATAATAATAATAATAATAATAATAACTGCAAGCTTCCAAAACAAGTAAATGATTTGAAACAATCATTTTTCAAGAGAAAAGCTTGAGTGGAATATTAGTTTACTCTACAACTAAATATCAAAATGACAATGTTTTTTAATCTATTCAATATTGCTATAATACAACTAAGAAAAAAATAATAATAATAATTAAAATATAAAATTTGAAGAGCATGAATGTTTTGATTAAGACAATAAATTATATTTTTGGTCAAAAAATTTCTGAACACTTTCTTTTTCCAACACATAATCAAAACTTTTGGGCTCTATTAGTTTTGCTCACTTTCTCTCTCTAACAATATATACTTCCTCTAATATTTTTTCATCATTGTTCATTTTCATCCTTAATTTGCTCTCTTTCTCTCTTGTATGGACTTATTCTTTACTTTCTCTCTCAACTTAAAGGAACTTTCTCTTATATGCTCTCTCTCAAATCAATTTTCTTATTAACAATCCCTAAACAATAAAAGAATAAATTTTTAATTTAATTTTATCAATTAATATTGCAATGACACATTAGTCCCATTAACATTTTGTTAGCCAACATAAAACTTAAAACTTAGCATAAATCTATATTTTAATTGTGTATAATTTGAGAGAAATTTTTAACAGATCATAAGAATTTAAAAGTTGGAAGATAACAATCTTAAATATATAACTTTTTTTTTTTTGTTTTCAAAATGAAAGTTTACACACATAAATCTTCTTGTTTCTATTAAAAAAACACTCACAATTTATATATCCATGAATTATTAAATAAAGTTCATTAGTGAAAGAGGTCAAATGCATAAAAGAAATAACTTTACACTACACGTTGATAATAAAGTGAGAAAAAAGGGATCCAAATAGACAAAGATAATGTTGTTATTGCCTTCACTTTGCTATCTTTTTTGCTTTGATTAGTAATTAATAATTAGTAAGAGATCCACAATTGATTTGGTTACTTCCTAATTATTTCTCATTTCTAATTCAAAACTTTAAGAACCCTAAGAAAGAAGAAAAAGTAAAGCAAAAAAGTTTAAAGAAGATGATATAATGGTTTGCCTTTGTACCTTCTTATAAAAATATTATATATTTTACTATTCTTTTCTCATATTTTCCCGCTTAATGAAAAATTAAAAAAAAATGTGTGCTATATATATATAAATATTATGATATAAAAATATCCAATTCAAAAATATATTATTACTATTTGGTGATGCACTTTCGGTGAATTATTAGTTAGAAATTTGCATGTGGTTTGCAGAAGTAGACCATACCATACCACCAGTTAGTCACTTAGTGTGACTGTTGAGCAGCTAATAAGCTGGCTAAGGCTAAGCCATCCAACTAAGTTCACCAGAAATATAATTAGACTTTTTTATAAAAATACTAAATTTTGGGTAATTTTTTTTTAATTTTACTGCAACACGATAGAAATTACATTTGTATTGTCCTTCTCTTTTTTTTTTTTCTTTTATATTGTAAAACCAAAGAAAAAAAAAGGTCTCCATCTTCCACATCCACAAATAAAACCATCACAGTAACACCAGAACAGTCAGAAAACAACAATTAATTTCGGTGAGATTGAACAAAAATATTGAAATCGACGTCAAATAAATAATCATGACAAAACAACACTAAAATAAATCAAAGAAAAAAGGAAAAAATGATTAAAAAAACTAACAATCTTTTGCACAGTTTTTACACCAGATGCAATAGTGGCTATATTTGCAAGTTCAGTCCTAAAAAATCGGAATAAAAAAACTACTAAAACAACACAAAAATAAATGTAAAATAATGAAGCAGATATAACCACTTAGAAAAACGTAAAAGAACCACACACCTAGATTACACTCTGTACCCACTTTTTATTTTTACCTTTATTTTATTACACTTTAATTTATACCCAGTTTTATAGGTCATATCCCTATTATGTGCATTAAAATTCTAATTTTAATAAGTTATGTAAGGTTATATTTGATACTTTGATTATAAAAGAGAGTATTTATTAATTAAAATTATTTTAGAGTTATATTTGGTTAATGTATAATAAAAAAGGATAGTTTTCAACTTATCCCTCAAAACTCTTTTACCAGTGAGCTCGTCAAATGTATTTATAGGAGAACTAAAATAAAAAATTATAAAAATAGCCAAAGTGAATGAAGAAGAAATGTATTTATTACCTCCATCTTCCACACCCACGGACATAATCACCACAGCAACACGAGAATACCCAGAAAATAATTATTAATTCTAGCGAGATAGAGCAAGAACAATGAAATTGACGTCAAATAAATAGATCATGGCAAACAACTGTAAAACAATCTTAAACAAATAAAAAAAATGAAAAAAAATGATTAAAAAAACTAACCATTTTCTGCACAGCCTCAATACTAGATGCAAGTGTAGATCATCTATAGAGGATTTTTGACTGTTAGGATTGTAACAATGGATAATCATAACGAATCTATATCGTTGTACATATAGAGCGTTCTATATAATTGAGAGTGTTATTCAATTCTAAATCTATAGTGGCAAGGCAGAATTAATAAGTTAGCGAATGTACTTGGTAAATTCTAGCTCTACTTATTGAAAGTTCGGTTATATAGGCCATGGTCCCCTTACTAGTTGAGATAAAACTGTTTGCAGACTCAGTCAATTGATTCTAGTTAATCAATTATAATTCTAAAATTAGACTATGTCTTATTTAAGAATTTTCACTAAGCAAGGGCTTAATTGTGAAGAAAAGAAGTTTTGGGGTCAATTTATTAATTAAAAGAATTTGTATGGTCTAATTAATAAATTAAATAAATGACAATTTTATTTGATAATTAATTATAATTATTAAATAAATAATTTTGGCATTTATAAGATTGAATTAGAAAATATGGTATTATTGAAAAAAGAATAAGTGGTTGAAAAAAGTGACAAAATTATAACTAGAGATTGATTCTTTATGGCCGACCCTTAGAGTGAATTTTTGCCCAATATTTTATTCTTTTTTAATCCATATAATTAAATGTGCTTGACTTGGAGTAATCTTGGGATGGGAGACCTCTTGTGAAGTTTTTTCAGAAAGCGTACAAGTGAGGACAAAGTACGCTGGAAACACTTATATTGATTTGCAAAGCCAGTCTTCATTCTAAGAAGCAAGTAGAGTGACGTATTGTATAAGAGCCATAATTTTATGGGTGTAAAGGTCCAATAAAAACTTAAAGTGAGGGCATTACACAACAATAAAGTAAGATAAGTTTGATACAGTTTATTTTTTTTTTTTATTATTATTTTGTAATGTTCTTGGTGGGACAAAAAAAAGTAAAATAAGAATTACCTTTTGAGATATTAAAATTTAAGCTTTTAGGGCATCTCTTTCTGATGTAGCAATAAATTAGCCAAACATACTTGAAATTATGTAACATTATTATATTTTTATTATAAAATAAATATGATTTTACTCTCGAACTATGACATTTGTCACAACATTCTTACATAAAGTTTTGCTCTTGAATTATTATAACTTCTTTTTTTTTTTTTTTGTAAAAAATTCCCCTCAAATTTTAGACATAATTGTAAATTTGCTCATTCGGTTGTATTTCTTTAATTTTTGCTAACATTTTTGTGATGTAAAACTAATCCCGAGCTAATCTACTATAATTTGAGACTCTTACAAAAAATAATTACATACATCTGGCTCATGACTATATTATTAAATTATTTTGAAAAATGAACAAAATACAACCGAAGGTTAAATTTTGTAATTATTTGGATAATTCGAGGGATTTTTATTACTTTTCTTAAAAAAAATAATTTAAGACGCAAATCATATGATTATCATAATTTAAAAAATAAAAATCCTATTTATTGGTTTACTTTTCTCCTATTTTTTTTATTAACTTCCCTTAAAAATACTTACCTCGCTATTTTTTTTTTTTGTAATAAAGAATACGTTTACTGAAAAAAGAAATCAAAATATCATACAAATTTCAAGTATTCTACCATACTAGTTCTCTATCTATCCGAAGAGCATGCCAAGCCAATCTATGTGCAGTTTCATTGGCTGTCCGATATACATAAATTATGGATACTTTAAGAAAACTAGACATTAAATTAACTAAATCCTCTAATAAAGAATCAAGTTCATTGAGGAAAGAAGAACATTTAGAATATTTACAACTGCTAAATAATTAGACTCAACAAAATGTAAAGAAAGACCCACAGTAAGAGTCCAATCTAATGCTACAACACTTTGTTTGGACAGCTAAAACCTGCAAATCATCAAAACTAACATCAATTTCCAAAAAACTAGTACAAGATAAATTAACAAAACATAATTGTTAGCTTATGCTAATAAAAACAATAAAAATAAAAATTATATACGTAAAAATGTAAACAAATAAGAATATATATACTTAATAGAATCATTTAAATTCCTTATTATAGCTTTTATTTCAATCCTTTGTGTATGATTATTTATTGTTGCATTAACATTTAATTTCAAACAACCTAAAAAATGACCATGTAGCAGTCGAAGAAGAAACAGACAGTTTCCCAACTTATACCAAAACACAAATACAAAATACTAAAATCAAATCATAAACATATATTTATTATTGTTGTGACTATACCAATTCTTTTTGATATCAAGAAATAGTTTGAAAACATATATTATTATTATTATTATTATTTTGAATAATGTAATCTTGTGAATTTTTTTTGAGAATAGTAATGTTGTGAAATTTGATAAAATGAAAAGCTGTCATTTTTCTAAAAATGGCTAGGTTGGGATTAGAGCCGAGCCGAATATTAAAATAGAAAGCCGTTGGCCACTCCTAAGAAAAGATGGCGAAACTGAAAGAGAGAGAGAGAGAGAGAGAGTGGAAGTAGTACAACGAAACGGTTCACAGACATAGACCCACCCCACCCCAACCCAACTCAACAACGTAAAGCAACCAACGACACTTTCTCTCTCTCTTGCTTTGTTTTCACTTCTCTGCTTCACAAACACATTATCATCTACACATTTTAGTGTTTTTAGATCACCAAACTCTCTCTCTTTCTCTCTCTTTCTCTCTCTGTTTTCCTTGGACTTCACTCTGTGTTCCTGTTCCAAGTTTGATTTACAACCTTTGCTTACTTTTAGATCTCTGTTCTCCCAATTCAGGTTTTTCTCCACCACCCTCTTGTTTAAATGTGTTTTTTTTTTCAAAAAAATTAAAATTTAATAAATAAGTAAAGCCCTGCACTTGAATATGTGTTTGATTTCCTGTTATGGTTTCTGGGTTTGAGCCCTTTTGTTATCTTGATGAGAAAGAAAGTTTACTTTTTTTTTTTTGGGTAGTCGTGCTGTACAGAATTTGGGGTTCAAAGATGTGGGTTTTGTGTGATTTGGTCAATGCTAAGTGAGATTTGGTTTGTTTAGTTGTTTAAGGCTCTAATATGGCATTTGTGAATTGGTTGAGTAAATATGGATGTTTTGGCATTGTACTATTTACCACTGCAGTGGGAATTTGGTTCATTGCAGTACTTGAGTTTGTCTTACAAGAATACAATTGAAGTACATTATAGGTCTATATTGTATAAAGTTGAATAGCCTCTTTCCAATTGGCTTGTGTGATTTTATTTATTTATTTGTTTTAAGAAATATGACCGTACACATTGTAAAGGTTGATTCTTTTTGAAGAATGCAAGCCATTACTAATAAAGATTTATTGAAGATTAAACCGGTTTTGAATCACTTGGCACTTGAATTTTATATTTTTGGTTGATTTGATTAGTTATTTTTGAGTGTCAGGCTTGTGTTTGTTAACATGTGATCTACAAGTTTTTGCCTTTTAACTTGGTCTGTATTTAGATTCTCATTTTAGTGTGAACTTTAAAATCTTTAAAGTGCAACTTTTATTCTAAAACACTTTATTTTGTGGCATATCATAACTAAAGTTTTGCTATATGAGTTGTTGAGTATTGACTGCAATTTCATCGGCTTTGGTATTAAGGTGGTTATAGCCATTAGTGCAATTAAAGTTTTGTAATAATTGTTATCATTCATTGACTTTAATTTGATTGGTTATGGTGATATGATGATTAGAGCCATGACTACAGAGCTCTTGGATATACAACCTAGTGAACTCAAGTTTACATGTAAGTGAAAGTTAATAAAAGTTCTTTCTTTCAATTATTTGTCATTATTTTCCTTACTAATTTCTCATTTTAAGCCATTGATCTTGACATCCATTTCTTTTGCCAGTTGAGTTGAAGAAACAAAGTTCTTGTGCAATCATTCTTGGCAACAAGTCTAATCAATATCTTGCTTTTAAGGTATAATGATTTGTAATGTTTTCTATATTGGAAAGTTCAGCATTGTTTTTCTTTATAATGACTGATATGTTTCCATCTAGAATTCACATGAAATTATAGGAAAATATGGTTGGTTGTGGTGTTTATATGAACTTCAAAATGTATTTGCAGGTGAAAACTACTTCTCCCAAGAAATATTGTGTAAGACCGAACACAGGCATCATAAAGCCCAATGCAACATGTGATTTTACAGGTTTTTATGGCACTGCATATCTTTTTCAATTTACATTCACAAAATCATATTATACAACCAAAATAAGTTTTGCTATAAATATGTGTAATTGCCTAATATCTGCTAAGAAAAAGAGGGACATAGTTTCACTCTTCATTTGGTTGGTGCAGTGACTATGCAAGCTCAGCGTGTAGCTCCGCCTGATTTGCAGTGTAAAGACAAGTTTCTGATTCAGTGCACGGATGTTTCGGCTGAAACTACAGAAGAGGATATTACATCTGAACTGGTAGGAGTTTGTTGTGATTATTTGCTTTGGAAATATTGATCTTATTTATGTACTTTTCCATACCAAATTGTTCTTCTTTGAACAGTTTTCAAAAGATGGGGGGAAATATGTTGAAGAGAGGAAGCTAAGAGTCGTGCTCATCAGCCCCGCACCTTCCCCAGTATTGCTACCAAAAAATGGAGAATCAAAGCAAGATCAATGTTATGAAACTTTAGTTTTAAAAGATAAAGTTCCTAGTGGACTTGAAAATGTACCACCACCTCACAAGGTAAGATAATTTTTTTGGTAGTTTATTATGTAGTCTTAAACAGTTACTAAAAATCCATTTTGTTAACTAACCATGCCGGTATTGATTCTGATCCTCCATTGTTCTTTTTCTTTTTGGAAGATTGTTAAAGATTTTGAAGAATTTGAACCAACTTCAGATCAGAGTGAGTTAAGAGCAGATAATGAAATGGAGGCCAGAACCACTAAAGAGGATGTGGAAGAACCAAAACCAGCAAAGGATGGTTCATTACTGAACCTAAACAAAGATTTCAAAGAGTTGACATCAAAGTTGAATATAGTGGATTCAAAGCTAAAAGAGGTCAGCTTTCTCCTCCTATAAACTCCCATCTGTTTACCTTATTATCTTTTTGTATACAACTGTATTGTTGGATGTCATTTTGAGCAAGTTTTGATTGAATATGATCATTCTTTCTCTCAGGCTGAACTTACTATCTTGAAGCTAACAGAAGAGAAAAGCAAGAACATCAAAGAGAGAGAAATGCTTAAGCATGAATTGGTAAGAATTATCTTGAGCGAGTCAAGTACTTTTAATAATAATGTGACATTTCTCCCATGTTTTCAAGTTTCTTAGTATATTGCTTCTTTTTTTGGCAGGAGATGTTGAAGAGGAAGAACAACAAGAAAGATGTTCAAGTAGGATTCCCCCTTTTCTTTGTTTTTATGGTTGCCCTCGTCGGTTTGGTGGCCGGGTACTTCGTTCATCCATAGGAGAATAACTAAGGTGTTGAGTGACTTGGTCTCTCATCCATAGGAGAATAACTAAGGTATTGAGTGACTTGGTCTCTCATTCATAGAGTTGTTTGGTTTTTAATTGTATTTGATCTTGTAATATATGGATTCTCTTCTAATTTGTAATGTGCAGCTAAAATAAAAGAAAAGTTTAGCCTATTTGTCACGGAATTGCTCTTTCTTTTTACTGATACTATCATGTTTTATATAATTTAGCAGGATTATAATATTTAGTATTGAATCAACATTTCATGATTACTGTCACTTAATTTTGAAATTGAATGTGGTATGTGAATTCTTAAAAACTAATTCTCCAAAAAAAGGGAACACCAAGAAAAAAGTTAAAACTATCTCATTCATTGAAGTTTTTTCTAAGACTCCTTGAAACTCTACAATTCTTTGCGGTATTAGAGCTATTTTGACCATGTTAATGGACTCGTCTTCTAACCCACCAACAACTGTAGTTTTGGTAGCGGTTCCTGCCCTTTCGGCAACCAACACAAATCAACAATAGAATCCCTTCTCAAACTCACTCACTTCATCTTTAACTATTAAACTCGATCAAGTAAATTTTTTCCCCTGGAAATCCCAAGTTGTTCCGACCGTGATCAGGCATGATCTTGATGAGATCTTATTTAGCAATGTATCTCCTCTTGAAAAATTAATCAATGGGCCAGATTAATTCTCTCTTCTCGCAATACAAACATTGTGATCAACTCTTTTTGTCTTGGCTTCGATCATCCATGATAGACAAATTATTGGTTTTGTTGCTGCATATTCCACTTCCTGTGAAGTTTGGAGAGCTCTTGAACAAATATTCGCAGGGCAATCAAATGCAAGGCTTCTTCAATTGAAGAGTCAACTCACCAACATCTAGAAAGATGACACATCCGCCTCATATTATGTTGATAAAATAAAATCTCCGTGATAATCTTGCTATAACTAAATGTACAATTAGTTATCGAAATGTGGAATTACAACTATTGAATGGACTTGGACCTAAATATGATCCAGTTGTGTTTGGTATTACTTCCAGTCTTGAGGAAAGCCAAGCTCTGTTAATGGCTCATGAATGCAGGCTTGAAAGGAATCATTCTATAGCTAATATTTGAAACAAAATGTCTTCTAATCTCACAACAAATGGTCCAATAACTTGGTTTAATCAGTATCAAAGCCCTTCTCAGTACTCAAGAAGACCAAATCAGAATGGTCAGTCCAAAAACTATGGCAGAAACTACTCAAGATACCCCTCCACCAAACAATTCAAGGCCTATCTGTCACACTGCTACAATTTGTCATTACATTTTTGCCAAATCCTTTACTCCATCCAAGAACAACTCTGCGATTGGTAATTATGCACCTCATTGAGCCTTCCTAACTAATAGGAACTAGCTGAGACACCAGATCCACAAGCATATTCATCCACATTTGTCCTTGGTTTTGGAGATGATTTTCTCTATTATGCTGACACAGGGGCAACAAATCATGTTGCAATTGAAATGGAACATCTAGATTATGCCACTCTGTGCACTTGATGTGAATCCCTAGCAGTTGGTGATGGTAAGAAAATCTTAATTTATCACATAGGCACTTCTACAATCCCTTCTAACCACTATACTTCTCTTAATCTTAATTATGTTTTAACTGTTCCTGTTATCAAGAAAAATCCAGTTAGTGTATCCAAATTAACTAATGGTAATGATGTATTTCTTGAATTTTACAAAAATTATTGTTTTGTTAAGGATAAGGAATCAGGGAAGGTTCTAGTCAAAGGAAAAATTAAACATGGCATATATGTGCTTGGGAAGGGATCATCTACTTCCACACTTCAGTGACATCTTGCCACAATCTCCAATTCTGCTAAGGATCAAAGTTATAGTTGTAGTACTAGATCTTCTTCAGTTGATTACAATGTTCAATGTAATACTTTGTTAGGATTTTGTGCCCTAAATAAAACTTATTTTCATTGTAATCTTATTTACTTTTAATAAAGATCATAAATCATACCATGACTTAGTCATATGTTTTGTTCACATATTTTATACATGATTATAGGTTTAATATATAAGATCTATTAAATCCCGAACATATAGTTATTCACAATTATAGTGATGCCATCATAGTGAAAAGTTATTATGATTATATGTCTCAAGTTATTTAGTCCCACGATTTATCAGTGCACTAAATTTACACTGAAGTGACAATCAATGATGGGGGTTTGCTTACACTTGGATAAAGTGGAATGTCTTTTCCAGTATATTAGTAAAGTAAACTAGCATTGGATGTATCGACTATACATTGAACTAGAACGATATTGACAGTAGTAAATATATCATAAACTTACCGTTGTATCTCTTTTAAGTCAATGTCACTTAGTTGATCATAGATCATTTGATCTCAATCTTGAGATGGTTAAGCTCTACCTTAATGTATTGTGCAAGTTCTTTGACTTGTTCGTTACCAGCTTACCAGTTGAACTAGCCCATACTTACATCGTAGGAACTCAGTAGTGAAATTGAGTGGAAGTATTTATTATAGATATGGAAATCTATTACTTTTATGTCTATTAGAAGTGAAATGCTAGTTTCCTTAGAGCTTGATGTAACGCGATAAATGATAGAGCACTCATTTCGGTAATTATATTAGTTTCCCAAAACATCATTTACAAGTAGCTAAGTGTTTTAAGGATAAAATACATTAAAGAATAAAACGATAATTTTGTTCCTACTCAATTTATACCATCTATAGAGGATCAATGATTATTGTAATTGAAACAATAGATAAATTATAGCGTATCTATACTTTGTGTATAAAGTGTTCAATGTAATTAGAAGTACAATTCTGAATCTATAGTGGAGTTAGGAGGAATTAGTAAGTTAGAAAATTCATTCGGTAAATTTCAAGATCTGATTATTAGGAGCTTGGTTATATGGGTCATATTCCTCACATTGTCTGAGATAATATCATCTTGTAGACTCAACTAATTGATTTAATAAGTCAATTAGAATTCAAAAATAGATTGCGTCTTATTTGAGAATTTCACCAAGTTTGGGCAATCTTGAGAAGAAAAGAAAAATAAGTGTTTATTTGTTAATTAGTACTCTTTGTGAGTCTAATTAATAAATGTATTGAAATTGTATTTTATTTGATAATTATTAAAATAAAATTGGTATGTAAATAATTAGATGAGAAAAGTACTAAAATTAGAAAAGACACTTTAGTTTTATTAGTTGAAATAAAGTGGCACAAATCTAACTCAAAAGCCCATAATATATTTGGCCCTAAGAGTTAGATATGAACCCAAGTTTTTACTTAAGTCATCTGATCTAACCTAGCCCTAAGTGAATGCGTAAATAAGGAAAGTGATGAGAAGAAAAAATTAACCTCTTAATTTTATGTTGGACAACTCTCTTCTCTTTTTTCTTTGTAGTTTTTGAAATTCACTAGTAATTCTCAATCTCTAAATTTTTCAAAGGTGATTTTAGTATCAACCCACATTATTCAAGTTGATACTCAAGCCTTTGTGGAAGACTGTGATGAGCACAATCGAATGAGGAGAAGATTCAAGTTCAGATCTTGAGTATACTCTCCTGCAGACAGGAATCAAGAGTTAAAGATTTAAATGGAAGGAGACATAATATTCTTTTGTACCCAATGTAAGGATTTCCGTATCTCTTTATGTGTTTCTTTATTGTATTAGAATTTTCTATATTAGGATGTTAGATTATAATTCTAATCTAACATGCATGAATAGTAAATTAAGATTCTGATTAAAGTTTTTCCAACATAATTACATTGTTGCTCAAACATGTGCAAATAAATGTAACTATAATCACTCATCAATAAAATAAAGATTCTAATTTTGCTATTAAAAATCCTCAACTGTTATTCTCTGCTACTAGTACTCATATAAATCTTTGGCATGTTAAACTTGGACATCTATTACCTCACACTCTTCATAAAACACCCTATTCCATGTTCTATAAAGAAATTAAATTTTTTTAATGCTTGTTAAAAAGGGAAAAGCCATAAACAACCTTTTCCACTCTCAACCAATCATTTTACTCAATCCTTACAACTTCTTCACATAGATGTGTGGGGACCCTCTCCACCCTCAATAAATTGCTTTAGGTACTACATTCATTTTATAGATGACTTTAGTAGGTTCACTTGGATTTTTCCTTTACACCTCAAGTCTAAATCCTATTCTGTGCTCTTAAAATTCAAGTGCCTAGTTGAGAAACAGTTTTCTTTACCTATCAAAACTGTGCAATCTAACTGGGGAGGAGAGTATAGAGTGTTTACTCCGTTTCTGCAGGCTCAAGGTATTCAGTTCCAACATCCTTGCCCTCACTCTCATGAGCACAATGGAAGGACCAAAAGAAAATATAAGTACATAACATAAACTTTTTTTAACACTTCTTGCACATTCTGGTTTGTACTTATCTTATTAGTGTCATGCCTTTCAATGTGGAGTGTACTCCATAAACAGATTTCTAACTAGGATTCTTGACAATATTAATCCATATTAATTCTTGTTTGGAAAATAACTAGACTATTCATCTTTGAAGCTTTTTGGTTGTATTCAATAGGGGTGTACATCGGTCGGTTTAGTCGGGTTATAGCATATTTTTATTAATCCAATATAAATATCGGGTTGCAAATATTTAATCGTAACCCGCCCAATGAAAATTTAGAAAAAGTTCAACCCGCCCAATGATTTTGTCAGTTTGGTCGGATTAACCTGTCCAAACCTTTCTTTTTTTTCTTTTATAATTGTTATTGTTAGTTTCTAGAATTCAAGTAATTAAATTTTAAAAAAATAAAAATATATTATTTATATTTCAAGCTAAAAAATGCTATAGTTTAAATTAATTTTAAGAACTTTAATATAAGATAAATATAATTGAGTAAACAAAAAATAATTGAATAAAATAATAATAAAAAAAAAGTGACAAATACACTAAAACTTATTAACTGTAAAATCTAAGTTTTAAGTTAAAAATTAAAATGTGCAAACTTTAAATACAAAATAGTTTAACTAATAAATGTAATTTATATAATATAAGATATACCCATTTATTAAAAAATATATAAATCGGTTTAATTCGGTTTTTTTGGGTTAATTGAGCGGTTTAGAATAATTTGTGTTAGGCTATTTTTAGCCTATGTTTTGGATCCAATTTATGTGCATTCTTAGCTGTGTTGGGACGGAATTACGCTTGTTTTCTATGTTTTCAGGTTCTTTGGAGAAAAAGAGGTCTCGGGTGCAGAAATTCATTGAAAGACGTGCTGAGCCGAAGAAAAACTTAATTTCTGAGTTTTTTGCATATCTGGCCGCGGCGATGAAGAGGCTCGCCGCGGCGAGATTCAACTTACAGAAAGTCCATAAATTTGGCACATTCTCGCCGCGGCGAGAGGAAGCATGGCCGCGGCGAGATCCCGTACGGACCGGGGGTATTTTCGTCCATCGAACCCTAAATTTCAAGTATAAATAGAAAACTGCGATTGGAAGTCAGAGGGAGCGATTTGGAACCCTAAAACACAGCTGAGAGCGCAGGAAGAGCATAGAGATTCAAGTGAAGATCCAGAATTCATCCTCAAACAGTTCTTTTCTTTATTCCTCTTTAATTTACTTATGTTGAATATTGTTATAGGAATGGTTATGGATTTATTTCTGAACTAAATTTCCCATTTAGGGAGGATGATGATTGTTGTTTAATGTTTTGCCTAGTTAATGTTTAATTACCATTCCTCAATTCTTGTGTGTGTGAAATTATCTTAATTTGTGTTTAATTTCATGTTTAAGATTGATCACCTTGTGCATGCTCTATGATCTCAATTCAAAATCTGAAAAGTGAGAATTGAGAATGTTAAAATTAAGATAATCGATGTTCTATGTGAAACGAAAGTATGCACATGACTTATGTGACGAGTAGATTATTGCTTAATGCTGATTTCATGTTAGTTTAATTAAGGAATTAATTAGATAACATGTGATTTAGAATCGAAAGATCCGAAAAGGAGAGCTAGGTTATTTTATAATCTGTCATTCACCTCAAGAATAGGATAGTAATTAATCATTAACAATTTGGGTAAACAACAACAGGATTCTCCTCCCTATTGTCTCATCTTGCTTAACTTTAAATTGTGTTATTAAGTTTTCTGAATTTCTTTCATAGTTTACTGCTTTTAAAATCGTAATTGCTTTTGATTTACCGAATAGAATCATAAGTATAATTTAGTAGTACTTAATCCAATTCCCTGTGGGATCGACCTCACCTGTGTGAGATTTACTACTTGATTGCGTATACTTGCGTAGCGCTTAAAAATATAGCAACAAGTTTTTGGCGCCGTTGCCGGGGAATTGTTTAAAGATTAATATTACATAAAATTATACTAACTTCTACTTTGGTATATTTTCTCTTGCTGATTTTTCTAACCTTTTTCTTGCAATATTTTCTTGATTTATTTCAGGAATCCTAAGTGCATGCGCCGTCAAGGACAATCAGTCATATTACCAGTTGATCCTGAAATTGAGAAAACTTGCGGGAAGAATCGAAAGAACAAGAGGCAAGAAAGAGTTTCGGCAAGAATCGCCGAAACATCAGAAATCATGGCTGCCAATGTGAACAATAATGTTGGGAACAATGGGCGTAATAATGGTAATAATGGAGGCGCTGTGGAAGATCAAGCTAATGGCCGAAGCTTGAGAGATTACATTCTCCCTACTCTGACGGGGTGCCATGTATTAGGCCACCGCAAAGTGGATGCAAACAACTTCGAGATCAAACCCTTGCCATCCTTCAAATGGTGCGGTCCTTGAGTTCCCGATTTGGTGGTCTCCCTTCTGAAGATCCTAATTTGCATCTCTCTAACTTCATGGAACTTTGTGAAACTTTTAAAGTTAATGGAGTTAGCGACGATGCCATTAGATTGAGGTTGTTTCCATTCTCTCTCAGAGAACGAGCCAAGAGTTGGTTGAATTCTTTGCCACCGAATTCTATTGCTACATGGAATGATCTGGCAACAAAATTCTTGTCAAAGTTCTTTCCTCCAAATGCGTAAGTACGCAAAGCTGAGAGGAGAAATTAATAATTTCTGCCAACAAGATAATGAATCTCTCCATGAGGCCTGGGAGAGGTTTAAAGATACGATCGGGAGGTGTCCCCATCATGGTATAGAGAAGTGGATGCTGGTTCACAACTTCTACAACGGGTTGGTTGGTAATACTAGAACTCTAATAGATGCAGCAGCTGGCGGAGCTTTTATGAGAAAGAGTGCTAATGAGGCATATGATCTATTGGAGGAGATGGCTCTAAACAACCAAGAAGTTGGCCAACTCGAAAGGAGTCAATCCAAGAAAGTAGGCCGGTGTGTTAGAAGTCGATGCCATCACAAAGTTAACAACAAAGTTGAGGCATTGACTAAAATCATTGCAGCAAGGCTAAGCAAGCCCAAATTGTTTTGTGAGCTATGTGGAGGAAGTCATCACTTTTCTGGAGTGCCAAGCGAGATGTGGATGATTTGCCAATGGATGAAGCTAAGGCCATTGGGAATTTTTCACGTAACAACAACAACAACAATTATGGGTTCAACCGGAATAACAACCGAAGAAATAGTGGGTTCTATCAACAAAGAAATCGAACCAACGGTTTAATCGACAACAATCCTGCGGTGGAAGTTCTAGTTTGAACCATTTATGCCCAATTCATGACCGAAACTAGATCTTCAATTAAAGACCAACGATTCAGATGGGCCAGCTAGCAACTCAGGTAGCAACCCGCCCTCAAGGAAATTTGCCTAGCACCACTGAAGTCAATCCTAAAGAAAACTGCAAGGCAATTACCCTGAGGAGCGGTAAGAAGTATGATGGGCCTGAGTTACCACAACCAGTTGAGGTAGATGTAGAAATAAATGCTCACCCAGTGCAGACACCAACACCGACAGCAGAGAAGGCTACTGATAGCCCATCACCACCACAACAGTCTCCACCGATTAGTATTGATCATCATGTAAAGATACCATATCCTCAGAGGCTGAGAAAGTCAAGCTTAGACAAGCAGTTCACCAAGTTTCTAGAAGTCTTCAAAAGACTTCACATTAACATTCCTTTTGCTTTGAAGCTCTAGAGCAACATGCCAAGTTATGTGAAGTTTATGAAGGAAATTTTGTCAAAGAAGAGGAAGATGGAAGACTATGAGACGGTGGCTCTAACCGAAGAGTGTAGCGCTATTCTACGAAGAAACTCCCTCCAAAACTCAGAGATCCAGGGAGCTTCACTATTCCTTGTACTATTGGTAAAATTGAAGGGATAAATGCACTATGTGATTTGGGAGCCCGGTATTAACTTAATGCCCTTGTCGTTGTTCAAAAGATTGCGGCTAGGTGAAGCAAAGCCAACTACCGTAACTCTTCAATTGGCGTATCGATCGCTAGCTCACCCTAGAGGAGTCATTGAGGATGTGTTAGTAAAGGTGGACAAGTTCATCTTCCCACTGATTTCATTGTTTCCGCAGATATGGAAGAAGACAGTAATGTTCCTATCATCCTGGGGAGACCTTTCTTGGCAACAGGGAAAGCACTAATTGATGTTCAGAAAGGAGAGTTAAAGCTAAGGGTACAAGGAGATGAAGTTGTATTTAATGTACTCAAAGCAATGACCTATCCTACAGCTAGTGACAACTGTTTTGCAATTGATGTGGTGGACCAGTTGGTGGAGACAAAGACACATGCTGAAGATCCTCTTAATCTGACTTTGGTACAAGAAGAGGTGGTAGAACAAGATGGTAAGGAAGCTTATGAATATGCTATGTGGCTCGATTCTTATGGACCGCTGAATAGAAAGTATTATGAAGAGTTAGGAGTCATACCAACAAAGCCTACCCCATCTACTGAAAAGCCTCCTCAACTAGAGTTAAAGGTCCTACCAGAGCATCTCAGGTATGAATATTTGGGTGAAAATAAGACACTTCCGTTATTGTGGCTTCTTCCCTATCTTCTGCGAGACAAACATAAGCTATTACGGGTTCTAAGGAAGCATTCAAAAGCCATTGGATGGACTTTAGCGGATATTAAAGGGATCGGCCACTTCAACCGTGATGCATAGAATCTTAATGGAGGAAGGAGTGAAACCAACCATTGATGCACAACGTAGATTAAATCCACCAATGAAGGAGGTTGTCAGAAAAGAAGTCTTGAAGTGGTTAGATGCAGGGGAGTAGCGTATCCTATTTCGGACAGAAATGGGTGAGCCCGAGTTCAAGTTGTTCCAAAGAAAGGAGGGATGACGGTGGTGAAGAATGAGAAGAATGAACTCATCCCAACTAGAATCGGCTATCACGGGATGGAGAATTTGCATTGACTACCGAAAACTCAACAAGGCCACAAGAAAAGATCACTTTCCACTCCCATTCATTGATCGGATGTTAGACAAGTTGGCGGTGACGAAGAGTACTATTGTTTCCTTGATGGATACTCGTGGTATCACCAAATAGCTATAGCAGGAGGATCAAGAGAAAACAACATTCACATGTCCATATGGTACTTTTGCTTTTCGACGAATGCCATTTGGGCTATGTAATGCTCCAAAGCAACATTTGAGAGGTGTATGATGGCTATATTTTCGATTTAATAGAAAAGTGCATCGAGGTGTTCATGGATGATTTTTCGAGTGTTTGGCTCATCGTTTGACCAATGTCCGAGTAACTTGGAGTTGGTTTTAGAAGATGTGAAGATTCTAATTTGGTGCAGGGGAAAAGTGCCATTTCATGGTTACGGAAGGGAATAGTGCTGGGACATAAAATCTCAAAAGAAGGTATTGAGGTTGACAGAGCCAAAGTATCTACAATTGAGAACTTGCCTCCTCCAATTTCAGTGAAGGGAGTTCGAAGCTTTTTGGGTCATGCCGGGTTTTATAGAAGATTTATCAAAGATTTCTCCAAAGTGGCCAAACCGCTATCCAATCTTCTTGCTAGTGGAGTACCTTTTGAATTTGGGAAAGATTGTCTTGAAGCATTCCAAATTCTCAAGGAGAAGTTAATCTCAAGACCGAGGTTGTGACTACACCAAACCGGGAATTACCTTTTGAAATCATGTGCGATGCCGTTGATTATGCTATTGGAGCGATCTTGGGACAACGGGTTGACAAGGTATTCGTAACCATTTATTATGCAAGCAAAACCTTGAATGATGCCCAACTAAACTACGCTACTACTGAAAAAAGAGATGCGGCTACATAGTGTTTGCATGTGACAAATTTCGACCCTACTTGAGTGGTAATAAAGTGATAGTGTATACAGGATCATTCGGCAATCAAATACTTGATGAAGAAGAAGGATGCCAAACCACGGCGATTCGATGGGTTCTTCTTTGCAAGAATTTGATCTAGACATAAAAGACAAGAAAGTGCGAGAACTTGGTGGCGTATCACTTGTCAAGACTAGAACTAGAAGAAAGTCGAATACAAAAGAGGTACAAATAAATGAACAATTTCCATGAACAACTCTTTAGTGTGAGGGAAAGTCCGATGGTACCATGGTATGCCGATTATGTTAACTTCTTGGTACCAATATCACTCCTCTACGAGCTATCTCGACAACAACTAAAGAAGTTCTTTTCGAGGTGAAACATTATTATTGGAAGAGCCAATCCTCTACAAGCCTTGTGCGGATCGATTAATAAGAAGGTGTGTGCTGAAGAGGAGATGTACTCTATTCTTAATCACCGTCATGCTTTACCATGTGGGGGACACTTCGGTGGAACTAGACAAATGCCAAGGTGTTGCAAAGTGGATTCTTTTGGCCAACGCTTTTCAAGGATGCTAGTACTTTTGTGAAGGCATGTGATCGTTGTCAGCGTACAGGAAACATCTCAAGGAGAAACGAAATGCCTTTGACAGGAATCTTGGAAGTAGAGTTGTTTGATGTATGGGGGATAGACTTTATGGGTCCTTTTCCTTCATCGTTTAGCAATCTATACATCCTATTAGCTGTGGATTATGTGTCAAAATGGGTGGAAGCTGCAGCCACACCAGCTAATGATGGTAAAACAGTCCTTCGGTTCCTTCAAAAGAACATATTCACTCGGTTTGGAACTCCCCGAGCAATCATAAGCGATGAAGGGAGTCACTTTTGCAACAAACAATTCGAAGCACTCCTTTTGAGATATGGTGTTCGTCATAGAACAGCTCTACCTTATCATCCGCAAAGTAATGGCCAAGCTGAGATTTCTAACCGTGAAATAAAGATGATTCTGGAGAAAACGGTGCAGAGATCAAGGAAAGATTGGTCAAGAAAGTTGGATGACGCATTGTGGGCTTATAGAACAGCGTTCAAAACACCAATCGGGATGTCACCATATCGGTTGGTGTTTGGAAAGGCGTGTCATTTACCGGTGGAACTAGAACACAAGGCTTATTGGGCAATGAGAACTCTGAACATGGACTTAAAAGGCTGCTCACTGCGTAAAAGACTACTACAGTTGGATGAGTTGGAAGAATTTCGAAATGAAGCTTATGAGAACGCCAAGATTTACAAGGAAAGAACTAAGAGATGGCATGACAGAAATCTAGTCAGAAAAGAGTTTCAACCTGGTCAACAAGTTCTACTCTTTAACTCAAGACTAAAGTTGTTTCCTGGTAAATTAAAATCAAGGTGGTCAGGGCCATTTACGGTGATCAAAGTGTTTCCCTACGGAGCAGTGGAACTAAAAGGTGAAAGTCCTAATACTTTCAAAGTGAATGGACAGCGATTAAAGCTCTACTTGGGAGGTCAATTTGATCAAACTAAGTCCGCCATGATTTTGGCGCCACTTTAAAGATCTCGATCAACGTCTAGCTAAGCGACGATAAAGTTAGCGCTAATTGGGAGGCAACCCAAGTTTTCTTTTGATTTAGTTGAACTCTCTTTAAGTTTACTGTTATTTTTTCTTGATGTTCATTCTGTTTCGTTACTGAAAAAAAAAAAATAAAATAAAAAAATAATTTTGGGTCAGTGGCCGCGGCCATGAGATGTCTGGCCGCGGCCATGAGATGTCTGGCCGCGGCCAGAATAGTCTTACAGAAACAGGCCAATTTTGGAGATTTTTGGCCGCGGCGAGGGAACATGCCGCCGCGGCGAGATAAGACTTACAGAATCCTCTGTATTTTCACGGATTCTCGCCGCGGCGAGGCTACAGGTCGCCGCGGCGAGATGGTCAGTTTCCCTTTTTAAATCCCAAAAACCCTAACATTTCAAAATCACACCTCATTCACACCCTCTCTTCTCCACGCCGAAAACACCCCTTTTCACCATTTTTTTCTTCATCTAATCCCATTCTAAACTCTTTTCCACCAAATCTAACCATAAACTTTCATCAACAATCATCCTAAACCCTTATTTTTCACATTAAACACTATTTTCCACTCAAAATCAACCCCAAATCCCTAAAACCTCACCCAAATACCTTATTCATTTTTTTTTTCTCAAAAGCTTCAAGATGTCAACAATGGAGGATGAGTAAAGGAACATTGTCATTGAGGTATTGATTCTAAGACTTCCATTCCAATTTTTATTGAAAAATTTGTGAATTTGTTGGATAGTTTTGAATTATTTGGTGGATATTTGGGATTTTTGCTATATACATTGTTGAAATTGATTGTGTGAATAGAATTGGGTTAAATTGAAAGGGATTTTAATCCCGGGAAGTCAATTTTTAAGGGGAAGTGCTGTCAAAATTTTGAAAAATCTTGAGAGTTAGAAAAAAAATTTGGGAGTTATGGGTCCAAAGAGGTCAAGGGTTAATGAAGAGGGAGCTTCATCATCCAACCCATCTAGGGGACGCCCTAACCTTGATAGAGTTAGGTTTGCCAACATGGAGGCTCAAGGGAGGTTTTTAAAATTGAAAGATAGGGCGTTCATTGAAGATAGAGGGATAGACATTGTCAACCTAAGCCAAACTGCCAACATTCCCCCTGCTTTTGCATCTATTAGGGATCAAATCCTACAGAGGCAGTGGACTAAGTTCGTAGATGTCACTGAGCGTGGTAATCAAACTCTAGCTTTGGAATTTTTAGCCAACTGGCCTGAAAGAGAAGAGGGCAAAGTTAAAGTTAGGGGGGTTAGAGTGCCTGCTACCGCAGACGCTATTCATGCCCTTTATGATCTCCAAACTTTCACTTATGAAGAACAACAATTGAAACAACAATTCTATGAGAGAAGTACGAATTATGTGGATATGGCTGAGACTCTAGGGTATCCTGGCCTTAGGTTCCATGAGCTTAGTGGAGTACCATACCAATTGTACCGATGTGAACTCAACCCAGTGGCCAAGGCTTGGCTTTACTTTGTTAGTGCGAGGATGCTCCCCAACAAGCATTTTTCTGATGCTCAAATGGACAGACTTAAATGGGTTTACGGCATTATGAAAGGGTATAATTTGAATGTGGGGGATATTGTTCGAACGACCTTTGACATCATGGTTGAGGGATCTTCCGGTGGAGGACTAGGGTTGGCTGGAATAATCACTGACCTATGTGAGAAACATGGAGTACCACAGTACTCATATGATACAAAGGTACCGCCCCAGCGCCCTATTAACTTGGCGGCGTTTCGCGCTTCAAACCTCCTCATCCTCATGGTCAACCGCCGGATTCAAGGAGGTCCTCCGGCAAGAGAAGAAGAGGCACGTGAGGACATCGAACCACCACGTCTTGTCGGGCCTCTTGACCCCCGCCATGCGGTACACTCACAATGTCCGAATTATCGATTCGTAACACATGCATATGCAAAATTACATGGCCCAGCGGAGTATCTTCGATGAGCAGCAGGTGGCTCAATTGAACACCCTTGTCACGAGGATGAATATCGGTGTGGATGATCCAAACTATTTCCCTATGCCACCCCGTTTCAACCCTTATGACCAGCCACCGCCGCCAAACCCCTTTTAAGGGGCTCAGGTAAGTTTCTCTCACCCTGGTTTATTTTCCCACATTGGGGACAATGTGCATTTTAGTTTGGGGGGGGAACTTAATTTATCTTTTCGCATTTATTTGTTTTAGTTTAGTTTGTTTTAGTTTTTTTTTAGTCTTGCGTGATAGCTAAATTGAAAAATGGATTGAATTGTTGTTATTCACTTGTGCAATGGATTGAAACATAACTGTGTGCTTGACTTGCAACTGTTTGAAGTAAATTGGATGTGTGCTAGGAAGTGATTCATGTAGGTTTAAAACATTTGCTATTCTCACATATCACTTGTGTTCTATTTGGATTGTGGAATGACTGATTGAACATGGAATAGAATTTGTTTGACATACTCTCTTGAAGCGAAATCCTTGATGATTTTTGTTTGGAAAATGATTTAGGCAAATTTTCTTTGGATCGATTGAGCCTTTCAAGCCCACCTAGAAATTTTTACCATAGTATACCCAAAGTTGAGCCTTAGCCTGTTTGAAAAATTTTTTTCACCACTTAACTGAGCTAAATTCGTTATCTTCAACTCTTTTCACCCTGAACATATCTTATTATGCCATGAGCCTTGAAGCAAGTTTGGGGGGGAATAAGTGCTGTAAGTGAAAAAATATAAAGTGTAGGAATGAGAGATTGAAAAAAAAAGAAAAGGAAAAAAAAGAATAATATTGTGTGTTGTGCCTATAAAAAAAATGTGTCTTCTTGGAAAAAAAGTTAAGAAAATTATGAGGTACACACATAAGAAAAAAATTTGAAGAAAAAATTGCAATCTCTTATTTCTGTTTTTGGGATATATGGAAAGTAAGCAAAATAAATGTCTAGGCTTGCTTGGTTAATTGTGCTTATGGTATAGTATAGCCTAAATGACTTTTTACCTACCCATGTACCTAAGCCATGTGATTTTAACCGAAAAAGACCTATTGATTCCGAATAGAAATTTGTCAACATTAGTGGAGAGGAGTATGTCATTCAAACTTATTGATCATGTGTTAGTGGGAAGTTGGAAAGTTAGAACAGTTGTGATATTGATGGGAATTGCGATGCTTTGTGTTTGTATGAATTACTTACTTGTAAATTGCACATTCAACTTAGTTCTTAGAGTTGGCAGGTTGAAATTCTGGTTATTGATGGATTGAAGTTGTGCAGGTGGTGGTAACAATTAAATTGTTGGAAAGTTCAGCTATCATTGTCAGTTTTCTTAGTTTAGTCTTAGTTTACTCGGGGACGAGTAAAGAGTCAGTTTGGGGGAGTTTGTTAGGCTATTTTTAGCCTATGTTTTGGATCCAATTTATGTGCATTCTTAGCTGTGTTGGGACGGAATTACGCTTGTTTTCTATGTTTTCAGGTTCTTTGGAGAAAAAGAGGTCTCGGGTGCAGAAATTCATTGAAAGACGTGCTGAGCCGAAGAAAAACTTAATTTCTGAGTTTTTTGCATATCTGGCCGCGGCGATGAAGAGGCTCGCCGCGGCGAGATTCAACTTACAGAAAGTCCATAAATTTGGCACATTCTCGCCGCGGCGAGAGGAAGCATGGCCGCGGCGAGATCCCGTACGGACCGGGGGTATTTTCGTCCATCGAACCCTAAATTTCAAGTATAAATAGAAAACTGCGATTGGAAGTCAGAGGGAGCGATTTGGAACCCTAAAACACAGCTGAGAGCGGCAGGAAGAGCATAGAGATTCAAGTGAAGATCCAGAATTCATCCTCAAACAGTTCTTTTCTTTATTCCTCTTTAATTTACTTATGTTGAATATTGTTATAGGAATGGTTATGGATTTATTTCTGAACTAAATTTCCCATTTAGGGAGGATGATGATTGTTGTTTAATGTTTTGCCTAGTTAATGTTTAATTACCATTCCTCAATTCTTGTGTGTGTGAAATTATCTTAATTTGTGTTTAATTTCATGTTTAAGATTGATCACCTTGTGCATGCTCTATGATCTCAATTCAAAATCTGAAAAGTGAGAATTGAGAATGCTAAAATTAAGATAATCGATGTTCTATGTGAAACGAAAGTATTCACATGACTTATGTGACGAGTAGATTATTGCTTAATGCTGATTTCATGTTAGTTTAATTAAGGAATTAATTAGATAACATGTGATTTAGAATCTAGAAGATCTGAAAGGAGCTAGGTTATTTTATAATCTGTCATTCACCCCAAGAATAGGATAGTAATTAATCATTAACAATTTGGGTAAACAACAACAGGATTCTCCTCTCTATTGTCTCATCTTGCTTAACTTTAAATTGTGTTATTAAGTTTTCTGAATTTCTTTCATAGTTTACTGCTTTTAAAACCGTAATTGCTTTTGATTTACCGAATAGAATCATAAGTATAATTTAGTAGTACTTAATCCAATTCCCTGTGGGATCGACCTCACCTGTGTGAGATTTACTACTTGATTGCGTATACTTGCGTAGCGCTTAAAAATATAGCAACAATTTGTAAACCACCCAATATATTCATTGGGCGGTTTGGATTTTCATTGTATTATTTCGGGTTGTATTTTTTGTCGGTTTATTCGGGTTTGGCGGTTTGTAAATTTTATTGAAGACCCCTAGTATTCAATGTCCTCACTTGAGTCCATATAATTCTCACAAGTTGGATTTCAAGTCTCAACCTTGTAGATTTTTGGGCTATTCTCCTAACAGGGAAAGGTAATTGTGATTATATGCTTCAAAAGATTATGTCCCATGATTCATCAGTGTACTGGACTTACACTGATGTGATAGTCAGCGATAAAGTTTACTTACACCTTGGATAAGTGTTATGTCATTTCCAGGGTATTGGTAAAGTATGCTAGTATCGTATGTATGGAGTATACATTGGACTGGACCGATATTGAACTTGGTAAAGATATTATAAACTTACCGTTGTATCTTTCTAAGTCAACATTACTGGTTGATCTTAGATCAAAAGATCTTAATCCTGATATGGTTAGGTTCGATCTCAAGAGTGTTATTTATGTTCTTAGAGTTGTTCGTTAAAACCTACCAATTGGTTCGGGTAACACATACATCTTGGGAATATGATAGTATAATTGAGTAGGAGCACAAATCATAAATAAGGAATATATAACTTCTATCTGGACATAAAAGTAAAATGATGATTTCCTTCGAGCTTGGCTTAATAGAGATAATTGGAAGAACTCTTATTTCAATAATTATATTAGTTTACTAAAATATTATTTATTGGAAGGTAAGTATTTTAAGTATGAAATACATTAAGGGGTAGAACGGTAAATTTGTCTCTACTCGATATAAATCATATATAGAGGATCTTTGATTATTTGGATTAGAACGAAGAATAATTCATAACGTATCTATATCTTGGAACATGTAGAGTGTTCTATATAATTAACAGTGCAATTCTGAATCTATGTGGCACAAGGAGAAATTAATAAGTTAGAGAATTTACTTGGTAAATTTTAAATCTGCTTATTGGAAGCCTGATTATATAGCCCCATGATCCCCACACTAGTTGAGATAAGACTGCTTCTAGACTTAGTTGATTGATTTTAATTAATCAATTATAATTCTAAAATTAGTGAGTGCACCGGAAAAGAGCGGGAACTGGGTCGATCTATTCTATGGCAAAGCATCAGAAGCATAATTGCACACTCACACGATCTTTGCCAAGAGATAGGAGCATTCGGTGGAATCGATGAACTACACTTGCTTCTGGGTAGATGTGTGGGATAGAGAGCTCGTGGTACCAGCTGCCCACGCTTTCTTCTCTACTTTGAGAACCGTGTGAACGGAGAGTGGGCAGAAGGGAAGGAGGTCCTCATACGTTAGACTATGTCTTATTTATGAATTTTCACTAAACAATAGCTTAATTGTGAAGAAAAGAGGTTTTATGATTTATTTGTTAATTAAGAGACTTTATTAAGTCTAATTAATAAATAAGTTAAATGGCAATTTTATTTGATAATTAATTATAATTATTAAATAAATAGTTTTGACATTTAAAGGATTAAATTTGAAAATATGACTATTAGTGAAAGAAAAGATAAATTGTTGAATAAAATGACAAAATTATAACTAGTGAGGCCCATTGTATGGTCGGCCACTTAAGGAGAATTTTAGCCAATTTTTATCTTGTTTTTTTTTTTTTTAATTTCATATACTTTAAATCTAACCCTAGGAGAAATCCTATATAAGGAATAAGATGGCACTCATTCTTATCCAACCTAATAACCTAGTTTTTAAACTTAGCCAAACAACTAGAATTTGAGAGTCTCCTTCTATAGAATTCGAATCCCCTTCTCTCTTTTTCTTCATATTTTTCGAGCCTATAATGAAAGAGTACATGCCAACCCATAGCAAGTCAAGTACTCAATCATAGTGCGGAAGACTGTGAAGAATCCAACACTTGAAGGAGAATCGGGCTTAGATCTTGATAATACTCTGCGACTGAATGGAACAAGGGTTAGAAATCTGAGTGGAAGGAGACATATTATTCCGCTGCTACCAATGTAAGGTTTCCTAAACTTTATATGTGTTTAATTCTATTGTTTTAGAGAATTCATATTTAGGGTGTTAATCAACATACATGTTAGTAAATCTAGATCCTAGTAAAATAATCTCCAACAATTAGTATGTTGTCATCACGACACATGGAGTTCCTCTGAGTAGAACGTTACAATATAGAATTATATTTACAGAATTCTTACTTATAATCTATTGATATAATCAATATATAAATAGCTCGGCCTCCAATTCTTAGTTCATAATTAGAGATAGTCAAAATTATCGTTTTACCCTTCTAATTATCTCTTGATTCCTTATGTACCATTAGTTTAATGTAAACAGTTAATCTATAATCTAATGATAGACTTGGATCCAACTGTTAGCACTCAACACTATAAGGGAACTAATATTCAATCCTTTTGGAAAGCTTGGATTCTATTATTGTGTAACATGTTCTTAGCCACTCATGTCATTAAGCTCTCAAAACAGAAATTGTAAGAATCATTTTCTCTGAGAAACTTTAAAGAGTGAATAAAAAAACTCAATGAACACAAATAGGATTTCATATATACTCGGGATTCAGACTCATCTACTAATGATCATCGTTGTGATATGAATAACTCTTTCATGGTAAACGACATGTTAATGAAAGATGTTATTTCATATCGGTCTAGTCATGTATAATCAAATTATACACAATACATTTATTATATGTCTATCCACATATGTGATCCGAATCAAAATCACACACACTAAAGTACAGTGTATAGTAAATCGTACTTGATAATTCTATATTAAAGATCCATTTAATACACTATCAATTTGTTTTATTCATATTGTATAATCTTGATTCTCTTGTACAACCTTACAAGATTATACCATCTCTAATAATAATTTATGTATTTATTTATCTTATAATTGTGTTTTATATATTCTATAATATATTATCCATTAAATGCTTGCTATTAGGACACAAATTTTAATACTGGATTCTCTAATGCAGATTGGGCATCTTGTTAAAATAACAACAAATTAATTACAGGGTATTATGTGTGTTCATGAGAGACTCTTTGGTCCTCTAAAAAGCAAACAGTAGTGGAACGATCGAGCACTGAGTCAGAATATAAAGCTCTAGCTCAACTTGCCGCCGAACGATTATGGTTGCAGGGTTTACTCAAAGAGATGAAAGTCAATCTTCCAAGTGCACCTATTATTTGGTGTGATAACATGAGTGCAAGTACTTTAGCAGCAAACCATGTATCTCAACATGCTAGGACTAACACATCGAATTAGATGTAAACTTCATAAGGGACAAAGTTATGCAAAAGGCAATTGGAAATTTGATATATTCTATCACATGACCAAGTGGCAAACTGCTTAAATAAAGGATTGACACCTACCAGCTTTCACTTTCTTATAGACAAACTTCAGTTGATGGAATCTCCCTGTCGTTTGAGAGGTGTGCTAAGAAATGATAGGTGACCTTACAGTCTAAGCTGGCACTCCCAATGGGGATTGTCTATCCGAATATTCTAGGCTCAGTACAATTATGTTAGTATATAATTCAGCAATTTGTCAGCCTAGTTTTCTGTGTAATTCCTTTTGTGTAATCAGCCTACACATATCAGTTTTTAATGGCTGAGATCAATGCATTCATTCATTCATGCTTAATGAGTTGAGATTTAATCATTCAATACTTTCCACAATCTTTATTTTTAACTCTTAGGAATGTTCGTTTGGTACGCCGTATTCAAGACTGGCCCTGAAAATATATGGGCCCAAGACGAAATAAATTGTATTATAGGATTTGAACCCATGACAGACATTATGCAATCTACCTCAACCAATTAAGCTATAAATATTTGTTGTTTATAATACACTTAAATTTTACTTAAATAAAAGCCTAATAATTTTTTTAATTTTTTTATTTTGGGCCCCCGAAAAGCTAGGCCCGTGCCTAGGACCGGCCCTGGCCGTATTGTAATGTATTGTATTGTGTTGGATTGTGCCATGTTCTATTGTATTAGTATTATTTAATACAATACAATATTTAGTATTGACTTGTATTAATTGATTGTGTAAAGTTATAATATATTTTTAATACACTCGATTTCAACACTAACTATGGGTTCGGGTCCCGTGTACTGGGTCTGAGTTCGGGTCCCGTGTACTGGGTCTGAGTTCGGGTCCCGAGTTGGGTCCACGTCCTATGTTCGAGATCCAGGTTCGGGGTCCGGGGGCCGGGTCCTGAGTCTGAGGTCCAAGTCCTGGGTCCGGGGCCCGGGTCCGGGTTGAAGATTGGTGTTGACCTCAAATCCTTTGTAAATATTGTAATACAAGCTAATACAGACATTAAATAATATAACATAACATACATTGTATTAAAAAATTTGGTCGTAATAATTAATACAATACATTGTTTAATCTAAACATAGTGTTATTTATTATTTAATACAATACGACCCTTATACGGCGTACCAAATGAGCCCTTAAGGAGTGGAAGTGCTAGTATTTTAATTCTTGTTAGTTGGTAATTGATTGAAGTTAAAATTAAGAGAAATGCTGAAGAAAATTATTTGAGTGGTCACATAGAGTTGACAATAGTTTGGTCATTACTTCAAAATCTCTTTGTCTCAGGCTGAACTTACTAAATCATGATGAACAACAAAGAGAGAGAAATGCTTAAGCATGAACTGGTAGCAATTCATAACTATGTACTTTTAATTAGTAATAATTTTCTTCCTACACTTCCTTTTTGGAAGACATGAATGATTACTCTTTGTAGTCATCTTCTTTTCTTTACTGACACTAACATGTCAAATTCCTAAAAGCTAATCCTCTCAATTAAATGTCAAATTCTCCATTCTCTCATATTAGAATATATGTCAATCAACCTTTTGCAAAACCAATAACACAAAACTAAAAAAAAAATACATGAAAGACTACTAACTCCTCACAAAACTATATATCACACACCAAAAATAACAACAAAAAACTCAAACAAATCATCACTCCAAACAAAAACTTTTTCTTTCTCTTTTTTCGTATAGAATTATACCCACTCCACCCTATATTAACATCTATACACAAACCAAAAATTAGTGCTTTTCTTCTATTCAGAGTTGTTTTGTTCTTGAAAATTTCTTCAACTTGTGAGTTGGTGAGTAAAACTGTACTGATGAAATGCACTGAACACACTTAATGAGGATCAGTAGGCGAACCAGGGAATAAAGGAACAAAACCACGGCCACCGAAAATCGGACGCATATAAGAATTGTCAAATTTTCTCCAGTAACGGTGGACAGTGTGAGATGGTATGCTTAGAAGCATCCTTAAACTGGTGGGACGAGGTATGTTAAAACTGGAAGTTTGATAGTCGGCTTCTAGATCATCAACAGCATAGCCCAGCAGCGGTACTCCTAAAGATTTTGAGCTAGGAGAGGAGGGTTCATGTATTGAACACTGGAGAAAAATCTTCACAATTGGTTTTGTCATCAAACCAAACACCTGCATACATAAAACTTCAATTGTTATAACTCTAATTCTTCTATTGATTTCTTGTTACCATAAGAAAATGTGTCTTACCACTGTGCTGAAAAGAACTACTATTATGGTACTGGTGATCATGAATGCATTCTCACGCAAATGAGTGTGGCCTGATCTGGTAAACTGCACGAATAAAAGTTTAGAATTATTTTGTTGTCTTAGGTTGACAACAGAAGTACTCACACCAAAATATGTTAAGACAGAGTAAATAACCAAAAAAAAAAACAATCTACCTGATTATAGGCTAGTGCCATAGAAACAGCACCACGCATAAGACCTGACCACCAAATGGTAATCTGCAACAAAAAGAGAATTGCAAATCAGATTTTAAATAGTTTTGGAATATGAGAAGCCAAATGTTAGAGACTTATACCTGTTGTTTGAAGTCCAGTTTGTCATCTGGAGAGTCCTTAGTTAAGTTGGATAAGAAAGAGAGGGGGAAAACAAAGGCTGCTCTTCCAACTAGAATTAGTCCCAAAAGTATTGAACTCACACCAATTGATGTCCCAGGACTAAAAGCAAAGAAAAAACAAAAATTAACCCCGTGCTAATTGAAGAACATTGCTATAAGATACAGTAGTGATACCCAACACCACTATATATTGATTGGTGTATTTGAGTAGCAAGTCTCGTAGATTCTGTTTTAAATCAAGGCTAATTATGATTTTTGCACCTAAACTTTGACATGTATCAAATCATAAATTTCAGTGATTTTTTATGTACTAAACCATGTTCCCTAGATTTTGATATATACCAAATCATGCTCCTCGAACTTTGAAATATACTAAATCATACCCCTAAATTTTCATCCATGTTAGATTTTTTTACTAAATTGAACAAAAGTCTTTAAATTCAACAATCTCAATAGTTAGGGGGCATTTTTAACGACCTTAAAAGTTTAAGGGTATAATTTAGTACATATCAAAGTTCAAGGAGCAAAATTTCTAATTAGCCTTAAATTAATAAATCAAAGTACAATATGGAACTTGATAGTAAGGTGGTGTTGGTAGAAGATTGGCTTATGAAAACGTACCTGTCGCTTACAATTTTCCATTTTTCTATGTCCAAGGCATCTATACCAACATACACAAAGATAAATATCTCTGCAGCAAATGATAGAATAGCAAAAATATGTCTGCATTAATTTGTTCAAAGGATTGAGATGTCAGATGAAAGAACAAAAACTGGCTAAACATGAAGATATGACAGTTGTTTTATGAGGTGTTTGTGAATATTAACGTACTTGGTTGTCACTCTTGAGCTTTCAGTCACGTTATGCCATGCGTAATGAGACATAACAATTCCACAGAAGAATACAGTGAGGATGGCACTTAGATCAAATAGCTTCAAAGTATATATCACATTTTAAAATTCTTTGTTAGATATCTTTTCATGTATAATAAGCAAGAAAAGAGAAAAATAATTGCCCTACTAGTAGTGTGAAGACTCTTACTTGAGCTGTCATGTATGATAGATAAGGCATGAGTATCATAAGAGCAATCTCACGATCAGTAGAGTGCCTGGTTTACCAAAAAAATGACACCAAAATAGTTTTTGACATAAACTTAGAATTTTGCTCTAATAAAATGTATTTGATAAGAGTTTTAATTCACAAACCTGCCTATATAGAGCTTTTTGATAATATATGCGGTTAGTAATCCAACCTGCAATAATAATATCAATCAAAGTTATTGATTTGGTAAATGGTAACCTATGTTACATTATAGGCACAAAGAGTGATACTTACAAATACTCCCAGCACTGTACTGGCTACAAATAAATACATAAAATTTTCAATAAACTTTAAGGCAATGGCTGTATTTATATTAGTGAGGTCAAAGCTTTGGATTGCATTGAAAAGCACCACTGACGTGGCATCATTTACTACGCCTTCTCCAAAAACTAGGCTGTATAATAAGGGCGTCTCATCTTGATTAAGCACCTAAAATAATGACAAAATGATATTATTATTAATTATTAGAAAGGAGAGGACCACAGAATATACGAAAAATGCCCACAAGTACCTGCAAGGTGCAAACAGAATCTGTAGCAGAAAATATGGCTCCAAGGGCTGCAATAAAAAGGAGAAGATAAAATTAAAAACATGTTAAATTAAATTAAAACAAAAATGTTCACATTAAATCAAAATTTAACATACCAAGATAATCTGCAATTTTGAGAGGACCCACGTTCATTTTTCCAAAGAAGTGTATAGAACCTATGTGGAGAAAACAAAGTACTTGATGAATAGTACTATTCATAATTTATGCACATAAGTTAAAGCAAATAAAACTTGTGTACCTAAAGAGATTATGGCGGATGATACGATTGTACCAACAGCTCCATTTAGCATTATGGTCAAGAAATTACGAAAAAATTGCTTTTTCTTCACCCGGAACCTATTAAGTTGGCAAGTCAGTCAAAACTAATTGCTTATGGTACGAAAAAAGAAGCATAATATGAATCACCAAAGGGAATATATAACTGAATAATACACATTAAAGCTTAATAAAGAAAAGCTAATTGACCGTTGAAATTGCAACCAGACCCATTCCCTATATTTACTCATATTTCTATTAGTAAAGTTGTTTGTGTGAAAGTGAAAGTTAATGTCAATTTTGGAAGGATTAAATAAATAGAAGCATTTTTTAACTCAATATATACCAATTCAAATAATAATAAGAAGAAGAAGATGGCAAAAAATTTTCGTACCCAGCATTAAAAATAATTGGTGGAAGAAGAAAATTAAAGAAAAGCTCTCCATTAAATACTAATAAGTGTGAACTTCTTCCTCCAGTTGTATACAGTATCAAACATCCAGTACAAAGTCCCTGCATTCATCATAATTATACATTCCTATTATTCATAATTATACAGTATATATTTATATATTTATATATTTATATGAAGGCATGAAGAAAGAATAATCTTACGATGGTAAGTGCAGAAATAGATTCATTGAGCCACCGATTTCCTTCGAGCAAATGACCAATGACAATGCAAGCAAGAAAAAGAACCACGAACAAAGGAATCACATAAGAATGGTGATCATCACTACCACTGCTCTTCAACAAACTCACCGATTCTGCAAAAAACCAACTCACTTCCATCGCTTTACTTAATTTCAAAAACGAATCAGCTTCTCTTTCTCTTTCTTTCTTCTGTTTGGTTGCTGAGAAAGTTGATAAAACAAAATTCAACTAAATATATTGTATATTAATCAAAAAACATACTTCGTTCGTTATGAAACCTCAAGTTTATATATAAACACTAATACATATATATATATAGTTTATATAATAACATAGAGGAAGATGAAGAGACTGAAACATATTTATAGGGGTGTTAAAACTCAGTAAGAAACTTTTTTCGATCAGAAAAATTACTGACCGTTGATTTATGGTGATGATGGAATAGGAGCTGGTTTTGAGTGTAGAGGATTAGCCACCCAATGTTGGAGGGAGAGGTCTACCTTTATGATTATGTCGTTCAATAGAATCTTTTGGAATTTATTACTTAATTAAAAGTGGTTTCAAATAAAATTAAGTAATTAAAAGTGTTGAAAAAGCTCTAAACAATAAAAGCTATGTGGAATGAGTGTAGGAGTAGGTACTTTTCATGCATATAAAGGAAAACCAAAGACAAAAAGATAAATAAATGAAATTAAATAAAAAAAAAAGATAAAAAAAAATTATCTTCTCGAGTTTGAGCTTTTAACAAACATATTATGTTTAGAAACAAAGAAAGAGGAGGTTATATACTTATTTCTAACTCTGAAAAAGGAATGTTACATCATTCCTAATCCTATTCTTAACTGAAATTTATATAAATTCAAAAATAAAATATTATAAAAGCTATGTGGAATGAGTGTAGGAGTAGGTACTTTTCATGTATATAAAGGAAAACCAAAGACAAAAAGATAAATAAATGAAATTACAAAAAAAAAAAAGATAAAAAAAAATTATCTTTTCGAGTTTGAGCTTTTAACAAACATATTATGTTTAGAAACAAAGAAATAGGAGGTTATATACTTATTTCTAACTCTGAAAAAGGAATGTTACATCATTCCTAATCCTATTCTTAACTGAAATTTATATAAATTCAAAAATAAAATATTATAAATATCTTTATTTTTTTTAATATCAAAATATTTAAAAAAAATAAAAACCATTACGTTTTAAATATATATATTTTCATAAATTTATATTTACTCTATAATTTATACTCTACTTTAGGGGCGGAGTCAGGACTTAATTATTAGAAGGACCAAGCGGCTAATTATTAATTTTTTAAAGAAAAAAATCTATAGTGCACCTCTTAAAAGACTATTTCGGTTCACTTTTATTTATTTTACCATTTAGGATATGATCACATATGTTATAGTATTTTAAGACCACTTATAAATTTTTAAAGAATTATGAATAGTTTATAGTGTGAAAATAAAGTTCAAATAGTTACTAACCATACTTAAAAAATAATCACGAGTGTAATAAAATATTTAAATCTTATTTTCAACATTATAAATTATTCTAATTTTTTAAAAAATTTACATGTGATTCTAGAAAAATACAACGTACATAATCATGAACTAAAAAGTTCTTCTGAATGCAATACAATATGAAAAATAGATCAAAATGACCCTTTTAAAGGATGTACAATAGAATTAACCAATAACTTTTGTAACATGTAATACATATAAAAATATATTTTATAATATACACACTCCTAAAAAGGTTGGTTTGGTACACATTTTAGCATCTAGAAGAATTTTTAGTCAATTTTGTTTTCATGATCGTGCATGTTTGTAGTTATTTAAGACCATCGATTGATTTTTTTTTTTAAAAAAAGAAAAAAAGTAAATACCATTTTAGACCATTTGTTTTGCAAAAGTTATCGATTGGACCATCTGATTTGTTAAATGATAAAATGGATCCTGTATTTTCCAAAATGGTAAAAATAGGACCCTGAACTGATTTTTTGTCAAAATAAAATTTAATAATAATCCAATCTAAAAGTGTTATGACAAAATTGTTTACATATTCTATATTTGTTCGTATTTTTAAGTTGGTTGTATTTAAAAAAAAAATTGTCAAAAATTAAGTTAAGGATTTTATTTGTACCATTTTAGAAAATACAGGATCTATTTTGTCATTTAACAAAACAGATGGTCCAATTGGTAACTTTTGTAAAACACAGAGTCCAAAATACAATGCCAAAAATAAAATACAAATAGTTTGTTGTAGTCATAATTATTTTTTATTCTATGTGTGGTAAACAGTTGTTTGAACTTTATTTTCGTCATTGTAAACTATTTAGGATTTTTTTGAAATTTACCGATAATATTAATAAAGTACAACAGACACAATTATAAAATAAAAAAATTGTAATTATAATAAAGATTACAGAATAAAATTATAATCTCCATAAAATTTGAATATATTATTTAAATGATTTATTTTTAATTATATTTAGAAATATCTATTCATCATAATTATATTTACACTAATAAAGTAATCACACAAAAAGATAATGATAATAGTACATAATGATTTTATTATATGTCTTATAAATATTTCCTTATATGTTAATATTTTGATAATTATTAGCTTTTTCTTTGATTGGAATATATGTGATTAACTACACATATATTATACATAATTTTTAACAAATTAAGGGGGTCAGGGCCACCTCACCCTATTAAGTACATCCATCCGTGCTACTTTATCATTATATTACTTGATTCGATTGTGTATATTTGCGTATCAATTTTACAATAATTATCTATTTTTTTGGCAATACATACTTAATTTTGCTTTTTTTTTATTATGTAAATTTAAGACGTCGGTTAAATTTTATTATTATATGCCAACTTTTTAGAATACTTTTTATAATATTTAAACAATTAAAATTACTTAGAGACCAATAAAAATATATGCTACGTACGTACATAAAATGGCATAGTCATTGATATTTAATGGTAAAATTTAACTAATGCCTTAAATTTGTATATAGAAGTGAAGTTAAGGGGTATTGTGACAAAAAAAAAAATCATAGAGTTAATTGTATACGAATTAAAATATATGGGCACTTAACCGCAATTACTTATAATAATTAATCTAATTAATTAACAGGTAGGGAATATTACTTATATTAGATGCTCTATAATAGAGAAACTTTAAAATATTTACAGAATTAAACTAAGCACACACTACATCACATGCTCTAGCACACCCAAAAATTTCTCTACTCCATCCTTCAAAATACATCACTAAAATCTAACTTTTTTTTTTATTTTACATCAAAATTTTACAGCACACCATACAACTTTATTTTTTTTTTTCTCTAAATCCTTTAAATGTAATATTTTTATATGCATGTATATTAATTATAATAATTAAATAATTAAATAAAGAGAAAATGAGAAAGGGAAAGAGAAAATGAGAAAAGAAAAGAGAGAGAAGGAGAGAGAAATGAATAAAAAGAAATAAAATGAAGAAGCTTTTAAAGCTTCTCTACATGTAAAGTAAAGATTTCGTTTCTCTAAAATAGAGAACCATATGAAGGAGGTGTATTTTTTACATAATTCTTTAAATTTTTATAGAATATACTCTTTTAAAGGAATTGTTGTGAGTACTACTCTTTTAAAAGAATCCAAATTTAGGAGAAAAAGTAGAATTTTTCATTTCTAAATTTATAGCTATCGAAGGTTAGTTTTTTTCTCCAGTCAAACTCGTCAGCCTTCCTTGAGCTTAGGGGTGTTCATTGGACCACATCCAATGTTGTTATGCCTATCCAAATTTGATCCAATTATATATTGGAAGTTAGATTTTACCATCCGATCTGATCCAGTCATCCAATCAATCCAACATCCATTTGGATTAGTTTTATCCATTAGATGTATTTTATATATATTTATTGGTTCAATTTGAGTTTATTCAATATTTTATACTTAATATTTTTTGGATCGGATCGGATCCATTGAATATTTTAGGTCCAGTATGTATTGGATTAGATTGGATCCATCCAATCCAAGAAAAAAAAGAGTAAAATTTTAATGTTAATTTTTATATATGCATATATATTTTATGTATAACAATATAAAATCTAATTACTCATTCAAACTAAATGAAACTACTAATTAGTTTAATTGGATGTTGGATGTATTGGATTTTTGGACACCCCATCCAACATCTGATCTGATCCAATTAGATATTCAAAAATAACATCCAATCAGATCTGATCACAATTGGATATCCAATGTTTAGCGGTCGGTTGTCATTGGATTGGGTGATTTATTGAGCTTAGATGCGGCTTGGTCGAGATTGCATTTTGCTACTGCCATTTGATTTTTCTACTGCAATTAGTTTTGTCTCTGTGACATGCTTTTGAGTATTTTAGTTTTGTCTGTGTGATATGGTTTTGAGTGTTTTAGTCTTGTCTATGTGTGACATAGTTTTATTTTGTATTGTTTCGTTATTGGTTTTTTTTTATGTTTTAATGACTCACCATTATATCGTTGTTATAAAGTGATTGAAAATAACAAGTTTTTTGCGATTGAATGAGTTATTAGTAGTGCAGTTACGTACTTTACATAATATGAGTGTTCAAGCTACAAGGTTGAACCTATTGCAACAGTTTCTACTGTTGTGTCTTCTGAGTGGTGGATGAAACAAAATATAGGAGTTCTTAAAATTAATTGTGATGCTGCAACATTTTTTATCTAATTTTATTTTAATTCTTTTGTCAAACGATCGATATAAGAATTAGACGACTGATTATTTGATTTGTTTTTTTTTTTTAATTTTAATCCTAGTCGTGTCTTTAACGGAGGTGATATCCTAATTGGATGGTAGGCTATTATTTTAACTCATTGCTATTAATAAAATTCTATGATTTATTAAAAAAAAAAAAGTTGTTGTGAATGCTCTAAATTGGTTTTTTATTTATGTTCTATATTTATAAAATATTATTTATTGCTATAAATATATTTTATTAATTATTTTGAGTTTGAATAATTTTTTTATATGAGAATATATGTATATTAATATTATATATTTGAAATAAATAAAATATATTAAAATTTGAGAAAGAAAATTATAGTGATATATTTTTTAAAAAAAATATATAAATTATAGTGGACTGTAAAAGTTTGATGTAAAATAAAGAAAATAAAATTTTAGTAGATTATTTTTAAAATAAATTAGAGAAAGGTATTTGGTTGGGAGAAATGAAAATATAGGAATATGAATATAATATAATAAAATTAATGCATAAAAAAATTAATAAAAAAAAATCATTAAATTTTTTTTCTTGTTACATTAGAATGATCTCTCCTTTTTTTTTAAAATGGAATAGTCATTTCAATATTTTAATACAACTAAACAAAAAAATAGAATAAAAATTATTTTTTTCTATTCCATTCTATTTCATTACCTCTAACCAAACGCGGGAACATGGTTTTTGGAATTGGAAGAAGCAGTGTGTTTGTCCATATTGTAGGGTGCAATGACATGATTGCTGCTAACCTTAATCCCGACAAATCTATAACATAATACAACAGTGACCATCATCATGATCATCCTCATGTGTTCTGCATCTCACGGTCCACATCATCACCATTCTGTCTTGTACCACGTACCTTTAATTAACATTAAACTAAATAAAAAAGAACAATAATTTATCTTCTTTTTTGTTTTTTGCTCACTAATTACAATCATGAATCTTACTATAGGACACACTCTTCTCTACTATTTATATCATAATATATTATATTATACTATTTTAGGAAATGTATAATGGTTTTTATTAGTTGTTAGACGACTTTAGTAATTAAGAGGAGATAAATTTAAGAGAATATTTTAAAATATTGAGATTATGTTTTAGAGAAAAAATTAAGATTACTCTCAAAATATAATTAACAAGAAAATCCACACAAACATAAATTTTTCACTAAAATCATATAAAATTATTAGTGCATATATTAATTTAATCTAATTTCAACTGACAGATTCAATTATAGCCGATTATCAAATATTAAATATCCAATTGTAATTGAATTGAATTAGATATTATTTTTGAATATCTAATTGGATTAAATTAGATATTGGATACGATTTCTAAAAATTCAATACATCGAATATCTATTCACTACAACAAATATTGGTATTACCGGCGGAGCCACCCGCCGGTAATAATAGAGGAGACCGCCGGCATTAATTAATACCGGCGGATTCCGCTGGTAATTATCCGCCGGTATTAATTGGTCGCTATAAGTTACTATTAGCGACGAAAATGGTATTCCGCCGGTAATAATATTAATACCGGCGGATTAATAGCGGTGGGGTCCGCCGGTATTAATATCTGCACTTTTCCACGCAGATGCATTAATACCGGCGGACCACAATCAATTTCCGCCGGTATTAATGTTTATAAATTAAAAAATATATATATATTATCTTAAATATAATATATATTGTTGCTCCAAAATTCGCCCAAAATACGTGGACCAGTCAAGAGGGGACACGTGGATCAGATAACTTGGAAAGATTTGCTAAGTCTTTTTATGCCACCAGGAAGCGCTATTAACATGGGTCCCGGAGGAGACACCCGGAGTACAAGTTACTCCTGGAAGCCAATATAGCGTAAAGGCTCTCGAGGATGTGTCGTCTCTCCCGAGAAATCAAGTCGCATTTAATGCCGTACGGGAGGAAGCGTGTTGGGACCGTAACACGCAATAAAGTCCGACGGCACAACCCCCAAACAAGCGGCGCTACGGTAATGATCATTTAAGTCGACGGCTACTCGCGAAGAGTCACGTCAATCATAAGACAAAAAGGACATTCTCCATAAAAGCCCTACAAGACCTGGGATTTGACCATGCATCACCCATGGTATATTCATCGGAAATGCCCAACTTTATGGATACTTACAGATACATGTGTAAGAACAATTCTAGGGATTACCCCACCAAAACACTATAAATACCCCCTCAAAGCTCATTTAATGGGGTCCTGGGAATCTTGCCGCAAAAGAGCAAGAAGAAAAAACTCACCAAGAACAGTCTCTGTATTAAAGAGAAAAACATTCTCTCAAGTGTAGAATCTGTATTAAATACATCCATTAATAGCAGTGGCTCGTGGACTAAGGCTCATTAACGCCCCAACCACGTAAAAAGTCTTCATCTCGCTTTCTTACAGTTCATTATTATAATTATATTTTAATAGTTGCCGAAAACCTCGGTCAACATTTTGGTGCTTTCATTGAGAGCTGAGGAAAGCTGCTTCACAACAAGCATTTAACTTCACGATAATGGTGGAGACAAGAGCTACACGTCATCCTCGCCCTCTAGAAGACGCTCAAGATCCCAATGAGGAAGATGTAGCCTCGAGGCGGCACAGAGGAGTCCGAGGAAGAAGAAGAAGGAATAGTTCCCGATGAAAACCACGAGGAACACCTCGACGAGTACGCTTATGATGATGGAAGCTACCAAGAAGGCGGGTGCTCCTCGTACAAAAAGCTATCGATCATGAAGCCGAGATCGAAGCTCGAAAGTGCAAAATCAAAAAATGCATGAAGTGATGCTAGCCATGCGAGAAAGCCATGGAAGCAGGTATTCACGTGCATCCCAGGCGATGGCCGCCGGACTCGACGGGGAGCCGCCGACGTCTTCGCCTAATTCCCGGCCAAAGGCCTAGGGAACCTAGCCACTATAAGGCACCCCGCCGAGAAAAACCAAACAAAAAACCCTACTTCCCGCCCCGGTCGAAAGAAAGGGTACGGGATCCGCGAAAGGTCCGCTCGGATTCCTGGGGAAAGGTACGCAGAGGGCAAGCCCCAAAAAGTGGAGTCTTGGCCCTCGGGATCGAGGAGACCGAAAGCGTTTCCGTGCACCGGGAGCCGGGGGCAGAGGAAGAGGAGGACAGAGATGTCCACCCATTGATCCGAGAAATCAAATCAATGGGAACCAAGGTGACCTCCGGGATCACCCAAAAAAGATACCCGTAGCCTCCTCGGGCATCAGAAACGAAGGGATTATGGCGGAGCTTGCCATACTTCGAAAAGATATTGCCCGAGTCTCCCGAGGCGGAAGGGGGATGACTCCGACTCGGACAGGTGAGGATCGGAGCCCCGTGCCAAGCATATCCCTGGAGGCGAGCTCCCTAAAACTTCAAGATGCCCGAGATGGCGGCATACACCGGGAACTCCGACCCGGTGATCACCTGTCACGATTCAACCGAGTCATGATCCATGCGGCGGCAATGACGCCAAATGCCTATGCTTCCCCCTCACTCGAGCGGATCGGCGAGAGGAATGGTTCAAGAAATTGGAACCGGGATCGGTGGGATGTTGGAACAAACTCCAAACCAACTTCCGGAGACAATTTGTCGCCGCGGGAAGGTCAACTTGGAGGTTAGTGCCTTGACCAACATCAAGCAACCGCCCACCGAGACCTTGAAGAATTACATCAAGAGGTTCCGAGAGGAAGCCTCGAAGACCAAGAAGGTCGACGACGGACAACGGCTCTGCACTTCTCCAAGCCGGAATCCGCACCGGGACTCCCTTTCACGGGCAATTACGCAAGAAGGCGCCGCTAGCCTTCGTGACTTCGAAGCGAGTCCAAAAATATATTAACCTCGAAGAAGCCCGCATCGTGGCTTACGGAGGCTATTATCCCACCGGGATAGCGGGATACATGCCGGGAGTATCGCCCTCGGCCGTCCCGACCGCGACCCCTCCGATAAGTGGCATACGCTTCGCTACTCGATACGAGGCCAAGCTTTTGCCCCGGCATCTTCCCATTACGGCAACCCGTCCGGGGTGAATGGACGGACTCCTTCACAGGCTGCCTCAACCGCTAGCTTAATGTGCCCTACCCAAGGGTCGAGAAGCAAAAGGTCTTCCAAGGGCGCACCCGAACGGAGAGAAGCGCCAAAAGAAGGGGTACACACCCCAATACACCCGCACACAGAGCTCACGGACTCTCGGGAACGTGTATATTTTGCCACAAGGCAGAATACGCACTACGGAGACCCCACGGCCATTGTACGAGACGGCTCCCCGGAGAGATCCGAGTAAAAGGTGCGAGTACCACAACGACATTGGCCACAAGCACCAACGAGTGTAAAAATCTCAAAGATGAGATTGAGAATCCGATCCGTCGGGCCACCTCTGCATGAGTGGATCAAAAATAGAGTTGCCCCACCTTAACCCGGCAGGTGGCGGTGGGCTATGCCTTCGGGAACACCGGGGGTACGGCAGAGTATTGCCTACCGCTCCCGCAGGTGACACCCAAGGCATATACCGGACTACCGCCCCGCCTAATGGACGGGTAGCTATGATCTCCTGAGGTCCCCATATCGGAGGAAACACTCGAAAGGAGCGAAAAAGATATGCCGAGGCCGCAAGACACGATGAGGTGTGGGAGGTCACTCAACTCCCGGCTCAAAGGCCTCGCTAATGGACCACCAACCCATAACGTTCACGGAGGAAGACGCCAAGACGGTGCGCTTTCCTCATCACGACCCGTAGTCGCCAGAGACCCCCATCGCAAATAAAGTGGTGGCTAGGGTCCCGATTGACAATGGAAGTTCCGTGAACTTGCTCTTCAAAGAAGCCTTCACCGCGATAGGGTTGACCGAGGCGGGACCTCTCTCCCGGCGGATCGCGGCTCACGGGGTTTAACGGGACAACGCTAATCCCGATGGGAAAAGTCAGCTCCCGGCTTACCCCGTGCCCGGATACCCCCAAAGACGTTCAAGTATCGCACCTTCGTGGTGGTGGGCGTCCAACCGGCCTACAACGCAATCTTAGGCCCGGCCGGCCCTCATCGACTTTGGTGCAATAACTTCAATCCGACACCTATGCCTAAAATTCCCTACCCAGAAGCCGAGTCGGAACGCAGTGAGGGGAAATCAAGGAGAGGCCGTGCAATGTTACAACGTTGCCACCCACTTGCCGCACTCATGGTCCGGGGCCCCACGAAGTAGAAGGCCGAAGAAGACGAGCCGGATCCTCGCATAGGATCACGAAAGGGTCGTAGAACCAATGGAGGACGTCGAAGAGATACCAGTGTGCGACGACGACTCCACCAAAGTACTCCGGATAGGGAGAAGCCTAGATCCGGAGGAAAAAAATAAAATAATAAAAACACTGAAGGGCGCCATCGACATTTTTGCATGGCGCCAAGAAGACATGACCGTCATCAGCCCTCATGTCATCACCCATGTACTCAATGTCAACCCGGACATGCCCTCAGACAAAGAAAAGAGATGCCCGCTCGACTCGGTGAAAGCCAGGCCTTAGAGAAGAGGTGGATAAACTTTTGTCCAATAGCATGATCCGCGACGTATACTATCCGAATGGCTGGCCAATCCGGTCCTGGTGCCCAAGCCAAACGGGACTTGGCGGGTTTGCATAGATTTCACAGATCTAAACAAAGCCTACCCAAAGGACTGCTTTCCGCTGCCCAGGATCGACCAGATGGTGGACGCCACGTCCGGGTTTAAGCTCGCTATCTTTCATGGATGCCTATGCTTGGGTACAACCAAATAAAAATGCATACGGCGGACAGAGTGCACTAGCTTCGGGACCGATAAGGGGTATACCGTTACCTAGTCATGCCTTTCTGACCGAAAAATGCGAGCAACCTATCAAAGAATGGTTAACCGGATGTTTAAAAGCCTCCTGGGACGAAACATGAAAGTATATGTAGACGACATGCTCGTCAAATCCAAAGCATGCAACAGCCATGCAAGCGACTTAGAGGAATGTTTCGATGTCGTCCGGAGATACGGCATGAAACTCAACCCGAAAAAATGCACCTTCGGGGTCAAGTCGGGAAAATTCCTGGGCTTCATAGTCGAAAGGGGGATCGAGGCAAACCCGGAGAAAATCCAAGCTCTCCTGGACATGCCATCCCCCAAGAAACATAAGGACGTGCAAAGTTTGACCGGAAAGGTAGCCGCACTGAGCCGCTTTATCTCACGGTCCACGGACAAGTGCATACCCTTCTTCAACATACTGAAGAAATGCCAAAAGTTCGAATGGACAGACGAATGCGAGGAGGCATTCAAAAGGTTAAAAGACCACATGGCTAAGCCTCCTATCCTGTCAAAACCCGTCCTTGGAGAAGACTTGTTCCTCTACCTGGCCGTCTCCGAGCAGGCGGTCGGTCCGCACTAGTCCCGGGAGGAAGAAAAATTCGGCACCCCGTGTACTATGTTAGTAAACGCATGATGGGGGCCGAGACAAGGTACCCGGTTATTGAAAAGTTAGTATTCGCCTCCCCGATAAAGCATCACCGGAAGTTGAGACCATACTTCCAAGCCCATCCGATCGAATTTTGACCAATCACCCACTCGGCAAGTTCTCCGTGGCTTTGAAGCATCCCAGGAAGACTCCTCGAAGTGGGCAATGGAGCCGAGTCAGGTTCGACTTACATTACGTGCCCGGATTTCCATAAAAGGCCAAGCCTTGGCGGACTTCATCACCGAATGTAACGAAGCCGAGGCAACGACCAATACACGAGCCACCCATCCCCACTTGGAGAGTATTTGTGGATGGAGCTTCTAATGAAAACGGTTCAGAGGCGGAGTGGCTATGATATCACCTGCGGGTTGCGTGTGCGAAAGACTTCCGATTCGGCCTTCACGGCTTCGAATAATGAAGCCGCGAGAGGCCCCGATGCGCGGGGCTAAAATTGGCTAAAGCTGTAGGAGCCAAGAGGGTGGAAGTCTACAGCGATTCTCAGCTGGTCGTAACCCAAGTTTCCGGAGAATACCAAACTCGCGGCGAAAGGATGGCGCGTACGTAACAATAGTCCCGAGAACCGCTCCACGAGTTCACGGGACTATAAAATAGAAAGAATCCCCCGAGAAAAGAACGCCCACGCGGACTGTCTGGCTAAGTTAGTCTCGGATAGCGAAATCGAAGAGCTGGGGGTAGTACCAGTGGAACGCTTGGCAGAGCCAAGCATCAAAATAAAAGAGACCACACAAACGGTTGGGCAAGAACCCAGCCGGATGGTCCCCATCATGAAATACATAACCACGGGTGAGTTGCCCCAAGAGAGGGCACCTTTGTCTCGAAAGATTCGAAAGACGGGCTCATCGTTATGTAATGATGGATCAAATTCTCTACGGAGAGGACTCGCATGCCTTATTTAAGGTGTGTATCGGACCTGAAGCTAGACAAATCATCCGGAGGTCCATGAAGGGTTCTGTGGAGATCATACGGGAGGACCCGGCCTCTCAAAGAAAATATTGAGGCAGGGATACTTCTGGCCAACAATGAAAAAAGATTGTATAGACTATGTCCAAAAGTGTGACTCGTGCCAAAGGTACGCGAACATACCGAGAGCTCCTCCAAATGAGATCACTTTGATGACCAGCCCCTGGCCCTTCGCTGCCCTGGGCAGGGCATAGATCTCATCGGGGTCTCTACCTACGGGAAAAGGAGGAGTAAAGTATGCAATAGTAGCAGGTGGACTACTTCACCAAGTGGACGCAGGCCGAGCCTATGAAGACAATAACCGCTAAGAAGGCGTTGGACTTTGTTATTAAAAACATAGTATGTCGATACGGCTTGCCTCACAAAATAGTCTCGTACAATGGAAAGCAATTTGATCGCGAGGAATTTACCGACTTTGCAACCCGGCACGGAGTAGTGAAAAGCTTCTCCGCGGTTGCCGACTACTCAAACAAATGGCCGGGCGGAAGCGATCAATAAAATCCTAAAGGTCACCTTGAAAAAGAAGTCGCTAGCCTCGTAAAAATAACGGCCGGAAGAATTGCCAAGGGTATTGTGGGCTACGGACGACCCCCGGAACCACAACCGGCCACTCGCCGTTCTCAATGGCGTACGGTTGTGAAGAATGGTCCCGGTGGAAACATTATTCCCGTCCCACGGGAGGACGACTTACGATCCGGCCACTAATCGTGCCCCTGCTCCAAGAAGCTCTGGATCAAGTCGAAGAACTCCGGGACGAGTCCCAAATACGGATGGCCGCTTATCAAAAGAAGGTGACCAAGTATTTTAACTCCAAGGTTAAAAACAGAAAATTCGCTATTGGGGATATGGTCCTAGAAGGGCTCCCGGCCACACCCAAGAACCGGAGTGGGGGTACTTGGACCAAATTGGGAAGGACCATATGAAATCGAGGACGAAATCGGTTACGGCACTTACAACCGAAAAGAATGGACGGAACTACTGTCCCAAGAGCCTGGAATGCCGATCACCTCAGAAAATATTACCAGTAGCGAATTAAACTTAGATTTGTTCAAAGGGTTTGTACCGTCCAAATGTATGCCTCCTCTATATTAAATAAAGCGAGTGCCTTAAAAACAAAGTTTCTATGCCACTCGTGGGGTACTAGTGGTATACCGTACCTGCACGGACAAACAAAAACAATCTAAGTAAAATATCCTGACCCAAAGGGCAGGTCAAGCTAAGTAAAATATCCTGGCCCAAAGGGCAGGTCAAGCTAAGTAAAATATCCTGGCCCAAAGGGCAGGTCAAGCTAAGTAAAATATCCCGACCCAAAGGGCGAGGTCAAGCTAAGTAATATATCCCGACCCAAAGGGCGAGGTCAAGCTAAGTAAAATATCCCGACCCAAAGTATGGTGTCAAAAAATATGCGCAAAAATAAAAAAACATAAGTATAAAAACCCTGAGCCAAAGGGCAGGTTGAAATATATAAGTGTGAAAAAAAAGATCGCATATATATATATAAATAAAAAAATATCCTAGCCCAAAGGGTAGGTCATACACATGTAAATGGCCGGGGACAGCCTTAAATTGTCTCCTTCAAATAAAAGCCGCCGCCCGTATGTAAATTGTTCTAAGGCAAGCGACGAAATATGTACAAATAAAAAAAAAAAAGAGTTATAAGAAGAACGGGTAAAACTGGTCAATAATATGGCGGCTTAGTCGGCCCGCGGTGGAAGACGAGGTCCAATCCGTGCCTCAGCTTCCGCATCAAGCCTCTTCTTCTTTTCCCGAAATTTGGCAATCATGTCCTCGGGTTTGGGATAAAAAGTGAGCTTGATACTCGATCGTTGGTGGCCCAAGCCATGTAGACACCATCGTCAAAGCGCTCGGGCACCCGGGGCACAGGAGACGAGGAGAAAGGAGCTCGACCCTCTTGGCCTTCCCGGTAGACCGATCTTTGTAGTCCGAAGCTCCTTCAACTCCGCCATTGCTTGAACGCCTCGGGATTCGATATCCGACCGGTGAGTCTCCTCCGGCAGGCCTCACCTTGGCGGCCATTTCATCCAAAGCCTCCACCGGCCTCCCGAAGATCTCGCCCGGCCTTCTCGACTGCCCTTTGGGCTCGAGCCCTGGTTCCTCCCGATGGTGGGCCTCCATCCTCGCTCTCCGCCGGGGCCTCGGCACCGGATCATGGCCTCCGCTTCGAGCCTCCCTCCGGGTGGCCTCCTCTTCCTTAGCCTTGGCTTTCTCTTCCTTGGCCTTGGCCGCGTTCGCTCGGCGCTCTACAGCCTCCCGGTAGATCCGCTCTCCGCCGTAAGGTCTTGGAGGACCTTCGACGTCGTTCATGTCCCCAAAGTCGGACGAACGAAGCCATGGTTTATAATGTTCCCGGAGAGGCGACCCTCGGCAGCAAGCCGAACCATAACGGGTATAAGGAAGAATTTCTCAAAGGAAGAAAACAAAATACCAACAACAAAAAGGAAACGCAAGAAATTGCAAGGTACTTACCACCGTGAGGGAATGGGCCGAGGTCCTGGACTGGAAGATGGAGTTCAGTGGAAGCGCAGTGGCAAACCGCTCGGCGCACAGCCGTGTAGCCGGGAAGCAAACTCACCGGTCATTTCCGCGGCAAAGGGAGCCAAAGTGGGCCCTAGGAGGGGACGGAACCAGTCCGTTAAAGGGTCCAGGTTGAGCTTCCACGGATCATGATAATCCGAATGGTTGATGCTCGCCTCAACCTCAGCTCGCAGAATCCTCCTAAGGGCCTCCACCTCGGCATATCCCCGGGAGTACTCGTCCATAGCGTAGTTGTGTTTGGCTATGCGAAGCTCCTGCCTCACCTCATCCCCCGGAATCGGGTAAGATCAATGTGGGGAGGAGCGGGATTTTCCTCCATCGGAGAGACCCCGCCATCTAGGCCATGAGCGGGAGTGTCGGCCTCCGGGGCCTCTTCGGCTCGTCCCGGGCAATCATCTTGCCCTTACGCTTGCGAATCGAGCCACTTCGGGCTCCTCCTCGTCCTCCTCTCGCTACCACTTTGGAAGGGCTTGAGGCTCTCCAGCACCCTCGGCGGCTTCCTCCGAGAAGTCCCACCCCTTTCCTGGCCTTCTCCGGGAAGCACCTCCTCGTCATCCACTAAGTCAATGGTTTTCGGGAGGAGCGCGGAAGAAACCTTCAAGGAAGGAGCCTGGGAGAGGGGTGAAAGCGGAGGAGCCACGGGAGTGTGAACCCCGCAAGGCTGTTCCGGGATGGCATCCATGGAGGTACCGTTCCAATAAAATAAGCAAGTGTTAGAAGTTCATGAGAAACTGCTTATAAAAGGTGCATCAAATAAACTACTCCTACCCGAACTTCCTAATTCGGCCCAGCAAAGTCCCGAACTTTAATGCCGGGCAAAGATCATCTCCGAGATAACCGTCCGAGGGCCGTAACAGTGGACGCTATGTAAGCCGACGGACCTGGCGGAATAGGTTCGGAGGGCGGAGAGCTCCATCCGGGACCGACCTAGGTAATCTCCTAAGTTCGTAAAATAAAATTCCTTCAAATGATCCCCCCACCCGGTCGACGGCATCTTAAACCTACGGAGACGCTCGTCAAACCCTATGGGCCTATGACGGTATATTCATCAACGGAAGGAACATAGGCGAATTATCAAGGGAGACTTACCACCAAAGACCGGCAAGACCGGGAGCACCCGAGTTTGGTTCGAAGTGAAGGCCGAGGCCGGGAAGTCCGGTTCTCGAAGAACCTTCAAGACGAAGGGGCCCCCGGCGGAAGGACCCCCCAATCTCTTCTTGAAGAATCTTGTCAAAAATTTTGCCTCGGACTTCCCGCCGATGGTAAACTGGCTCCTTCGCACCACGGGACTCCCCACGCGAAGCCCTCTCCCGCAGGCGACTGGGCCTTAGAATACGCCTTCTCCCGGGGCCTTCCGCAGAGATAATCTTGGTACTTCTTCTGCCGTAGCAATGAGCTCATCCCGGAAGGCCTTCTCCGCAACCGGCGCCCTCACGTTAGGGCAGATGACCTTGGAGAGGTTGGAGTCATCCACGGATTGGTGAGAAAGGATAAGTTTAGCCTTCCTACAATTCTCCGTGGTGACCCGGAGCCCCGACATCAGATCGGCATGGTCGTAGGAGGCGAAGGCTTGGGCCACTTCGAAGGAAAGCCTGAGTGGGGAGCGTCCGTGGTAAGGTGGGATCCGCACCCACTCCGTGAGAAGCTCCGGTGGTCCACGGCCCCGAACCCGTGAGGAGAAGAAAAATCGGTGGCGGTACTCCTTAACATGAGTCCGCCTATTATATGGAACCATCCCCTCGTTAGCGGTGGTGGATCCAACCCATAAAAACCATCCTTAAGTTTGTCCCCTTTCTCGGGGACGGATACAAGTTCATAAAAATATAAAATTTCCGCCGGCCGAGCCCTACAGCCCGGCGCGCGCGTGTAAAAAAATAAATAAGCCCGAGAGCGGGCGGTAAGCTTGAGGAATAAGTTGGTGTGGCGCAAGGCCGACAAAAACAAGAAAATTCACAAAGTAATCTTGAAGCGGGAGCATGGCACCGGCCATCAAGTGGGTCTGACTCCAAGCCCCGAAGCCGTCATAGTTGTGATTAGGCGTCTCCTCGAGTCACGAGGAGGCCGGGTGGAAGGTCACGAGGTAGAAGGTTTGATCCCGAAGCCCACATTAATGATGTTCTCCAACCGGGTGAGGGCAAGTCGTGTCGATCGAAGCTCGGCCGCTTCCCGGCCTGGCACGGACTTGTACCCTTCCCGGGCAACGGAGTCCCGGAGAAACCTCCTCCCGGGGTGGCTATGTTTTTCCCTTTCTTCTTCGAAGACTTCGAGCTGTGGCGTACATTTTACGTTCGAGAAAGACAAAAAGAAAAAAAAAACCAGCAAGATTAGGGCCCCATACCAAACCCTAAATCGAAAAAAGGGAGTGGGGGTCCCCTAACCGCATTGGAAAGAGGCTCCTCCGGACACGTGTCGCCCGGGAAACTCGAGAGAATCCCCGAACAAGTGTCGGGTGCAAAAAATCGCGAAAAGTGGTTTTGCAAAAAGGAAAAGAAAAGAGAAAAGTCTTCCTATGCCCTAAGCAATTGCTAATCGAAGAACACATGGCCTTCTTCAAACAAAGTTGTACGCCTACAACAGAGGCATGACAATGGCGACTCTACAACTAACACAGTAAACATAAAGCAGAACTCGAAGAACTTAAACAATCACACACCCAGAAATCTCTAAGTGCGAACCTTAAAACAAACAAAGTAAATGTAAGCATGTTATTATCTAAAGATGCAAGAAACTTACGGATTGATTGTTGAAGGCGGGAGTGCGGGCATGGTTGAGTGAGAGTTGAGAAGACCGGCAAAACCGAACACCGGAAAATTAAAGGAAGTGTTTAAGTGTTAAAACGGTTGTTACTTCGAGAAATTTTCTCTACGAGAAATTCGAGCGTAAAATGGCAAGGAATGGAAAGTAACCAAAATGAAGGAAAGGTGGTGGCTTTTATAGGCAAAAGTGCATGAGGAACAGGCGTCCTCACCTACCAATCGTACGGTGGGGGAAACGCACGATTCGAATTCCCAAAAGATCGACGGACCAGATCAATCTACCATTAAGGCGGTGGAAACGTTTGAGTATCCGTCTGACACCATCAATGCGCCGCATCAATCATGGGGCGTGAAACGAATCGACCTCTGCAAAAGTGAATCGCCGCATTTAATGCCATTATTAGACACACCTTCACGCGCCCCCAAGTCGTATCATAAGACCGAGGAGGCTACTGGAAACATTCCCGCGAACGGGCATATTGCTGCATTAAATAACATCATTTAATGTGCCCCCACGCGCTCGAGGCTCGAGCTAGGGAAACGAGGGGTCAACCGGAGACACTCGAACAAGCCTTGGTTTATTTTTACTAAGTAAACAAGGCTTGGGGGGTAAATGTTGCTCCAAAATTCGCCCAAAATACGTGGACCCGCCAAGAGGGGACACGTGGATCGTATAACTTGGAAAGATTTGCTAAGTCTTTTTATGCCACCAGAAGCGCTATTAACATGGGTCCGGAGGAGACACCCGAGTACAAGTTACTCCGGAAGCCAATATAGCGTGAAGGCTCTCCGGGATGTGTCAGGTCTCTCCCGAGAAATCAAGTCGCATTTAATGCTGCATGGGAGGAAGCGTGTTGGGAATTTGTAACACGCAATAAAGTCCGACTAAGACAACCCCCAAAATGCGTGACATTACGTAATGATCATTTAAGTCTAGCGACGGCTACTCTGCGAAGAGTCACGTCAATCATAAGACAAAAAGGACATTCTCCATAAAAGCCCTACAGCACCTAGGGATTTGACCATGCATCACCCATGGTATATTCATCGGAAATGCCCAACTTTATGGATACTTACAGATACATGTGTAAGAACAATTCTAGGGATTACCCCACCAAAACACTATAAATACCCCCTCAAAGCTCATTTAATGGGGTCGGGGAATCTTGGTTGCAAAAGAGCAAGAAGAGAAAAAACTCACCAAGAACATTCTCTGTATTAAAGAGAAAAACATTCTCTCAAGTGTAGAATCTGTATTAAATACATCCATTAATAGCAGTGGCTCGTGGACTAAGGCTCATTAACGCCCCAACCACGTAAAAAGTCTTCATCTCGCTTTCTTACAGTTCATTATTATAATTATATTTTAATAGTTGCCGAAAACCTCGGTCAACATATATAATAAAATTAATTATAATTAAATTAATATATATAATAATTAATATATTTTATAATTAAATTAATTATAATTATATATAATAATTATTTCATAAATATATTATTAATTAAATATAAAACATTAATATTAAGAAATTAAGCATTAATATTAATTTGTCCATTACAAAATAAACTTTATTATCTTAAATAAAATTAGATGAAGTTTAAAACATAAAAATTGACATAATTAAAAACACCTAACTATCATTGTTCAAATCAGTATATTCTAAAAATTCATCTGCATTCGAGCTAAGTCTTGAACCATCAAGATTATCACGGGATTGAGCTGGCGGGGCAGATAATAAGGTTGTCCAGTCTGCGGTGTAGGTAAGATCTCCATAAACTGTCGAGGATGCGGGCGAACCAAAATAGGTTGTTGTTGTTGTTGCTGGCTCTGCGCACTGAAAATCTGATCATACATAGGCTATTGTGGAGATCCTCCCATTAAATTTTCAAATTTATGACATAAATTTTCAAATTTATGACATATTAAATTTTCAGGATTTTTTTTTAAAAAATAAATTATTATATTTAATAATACGTATTTAATAATTTAAAAATTATTTTACTATTAATTAATTAAATTAATTTTTCATATTTATACTTCTAAGTAAGTATTACTTTATATATATATATTACATTTTTTTATTTAAAAAATTTATAACTAATTTAATTTATTTTTATTTTATTTTTAAAAATTTATTATTTCAAATTTTTTATATTTATTATTTATGATTTTTTATATTACTCTACTTAGTTATATTTTTGTATATTTATTTGTCAAAGTACTTTTAATTTATAATTTTTTTCATGTTAAATCTTTATTATTTATATACTACAATATTACATAATTATTTTAAAATATTATTTTATTATAATAAACTTTTTAAGTAATTAATATATTCTTATTCTAATTTTTTTTAAAAAAATAAAAAACATTACAAAATTAATTATTTAACAAGCTTATAATTTTTTAACTATTCAAAATTCTAAATGTTAAACAAAAATACACATTTACTATTATAAAATACATTTATTACTATATAAACTTAAAATCTAAAGTTTTACAAATTTACACATTTAAAAGTAGCATATATATATAATATATATTATATTTATTATTATATAAAAATTTACATATGTAAAATTTTTAAACAATACATTATATATATTACTATATATACACACTAAAATCTAAACTTTTATAAATTTACATATTCATAATTTTTAACAATATATTATATATACATATAATATAATATATACACTGTTTAAAAATTATATATGTATATACATATATACATATCATATATATAATATAATATATTGTTTAAAAATTATGCATTCATATAACACATATATCAGACATACACAAAATTATATATTTACTCATACACAAAAAAAAATTACTAAACAGTTGCATAAAAATTACTAAACACAAAATTATATATTTACACATACATTTGCATAAAAATTTACACATACACAGATATATAAATGTAATATACTAATTACTAAACATTCAAAGATTGAAAAAAAAAAAAACAAAAACAAACTCGTAAATTTTTTCTGCCAAGCTTTTACTCCTCCCTCGTTTTCACTTTCCGTTACTGTTTCGAGCAAAATATCTCCCCCAAAACTTCAAACATGGAGAAAAAACTAATAACTGTCAAAGAAAAATAAAAATAAGATGAAAAAAATGAAAAAACCATAATGAAAAACACATTACCTGTGAAAAAAAATGATGGTGCAATGGCGCTTCACGGTGGCAAACAAGCGGACTATGGCGGAGGAGGACGACTCGGAGAAGGGGACTATGGCAGAGGAGGGTCGAGCTTAGGGAGGAGGAGGAGGAGGAGAGAGTCGGAGTGGGGTGGTGTGAAATGGAGTGGGAAAATAGAAAATGTTTTCTGAGTTATGGGGGGGATTATATAGATATTTATTACCGGCGGGACCCGCCGGTATTAACTGGGGGTTAAAACGCCGTATTAATAAAACTACGTAATCACGACTAATACCGGCGGAACCCGCCGGCAATAATCCGCCGGTATTAGTCTTTTCAAAAATTTGGGCGGTAAAAATCCCGCCCAAACTATTAGAGGCGGATTTTCCTCCGGTAATACTAAAGTTCCGCCGGGAATACTAAATTTAAATAAATATTTAATTAATTTTTAATTATTCAAAAGTAATACCGGCGGAATGCCTTTTCCGCCGGTAATAACCCCATTAATACCGGCGGTTTGGCTCCGCCGGTATTACTTCCGCCGGTACTGAGTAAAAATGTTGTAGTGATTTGAACTAATTATTATTTTTATTTTATTTAGATGAGTAATTATATTTGATGTTGTTATACTAAATATATATATATATGAAAATTAAAATTAATATTTTTTTAGATTGAATAGATCCAGTCCAATCCAATAAATATTGGATCTTAAAATATTAGATGGATCCAATCCGATCTAAAAAAATACTAGGTCTAAAATATTGGATAAATCTGAACCAATATATTAGTTTTGTATTATTTAAAGTAAGTAACTAGAGGGACTCATGAAATTTATAGTACTTCACTCCTTGTGTTGCGACCGTAATTGAGCTACGTCTACTTCGACTTTTTATTACTTACAAAAATTATAGAAAAACTAGCTATGACAAGAACTCTAACTTCTAAAGAAAGAAAGTAGATAGAGATGCTCTGACCTTATGGAGACTTAGAAGAATGTGTAAAATAAACTAGAGGGGCTCTCCTTTTATAGGGAATGAGGTCCTATTAAAATACTAATAAAATAATACAAAACTATGAAAACAAAAAATACACTTTGGGCTGATCTTGGCAATTGATGATGATCTAATGGTGAAAATTGACTATTGATGAAAATTGTCAATTTTCAGAGCTTAATTTTCGTCCGTTGGATCGTTTTCAGATAATTTGTGGAAAAAATCTTACTTGTCTTGGGCACAAATTTTGGACTCAAAATCTTCAAAATTGTGATATGTGTGAGACATGACTTGGAAGATCATTGAAAGAGTTTTAAAACTTAAGTTGAATCATGTCAATCTAATCAATATTGAGAGAGTTATGTCTGTTTTACTGAAGGATATTTAGCACCCAACGCCTAGGTTGACAATCCAACGCCTAGGTTGACATCTTGACATCAACCTGGACGCTAGGTAAGTGCAAAAAATGTCCCAAACTTGTATTTTTTGATGCCTAAGTGATATGTTGATATCACTTAGCCCTTTTTTTTAGTTATTTGTGATAACGGAGAATATGACCGAAAAACTTCTCAAAAAAGTTGATTGGAAATAGCTCAGGTTGAAAAAAGATTAACCTAGATGCTGGGCCCAGCTCAAAGGTCAACTTCGGCGTTGGGCCCAGCGCCCAAGTTGACATTGGCGTTGGGCCCAGTGCCTAGGTCAACTTGGGTGTTCGGTCATAGTTTTGGCTCCCAAATGACTCTGTTTGTTTCACTAAAGCACCCAAATCTTAATCACTAAAACGGAGAGCATGTCCAGAAGACTTCTTCTGAACTACTATTGGAAATGGCCCAGATTGACAAAGTGTCAACCCAGGCGTTAGGCCCAATGCCCAAGTCAACCTGGGAGTTGGGTCCTAGTTTTGGCCTCCAAGTCAATCCATTTCTTTCCCAAAAGTAGTTTGATTCTTCGTTTTGGATGGAAACAAAGAAAATGCTCGGGATAATTCTTCAATATTATGGTTGAAAGTGCTCCCAAGTTGACAATATGTCAACCTGGGTGTTGGGTGCACTAGGTGCCTTAGGCGCCTAGTGCCTTAGGTGCTCAAAATAGAAAGTGCTCTGATTCTGATTTTGGTACCTCAAATATGTTCGTGACAGGTCTTATTCATGTCAAAGTATAAAGTTTAAGCCATTTGCACTAAGACAAACCCAAAAATTAAAATCCTAGTTGGAATGTCAACTTGGGAGTTAGGTGAAATCCTAGGTGCCCGAGTTGACTTCCGAAATATTGTTTTATCTCTTTTCAGTTTTCCAAGTCTGGGACTTGTATTCTTCTTGTCTTCTTGGTTCTAAATTTTAAAAGATGGTGAGTTGGAAACAACTTGGCAGGATCCAAATATCCATTTCGGAGTTCTCTAATGTCAACCTAGGCGTAGGGCTAGGGAACCCTCCCAGGTCAACTGCTATGACTCGGGATTACTCAACTCTGGGATATTTTCTTTCTTGTCACATGTCAAAACATTGATGTCCATATCACTGGGATCAGTTTCTAGGTAAACAACATGAAATACATCTAATGGATATAACCAATCTAATCCAACATCTATTGGATAGAACCGATCTAATCCAACATCCTATAAATGTTGGATCAATAATTAATTAGATCAGATAGGATGGCAAATTCTAACATTTAATATATAAGTGGATTAAATCTGAATAGACCTAAAAATATTAGATGTGTTCTAATAAACACTCCTATATGGAACATAGATTTTGTTTTATACATTCTCATTATTCTTATTGTCTCAAAACATCATAACAAATAGAAAAATACTAAAAGACACACCAAAAGTATCTAACACTACTAAGAGATGTTATGTGATAATATTAATATAATTAAGTCTCGAGTCTCACAGTTTAATAATTGTGATAAACAATTACTAACTATTTCTAAGACGTTACTTTATAGTAATGCTAAAAAGTATTAGTAACATCGGATAATAATGCTTTAACAAATACTACTATGGAGTTTTACAAGGTTTTCTAACTAAGCAAAGCAAAATCACAATATTGATTTTGTTTGCCAACCTCTACTCGTGATCGCATGGATGTGTATTCCATTATGATCTTTGTCCATCTTATGTTGGACCATTTTTTCACTTTTTATGTACGTCATTTTTCAACATGTAGTGTGTGTCTCCTCAATTCTCTATAATATTATGTCTTCTTTATTCTTTCTTTTATTTATTTTGAAGAGCTAATAACAGTAGTTGTTGTCTATGTTTTGTTGGTTCAATTTACAATTCTATGGGACCCAAAATGTACACCAAACTACATAGTAATTCATTGATCAATTGAAATATATATATATATATATATAAATATATCGATCCAAGTTGAAATATCATGAAAAAGAGAATATTATTATTACTTACGTACACAACTAATTGACTAGAATAGTATTAGTGGGTTTGTTCAATATTTGTAATCATGAAATATTACGTAAAGAGTCCTAAAGAGGAATCATCATGTATTTCGATTTTGACAAAATTTGATCGTTGACTTTGTTTGTAACTTGTCGTCACTACTTGTGGACTATATATGTTATGTCCATAATGAAAAAAGAATGTTTCTATAATATTTGTATTAGTAGCCCATCCAGAATATACTACGAGATACTTGAGTTTCATGTCATATGTCACTTTATACTTTATATTATAATTTTTCATTTAAATTATAAGACAATATTTACATATTCTATGGTACCTAATAATAATTACTTTTACTAATAGTTTAATTGATAAATTAGAGTAAAATGTATTAGTTATCGCTGAGAAATACATGTTCTTAGTTTGTGAATTTCGATAAAATATCCATTTACTAGGTTTAAATTTTTCTCCTAAACTAAAGCTAACTAATATGGACTAACTAGGTCAATTTTTGTCTATTTCTTAAATCACCCCTCATATTTTTCAACACATCCCCATCTCTTTCTTCCTCTTCTCTCTCACTCTCTTCTACGATCGAAGGACTACTCTACCACTAATCTAATCTCTGACCACTACAAAAATCATATGCTTCGATAAGGACAAATTTCGTCAGTGAAGGGTGTGTTTTTCATCAGTAATGATTATTAATAGCGACATGTTGCTGGTGAAAAGTCATTGGTGATAGCTCGTCGGCAAAATATAATATGAATGATGACATTTTAAGTTGTCGGAGGAAATGAGTAATGACGACATTGTCGTCATTGATAATGTGCTATTTTTATTTTTTTTAAATTGTTGGGCTATCAATGACGACAATATCGTCAATGATAGACTCGGTTTTAAAAAAATTATTTTGATTTCTTTTATAAAATTAAAATTGTATTAAATATTCATTTTTTAATTAATTAATATATAAAAATGTGTTTGGTAATGCTTTTCTAATTTATTTTTTGTTTTTTTAATTAAAAAAGTAAAAATATTTTCAAAAAGCATGTTCTATAAAATTGTTTTTACTTTTTTAATTTTTTAATTGAGAATCAAAATTTTAAAAAATTTTAAAACAAAACAAAAATCACTTTCACAATTTTTTTAATATTTTTTTCTTAATCAATATTTTGGACTCCAACCCCAACCTGTACATGACCCGAACTCCGACCCAGCCCCAGTCCCAGACTCGAACCACGACCCTAACCCTAGATCCAGACCTAGAACCGACTTAAATAAAATAAAAAAAATGAAAGTTATAGAACACACTTTTATTTTCTATTTTTAAATTAAAAAACAAAAATAATGGTTATAGAACACGTTTTTATTTTTTTAAAACACAAAATTTACTTTTATTTTTTGTGATTAAAAAATTTAAAACAAAAGTGTTACCAAACGCCCTCAAAATAATTTAATTAAGAGTAAAAAAAACTAAATATTTTCATATATAATATTAAGAGTCACAAATATTACAATATCGTTAAATTAAGAGTACTTACTAAAAGTGAGTGTTCATAAAACATAAATAAATATAAAATCGATAGTTCATAAAATGAAAATAAAAATTTTAAAAGAAATTTGTAGTAGCATTGTCATCATCACTATCATCTCTCGGAACATCTGTTATTTGTGGATAGTATGGCGGCATCTACGAACTCGTCATCATCTGAGATGTCTGCGGTCCATGTGGTGTCGGCATCATCTGAGATGTATATTGTCCATGTTGTGTCGCAACATTTGCAATGTCTACTCTCCATATTGCTGCCCTTGTGGTGTCGGCATCATCTGAACAATTTACAACATCTGTGATATTTGATGTGTTGGCATCATTTGTGGCATCCAAGACTGTGAGATCTGAGACGTCTGAGGTGACTATGTCATTCATCTGCATCATTACTTGCGAACTGTTTAGCGACTGTGACATCATCTGCAAGAATGACTGGAACATCTGACTTTGAAACATTTGTTCAGGGGTTAAAGGTGCAGATGAAGGAACATGAGGCTGGTGTAGTAGTTGCTGAAATGAAATAGGAGTCTGTTGCGAATGCTGTGCTGAAAACCCATTAGCTGAAAAGATGGACCAGATCCATCTCTAGGCATATGAGAGTGAGATGGTTGTGGATGCATTGGTTGTGTTGGAGATGCATCGGTTATCTCAATATCTATTTGTGCACGGTCTTCAAGTGACAATTTTTGAGTCAATATCTGAATTTGTCTTTGCATTTGAGCAACTGTTTGTTGTAAGTCGGGTTGATCAGTAGTTGCATGTTGTGTGTGTCATCTTGATGATTTCCCTTTCAATTTGTGACCCACTTGTAATATTCAGAAATTATGATTATATTAATTTGCGCATATTTTATTAAATATGTGATTAAATGAATAATTAAGTATAATTTATTAATTACAGAGATTTTATCAGATTATGTGGGTATTGTATATACCATTTTTAAAATAAAATATTTTTGAGTTTGACGGTCGTGAAAACTCGGTAGAGTGGTCAGAAATGTCACATCGATAAAAATTGAGTTATATTGGAATTATACCGGACTAGTTTAGAATGTTGAGAAGTCGGTTTAGTCGGGATAGTTAGAAAATGACCAAAATATCGTTAGGCTTTATTTAACCTAAGTGATTGGTGGATGGGTAGAATATTATTTTGTCTTTTATGGGTTATTTAGGCTGAAAACTTAGGGTTTAATGTTAGGTTATATCATTAAATTAATATTTATTTATTTAGTTAAATTAAAGATAGAACCAAAACTAAGAAAAAAAATAAAAAAACATTGCTCTTTCTCTCTCTTCTCTACGGCTTAAGAGAAAACTAGGAGTGTTCATCAAACCGCTCAAATCGTCTACACCACAAAAAAATACGGTTTGAAATTCTTTGTGGTGCGGTTGCAGTTTGAATTTTCCTAAATCGCGCAGTGCGGTGCGGTTTGCGGTTTTGAATTGTTAATATGCGGTTCAAATTCCACCGCACCGCACATTATAAAAAATTAATTCTTATATTTATTTAGGTCCAATATGTGAGTATCCAACCCAAAGCCCACTAATTATTGTATTATTTAAACTTAATTTTTTCATATTTATTTTCAAGCCTTATGGTATTTTTGACAAGTGTTGCTCAAGCTTTATTGTATTTGTAATATTTTAACTATTAGTGATAGTCCAAACCGTAAAAATTGCAAAAATCGCAAAAACCGCACTGCACTACACCATTTTTTACGGTTTGATTTCTGTGGTTTTTTAGTTTCGTGATGCGGGTGCGGTTTGGGAAATTAGAAAAACTGAATGTGCGGCTTGGTTTGAAAAAATGGTCAAAAACCGCACCACTCGCACCGCGAACACCCCTAGAGAAAACCCAGAAGAAACCAGGTGTTCTCTTCAAATCTTTGACCAATTCTTACAAATTTCAACCTTAAGCTCGGTTTAGAACTTTGAGGTAAGCTCTCTCCATGTGTTCTTGATGATTTTTAAGGTTTTAAGCTAGGTTTTGCTAGTTTTTTTTTTAGATTTCGGGGCTGTGATGTGAAATTGAGAATATGTTTCTATGTTTGATTTAAGGTTTGATTGTGTGTGAATTGATTATCTTCTTCATTACTAGGTTTTGAATTGAGTTTGAAAACCCAAATTCCACTCAATTATGGTGTATTGGGTATTTTGATGTGTTTCTGGATTTTGAATGTTTAAATATGTTGATTTTATGTTATTACACTGTTCTAGGAAGTTTAAGCAAGATTGGTGAAGCTTGGGTTTGGTTTTGGGGTGTAAAACTAGATTTTTCCCAACCTGCCAGAACCGGTCGACCATTCTACAGGTCACTGGTGAACCGGTCAACCAGTAAGGAAAAATTCCAATTTTCTTCGAATTTAGTTTTTGGCTCAGGTTGAACCTAGTTTAGGGTATTTTAGGGATGTCTAAGCTATTTTTGAACCAATAGGGGTTAGGGTTTGTTCGATTATGGAATTAGGGTTTGTTTCGGAGTTTGGTTAACTTGTTCACCGAGTTTTTTTGCCGTGACATAGGACCCGAGATCATCGAGCGTAGTTTCACTCAGGTCGTCCCGCACACCTGATATTGGATTGAGGTAAGAAAAGCTACTTCCAATGCTAAACATGTCAAGTGAGAAACAATTGTTATCGTTTGTGACTCGATTATGATCGGGGTAATGATACAGTCATTACCGTTGCTGAAATGAGTAATTACTCACCTTGAAATCGTAGATAGATTTCTTACTTATCGATTGCTTTATCAGGAAACGATAGTGATATTTGTAGCTCGTGGGTAAGGAGTGGTAAGGATGCTTTATGAGGCATCAAAGTTGGTTCGTCTTATAAGAAGAATAATTGTTTATGTAATGTTTGAATACGCATCGAATAAATGTTTGTATCGGCTTTTAATGGACAAGATCCACCTTTTGATTATGTTTTGGAAATGTAACGCCATTTTGTAATGCCGATTTTGAAACCTGTTGTAAAAGTTTATAGACAAAGGATCCCCAAATTCAGCAGTACTTTGAATGAAACGTTATGTTTTTAATTTAATTAAAAGTTTTAATTAAACCACACTTTTCTTAAACTGTTAAATTATAATTATAAATTAATTTATAAAACCACACACACGTGGCGTCCCTGTGGGACAGGGCGTTACAACATGGTATCAGAGCGACTAAAGTTTAAAGATCTTAAAGTCTGGTTTGATATCTCTCGAGCTTGATGACATATCTTAGATAGCATGACATACTTCAGACATGATGACATAAATATAAACAAGATGGATGACTTACATCTAGGATAGAAGATACATCCAAAATTGGTGATTTACGTCCAAGATTGAAAATATATCTAAAATGGATGACTTACATTCAAAATAGAAGACATATACAAGACAACAGACTTAAATATCCTACTTAAGAAAGTTACACGTCTTGAATAGAAGAGATAAAACATGAACACTTAAGATAAAATAAATGACACTTGTCAAAGTATGTAAAAACAACTCGTAAGAAATAATGGGCATATGTCAAAGTACACAAGAAAATTATATAAATAGAATAGAGGTCTTTTGGGGCTAAGAAGAAAAATCAAGAATGAACCGGAATAAAAAGTTCCAAAAAAATAATACAAATTAATTGAGATTTGCCAAAAATTGTCAAAACACTCGTAGTATTAGGAACAATGTTCTTGGTTTTCTACTTTTCTTGCTATGGAGGAGGTGGTGGAGCCTATTGTCTCCACCATCAACCTTGTTTTCTATTCCTCTTTGATTGTTTTATAATTTGAAAAAAATAAAAAAAAGAAACATTATCTTGTACGAGGTGTAAGGATACCATTGAACATAAATTGAAAAGGTAGTTACGTTGTAACAAGGTGATTGAGTGGGTCACGTGCCCCTCGCGTGGGAAAATTGCAGACACGACAATGGAAACGCATTTTTATATTCAGAAAGAATCAAATTAGGAGACCCATTGTTTTCTTCTTCTTCTTCTTCTTCTTCTTCCCATTCTAAGTTTTTTCTCTTTTCTCTCTCGGAGGAGAGAGAGAGAGAAGAGAGAGAAACCAAACTCGCGAAATAGATATTATCAAGATTACACCACTTCTCTCCCTCTAGGGTTTCATTCTCAGTCTTCTTCTATTACCGTGAGGCAATTGCTTTCTCCAATTTCTATCTTTCTTCGTTTTTTTCCGATTCCACTTTTAGGTTTCGTAGATATTGAGGTCAGACTATCTTCTGCTGATTTTGATTCTTATTGCTTGGTTTAATTTAGGTTCGCATTGTGTGTGTGTGGCTGCATTGCTTTAGGCACAAATTTTGATGAGTTCTTATGCTTTTCTTCTCTTTTCTTTACAATGGAGTTTGGACAGTAGCGAGGAATTTGTACTTTTTTTTTGGAAATTCATGGAGAATGTCTACTTATCCAGTTAGTTAACATGTTGCTACTTAGCTATAGCTTTATTGAGATGAAGATTTTGTTTTCTTTCGTAAATTCAAAACCAAATCAGAAGAGGTGACATTGTCTTGCCAACTTCACTCGACTCGACCCTTTTGTGTTGTATAACGATATTTATTTGTTTTGTCATAGTTGAATTTTCAATTTTGTGTAGGCTCTTGCCCCATTGTATGTTAACTTATGGTGCAGAGTACTTTTTTGCTTCCCAACACCATAATGGGTGTAGCGTTATGACCATAGAAGGTAATTTTGCTGGTGTTAGCTTAACAAATATACGGCTTTCAATGGTATTCTCACTTGGAAGTGGGAGGATGGCGGTGATGGCTAGGCTTTTAGCAGCGGGGAGTTTTTCACGAAGTGTAGCAGCAGGTACATTTGGCATACATGTATACATATATATTATTTATATATACATGCACATATACTTTTTCTTCTTTTGTCACTTGTGTGGCCTTTTGTAAAGAGACGAGAATTGAGAATTTTATAGTCCGCTTATTGTACAATCATGCTCGTCATCATTTTTTTCTAAATATTATATTATTGTTTTGGCAGAGGAAGCTGGACATCAGAAACTAGCTGCTACGTTGCTATATAAGGAATTAAGAGAGGCAGATGAGCCAAATTTTCTTGATGAAGAAGGTAATTTGTTTATTTCTTTATACTTTCCGCATTTTAATTCATTAGCTATATTCTTTACTAGGAAGCTAAACTTCCACAATAGTTTGATAAAATTAGATGGTGTGGTCAATACTAAGTAGAAAATATGTTAATAAATTATTTGGCTTTTCAAAATGCAAGCCAATACTAAGTTGTGATTTCTAACTTTGTTCTATTAACTTTGTTCTTTTTGGGTGCTTAATTAGACTTTTATTGATTTCTGCCTGGTTTTAGATATGCATGTCTTTGGTTTGAAGCCCATGTCTGATCCTTTGCATTTGGTAAGTCTGCAGTTTATATTTTACCAAATTACCATGTACTAAGAATTCTTCTCAACTAGAAGAGAAATTCGCTATTATCGGAAAAGATAGATGCTTTTTAGGTTTTTTTTTTCAATGAAATTTAACAATTCTAAGATTTTGCTTTCTTAACATGCTTTCATTTGCATGCATGGACAAATAATCTATTTCAGTCTCTGATTGCTTAATATTGATTTGAAGGTATGCTGCAATACTTGTAAGAGACCAGTCCAGGCTAGTCAATATGTAGCTCATGCAGGTTTGGAGGGGATTAATTATTTTTTGTTTGTATTATTCCATCAAATTTCGTGATTCCATGATATATTCAAGAAACGTACTCCTTTGCAACTCAAAACACAATGAAGAAGTGTGTATCTCATAAACACAGTGACACAAACACAAAGAAGAAGCATTTAGAGTTTATTATATAAGCTTTTTAGCTTCAAATCTGGATTCATATAAGCTTCTGTGGCATTTTATTTTATCATATATCAATATATTATCGGCCCAACTTTAATTCAAGATATCATGCCTATTTTAGGGCCTTTTTAAAAGAAAAAGAAAAGTAAAAATAGGGCCTGAATTTAATCCAAGATATCATGCCTATTGTAAGGTCTGCCTTTTTTTTTTGAAAGAATTTTAAGGCCTGACTTTAATTCCCAATGACTTGTCTCATGTATTACCCATTCCACTTCTATGTTTTCCTTGTCTGCTTATGCTTCTACTGAAATAGTTTTTCTTTTTCCTCTCTTATGGATCTCTGCAGAATTTTGTAGAGTGGTAAGTTCTATAGAAGAATCCATGTTGGATGTTACTGGCAGTGTGGGGCATAGAAAGGCCATGAGAAAAGAGAAGAGAAAGCCACTCAATGCTTATGCTAGTATCCTTTTTCTTTTTCTTCATGACTTACAACATAGTTGTGAAAGCCATGGCTAGCTTCAGCAATTGGGTGTGTGAGCGTGTGTTGTGGTGTTGGGTATAAGTTCCTGCAGTTGTCTCTTATCCAAAAATAGAAATAATAAAATATTTCTGGAAGCAGACTGTTCTTAAATATTTATTACAAAGTCTTTTCATTTTTGTCCATAACCTATTTTAGACCAGGCTATTTTAGTTCGGGAAGTGGAAAGGTCTAAATCTATCATAGTAGGTGATACTGTTACTGCAGAATCTCGGTTGAATGGGAAACCTGGGACAAATTCTTCCTTCACTTTTGACAGAAAAAGTAATTTCATCTTGCCCTTAGTTTGTCTATCTTATTTTGTATAGTTTCTTGTCATGTGATAATTTAATATATCATTGTTTTAATCTGCTAAATTTCTTGGTAATGAAACGATTACGATGCATTGCTTCTTTAAAGGAGTGTTCATCACTTATCTGTGGTTGTTTTAGGCAGGATGAAGTGTGTTATATGAGGGTGACATTGTTTTCTAATTCCCCCAATTGCTATCATACATTTTTCAAGTTTATTTATATAACATCAGGAGGCAATAAAAATCATACAGGGATAGCCTTCCCCGATTGATTTTGTTAGACTACCATTACGACAAGTATTAATATTTATATTGCTTGCTTGATTGTCTTGCTGTCTCTTCTAGGAAATTCAGCCTATGGAGATGCCGAACATTTGATGCATGGTTCAGCAGTTAGTCCCGGAGATGATGATAACTCAGCTGGCGTAATGACTCGTGCACTAAAGCGTTCTAAATTGTATGTTTTCTTTCCCTAGAATTTTTATTTACACTGATTTGAGAATGTTGATTTCGTGCACATTGTTTCAATTACACATTGTGCCTTATAAATGTACCCAGCCGTTAATATTTTTCTTAATGCAATTGCTATATTTATTGCCTCTGTTTTTAACTTTTTATGTCCACTCCAATGAGATACTTTATTCTACTCTCGTTTTGGAAGTTTTATATGACAGATATTATATAACTTTGGGTTGCAGATGTAGTAATTTGGGTTGCAGATGTAGTAATTTGGGTTGCAGATGTTATATAACTTTTGGATAGTTGTGCATATTGAAATGAATCAAATTTCATACTTCTTAAGGTTGGAAAATCCTTATATAAGTGTTTTAGGCTTTTGAGTAATGTGGATGGATCTCTATCATCAATTGTCCCTACTCCCTATGGATATATGCCACATGGCTTCTTATCTTGAAGAAGAGGGTTGTAGGTGCCAAGCTTGTTAAATGCCTTGAGTGAAAAGTAGCTAATCTAGAAATATTTTCCGAAATTTAATGCACTGCTGATAGTAATATACCATTCAATGAAACACAACCTGTCAAGCTTTCTATAGTAATAAATTCCCTTGCCTTATTTTGTTATTGGCTTCTTTATATGTATTTATTTATATTTCTGTTTTGTAGGATGGCAGGTGAGTGGCTGCCATTGTCTGATGCATCTGTTGTCTCAAATATATTAAGTACTCACGATGACTATAACTGTGAGGCCTGAGTACAAGTTTAATTTTATTTAATATTGTTATGTTTTCTGATAACTCTGTATGTAGAATGTTGGTAGCATTCAGCTTATGGATAAACTACAGTGAAAATCATAGTACAATGGAACCAGAGTTACTTTTGTTTTCTCAAATGTATCCACAACCTAAAATTTGAGGAGAGTGATTCTTGAGTTTTGACAAAAATTCTGACTTTGAAGGAGAGTCAAATTTTGTTTTGCACTATGATTAATGTAATTGAGGGAAATCCTGTGTCGTAGTTGATTGGCAATAAGCTCTCTCTTATCTGGATTAGTTGATGAAGAAACAAATGGAATGAGTATTCATGTTGATGTGCTGACATCAACTAAAGCTTTTATAATAGTTCCTGTTTAATTCTATACTTTGGCAATTAATTTACCACCTCAATGAATCTGATTGAGAGGTAGAGACTAGTAAAGTTGGGATTACTAATAGATGCTATCTCCTGGCTAAGAATTTGATGTCTTAATTAATATTAAATAACTAGTTTTATAGAAAGAAAAGGGTCAGCCTGAAATTATATTATTTATCAGTAAATTAAATCTTATATTAAAAATTAAATAATGGCATTTTTTATTATATTATTTAGTACTTCTGTTGAGTAGTGAATTATTAATGTATACTTGTGCTTACTGCATATCTTTAGGTGACATCTCTCCCAAACAAACTATTGCTGAGAGTGGAAGTCCTAATGATTCTATTTTTGGAAATAAGAAGCCTGATCAGTTCAATGGATGCTGCCTGCCAATAAAAGGTATTTTACAGTTGTGTATGTGATAAAATGTTGGGACCCGTTATCAAAATCCATTGAAGTGGGTAGAAACATAAGATTTACAATATATCTTCTTTATTGAAGTGGGTAGAAAATCCATTGACCGTCGGTTTATGAAAGTTTGTCCTGTACCTTATTTTCCAATTTATTTTCATCGATAGTGTCTTGGTTGGTCTCACAGTAATAAGATTGCTTGTCTTGATTCATTAAAGCAAATATGTCAGTTCCCCTTGCAACCAAAATTTATTACTCTCAAAGAAACAACCGTCTTCGCTCTGCATTTTGTCATCTTTACTATGAGACAGTGGCATCGACTGAGGAGGTTTGCAGTGGCACTGCAAACAAGAAAATAAATGATAATGTGTACCAATCACAGACTTCATCTCAGAAGGACGAGTCATTGAGACAAATAAATACAGGGTTAAACAGCAAGGTTTGCCTTCACAAATTCTTTCTACTCATTATTGGTGGCTGTATGTGTTCATCTAGGTTTTGTTGTAGAGTGGTCTTTCTCTGATCTTATTAGGATTGCCCTAGTTTTGATTTGGCTTTCCAGTGCTGATGTTGTAAACGATAAAGGATTTTGAATTATGAAGAAAGGGATCACATGTCTCTCCAATAAATTTCTTACAGTGGCATATGCTCTGAGGCGATATTTCATTTTCTGCATGATTATAGGCACTATGGCTAGTTTAGGTTGTGTGTTTGTCAAAGGTTACACTAATGATTAAGTACGCGTGAATATATGATTTCTGTTGCATTATTTGGGGATAGCTGATTTGAATTTATCATTGTTCCATTGAAACAGGACTCACTTTCTCTGGTTTCCCCGCAAAGTCCTGACCAGTGCCTTGCACAAAGCTCAGAAATGTGTTTGGGCTCATCTGAAGTTTCTTTGCCTATCTCAATGCAGTTTCCTGTTGATAATGCTTCGAGATCTCTGGTTGCTCCTGTTGGTTTATCAAGAAGCAAATACGTTTCAAAGCCTTTCTCATATCCAGGAAATTCAGGTATTTCTTCAAGACTACATGGTAGTTTTATTTGTGAGTTCACAATTTTGGAATGGAATCAAGTTTATACAAGGCTTTGTATAAACTTAATTAAACGACGTGTTTGCAAGTCATGTGATCACTACAGTATCCCATTAGTGTATACAATTTTTCTTTATCTTGCATTCTTAAGTGTGGTGTTTGTTCTATAGCGATCATCTCACCAACCATATGTTGTTACCTTTTTCTACGGAGGCCTAAGAAAAAATGTTCTGAGGGCTGTTTCTGCTTGAATAATGTCAGACCTGTCACCTGTTTGTAAACCCTAAACCCATTAGTTTTTCTAACTTGTAAAAATTCAGCACAAAATAAATTATTAAGGGTGCACAAAATTTAGCTTTGGTACGTATAATTTTTGAAGAGAGCATCTATAGGTGCTTTTCCATAGAATTTCTACAGTTCCATTGTTTGATTATATTTGGCTTTAAAAACATGACTTGGTTTTTAATACCAATTTATCACTGACTAGAAATATTTTAGTGGTTCAGTTTTTTTAATTTTCTTTTCATCTTGGCAGCATTTATATATTTATGTGTTTTTTTAATCCACTCACTTCGTTAAATACCTTCAAGATGGAAATAATCGGGTTTGTCTTGGGTTTTGTAGGACAACCTCTGCAAGCAGTGCAGCAGCAAAATGGCAGCGTTCCTGTTTTATAGGACCTCAAATGGGGCCTTTTTTGTATAGCTAGAGGAAGATGTAATTAACCAAATACTTGAGGTTAGGTCCTAGGAACCCTTTTTGATACCGACCAAGAAATCCATCAAAGCTTGTTCATTCTGCCTTGTTTTCATTATAGCCGAGTACCAGCTAGTGTTTATAGTCATTCAAGAATCAAAAACGAACCAATGGCTGATCTCAGACTGCCATTCTTTACATAACATGTGACTTTTTATTGTGACGTAACGTTATGTATCTTTACTTTAGATCAGTTTAGAATGCATAACATCTGTCCAGAGAGGAAGTAAATGGGATATGATATGTGAGACCTGTGTTTTCCAACTATGCACATTTATAATAGTAGTAATATTACAGTTAGTTTTCAGTGCAGGAAAAAAGAGAGCCAAAGGCACAGACCAAAGAGAAGGTATTAGAAATGAATCATTTTAGGTGTGTTGGTTTAAACATTATTGAATTGATCCTTATCTTTTATTATTAGTTGAAGAACCCTAGAAGGAAGGGAAATGAGGTTAAATGGGCACTCAAACATGTCTCGTTTTGATGTGGTAATTGAGAGTTAGGTGGGGATGGAGGCCTTATTGCTTGCTCCAATTCAATGACCAACCCAAGTGGGGGAGTTTTCAGCAGGCGGGACCTGGTAAGTAAGTTGCCCTTGCAATTATCACAATGCACTGCCAATAAGGTTTAACGTGTGACAGCAATAGATTAGGACGGCCTCTTAACTTTGTGCTCTGAGAATTTATTTATATATAGAATTTAACGTGTTTTTGTTTTTTTTTTCTTTTTTTGCTACTTGTGTTTATAATATCTTCTAATTCGTGATGATGTGACTTTGATATAATCGTTGATTGTTTTGTTTTGTCTTGTCTTTACTACCAATACCAATATAATCATCGTTTTGGCATATGTTTATTCTGTCACAAATATTTATCTAATATAGCTGATTTTTTAAGAGAAAGAGAAAAATAAAATAAAATACGAAAGGGGGAAGTTGTGACAACTGTGTGTACGTACGTGTGTATCATTATTCCCTCCACTTTGTAACGTGGGAAAGGTTCACTTAAACTATAACAAAATATTAGTAGAAGCTGTGAGATGGTTTAGGTGTTTATTTATTCATTTTTTTTCCCTAGTGATTCTATAAAATATGAAATTATGTGGTAGCTGCATTTTCATATCTCTGATAGAAACATGATATCAGCAACACCGTATTACGATATTTCTAATTTCTATTCCATTGTCATATGATTTTATCTAATAACTGTATTTACAATATTTTTGTCTTCCAGCAAAAAAGAATAGTGTATTTATAATATTTGTCATCTTGTATTGTATTTGGTCAGCGATTTTTTATATTATTAAATTAAAATATGTGGAACCCGACATTACAATAAACAATAGTGGTATATCATTTCTTGTAGGAACGTACATAAATCATCCAATCCAATGACAACTCACCGATTCAATTACAACCGATTGCCAAATATTAGATATCTAATTGTGATCAGATTGGATGTTATTTTTAAATATCTAATTGGATTGGATCGGATGTTGGATGGGGTGTCCAAAAGTCCAATACATCTAACATTCAATTAAACTAATTAGTATTTTTATTTAATTTGGATAAATAATTAAATTTTATATTGTTATACGTAAAATATATGTATGTATATATAAAAATTAATATTAAAATTTTACTTTTTTTTTCTTGGATTGGATAGATCTAATCTAATCCAATACATGGACTTAAAAGGATCCGATCCGATCTAAAAAATATTAGGTCTAAAATATTGAATAAATCTAAATTAAACCAATAAATATATATATATATGAAATACATCCAACGGATAGAACCAATCCAATCCAACATCCAATGGATGTTGGATCAATTGGATGATTGAAATTAATTTGAGTGGATCAGAATAGTAAATTCTAACATCCAATATATAATTGGATCGAATATGGATAGATTTAAAAATATTGAATGTGAACTAATAAACACCCCTAAATTTTTTTATACTGATTGGCACCTTAGAGGCCTCTTATTATTTTTTTTTAATGCTTAATATGAAGGTTGCGACTTTGTGAGTATCGTTGGTATTTCCATATGGTTAATGTGAAAAAAAGTTAAAAAGTAACAATAAAAAAATTGAAACTTGGCAGGATTCACGATAATTAAAGTGTTGTGCATTACTTATATATGTTAATAATCAGAATATTTAGCATGTTTTCTAGGCGGCATAAACTAATGAGAATGGAATGTTTTGTTAGGTACTATCGACATCTACAATCGATCACATGTGGTAATAATTTTTTGTCTGTTTTTTCTCTGGGAAACATAATTTCTTCCTTGGCATGATAAAAAGTGATGATAGCTCCTTATGAAAAAAATATCATGAAGATAAAATATATTCCTTCCTTTCATCTTTAGTACTGAGTAGGTTTGGTATCATAATTTTTTATATGTTTTAGTTTTATATATAAGGTTAATGCCAAGAGAATGGTTCTTGTGATATCATTCCTCCATCTATAACATTATTCAAGCAATAAGAATTATTCTATCCCCTACTATTATAAACCAAAGCATATTTATCATATTTTTTTTTATAAAAGAAAAAGGAAAATTCTTGTTTTAAACTTTTACAACACAATTATATTAAAGTTGATATATGGTATAGGGTGATTCTACAATGCACACCTTTAGAAGGGATGTACTGATGCACCCTTAATTTGTTTTGGCATCCAAAAAAAAATTTTAGTCTAATTTTTTTTCATATTCATGTACGTTATAGCTATTTAAGATAACCTACAAAATTTTGAGAAATTCAGAATAATTTACAATATAGAAAACAATGTTCAAACAGTCTATTTTACACGCGTATAAAATAAAATAGTCACGCGTGCAACACACTGTTTGAATGTATTTTTCGGCGTGTTAAACTTTTTCAAATTTTTTAAAATTTTGTAGGATGTCTTAAATAATTATAACGTACATAACTATGAGAAAAAATTTAACTAAAAAATTATTTCAATTGTTTAAATAGATAAGGGTGCATCAATATATCCATTTTAAAAGGGTGTATGATAGAATTATCCTATAGTATATATATAATTCCCACTAATTTCTTTTCGTTAATGATATTTTTATTATTAGTCGCTTAAGAATTATAGATCTTAATCTTATCCAAAAGCATTTTCTTAGGGAGTTTCGATTTTGACAAAGACTTTCATAGATTAACAACCGACAGACAAAGCCCTCCTCCTAAAACTCCTATCTATTCCCTTTATTTACATATCACATCTTTTCATTTCACTCGTAATTTCGATTTTATTTCATAAAACACAAATACAAATTTATAGTATTTGTGTTTTTTTATTCGTAATTACTTATTTTATTTTTCATCACGTTGCCTTGCCATGGTAGTGTGATGGAGAGAAATAGAGAATAAGTTGTTTTTGGAGTGGCGGGCCCACCCAATTTTTTTGCCAACCTTTAGTAATCATAAAAAAAAAAATAATAATAGTAATAATAAAAAAGAAAGTAAGAATAACACATGTTATACTCGTATGGGTAAGGTATAAAATGTGAAATGCACGGTGATTTTGGTAAGTGGTAGTTTATGCAGTAACTTCAGTTTGTGGAAAAAATGGTTGAAATATGAATATTATATTTTAAATTATTTATGTAATAATCAAATAAATATATAGGGTAAATACCATTTTAGACCCTATGTTTTGCAAAAGTTACAGATTGGACCCTGTATTTTGTTAAATGACAAAATGGACCCTGTGTTTTCTAAAATAGTAAAAATAGAACCCTGAGCTTAATTTTTAACAACTTTTTTTTTAATACAACCAACTTGAAGACAATGCTTAATACGAACAGATACAAAAAAATGTAAACAGTTTTGTCATAACACTTTTAGATCGGATTATAATTAAACTTTATTTTGACAAAAAATTAATTCAGGGTCCTATTTGTACTATTTTAGAAAATACAGGGTCCATTTTATCATTTAACAAAACACAGGGTCCAGTTGGTAACTTTTGTAAAACAGAGGGTCCAAAATGGTATTTACCCAAATATATATAAAAAAAAAAGGTAAATACCATTTTAGACCCTGTGTTTGCAAAAATTACCAATTGGACTATGTGTTTTGTTAAATGACAAAATGGACCCTGTATTTTCTAAAATAGTACAAATAGGACCTTGAATTAATTTTTAAAGTTTAATTATAATCCGATCTAAAAGTGCTATGACAAAACTGTTTACATCTTTTGTATCTGTTCATATTAGGAATTGTCTTCAAGTTGGTTGTATTAAAAAAAATTGTCAAAAATTAAGCTCAGGGTCTTATTTTTACAATTTTAGAAAATACAGGGTCTATTTTATCATTTAACAAAACAGAGGGTCCAATCTATAATTTTTGCAAAACACAGGATCCAAAATGGTATTTACCCAAAAAAAACTATGAATTTTTGCAAGGTAGATTTTTTTTTTTTTTTTGCTGGGTAGAGTTTTTATTGTTGAATTGTGTCATTTTCATATCTCTTGAGTTTTAATTTTACTCAATTGGTCTATAGTATTATTGACATAAATACTAATAAAGTAATAACATAGAGAAAACATGCATAAACGAATGTATTATTTGATTCCATAAAAGAAAAATGTATAATGTTATGCAAAAAATATTTGTGTTTGTAATAAGTTAGAATAAAGTCTGATATATATTGAAGACTGACCAATTTTGCACCTTACGTGTTAGTATTAAAGGTACACATGAGATTCCGTACAACTCCATTTCTTTACTTAAAGTTAAGAAAAGAAAAAGTGATCTCAATTAGATTGAATGACATGTCATCGAGATCAGTTTTTATTGTTCGAATTTTAAATGAAAAAAAAAAAAAACTCAAAATGCTTTTTATCACAGTGATTTGGAGTTTGGACCATTTGGTTGTAATATTACATAGTAAGAATGCCACAAAAAAAAATGTTACATAGTAAGAAAATACAAGTAAATGTACATCTTGTTAGAAAAATTAATAATATACCCAAGATCTATTTGTATATAACATAGAACACAATAGTAATATATAATAATTAGGTATGTGTACCTGATTGATCCATAGCAATTATCTCTGATTGATCCACAGCAGTTACTCCAATTTGATAGTGCAATACTATCAACTAAGTCTTCCTCCCTAGATCTCTAAATCAGAAGGGCTTTGTTTTCTCGATTATCAAAAGGTATCCAATTGTGACGAGTCAATATGTATTTATGCAGTTAGGGAGGACTTAGCTACAAAACCCCATTGGCCGGGCTCGCTCATCAAAGGCTTCAGTCAACTAGAAAAGCCCACACTTCTGCTTCACCTAGACTTTACTCACAGATGCTAAGCCCATTAACAATTGATCACCAACAACATGGGCTAATACAGCAAAGAACTATCCAATCAACCCAAGTTTTAATAAAACCAATAAAACTTAATGTAAGCCCAAATAAAAGTCTAACATTCTCCCACTTGGGCTACATTGATTTTAATACATATATATTATATATCAAAATAATTTTGTTTGAAAACGACTCATGGGTTGAACAACAAGAAAACATTTGTGGCCACTTTAAAACCGATAGTTCTCTCGATAAGATCTCAACATACCTATTCAATTTAACCTTTGATAATGAACTATGACAGTCATATTGTTTTTAGCTCAACAAAAGACATTCATAATCACAAATACCAAAGTATTAAATCGACATGGTCAATAAGTCTAGTAGTGTGGTAAGGAATTATGTTCAACATGTGATCAATTTAAAATAACATAATATCCTTATCAGTCCTCAATTTCACTGATACCGTGATGCTTAATAAATAAGCCAGTGAAATTAAACATACACAACTTAATAAATAAGTCAGTGTCACTAAATTTGCTTAAGAATTAAGCCAACAACATATCATTGTCATTAAGCAAATATACTTAAAATACAATGATCACAACAAGATATGAACTACATGCTTTCAATTCAATTATTCTCGAGAATATAACAAAGCCTAACTGAAAGCATAAACATCCAATAATCAAAAAAGTATTGGCCCACAAAGTAGTTCATAACATCAACAAGTAAATTACATATAAATGTAATCTCAAAAGATAAAGCAAGAAACTCCCACTAACCCAAAGGAACAAAAGATTATAAAATGCTCATGTGAACAACATGTAATCAAACAATATGGCACTTAATCCTTTGGTTAGAGGATCTGCTAACAACAACTTGGTCTTTCAATATTCTATCACAATGTCTCCTTTCTTGACCAAGTCTCTAATAGTAAGATACTTTATTTCCATATGTTTAGAAGCACTACTAATCTCATTATTCTTTGAAAGAAAACAACAATATTATTATCACAATAGATTAGTATAGGAGAGGAAATAGGATCAATTAGTCGTATCTTTAAAATCAAATTCTTTAACCATAAAGCTTGCAAAGATGTCCCATAACATGCAACAAATTTAACATACATAGTAGATGATACGATTAAAGTCTATTTAACACTTTTTTCAAGAAATAGCAGCACCAACAAAAGTGAAAATATAGCCAGAAGTTGACTTTAAATCATCTACATAACCACCAAAATCTGAATAACCAACAACTTAAAGATTGTTGACATGCTTATACACAAGCATAAAACTCTTTGTTCTTTGCAAATATCTCAAAAACTTTCGTCGCAACCCAATGATCATGGTCAGGATCAGATAAATATCTCCCAAGAACATCGACCATGAAAGCAATGTCAAGGTCTAGTGCAAACCTAAGCATACATCAAACTCCCTACTACACTTGCATATGGGATATTCTTCATTGCTTCTCTTTCCAAGTCGTTCTTAGGACATTGCTGCTTAGTGAACTTGTCCCCTTTCAGAATAGGAACAGAACCGGCTTTACACAAATTCATGTTGAACCTTTTGAGCACACGATTAATGTAAGATTCTTGAGATAAGCTAAGAAATTTTCAATTCTTGTCACGATGGATCGCAATCCCCAAAAACATAGGATGCCTCTCCAAGATCTTTCATATCAAAATTGGTAGATAGAAAACTTTTGGTCTCATTTAGTAGTGACAAATCACTGCTGGCAAGTAAAATGTCATCTACATAAAGAACAAGAAAAATATGATGACTCCCACTGATCTTCATATAAATACACTAGTCAAACTTGTTCTCGATGAAACCCAACAGTGTCACAACCTTATTAAACTTCAAGTACCACTGGTGAGATGCCTGTTTGAGACTATAAATGGATCATTTCAATTTGCAAACCAAATTGTCATTTCCATTTTCCTCGAAGCCTTCAGGTTGAGACATATAGACTTCCTCATTCAATTCTCCATTCAGAAAAGCAGTTTTAACATCCATTTGATGCAACTCTAAATCAAAATGCGCAACTAAGGCCATAATAATTCTGAATGAATCTTTAGTGGAAACAGGTGAGAAAGTTTCAGTGTAATCAATACCTTCTCTTTGAGTAAAGCCTTTAGCCACTAAACACGCTTTAAACCTTTCAATCTGTCCCTTTTTATCCCTTTTAGTTCTTAAAAAAAATTCATTTGCAACCTATTGGTTTAAAACCATCAGGTAATAGAACTAACTTCCACATATACATTATGTTTGTCCATGAACTTAATCTCATCATCCATAGCTTCTATCCATTTTGAAGAATGTGGACAATTGGGTGCTTCACTATAAGTAAGAGGTTCCACAAAATGACCAAGATCACATTCACCTTCTCCAAGGTAAATAGATTTATCATCACACTTTATTGACATCTTATGTCTTTGAGATCTCCATATAGGAGGTACTTCTGGAATAACCTCTATTTATTGACCATCATTTTGAATGACATATTCCACAATTAGATTTCTCTGATAACAAGACCCTCATCAACAACAAAACCTTCTTCAATAATAGGTTCCTCATCAATAATAGGACCCTCGTCATCTTGGATAGTAGGAGCAATATATTCATCAGCAATGGGAGCGTTATCAACTAGAGTAAGAATAAGATCGCTATTATTATCATCTCTTGAAAAAGACATAGGAATAAAATTCCTTTAGATGACTCCCCCATTTCAAGAGATGGTGAATGAATATTTTTCAAGAACATCAAAATTTAGCAAATCGAGATTCAACAATTCGCGTACCACGAGTAGGACAGGAAAAGCGATAGCCTTTTTAGCGCATTGGATAACCAATGAAATAACAGCGATTTGTTCTCTGATCTAACTTTTTTCAAATTAGATCATAAATCTTTACTTCACTGACAACCCCATACACGAAGATGATTCAGACTAGGCTTCCGCCCTACCCACAACTCAAAAGCGGGTCTCTGGGAAATCATTTACCGGGAACATGATTTAAAATATAAGTTGCAGTCATAAGTGCTTCACCCCATAAAAACTCTGGAAGATTTGTTCTACTCATCATGCTTCTCACTAATTCATGAGAGTGCGGTTTCTCCTTTCAACAACGGCATTTTTCTCAGTGAACCTGACATATTGTATTGAGAAACTACACAAATTTCTGGAAAATATTCAGCAAAAGGCCTCATGTGTTGTTTAGATTCTATATAACAACCAGAATATTCTCCTCCGCGATCAAAATGAACAAATTTTATGACTCTTCCCAATGATTTCTCAAGAACATTTCGAAAGATTTTGACTTTATTAAAAGCGTTGGATTGTCTCTGATCAGGTAGGTGAGGCCATAAGAAGAAAAAACATCGATAAAAGTTATAAAATACTTGCCGTCGCACAACGTGTTGGAATAAGGTTTACCGATGTTAGGTGGATAATCTCTTATAAAGAGTGACTATAGTGAGTACCGTTTTCTTATTTTAGTCAATTTTTCACCAAGATAATCAACCGACAAGTATCACAACCGTAAACATCAATGTGAGAGAAAGAATTTTAGCTAGAAGTAATCGATCAATTCTTTCTTTAGAAATATGACCCGATTTATCGTGCCAGAATAATAAGGATGTTATCTTAATATATGAAATTCCGTATTTTAATATTCCCAGTTTGATTATTTAATTAAATGATTAATTAAATGCGGAATAATAAAATCGGTATCGAAATGTTTTCTGTAGTTACGTAATGCAACTCGTAACTCCGCAGAAACCTTAAAAACAAACAAGGCATAAAAGTAAAAACACACAAGATTTTTGTACGTGGTTTCAACAATCCTTTCAGATTGTTACTAGTCCACGGGCCACGCCTGCAGATAAGATTCATTAGATCGCATCAAAAATACAAAGTAATTGACTTATGCATAAATGTACCCCTCTTATTGTATGCCGCAAGCTTGATGTATTCCACCTACTAACCGAATCTTGATAAAACTCCAAGTGCTCGAACTCCCTTCGATCACCTTGAAGAGTGCTTGAATCCTCCCGATTCAAGGCTTAAAGGCTATCTCCCGAAAGCCTATACAACCATCTCCCGAAGGTTGTGCTTGTATCCTCCCGATGCAAGACTTCAAAAGCAATCTCCCGAAAGCTTGTAAATACCCTTCTCCCGAAGGTGCACTGATGTTCTTCTTCGTTGTAGACTTGAATACAGACTCAAGACAATACAAACAACAAATAAACAGAGTAAGAGTAGAACAACTCTTCTCTACAAATCAAAGACTCTCTTTTCTAAAGATATGAATGAAATTCAAAGATACAAGAGAGGTACCAAGAGAGGTACTAAACAAAGACACTCTTTCCTTAAGATATGAAAGCAATTCTAAGTGTGTGAAAGAGATACAAAACCTAGCAGCTATGGGATGTATTTATAATGAATATACATCTCATAGACAGCTTACATTCTCTGAACAAGACCTCAACCCACTAGAAACTTCCTAAAATAATTCTTCAATCACCAGAATTTCCGTTTCTGTACATACAGAATCGTGGGCAGTAACTACAACTTTCCTTTTATAGAAAAGGAAAGTCTAGCTCCGGTTTTCTCTTCAAGAAACCTGATCTAAGAAAATGGGAAACTCAATACAAGATCAGATTACACAGCTGGTTAGATAAAAACGAAATGGGTAACCAAACTTACCATTTTTACCTTTTTTCCAAAAATAGGAAAGCTAGACAACTTTCCTTTCAAGTTTGATTTACACAAATATGGAAACCATATCAATATATGCCAGCCGAAATATACATTAAATAATAAAATATTTTTGTCAATTAAATATGCCAAAAATGGAATTAACAATATAAGATTTCTTATCCACAATATTCACAATATTGAAAAAGGAAGCTACGGAAGTCAATGATAATTTGAAAAGAATATCAGAGTAAAAACAGTTTCCAATTATTCGGAGTCAAACATAATGTCAACACTATAATTGGCTAAACGAAAAGAAAATCATTGGTTCACTATAAGTTTTAAGCGAAACTGAATTACTTTAAAAGTAGGAATCAAGTAATTACTGTTCAAAACAATCTGAACACTAAACTGTAATTCAAGAATAAGTGTGCCAACATAAATAACGTCCACTCCAATATAAGTGTCCACTGTAAGCATTGACTCCCTCTCAATTGGCTTCTTGAAATCCCTTAGCCTCTGGTTGTTGTTGTTTCTCTTCATATTTTCTTTATCCTTTGTTGGGCTTGAGTTGAGAAACAAAGTGAGAAGACTCATTCTTTTCATTTTGTTAGCTTGCTTGTTTCAAACCTACACACCGAGAAATTAGATCACTAAAACTCCATGTTTTATTATAAGTGTTGCAGTCGTCTCGATAAGATCGAAAGAGGTGAAGTGCATGAAGAGCTCGATGAATAATGAAAGAGTCAGAAATAGGAATATTATGATCTTTCAACTTGGACTGAACATTCACCAATTTCAGAATAAAATCTCGCACTCCTTTTATTTTTCATACTTAATGGTTGCCATTTCATCCATAAGATGTCCAGCTTTAGCGATTTCACTAGTGTGAAATAGTTTTTCTAGTACTTTGAAAAACTCATTAGTATTTGAGGTGTTTGGCAAACCATCAAAAGATGTTCAGGAATTAAACGGTTCATAGCAATGAAACTAAGATGATTTGAATTTTTTTTTTTTTTAATGTGCATGAAGAATTTTTGGGCAACAATTCTGATATTAGAATAAGATCAGCAGATTTTTCTTCTCGAAGGCATAAGTCCAAATTTATTATGCCTAAAGTAATTTTCACATCTCGTTTCCATGTCTTAAAGTTGAAGCATTCAGAATTCAGATGAAAACGGTATTGTTGTTCGTAGAAAGGAGACCGAAAAATCCAAAAATTAAAATTAAAACTTGAATAAGCAATATGAGCAATGCATTAGAAAATATTGTAGAATCAACTGGTCATTATAAACTCCCCTTTGGGGTGAGAATATAACACACACATGATCTACCTTCATGAAGTTAACAATAAAGAAAAAAATACATATCATTTAAGAATTTATTACCTTTAGAAAAATAAATTTCTTAAAAATATGTATTAATTCAAGCAAAAAACAATAATAAATTTATATATTTAAATTAATACATTTGGGCAAATAATTAAAACATATACATTTAATATTAACTCACTTCATGGAATGTGAACTAATATATGTAAATACTACCTTTGGGCAAGTAATTACACATATAGTCAACCAAAAATATAATATTTTCTTCAACATGTGAAATTTGGTGATAAAACAATCATTGAAAATTAATAATTTTCAACCAAATTTCCAAAAGAGATATATAATTGCTTTTATTATATTGATAATAAAAAAAATAAAGTGTCCACCATAACACATTATTTTTATATCAAATAATCAAGTTTTATAACTTTAGAACAACAATTAATGGAAAAATATGAAATAAAGAAAATTGGTGGAGACTACATAGTCAAAACAAATTAAACAAGAGAGTGACTATGTCATATGGGACGAGAAGAAACTCAAAAAATTTTCTATGATTGACAAATTTCGAAAAATTATCAAAAAATATTTTTAATAATTTTTAACTACATAATTATCATTAAAATAATAATAATTATTAAACGGAGTCAAAAAATTAATTAAAAATCATAGAAAAATCAGAAATTTAATTTTAAGCACGATGGAAAAAAAAAACGTCGAAAACGGACCTCCCAGCCGGCCCCACGCGCCCCCACGCGCCGCCTGCGCGAGTGGGCTTCGCGGCTGGGAGTTGTCTTCTTCCTCCAGCACTGCAGATGGGTCCAAATAGCTCGGTCACGCGACCCGGCCTTCCGCAACCCGGGTCTCCGCAGCTTTTCCGGCCAAAAATTCGTCGAAAGGTGGGGATTTTGGATGGGTTTTGCTCGGGATTGAATTTCTAATTGATCTACGCTACTAATTTCGGGTATTAAAGGTTAAATCTCTAGATTTCATGACAAAAGCAATCCGAAAATTGAAGAACACAACAAAAAAAAATTGTAATGCTAATTTTAGTTTAAATTCGAAATTAATTATGTAGGAACAACCTTAAACAATTGATAATGAGTTATCTATAATCAATTTTAGATCAAAAACAATAAAATCAAAATACACAAAATATAATTTCATATTATAATCATATAAACCCTAAAACTTTAAATTTAAAATTCTCTTAATATACACAATGATTTTATGCATATAATATATCAATAGAACGAGAATTTAATAATAAACAAAACCCCTAAAGTTTTAAGATTTAAAAACAAAAAATTGCACATAAAATAATAACAAAATTCATATGTAATTATAGATAATTAACATATGCAAATTAATTATACTAATTATAGGTTCTAAATCATATACAATAGGCAATCTGATACCACATGTTAGAAAAATTAATAATATACCCAAGATCTATTTGTATATAACATAGAACACAATAGTAATATATAATAATTAGGTATGTGTACCTGATTGATCCATAGCAATTATCTCTGATTGATCCACAGCAGTTACTCCAATTTGATAGTGCAATACTATCAACTAAGTCTTCCTCCCTAGATCTCTAAATCAGAAGCAGTTTGTTTTCTCTGATTATCAAAAGGTATCCAATTGTGATGAGTCAATATGTATTTATAGAGTTAGGGAGGGGACTTAGCTACAAAACCCTACTGGCCATTCGCTCATCAAAGGCTTCAACTAACTAGAAAGCCTACACTTCTGCTTCACCTAGACTTTACTCACAGATGCTAAGCCCATTAACAATTGATCACCAACAACATGGGCTAATACAGCAAAGAACTATCCAATCAACCCAAGTTTTAATAAAACCAATAAAACTTAATGTAAGCCCAAATAAAAGTCTAACACATCTGATATTAATGATATAATTAATAAAATTGTATAACTTACACGAGATTTTAACATCATACTGCTTATTTAGATTGTTTACTAGCATTGAAGAAATTTTATTAATAATACATATAATACTAATTTTGTAGTTAGTATGCGATTATTCTCTGAATTAGATAATAATGTAGACTTTGTATTTTGCAAATAATTTTAATCAATATTTTAGACTTAATTTTAATCAAATAATTTTTTAATATAACTTAATATTAAATTTGACTTACATAGTAATTCTTGCCAAATTGAGTTCTGAGTATTAATTTATTAAAAAGTAATTTGGCATCTTTGAGCTTATGGTATTAATTTGATATAATTTGCAAAGTACGATGTTGTTGAGGCGTTGGGTATCTACTCTGGGGTTCTACTAGTTTGTTGTCTTGGCTATCAAAGGGTGATTTTGGAGTCTAATTGTGTTACGGTTATTAATATCATTCATCATAATAAGGTTGACCAGTCTTATTTAGGTTGTATTATTAGAGCTATTCTTGCTTATTGTAAACATTTTAGTGATATTTCTTTTATGTACTGTCCTAGGATTGCTAATAGTGTGGCTCACACTTTGGCAAAGTTAGCTTTGTCTTGTTCGGTGGTTTGACCATCCTAATTGTATTGCTTATGCTTTGTAGATAGACTTTTATGATTAATGTTATTATTTGACACTTTTTTTCCTCTTAAAGTTTCTCTCGTTGAATTTACTCTGAGGTTTTAGTGAAGTTTTTTTTTTTAAAAAAAAAAAACATAACACTCAATTGTGTATTTTTTTTTTAAAACTGCTCAATTGTGTATGTGAGAAGCTAAATTAGTATATTTCTTTTTTATTTTGCTTGGTGTTGTGTTCACCCCGAAATTAAAATTAATTTTGATTTCTTATACATGCCTAATTTTTTAAAAAATATCTGCCTAATTTAATATATTAAATCTGATATTTTTACAATTTTTAACAATAACATCAACATATTATTGAATTAGTGATATTATTATTATTAAAATTCTAAAAATATGTATTGTAAGTCAAATTATCTTTAATACACGGCGTGGACAATAAAAAGAGTGAATTTTGGGGTCCTAACTCCTAACCTGAATAATTTATTTAAAATTTAAATTGGGGTCCTAACTCGAAACCTCAAGTTGGAATCTTAATTTGCGGATAAATTAATTAAATTACATAATAAATGAAATTACTTGAAGTTGTCGTTTTATGGACGCGGCAATGGTTTTAGTAACCTTCGCCCGTCGTTTTGGACCCCTCATTTTTTAATGTTATGACATTTATTTACTTAACGAAGGTTCGAGGGAGGGAGTGGCACCCACCCTACATTTCAATTGGGAAAAAAAAATTACTTAAATAAATTATAAGAGATAATAATAATAATAATAATAATAATAATAATAAAAAATCAAGTTTTTTTTCATAATTGATAGGTGGGGCACTATCTCCCTGTCACCTACCACTCTCTCTCTTTCAATTTCTAGTTGAACCCCAAAATAAATGTAAATTAATAGAAATTCAGTTTATATATGGCCAAACTTGTAGAGTTTCAAGTATCCCATCAAATATCTTTGGTTCATAATGTCTAATTTTTTTAAAAAAATTATTAGAATTATTATTTTAATAATACATACAATATAATACTGAATATAACACAAGAAAGAGGAAATAAAATTATGTTGTTGTATCTAGAAGAGACCTTTTTCTATTTTTGCATATAAAAAATGTATATTAAATGTATTATTTTATGTGTAAAGAAGATTTCATATTTCATTGGAAGTTACTAAAACTCTTTTTAAATCCACCACCATTAATAAAATATATATATATATATATATATATATATAAGATGAAGCATTTCTTATATTAAAAATAATTAAAGCCCTACTATATTCATACCAAATCTCATACTTAACGCATACAATCAATAATTAATGCACATTTATTTATTTTTTTTACCGAAAGTTAATTAAATAAATTTTATTAATTTATGGGGTGAAAAATAACATTTTCCAAGTAGATATTTTAGTAATTGAAGTTTTATACAATTACTATCTAAACTCTAGCTCAACATCATAATAATGCTTTAATGATATTTTGGACACGTGTTAATGTTACAGATCAAATTAGATCAGAAACCAACCGCACTCCAATAAAGACCCAATTTATAAAAAAAGAAAAATTCTCACCCAACTAAAACTTAAGAAATTCAGAAGAAAAAAAAAAAAGAGCTAAAACTTAAGAAGAAAAAAAAACAGTAATTATCATTATTTATTTATTCTTTTTAGAAAAAGGACAAAAATACAGTATTACCATCACAAAAGCTTTAAATTTTTTATGTAAAGATATATAAGTAATAAAGGGAAATTTTTAATTTTTTATTTTTTTTTGGTTGTGGTGTAAATTTTGGGTAAATACTATTTTAGATCTTGTGTTTTGCGAAAAGTATTAATTGGACATTTTGTTTTGTTAAATGACAAAATAGACCTTATATTTTCTAAAATGGTACAAATAGGACTTTGAATTGATTTTTTGTCAAAATAAAATTTAATTATAATCTAATCTAAAAGTGTTATGACAAAACTGTTTATATTTCTGTATCTGTTCGTATTAGAAATTATATATTAAAAAAAATAAGTTGTCAAAAATTAAGCTCAGGGTCCTATTTTTACTATTTTGGAAAATACATGGTTCATTTTGTCATTTAACAAAACACAAGGTCCAATCGGTAACTTTTGTAAAACACAAAGTCTAAAATAATATTTACCCTAAATTTTGTTTCAAAAATATTGTGTTTTGTGTTAAATTTTTACTATTATTTTACTATTGTTTTATAGAAAGATAATATTTTTATAAAAAATTCTAGCAAAATTATAAAATTTTACAAAAATCTAATAATTTTATAAAAACTCCAACAATAAATAACAAATATTTTTCAAAACAAAAGATAAACATAACATTATAACATACATTTCATTCATTATTAATTATCATCATTTGTATCTTCCATTCCCTATCTCAAAAGCAACTCTCAATTTCCCTTTCTCACCTCACCTCTCTCACCCCACCAAAACAAAATTTCCACCTAAAACAAACAAAACATATTCATATATTGATTTTGATTTATATATATATGTATAGTGTGTGTGAGTGGGTGTGTATATAGAGTGTATATAGATAGATATTGGATATGGGTTTTTGTGGGAAACAAGATGGAAGAAGATTATAGAAGAAAAAACTGATCTTGTATATTTATTATTGTTGGGTGTGGGTTTTTCTTTCTAGAGACAAAAGTTTGAATTGAAGAAGAAAAAAATGCCGATAAAGAGTATAATACATGATATGAGGATGTCAAGGTCGCAGAGGGTAGTGCAGGACGTGTCGTCAGCTGCGGCGGCGGTGGTGGATGGGTTGAGCCAGAGTTGTTGGGCGAATATGCCTCAGGAGCTACTTAGAGAGGTGCTTATGAGAATTGAAGCGTCTGAGACCGCCTGGCCTCCGAGAAAGAACGTCGTCGCCTGTGCCGGAGTTTGCCGGAGCTGGAGACTGATTACTAAGGAGATCGTTAAGACTCCTGAACTTTCTGGAACCTTGACCTTTCCCATCTCTGTTAAACAGGTTTGTTTTCTGTTTTTTTTTTTTTTTTACATAATAAAAGGAAAAAAAATGATCTTGACTTAGTGTGTAGTTATTGTTGTTTTTCCCTTATCAATTTGTTATTAATTTTATGTGCATTTGGATTTGGATTTGGATTTGGATTGAGTCTGTTTTGAGTTGCTAAGTATTTGGAGAAAGAAGGAAAAAAAAAATCTTAATTTAGGGGCTGGATTTGAATTTGGTTATGGATAATCATGTTAGTAATGGGTATAATTAACTAAGATAACTTATTTTGGGGAAAATTGATTGAATTTGTTTTTCCCATCAGCTGAAATTTTTCTATTTTATCATATGTATAATCATTTTTTGAATTCAAAACTATAAAATAGGATCTTGAGTGTGGAAAAAAATGGTTTCAATTTTCTATCATACTGAAGAGTCCTTTTTATTTTTTTCTGTTATTTGTTATGTTTTTCATTGAGTGATTGAGGTTGAGACATGAGAGATCATTTGCTTAGTCTCTCTGAGAAATTATAAACTCTAAAAAATGGAAACATTAATCATAGGAATGTTTGCTTATTATGCTACATTATATTGTAGAAAAAATGTTTATGGAAATGGAATATCTCTGTTACACTAACATCAAATGATGGATTTAAGTGGAAATTCTCTGTTTTTGTTGCAGCAGAATGAAGTGAATTTTAGAATTTTCCAACCCAAGTAATTTGTCTATTAGCGAATCTTGGCAGACTTGTTTGTAAAAATATAAAACTTAGTGATTTCCGGACAAATTTTGGCACTGACACTGACCTAATAATCCTTGTATTTCATTTGGGAAATTACTAAGCAATTTCCATTTATTGTTTATGTAAGTTCATTTGGGGACCACAGTCAATGTCACTAATGCTTGAGCCTATAATGAAATAGTTTTTTACTTTTAAAGTGGAGGACTTGTTCTTATTAGCTTGCTCCACTTGTCTAATTGACTTATTTATTTATTTATGTTGGCGCATATGATGAATAGTGAAAAATTGCTCACTTTTGTTTAGTTACTTGCTTGTTATGGAACCATAATTTCTTTTCTCATTTTCTCTAATCAAGTTTTTTTTTTTCTTAATCTTTTTCTCTTGCAGCCTGGTCCGAGGGATTGTCTTGTCAAATGCTTTATAAAACGAATCCGTTCTACCCAAACTTATCTCCTTTTTCTCAGTCTGACTAATGGTGATCATTTGCTATCTTAATTTCTGAATTTTGAAGCTCATAATGTGTATAGGCTATGTATCGGATATACTATTTTGTCGTTTGAACCATGAAGATATTAACTTCTTTCTTGGCTTGCTTTCATGGCAGCACTAGCTGATGATGGAAAATTTCTCCTTGCCGCCCGCAAGTGTAGGCGTGCCACTTGCACAGATTATGTCATCTCGCTGCATGGTGATGACATGTCAAAGGGAAGCAGTGCATACATTGGGAAACTAAGGTGTGCAATAAGCATAGATATATCACTCTTTTTGATTCATAGTACCATTTGCAGCTATTATTTGATGTTTTCTCATTTGCCTTTATACAGGTCAAATTTTCTGGGGACCAAGTTTACAATCTTTGATGGGCAGCCTCCTCATGCAGGAGCTAAGATTTCGAAGAGTCGCTCCACTAAGCTGGTGAATTTGAAACAAGTGTCACCTCGAGTTCCTGCAGGCAACTACCCTGTGGCTCACATATCATACGAGTTAAATGTGTTGGGTTCTAGGTAAGAGTTAAAGTTTTGCAACAATATACTACTATCTTAAACTAGATGTTAAAGTAGCTTCTCTACATTGATTACAAGTAGGGGTCCAAGGAGAATGCAGTGTATCATGAACGCCATTCCTTCCTCTGCAATCGGGCCTGGTGGTGTTGCCCCCACGCAGAGTGATTTTTCCGTTAGCAGTTCAGATTCCTTTCCTTCACTCTCATTTTTCCGTTCAAAATCCAATCACGTAGAAAATTTCACATCAGGGCCTATGGCCAGTCAAAAAGATGGAGTTATGGTATTAAAGAATAAGTCTCCTAGATGGCACGAGCAGCTCCAGTGTTGGTGCTTGAACTTTCACGGACGAGTAACAGTTGCTTCAGTGAAAAACTTTCAATTGGTGGCCTCTCCAGAGAATGGAACTCCAGGGCCGGAACATGAGAAGATCATCCTCCAGTTTGGAAAAGTTGAGAAAGACTTATTTACCATGGATTACCGATACCCAATATCAGCTTTTCAAGCATTTGCTATTTGCCTCAGCAGCTTTGACACCAAGATAGCTTGCGAATGAAAAAGCATGCAAGTAAGAACTTCTTTGAAATCGTTTCTACTTTTGAACTGGCATCTTTCAAATTTCAATGAACTTGTTTGAAACTTTCTCTTAATCTTTTTTTTTTAGTTCTTGTCAGGATCAGCAAAGTTTGGTGGTTATGAGAAATAGGCTGCTAGCTTATTTTTGGCCAGATTAAACTTTGATGTTTTGCCTATATTTCATGGGAAGAGTTACATGAAACGAAAGTGGATTCGAGAGACTAGGGAACATAATCATCTACATCATCTGTTGTAAATTTTTAGCTTTTGTTTTTGTACATAGTAACTCTATATTTCAATATAAAGAAATTTGGCTTTGCATGTGATTTGTGTAACGAAGGAACGCATAAAGTCTAGGCTAGTACAAGCATTTTATATCATTCATTACTCACAAATTTATTCAAGTCTAGACAAATTCAATGCAAGGAAGAAAACTTTACAGATAACATCGTTGTGATTTTATATTCCAATCCAGGTAGCAAACTTCAATCCTACTTTGATAAATCGATTAACAAAAAAATAAAATGAATGTATATGAAGTCCCACACCATAAATAATTATATAAACGTCATCCTTGTAAAACTGGACTGGCTTATAATGGTTCATAGACACACATTTAATTATGTTGCCCCTATTTGGCTAACACCTTGTCATGTTTTGTCTAATAAAAGCTCTTCATTACAATGATATAAGATGTAATACGTTCAATATTTACATGACTATAAATAAATATAAGTTCTTTTACTCCTTACTTAAGCGGCTTGCATGTTGATGCTTGATTCTGAAGATTTAGGAATAGCCCCAACAGCTTCTTCTTCTTCTTCCTCCTCTTCCCTACGCAAGTCATCTGAGTGTAACTGTGGTTGATTGAGACTACGGACAAACATAGTGAATGAAGGAAAATGATCAGGTGAGAAGAAATATGCACCCATTCTCTGATAAGTGAACAGGTTCACCATATTCTCACTCAACAAATTCTTCTTGATCTGTTCAAATCCCCCTGGAGCACCTGAAACTGATGAGTTCTGTCCAGAAATCTCAACGCCGTGCCTTCTGCAAGCTTTCTTAATCTGTTTTAGTAATAACTCGGGACTCGAAAGTGAACCATGGTGTTGGTGTTCATCTAATAAGTCCATTCCTGGCAATATCATTGTGCTGGAGTTCTTTACAAAAACCTGTGCCACTTCTTCATATCCATCTCTAAGGCATGTGTTGTAAAACCCAGAAGTCAGCTCAGAAGGGTGAGACCTTGTTCTGTTCCATGAGTGCACAAGTGGGACTTTACCAGAAACTTCCACTTCAGTATCCTTGAAAACAGAAGAAGCCATAGAAAGTAGCCGATCACCGTGATTTAAGAGCTGGTTTGAATACCAAGAGAGGAAGAAGTCGCCATAGGGTGATTCCCATGATCCACCGTTGTCCTTGAAGAAACTATTTGAGGTTGGTAGCTGATCATAAGTGGATGCATCATGAGGACCGCCAAGTCCCCAACAAGGGTTCCCAGTTGCTTCAGCATGCTGCTTCAGATTGCTAAGCATGTTCTTGTCATAACACTGGAACTCTCCAACACCAGGGATTTTATTGTCTTTTGCTTTCTGATGATGAGAAGGATAGCAAAGCTCGCCGTCAGGTCCTAAGCCAATGGAAATACCCTGAAATTGGCAAAAACAAAAGCCATAGACTATGTCAGACCACATATCAAAACAAGAGAGATTCTTTCAAAGTAATCCAAAATCTATGTTCTTATTCTCACCTGGATTGTCGAACCCATGGAAGACAAGAATGAAGACTTGAAGCTTTCACAAAAGTCATTGTAAACTTGAACTGGGGTTTTTCCATTGAGAACAGGAAGTTCATCAACGGCCAATGATAAGCATTCTTTGTAGCACTTTCCTGATCGATCAGTGAAGAAGATACTTGGCTCGGATTCACCAATCTGAGACACCCAAGCTGGGAGTGGGATCTGTGGTTCTTTAGAGGCATGGAAACAGAGTGAGACATGGAGCTTGAGACCGGCATTCTTAACCATCTCTGCAATAGCCAGGTACCCCGACCACTCATACTTTCCCATAGCCTCTTGCTCAACTATCCCCCACCAAATTGGGAGCTCAACACCTTCAACACCTAAAAGCTTCAGAGCCTTTAGTCCAGCAGCAATTGCTCTTGCATGGTTAACAGTATTGCAGTCAGAAACTATATCCAAGGGCAATCCAACGTACAACTTTACACCATTAAGCTGCAAAGTAAACAACATACACTCAGTATATTATAAACTTCACCCATTTACAGTAAAAAGGCCATAGATCGGTAAGCTTTTGAAGCATACTAAAACTTTCAGCACCAATTCCGAGTAACTAGATAAATTTTCCTTTACATCTCCAACAAATTAATGCAATTCTATCCCTATATAAGATAAAAGCACAGCCAGATTTTTCAAGTTCTGAGAAAAAAGAAAGAAAAAAAAACTTTCTACTAGGCCACCACACACAGCATCTTTGGTCTAGAAATTTGGGCCTTTCTCCATAACCCATTATGCAGTCAATAATCTCTCTATTCCACCATATAGGAAACATAAAGAAAAGGACACAAAGAAAGTTGGTTCTGAAATCATTGTTATTATTAATATTTTATTTTAAAATATACTGAAATTAAATTAAATGTTCATTGAATGAAGGAGATTTAATATGATTAAACAAATTATAATAACAACAAAATTTAAATACAACCCTCTGTTTTTATACTTAAAAACTTATATTAGAACCTGTTTTTTCTTGTTTGGTTCGCAAGAAAAAAAAATATTGCAAAAAAAAAAGTAAATCATTTCCAATTTCTGAAAGGCCAAGACAATTAAGGAAAACTCACCAATTTGGACTTTCGGCTTCGCCCAGAAACTTCCGTTGACCGTACAGGTTCGGACTTTACAGCTTTAGGTGTAAATCGAAGCCTGGTGTTAATCTTCCACTTCCCAATCTGATCGAAACATACCTTGCTCCTCAAACTAACGACGTTAAGACTCTCAACTTTCGAGCTACAAAACCCTAGCTCCCTGTAACCCAACTCCGTCGCTCCAACCTTCGACTGAGAGCTACCAATCAAAGAAACCTCCATGAATTTTATAATTATTTTTTCAACGAAATTATTTCTACTTTTCCTTCTAAAATCAAAGTTTTTACTTTTCGCAAACGAAAATCACTTTTTGGATCTAAATCATCAGGTCCAAAAAAATTTCCCAGAAAACAAACAGAGCTTATAAGAAAGTATGATGATTTTTGTTTTCTGGGAAAAAAAATATATTAATTCACGAAAATATGGGACGAAAACGAAGAAAATAAGAGAAAATTGTTTTTTGATGTTAATATTTTGTTTAAGCAAAGAAAAACTGAGAGTCCGTGGCTATTTATATAATATAAAAAATATATAAATAATTCAAAAGCTAATATTAATAAAGTAATTATCTAGGGTCTGAGACGCGCTCTTTTTTAGGGACAAGTGGATTTTCATGTTGTTTTATACTGTTTTTAAAAAAGGACTAACCAGAATCTGCCACGTGTCATTCATCTAAGAACACCAAGTTGAGCTGCATATGTGTCATTTTTAACTGGATTTTAAAATAATAATAATAATTGTGATGGTATTATTGGAAAAGATAAGTTTTTTGTCCAATTTTATCCAAAACTAAAGGGTAGTTATATTTACACCCCATAAAATTATAATTACACCCCTAAAATATAATTACATATTTAACCTTATGTAAAATTACCAAAATAGATATTTTTAATAAAAATTATTTTTATTTTTTAATAAGTGCACCCCACCACTAAAAGAATAACTGAATGTTAAAATCTTTTAAAAAAAATAATTCAAAATAGAAAAGTTTAAACCCTAAAACTAAAATCCTTCATCAATGGAAGAGAGTTTGGAAATTTTATCAATGGAGCAATCTTCTAATACAAAAGTAAGATTATTATTATTATTATTATTATTATTATATATCTTTCAAAAAGTATTTATTGGTTCCTTACAACGTTTCTCCAAAATCTCCCTTCTATTTCACAAATCCCCTAACTCACATCTCCATCTCCATGTTTATGTGTCAATCTCTTCTCTCTGTACGTTCTCTCTCTCTCTCTCTAAAAAAAGATGTTCATGTAAATTCTGCATAAAATTTGGTTCCTTTGACGATTGATGTAGCTTATTAGCTTGCTTTTTGCGTATGAACGTTCAACATTTTGCCATTCAGTTCAGTTAATGTTGTTTTCCCTCTAGTAATTGAAATTAGCTTTTGTTGTAGGTAAATAATGAATTAAAAAGTAATTGAAAATGTGCCTAACTCTTGAAACCAGTTAGTTCGAACCCCTTAGACTCATTTGTCATCTCTCTTTTTCTTTTTTTTTTTTGAAAAAGATACTCATTTTTTTTTTTTTTGAAGGAAGAAAAAGATACTCATTAGTTATTTGTTATTTGTTATTTGGGAAAACACAATAAATACAAAATACACCATTCTCTTTGTAAATCAACTTCTTTAGTTTATTAGTCCCTCCTTAATGGAATTTAACTATTCAATGAAATAAATTTAGTGTTTAATAAAGTGTGTGTATATTGGATATGCCATAGAGTAATTTATTTATTCATTTCTTGAACCAGTCAGATCTTACTATATTTATATATATATATATATTTGATGAAATGCTTGAAAAATACGTTAGCTCATGTATGCATAGGATACAGTTGTTAAATAGGTTTCTTTAGACATCAAACAATATATGCCTTTCAATAGTGGCAAAGTTATAAAAAAGTTTGTGTGTTGCAAATTTACTCTCAAATTTGAGAAATAGCATACTCAACGTTGAGCTTTGATGGGCACAACTGTCATTTCGCTTACTTTCACATAGTTCATCAAGTCTAATTATACAGATTATTTTTGTGCTGAAGTAAATATTAACATTGAAATCATTAAATTTAATATCACTATTTGTTTGAATGAAAATAAATAAGATATTAATATTTATGGAATTTGAATTATATTTTGCAGGAAGAAGAAGTTGAAGTAAGCAATAATACTTCTTCAGAATTTGATTCTAGTGACATTTTTTCAACAAATTTGGTACTATAAAATATTTATTTTTTATATTTTGTTCACAAGTTTTAAGATATGCTTATGTTTTAATTGTTTCCATTTATTACTTTTATGTAGATTTTTCATTCGAGAACATCTCTTATTGAATGGACCAAAGATAAAGGAAAGCAACATGGAATTATTATAGTAATTAAGAGATCTGATTCAGGTGAAAGTCGAAAAGCAAGAATTAAATTTGCTTGTGAAAGGAGTGGCAGCTATCGACAACAGATGAAGACAATTGAAGGAAAAAAGAGAAAAATTGATAGGAGAACATCGACAAAGAAATGTGGTTGTCCATTTTTATTGAGTGCATAAAAATTAGCAACAGCTGATGATTGGATACTCACCATCGTGTGTGGATTTCATAACCATTCAATTGCAAAACATCTTGAAGGACATTCTTTCGCTGGGAGGTTGATTCTAGAAGAGACAAAGATATTAGTTGATATTGTCAAAGTGTAATATCATGCCAAGAGAAATTCTAGCTGTGATCAAAGAAAAAAAATAAATGTAATGTCTCAACGATAAGGACAATATACAATGCAAGACAAAAATACAGAATTCGAGAAAAGGCAAAGCGGATCCCAAATGCAACAATTGATGAGAAAGCTAAGTGAGCATAACTATATCGAGTGGCATAGATATGAAAAAGATACTAATACAGTTAGAGATATATTTTGGGCACATCCATTCGGAGTTGATTTACTTCATATTTTTCCTCATGTATTAGTTATGGATTGCACTTACAAGACTAACATGTATCGTTTTCCTTTGTTAGAGATTGTTGGAGTTACATCGACTGAATACACATTCTCTATTGCGTTTGTTTTTCTTAATTCAGAATAAGAGGATAACTACACTTGGGCATTGGATAGATTAAAAACTATGATGGGCATTGACTTTCTTCCTAATGTAATTGTCAGAGATAGAGAATTACGTTAATCAATGCTATTGAAAAGGTCTTTCCTACTGCAAAATATCTTTTGTGCCGATATCATATATCTAATAATGTGTTGATTAAATGTCGAAAAAAATTTGAGTCAAAAGAAAAGTGGGATAATTTTCTTTCTGATTGGAACATACTCACTTTATCATCATCAGAAAGTGAGTATAATAAGAGACTCAAAGCACTTGAAGAAAATTATGGTAGATATTCACAAGCAATTGATTATGTCAAAGATGTGTGGTTGAATAAATATAAAGAAAAATTTGTTTCTGCATGGACAAATTTAGTAATGCATTTTGGCACTACTACTACAAATAGGTATACATTATATCTTCCTTTATTATTATATTTTGAGTGCATTTGTATATAAATATTTATTTAAAATGTATTTAATTTATTTTTATCTTGTTTTATTTATACAGGGTAGAAAGTGCACATGCAAAGCTAAAGAGATACTTACGCTCATCACAAGGAAATTTTGAGACTTCATGGTCTACAATACATAATTTACTAGAGCTACAACACACAGAGATAAAAGCGTCGTTTGAGAAAAGTTTGACGACTGTTCAACATAATTTTAAGCCTACATTATTCAAAGAATTGAGAGGATTTATTTCAAGATGTGCCCTTGATAAGGTATTTCAAGAGTCAAAGCGAGGTGATTGGGTTGGATTTGATATTCATGCTTGTGGGTGTGTTATTCGTCGCACGCATGGATTGCCATGTGCCCATGAGATTAATGAATATCAGTTAGAAGGACGAGTTATTCCCTTAGCATGTATAAACTCTTATTGGAGGAAGCTTGACTTGGTAAAATCTACCAAAAATGAAGCTAACGAAATAAGTTGTGATGCAGAGATTGAATTATTTCTTAGACGGTTTCAAGAGGTCGATATTCCTACTAAATTACACTTACAAAGAAAGTTAAGGGAGTTAGCTGAACCATCAACAACTTTTCTTGTTGAACCAGAGGTTAAAATGAATACACGTGGTCGACCACCTTCAAAATTTGATCATTCTACTCGTCGAGATCCATCTGCTTTTGAATATGTTTCTGCTAAATACGATAAATCTTTTATTTCTTCTAATTTGAATACGAAGAATAAAGATGTACGTCAGAACACTTCACAGCACTCACAATCATATCTAAAGTCATTACCATGTGAGTTGAAACCATACATTCGTTTTGTTAAAGATGTAGAAAGTGATGGAAATTGTGGTTTTCGAGCTATTGCAGACTTGATGGGCATGGGTGAGGATAGTTGGATGCAAGTTAGAAAAGACTTAAAGAGTGAATTAGTTTCTCATAGAAATGACTATAATTTACTTTATGGTTGTCCTGATAGAGTGGATGAACTACTTCATATTTTATCATATTTTAAGAGCTACCCAAGCTTTAAATATTGGATGACCATGCCTGATATGGGACACATTATAGCTTCTCGTTATAATGTTGTCTTAGTGCACTTATCAATACAACAATGTCTGACATTTTTCCCACTTAGATCTAATCCTTTGCCAGCTATTTTACACAAAATCATTACAATTGGTTTCGTCAATAATAATCACTTCATTGAGGTAGATATTTCATTTATAATTTTTAAATACTAATTTATCATTTAATCTTATGAAGTAGTATATTATTCCCCTTATTTTATTATGTGTTTTGTGCAGGTATTCATGCAAAATAATTCTCCAATACCGCCCGTTGCTACTAATTGGGTTAGGTACCACTATTCATGTGCAGAAGGATGGCAAACTCCTTATGAAGTACGAATGAGAGTATTTCGTGACTTAGTTGGGAAAGAAGTAGCAACACAAGAGACTATTAATTTAGATACTCCATAAAATATTCTTTAGTTTTAATTTTCAATTAACTAGACTGTTAATTATTTTTAAGGATTTGGAGAACCAAGTATTGTTTAACAACAAAGATGAAAAATGCTTTGAAGATGTTATTTGCAAAAAACTTCTAAGACATTATTCTTTGTATCACATTAGAAGAATAAAAATATTATGTTTCAATATTATTAGTTGGCTAATTATGTAGTACCTCACTTCTGTTTGAGGTTTTGAACACCACAAATTGATGTGAGCGACAGGATGCTACAAAAATGTTACTTTTTAGAATCAAACCATTATGATTTCACCACAGTAAACTAAGGGTAAAAGAATTCTAAAATTGGGCAACCGGCGGTGTATATTGCCATTATTTCTGTTTTTTTAATGGAAAAAAATAGTAAAGTTATTCTTCACAGTTCACATTTTCTTCCATCTTCTTTACCTGTTTTTTTTTATGTCTGTAATTATGGAAAGGAAAGGTTGGGCAACAATGAAGATGAAAACAAGTGGGGAAAATAGATAGAAACTAGTTCTCTTCTTAGAAAAAAAAAAAAAAAAAGAACGTTTAGAGGAGACAAGAACGATGAATTCAATTGGGATACATACTCTCTAAATATCTATCTCATCCTCATGCTTAAATTCTATTCTTAGAACAAGGAAAAACATAAATATAACTAATATATGGTAAAAGCACAATTCCACACTACACCTTCATAGACTTGTTCCTTTGCCATCCAACAGAGAGTACTTGCAAATTGGGTGAATTTGATCTTCTCATTTTAGCTCCTACCTCCAAGAAATCAAGTCCACAACTGTCCTGGGATTGTCAAAACTGTAGAGTGTGACCCAAATACTAAGTCTATGTTTAGAAATATTAATAATGGTAGACCAAATAAATTGCTTTCTACAGTCAGGTTCACCACAATAGCAAGATAACTTTTAATGATTTTTTTTTTTTTTGAATGGGATGACTTTTAATAATTATTTGGTGAACTAATTTGAATGGGATGACTTTTAATAACCGAATCTTCCCTTTTTTTTGAGGGATTTTCTTATTTTAATAATTTGAAAAAAAAAATATTGGGGTTTACTAAATAATACCCTTTTGGTAAATAAAATGGGGTGTAGTTATAAAAAATAATTTTTAATGGGGTAAATTTAGTAATAGGGTGTATTTATAATTTTTAGGGGTGTGAATATAATCTCCCAAACTAAATTAGGTTTTTTATTTAAAAAGAAAAAAATAAAAATAGAGCGGGGTCATGTGATGTGATTCATTGTGTTGTGTTAAATGCTAATAAACTAAATAATTGAATTGTCCTTTTTACAATTATGGTGGAATAAAATATTTAAAAGCAATAAATAAATAATAAAGATTATCAAATTGTAAATTTGAATCCTAGGATTCTGAATTTCTGAATCCACTATCCAACGTGTGATCAGGAATCCAACACGTGTATATTTTCTTTTCTCTTATATTATTCAGAAGTGTAATACACTAATACTGTACAAATACAGTAATATTTATATATAAAAAAAAAAGTAATATAGCTTTTGAAAAAAATAATTTAAAAACTTAAATCTGGACTTTTTTGGGGAGTCTTTTCTTTTATATATATTCATCGACCATTTAGTCACACAAATTACCACAAATAGTAAGTAATTTGTGTGTCCAGTCACTCACTAAAATAGCTCATATATATAATATTAATTAATTAAAATTAAACAATATTTTAACACGTTAATTTTTACCGACAAAAATTTTGACAGCTAAATACACATTAATTGTTGAAAGACTAAAATTTACACTATTTTTTTTTTTTTTGAATCAACTAAAATTTACACTATTAATTATAGAGGAGTGCTAAGAAAACTCTCTATCCCACTCTCTTTTGCACTCTCTCTTTAATTTAATGACAAATGTCAAATTTTGAGTAAGGTTTATTTTTCTTTAATATTTAGTTATGATTTTCTAATGTTATTACAATTATACCATTCCAACTAAATTATTTTATAATAACTAGTTATTTATTATAATCTAATTACTTTATTAACTTTTTATTTTTACTTAATTATTAAAAAATATATATATATATTTGTAAGAAAAAAAATAACACATTAAAAAATAAAAAAGTACATATTTAAATTATACATAGATTAATCCCAAATTTTTATTTTAAAAAAATAATAAAAACTATAATAAGTTTAATGTATACAAAAGTTAATACAATTAAAAAAAAATCAATGACTTAAAACTATTGTTATTAATCGTTTTGTACTATTTATATTTTATTAGTTCTTTTATTATACAGTACTAGTTTTTTTTTCGAATTGATCACTCTGTTTTTAAGTTGTTTTTTATTTGTCTTATACAAGTGAAAATTCACTCTACTTCTAATACAGTATTTTTAAAATATTTTTTAATTATTTTCTTTATTTAATATAGCATAAAATGAGGTTTAATAAATTAATATACTAAGTCAATGATGTATTTTTTTTTAGAAAAAAAAAAGGTCAATGATAAAAAAAAAAAAAATAATAAAAGTATTATAGTAGCTATTTTTTATTTTAATTTGCTATACTTTTTACTATAGAATATATAGATAAATGTTTAAACTTACAATTTTTTTATAAATATTAATTGTTACTTTGTTTTATTTTAAAATATATGTATATATATTATTATATTTATTTTTAATGTGGTTAATTCTTTTATAAACAAAAAATTAGTAGAATAATTATAATAGAAGTAGCAATGGCACAATTGTAATAACATTAAAATATTATAACTAATTATTAAGTAAAATTAACTCTTACTAAAAATATGACATTTGTCATCACATTAAAGAGAGAGTGCAAAAGAGAGTAGGATAGAGAGTTCCCTTAGCACTCCTCATTAATTATAATATTTTTATCAAGAGTACACATTAATTATTAGCGTGTTAATTACACAATTTAGTAATTACACTATATTTTAAAATGTAAGGTGTGTTTGGGTATGAGGTAGTAATTACATATGAATTTCTATTTTATTTGGCAAAATAATTAGTAATTACATGGAAAAATAATATTTTTTTAGTAGTTAATGTTTAATATGGAAAGTTTTTAGTAATTACATGGTGTAATTACATTCAATTCTCATGGGGGGCCATGAGAATTGGAGGGTGTAATTGGAACCCCTCAATTACTTCCAATTACACAGTTACAGTGTAATTACATGGTCAGACAAACATACCAAATTGTGTAATTACCTCCAATTACACACAAATTTAATTACATTGTGGCTTTCCAAACATACCCTTAGTATAGCCGGTTTTGTTAACCGGGTGGGTTGGCACCAAGTCTTTTAATAATTATTTACTTAGATAGTTTAGTAATTTTATATGTATGGTATGACTATTTAAAAAATAATTAAAACTATTTTTTTTTGCTTAAAAGAAAATTGAAACTCATAAAACTACTATCTAATTTGCATTTAGTTATAATATTTTCTTTATTTTCAATTCTTTTATAAATAATTTAAATGTTTAAAATAATTATAATTAATAAATATTATATATTTGAAAAGTAATTGGCTTATAACTATTTAAACTCTAAAATTTGATACGTTATGCCCATTTATTAAATTGTTGGGGTTAAACCTTCCAAAGTTTACATCTATTTTAGTTTTTAGAGTTTCGTTAGTCAGCTGCTGCTGTTAAATGCCAAATAAATCTGTCATTATGTACGCATGGCAGGTTGTCATTGGTCCACATCATTATTTAAATATTATTAAAATAATTTAAAATATAAAAAATAGAGAATAAAAAATTAGATAAATAAATAAAAAAAAGTTCTTCTTCTCTCTGTCTCTCTCTGTCTCTCTATTATACTCGAAATTCGGCTGTACTTCAGAAAGTGACACGTATCAATCTCGTAGAATATGAACCAACAAATATAATAATAATAATACAAAATAGAATAACTCATTAAATATAAAATAAATAGAGTATATTCGTAACTCGCTGACTGTATAGTATTAAGCGAGACGAGGATATACAAACTATCGATTCATGTATTGACAAGAAACCATCTTACCTCGGAAGGCATAATCCCGAGAGAACTACAAACAATGCATAGCGAGACATCTATCTCGTTACGCATAAGAAATTATCGACGAGGCGAATTGGCTATTGAAGCACTTAGCGTATAACCCACATTATAATAACTGTGTAATAACTTGAGGACTTAAAGGACATGATTGTCCATTCTGCAAGACCTTATGGTCAAAGAGCAGTTCTTAAGTTTGCTCAGTACACTGGTACTCATCCCTTGCTGGAATACGTAGAAACCAAGTCATTCTTCTATGTACAAAGCGAGATGCCTCTAGCGAGATGCTTCTATCCCAAGCGAGACGCCTCAAGGTTTATTAATAAGTTAACGAAAATCTGCGTTAACAGTTTGGTGCTTTCGTTGAGAGCTTGCGTGATAAAAACTCAGAATAATCCCTCCTAACCAAAGAGGTTAGACAATAAGCTATCCTGGTTCAAAGAGGTTAGACGATAAGCTATCCTTGGGAGGCCAGCTAGAGGTCCGGCCAAGGTCTTTCCAATGCTTGTGTATCTCTATCTTTACTGGTGATTTTGATATCAAGATGAACTTGCTTCAGAACCTTGAAGATGTGGATCTTGTAAGTCTCCATGCTCTCCTTATCTGAGTCCATCTTACAACCCTCTGAAAGATTTTCCGCCATCAGTGATGACATCAGATCCCTTCCATGAATGATGATCAGAAGATTATTTCCTTGAGGCAGCTAGTTATTGCAGCTTCTCTTTTATGTCCACAATAGCCTTCTTATTCATCTCATCGTCTGAAGTCCTAGACTGCTTCCTGGAAATAAGGACTGACCCATTGCAGTCTGAAGAATCCTCTTCAACTTGTTCCATGGCACTTGTCGCAATGGCACGACAGCCAAAATAGGCTCTGTCAAGTCAATAACAGCATATAGGTTTCTTATGGTCGAATCCTTCAGACCAACCTCTTGATTCAATGGTGGAGGTGTTGGATTCTGAGATACATTCCCAGAGACTTGTGCAACTTTAACTTTGCTCTTGTTGTCTTTAGCCACTTCACAGACTTATTGGCCTTGGAGTTGATGACATCAAATAAATTATTCAGAATGCCCATCTAGAATGTGGTAGGTTGTTTTGTGAAAACAAATGAAGTGATGACATGTTAAATTATATCAAATACAATCACAATAAAAATTATCAAACAACATATCAAAACAATCTAAACTGTTTTATCTTAGCATAATTGGTCTTTCCACTAGAAAAATAGACAATGTCTTCTGACCTAAGTTAGTCTCATATTGGAAGACCCTAGAAAATAAATTCTACTAAGCACACACACTTTAAAATGGTGGTGTACTGGAGGAACGAAGTAGTTTGGACTTCTCATTATGTAGTCTACTTTATCTATGTTATCTGGGGAGCCTCCTAATAAGGAAGTTGCTTCTTGGAAAAGCATTTTCACAAAAGTATTGGTCGAACCCACCCTGATCAGTATGACTTAAATTTGCTAACGATGGAGCTCTAATTACACAAAAGGGTGTCTCACCACTTTCGGAGGCACTCGCTCCCAGAGTACCCTTATTTCAAACTACATCTTAAAAATAAATAGTGAGCTCTTCAGCCTCACTCATCTCTTTTGGAAACTTCCTCCTCCATTAAGCCAACCATTGGTCGTCAACTTTCATAGCTTTCAAGGCCTCCTCAACAAAAATGGCTGCAATGGCCTCTTTCATGTCATTAGGATCTCCTTAAAGAAATTCTTGGATGTTCTCCTTCACCGACATCGTGTCGTTACTTTGGTGGGGAGAAATTTTAGAGACTTTCGGTGGTTACAAGGTGAGCCACCTACAACTTCTTGGGTGACTATGAATTATAAAAGTAAAGTTTTCCTCCAACTCCAACTCTGGATTCATAGGTGATTGGGAAATGCAATCTAGAAAGAATAAAATAGACATCAGAACATGAAGATTTGTAAAGACGAGAAGTAAAATAAGGACAAAGATCGAATATTTACTGAATATACCGAAGTCCAAGCTGAGCGTTAAAACTCTCCTCAATGGGAAGTCAAAAGTATAGAACCAATAGTCTCGAAAATCATGAGAATACTTCACGTAGCTGATTGGGTGGGCCACTTTTTTGGAGTATCTTTCTAGCCTGTAAAAGCCAGTCTTCTCCTTGTGACCTCTCATGGGTTGAGATTTAATCTTGTAGAAATACAAGATCCCTTTAGGTGTTGGTACTGCTTTCTTGTGTCCCAAACAAAGAATGTAGCATACACATAAAAGATGATACACTTGTGGGATGAACTGGAAGGGTGCAACTCTGGCTACTGCACAAAAGTTAGCAAAGTAACACCTTAGCGGAAGGTGTGCACCCATTTCCACATGGGCCTAGCTCTAGATAACGAAGCTTCCATCAACACATTTGCTTGGTTTCTCTCCAAGAACGTGCCTATTCCAGTATAACCTAAGAACACTCTCAAGCCCTTGTCGAGTCTCGTATTCCCTAAGATTACCATAAATCCTAAACTTATTAACATACTGGTCTATTTCTCATGGACTGTCGTTCAACATCACATGACCTCCTCTTCCAGCTCAACCTCTTCTTGCTAGACCTTCTTGGACATGATTTCCGTGAAAAGAAAGAAAACCAAGCAGTTAGCTACCTTATATAGAGAGGGAGCAGGGGATTCTTCCCCCATAAATTGCTTGAAGAGGTCCCCACCGAATTCACTATCCAAGAACGAAAACCTTCAAGGGTCATCTGTTCCAGATAGGAAATTAGGAACATCAAGAGGAAGAAATTGACAAAGTACCCAGAACTAGAAAGATTCTGAGTGCGGAGAAATTTTATCAGTATTTTTGTAACAACACAACTATTTCCTAGAAGTTGCTAAGACTAAAACTCGAAAGCAATAAAATTCTTCATATTTACAAACTCCAACAGTATTGGTCACAGGTCTAAGAAATTTAAAATTCATTTGAAGGAAAAACATGCAAACCCTAACTTCTACAGTAGATTTAAAAACACATTTAAAAGGTGAAAAATTGAATAAACCTGTACCTGGTAATGAAGTCAAAGGCCCCTAATTGATCTTCGATGGTTCTGGATAGTGCAAGCAAGCATACCTTTTAGGAAGACGGTTGGCTAGGGAAATCAATGAGTCGATTTGAGAATTAAAATTGATATTCGCCAGTTCACTCCTCTGAAGATGCATAATCACTCGGGGTGAATGGTTTGGAAGAAGAAGATTTCTCAGGCAAAAAGCAATTCGAAGAAGATCATCGAGGGCTTGGTTCATTCACTACTAAAAAATTTCACCGTATTTTGCTCTCAAGAAAATTTGAATTTGAGCGAATAAAAATATGAAAGAAAAAAAGTGGTAAATTGTATCTTTTAGGGGTACTTATACTCGAGATAATTATCCATATGAAGAAAAATGAAGGATCCAAGATTGTCTCTCTAAAATGAATGATCCAAGAAAAATGAATGCTCCAAGATTGTCTCTCGGAAAGCACAAACATATCCAATCTAATGGCTCAAAAGTCTAACTGTCAGGCATGTCACGCATTTAATGCTCTCTGGAACCGAGGTCCAAATCAATGATGGAAATACTTTTCTTAATTTTTGCGCCAATGATAAACAACCGTCAAAATAAAGCTTTTCTAGAAAGTAACTCTTTGGTAAATAGCACCTGGAAAGCAATAAGAATATTACTTTTAACCTCCATATGTCCACTCATATGGATTGGGGCAAGCTTCCACAATACACATCATGCTGCAAGCTTAGGGGGTAAATGTTATTCGTGTTTCCAACAAGGGACGCGTGGATTCAGGTCAGCATTCAAAGCCCACCAGTGGGCCCAAAGAAGATAACTTGGGCCAAGCCCAAGTTTGGCAAGACCTTCTAGGAAAGTATCTTCCCACCTCGTTCAGGTGAGCTTCCGCCAAGGACCGCCCATACCCGGAAGCAATTTTAGTACCGCGCTTTCGGAAGGCCAGACAACGTATTCTTGGACACCTAGAATAATTTCATTTTAATAAAGTCCACAAAGTAAGGAGTTAACTTTCCTTAAATCTCAGCCAGAAGATTATATCAAGTTAAAATGGGAAACTACTTAAAATAAAGATCAAGTAATTAATTCGCATTAATTACCCACAATTATAAAACACGGTAATAACGATTTGATAGTGTTCAATTTGCCTAGTCAACACACCTATTATCTCATGGGTTGGGCCTCACGAATATATCTCTAACTTGTGTATTTTTTTTATGTACCCATTAAAAGGAAGAGAGAAACTAATTGAAGACATTAAAACACTAAAACTTTAAAGTATTTTGAAGACATTATAATTGTATTTTTCATTTTAGTTTGATTTTCAAGACATTATAATATTTTGAAAATTAAACTGAAATGAAATTGTAATAGTAATTTCTTTGGGGTTAAGATTATACCAAATGAAATAGAATAAGTAGATGTTTGCCGTGAATTATGACACTTATTACATAAGATTGCGTCATCTTAATTATTACTTTTTTTAAAGAATACTTCTCAAACTTTGAAACTAATTGTAAGTTTGTCCCTTTTGTCGCTTTTTGTTAAATTTTGCAAATAGTTTCCTGATGTAAGATTGAATTATATACTGTAATTTGAGAGTTCAGAAAAAAAATTGTAAATAATACTTTAATGGTAAAATATGAGATTGTATCATTAATATTAGAATTAATATTTAAATATTTAAGGTTATTATATTTAGTTTCAACTAGCTTAATTAGTTAAAAGAAACTCATACTATAATATGAGTAGTTTTGAAATCACATTAATAAATTATCAAAATAATTGAAATGTGACAAAAAAAAAATTTAATTATTTTCATAATTCAAGAAGAATTTATTACCAAAAAAAAATAGAAACCAAACATAATTTATATCTATTCAATCAAATATTGGGTTAGATATTCTCAACCAAAAAAATATATGAGAAATGTTAAAAAATAGGAGAATTACTCTATATATTATTTTATTAATTTTTTTTTTTTTTAAATTTACGGTTTGGGTTTCTAAAGTAGTTGCAGCGCTAGTTGCAATAGCGGTTTTATAAGATTTTTTGTTGCCATTTAGGTTGTAACGCTAGTTGCAATAGGAGTTTCTATGTAGAATTCCGTAAAAATGTAAAAAAAACTATTTTGAAGTGTAAAAATAAAAAAAACCCTTAAAAAATAGAATTAATTGCATCAACATACTGAAATTTAAAATTAATTGTCATAATATTGTTGGTCAATTAATTGGCATATATACCGTTACACGCATACCGTTAAAAAATTGTTTGTTTTTCTTACACTGACACTGACGCACACACTTCTCTAGTTTTTTTCTTTTTTTCTTTTTTCTTCTGACATTTTTTTTTTCTCCATGCATTAGTAATAATAAGTCTGATCATTCTCACATATCATCATTATAGCTTATATATATATAATTATACTTTTATTTTTGTCATGTCATGTCATTTAATTTTCTTTTTCTTTTTTTTGACCCATATAATAAAATATTTAATATTTATTAAAAAAATAATTAGCTTTTAAATTTTTTTATTTATTTTTTAATTTAAAAAGTAAATATATATTAAATAACTTCATATTACTAAAAAGTATTTTTTTTATATTTTATTAATAAATAAATAAACAACATTTAAATTTAAATAAAATTTGATGTATCAAAAAACTTATAAATTATTCAAAAAAATATATATTATTTATTTTTATATTAGACATTACAAGATTAAATAAAAAAATTATTTTTATAAAACTATTTTAATAGGTTTATAAAATAATTTGTAAATAAATTGAATAGTATCTGAAAAATCATATAAGTTACATTAAAAAAAAAATAACCTCAAGGTATCTTAAACAATAAAATAACATAATATATCCTAAAAATATAAAAAAGAAACAAAAAAGTTTCTTTTAATATTAGTATTCTTTTTTTAGAAACAAAAAAATATACATTGCTCACATATTAAAATATATTTTTTTTTTGAAAATAATGATTTTATTATTTATATATGTGTAAAATTCTGAAATAAAATTTTTAATGTAAAAGTAATCAATTGATATCTTATTCACATCAAAAGCAACTAAATAGTTACCTTTTCAAAGCTCCCAAAAAGCGAAAATTTCTGGAAACGAGATTTTTCCAATTTTTTCTATTTTCGGTAATTGTTTTGAATTTCGGTATGTATGCTGACGTGGCACAACGGTATTTGTGCAAATAATTTTCTTAAAGGTATTTTTATAAATAAAATCAATTTTAGGTATAATATTAAAAAAACCCCTAAAAAATATTAGTATTGTCTAATATTTTTTTTATGTGTTAATATTATTATTGTTCTAATTAAGTATTATTTCACATATAATTTAATATAATAATTTTTAAAAGAATATCGATAACTAATCACAAAATAACAAAATAACATGTGTAGAGATATTAAGTACCAAATTACCAATGGTACCCAAGTGTGATTTTTGAAACCTAGGTGAAAATGAGTAGAAAGAGAGTTGACTAGAGTGAGATGGATGATCCTTTAAAAGCCGTAAGAGTAGGACTAGGAGTAGGACCTTCTTCCTCTCCTCTCATCTCCTCGTATATAATATGTAATTATGGTTCAGAGGTTTAATGAATGCATGTGGAGTTTTGGTTTTGGATTGGCTTGCCACGTCATGTGTGTGCTGACTCATATCCAACGAGGACTGCTGCCTAAGTTTTTGGCATTTTCTTCTCTTCTCTCCTCTCCTCTCCTCTTTTCCTTTCATTGCCTACCACAATATATAATTATTATACATAGATTTTTTTTGTGGATAAGAAATATCGTAAATTTCCACACATGTAAGCTGAATCTGTCTTTTTTTCTCATAGGTGTCAAAATTTGATTTCAAAAGAAAAAAAAAAAAGTTGAGAAATTTGTCAAAATTTACTAAGGTTCTTCTTTTTGAATGAAATGGTCAAATAAAAATAATATGTTGCTTGGGTTAATTTTGTCAAACTTCCACTAAAAAAAATTGTCAAACTTTATTGGGTCTTCTTTCTTCTTTTCTAACTATGTAAATACATTTTTTTTTTATTCAAAAAAATAAAAACCAAGAATATTTTCAAGTAAAAAAATAAAAACCAAGAATATTTTCAAGTAAAAAAATATCAAATTTCAAATTTGAGAGTATACGTACTATTTTTATTTTCATGGCAAAAAATGAATGCTAGTTCACTTCTATTCTTTTATATTATTTTCTCTTATAATTTTAAACACACATAATATCCATCCTATTAAAACTCTAACACGGAGTGTTAGAATTTGAGGAATAAGATAAATGAGGTTCCATTCTAAAACCAATTGGCAATGGGAGGAGTAGCCCTTTTATCTTATATATCACAATTTATTTCCACACATTAGCAATATGGGACTAACTCTTAATACGGAGTTATAATTATTTTTCTTATTTCCTTTATTTTTTTTTTTTTGGTTACAAGAATTTTCTTTATAAGCTTCTTACACCTCAATCAAGCTAGTTGGCAGACTAAACTTTTGTTTAGGGCTCACTTAAAGTTCTCTAATTTTGTTTTCTTCTTTTAAAAAATATTACAAATTTTTTTTTTAAATAAAGACCTAAAATATTTTTTTTTTCCTATAGACTACTAAATTTTAAGACCAATCCTCACTTCAACACTACTTAATATTATTATTATTCTCTCAATCTCAAAACAATAAAGTTTAAGTTGAGGAAAACAAAACAAAAATATATAAGCCACACAATCCAATGCAATTTTCACATTTAATTTATCTTCCTTAATCTTTGAGAAAAGATATATAAATATTTATATATATATATGTATATACTAGGTAGAAGTTACGTGCCGAGGCACGTAAATATTAGTTTTATTTTAAGATTTAATTTTATTTTTATGTGTAATTTTAAAATAAATAATGTTCAATATAGAGTGACTATTGTAAATAACATATTAGTAATTTGGAAAAAAGATTAACTAATATATTGTGTAAAGTTTTAAGAAACATATAGTAATAATAGTTAATTTATGAAATTGAAAGTCAAATAATGAGTAAAGTGTTGATATTTATATTTTTTAAAAAAGAGAAAAATATGTGACAAGTTTTGTTAAATGAAAGAAAAAAAAAGTGTGAAGTTTTCAAAATTAACAAAAAAGCTAACAATTTTGATAATTTTGATAATTAAAGGGATGAATTATTAAATGAAGTGTTAAGAAAAAATAACTAAAAGAAAACACTATTGAAAAAGGCCCAAAATCTTTGGAAAGGGCATATAGTTGACCTTTTTTTTTTTTTTTTATATATATATATATAGGGGCATATATTTGAATTAAAAGGCATATAGTTGAAGATCTCTAGATAAAAGGATTCATAGAATATTTATTAATACATAGTGTATAAATTTTTATAAATAAGCAAAGAAACTGGATAGACCTTATAGGTATATGAAGTTGATTTTATATAATATGCATTTCATCGAATTCGTAAGATCTATAGAAACACAACAAAAGTGTACTGGCTCTCTTCTAAAATAATGAAGTGGGAGGCCTTTGCTTATAAACTTATTCTCTATTTATAAGTCATTATCCATGAAGTAGACTATAATAGTCCCTGCATAAACTTGGATTTGAGTGTTTTCTCTGCTTAGTTCTTATCTGATTATCAAATCTGTAATACCAATAAAAATATCAGAATGCAGTAGTACAATGATCTATACATGAGAACACTAACGCACAAAAATAATAATACAACATAAGCAGCAAATTTAAATGGAGCCCAATTAGGAATGACTTGCAAAGTGCCTATCTACAAGTACGACTACCACATGCATAGACAACAATCTAAATAATATAATAATGCTATTTTAATATCCAAAGACACCATTACAATTTATATTGTATACAAGATCGATACCAATTATTATAAAAGATGCGAATGTGGGGTTAGGGGAAGATCTCATCGGACCTTAACCCATCCTACGACAAAATAGAATCATCCTTCTCTTTCCACAATCCTTCCCTCTAACCCTCATTCTACCTTTAAATCCAATCTATATCGTATGGTATTTTAAATAAAAGTCAATTTATAGTGCTAATGAAGTACATACTCCTTTTAATCTGATTAACCAATACTAACAAAGAAAACAAACAACTAAATAATCAATCATGAATACATGAATACTATGACATCTTATAAAACATTTTTACCTCTACCTAATCAGTTGTCACTTTCCCATATCTAATCACAAGTTTGTGTTGCTGTGTTCCACACAAACATTTTTCACTCTACCTGATCTACATGATTTCAAGGAAAAATTATCTCATGCATGTGTTTTATAAAAGGAACTAACTAAGAAAAAATCTTAAAACAAATGAAGCGAATCAAATACATTTTCAAACAAAGAATCAGAAAAAACAAAAACAAAAAGACTAACCAGAACGATCAATTTGTCCTTCTCAGGCGCCGTTGGAGGAGTGTCTATCTTTAAGCCAATGTTGTCCAGAGGCTTAGCCAAGGGAACTGCTTCAAATACAGTTAGATGTTCATGGAACGAGTCCACCATTGGAAACCAGTGGTTGCTGTAATGTGTTCCTTTAGATGTGCTATCCCTTCGCATGTCGAATTCTTGCGAACAGAGCAAATGAATTATCTTCGGAAAATAACAAACTTGATGAAAAATATATATTTCAATAAAGCAAATGAACACATTAAAGCGACATTAACTTAAAAATAGATATTTCAATCTCACATAAACTTGATGGAAAATAACAAACCATGAGAAACTTTTTCAAGTCCTTTCCAGATGCAATATCACGTAAGACTGCAAAACCCTGATTGATTTCAATAGTAAGGGCAGAAACAACCTGAAGAAATGGATCTTCCAGAATCTGTACTTGTGGGATGCGAGGTGGACTCCTGTAATATCAAAGGAGTTTGCAATTAAGAAAAGAAGGAAGTGGGAGAGAGAGAGAGAGCTGAAGATAATGGGCACTTGAAGGAAAATAAAAGGGCAGACAAAAATGACTCATAAAAGTTATCATACTTGTTGATAAAGGTATGTGCCTTTGACCACAAGAACAAGAGACCAAGTGCAGCAATCAAAATGTGACAAACAAGAGTAAGTAGATGGTATTCGAGCAATTCAAAGAAGATCCAAGCTGCTGTCACACTCCCAAGAAAGCTTGCTGAAATCTTCTTGCTTCTCCACAATAGCACATCGGCAGCTGCACCAACCAACATATTGAGACAACAATAACATTAACATTAAGCTGAAAGTTGTGATATAAAATTGAAACAGGTAATCTTCCAGAAATTGAGTGAATAGGTCTCTGGATAGTTACATGGCCAACTATAGACTTACAAATGTTTTATCACAAGCATGAATTATGCCATAGACCATAGGTCAAACTTCTCAAAGAAACTCCATTAAATAAAAACTTGTTATTTAGCGTTGCTGTGTAGAGCAACAATACCCTTTACTGAGTTGTGTTCACACGATCTTCTAAGCAAATAAATTAATAATTTCTTTATTAAATAAAAGGAATATTCAATTTCCCAGTCCTTTGTGTCGTTCTATTTTATTTTAAGGCACAACGATATTTAAAGAATATCAACTGAAACTATCAAAGAATTCAACACAGATAATAAAACTCACAAATTCATTCCCTTCAATCAACTGCACAATCGCTAAAAAAAATTCAGCTGGAGCTATAACTTAAATAACAATCATATTTGATTATCAGCATTTTGTCATCATCCAAACAAATATTACGCTTTAAACAAGGTCTCAAAATCTATAGGCAATAAATCTAAGAGCGTAAGGTTAGCAAATTAGTGAAAGACCTAGAAGACAAAGCAAATCGGGATTGAAAAAAGAAAAAAGATAAAAATAGTGAAAGAGATCCTTACGTTTTCCTCCACCGAAAACTTGGTGAACTGGTCTTTCTCGCCCAAAAAGCCTGAAAATCTTAGTCTTAACAGAAGACGGAAATTCCGGTTTCACTTGCTCCGATTCAAAATCCTATACCCAAATACCCATAAACCTTCACAGTTTCCTGACACAAAATTTTTAAATTTTGAAATATTACATTGTAAATTACCAGTGATATTATTACTCAGCACAACTTCAATTAGAGAGCCATTAAGAAAAATGGAGAAGTAGGAGGCAGGAGATGCGAGTGCGAGAAGGAGAGAGAGATGAGTGAAACAGAGAGAGAAGGGTGGTGGAGATCGACGCCGACAATAGGAGCCGAGAAGAGAGAGGGAATCGTGTAGGGTGAGAGTGAGACGCAGAGAGAGGGAAAATTACAGTAATTTGCAGCAGCTTAATAAAAAAATATCAAAAATATACGGTTTGTTAGAGAGATATGTGGCTAAGGATTTTTTTAATTTAGAAAGAGATTATTAATATTTAAAAGATTGTTTAATTTTTTGGGTTTAATTATTAGATTTATTTGTTAACGGGAGATTAAACATAATCGTTAAATTTAACAGAATATTCTTTTATTTTGAAGTATAAAAAATGTCGTTAGATAGACACTTTTAATATATAAAGATATAGTATGTGAAGGTTTAGAAACTACAATATTATTTATGTCCTTATCATTTTGCACCGAGCAAAACTCATGTGCTTGAAATTGGATCCAAAAAGTTCATCAAAATTCAAAGGTGGTACCAAAACATTTCCATCATATATATATCATTCTAATGAAAATGATCCCTAAAACACATATATATTATTGGTGTATTCCCTTTTTATTTATTTATTTTTTTGAAAGCAATTATAGGTGTATTTAACGGTACAGTTTCTTCATATTCTCTCAACCATAAAATTAAGTATTTTGTCTCTTTTTGATAGTTTTCAACACCAATTTTTTTCGCTTTTTCTTTTTAGTATACATTTCTAGTACTCTCATTTAATAATTCCCCCACCACTTGTGTTATGAATATTTTGGTGTGTTCTTCATGTGGATTGTTGCTCACCAAGTGAAGGTCATAGCAAGTATGACTAATAAAACCAAACTAAAAGTAGGCTTCTTCATCGTAATATTAACTTTCTTTGTCAGTTTTTGTGCGAAAATTTGAAGCTTTTGAGGTTGCTTATTTTGAGGATTATTTGACCTTTAAAAAGGATAAGAGAGAGAGATAGAGAAAGAGAAGGATAGCCTCTAGTTTTCTGTATGTAATTTCTTCAAAGAAAAATAAATGTACAATACTTACCCAAAATTTAAAGTCTTCTTTTATATATTATTATTTTTTGGTTAATTAAGATTTTTATCCCGAACTTTAACATGTACCAAATCATGTTCCCTGAACTTTTAAGGTCGTTAAAAATGTCCCCTGAACTATTGAGATTGTTGGATTTAAGAACTTTTGTCTAATTTCAATAAAAAAAATCTAACATGGATGAAAGTTCAGGGGGCATGATTTAGTATATGTCAAAGTTCGAAGAATGGTTTAGTATACAAACAATAACTGAAATAGTAAATTGAATGAAATTAAATAAAAGTCCTTGAATCTAACAATTTCAATAGTTTAGGGGAAATTTTTAACGGTCAAAAAAGTTCAGGAGGCATGATTTAGTATATGTTAAAGTTAAGGGGGTAATATTGATTTGGATTACACAAAAAGTATATAAATCCGAATGAAACTAATTATGCCAACACCCCTACAATTAGGGGTGGGCATCTGATCCAATCTAACATTTTTTTTTTCTCATCCGATCCAATCCAATTAGTAATTAGATTTGGAAAATCATCATTCGATCCAATCCAATTAGACCTCAAAATCTAATCCAATCTAATTGGATATCCAATTATACACCTAAATTTCAATTTTTACTTAAAAATATGAAGAAAAAAAATACGTAAAAACTAAGTATCACCTTCTATTTAAGTTTAATACTTCATATACATACTATTCTTACAAGTGTAATGTAGCTAAAAATTTTAAATAATTAAAACAATAACATTTCTAAGTAATAAAATAGAACAAAATATCATGAAAATAAATATACAAAACAATCAAGTATTACAAATTTAACATACAAAAATCTAATAAAAATATAATAAATATATATTATATTTTTAATATTTTTTATTATATAAATAATTTTTTAATATATAAATAATTTTTTAATATATAAATGTAATTGGATTGGATCGGTTTTTAATTGGATTTTGAGATTGACATCTAATAGCCGATAATCTAATTAGAATCTAACTTTTAGCATCCAATCCAATCCAATTGTAATTGGATATCCAACTTTTATAATTGGATTAGATTGGTTTGGTTCAATTGGATTTTTTTTTTTTTTTGAAAGAACTTTAGTTCATTTAAGGCAAGGAGCGAAAATTGGGGATCACAGGGGGATCACCCTCCCCACAATACAAACCGGGGTTAATATTAGACCTTCTAATGTTTCTAGCCAGACAATCCGCTATAGTGTTCTGGCTTCTACCAATATAAAAAAACTTACAATCCATTACCGAATCAATTAACTCACTAACTTCTAAAGATGAATTAAAAAAATTCTAATCCAAGTGACACTTCTTTAAAGAGCAGGCTCTCAAAACATTCCTACAGTCCGATAAGACATGCACCTTTCTCCAGGAATTCTCTGCAATAAGGCTCAAAGCCATGCGAACTGCCAAGGTTTCCGCCTCCATGGCACTATCAGCCGTCAGATTCTCAACCTTGTAAAACCAAGAATTATCTACAAGATTGATAACTACCACCGCCAGACCACTTTGACCTTCATTCCAAGATGCATCCGTAAAGATGATGAACTCTGCATTTGCCAAAGTCTCAATCTGTTGGTCTGCAGGAGGGGGAGTATCCTGAATGGAAGGCCGAGATCTGCCTTCAAGAAACTCAAAACAGATGCTTTTAATTGTTCCTAGAGTTACATTGATATCATGCATTCCTCCTTTGAATTTAACCTTGTTCCTCCACTTCCAAATTTGTTGGAAAACACAGCCAACATAAGTCAATATCTCCAATCTTGAAGTACCAGTAAGCATCGGAACTAAGATTTCCAAGAAATCAGCCAAACTATTGCAAGTGACACGATCTACCGATACAGGAAAGAGGCCTGCAAACCAAATAGCCTTAGCAAAGGCACATTCTTTAAACAGATGGATAGTGTCTTCCACATCATTCCCACAAAGACAACAACCAATGCTTGTGAAAGTGGCAGTCTGTCTCCAGTAGGCAGAGCATCACTAAAAGCCTTCCAGAGGATTATAGATAACCTGTGATGGATTTCAGGTTCCCAAATCCAGTTCAATTGGATTGGAGTGGATGATATCCACCCCTACCTACAATTACACAAACACTTTAAGATAAGGGAGTGATGTTTTCCCCTTTACTCTTCCAATTGAGTTGTCATTTACTAATTTTATATTTTTTTCCAGATATTTTTTTTGGGAGTGGTCCTATTGAAAATAATAGGAATTAATCAACATTAATTAATGCATAATTGGGTAAATGTTATTTTGGTGTAATTACTGATTAAATCTATAAAAAAAATGCATAGGAAGAAACTTCCACGGAAAGGTTAAAAAAAAATTAAGCACAATACAAACTAAGAACACAAGGCCAAATACATCTGTAAATCATGCCACCACTTACCACTTACCACACACCACACCCACACCCACATATCAATATAATAAATTCTTATACAGAAATTATTTCCCAAACTAAATTCATATTCCACCACATGAATTTGCAATTGGTTAATGAGTTAAGACATGTCAATTAAATAATAATAATAATGAGTTAAATACAAGCCAATTAAAAAATAATCTTCATGGAGTACCACTCCCCAATTTAAAATAATTTTATTTTACACAAACACAATTTTTTTGCCCAAGCATAATGGAACAAACAGAATGAAAGTTGCAGAACTACTTAACATTCACAATCAACCTTTAGGTCTCTTTCCAATTCCAGACTACCTACTGCTAATACTAAGCTTAAATATCTCGTACACCAAAAAACTACCTAACAATAAAACCTACGTGATAGACACTAAGCTCAACTAATAAATTACAACTTTCTTTTACTGTTTCTGCTCAGTCTCTTTCCTTGTCGCTTTTCGGCATCAATGGTGGCATTCGTATTGGCTGCTGGTCCACGTTTCAAGTTTTGACGAGTTGTGACCCGAGGCGACACATTGCTCAAGCTTGGAGCACTTGGAGAGCCGTTTGAAATGTACTCATTCTCATTCATTGTATCACTCACATTTGGGATCTCGATGTAAGTTTCACTCAAAAGCTCACAGGTCTCGCCATCAAACTTGCCTGTAGCTGCGGGTTCCCCACCATCTGGCATTCCCTCATGATGATTGTGATCAGTACCTGCCACTCCTGCGGACAAACTGAAACCAGGAAAACCAATTCAACTAAATTCTCAACTCAACGAAAAAAGCCTTAACTACGAGGTAAATGATCATTTTCAGTACCCAGGCGAGCCGTTTTCGTTTTTAGACACATCTTCAGATGTTGTGCAGTTGTTCTCAAGCAATCTTGGATCTGTAACTGCATATGAAAGGACAATATATAAAAATCTGAGAAAGAAACAGTAAACGATGAATGAATAAAAGGAATTGAATAGATGTTCATGTGTTTTCTAAAACAATAAGTGCAATTAATAAGTACATGACAAATGTCCGCTCAATTCAGAATCCAACAGTGATAACTGTAATAATGTACAAGAAGCAACAAAATCTAGGCTGACCCGTATAAAAAAGCATCAAGAGATAATGACTAATATATGCTGAAATCCTTGCCTTGAATCAATATTGAGATAGGGATTTTTAGTATTTTAGAAAAATATACATATGGTACGCAACTAAAATCATTTGAGAATCCAACCAAGAAAACTAGGACTGGGAAAATGCATTGAAAAAATATTATCTTTGAATCACCACAATAGAACTCGCTTTAGTGCCAATTTTGTTTTCAGAATGACACAGAAAATTTATGTTCTCCTAATTATGCTCATCTAGCATATTTATATCAAATTCTCAAAATTTAGGTATCACAATGCTTTAGTGGAAGCATTTGAATACGAGTTCAATTTCAAAAGCAAGCCAAGTAATCAATAATATCACATAGATCATAATATTGAACATGCAAATGTAGAATTATTCTAACCCTAACAACTAACGGAGGGGTCCAAGACGTACCTCGCAGGCTTCCTTCTCCGATAGGGCGTCCCTGCTTGAGAGTTGCACTGGTGATTGTGTCATTGTAGTTAGGAACATCATCAATGCCAGCATTACTGCAAACCAAGATAATTTCAATATTTCAAGAATAGTGTCAATAATCTCATTAGCCATTAAAAAAAAAAGCAAAGGAAAATATACTTGTCAACCACAGAAAGAAAACTCAAACCTGGGGGATGTGTTCTTTATATCAGCTGTCTGCAAAGAAGCATCTATCGGGTTTGTACACTTATCCGGTTTTTCTCCTACATTAGCATCTATGTTTTCAGATAGCAACGAGCATGGAATAGCTCTATTTTCAAAACCAGACGCAGACCAATCAATTTTTTCAGATGGTAAATTCCTTAGCATCTCTTCAGTTGCTTTAGCACGCACTCTCTGTATTTCCTCTTGGATGTTCCAAGACCCCGTGTTAGGGGTATCCCATTTAGGCTGTGTTCAAATTTCAAAAAGTAAACCGTGATAAATATAGTTAATACAGAAGTGGTAGAACAAATACAGTAAATATCTCAATTGTTTCTTTGAGAGAACGTTTCAGTACATTTTAATCATCCCAAAGAAAAAGATAAAGAAACAAAAAATGTATAAGAATCAATGCTCAATATGGTACCTTAGATGACGACAAAGCATTACCATCATTTGAATAAGGTGTTTTCTCATTAAAAAGATGTGCACTTATTGGTGATGAAGATTTGATCTCTCTATTGTTGAAGGTAGGAGATGCCCATTGTGGACGTGTGCGCATATACACTTTGGCCATATCCACTGGAGAACCCACTTCAGCTTCAATAGCCTGCAATTAATCAGATCGATTTTGCAAATGCAACCAACAATATTATACTAGTGCGAAAAAGCTATACAGATTCCACATTGATACTATATTTCCTATTTTGGGAAAGGAAAAAATAATAATAATAGTTAACAGATTATATATATAGCTCAAATAATATCCAACTGCAAGAATGTAAAAAAATAATTATGATATGTTCATGTTACACTAGGATCATAGGATTTGACATTACTTGTACAATAGTATCTCTAAGCTTTTTATCCCGAAAATATTGAAAAGAATTATCTTCCATTCCTACTAATGCATATCTAATTTCTCTCTACTTCTGTTCTTTTTTACTAAGCAGCCTGAAGTAATAGACACCAGTTTCAATTTATCCATATTTAATTCTCAGTTAAAATTTTTTTAGACACCTCCCCACCAAAAAAGGGGAAAAGGTTCTTCAGCACCAGTTCAACTAATAACTTTGGAGCACATATCTTTTCAATGATTACTCTAATATATTCCAAAATTAACATTTATGCATATTAATAATTAAATGGTGCAATCAACATATATGCAAGAATTAACCTTTCAAACAGATATGAAAACTGCAAGAAAGGGAGTCATATTAGATGAAATTTAACAGTTAGCATTAACATTAAAGAAGACTGACTATGGAACAAAGCAGAATCAAACTGAAAGGTTACATTATGCAAATCAGATTTTGAAGCTGATTTTAATTTCTTTGCGGACGTCCATATTCTCGCTTCCATAATAGCTCTACATCGAAGATCTTGCATGTCTGTTTCTGCAACACAGGTAACACCATCAGCCATACATATGTAATAATTTTGCAAGCCAAAATATTTATTTTCTTTTAAGAAGTCCTACCTATGGATGCTTCATTTGGCATCAAAGTCACACTCCCATTTTCTGCATCTTTGGTGTTGAAACCATCTACAACTCTTGATTTAATAATCTTTATTAATTTATTACACTCTTCCCTGGTCAAAGGAAAAAAATCTCAATAAATATAGTAAAATCACTAAGAAACTCAATCCACCAGAAACTAGCATAGGAAAAAGAAAAAACATGTAAATTTATGAGATTGCAACTAACTTCAATTTGTAAAAACGATAACCCTTCAGTAAGCAAAAATAAGTCCTTACTAAGTATAGATTTAAGTTCATAAAATCAAGGACTGTGAAAGTACAAAACAATGTCAGGCAGCTAATCACAGAAAACCAATTGAATGTAATTTAATTCTCATTCTGAGATACGCCTTATGCTAAAAGTTTGAGGAGCTTGTAAAATATTGATAACAAAGACGGTGAAGAAAATAAGCTTAACACAGCACCAAAAAGAGTACCAGATAATGTGTGTGTGTGTGTGTGTGTGTGTGAGAGAGAGAGAGAGAGAGAGAGAGAGAGAGAGAGAGAGGAGGGGGGATGAAAACATTCCGACATTAATTTTAAAAACCTGAAGACATGCTCTTATATATATGTCGGAGGAGGGGTCAATCTTAGTCATTGGCCTCTTTCTCTTTTTCAAAAAAAAAAAACCTGAAGACATGCTCTTGATTACCTCGTGAAAGTCTCCTGCATAAGCAGCGCCTCGATTGCATGCTTGGTGTCTCTTTTTCTTAATGTTGGTTCAGGATCCTTCTTAAAGTAATTGATTACTTCTGATGTTCCCTTCCTCTGTTGCAGTTCACAATAATCAGATAAACAACCCACCATCGCACCATAAAATGTAATTATAGAAACTCAAATTTTAGTTTGATAGTTGTGTTGTCAACATACAAACACAGATGTAAATGACAAGTACTGTTAAAGTGACAAGTTGTTTGATGCACCAAACATACCAATATCAATTCAAAGAAGACAAGCATGCTTCCAAAAGAGCAAAAAAAAATGTTCAACATCCGCAATTACCTCATTTAAGATATCAGCTCCTTGAGATGAGATATCATCAACGTGATTATTGTCGCAATTTCCCTCTGTGTAAATAGAGACACATAATCTTGTGAGAAGATTGAAAAGAGACCCAAAGCAAATGCAAACTTTTGCCTGCTTTAATGAAGTACAAAGCTACCATGCTTCTTATAGCTAACTATTAAAATAGACATATACAAATGATACAGTTAACATGTCAATATAAGCACTGGTTCTCAGTTGTCACCTAAAACATAATATATTACTAGCTACAGCATTCAAGATCCTCGGCCAAAACAGTGAGAGGCAATGTAGACCAAGGTATTTAAATGTCTCCAAGAAGTAACAAACTAATATTAAAATAGCATTAAACAGATATCTTATACAATAGTGAACTTAAAATATCAGGCATAGGATATGGCACCATACAAAATCCAAACTCCAAGCCAACCACTCAAAACCCAAACCCTAAGTGGATCAGCACTTCTTTAACACAATATTCTCCAAATAATTCTGTTAAAGACAGCCGCTTCGACTGAATTCTCTACACTTTGATATAAAATAAAATAATGATACTTCTCTCCTTTTCATTTTCCCAAACTAAGTAAACATTAAAAAGAAAATCTTAGAGCTCAAATCTTTAAGAAAAAAAGAAAGGTCGTGAACTCTCAATTACCTAGAGAAACCAATCCAAGAAAAAATCCCCATTTCAACAATCCTTAAAATAATAAAACGTCACTTACCTGAATTGGAGTCAGAGCCCAAGGAAGAAGAAGATGATGATGAAGAAGAGGAAGAAGAATCCACATTAAAGACAGACGAGATGAGCTTTCCAGCACCGCTCGCAATCATACGAGTCGGAGATAAAATGATCTTGGAAAGCCAATTAGGGCTTTCGGGTTCCAGATTTGTCACTCTAGGCCGCTCATACGGTGTAGCCCTAGCACCAACAGTTCGCCTATTTCGAACAATCTTCCCACCTGACCTAGCTTCAAGGTTTTGTTGGGATCTAGGATTGGTCATCATGGTTATTTGAAGATAATTTAACTGGTCCACACAATAAAATAAACAAAGATGAGTAAATCTGTAGTTGCAAAGATTAGAGAATCATTGTGATTATGGACTCTTGCTACTACAATCAAAGAATGCGTCCTGTGCTTTAGAATGAGACGTCAATTATACAGGAATCAGTGTCCCATGCATTATACAGAAACTCACATGCCATGGCGTGTATATATACACACACATATATAAGTGAAATTAAATAATGGGCAACAGTTTCATTATCACGGCCAGCACATGCTTTGGCCTGTGCAAGTGCAACACCTAACACCAAACTGCGGTAATAAAGACAAGTAATTGCACCAAAACTGTTTGAACATATATAGCTTTCAAAAAATATGAAAAAGTATTCTTGTCAGTTGTCACACATTCTCCAAAAGAAACTACATTATCTCTGGTGTGAAGAGCCGAATATTTAATCATAGCTATGCCTATCAAATGTTGCTCCGGTTTCTCATTATAGACACTAGCAATAATATGTTGGGCATTTTGCTCTGCTGTTAGCGGCATCTGAATCAATGTCTAAAATAGCTCTTTTGAGGCAAGGCTTGCCTCAAAGCCAGGCATTCAGGAGTAGCTTTGATGCTTATGCCTTAGGCAAGAGAAGAAAGGCATAAGCCTCTCATTTTGAGGCACCCGAAAAACTAGTGCCTCAACATTATCATGAGGCCTTAACCTCACTTATTATTTCTTATTTTGGCCTGTTTAAAGTGGTGTGCCAACCAAACTAGCCAATAACAGTTACATTATATATTTTAGTGCAACAAAAATGACTTTCTAAGTATTGGGCCTAACAATAGTGCCTAGAATAGTACTATATACATAAAATCCTAGCATTCGTTAGGAAATACCACATGAAAGCACTCGAGGTTGATAGTTCTGAAATTTAATTAATTTTTTTCCCAAATTTGCCTTAATTTGTACTGTTGTTATCAACTATCATTTGTTTTTATGATTTATTAGTTTTGATTAATAGTGTTTAGATTTTTTTTCAAGAAAAAAAAAAGTAGAATTTTAGTATAAGATGTGAGGCTTACACCTTGCCTTGCCAAGACAAAACGCCTTGAGGCTTAAACTAGCCTTTTCAAACATAAACATTGATATGAATGTCTCCTTGCCCTGATCTTAACGGATCTGTGGCAACTACATAAAAGAAAATCTGTCATGAATCTCGTGAGATCATGAAGAAACTGCTATTATATAAATAAAATTTTATTTAAATGGTCAAATTGCTTTTCTATTTCATAAGAAAAATAAAGTATCTGCCTAAGAAAAAACTAATTGAATCATATTATCGTTGAGCAAGAAATTTTTGGAAACAAAGTTATAGTACCTGATGTAAAGATTTAGGAAAATAATAAATTTTACATAGGTATTCAAATTTGACAAGTTTACAACATACATAGAACATAACTCTTTTAAGCAACACTAGAATATATACTTTTTACGTACAAACATATATAAAGCACGAAGGTATAATTAAGCACTAAAATAGGTTGTCAGCCCAAAGACAAAAACAGTACAATAACAATAAAATAAATAAAGAGTAACAAAGCCACAAGAATAATATATAGAGCAAAAGCATACAAAACCCAGATATCAAGACTTCAACCAATATGTTAGAAACTAAATGCCATCAAATATGGTTATAACCAGATAAATTAAAAAACTGCCGTTACTTTATAACTAAGCCATATTTGAAAAGGGGCTGGATAACTTGAGACATTAAGACAAATAACCTAATAAATCCATTAAAGAGTGCCAGTAAAAAAAAACCATATGCTAAAAAACAAACAAAGAAAAGTTCTATACACTAATAGATGGATTAGTTAACTGCTTAACAAATCTAAGTATTCAACGAAATTGTTTATACATGAAATTGCGAATACAAACACAAATAAGTAACATGCCGGTTACACAACAGAAGCAACAAATTCGATATTTCCTAATACCAATCTCATAAGCGGCATTTTAACAAACACATTATGTGCAAACAAGGCAAGAAGAATCTGACCCAATAAAATACCAAAATATTTCTAAACATGGGCAAATCAAAGATACAGAACCTTAAACGAGATTTACAAACAAAATGTAACAAAAATTTCATTTGAAGCGAAAATGTGTTAATGAACTAAAAAACAACTTTGTACCTGTGAGAATGGTAAGTAATTTCCATGCGATGGTTATTATGACGAAGGGTGGGTGTTGCTAGTCGCGCCGAGGAGGAAAGTGACCGCGGTTGAGGTGAGAGAGTTAGTGGTCGGAGTTGGCCAGGAACGACGAACGAGACCGAATCTGAGAGGAAGAGGGGGCCAGAACTTGGCTAGGGATTTGGAGCGAGAGAGAGACTGTTATACCGTTTATTTCAAAAAAAAAATATATATATTTATTTATATATGATGAAAAAATACTAATAATAAATAATTATTCTCTTATTATTACACGAAAATAGTTATCCTTTTTTTTTTTTAATTAAGATAGTTATCCTTTTCTTGTGCTATCAGTTATGTGGTGGCGCGTGAGTTTCACGTGCTATTCACGGTACTGAATCTCTATAGTAAAAATTCTGCAAATAAAATGAAACTGCTATAAATATGGTGTGCCAATAAAATTGTAAGTATTAGTAGTAACTTATGTGTTTTTGAATTTTGATCATTTAAGATTATAATCATGTTTCAATTGTTTTTTGTTTTTCTGTTTTGAAATTTGTGTTCTTAGAAATAAGAACTACAAAAAACAGATATTGAAATTTTTAAAATATAATAAGTCACTTTTGTTTAGTTAATATTATTCAAAAACGATTTTTATTTTTAGTTTATTTGAAAATAACACTTCAATACTTTGAGACCCCGATATTAACAAGACCTGATCCAGACACGGATCCCAACTTCGGATACGGACCCCGACTCCAAACCCAAACTCAGACTCGGACTCGGCCCCGATCTTGACCCCAGACTCTGAATTGGCCTTGGACTCCAACCCCGGACCCGAACTTAATGAGAGGGAATGTGATAGTCAATAGTATGTGATCCGTAACGAAAAATACCGAGTAGTGCAATCTCACACCGCCTGAGAAAAGTCAAGTGTGATTATTCTGAAACTGTGTAGGTATGGGACTACACAGTTGAAGAAGGCTTAAATGGATTGATTGGTACTACCTATTGTTGACAGTGAGAATTCGTCAACTAACTTGTTGGCCAAAAAATCAAACTCTACTTCGAACTCAGAACTAAGATGAAGAAAAAGATGAAATACAAATTCAAGTATCTATCTCAAAGTAGAGATAAAATGAAAACTTTCAATTACTCTCAATACGGTAGTTACAAGAATGATTTTCCAACCCCATCTCTCATCTAAGAAATGGGTACTTATATGCTCTAATGGCATGAGATACATGGTGGTCCCAAGAAGACAAGTTGTTGCTTTCAGGCTGCAAATCTCAAGTGCAAGAGGTGGTCTTGCACCTCGTACCTTTTTCTGGTGTCGGTGGTCCTGGGTCGCAGGAGTAGTGGATGCAGAGTCCTGGTGGTCAGGGCGTCAGGGTATGTAGGAGCGATGCTCCCACTACTTGTACCTCCATGCTTTCAAAGCTTGTAGCAGGCGTGGTCATACGCTCCTTGCATGCACACCTTGTCCTTATGATTGTACCTTTTCGCTTCATTCTCCCTGTACTTGGGAGAGCTTTACTATGTTGAGCCACATTGTCATGGATGTCCTGTGTTGAGTGAGAAGTGCATGCACGTCGAGTGACTTGAGGATGCATGCATGTTAAGTGACTTGAGAATGCATGCATGTTGAGTGACCTCAAGGATGCATTCTAGCCGAGTAACTTAAGGATGCATGCATGTTGAGTGACTTGAGGATGCATGCATGCCTAGTGACTTAAGGATGCATGCATGGCGAGTGACCTTAAGGATGCATGCTAGTTGAGTGACTTGAAGGATGCATGCTAGCAGAGTGACTTGAGGATGTATGCATGCCGAGTGACTTAAGGATGCATGCATGCTGACTGACCTCAAGGATGCATGCTAGCCGAGTGACTTCAGGATGCATGCATGTCGAGTGACCTCATAGATGCATGCATGCCGAGTGATCTCAAGGATGCATGCTAGTTGAGTGACATTTGTGAGAAGCATGGTCAAGTAATTTTGAGCATGCATGGCCAAGTGACATTGAGCATGCATGTCGAGTGACTCTTGAGCATGCATGTTGAGTGACTCTTGAGCATGCATGTCGAGTGACTCTTGAGCATGCATGTTGAGTGACATTGAGCATTGATGGCGAGTGACTCTTGAGCATGCTTGTCGAGTGACTCTTGAGCATGCATGTCGAATGACTCTTGAGCATGTATGTCGAATGACTCTTGAGCATGCATGTTGAGTGACTTTTGAGCATGCATGGTCGAGTGACATTGAGCATGCTGAGTGACATGAAGCATGCATGTCGAGTGACTCTTTATGTCAAGTGACATTGAGCATGCATGCTGGGTGACTCTTGAGAATGCATGTCGAGTGACTTTTGAGCATGCATTCCGAGTGGCTTGCATGGCGGCCATGCTTGGGATCCCCTTCGGAGTGACTCTCTTAGCTTGTTCTCGTTAATCTTCTCAATTATTGGTTAACTAATCTCGAAAGTTAGCAGTGCTAATTTTTGGGATTAACAGGCCCCGGGCCATATGCGTGACTCAGTCATTCCTCAGCTAACTCTTAAAGTTGATGTCTCTCGCTTCTCGAGACTAATTGTTGACTAATCTCGATAATCAACCCTCTCGATTTCTAGGGTGAACACTTGCCCCCAATCTATAAGAACTCTTTTAAGTGTTCTTGTAAACTAAGTTCAATAAGCACTTTCCCTTCCGCTTGGTTCTATGGTTGTCTCTTTAGGTGCTTGCACCTTGAGATCTTTTGCATGAGGGAATTTTTTGCCACTTGGGCTTTCTCAACCTCTTATAAGGTGTAACCTCATTATTAAGGGAGTATAGACCATTTGTGTAGTCTCAACCTCTTGCTGGTTACTTATTGGATGTTAAGGGAGTTGTATAGCCTCTTTGGCCGCACTCAACCTTTTTCAAGTTTCTAATTGAAGGCTAAGGGAGTTTTTTAGCCTCTTGGATTGCGCTCTACCCTTTCTCAAGTTTTGTGATGCTATGGAGGGAGCTTGTAGCCCTTAAGCGACTCTCAACCTCTTATATTGCATTTGTGGCACTTAAAGTGCGTTTTGAATGTGAGAAAATATGTATTCCTTTTAGAGAGGCATCCCTCTCATAGTTATACCATTTTCCTTTTCTTTTTCTCCTCTTTTCTCGGCCTAACAAAAATGTAGCGATTCTTACGATATTGAACACTTAAGTTTCAGTCTCGAATATTATTCTTTCTCTTAGAAATGGGGAAGACTGAACATCCACTTTAAAGTGTTCTTATGAACACAATAACATAAATCCAAGATATCATTTTTCTTTCATCTTGCTTTACAATAAAGGGGGTGTAAAGATCCTTGTGGGGGCCTTTCCCTTGTTTACAATGAACTAAAAGATTAACATGACAATTGGGGTCACCCGAGGGGTTTCCACCTTGATTCACAACAAATTGAAATGTGAGACAAAGAAGATATCTTGGTGGCTTCTTTTTTACGACAATACCTCATTCCTTTTAATTTTCCTCCAGTATTCTTCTTGTCGCTCGTCCTCATACCTTTGGTCCTCTCTGCAGTACCCGCCCAAGTACCCTCGTTGTATTAACTCCTCAATTTAAATCTTGAGATCTTTGCATTCCTCTATAAAATGTCCAATGTCCTTGTGAAACTTGCAATATTTGTTCGGATCCCTTTTGGACTTATCTTTCTTCATGGGGATGGCTTCTTGAAAGGTATGTGGTTCTCATTAATCAAGAAAATGTGTTCTCTTGAGCTATTCAACTCTGTAAAGCATGTGTATTCGCAGGGTTATTGTTCCATCTCTTTCTTAACTTTTTTGCAGTGTTCGTCTCCCCAATGATCGAACTCTCTTTTCTTTAGTGTCTCATCAGTGGGGGATATCTTGGGCTAGCTATTTCTTCCCACATCTAGATTCTCATGTCCATCCTTCACTTGGATGTACCTATTGACTCTTTCGTAGAAGTCCTCCAAATTGCCTAATTCTCTCTTGAGCATGTTGTTCCATAACTTGATTCTTGGCTTGACTCCAGCGGCTATGGCCATCTTGTATTCATCTTTAGACAGTCTCCTAACCTTGGCCGCTTTAGCGGTGAAGCGTTGAATGTAGCTTTTCAGGCTTTATGTCTCTCCCTATTTGATGTTGGCCAAGCTTGTCCTTAGGACGATATAGTCTCACGAGGCATGGTGTTAGGCCAAGAATTCATCAGTGAATTGTTTCCACAAGGCAATTGATCCAGTAGCCAACCTATTATATCACTTATATGCTACACTTCTGAGCATCACGATAAAGAATTGACACCTTGCCTTGCTCGCCACCCTCTTCATTTTCATGATCTTAATGAAGGTATCTAAGTGATATTTTGGATCGATAATTCTCTCATAGGGTGGTATGTTTGGTTCCTTAAAATCTGGAGGTAGTAGCTCAAGTTAGATTTCCCTCGAGAAAGGTGATTCATCATCAAAGTCATCTTTTTCCCAATTGCATTCTTCGAATACAGCAGACGCTATCCTTCGTCAAAGGTCTTCCATCTCTCTATCAAGTTCTTGTCTTTTCTTGTTCAACTTTTCTCGGAGGTCTAGCAGTGTATTCCTCGATACCTCCCTAAGGCATGGATCAACCGGTGGCGGTGCTTATTTTTCAGTAGCGGCCCTTCGATTGAGGTTCCCCCTTAGATCATTGTGGATTTCTTTTGACTCAATTTTTCTTGGTCACGATGATGGCTCTGGTGTTGGAAATTATTTTACCAGGATCTTAGATCTACTCACAAGTATGTTGTTTAACACCCTAAATATGAACTTTCTAAAACGATGAAATAAACACATATAAAGTTTAGGAAACCTTACATTGGGTGCAGCGGAATTAAATGACTCCTTCCGTTCAGATCTCTAACCCTTGTATCCTTTCTGTCGCAGAGTATTATCAAGATCTGAACCTGGATCTCTTTCTCTGAATCTTTGATGCTGAAACTCCTTTTGCTGAAGATCTTTCTTCACGATCTTCCTCACTATGATTGAGGTATTACTTGTTGTGTGTGGGCACTACTCTAATCACTAAGGGTTTCGAAATATGAAGGAAGAAGAGAGAGAGAGAGTGGCGGCCAAAGGTAGAGAGAGAGGCTCAGGTTTTTCTGAATGAGAAGTGTAAAATTCCTGAAGCCTTCACTACCTATTTATAGCATTCCACTAGGGTTAGGTTTGAATTATTTGGCATTAAAATAATGAAAATATCAGAGGATAATACCTAAAAAAGTGGCCGGCCATGACTAATTGGATTTGGGCCTCACTTTTTGCAATTTTGCAGTTTTATCACTTTTGCATCTGATTTTCTCAAAAATGTCAATTTTCTAAATCAACCATTTAAATGCCAATTCTAACTATTTAATAACTATAAATAATTATTAAATAAGATTGTCATTTATCATATTTATTAATTGAACCATACAAAGTATCATAATTAACAAATATGCCCCTAACAACTCTTTCTTTACAATTTCGCCCTTACTTAGTGAAAAATTCACAAATAGACATAGTCTAACTTGAGAATTATAATTGATTAATCAAAACCAATTACATGAGTCTTACAAGCAATATTATCTCAACTAGTGTGGGGACCATGGGTCTATATAACCGAGCTTCCAATAAGTAGATCAAGAATTTATTACTAAAATTCACTAACTTATTAATTCTTCGTTGAATCCACGCATAGAACTTAGAATTGCACTCTCAGTATATAGAATGCTCTATATGTTCCACCATATAGACACATCATTAGTTATCCATTGTTATAATCCTAATTTGATCAATGATCCTCTATATGAATGATCTACACTGTAAAGGGATTAGATTACCATCACACCCTACTATGTATTTTATCCTTAAAACACTTGACCCCGTATAAATGATATTTCAGCTTATGTGAAATGAGTACTCCACCATTTATGTTCGTTTGGTCAAGCTCGAAGGAGATCATCATTTGCTTACTATTCGCCAGATTGAAGCTATAGATTCCATGTTTATGTTAGCGCTCCCACTCAATTGCACTACCGTGTTCCCAAAATGTACGTATCACCCTGACCTAAAAGTAGGCTTAACTAACAAATCAAAGAACACGAATAGCCTCCTGAGATTGAGCCTAATCATATCAGTAAAACCCTGTGTCTGATAAATCTAGGAAACTTTATTCACATAGTCATGTTTACTTTCCAAAGTGATGACAACACAATAAACAGGATCAAGTATGTGAAAAGGGTTTAAGATGAATTTATAAATCAAATAGACAATCAATTGATTAAGTGAACCAAAACATACACAAATGAATGAAAAATACTTCTGTTTCTTTATTGATGTTAAATAAAATAGATTACATTGAAATGGAGTTTTATTTAGGGCATAAAACTCAACAAACTCCCACTTGCACTAATATAAAACTAATCAGTACATATCAATTAATCCTAAATTCTGACGGTGCTTTTCAAATGCTGTCACGGCCAAGACTTTGGTAAATGGATCAGCTAGGTTGTCCTCTGTGTCAACTTTCTCAACTAGTACATCCCCTCTTGCCACGTATTCTCTGATAATGTGATACTTCCTTTCAATGTGTTTGCTTCTCTTGTGGCTTCGAGGTTCTTTACTGTTTGTTATTGCTCCATTGTTATCACAAAGTAGGACCAGAGGCTTTTCCATTCCAGGAATGACACCTATACTGATAAAGAACTTTCTTAGCCAGACAAGTTCTTTAGCAGCTTCGGCTGCAGCTATGTATTCAGCTTCCATAGTCGAGTCCGATATCGCGGTTTGTTTTGCACTTCTCCAAACCACTGCTCCACCCCCAAGAGTAAACACCATCCCAGATGTAGATTTCTTGTCTTCAAGACTTGCCTGGAAATCTGAATCAGTGTAGCCTATGGGATTTAAAGCACCACCCTTGTAGACTAACACAAGATTCCTTGTACTCTTTAAGTATTTTAGAATATACTTAACTGCATTCCAATGTTCATGTCCTGGATTAGACTGATACCTGCTCACGATTCCAACTGCATAGCAGATGTCAGGTCTAGTGCATAACATTGCATACATTAGACTTCCAACTGCAGAAGCATAGGGAATTTTTGACATGTCCTCTATCTCTTGAGGATCAGTCGGAGACTGTTCCTTAGATAGACGAATACCATATCTAGAAGGCATGTTTGCCCCATTGGTGTTATTCATGGAGAATCTCTCTAAAACTTTGTCAATGTAGGTTGTTTGAGAGAGAGCAAGAGATCTGTTCTTCCGGTTTCTGATAATCTGAATACCAAGAACATAGGCTGCTTCACCCAAATCTTTCATATCGAATTGAGTGTTGAGCCATTCCTTGATGTGAGTCATTTTCTTGACATTGTTTCCAATAATCAAAATGTCATCAACATAAAGGACCAGGAATACTACTACTTGGTCTTCCTTGAGTTGGTAAACACAAGGTTCATCTTCATTCAAAAGAAAGCCGTAGGTCTTGATGATTTCATCAAACCTTTTGTTCCATGAGCGAGAAGCTTGCTTAAGTCCATAGATAGACCTATTTAATTTGCAAACTTTCTTTTCCTGCCCAGGAAGGACATAGCCTTCTGGTTGCTCCATATAGATGGTTTCTTCAAGTACCCCATTGAGGAAGGTGTTACGAAAATTATGTTTACACGCAAGTGTACGCAATCAAGTAGTATCTCACGCAAGTGAGGTCGAACCACATGGAATTGGATTAAGTACTACTAAACTATACTTATGATTCTATTCGGTAAAATAATAAGATTGCAATTTTTTTAAAATAAATAACTCAGAAATTAAAGAGAAAATAAACGAAGATTAATCAAGATGAGAGATTAGGGAGGTGAATCCTGTTGTTAAGCTACCAATGTTAATACCTAATTGCTATCCTTATCTCAATGTGAATGACAGATTATAAATTAACCTAACTCTTTTCAGATCTTTTAGGTTCTAAATCTTATGTTCTCTAATTAACTTCTTAATTAAATCAACATAAAATCAGCATTAAGCAATAATCTATTAGTCACTGAGGCTATGTAAATACTTTCGTTTTACATCAAAACCTAGAATATCCAAATTTTAGCATTGTCAATTCTCACTTTTCAGATTTCGAATTGAGATCATTAAACATGTAAAAGGTGATCAAGCTTGCACATGGAATTAAACACAAATCTAGATAGTATTCACATATAAGATGAAGGAATGGCAATTATTTATTAACTAGGCATAAACTTAAACAACATTCATCATCCTCCCTTATTGGGAAATTTAGTTCATAATAACTCTAAAAACATCCATGATTAATTCAAAAATAAAAACAAACATAAAGAAGAATTAAAAGGGTAAAAGAAAGAACTAGAAGGTGATATCGCTCCGGGTCTTCAAGATAGCTTTCTCTCCACTTGCCTCCACTATTAGGTCTGTTTTTGCTTGCCTTTGACCTTCAATGTCGTATTCCTTATATAGGGATGAGTGGTGTGCCTCCAATTGAGAGAAAAATCAAAATTAGGTCAAATCTGCGATTTTCGTACCTAGTCGCGACTAGCATTTAAGCTGGTCGCGACTACAGGCAAAACTCGAAAAACCGAGTTTCTGCCAATTCTCGAAGTCGCGACCAGGGTCGCGACCGTAGAAAAGGGTCGCGACCTGGCTCAAAGGAGGTCGCGACTACTGATGCGTCTGGAGCCGAATTTTCTAATTTTTTTCAAGTTTGTCCCAGTTTTCCGCCATTTGACTGAATTCGAACTTTAACACCCCGGGAACCTGAAATCATGAAAATCAAGCGTAAAACTGCTCCAAAAGACACCAATAGACGAGATATTGCTAACTTTAAAGACCCGAAACATAGGCTAATTATAACCTAACAGAAGGCAGTCTTGATATCCATTTGTCAGATTTCATAATCGAAAGCAACGGCTATGGAGAGAAGAATTCGGATGGATTTGAGCATGGCAACAGGACTAAAAGTTTCCTCATAGTCCACGCCTTCTCTTTGGGTATAACCCTTGGCTACAAGTCTAGCTTTAAAAGTTTCGACTTCGCCTCCAGCTCCTCTTTTCTTCTTGTAAACCCACTTGCATCCTATCGGATGATAGTCGTCAGGTGCGTCTACATATTCCCAGACTTTATTCTTTTTCATGGAATCCATTTCTGAATCCATGCCGGCCGACCATCGTTTCCGTTGCGGACTAGCCATTTCCTGTTTATAGGTTAATGGATCGTCATCAATACCGTCACCTACGACCATATTGATTTCACCATCCAAGCCATAACGAGCTGGTTTTGTTGAAACCCTCCCACTACGACGAGGTGCGGTGATCTTCTGAACAGAAACTTTAGTAGTAGATTTCTCAGTTGGTTCGACTGAGGGAGTGGGATTGTCTTCTTCACGAGTGGAAGAGGACGGAACATTGGAAGGACTTATATCTGAAAGCAATTCCTCTAGAACAATTTTACTTTTCGGTTTGTTGTCTTTAATATAGTTCTCTTCAAGGAAAGTAGCATTTGTAGAAACAAACACTTTGTTATCCTTGTGACTATAAAATAGTCCACCCCTAGTCTCTTTAGAATTTCCGACAAACATGCATACTTCGGTACGTGATTCAAGTTTGCCTTTTTTCTTTCTTAAGACATGAGCAGGGCACCCCCAAATTCTGTAGTGGCATAAACTAGGTGTACGACCATTCCAAAGTTCGACGGGTGTCTTAGGGACTGCTTTAGATGGGATAACATTTAAAATGTCATTTGCCATCTGAATAGCATATCCCCAGAAGGACGTAGACAAAGTTGAATAACTCAGCATAGACTTAACCATTTCCAAAAGAGTGCGATTTCTTCTTTCTGCAACTCCATTTTGTTGTGGAGTGCTTGGGGCAGTGTATTGGGATTCAATTCCAAGTTCAATTAAATGATCTTTGAACTGCATATCCATATATTCTCCACCTCTATCAGTTCGCAAGATCTTTAATGATTTACCTAATTGGTTTTGAGCCAAAGCATGAAACTCCTGAAACTTTTCAAACGTTTCAGATTTCTTTTGCATTAGGTAAAGAAAACTATATCTAGAGTAATCGTCAATGAAAGTGACAAAATACTCATAACCACCTTGGGCTTTTACATTCAAAGGTCCGCAGACATCGGAATGCACTAACCCTAGTTGGATTTTGGCACGCTCTCCCTTTGCAGAGAAAGAACGTTTAGTCATTTTTCCTTCTAGGCAGGACTCATATACTGACAGTTCACCTAAGACGACATTTTTCAATGGACCGCCTTTGGTTAGCCTATTGAGTCTATCAAAGCCTATATGACCTAAACGTAAATGCCATAGATAAGTTTGATCATCATTATCAATCTCTTTTCTTTTGAGGTTTCTAGGTTTAGCTACATTGAAAAGTTCACTATTTAGTGAGATTTGTGTATTCGGTCTTAAAACATAAAGCCCTTGTTCCATGGTAGCAACACATATTTGAAATCTATTACGAGAAATTGAACAATTTGTACTCGAAAAATTCAATATGTAAGATTGTGTTTGCAAACATGAGACACTAATCAAGTTTTCACTAAAGTTTGGAATAAATAAAACATTTTCTAAAATTAAAAATCTTTGTTGAAACTTGATGCGGGCTTTTCCTCTAGCTTTGACCGATACTAATTCGCCATTGCCAACTTTAAGCTTTAACTCTCCTGGAAGCAGATTTTCCCAAGTTTCAAGCAACTGCAGTGAAGAACATACATGGTTAGTAGACCCAGAATCAACAATCCAGACGGATTTGTCGTTCTCTAAAACACATGATTCAAAGACAAAAGCATTACCTTCGTTTGAATTATTTAGAAGCCTGGGACATCGTTCTTCTTGATGTCCCTTTTCATTACAATTCAAACATAGAAGATTATGTTTGATAATTGTACTTGAAGAAGCACCTTTGCTAGATCCTTCATACCTAGTCCTTTTCCTCTGATTATGAATTGCAAACCCAGGGGGACCCATTGCAATCAGATTCCGTTCATGGGCTCGTAATTTTGCTTCGAGCTTGTCCATGTCGGAGGAGTTGAAATTGTTGATCATATAAGAAATAACAAATTCATTATACTCCGGGGGAAGACTATTAAGGATGAGTTGGACCCATTGTTCTCTTGATAAATCAATCCCTAGTAGATTTGTCTTTTGGAACTTCAGATTCATCATCAACAGGTGCGAGTTTATGCAACTACCAGGATGCATTTTCACACTATAGAGTTCTTTTGCTAAGATATTAACTAGGAGAGGATCGGGGTGAGGGTTATTCATAATGACACTACAACACATCAATAAAACAGAAGTAAGGTTTTGGTTCATAAATTCATACACATGTTCAGAAAATAACAAATAATCACATATGTTATAGAAATACTAAATCTAACATAGTTTATTTTCCAAGGTCTTTCAACAAACTAATACAGTGTCCCGTTTAGGCGAGAGTCAAAGCATCATCCATTGAATAGAGTTGTCAACTCATATAAAATGATAATCATTCTAGCAACCTTTTATTCGATCAAGATTGGAATTCAGCGTTGTCTCGTTTAGGCGAGAGTCAAGGCAATTCTATCTTATGAGCTTCCACCATTGTTTTATAATTTGCAAGTCAAGTATGGTCGCCACCATTAGGGTGATCCATACCATACAAAACACTTACAAACTACTTATCTTTTGAGATTAAAAGGTGCGAAATTGATAATGAACGTTCCTCCATTAGGGAGGATTACTCACTAAAACAAACGCGATGTAAAACCAACAATGGAGATCGAATGTCTCTTGATTAAAAGCTCATTATTTTAAAAAAAAAATATGTATTTTGTATAATCATTTTATTCGATATTATAATAATGAAAAATTACAAATTAAAGTTGGTTTAAATAAAAAATCAACTTTAATTAATTTTTAATTATTATTTAATTCGTAAAATAAATTCGAATAAATATCGAACAAGTTCCATATTATAATAATGAAAAATTACAAATCAAAGTTGGTTTAAATAAAAAAAAATCAACTTTAATTAAATTTCAATTATTATTTAAATTCAAAAAATAAATTCGAATATATAATGGAACAAATTTAAAAATATCTTGTTTAAGTTGTTTTAGAAGAATCTAAAAAATCAACTTAAATATCTTTCAAATTAGATTTAATTAAATTAAAATTAAGCTATAACCACTTAATTTAAAAATATTCCATTTTAAGTTAATATTCGAAAAGATATTAACTCAAAAAATATCTAAAATATTCTATTTTAAGTTAATATTCGAAAAGATATTTACTTAAAAAATATCTAAAGAATCTTAATAACCAATGCCTAAAATTCCTCAACTTAATTTGAAATTTTAAATCCAAAAGATATTCAGATTTAAGCTGGTTAGTTATAGATAACTAAATATCAACTTAAATAGGAATATTTAATGAAAAATTTAAATTAAGCTTCAGAAAGAATCTAGATGGTTATAATTCTATATTTAATTAAGGGTAAATACCATTTTGGACCCTGTGTTTTGCAAAAGTTACAGATTGGACCTTGTGTTTTGTTAAATGACAAATTGGACCCTGTATTTTCTAAAATAGTAAAAATAGGACCCTGAGCTTAATTTTTGATAACTTTTTTTTTTAATACAACCAACTTGAAGACAATGCTTAATACGAACAGATACAAAAAATGTAAACAGTTTTGTCATATAGCACTTTTAGATCGGATTATAATTAAACTTTATTTTGACAAAAAATCAATTCAGGGTCCTATTTGTACTATTTTAGAAAATACAAGGTCCATTTTGTCATTTAACAAAACACAGGGTCCAATTGATAACTTTTGTAAAACAGAGGGTCCAAAATGGTATTTACCCTTTAATTAAATACAAGAAAATACATATAGTTTAGCTTAGAATATAAAATTCTTTAAACTATGGTTTTCTTAAATTAATTTCAAAATAAATGAAATTAATTATGTTGCTAATCAATTTTATTAGGTTAAACTAATTTAATTAACATAGTACAGTTATTCAAATCAAGCAAATTCTTTGATGCTGATTCTCCTTGTTGTTTGGATTTTCCTACAGTCTTACACACTATGATTGAGATACCACTTGATGTGTGTGGGCACTACTCTATCACTCAAGTCTATTTCGAAATTGAAGAGAGGAAAAGAGAGAGAAAGAGGGGCGGCTATGGCTTTCTCTGAAAGAAACAATGTGCAAGTCATGAGTTTCCTGAAGCCAATACTTTCTATTTATCTAGGTTTAGGTTAGAAATGTATGACATTAAAATAATGGAAAAATTAAAGTGTAAAAGCTTGCATAGTGGCCGGCCCAAATAAGGAAATTGGGCCTCACTTTGCAACTTTCTCATTTTGTTATTTTTCATTCCCATTTTCTCAAAAATGCCAATTTTCCAATTTAACCATTTAAATGACAATTCTAATTATTAATAACTAAAAATTAATTATTAAATAATATAGTCATTTAATATATTTATTAATTTAGACATGTAAAGTCTCTTAATTAATAAATAAACCTAGAATCTCTTTTCTTTATAATTTCGCCCTTGCTTAGTGAAAATTCATAAAGTAGACATAGTCTAACTTTAGAATTATAATTGATTAATTAAAATCAATTAACTGAGTCTTACAAGCAGTATGGTCTCAACTAGTATGGGGACCATGGGCCTATATAAACTGAGCTTCCAATAAGTCGAACCGAATTTACCAAGTAAATTCCCTAACTTATTAATTCCTATATTGAATCCACACTTAGAACTTGGAATTGCACTCTCAATCATATAAAATGCTCTATATGTTCCACAATATAGATACGCTATTAATTATCCATTGTTATAATCCTAATTTGATCAATGACCCTCTAATAGATGATCTACATTGAATAGGAACTAAATTACCGTTACACCTTCAATGTATTTTATCCTTAAAACACTTAGCTCCGTATAAATGATATTTCAGCGAAGTGAAATGAGATCTCCACCAGTCATCTCTGTTTAGCCAAGCTCGAAAGATATCATCGTTTCACTTCTAAATTCCTATAGAAGTTATAGACTCCATATTTATGTTAGCGCTCCCACTCAATTATACTAGACCCAAAAGTAGGCTTAACTAACAAATCAAAGAACATGTATAGTACTCTTGAGATCGAACCTAATCATATCAGGATTAAGATCATTTGATCTAGGATCAACGGGTGATATTGAATTGAATAGATATTACGGTAAATTTTAATATATCTAATCAAAGTTCAATATCGGTCCCTTCCGATGTATACTCCATACATCCGATGCTGGTAACTTTGCCAATGCCCTGGAAAGGACATAACACTTATCTAAGGTGTAAGAATACCTATCGCTGATTATCATGTCAGTCTAAATCCAGTGAACTGACAAATCAGGGAATAAACTTTCGAACATATAATTAAATTTTTATTCCACTGTGCTGACAACACTATAATCATTAACAAATACATATGTTCTGTACTTAAATAGAATTCATACATTATATGTATATAATCATGAAATAAATCATGTGAACCATGCAACATAAAATATTATTTCTGATCTTTATTAATAAGTAAATCTGATTATATTGAAATGGGTTTTATTTAGGGCACAAAACCCAACATCATTTGCCTTAACTCACCTTCCTCCTCAGGTGGGTGTCTTATTGGCAACGATACCATTCGCCTTGACTCACCTTCACCTTCGGGTGTGATGGATGTGTAGCTCCATCTCGATGTATGTTTTTGAGGGTTCCTCAGGATGATAATTCCCCTCTCTCACTTGAGTTCTATGACCATTGAGACCCTCTTCTCCGGCGACGAGTGCTGAAGGATCTCGCCTTGAGGCGATGAGCTGAGTTTTGTCTAGACTTATCTCCACCTCTTAGAGATGACGGGAGTGTCAAGGCATTTTATGATGATTGTGCGTAAAGAAACAACTTGTCTTAAGCTTTTTGTTTCGACAAACGGTGCCAAACTTTTGACGGTGAGAATTTTCCAACTAGCTAGTTGGCCAGAAAATTAAACTCTACTTTGAACTCAGAACCAAGATGAAGAAAAGATGAAATATAAATTCAAGTGTCTATCTCAAAGTAGAGAAAAAATGAAAACTTTCTATTACTCTCAATATGGTGGTTAAAAGAATAATTTTCCAATCTCCTCTCTCACTTGAGAAAGGGGTATTTATAGGCTCTAATGGCCTAAGATACATGGTGGTCCCAAGGAGATATGTTGTTGCTTTCAGGCTGCAAATCTCAAGTTCAAGAGGTGGTCTTGTACCTCGTACCTTTGTCTAGTGTCAGGTGGTCCCGGGTTGCAGGTGGTTGGAGAGTCCTAGTGGTTGGGGCGTTAAGATATGTAGGAGTGAGTCCCCTATTACTTGTACCTCTATGCTTTCAGGGCTTACTGAAAGCATGGACGTCTGCAGCTCGCGTGCACACTTTTTCCTTGTGATCGTACCTTTGTCGCTTCATTCTCCCCATACTTGGGGATGCTTTACTAAATTAAGCCACATTGTCGTGGATGTCCTACATTGAGTGAGAAGTGCATGCACACCGAGTAACTTGAGGATGCATGCATGTCGAGTGACTTGAGGATACATGCATGTCGAGTGACCTCAAAGATGCACGCTAGGCGAGTGACTTGAGGATGCATGCATGCCTACCGAGTGACCTCAAAGATGCATGCTAGCTAAGTGACCTCAAGGATGCATGCTAGTCGAGTGACTTGAGGATGCATGCATGCCGAGTGACACGAGGATGCATGCATTCCGAGTGACACGAGGATGCATGCATGCCGAGTGACATGAGGATGCATGCATATCGAGTGATCTTAAGGATGCATGCTAGCTGATTGACATTTGTGAGAACCATGGCCAAGTGACTTTGAGCATGCATGGTTGAGTGACATTGAGCATGCATGCCGAGTGAATCTTGAGCATGCATGTCGAGTGACTCTTGAGCATGCATGCTGAGTGACATTGAGCATGTGTGTCGAGTGACTCTTTAGCATGCATGTTGAGTGACATTGAGCATGCATGCCGAGAGACTCTTGAGCATGCATGCCGAGTGACTTTTAAGCATGCATGGTCGAGTGACATATAGCATGCATGTTGAGTGACTCTTGAGCATACATGATGAGTGACTCTTGAGCATGCATGCTAAGTGACATTGAGCATGCCTATCGAGTGACTCTTGAGCATGCATGCCAAGTGACATTGAGCATGCATGTCGAGTGACTCTTGAGCATGCATGTTGAGTGACATTGAGCGGCATGCCGAGTGACTCTTAAGTATGCATGTGAAGTGACGTTTGAGCATGCATGCCAAGTGGCTTACATGGAAACCATGTGGGGGATCATGCATCGCTACCCCGCGGAGTGACTATCTTAGCTTGTTCTCGTTAATCTTCTCAATTGTCGGTTAACTAATCTCAAAAGTTAGCAGTGCTAGTTTTTGGGATTAACGGGCCTAGGGCCATATGTGTCAACTTGGTCATTCCTCGACTGACTCTTAAATTCGATGTCTCTCGCTTACCGAGAATAATTGTTGATTAATCTTGATAATCAACCCTACTAATTTTTGGAGTTCACACCTATATCAACAAGGTGCATCTTGTTTTTTGGTAGCTCAACACGAAAGAACTCCATAGTTAAGCGTGCTTGACTTGGAGTAATTTCAAGATGGGTGACATCTTAGGATGTTTTCTCAGGAATGCTGCGGGTGAGGACAAAGCACGTTAGAAACACTCGTGTTGGTCTATAGTGTTAGTTTTACTTAAATCAGGTACGCAGTGAAAGAGTTTGTTTCTGATTATCATTGTATCATATGCCCAAGATCACCATATGTGCATATACAAAACTAAAAGTAAACAGATGAAAATAATATTTACCTCTTGATGCCTATCAAGGTATCCTTGATTCTTTTTGCAAGTTGTATCCTTTCGAGTTGATTAGATACTCACACCGTAGTCTTCTAAATTGATCCACCACACACAAAGAGTAGTGTGGGCTACTAGGACAAAGTGTATATGAAGTTCTTGTTTTTATCTCAATACATGAGCAAAAATAATTTCTTTTTGTGATAGAGATAAAAATATTTTTAGGCTTTTAGAAAAGTTACGTGAAAATTTTATTCAAAAAAATTCTGTTGTTTAGAATTTTGTTATACAATATTTTAAATAAATCTAATAAATATTTTATTTAATTAATTATTTAAATTCAAATCTATCAATTAAATCATATTCAATCATTTGAATAAATAATATAATTGAATTCGATTATATATATTTATATCTTATAACTGATTGAAGGAATCTCTCAACCACTTGAGAAAAGATCTCAACTACTTTTTTAATTCAAATATTTATCTAATTGAATAAATTAATTGACTCAAAAAGACAAAGCTAATATGGACACCCCTCACTATACGGGGTGCATGCACTGTGTTTAGACACAGTCCGTGTGGTGCCTCCTTTGTCTTGCTTAGGACAAGGAATGTGCTTTTTGTCTTGCTAACTTTTGTCTTAATAACTTTTGTCTTGACAACTTTTATCTTTTTTTTCCTATTTAATTAATTTGAAAATAAATTATTTATTACGAAAATAAATAATTACTATTTCAATAATTCAAAATAGATCTTTTTTGAATTTTCATGTACAACTTTTATCTCAGTCCTTGACAGTATTTCAAGGTGTCGATCCTGGGACCATGGACTATAATTCTATGCTCCAGTAAACTAGATTTATTTATCGAATCTCATCAATCAAATAATCTCCTTTATTAATTCTACGATTATGCTACTACAAATATGGAATTGAACTCTTACTAATTATAGACCTATATCTACTACGTTTTACTATAGTGTCTATTGATATAATTAATTCCAGTGATTAACCCTCCTTGTGTCGTTTCGTGATTAGTTTTTGTTAAATTACTATTTTACCCTTGCAATTACTTCTTTATTCTTCAGTACTGTTAATTCACTAGTGAAAGTATAATTTAGATCAAATCTAAATTTGTGCACAACTTTTCAGTTTGAGAGGTAACACATAAAGGGAACTAACATTCAATTCGTTAGGAAAATTAGAATTCCATAATTATAGATCATGCTCCCAACCATCCACATTATTAGATTCCTAAAAAGAAATTGTAAGAATCATCTTCTCTGAGAAACTTTAACAAGTGAATTAAATAAACTAATAACATGAACAAGAGTTCATGATTACTCAGGATTTAGGTCGATCTACTATTGATCATCATTATAATATGAATTAGGTCTTTATAGTAAACGATAATTTTTATAAAGATAACTTTATTCATATCGGTCCTTGTCATATATAATCTCTCTTATATACAGTATATTCACTTAGATGTCGTGCTACATCAGTAATCTGAATTGAGATTACTTGCACCGAATAACAGGCATCAGTGAACTGTACTAGCAATCATTGATTAAAGATTCCTAAACTTTAATATGTTGTTGACAGTTTTATCAATTACTAAGTGATAATAATTCTCTGTACAATACAAGTCACAACCTCATGTATGAATATATTTTTTTTTATATATTTATATATAAGTTATTCAATACTAAATATTAATAATTTAACATTCATGCATATATCAAAACGTTCACCTCTTATTAATAATTAGAAATGTCATTACAGGGTTTTCAGGACATAAACTCTAACATGTAGGGCCAGCCGTCAGTCTAAGAAGCAGCCAAGAGTGACGTACTCGTGTATAAGAGCCATAAATATGTGGTGGAAGGGCCAATAGAGGCTTAAAGCAGGGACGTTACAGAGAAAGTGGTGAGAGACAAACTGATGAAAGAAAAAGTGTTGAGAGAGAAAATGAGGAGAGAGAAAATTATATGAGAAAGTGATGCGGGAGAAAGTGTTAACCCAAGATATATTTCTAAGAGGAGATTAATTAAAAATTTAAGCTAATTTCATAAATTTAAAAATCACAAACAAAATTTATGCAAATATTCAAATTTAATATAATCACATTGATAAACACAAGTATAAACAAATAACAAACTTGAAATGTAAAGAGTTTAGGGATAGAAATTATAAACTCTTAATTTTTACAAGGTTCGGTAGAACTAAGCCCCCTACGTCCTTAGTCGTCAAATTTATATATCTAGCTTTGAGTTCAACTATCGAGCCAAATTAACGGGCTTGACTAACCCTTACAACTAGGGAATTTTTCACCAAGGTTTTTCCCAAACCTCTCACAACAGTTTTCTTCTAAGGACTATCAACCTCAACGGATTGTTGAAGTGTCAATTTCACTAACCGAGTTGTTTCTCCACTAGTGTTAACTTCACCTCAACCAATAGTTTTCTAGAGGACTGTCAACCTATTCGGATTGTTGTAGTGACAATCTCACTCTTCTAGGGTTGTTTACTAAATTGATGTCAATCTTACCTACAACTAAGTTGTTTTTCTACTGATGCCAACCTCACCTCTCAATACTAGGGTTGAGCATAAAATCTAGAAAACTATAGAAACTGTTCAAATTGACCTACCGAACTGTTGGGTTTTGTGCCCTAAATAAAATCTATTCCAATATAATCAGATTTACAAATTAATAAAGATCAGAAATCATTTTATGTTGCATGGTTCACATGATTTATTTCATGATTATAAAATTTATTAGGTCCAGAACATATGTATTTGTTCATGATTATAGTGTTGTCAGCACAGTGGAATATAATCATGATTATATGTTCAAAAGTTTAATTCCCTGATTTGCCAGTTCACTGGTTTTAGACTGGCATGATAATCAGCGATAGGTATACTTACACATTGGATAAGTGTTATGTTCTTTTCAGGGCATTGACAAAGTTTACCAGTATCCAATGTATGGAGTATACATTGGAAGGGACCGATATTGAACTTTGATTAGATATGATAAATTTACCATAATATCTATTCAATTCAATATCACCTAGTTGATCCTAGATCAAATGATCTTAATCCTGACATGGTTAGGTTCGATCTCAAGAGTGTAATTTATGTTCTTTGATTTGTTAGTTAAGCCTACTTTTTGGTCAGGGTGATACGTACATTTTGGAAACACGATAGTACAATTGAGTGGGAGCGCTAAACATAGATATGGAATCTATAGCTTCTATAGGTATTTAGAAGTGAAACGATGATTTCCTTCGAGCTTGCTAAATAGAGATAAATGATTGAGATCTCATTTTAGTGATTATATTAATTCACTAAAATATCATTTATAGGTGGCCAAGTATTTTAAGGATAAAATACATTGAAAGGGTGTAACAGTAATTTTATCCCTTTGCAATGTAGATCATCTATAGATGATCATTGATTATTGGGATTTTAACAATGGATAATTAATAGCGTATCTATATCGTGGAACATATAAAGCGTTCTATGTAATTAAGAGTGCAATTCCAAGTTCTATGGTGGATGCAATGAGGAATTAATAAGTTAGTGAACTTACTTGGTAAATTCTAGGTCTGCTTATTGGAAGCTTGGTTATATAGGCCCATGTTCCCCATACTAGTTGAGACAAACTGCTTGTAACACTCAGTTAATTGATTTTAATTCTAAAATTAGACTATGTCTAGTTTATGAATTTTCACTATGTTATGGCTTGATTGTGAAGAAATAGTGTTTTGGGGTTTATTTGTTGATTAAGAGACTTTATGGAGTCTAATTAATAAATATTATAAATGACAATTTTATTTGATAGTTATTTTAATTATGAAATAAATAGTTTTAGCATTTATAGGTTTGAATTAAAAAATATGGTATTATTGAAAAGAAGAATAAGTGGTTGAAATAAAGTGGCAAAATTATAACTAGAGATTGGCCATTTGAAGTGTACGGCCAACAAGTTATTTTTGCCCAATATTTTATTCTTTTTTAATCCATATAATTCAACTCTAACCCTATTGAAGATAGTATAAAAAGAAGGCTATGGTCTCTTCATCAAACTAATGCCTCCAAAGCTAATAACCTAGCTTTAGATGAGACCTCTTCCTTCTTCAATTTCGAAAAACACTAAGCCTTTCTTCACAAATATTATTCAGCTGTTAGTGATAGAGTGAGTACCCACACACATCAAGTTGGTCCTCAATCATAGTATGCAAGACTGTGAAGAATCCAATCAACAAGAAGAAGAGAAAGAGATCCAGGTTCAGATCTTGATAATGCTTTGCTACAGAAAGGAATCAAGGGCTAGAGATCTGAATGGAAGAAGTCATTATATTCCGCTGCAATTAATGTAAGGTTTTCTTAAACCCTTATGTGTTTATTTCATTGTTTTAGAAATTCATATTAGGATGTTAAACAACATACATGGTAGTAAATCTAGATCCTGGTAAAATAATTCCAACACGAACACTGTTGGAATCAAAACCGACAGAACAGAAAACCCAAAAAAACTGCTAACAGTTAAAATCGCCATTGAACGGTCAATTGTTTTTTTTTTTTTGGATAATAAACTGACCGAAAAAACTAAAACCGACCATTATAATATATATATTAATTTATTAAGTTTTTTTTTTTTTTGCTTTATGTATTGTAGTTACTAATAATATATAATAATAACATATTATTATTTTATTAATATTAAAGTTAAAAGAATAAGATAATTAGTTTTTGAACAATTGATTTGTATGTTTGTAGTTGTAAAATATAGAATTATGTGTTTATAGAATAAATTATATCATATTTTAAAGAAAAAAAGAAGTTCGGTTTGGACGGTTTAAACCAACCAAACTGAGGTTCAAAACAGTCAATTTTAAGATAGGTTTTGGATTGATTAGTCGGTTTTCGAATTGCACCAATCTAGACCGAAAACTGAATTCTAGATTTTTATATAGAAAAAAATGGACTAAACCGATTGATGCTTGGCCTTACTCAATACAATGAATATTTGATTTTAAAATATAAAGCAAACTCTTTGTAATAAGATAAAATATAATATGAAGTGCTAGAGGGAGTTACAAGCACATTAGAGAAGATAAGAACAAATTTAGCTCAAGTGTGTGTAGTTAGAGTGTTTATGAAAAGATAATAAACCTTTAGTTTAGAACACTTAGAATGATGATATATGATGAATAAATACTCAATAAACCTTAATTTTTTGTAAGAAAAATCAATTAATATAGAGTTAGAATGAAATATAGTTGTTAGCACATTTTTTGAGGCCTCTTCTACCGCAAACTGGAAGTCCATTTGTGAATCAGAATTCCAGAATTACCACAACCGACCGAAATTTTGGTTAAGGGGCAGTATGCATTTTGCCTTTTTTTACTTAAAATGTGCATAACTCCTTACTCGTTTATTCGATTTTAAAAAATCCACTTGCATTCTCTTAGTTAAATGATATGTGATCTTAAAATAAATTTAAAAAATTTAGATATCATTTTTGTGAAATAACTTGTGGCACAAGCTAGTGAGCCAAACTTTTAACTTATAAACCCTAATGTACTAAATCACTTTAACAAGACTAAAGTAAACCTATAACCATTTAATTGTGAGTAGTCTTGATGTAAATGAGCTTCTTAGCTTGATTTGCATGTTTTGATCCAAATGTGACTTTTCTCAAGAGTTGACTTTGATTTTCAGGTTGACTTTTAATTTTGAGCTTTGAAGTCTTCTTTTGGATAGGGTCTTGAATTCTTGATATCTCGATTAAATTTTTTCTCTTGTGAAGTATAAAGTAGTTGATATACTCGTTGGATTCACTTTTTTGATTATGTTTAATTTTATCGAGCAAATATTGATACTTTGTGAATTTACTTGCAAAATGATAAAAAATAGATTAGTAACAAATAATATCAAATATTTGTTTATTGCAGACTTTTGACAATTATAAAGAACTACTCTTTATCAACTACTACTAATCCCACTTACTCGGTTTGGATATTAAAGCGTGAATGAACAATAGCAACAATGGTAGGTTGAAAAATCTTTATTAATTACAGTAATAACATTATAGTCATGGTGGCGGGTTTGGTGGGCCTCCTGAAGGCCCAAAAGGGCCTGGTGGACCTCCTGGAGGCCCAAAAGGACCTGGTGGGCCGAAAGAAGGTCCAGGTGGGGGAACTGGGTCGAAAGGAGGTCCCGGAGGCTCAGGAGGAGGAGGCGAAGGTGGGCCAGGTGTTCGAGGAGTTGGCCAAGCTGGCCCGGGAGGAGGAGCTGTTGGGCCTTCTGGAGGCCCAAGTGGACCACCAAAGCAATCTTGTATCAACCAGCAACAGCATAACACGTAGACACTGCAAAATATTAGAGAGGATATATAAAATTTATTTTTCTACCTTAAAAATGCTATTTTTTCAAATAACGTAATATTATTAATTCATTATTATTTTGTAAATCCCCATAATTGCTTTGCTGGACAAGCACTTCAAAAGAAGCTTGAGAACTTTAATTACGGCACAAAACACTTTTCATACAAAAGATATAATTGTGTTGTGATGAATGTTCTTCCACCTAAGTTTTATGAAAGTTACTAAAAATTGTAAAATGGAAAACAACATATAAAAGAAGAAAAAACCTAAAAAACTTGAAATACAATTTTCATGAAGTTACTGACCAAGAAGATATGGTGTTGTACAAGCCATTGAAAAGGCCACCAAGAAAACCCGGCGGAGGTCCAAGCCCAGGCCCAGATCCAGGCCTAGGCCCATCAGGACGAGGTGGTCTCATCTAGAAAATATTCATACAGAAAAGAGAGAAACCCAACTCAAGTCAACTCAACTTTGAAGAGCTTAAGGTTGAGTGTGTTTTCAATACATCTGTAGTATAATGTGTGTGTATATATATGTATATATAGGGATGAATATGAATTGTTATTCATGTAGAGTTCATATATAAAAACAAGTATCTCATCTGCCTGTCAAACATTGCTACATGCTCTTCCTCACCTACTCTTCTTTGATTGATTATTGTTTTGTAAATATATAAGAGTGTACTAGTAAATGACACATGCCACCCATTGTACTATGTAGAAAGCTTAATTAAATGCTATTTCTGTGTCTTCTAAGTACTAGTTCTAGTTCTAACTATTGGGTTTCTTAGTTATTGGCTGATATGACTCTGTTTGTTTATGAATATATTTCCAAATAATTAATAATAATAACAATAATAATAATAATAATAATAATAATAATAAAAATGTTAGCCTGTATAAATTCTTTAAGTTTTTAGTTTAATACTTATATATTATATATTTTTTTATGGATTAAATATTATATGTTAATGTTATGTTTTTTTGTTGCAGTTATTATTACAAACTCCACTCTAAGTGTTGATTTAATTAAGTAAAATGCCACGTATCAATATATTAGTGCTTCAACTTATTTTTATGTTTAAAAAATCATTAAATAATCTTAAATAAATACAATAAGGGGGTGTTTAGAATGGGTTAATGCTAACAAGGGAATGGTAATGTGAAACATTACCTTGTTTGTTTTGAGTCTTAGTATTATAACTACCCTTGAGGAGGGTAATGTTGATACTTTAAAAAATGGTAGGATTGAATCATTACCTTCTATTATATTAATTTGAATAGAATTTTTTAATTAATAAATAAATTTAAATACCAATATTATTATCATTTATTATAAATAAAATATTACGGTATATATTTAGTTTGTGAGATCGGTTTTTTTTAACTGAGTTATTTTTATATTATTAGCAATAATATATGTATTTATTATACATAAATTTGATGCGGATGTTGTGCACATAAATGACATAGCAAACAAAAATAAATATAATATAGTGATAAAATATATAGAAATATTCATTTTAATTAATAAAAAATGCAATAATATTTAATAGGGGCTTTTCATTTTCGCACTTCAAAATATATATTTTTTTTTTTTTGCATTTTTACGAATATCTACATAGAAACCCCTATTGCAACTAACGCTGCAGCCTAAATTGCAACAAAAAATCGTATAAAACCCATATTGCAACTAGCGCTGCAACCACTCTAGAAACCCAAACCGTAAATTTAAAAAAAAAAGTTAAAAAACAGGGTAATTCTCCAATTTAATATTTACTAATTAATAAATAAATTTCTTTAATAAATAATTATTTTATTTTTATATATAATTAACATTAAATAAATATATAAAAAATATTTTTATTTTAATTTTTTAAAATAATATATAAGATTCATGTACTCAACCAAACACTTTAATTTAATTAACAGGAATATGATTACATATTACCCTACACAACCAAACACAGTTTACACATTTCCCTATAATCATATTCTCCTTCATAATATTCTCTATAATCAAATTATTTTGAACACCTCGTACCAAACGCCCCCTAAAATTTGAAACCCCGAGAAAAATAATAATAAAAAATTATGTTTTTATTTAATTAGATTTTATAATTAAATAATTATTATTTAGTTTTTTTTAGTTTTAAAATTATTTAATAAAATATTTATTGATAGTGGATAGTTAATCAATTGATCTGTGTTAGTTTAGTCAGATATAGTAGGATTTAACAATTTGGAAATTAAAAGCTGCTGTAAAAACGTAACATATATTATTTAATCCTTCAAGAAAAAAAATAACATATAGTAGTTAATTTGTCGAAAAAAACATGTGGTACATATAAGTGTATGAAACTGAAAAGATAAGATATTTATGTCGCAAATATTCTTAATAATGATAAGAGATAATTGCAGTATAAATATTTAAAGTCTTATGTTTGTAACCGGCATAAGTTTAATGATTTTTTTAGTGGTATAAATACCTAATGTTAGTAAAAGTGTAATTTTCATCCAATATTAGATTTATGCAGGTTAGAAATTCAAAACTTTGAGTACTTATACCGCTATTTACCTCATGAAAAATTTAGGTGTCGTTTAGTAATACTTTTATTTTTTAATTTTTTAATCATAAAAATAAAAATAAAATTTTATTTTTGAAAAACAAAAACGCATTCTATAACTACTTTTATTTTTCAATTTTAAAAATAAAAAACAAAAGTGTATTATGTAAAATTTATTTTCATATTTAATTTTTGACTTTATTTAAGTTAGGTCTAGGTCCGAAGTCGAGTCCACGTCCAGGTCAAGGGCCGGGACCGGGTTTGGATCCAGTTTGAGTCTAGTTAGAGTTCAAAATATTGATTAAAAAAACTATTTAAAAAAATATTAAAAGTGATTTTTTTATTTTTAAAATTTTAATTCTCAATTAAAAAATTAAAAAGTGAAAAACAGTTTTTTAGAATATAATTTTAAAAATTATTTCCAATTTTCTAATTTTGAAAACAGAAAATTGATTAAAAAAATATTATCAAGCGCCACTATAATTTATTTAAATTTGTACTTAGTCTTTAGACGAGATGATGGTCGCGTGCCTACACTTTTTTGTTTTTTTGTTTTATTCTAATACGCCAAAAATAGAATTCAAACAATCTGTTATACGTGTAATTTTTTTTATTTTATACGCACGTGAAATAGAATATTTGAATATGACTTTTTATATTATAAAATATTCAAAATTTCTCAAAATTTTACAAAATGTCTTAAATAAGTATAACATACACGACTATAAAAGAAATAGATAAGAAATTATCCTAAATACTAAAACAAATAAAGATACATCAGTACAATACATTGTAGAAACACCCTATACTATATTTGTGTGAAAATATGCGAAAAAAAATAGACATGTATTAATCCATTACTATAATGGTACCCTATATGAAAAATTATATAGAGGTAGTGGTGTTCATCCGATCCAATCCGTACTTTTTTGGTCAAACAACATCCAATCCGCACTAAGTGCGAATTTCATATTTTGGATCCAATCCGATCCGCATAAGAGTTTAAATCCAATCCAATCCAATCCGCAATAGTGCGGATTGGATCGGTTATTTTTTTAATAATAAATTATTTAATATTTCATAAAAAAAAAATTAAAAAAAGACTATTGTTTTTTAATCTCCAATAATAATCAATTTCCATATATATATACACAAATTAAACCAATATCCATATATATATATCAATATATATATACTTATGTTTAGGTTTACACTAAAATATATATGTATCTAATTACTAAAATAAATAAGCTAGTATATATATATTTAAACTTTATGTGTATGTGTCTATGTGAATAAGAATTATTTTTCTTGTGTTTTTTATTACAAAATAAATAAAATGCACCAACTCAATATATTACTAAAAAAGATTAAGAAATTAGAAGTTTGTGTCTTTTTTTAATTAATATATATTACATATTATAATTTTTTAAAAACATATATAATTAAGTGCGGATTGGATTGGATCGGTTACTTTTTGAGGTCAAACAACATCCAATCCGCACAAGTGCGGATATCCGCATTATGCTGATTGGATTGGATCGTGCGGATTGGATTGGATTGGATACTTTGTGAACACCCCTATATAAAGGTACAGTGGAGTACATATAAAAAATACGGCTAAATAGCGGCATAAGTACCCAAAATTTTAAGTTTGTAAGCGGCATAAACCTAATGTTTATTTTTAGCGGTATAAGTACCCAATGTTTGTAAAATTGTAATTTTCCTCCAGTTTTGTCAGTACAGACTCTGTTTTGAATATATTAAAGGAACATTTGGAAGTAACTAATACTACATGTTTTATGTCTAGACCCAATAATCAAGAATCTAGACCTTATATGTGGCATGTTTAAGAAAATAATAGAGCTTGTACTGACAAAATCAGAGAAAAATTACAGTTTTATAAATATTGGGTACTTATGCCGCTAAAAATAAATATTGAGATTATACCACTTACAAACGTAAAACTTTGAGTACTTATGCCACTAAAAATAAATATTGGGATTATGCCTTCTTTTTTTTTTTTTTCCTTTTCTAATGTAATGTTTATTGTAGTCATAAACTAATAAGTCATCTACAAATAATCTACATAATTTACTATGTCGTAATCAGAACTCAAAATGCCTATTTTTTATAGTGAAAAACAACAATAACCCTACTTTACATTTTTTACGTAGCCGACCGAAACAGGAATGTGAAGATGCAAAAGTAAAGGTATATCCTCCAAAAAAAAAAAGGTTTTAATGTAATTAGTGAACGAAATGTCAAATCGTACCATAATCAAATCAATTACACCTTTTAATGTTGTGACCTTCCAAGTTTGGCTTTATCTAGTCAATTTTTCCCATTTTGTGTCAAACTTTATTACCATAGAATCTCCACTTTTCCTAGAGTTTACATTGCCTTGTCTGTAACTTTTATCTTTGCCAATGTAAACAGCAGTGATTATGGGCACGAAATGAATAGTCATGAGCTATGTGTTTGGCTACTCAAGCATGGTGTTCTTAGAGACTATGAAATAAGTAAATAAATTAATAAACAATTTCATGTTAGATGAGAAGGAGAAGAATTCAACAGTACTTTATTGAGCCCCCAAAGTATATGGCTAAATATTAATATTGAACCATAAAAGAATTTAGATATGACACTGAACAATTGAGTTCTCAAAACAAATATGATGAAAGTTCAACTAATCTAGATAAAGAGTGTTCTTTAACACAGATAGAGAACTAAAGAAAAAATATACATATGTAAAAGAAAATTCTCACGATACAAAAATAGTAGAAGGAGAAATGAGAATACTGAAATACAAGATATATTACCTCTCCATGATACTTTAACTGGTTTTCCCGGATCCGATTTAAGACCACTGAACGACGAGCAGCATTTGCAGCCCGTGAATAGTGTCAAGAAATCGCTGAATTTATTTACCTTTCTTCGGCCCAAGGAGTGTTCTTATCTTCTTGAGTCTCTTTTTGATGATTTTGAGTGTGAATGTGAATCACCAGTTGAGTGTTTCTTTCTCCTTGGAGCAGAGTCGACCAACGGTCCAGACCAAGTTTGGATGGGTGCTTTTGAATAAGAGAAGTTGGTGGAGCTGAATGGGACATCAGGAGGATCAAAAACAGGATCAATGTGATGCGATGAACCCAATGGATAGCCGAGTGTTCCATCTTGGTGCGGAGGAGGAAACTTTTCACTTTTGCTCTTTGCATTTGCATGCGTTATTAGACGCCGTCTCTGTTGGAAAAAAAAACCATTTGAATACAGTTATCAAGTTTTGGTAACTTATTAGAGCACATGACCAGTACCTTTTTTCCCCTAATGGCTAAAAGCCTATATTAAAGCAACCCAGATCCACCTTGTTAGTTTAAATGAATAGAAAAGTTATAATGCTGAAAGGATTAGCTAATGTTACATACATCCAGGTTGGCTTGAAGCTCAGCATTGGCTTCTGGAGCAGGCATTGCCCTTACAGCTCGGTCACGTGCACGGGATCTCTTCACGCCATCTGCATTAGTCTTGCTAGCAGCTCTTAACCTACATTTTAGTCATAAAAGAAAATTTTAGGTTATGAGCTTGTAAGATAATTTTGTGAATATTGAAAGGAGGGCATAACCACGACGAGACCAATCTTGGAAGAAGAAACATGGAGGATGAGAATACGAGATACAATAAAATTGTCTAATGAGTCAGAGTCAACAGTCCCAGAAATTGATCTCAATAAGTTTTAAGATAAAAACAAGAAAGCATAATAAATGGACTCAAAATCAGAAACAATAACACTGATTCATATTCCAGGAGCAGAAAGAGAAAAATGTCATAGTTGGAATTCTTTCAGCCTCTAAAGGATTTTTTTTTTCTCAATTCTCTATTTACGTGGATTGTTGAGAAAGACATTATAATGAATTGAACAAAACCATTATTTATAAGAACAATTTCAAAATAATAAATCAGTCCACTCATCACCTTCTAGCTTCTTCGTCTCGTAGCTTAGCATCCATCTCTTTGCTTGGAGGATATTTCGGAAGGCTAGAAGGATCACAAGCGTAAGGTTTGGTTGTGAAAAACTGCATAAGACATAACCATTTAACCTTGTTTGCCATTGACATATTCAAAGTGTCTAATACAGAGATTATAATGAAAGGCAACTAAAAAAGATAAAGTTAAATCTCACTTCGCTACTCAATGCAGCAGTTGCAGTTTGGCGTTCTGCTGGGTCAATTGCTAGAAGGCTTTCAATTAGTGGTAATGATGATGCTGGAAAGTCTTTGTATGTCTCTGCAATACACCGTTTGTATGATTGTTGGGGTTTAAATATGGTTGCATGTGGCAACTTTGACTTCTTCCAATATTCATCTGAAGGAGAACCGCATAACTTGAATATCTTATGAAGCTGTTCCACCTGATTAAAGAGATAAAAAATCATCAGCAAAAGAAACAGACATATACACAAATAACATATTTATGTATACCAACAATAACATCTGAAATGCCATACTAAATCTTTTGAAAAATCAAAACTTACTTCTGTTCGACCAGGCATGATAGGCTTTCCTGCCAATAACTCAGCCAAAATACAGCCAGCACTCCATAGGTCCACACCTACACTGTAATCAGTGGCACCGAGAAGAAGCTCTGGAGGTCTATACCACAGAGTAACAACCCGACTAGTCATGGGCTGCTTGTTATTAGGATCAAAAAATGAAGCCAATCCAAAATCAGCAATCTTCAAGACTCCACCATTGTCAATAAGAAGATTCGACCCTTTAATATCACGATGCAACACATGACGATTGTGACAATGCTCAAGTCCTGATAATAGCTGGTGCATATAGCATTTGACCTGTGAAACCATATATATTACAAAAGACTGAGAAAATGATAGCCAGAGCCAGCTTTATCATCAGACGAAAACTAACTCAAGGTAGTTAGTGTCTAACTCTCAGTTTCACACATTAAAAGCAAGAACGGTAACTGCTGCAATACCTGTGACTCTGTGAACTTGATTCCCGGACTTGCAGCAAGTCCTGCCAAATCATGCTCCATGTACTGAAAAACAAGATACAAACTACACGACATTCTCGACGTCACTAAGCCTTCCAATTTTACCACATTGGGATGATCCAATCGACGCAAAATGAGAATCTCCCTGGCCATAAATTTTACACTCTCGGGCTCCAAATTATCAAACCTAACTTTCTTAAGAGCAACAACTTTTCCTGTCAATGTATCCCTGGCTTTGTAAACATTGCTGTAAGTACCTTGCCCAATCTGAAAATAAAAAAAAAAAAAAGAACTAAGCCATTCAAATTCCAAAAGGAAAAATCTAAAATAAAAGGCAAAATAACAAAAATATGTACATAGTTTTAATTTCAGCTCCTAAAGTCAATTTCTAAATGACCCTAAAAACCATCTTTCTAAATTTAGTTCATGGATACTAAAGAGCCTGAAATAGAAAACAAAATCCCAGATTCCATTTTTCTGATTCTGATTCTGGAAAATCCTTTTTCTTTCCCATTACATTGTCTCAGCTACCAAACAAAAGAAAAACACAGTAAACAAAAAAAGAAACATACCAAATTAAGAAAAACCCCATCAACCTGAACACGTTTTTCGAACAAGGGTCAGTTACCTTATCGAGCTTCTCAAAAGTGTCAGCTCGTCGAGGAGTCCAGCCATTGATAGCTTCACCGGCGACGGCGGAGAGCCAAGAGGGCCACCCGGCGGCGACCTGTTCACCATGAACGTGCTTAGGCGGATTACTCAACCTCGGATTCGGCCTCGAAGAACGCCTTTTCTCACCCTTGGGCTTCACACTCGTCTCCTCTTTCCTCTCATTCTCTTGGCGATTCCCACTACCGTTCTGACTCACTCCCACCACTTGATGACTCGTTTCAACCTCCTCAACCTCAACTTTAACTTCATCACTTTCCTGCTTTCTTCTCTCCCTCTCTCCTCCTCCAACTCCCCCTACCGGTTTCGCCGTTTTCCCAAACACACACCCCATTTTCTCACCAACCAAACAGCCACAACACCAACTCTCATTGACCCATTTCTTCTCTCAACCCCATTTTCCAAAATTCCTCTACTTTTCAAACTTTAAACTACAAAAGAAAAAACCCAGCATTGATTTGATTTGATCTCAATTACAAGTTCAGAAGAAAACCCTAATGATATTTCTTAAGAGGGAATGCAAGCCAAAAAGGGAAGAATATTTTCTATTTAATTTTTCATTAAAGAAAATGAGATATTACAAACCAAGTCATAAGCTTAATTGAAAGAAAAGAAAAAAAAAAACCAAGACCACAGTGAGAAAGAAGAAAAGAGAAGTGAAGAGAAGAGAAGAGGGTCGTCTTAGCTTTTGTGAGACAAAAGTAAGTAAGAGTAATGATTTGGTGTGTTATACCCCAAATTCCCCATAATTTGTGGGTACCAGTCAAAATACATGACCCATTGAAAATTAAATTTAAAAACCAAATGAAAAAAAAAAAAAAACAATTTTTTTTAGGGGAAGTGGGTGGTTTGAAAAGTAGTGATTTTTTAATTGGGGTGTTGTTTGTAATTGTATGAAATTTTTATGTATAATTAGACATATTAAATGTTATTTATTATTATTATTTTAAGATTTTGAGTTGCCTTTATTTTAATAAATAAATAAAATTGGAGTGACGAGGTGAGTGAGTGAGTGAGGGGAGGGAGTGAGTGAGTGATGAGGAAGTAGCTTACCAAACTGGCAAGTCAAATGAGTTTTGTCTCTGTTTATATTTCTTCACTGTTTTTTAACAGAAGGTGCCAATAAGTAGTTGCCACGTGGAAGGAAAATCACGTGAGGAGCGGATGGTGCATGTCATTTGCTTGGGTAATAATAATGATTATTTTAATTAATTAATAATTTACAACATAAATATTTAAGTTTAATTTATGGTTACAAATAAATATTTAAGTTTAATTTTTAGCCGTAATTATAATGTTGTAATTATAATATTGATCCAAGTTATTAAATTTTTATATTTTAAAAAAAATTAATTTAAATATACTAATAAAAAAATAACACGTGAATAATGACTTAATATTTAACCGTCAGCTACTTGCAGAATTCTAAAAGTATAATTTAAGTATTATTATGGTTAAAAATTAAATTTAAATATTTATTTATAACTTAAAATTAAATTTAGATATTTATACAGTAAATTATTTTTAATTAATTAATTAATATTATTATGATTATGATTAATGAAGTGGGTTTTGTGTGTTTTTAACATGGCAATGTCTGATTGGTGTGGCTGGTCAGTATGGTGGGCTCCAAAAGCAAAGTACGTTGTTTTGATTCTAACTCTGATTCAACCTTCTTTTTTTTTTTTCTCTTTTTTAAATTTTATTCTTTTCTTAAAAAAATATATTGTGTGTTTATAATATAATTAATGATTCAGTTTTATGTTTGATTCCAATGAATATGCTTATCTGGCAAAATCCTCCTTCTCCCTATTTTTTCTTTATATTGCAACTCTAGAATATTCGATTTTATTATTTTTTTAATGAAAATAAATTTTTATTAGACCAATGCCAAGAAATATCAAAAAGATTTACACAAAATTAAATAAATTTGGTCACTAAACTCTTGTAAAATAACTAGAGAAAGCCAACTTGATAAGATTATAAGTAATAAAATTCGAAAAAAGATTATAAAATTTGAAAGAAACATATTCAATTTTATTACTTAAAATGAAGTTATAATGCTTTGCTTAATTTTTGGCAAATAAATCAATTAAGGTCCTAGATAAAATTCTACTTAAATTGGAGCTATAACTATATACATACATATTACTTATTATTGTGTTGAATGTAAAGTCGTATCAAAAAGCTAAACATTTTCCGGGAAAATACTAAAGTGGGTTTTTCTATTGTAAGGAAATTCTAGAGAGAGAGAGAAAAAATAAAAGAAGAAATTATTAGAAGATTTATTTATTATTTATGCAAAAGCAATGATGCGGTGTCGTTTTACATAAAATGATTGGTGGCATATAGAATTTATTTTTCTGTATTTGTTTCACAACATCGGACTAAAAAAGCCACATTATCTGTCAACCACAATATAAAAATATTTTTCTCAATGGAATTATGGAAGCTTTTTAATTTATTAATTTGATTTATTTTTCTTTTCCTAAAGAAATTAATAAAAGGCATTATGGTGTAAAGAGAGATATATGGAAACAATTATGTTGTGTGCTGCATGGCATTATGAGGTCCTATCATTATTGCACACATCAAGTGTGTGTCAAGCATGAAAGGCATTCTAATATATATATATTTATATATAAATCAAATTTAAAATGACATATTAATAAATTATATTAAAATTAGATCCAAGAGGTTAGGTTTACATACACTAATTCTCTATTAGATACGTAAGGGAAATTTGAAAAAATATGCATGAAATATCTTAAAATTTTTTCCCTAATCTAATACATTTTAAAATTTAAAAAATATGACAACTTTACAATAAACCCAAAAATACCCCTCTCATTTTCAAACCTCAACTCTCTCTCTTCCTCTATCTCTCTCGGTTGTTCTCTCACCATCTCACCCTCACCAACCCTCTTTTTTTTTTCTTTTTTTCGTCGGATGTGATTTGGGCAAAATCTGGATTTGGGGTTTGATTTCGTCAGGCCCGATGCAGGCCCGATGCCGGTCCGATGGTAACACAAAAAATTGAGGAAGACAAAGGCCCGATAGTGGGCCCGATGGTGGGCCCGATGCATGTGTAAAAAAAATAGAATTTGATATGGCTCGATGGGTCCGATGGGCCCGATGGTTGGCCCGATGGTTGGCCCGATGGAGCCCGATTGCGTGTGTAAAAAAATAGAATTTAATATGGCCCGATGGGTCCGATGGGCACGATGGGCCCGATGGTGGGCCCGATAGTGGGCCCGATGGTTGGCCCGACAGTGGGCCCGATGGGGCCCGATGGTCTACAGTGTAGTGAAAGAGAGAAGAAAAGAGAGAGGGTAATGTAAATGGGGGTATTTTAGGAATATTATAAAATGTGTCATATCCCACAAATATCAAATATTATGAGTTTAAAGGAAAAATTTCAAGAATATGTAAGCATAAAAAATCAAATTTCCCATACGTAATTATGTGTATCTCAAATCTTATATTTATATGTTGATATACTATTTTATATAAAGATTTATGTGGTATAATTACCTAAGATTTTAATTTTTAGCCAAAATTACTAAAACTATTTAATTTTTATTATATATTTTAGGATAATGCTTCAATAAAAGTATTAAAAACGACTTTATGTAGAGTTATTTTTTTTTAGGCTAATTAGGATTTTTGTCCTCTGAACTTTTAAGGTCGTTAAAAATGTCCCTTGAACTATTGAGATTGTTGGATTTAAGGACTTTTTTCCAATTTTAGTAAAAAAGTCTAACATAAATGAAAGTTCAAGGGCCATAATTTAGTACATGTCAAAGTTCGGGGGACATGATTTGGTAAATATCAAAGTCTGGGGAGCATGATTTTGTACATAAACAATCACTAAAATAAGAAAATTGAATGAAATTAGACAAAAGTCCTTAAATTCAACAATCTCAATAGTTAAGGGGGCATTTTTAACGACCTTAAAAGTTCAGGAGACAAAAATCCTAATTAGCTTTTTTTTAATATGTGTCATTATTTTATTTTATGTCCATTAAATATTATTTCCTTATTTATTTTTTTACATATATAATTATATGTTAAAAAAACTATCATTCACTTCTCTTTACTTCTCCTCCTTCTCTCTCTCTAAAAGTTCTTAAAAATTGTTTATCAAAAAATATAAACTATAATTAAAATTAAGAGTTTGATTATTATTATTTTTTTTTAAAAAAAAATAGAGATTGAGATTCAAAAATTCTCGTATGGCGAAGTTAAAAAACAATGCATTTTTTTTTTATACATATCTCTCTTCTTAGATCTATCCACAAAAAAAAATAATTTCAACATGTATTTTTTTATAATCAAAGCTCTTAGTTTTGGTTATATTGGCTAATTAATTATGATTTTTACCTCTTGAACTTTGACATGTACCAAATCATGTCTCATTTATGTATTAAATCATGCTTCTCAGACTTTGATAATTAATTTTTTACTAAAATTAGAAAAAAGTCATTAAATCTAACAATCTCAATAGTTCAGAAGGCATTTTTAACGACTTTAAAAATTTAAGAGCATAATTTAATACATGTCAAAGTTCAAGAGACAAAAATCCTTGTTATATATTTTGATATAATGATTACATAACTTAATATCCTTTGATATAAAGTATATGTATATATTTTTTTAAGGCTTGAAGTTATAAATTGTTTGGAGTGTAATATACACATTAAATTCTGCCTTGCTCTTTAATCTATAAATGATCTCATATTAATGAAAACGTTTCCATAGTACAAAACAGCCATGAGAATAAAGGTTGTTAAGGTGGGTGAAAAATATTGACACATGATTTTTCCCACTAAAGTGATGTTAATGTTGAAATAGCTGAATTAATTGGAGTTTGCTTGTTTCATTAGGATATTCATGAGTTGTGATTTTACACAATATTGCTGATCATTTTGTTGAATTTCATTTTCGTCTTTTAAAAAGTTCATTCAAATATTTTGATTAGTCCAATCTTTGCATTTAATTGAATTTCATTGGTGTGTTTGGAAGTAACTGTGTAATTAGTAAGTAGGGTAATTACTAGGGTGGTAATTACACAGTTTAGTAATTATACTATATTTTAAAATGTAAGGTGTGTTTGGATATGAGGTGGTAACTACATATGAATTCCTAATATCTTGTTTGGCAAAATAGTTAGTAATTACATGGGAAAATAATATTTTTTAGTAGCTAATGTTTAATATGGAAAATTTTTAGTAATTACACAGTGTAATTACATCCAATTCTCATGGGGGGCCATGAGAATTGGAGAGTGTAATTGGAACCCCTCAATTACTTCTAATTACACAATTATTGTATAATTACATGGTCAGACAAACATGCCAAATTGTGTAATTACCTCCAATTACACACTAATCCAATTACATTGTGGCTTTCCAAACGCACCCTAATAGTACTTTTTAGTTTTTTTTTTTAAGAGAATGCATTCATTCAGAGAAAGTTCCACGGGAAAAAGATCGTCCAGCCGAAGAGCATGGCGAACACTAGGAGGTGTAGCCTGTTGGAAATTATTTTACCAGGATCTAGATTTACTAACAAGTATGTTGGATTAACAACCTAATATGAATTCTAAAACAATGAAAATAAACACATATAAAGTTAGAAAACCTTACAGTGGGTGCAGCGGAATAATATGACTCCTTCCGTTCAGATCTCTAGCCCTTGATTCCTTTCTGTAGCAGAGCATCACCAAGATCTGAACCTGGATCTTCTTTTCTCCTTCTTTGATGCAGAAATTCCATAGTTTTCCATACTATGATTGAGATACCACTTGATGTGTGTGGGCACTACTCATTCACTCAAAGTTTCGAAATTACAAAGAAGAAAAGAGAGAGAGAAGGTGGTGTGTGAGGCTTTTTCTGAGAGAAACAAAGTGATCAAAGATGTGTGTGTTATTTCCTCAAGCCAACACTTTCTATTTATAGAAAACCCTCTAGGTTTAGGTTAGAATTGCATGGCATTAAAATAATGGAAACTACAAATGGAATTTTCTATGCAAGGGCCGGCCATACAAAGGGTATTGGGCCTCACTTTGCAACTTTCCCATTTTGTTATTTTCCATTCCCATTTTCTCAAAAATGCCAATTTTCCAATTTAACCTTTTAAATGCCAATTCTAATTATTTAATAACTTGGAAATAATTATCAAATAATATTACCATTTAATATATTTATTAATTTAGACATATAAAATATCTTAATTAATAAATAAACCTAAAATCTCTTTTCTTTACAATTTCGCCCTTGCTTAGTGAAAATTTATAAAGTAGACATAGTCTAACTTTTAGAATTTTAATTGATTAATTAAAATCAATTAACTGAGTCTTACAAGCAGTATGGCCTCAACTAGTATGGGGACCATGGGTCTATATAACCGAGCTTCCAATAAGTCGAACCGAATTCACCAAGTAAATTCCCTAACTTATTAATTCCTCATTGAATCCACACTTAGAACTTGGAATTGCACTCTCAATCATATAGAAACGCTCTATATGTTCCACGATATAGACACGTCATCAGTTATCCATTGTTATAACCCTAATGTGATCAATGATCCTCTATATAGATGATTTACACTGTACAGGATTAAATTATTGTAACACCCTACAATGTATTTTATCCTTAAAACACTTAACTCTGTATAAATGATATTTCACCTAAGTGAAATGAGATCTCCACCATTTATCTTCGTTTGGTTAAGCTCGAAGGAAATCATCCTTTACTTCTATTTGCCAAATAGAAGCTATAGATTCCATATTTATGTTAGCGCTCCCCCACTCAATTGCATTACCGTGTTCCCAAAATGTACGTATTACCCTGATACAAAACTGGGCTTAACTAACAAATCAAAGAACACGAGTAACACTCTTGAAATTGAGCCTAACCATATCAGGATTTCGATCATGTGATCTAGGATCAACTTATGATATTGAATTGAATAGATGTTTACGGTAAGTTTCAAAATCTAATTCAAAGTTCAATATCGGTCCATTCCAATGCATACTCCATGCATCCGATACTGGTAAACTTTGCCAATGTCTTGGAAAGGACATAACACTTTTCCAAGGTGTAAGAATACCTATCGCTGATTATACCATGTCAGTCTAAATCCAGTGTTCTGACAAATCAGGGAATCAACTTTTGAACATATAATAAAGATTATATTCCACTGTGCTGACAACACTATAATCTTTAACCAACTCATATGTTCTGGACTTAAAAAGAATTCATACATTATATACCTATAATCATGAAATAAATCATGTGAACCATGCAACATAAAATGTTATTTCTGATCTTTATTAATAAGTAAATCTGATTATATGAAATGAGTTTTATTTAGGGCATAAAACCCAACAAACTCCCACTTGCACTAATATAAAACAAAAAGTGCATTTCAAATAATCATTAACACCTTGATATACCAATCAAGTGTAATAGTAGTATACTCCTCGTAATGGGATCTGACAGGTTGAATTAAACACAACCTCTTCTCCACCATTACTCTTCCTTAATCACAAAATCCTTGATAATGTGAAATTCCTCTCTATATGTCTACTCTTTTGGGATACTGGATTCTATACTTTTGGGCAACTACTCTTTCGTTATTCAGGAAGTAACCCTAGTAGTTAAGGCAAGTTGGAACACTGCCACAAATGTATATTACTTTCCTTAGACTGAATAAGTATCTTTCCTGCAACTTTTAACATTCAGTCTCTCTCTGGTAGACCAAGAGATTTCAGATAGGTTTTTACACTTCTCCAAAATCGCTACTCCACCCCCAAAGTAATCACCATCTCATCAGCAGACTTTCTAGCACACAGGCAAGTCTCGAAATTTGATGTGGTGTAGTCTAAGAGTTTTAAACACACCCTTATTGACTAACATATAGTTCCTCTTCTTAATCTTAAAATTTACTTGATTGTCTTCCAATGTTCTTCTCCTGGATTAATCTGATACTTACTCATTACTCCCACTCAACAGCAGGTGTCTGGTCTAAGGCATACTAAAACATATCTGAGACCTCTCACTGTTGATTTAAGAAATTCTTTCATGGCTTTATCTTCTCTGGAATAGTTGAAACTTTTCCTTAGATAAATAAAATCTATGTCTAAGAAGTTGTGAAGCTTCTATAGATTTCCATTGGAAAGAAAATGCTTCAGCATCTTACTAAAGTAAGTTGCTTGCATTAAAGTAAGTAATTACCAGGTATACCACAAGCCATAGGTTTAGATAAACTCAAACCTATAATACTAGGAACAGGAAGTTTTGTTAAGTCCATTGAATAGACTTATTAACGAAAATTTCCTTTCATGTCCTTGTAACAGAAAACTTTAGGTTACTCCATGTGAATGGATCAAACCATAGTTCTCTTGGCTTTCTTCTTAGTTTCTTATCTTGACAATCCATTACTTGTTTAAACTCACAATGGATTTTAATCACTAGTGTCTTCCAAGTTATAAGAAGGTGAGTTCCTAGAAACTCTCCCACTACAACAAGGTACCGTGAACTATGTCAAAGAAAACTAAATGGTATAGACCTCTCAGTTGTGTTAAGACAACAGAGGCAGTGGGATCATCTTGTAAAATAAGATGATAGAACACTTTTGGAATCAAGAAAAAAAAAATCTCCTTTATTTGCTACTTTATTTTCAGACTTAGTCATTTTCTTAGAAAAGCAGTATTTGTTTAAACAAACACTTTCTTATCTAATGACTATGGGATGCTCCACCCCTAATCACTTAGAATAGCTAACAAACATGCAAACCAGGGTTAGCAGTTCTAGCTTTTCTTAAGATTTCGATTAGGTCATCCATGAATCTAGTAATGATTTAGATTAAGTATACAACCATTACATCATTCTGAAATTATATTTCCATAGAAGGATTTAGGCAACGACTAGTAACTAATCATCAATATGCAACTCGAATTTCTGGGGAGGTAAGTTTGGATATTATTCAAAATTAAATTAATGATCTTTGAACTGCATATCTACTAACTTTTTCTCCACCCCTATCAGTTCGCAAGATCTTTAACCACTTACCTTCACCATTGCTAGAAATTCATGAAATTTTTCAAACATTTCAAATTTCTTTTGCATAAGGTAAAATCTAGAGTGATCGTTTTAAGAATACAACGAAAACTCATATCCACCCCTGAATGTACATCCATCTGCGAATGAGATGAAATTACTTTCAGTGGATATAGGCATATTAACTCTTTGCAGAGAATGATCTTGTCAAAACTACTATGAACAAGATACAAATGCCATAGATTATAAAATATGTGGTTGTATCTTTTGATGACTTAAGTTTAGTTACATCAAAGAGTTCTTAGAATAGTGCAAGTGGATTCTGGTCACAGAATACTAAACTCATACAGTTTAAATCCATTGAAAGAAAATGGTTATTAAACACTTGTGAAAGTGTAACTGTATAATTAGTAATTCTTTCTTGGACCACCACTACTAATCTAACTCTATGATTTGCCTATACAAGTAGGAGATATCTAAGATTGAGGATTTATATCATTTAGGGATAGAATTCCGGGAATATAATCATATGCGTCATCTAATTTCTTAAGAGAAAATAAGACTTTATATGATTTATAGACCATTCATCCAATGATATGTCATTAAGCTGATTCGAAATGAATAAGCTAAGAGGAAGTGGGATAATTTCGTTTTAAATAAGAATCCAACGATGCTCCGATTAGCGAAAGTCAAAGTAATCTTATTTATACAATCTTCTTGTTTCATATTGTAAAACACTAGTCTAAAGTGTCATCAATTGATGAACAACTAGATGTTGCATATACAATATTTATCTTTCGAGATCTAACACTATTATGTTAGTCTAATGGTGAAAATCCATTAGGGATTTATCTCATTAGAAAAACAAATCAAGTTAGACCAACAATGAAGATTCGAAATTAAACTACAATTTAATAACAGAAAATAACATGGTTCAATACAAATTCATACACAATTCAGAAATTATGAAGCACATAGCAAGTAGGAATGACAAGTGAAAATACTAAAACATACAATCCTAAATAATTTCCAAGGTTTTCAACAAACTGATATCAGTGTCCCGTTTAGGCGAGAGTCAAAGCTACCATTCATTGAATAGAGTTGTCAGCTCATCTAAAATGATCAACATTCTAGCAACCTTTTATTCGATCAAGATTTGAATCCGCGTTGTCCCGTTTAGGCGAGAGTCAAGGCTATTCTATCTTATGAGCTTCCACCATTGTTTCATATTCTTGCAAGTCTTATACAGTCGCCACCATTAGGGTGAGCATAAACTATATAAAAAAAAAACTTACAAGATTACTTATCTTTCGAGAGTAAACGGTGCTAACTTGCTAATGAACGTTCCTCCATTAGGGAGGATTACTCACTAAAACAATAGCTATGTAAAACCAACAATGGAGATCGAATATCCTTATAATAATAAAGCTCATTATTTAATGAAGGGTTGTATTTTCTTCTAATATTTATTTTAATCCATTATTTTAAATATATATTTATTTAATTAAAATTTCTAATTTAGAATGAAAAATTCCAAATATAAATTTTAATTTAATATTTATAAATTATACTTAGATGGATACGAAAATAATATGAATTATTTCCATCTTAGTAATAATTTCCATAAATATTTAGAAAATTATTCAATTTAAGTTGTTTCAAAATTAATTTAAATTAATTTACAACTCAAATTTAATTTTCTATAAATATATATTGCATTTCGAAAATGCTTTAAAATAAAATAAAATAAATCCTGGAAAATTACTCTAATTTTATGTTGACCCAAAATTAATAAAAATTAATTTTCAACAAAAAATATAATTTTGCTATTTAATTAAATATCTAAGAAAAATTTCAAATATTTAAGTATCATGATTAAAAAATCAACTTAAATATTAATTTTCTATTTAATTAAATACACTAGAAACATACTTCAAGCAAAACAGATAATAACTATCTAGACTTTCATAGACTAATTAATCCAATTTCTAATTATAATATATTTTAGTTCATTTATTTTAATTAACCATCAAATGAAAAAGTCACTGATTTAAGTTGGTCCAAAATTAAATAAATAATTTTCAACTTTAATCTATTTTTCAAATAAAATTCGAAATTTCTACATTAAAGAAATGTAATTTCGAAATTTTGGGAAATGATTAATAAAATAAAATAAAATATATTCTGAAAATTATTCAAACTTAAGTTATTCTGAAATAAGATTCCAAACTTAAAATAATTTTCAACTTTAATTAAATAACATGAAAATAACAATATTAAAGTATCATGATGAAAATCAACTTAGATATTGAAATTTTCAATTTAATTAAATGTATTAAATTCAAGAAATAAATAATTAAGTAAAGAGGAAACTTAATTATTAATTCTAGTTTAATACTAGGAAAATATACTAAACTTAGATTGTACCAAAATTAATTAGGAAACAATTAATTTCACAATCAATGATATTTTCCTATTCAATATTAGAAATAATAACTAGTACTAGAAATAACTATCTAGAATATATCATTGACTAAGTGTTTTTCTAAAATTAACTTTAAAATATTACAATGAAAAATAAATTTCATATATTTTAAAAGTTAATTATGTTGCTAATTCAATTTTAATTAGGTTAGACTAATATAATTAACCTAATACAATTATTTAAATAAGGCAAATGGGCCTTCACAATTTGGGTAGTTCATGTGAGGGGGAGCTGGGTTCAGTATGTCGTACCCACTTCTATGGCCCCCAACTCTCACACAAGGCCCAAAAGAGAGGAATTTAACCTTAAAATAAACAATTGTTATTCATTGAATAAGCCCAAATCTAATTGGGCCTTTTCCTTATGTCAAAATTTATTTTAGCAACCTAATCCATTTACTTAGTAAAAACTTAAATGGGCTCCCTATATGTATCTAAGCCCAAAAGCAAACATATAGGCTCACACAGGTCAAATGATTTGGATGAGCCCTATCATGTTACTAGGTTTACACAGATGAAAGAAATACAAAATTTACCTGTTACAAATTATTTATAAGATCTATCGTCAATTGGACTATGATTAAAATCAGATCATTGGATCATGATCTGTCAACAAGTTAATCATAGCAATTTAGATCAGATAAATAATGGGTTTGTTAAAAAGTTTTGAATAAACAGTATAAATAAACAAACTTTGTCCATGTAACAGATGTGAATCAAGATATTAATAAAATTAAATTATTATTCTTAAACTAACCAAATAAAGGAAACTAATTTTAAAATATCTAGGTTTATTTGAATCAAATTAAATATCTAATAAGATCAATGATTTGAAAGGAAAGAATCTCCAATATCACTTTCAGATCTTATAATTTAATAAAATAAACCAATTTTAAAATAGATTTGGTTAAATAATAATTACCATAATTATATGTCAAAATATCTCAAATTAAGCAATATTCAAATCTCTACAAAAATATCTATGTTATTTAAATATTTAAGATATGATTTATAAATTTCTAATAAGAAAAAAATGATATATATATAGAAAAAATATCATTTTTATACTTATAATTTATAAATAATTAAATATTTAACAAAATAACAAATTTTTGAATTCGAAAAACATTATGGTAAGTATATCTATAAAAATATCTATGTTAATTTCAAATTTATTAATTATTTAATTTGTCATATAAGATAATTTTAATATAATATTTTAAATAAAAAGACAAAGTTATCTTTTAATTTAAAATATCTTAAATATCAAAATATCTAATCTTATAATTAAATAATAAATAAATATTAAAGAACTTAACAAATTTTTAAATCTGACCATAATAGGAAATATTTAAAAATTGGAAACAATCCAAAATAGAAATATTTAAAATTGGAAAAATTCCAAATTGAAAATATTTAAAATTGGAAACATTTCAATTTAGAAATATTTAAAATTGGAAAAATGAATTTTGGGAAACAATCCCATGAAAAAAAATTGGATTTTTTTTTTGGAAAAAATCCCAAAAATCGCAACTTTGGGTTTGGGCGCCAAAGATGCCGCAATCTGCAGATCCGGGAGGGGGCTCAGCGGCCATACGCGCGCGGAGAGGGTGAAGCTGGGCGAGAAATCTCGGCGCCAGCAGGGTTTTCGTGGGCGTATTTGGGCGGACAGCAGGGTGCACATGGGCTGGATGCTCAGCTCACGCGCGCGGAGGAGGAGCTTGTCCGAAGCTCCTGGGCGTGCGATTGAGCATCCATGCATACCCGAAATCCAATTTTTTCAAAATTCATAACTTTCTCAATTTTTATCGGAATTGAGTTCCGTAAAAAACAAAATTGCTTAATTTTTCACAAGGAATCCAAATAAAATATTTTCAAAAATTGAAAAAATATTTTTCATGGAAAACGAAACTGTACAGCATCAACATTCATCAAACAACACATAAACCAACATGAAGCCATCCAAATCAACACAGAAACATGCAATCATCGTTTTAATTCATATTACATGAAAGTAAATCATTACCATGGCTCTGGTGCCAGTTGTTGGAAATTATTTTACCAGGATCTAGATTTACTAACAAGTATGTTGGATTAACAACCTAATATGAATTCTAAAACAATGAAAATAAACACATATAAAGTTAGAAAACCTTACAGTGGGTGCAGCGGAATAATATGACTCCTTCCGTTCAGATCTCTAGCCCTTGATTCCTTTCTGTAGCAGAGCATCACCAAGATCTGAACCTGGATCTTCTTTTCTCCTTCTTTGATGCAGAAATTCCATAGTTTTCCATACTATGATTGAGATACCACTTGATGTGTGTGGGCACTACTCATTCACTCAAAGTTTCGAAATTACAAAGAAGAAAAGAGAGAGAGAAGGTGGCGTGTGAGGCTTTTTCTGAGAGAAACAAAGTGATCAAAGATGTGTGTGTTATTTTCTCAAGCCAACACTTTCTATTTATAGAAAACCCTCTAGGTTTAGGTTAGAATTGCATGGCATTAAAATAATGGAAACTACAAATGGAATTTCCTATGCAAGGGCCGCCATACAAAGGGTATTGGGCCTCACTTTGCAACTTTCCCATTTTGTTATTTTCCATTCCCATTTTCTCAAAAATGCCAATTTTCCAATTTAACCTTTTAAATGCCAATTCTAATTATTTAATAACTTGGAAATAATTATCAAATAATATTGCCATTTAATATATTTATTAATTTAGACATATAAAATATCTTAATTAATAAATAAACCTAAAATCTCTTTTCTTTACAATTTCGCCCTTGCTTAGTGAAAATTCATAAAGTAGACATAGTCTAACTTTTAGAATTTTAATTGATTAATTAAAATCAATTAACTGAGTCTTACAAGCAGTATGGCCTCAACTAGTATGGGGACCATGGGTCTATATAACCGAGCTTCCAATAAGTCGAACCGAATTCACCAAGTAAATTCCCTAACTTATTAATTCCTCATTGAATCCACACTTAGAACTTGGAATTGCACTCTCAGTCATATAGAAACGCTCTATATGTTCCACGATATAGACACGTCATCATTTATCCATTGTTATAACCCTAATGTGATCAATGATCCTCTATATAAATGATTTACACTGTACAGGATTAAATTACCGTAACACCCTACAATGTATTTTATCCTTAAAACACTTAACCCTGTATAAATGATATTTCACCTAAGTGAAATGAGATCTCCACCATTTATCTTCGTTTGGTTAAGCTCGAAGGAAATCATCCTTTACTTCTATTTGCCAAATAGAAGCTATAGATTCCATATTTATGTTAGCGCTCCCCCACTCAATTGCATTACCGTGTTCCCAAAATGTACGTATTACCCTGATACAAAACTGGGCTTAACTAACAAATCAAAGAACACGAGTAACACTCTTGAAATTGAGCCTAACCATATCAGGATTTCGATCATGTGATCTAGGATCAACTTATGATATTGAATTGAATAGATGTTTACGGTATGTTTCAAAATCTAATTCAAAGTTCAATATCGGTCCATTCCAATGCATACTCCATGCATCCGATACTGGTAAACTTTGCCAATGTCCTGGAAAGGACATAACACTTTTCCAAGGTGTAAGAATACCTATCGCTGATTATACCATGTCAGTCTAAATCCAGTGTTCTGACAAATCAGGGAATCAACTTTTGAACATATAATAAAGATTATATTCCACTGTGCTGACAACACTATAATCTTTAACCAACTCATATGTTCTGGACTTAAAAAGAATTCATACATTATATACCTATAATCATGAAATAAATTATGTGAACCATGCAACATAAAATGTTATTTCTGATCTTTATTAATAAGTAAATCTGATTATATGAAATGAGTTTTATTTAGGGCATAAAACCCAACATAGCCCCCATTCACATAGCACTAATTTTGAATAACAAAGCTTGATTGGCTAAAATGTGAACCACTTGATTGGCCTTTTGATATACAAAAAATAAACTAAAAACAGTAGGACGTTGCAATAAAACTCTAATTTGGTGTAGCAGCTCGTCAATGTCGCGACAACTATCTCCTTTTTCTTAAAGCAGTTAGATTGCTCATAGACAGTCAGATTTCACTGTAAAGTTACGATAACCCCGTTGTATCCCCACTTGTTGTCCCTCTTTAATGGCTATCAGCTCAGCCATAAGAGGCGTTAGCTGCTGGTGTACCACTTTGGCAGCTGCAAAAGCAACTGCACCATCATTTCCTCGCACCACACAGCTAAGTGCAGCATGGCCTTCATTAGTCTTTTAACTCGCATCCACATTGATATTTACACAACCCACCCCCGGCCGACACCACTTCCCCTCTTCCCTAGCCGAACCAATACATGTTTGTCCTCCATTAGCATCCTGAAAGTCTTTTAAAATCGTCCACACCAGTCAACCATATCGCCCGCTCTTGGATAGATTCCCCCATGTTTCACACCAGTACGGACATTCCATAAGTTCCAAGCAACAACTAGAAAAAAAAATTAAAGGTATTAGAGTCACAAACCTTAGCCATATTGCTCAAAAAAGTAGTGACGTCCGAAGTCCTATTGTCACGAAGAAGAGTCCGAAGGCCACATTGTTTCCACACCATAATACTATATCGACATCCCCATAACGCATGAACAATATCATCTCATTTTCTTTTAGAATAGTGTGTGCAAAGAGGAGACACTTGAATGCCCCGCTTGGATAAAACATAATTCGTTGGAAGCCATGAGTGACAACACTTCCAAACAAAATGCTTTATTTTTGGAGGAATTCTCCGCTTCCACAATAAGTTCCACCATGCCTCGAGTTCTAGATGAGTCAAATTGAAAAGAATCTTCACACATTGCAATAGCCAATTTGTACCCACTATGAACTGAGTATTCTCTATTGTTGGTGAAATGCCACATAATTTTATCCTCAAGGCCCCATTCATTACTCGGCATGCTTAATATAAGCTCCGCACCATCCTTATTGAACAGTGTATGAATGAAGTCCGTATCCCAAGACCCATCAACAAGAAATAAATCCACCGCCCTCATTTGTTTAGGAAGAAATGGCTTACTGTAGACCTTAAAAGTATGAGGTCTCGGTAGCCATGGGTCCTCCAACACCCTCACCATATTCACGTCCCCCACCCTCCATCGATAGCCCTTCAAAATAATTTCTTTACCCCATATTAAGCTACGTCAGACAAAGGAAGCATGAGCACCACACTTAGCAGCCAGAACATCTTTGTTAGGGAAATAACAAGCTTTTAGAACTTTACTACACAAGGGATTGGGATAACATATACACCTCCAATTTAGCCAAAAGTGCTTAGTTGAATAATCTCAAATCTAGAAACCTCATACCCCATTTCTCCTTAAGCTTGCATAAGTAAGTCCATTTACTCCAATGTATTCTCTTATTTTGTTCCGATGAACCCCACCAAAATTGGGCAGCCATCCTATGGAAGACTGTTGGTAGTACTCTTAGTGATCTTGAAACAACTCATTGTATAAGTAGGCATCGCTTGAAGAATTGCTTTAATGAGAACCTCTTTCCCGGCTAAAGAGAACATAGAAATTTTCCATCCCTTCACCTTATTCCAAACTCTGTTCTTAATTGTCTCGAAGAGCTCTTTCTTAGTTCCCCCAACAAAGGAAGGCAGTCCCAAGTACTTCCCGTAGTTATCCACAACCTTCATTTCCATTAGGGACGCTAGACACATTCTATCGCTATCATCCACCGTAGCACCAAAGCACATCTTTGATTTCTAAAAATTGACTACTTGCTCTGATGCCGTGGAGTACATGTCTATATGATATTTATATTTAAAACTTGAAATTTGAATTTAAATTTAAAATAAATACTATCTTTTATTTTATAGGATTAAATAAAATGGTTTGTTTATAACATTATATACATAATATATATCATAATAACAAGAGACAAGACTAAAACGAGAGATTAGTTTTAGGTTTAAAAATACGATTGAATTTTCTAATTCTCTCTCTCTCTCTCTCTCTCTCTCTGTAACTCACGCAAGCCACTCTCTCTAGCTCTCTTTCTCACACACCTATCTCTATAGGTGGTTGTGTGTGAGTATGTTCTTTCTTATCTCAATTACAGTATTTCATGAGTTGAGTACACACAATGATCACTAAATTATATTCATCCAAATTAAATCTAATAGACCACTCTATTCCTGGAGTGTTGAGGCTTGCTTGGAAGACCCTGGTATGAATTCTCTTACAAGTTCTTTCGGATTGGATGTTTTATTGTGTAATACAAAAAAATAGCGAGGAAACCCTGATAGGTAATAAGAGGTAAAAATCTCTAAACTAATAGTTAGGTTTGTGTTATGTATAATTGTGTTGAGATCCGAGGTTTATGGTTCATATCAGATTCAACAAATTTTTATTATTAAATCTGATTGTATTCTCTTTCACTGCGACTCTGATATGAACCCTAAAAATTAACACCTGGGGCATTTGGTGCTCCGAGTACTCAAAAGTAAAAGTTCTCCGAATCTAATTTTGATGCCTCAAATTTGTTCGTGATATGTTTAGTTCATGTCCCAGTACAAAGTTTGAACCATTTGCACTAAGAAGGTCCTTGAAATTGAAACCCTAGTTAGGTTGTCAACATAGGCACTAGGTGAAACCCTAGGCGCTTGGGTTGATTTTTGTGGTGTTGTTTTGTGTATTTTCAGCTCTCAGGCCTTGGACTTGGATGCTTCATGTATTTATGGTACAAAATACTGAAAGATATTGAGTTGAACATAACTTGGCGGAATCTAAGCACCCATTCCAGAGTTCTCAAAGTCAACTTGGGCGCAGGGCTAGGGACCCCTCCCAGGTCGACTACTATGACTCGAGACTACTCAACTTTGAGATGTTTTCTTTCTTGCCATCTGTCAAATATTGATGTCCACGTCACCAAGATCAATTTTTGGGTTAACAATATGATATATACATAATACGTAACAGTTAAGTTTCAAGTCATTATATACGATATAATTGAGAGTTGAAAAATAACAACTCAAGAACCAAAAAGCTTTGGTTGACTCCCCTCTATCTCTCATCCTACACGCCTCATTCTCTCTCTAGAGAAAGGTGTTTTTTTCCCTCATCTCAGTTCACAATGTCTCATGAATTGAGCACACGTTGTGATAAAAAATTCATTCATCTAATTGATCCTGTAAGCCCACTCTTATCCAGAATGTTGATGATTGATTTGGAAGACTCTGGCATGAAGTCTTCATCAAGTTCATAGCACCTGGATTGGTTGATTGATAAAATATACGAAAGGAATTGAGAATACCATGATAGGCATCAAGAAGTAAAATTCTTTTAACTTATAGTTTAGATTTATTTTATGTAATCATGTTGAGATCTTAAGCTTATAGTTCATATTAGATTTAACTAATATATATATATATTTAACATAAAATCCACTTCTTTTTTCATATGGACCATAAAAACAAACACGAATAACCCTAACCACTTTTTTCTCAACTTTTTTCTATGGACACTCTAGAACCTCGTCTTCCTTTTACTAATGCTTTAAAATTTGATTTTTTTTTCCTTTATAAATTATTTTCTGGGTTGAAAAATCATTTTCTCTGAATTTTTTTATTAGTTGTACACAAATTAGAAATTGTAATTAATTTCCATATCATTAAATAATTTCCATCCAAATAGATTGAAATTACAATTATAACCTTTATTAAATGGCCACGTTATCAATTTTAGGCCAAAAAAAAAAAAAAAGAGAGTATAATGAAAGAATGACGTTTCTTTACTTAAAATTGTTAGAATAATATTATTAACAAGCAGAATATTATAAAGAGCAAAATGTAGTCGTATAAACAATTCAAGGCAAAATTACGAATTATTTTATAGTTTATATTATATTATGTATTGAGTTTTGAAGTATTTATATATTTTATACCTTATTTTGTTATTGTTTTATTATTTTGTGTTAACATCTTTAGTTATATTGTTTGTAAATGAATTATATGATGTAATTTTATTAATGTTTATAAATTTTTTAAAATTAATTTGCAATTATTGCAAATCTCCCACATCGCAATTTTGTAGTGCGCTTTGTGTGATTTTGAGGTCCATGTGGTGTGGTTCAAAAAATTAGCTAAAATTGCATTACGTGTACACGGTAAATGCCTCTAAAAGCGACTATGTACCACCACTCATAGAATCAAGAAATTACACTCAATTTATCAATCCTTGCTATATGTGGACACAGTAAATTTTCACAAGTTAAGTCAAATTAGGTGACATGCTTCACTTTTGAGTTCTGATGGTGTCTTTCCGTTAAATTTTTTAAGTTTTAACTTTGCAACCATACTCTCCCTATGGTAAAAAAAATTTAATTTTTCATAAAATGTTGGTAAAGTCCTAAAAGCAACATCTGCCCAACTTTAATCAATATCATTTGTGATTGAGATTATGATATTTGATTATCCTCAAAGTCCCAACTTTCCTTATTGATTTTTGAAAACAATTCTTGACAAAAACTTTCTGATTTTTGAAATACAAATGCCAAAAAATATAAAAAGATGTGTCTTGTTTTTAAGGGTAGGTAAGAAACACTTTCTTACCCAATAAATTTAAAGAAGGTTTAAAATGAAGTTTGTGTGAGCAAAATGTTGATCCTAATTTTTACCATTAAAAAAAAAAACTTATCTATAACACGTGACAGTTGATGATTGGATAGTGAAATCCCATGACAGTGAGAGTGAGAAGCAAATCCTATTTTATCATTTTCAAAACTAATTAGCCTCATTGCTCACTTTCTCTTCCCTTCACTGTTCCTCTTCTTCTTCAAAATTCATTAAATTGATTTTTCAGATTTCTTTTGTCTCAGGTATGTACTCAAAATCTAAAATCCACTTTTTGTAATTAAAATTATATTTGATTGTGCTGTTACTTTTCTTTTATTTCTCTTTATTGTTTTATATCAGGTTGGAATTTTTCTTGTCACATTTTGAGGCCTTCTGTGTTTTCCTTTCTAAGCATTATTTAAGATTAGAAGCAATATGAGGTTTCTATTGTAATATTACATGAAGATACCATGATCGATAAATACTGGGTGTTATTTTTTTTTAATAAACTTTTTATTATATATGCTTATTTCATGAGCATTTAGTGGAGAACTTTTTTTTTTTTTGGATAGTAAAGAATGATTCATATAAATACTTGAAGATTGTGCTTTTGTGTTTGGTTAAACCTCATCAATACAATTTGCCTAATATGTATATTGATTCTATAATTAGTTGTTGGCATAACGCATAACGCATTTTGATTATATTTTACATATATAGGATGATTATCCATTTTATTTTGATGTTTTGCAGCAGAGCTTATAATATTATCGCGGATTATTTTTGATATTTTGGTGTTTATGTAGAAAGATTTGATCTCTATCTAAGTGTTAGATATTTTTACTGTTTTTTTTTGGTTTTGCTTATGTACTGTTTGATTAAATTCTACAATGAACTATATTTGCTTTAAAAGATTGATTACAATGTATTTTGATATGATTTCTTAGTGGCCTCAATAACAAGTTTAACAAGTTAAACGCATGTGAGAAAATAATTTGAATTTGGTGTAATACTTCCTTTTTTACACACAATCAGGATGATATGTTGATAACACTATAGAGTTTGTTGTGAATATGCACTCATGTTACACATAACTGAAGTCATATTGGATAGTTGCTTGCTATATTCATTATAAATTGATCCATCTAGATTATATTCCTGTATCCATATATTTAATTAATTAACTAGTTTTACTACATATATGAATAAATTAATATTATATAAAAATATTCAAGTAAAATAGTTTTCAATTTCATTTCCACCAATTACATATTTCGTTGCTGTTATATTTTCAGATTTTCTACCAATCACAGGTTTAGTTTTTTAAAACTCAAAAGCAATTTAGATATTGAACCAATCAAAATATATCAATCAGGCCCTAATCTTCTGCGACGGACACGAGGGTCTCCCTCCTCTCTCCTGGTTCCCCAAGGAAGAAATCCCAAAATTTATTAACATTAAATTTGATGGAAACCATTGTTGCTTTCTCAAATGCCAATCGACCCCATGCTCAGCCACTAGCTGGGCTTTTCAAACCGCTCCCTTCTTCTTACTTCTCGTTTTTTGCTTCAACATCCTCTCAGTGTCAAACTTTCTTCAACAAACGGAGTATATCATTATCATTGTCATCACTGACGATGGCCACGCCTCTTCAAGCCTCTGCATCTTCCACCATTGGTATTTTTTTTTTTAATTTCAAATCCATGTTTTGTTTTTGTTTGTTTTAGTGCAAAGTTTGGAGATTTCCTTTACGTGGGTAATTTTGTGCTTTATTATTTGTTGGTGAAGGTGCAACAAATGACGAATTGAAGGTTTCTTCTGCTCGTTTGGTTGGAGAGAACGACTTGTTGATTGTTGGGCCAGGTGTTCTTGGTCGCTTAGTAGCTCAGAAATGGCGGGAGGTACATGTCCTTAACTCCTAAACCCTGAATTACGCTAAATACTATAGTTTGAGTTGGTATAGTTCAAGGCTGTCAAATTGGATTAGAATATGGGATTTTGTTTGTTTTGAGAATTTGGATAACGTGAAGTGTTTAATGGTTATGCGGTTTTGCGGTGATATTGAATGAACATATGTATGTATTGTAATCAGGACCATCCAGGTTGCCAAATATATGGGCAAACTGTGACCACTGATCATCATGAAGAGTTGATTGAGATGGGCATTAATCCTTCTTTGAAGGGTATGAATTCGTCCAACAAATTTCCTTATGTTATATTTTGTGCTCCTCCCTCTCGTTCTGCGGATTATGCTGGTGATGTTAGGTAAGCCTGAAAATGTTCCTGTCTATCTGATGTGGAACCTTCATCATTGTTTTAACTCCATAAATGTAGAACTTGATATATCATATATGGACCTTAGTTGATGCTGTATAGTTCATCATGTAGTTGAACTTGAAACTTTTAGCATAAGTTTTTCGTACTCAGATGTCCTTTATGAACTTATGTTGTTGGTTATGTGATGGATAACAGGGAAGCTGGATTGAGCTGGAACGGTGAAGGTTCTTTTTTGTTTACGTCAAGCTCTGCACCATATGATTGCAATGACAATGGACCGTGCGATGAGGTAGATGTTTCCTATACTAAGTTATATGGCTTTGTTTATCTTTGTTCACCTTTTAGTTTAATAGTTTTACAGCTCTTCTCGGAAATATGATGTTTTGTTTTCTCATAGTGTTCATTCTCCTCTGTGCAGGACACACCTGTGGTAGTTGAACAGTTTACTACTCTTCTTGGAAATATGGTGTTTTATCTTCTCATAATGTTTATTATCCTTCTCTGTGCAGGACACTCCAGTGGTACCAGTAGGGAGAAGCCCTAGGACAGATGTCCTCTTAAAGGCAGAAAAAGTTGTACTGGAGTTTGGTGGCTGTGTTATTAGATTGGCAGGGCTTTACATATCCTTTATGCAATTTAATGGTGAAGAATAAATTGTGTAAAGCTGTAGAACTTTCATGAATGTAGAAAAATATTGATATATTTCCTGTGAAATTGTCTAAGTGGAGTGACCTTAATCATACACACAAAGCAGATAGAGGTGCACATTCTTATTGGTTAAGCAAGGGAACTGTTGATGTTCGTCCAGATCACATTTTGAATCTAATACATTATGAGGTCAGTGCTTCATCCATATGCACTCATTTCAGAAAGAACCTACGATTACTCCTTTATGAAAATGAGATCAATGTATTTCTTGTTTTAAATGTACTTACGATCACTAATCAATATGGTTCCTTCCTGAAATAATGGTACCTAAAGTTTGTTAGTTCAGTAATGTAGTGAATTTTGTCTTTTGTCTTTTTTCTTTTTTTGTCTTCCCAAGTCTTATCATAGCTAGAATTCATTTCACTCTTGAGTTGTATCCAACAGTTTATGGTTAGACTTGCTGGACTTGAATGCTGCTATCTTTTGTTTACTGATTTCCTTTGCTGCCTAACAATGATTTGTATTTTAGAATCTGAACAACAATATTCCCAACTTTTGTGCTTCTCTATCCAGGATGCAGCTTCCCTCTGTATTGCAATCTTGAAGAAGAGACTACGTGGCAGAATTTTCTTGGGTTGCGATAATCATCCTTTATCCAGGTATTCCCATCTTTTATACTTTACCTTGCTTTTTGTTAAATGGCGTTAAGAGTCCAGAATTTATGTGAATTCACTCTTGTCCGGAGAATTATTTTTTACATTGTCAATTTCTCACAGGCAAGAAATAATGGATTTGGTTAATCAAAGTGGAAAATTCAGCAAAAAGTTCGAGGCATTTACAGGTATAATGTCTTTCTATAATTCATGTATGGCCTACGCAGATGGGAGATAAACTTTCTTTCATGTTCAAGTGTTATTCTCCAATGTTTATTTTGCCATTTCAGGACTTGCAAGAATCAAATTCTTTGTTATTTTTCCCTGTTCTTCGTATAGGGGCCAATTTTATTTTCTCTCTATTACCATATTTTTTGGTTTTAATGCAGGAACAAGTGATCCTTTGGGTAAGAAATTAAACAACTCGAAAACTCGTCTGGAAATAGGCTGGGAGCCAAAATACCCCAGTTTCGCTCAGTTCCTGGAGACCCTTTGAAACACTTAAGCCCGATATTCGGTCAAGTTGGATACTTTTAAACATAGTTGGCCTAGTAGGTAATGATTCAGCATGGATCTGCGAAATCTCTTACATTGATTGACCTTCTGTTAATACTTGTTTCAGTGCTCTCACAAATGACTTCAACAATTGTTATACTAAAAATTGAGTTACTTATGTGAACATTTTTCTGTGTCTATGTGTACATGACATGAAACTAACATCTCTTGTTTCAAAAGTCTTTAAATCTTGAGGTATTCTCATACATGTAAATAAGTTTCTTTTTTTTTTTAATCTCTTATTCAATTACCATGTATGGTTATGTTCCTTTCATAATCATAGATGGAATGATTTGGTTTTGTAGTTAGTAAAAACTGGAAGTGAACAACAGCTTCAGACTTTAAAGTAAAGAAGTGGGATTCCTCTCTTATACAGACATACTTGGGATTTACTTAACAAGCATGATTTAAGTTAATGATATTGCTTCTAAGATTTACTGATGTAGATGAATCATAGCACTGTAGGATTATAATTGATAGTTACCCAATAACTTGGTGGAGTCTTTGTAAAGACACTAAGAAATCTTAAAGTTTTAGTCAGTGTTCTGGATTAAGATCTCCATTGTATTATTGTAAACAGTATTGGCTTATTTTTTTTACTTGTAATAATTTATACCCGATTCAGAAATTTCTGTCTATCTTTAGAAAGAAAGAACAGAATTAAAAAAAAATGGGTTTAGAATGTTTTAATTGCAGCAGCCCAAGATGGTAACTTTTTAAGGGGATAAGATTTGGGTATCTTTCATAATAGATAAACTAAACAAAAAAATTAGGCAAGTGCATACTTAATAAGCATATAAAAACATAGTAGTACTCTACTGATTGGATCATTTTGAAGTCTCAACCACTGGTAGGGCCACCCCAACTATAATATTCGACTGAAAATTATATTTAAGGAGAAGTTACAAGATTCCCATGTAAACAAATTAGTTATTGATAATTTGATGTCATTGTCATATGTAGAAGACATGTTGTTGATTAGTAAATTTGGTCAATTTGCTCAAACAACCACTTTTAGAAACTTTCAAGTGTCAACTAGGAGGGGCGGTGTGGTGGTGGTGGTTTAGTTAAACACTTGAAAATGTAGCATATAGTACAGTTCACATTTGGAATTGGAAGTTTTTTTTAATGACAAAATAGATTAAAAAAAGAAACATTATCAAGTCAACTTGACTTTGGTTTAGTGTGGTGGTACCTAGAAATTATGCAAAACACTTGGTCATATCTTTACTTCATTAACCAAACACAAAAAAGTTTGTATTGACTTTGTGTTGTTGTATTGAAAGAAGTCGTTTAGAAGAAGATGGGGAAGCTTTGTTGTTCATCAGAAGATGATGGACTTGATCTCTCTGGAGTTCTCATAGTGATTGTCTTAGCTCTTGCCATCATGGCCGTTTGCATGCCTCAACAGCAGCGAGTTGTTACGGTGTATCGCTGCCGCCGGTGGTAGATTTTCTTTCCTGTTTGCCTTCATCTTCTCTCCTTCTTTCTCTTTAAGTTTCTGTATTTTTCCACTCTAGGAGATGGTCAAAATGATTGGATTCTTAGGCTCAATTAGTCTGCAATTTTTGAGTCCTAATAAAAGTGTTATACTTATTTTACCATGTTTTTTAATTTATGTCTTAATTGTAACTTTGTCATCATGATGTTCTTCTACTCTTGTTAAAAATCTCATTGAAAGAAAAAAAAATGTATATCTTGGATATTTATACCACACAATAATTGATTGTTTCTTTTGCTAGTGCAAATCTGTTTTTTTTTTTGACCTACTTTCCCAATTAAAGATGTTATGAGGAGTACCTAATAATAAACCAATTATTGAATTTTATTAATTTATCTGAAGTTTGTGTGTAGGAATTCTTCTCCATTTTTGCTATAATTCTTTGATTAAATTTGGTATAAAAATTCATAATTAAAAATAATAATAATAAAGAAATTGTCTTTCTAATAAGTTGATATTTAAATCACATGTCAAAATAAAGTTATGGTCATTCTTTGTCTTGCTATTTCTTTTTTCTGATGACAAAAGGGAATGAAAAATAAGAATTATTTTGGAGAATTTTTATGAATGAAAGATATGTAAATAATAACTTCTACAAATTAAAGAATAAAATCAATTAAGTCTTTATATAGTTATTATATTTTTTCAGTTCAATGAAGTTTGAGCCCTCATTAATCATAATATACCGTCGTTTTCAGCTGGTGGCAAATATATTCAATCATTTACAAGGAAAAACGACATAATTTACACATTATTATTCATTATGAACGACAACAAATAATAACACTTTTGTTTTTTATCTACTTATATAATCTCATCTCACGTTATGAAAAAATTGGCTACTTTACAAGAACAATTCGTTTTCAGTTAAAAAAAAGAAGAAGAAAGAAAAAGCCCTAAAGAAAATGCATGTCGTTTGTAAAATATTAATAAGAAACGACATATCGTTTGTGACACAAACTTAATAAGTTGACTTTTAAGTTAGGCTGTTTACAAGTCAAAACGACACGTGGTTTTATTATTGCTTCATGTGGTGGGATTCTCTGCATGTCAACCACGATAAACTCTGCTGGAACACACTTCCGATTGGTCAAAACTTCTTCTTTTAGCTCAAATTTCTGATATAATTCCCAGAAAGAAAATATTTCCAGAGAGAAAAATGAAACACTGTGATTACTTTCAGAAATCGCTTCCCAACGATATTGCCCTCAAAATCGCTTCTTCACTTCAGGTTCATATATAATGTATACATATAAATATAAATATGCATATTCATATAGTTTTCATATAATTTCAACTGAGTTTTGTTTTTAAGGGTTTGGAACTGTGTTCACTGGGTAGTTGTTCTCGTTTTTGGAGGGAGCTATGCAAGTCTGATTGCTTATGGGAATCTCTAGCTAAAGAAAGATGGCCTTTTTTGGGTTCTCTTCAACTCCAACCCTCCTCTTCTTCCTCTGCTCCTTATATCCCTAATTTCCAGGTTTTTTTTTTCCTTCCTTGAAAGTGTGTTATCGATCAAAATTGGTTTATTGGGTCATTTTAATTTGGGGGTGGAAAATTGGTGTTAGGGATGGAGGGCCTTATACATCCAGAGACACAATGAAATGGCGGGTAGAGCTATGGAGGTATTGAAATTCGTGGAGCAACGTTCTTTATCTGGTTCTCTTGGAGTTGGGGACTATTTGAAAGCAATTGAAGATTTGCACGTAATGCAATTTGGGTTTAAAGATGTTGAATTGTTGCTTTTCAAACCAAAGCTTAATCCTTTATTTAACTTGGTCGGTTTGCATTACTGCATAAATTGGCTTCGAGTACCGGTAAATATGTTTTGTTGAGATCATAATTCGATTGTCATATTATGTCTTTGACTTTATTTTAGAGGTTAAGATTCTGAGTAACTTAAGTAACATGTTTGTGCTTGATGGTTAGTTGCTAAAAACTGAAAGCTAAAATCTAGTATCAACATTGCTTAATTATTGCCTTATTGGTGTTATAAAGTAGCAATTTTTTTATTATCTTATCTTTTCTAGTATTCCAAACATGATCTTAGTGAGTCAATGTAAAACATTATGGACCTGAATATGCAGCCTAATAAGTTGCCTAATTCAACCAGGCTCATGATCATGATCATGATTTCTAAAGCATCTTGTATTTGACAGGCTGAGTATGTACTTGAATCACTTGAGTGCTGTAAGATCTCAGATAGGGAAGTGTGTGTGAAGTGGTGGAAGCTTGGAAGATGGTTCTATGGCTTTCGCATGCGCGATGAGTCGCGTTTTCGCATTTTCTGTATGGCAGATTTTGCAATGGCTAAGGAAGAAGAGGTTCTTGCAGTGCTCCATCGCGGTGCCATTCATGAGGTAATACGGGTTCAGATTTCCATTGTTGATTCTTCAGACATTCCCTGGTATCATCAGAACACTCAGAAACAGGGTTAAGTAAGTGGCCTATTAGTTATGCATGCATCTGCATAGCTTTGTTGTTTATTAATTGATTTTATGTACATTTGTATTGTTGTATATATATAAATATAAACGCTATGAATACAAGCCTGTGTATCAATAAACCAAATATACTTGTATAGTATTTTCACTGAAGAGGTCAATGGCTTCTTTATTCTGATTGCAAGCTTCCTCTTCCAAGCTTATATTGTAACAATTAGGGAATAAAATGTATCAGTTTGTATGCTATGTTGTTATCTAAAATAAAAATTATGAACTCTGTCAACTGAAGGGAAGAAAGGACACTAAGAGTTGTGTTTGGAGTTGTAATGTTATGTCTAGTTGGTATGTTAGTTGACATGCTTGAGCTTAAATTGTTGTTCATTATAATAAGCTTCTTTTTTGTTTACATTAGTGGAGAGTAATACAGTGCAAGCTTATGGATTGATGAAATTTGATACATTGTAATGAAAATTTTAGTGAATTTTAATTTATGCATTATTTGTTGATCATGATTGGGTAAGCATATATTTTAATGGATTTGAGTAAGTTTGAGAAGTGTTTGGATCGAAATTTTGAATTGCTGAAATTGGTTGAATTTGGTAAGAATTATATGTGCATATCATTTATAATTTTGAGGTTTGAATTGTTGTTTTTGACTTGAATTCCGTGTTAGTTGTTTTGAGGCTTTTAGTAGTGTTTAGTGTTCTTTGTTCAAGGGTTCCATTTAGGCTGTCTTTTAGTTATATGGGTTTTTTTTTTCGGGTTTACGCTTGTTTTTGTGTTATTAATGTTTTCAAAGATTTGGAATGCATTAGATGTGAAACAGATTGAAAACTAAAAGATCGAAAACCGATGAGAGCTTTATTAGGGGATGAGCAACATTACTGTAGGGAAGTGTAGTATCACCCGTGTCTAGAATTAAAAAACGAAGGCATTTCATGAAAGATATTTTGAATATTTCAAACTTTGAAAAGCACAAAGATCTTAACCTCATCAAGTGTGCTTTTAGTTATTATTAGAGCCCCAAACCGAGAGAAAGGTGAGGAATTTGACATCAGATAAGGGAATTTGACATTTAATGTTGTCTCGTTGGGTGATTTTCTGAATGCGGGTGTTATCGACTGCCAAGAGACTGTGTGTATTAATTGAATAAGGCTTTATATGGGTCAAGACAAGCACTTGGAGCCTAGTTTGATAAGCTCAAAACTGCTCTTATCTCCTTTAACTTCACCTCTACTGAGTCGATCAATCTCTCTTTACAAGGATTACCAAGAGTCATACCATTTATATTCTTTTATATGTGGATGGCATTCTTATCACACTTCTATGGCTGTGGTTTCATCACTCATATCTAACCTTAATGCCTCTGTTTCATTAAAAGATATTGGTGAAATTGATTATTTCTTAGGCATACAGGTTACTCATCTTGACAATGGTCTCCATCTTTGTCAAAAGAAGTATGTCATGGACCTTCTGTGTAGAACCAAGGACTTTGCTAATTCTCTTCCAACACCTATGACTGGTGGAGAGAAATTATCTGCTCAAGATGGTGATCCAGTAGCTAATCCACATCAATGAAGAAGTATTGTTAGAGCTTTGCAATATGCTGTCATAACTAGGTCAAAAATAGCATATGTTGTAAACAAAGTATCTGAGTTTATGCATAATCCACTTGAATCTCATCTTAAAGTTGTAAAGAAAATTCTAAGATATCTCAAGGGAACATTGGACATTGGCTTACATCTGAAACCTTGCTCCAGTCTTGTTTTAATTAGATTCTGTGATGCTGATTGTACATCAGACTCTGTTGATCTTTGATCAACCTCTGGTTTTTGCATTTATCTTGGTTGGCCAACTTGGTTTCATGGAGTTCAAAGAAGCAAAAGACAATGTCCCGTTAAGCATCGAAGCCTTCCAAATGCTACTGCAGAAATCACTTGGCTTCAATCTCTGCTTGCTAAAATTGGTCTTTCTTTGACTCATGTCCTTACAATTTGGTGTGATAACCAGTCTACTGTGCTAATGTCTGCTAACCCTGTGCTACACTCTAGGACAAAACACATAAAATTAGATCTTTACTTTGTTAGAAAAAGGATACTGCATAATTAGCTCAGAGTTAGACACACTCCAGCCCAAGATCAAATAGCTGACATACTGACCAAAGCTTTGTCATCTCCAAAGTTCACAATGCTGAGAAACAAACTGAGTCTGGTCTCTCTTTCCCAGCTCAGTTTGTGGGAGGATGTTAGATAGAGTGCCATCTGTTAGTTAGCATAGTTTGTACATAGAGTTAGTTAAGTAGTTAGTTAAATTCTGTTATATTTTCTAACTGTATATTTAACTACTTTTAGTTAACTTATCTCTTTATATAAGAGTTGATTGCTCTCTTTTGAGTAACTACTTTTAGTTAACTTATCTCAGAGTTGATTGCTCTCTTTTGAGTAACTACTTTTAGTTAACTTATCTCTTTATATAAGAGTTGATTGCTCTCTTTTGAGCTGTAATGAGAATGGCACTTTCATTCATTTCTTTCTCTCTTTTTGTTTTTCTCAACAATATTCATTTATGTTCATAATTCATGATTTTCATTGAACAATGAACCTTACGTTTCTACTTTGGATTTTAAATAATTGTTTTTTTCTATAAAGAATTTGGGTGATAATAAAAAATAAAAGAAAGTTGACCGATTGGGTCAACTTGTTGACCCGACCAATCCGGTCAATCCGGTCAACCTGAACTCACGAACATGAAACTATTTCACGAGCTGTGTCTGAGTACAACTTTTTGAACCCAAAATCCAATCAACTCGCTCAATGTTCAATCCTAAGAGCATCTCCAATGGAGAGCTATAAATGTGGTGTATTGCCATTTTTTAGAATATTTTGCAAAAAGTTAACTCTAATAGTGATCTAAAATGTGTGCCAAATTTGGCCCAAGTAAAAATTGTGCCAAATTTGGCACAAAAGATAGCATGTGCTAAATTTTAGCCCACAATAAATGACACATTTTTTAATTACTTATTTGCCACTCATTAATACTATTTATTAATAAAAAATGTTTTTATATTTATAAGTTATTAAAATAATATAAATAAAGTTAATTATTTGTATATTTTTAATGAATATTAATGGTAATATTAATTTTTATAATTAATTTACACCTTGTACATTGGAGGACAAATATGAAAATTGGACCAAATACTTTATGGTATATTTTAGGTCAAATTTAACCCAAAATGGTCTAATATATGAGCAATATGATACTTTGTAATGTTGGAATTAATTATTTTTTAATTGAAGGGTTTAGATGCAATATTATAAAGTTGTTGTCCTTGTAGTGTAAACACAAATCTTAAAGTAAATTCCAAAGACTACACACGTCATCTCTCAAGTAAACATATCCACCTATCATTTAGATTTTCTACTCTGATAATCCACAGCTTCAAGCTTTGACAACCATGGAGGATTGCTCGCCTCATATTTTACTCTACTCCTTTTCCTTTACTCTCTCGCATTTTCTTTCCTTGTGACCTATTATAGTATATCATCAACTCACTACTCACCAAACCTTTTCTCATTTTTCTCATAACTGAACTGAAAAACCAAAATGTCTCTTCGTTTCTCCTCCCATGTGTTAAATCTTCACTCGGCCAAGCACCAAACTTTCTTCAATCGTTTCTCTTCAGACTTCATCACCAGAATTCAGGTAAGCTCCACCACTCCTTACGCCTTGCCATACTCTCCTTTGAATAAGTTAAGCAGAGAAAAGTTCAACCACCACCCCATTACAGCTTCAGTAACCCCAAGTGCTGAAACTGTTGAATCATCTTCATTCAGAGCTAAAAAACCCAATGATGTTAATGTTTTGGTGGTGGGTTCAACTGGGTATATTGGGAAATTTGTTGTTAAAGAGTTAATCAATAGAGGGTTCAATGTCATAGCTGTGGCTAGGGAGAGGAGTGGGATCAAAGGGAAAAATAGTAAAGAAGAGACATTTAATGAGTTGAAAGGAGCCAATGTGTGCTTTTCAGATGTTACCAATTTTGATTGTTTGGAGAAATCTTTGGAAAGTTTAAGTGTTCCTATTGATGTTGTGGTTTCATGTCTAGCTAGTCGTTCAGGTGGAGTTAAGGACTCATGGAAGATAGATTACGAAGCAACTAAGAACAGTCTTGTTGCTGGTAGAAAATTTGGGGCTTCCCATTTTGTATTGCTTTCAGCCATCTGTGTGCAAAAACCCCTTCTTGAATTTCAGCGTGCTAAGCTGAAATTCGAGGCTGAGTTGATGAAAGAAGCAGAAGAGAATAGTGGGTTCTCTTACAGCATTGTGAGGCCAACTGCTTTCTTCAAAAGCTTGGGTGGTCAGGTTGAGTTGGTGAAAGATGGCAAGCCTTATGTGATGTTTGGGGATGGAAAGTTGTGTGCTTGTAAGCCAATAAGTGAGCCAGATTTGGCTTCTTTTATTGCTGATTGTGTTTTGAGTGAAGACAAGATTAATCAGGTTTTGCCCATTGGAGGACCTGGTAAGGCATTGACACCATTGGAACAAGGGGAGATGTTGTTCAAACTTTTGGGAAGAGAACCCAAGTTTTTGAAAGTGCCAATTGGGATAATGGACTTTGCTATTGGGATTCTTGATAACCTTGTCAAGATATTTCCATCAATGGAAGATGCTGCTGAGTTTGGTAAGATTGGAAGGTATTATGCTGCTGAGAGTATGCTGATTTTGGACCCTGAGACTGGTGAATATAGTGCTGAGATGACACCAAGTTATGGAAACGACACTTTGGAAGAGTTTTTTGAGAGAGTTTTGAGGGAAGGAATGAGTGGACAGGAATTAGGAGAACAAACTATTTTTTGAAAAGAATTTGTGCTAATGGTAATAAAGTTTGTAAACAATGGAATGGAACACAGTCAATTTATTAAACCAGTTTCATATAATACTGTCTGTTTAATTATGTACATTATTTGAGTTTCAATCAGGGGCTTTTGTTTAATTATGCTCTTTGTCTTCTGATTATTATATGGGAGATGTTTCAATCTTCTTTCAAATTGCTCGTGTCACTAGCTTTTGGAATATCTAGTTTTGAACAAGTCTTTATTATTATCTTAATAAATTATTGCATAGGAAAGTTTTGAGAAAACGCAACTTCTTATGACTTTTGGAAACAAGGAAAGGAATTATAAACACAAGTACTACTTATATTGGTTTGTGAGACTTTGAGACCACAACTTGATAGAGTACTTGAACAAATCTCTTACAACTACATGTCAATGAAGTTCAATTACAGGATTCATAAACTACAGATGGAACAATATAAAACAATGGATCAATGAGATATGCTGCACAAGTAGAAAACATATACAAATAAGATATACACAAATCCAAACACTGATATCTGATATAACACACAAATCCAAGACATGAAATGGCTTTGTGAGGCTTTACTTTGGGATTTTCTTGTGGATGGAGAACACAGAGAGCCAGATTAGTAAAACCAGCAAAACCGAGGCAAACAAAGAAACTGCAAGAGAGCCGGCCAAATGTTGACAGAACTTGTCAAAAGTTGAGCACACCTTCTGCCACCTGACATGATCGTTGCCCTTCAATCCAACATATGCTACTCCTCCAGCTGTGCCAGTGGCTGAGGCAACCAACCCCAGTATGAGCTGCATCATTACCAATAGATATGCACATCAGCTTAATATTGGCTTTCTTTTCTTTCCTTACAACAAGTAAGGCTTGTCTTTCATCTATAATATCTTTTATAAGTGAATAGAATAGAGAGCTTACCACATCAAAAATGGCATAGTAGAGCAAGAATTTAGATGAGTATTCAGGCTTCAGGATGACTGAAATTGATCCTAGAGTAGTAACTAAACTGTAAAGACCGGCAATTGATAAAGCCACTAGAAAGTATCTGCAAAAAGATGTACAAGACTAAATCAACTATTTGAAACTTAATCTCAAAATGGTATGTTTCATACTAAACAAATTCATATCATAATTCTTACTATGCATAATCAAAAGTGGTGATTCTTACTCACTAATTTACTTCAAATCATTTCAAACATAACATGTGAAAAACTAAAACACTTGACAAAATCGAGTTAGTGAAAACTTCAGATTAAACTCACATGAACGCCGGAGAGTGATTGAACTTGGCCGAAAGTGGGAAAGGAGCTCGAACAGTTTGCTTGCTAGTAACAAGAACAACAATAGCAGCCACTGTTGATGCAAACAACAAGACCCTTAAAGCCACATCAACTTTAAAGCAAGTAGCTTCAGCTGTACAAGTAGCTGATGAGGGCCCTGAGATTGGTTTGGGAGATGGAGGAGCTTCCTTTCCTTGTTCAGGGTCAACTTTCTCAGTAGATGCCATAGCTTGTGACTAAAGAGCTTTTGTTTAGCAGATATGAAAAAGTTAAATGAACTAGACTCACTTCAAGGGAATTGGGTTGTAGTTGTTTTGTATTAGAGTATGTACATATATATACACATATATACACACAATTGTATATATCTTGGTGGAACATTCATGGGACAATAGTTCAAATACACAATAATCAGTTTGGAGTCTTTTGCACGCCAAGTGAATTGGTTTGAATAGCGTTTTTATTGTTCAATTGCTGACAAGGTTCTTATATTTTATGCTTATGTTCCACTCTTGACTGTGCAGCCCTATAAATTAGAAGAGAAAAACTTGTGTGAACAATTTTTTTAATATATGGTTTCTCCTTTGGTATATATTATATTGTGATTTCTTATAGGATTTGGATTGGTTAGATAATGTTTGGTGGGAATGGAAGATTTTATTTTGTAGAATAATTAAATATTTAATCACAATTTGTGCTGTGGTTGCGTGGTTAGGAAATTAGTACACAAAGTGGCTTTTTTTGGTATTTTCTCCTCTTAAATAGCCCTTTAAGGTGGGGTAAAGCCTAAAAAAGAAAAAGTTAATCACAACTTTTTTGCTGGGTAAGTTAATCACAACTTGAAAAACAAAAAGTAATACTTCATATATAATTGATATTTATTTGTACAATTATTTTAAAATGTTGCCCAAATAAAGTTAAGATTTATTTTGTACAATTATTTATTAAAATTTCTTCTAAAAATTTTCAACCCTATGCTATCGGTTATTTATTATCATGCTGAAAAAAGCGCTTGTAAAGGTTTGTTTTGTAGTAGTGATTCAAGTTATTGAAGTCTGAACTTTCATTCTGGAGTTCCCGAAGTCAATTTGGGCGCAGGACTAGGGACCCCTCCCAGGTCGACTTGTTATAAAGGTCTAATTTTAATTTTTCGCCCAAGGCCTCGAAATTCCTTGGGCCAGCCCCGATTGCAAAACAAGTCAAGATTGACTCTCCCTTCTGCCTTGTGTGTGAATAGGATCTTGAATCCCATGATCATCTATACTTTTCATGCTCTTATTCTTTGAGAGTTATGGAGCATATTGAGGGTTGCTAGGTAGTCTACTTTAGCCAAACTAGTTTGAAGATCGGATTAAGAGTGTTGTCCATGATTTGTATTATGCAACACTGGGTGGAGCTGTGTATGGAATATGGTATAATCGAAGTTTGTGTGTTTTTAAGAAAAAATGTTTGGCCCCCTTCTTATGTAAACACCTTAATTAAGATGAGCATTAAGACTGCTAGTTTTTTAAGGAGAATAATTTGTCTAAAAAGGATATAACATTTATGAAACTTGTAAATAATATGTAGATATGTAGTAGATTTTCTTTGTGAGAAAAGATGGGGTATGCCCCTATCTAATATGCATGTTATTAATTAATGAAAATTTTATTAGAAAAAGAGTAATTTGCGGCAAAACCCCCTCAACTATCAATTTACTTGCAAAAAACCATCCAACCTCATATTTTGGTGGGAAAACCCTCCAAAGTACTGTTTCGTTTACATTTTTAAGGTGTCGTCTATTCAGCCTCGTTAAGTCTTAATTTTGCCCACGTGGCAATGACAGGTCAATAAAAAATTATCCTACGTGGCCATATTTTACAAAATAAAAATTAAAATAAAAACAAAAAATTTAAGAGTAATTTGCGGCAAAACTCCCTCAACTATCAATTTACTTGCAAAAAACCATCCAACCTTAAAGTTTTTTAGATGGTTTTTTGCAAGTAAATTGATAGTTGGGGGAGTTTTGCCGCAAATTACTCTTAAAGTTTTATTTTTATTTTGTAAAATATGGCCACATAGGATAATTTTTTAGTGACTTGTCATTGCCACGTGGGCAAAATTATGAGCTGGACATACGGCATCTTAAAATGTAAACAGAATAGTACTTTGGAGGGTTTTCCCACCAAAATATGAGGTTGGATGGTTTTTTGCAAGTAAATTGATAGTTAAGGGGGTTTTGCCGCAAATTACTCAAATAAAATTAAGTAGTGGTCATCGTTAGGTTTTACAGTACAGAAGAGGAAAAGTGTAAAAGTTTTGGTGGCATTTGGTAATACTTTTATTTTGAATTTTTTAATTATAAAAATAAAAGTAAAATTTTTGTTTTTTAAAATTTTAATCTTGAAAAACAAAAATACCTCCTATAATTACTTTTGTTTATTTTTGTTTTTCAATTTTAAAAACAAAGTGTTAAGTAAATTTTATTTTTGTATTTATTGATTTTATTTAAGTTGAGTTCGGGTTCGAAATTGGGATTGGGAGTTGAGTCCGAGTCCGGGGTAGGGGCCAAGGTCTGGACTTGGTTCTAAAATTTAGGTTGGAGTCAGAGTCTAAATAAATATTAATTAAGAAAAAAATTGTTTGAAAAAAATTAGAAAGTGATTTTTTTGAAAATTTTTATTCTTAATTAAAAAATTAAAAAGTAAAAATAATATTATAAAACATGATTTCAAAAAATATTTTTTAATTTTGTAATTTCAAAAACAAAAGACTAATTATAAAAATATTTTCTTTAAATAAAATATGAAAAGAGCATTAAGATTCAGTTCATACATAATGTTCTATTTATATTAGACAAGTATGGTTAATTATCCCTATACACGAATAAAATGATACACCAACCAAAAATAAGCTAAACCTATAACCCAATAACAATAATTAATTTTCAAGTATTCATTCAGAACTTGGGAAATAATATATACAAAATAATTATATCATTATATGATAGACCAATTGCGTGTAAAGCCAAAAAACACTTTATTTCTAATGAGTGATATTTTGTATAGTTTTGGGATAATGAAATTGACAGTGATTACATTAATAAAAACAAAAGTAAAAAAGAATTGAATTCAAGGGGGTCTAGTCTAGACCTACTTTGTATCCTTGGAGAATCAAAAGCTACTTTTATATATCTTTTACAAGGAAAAAACTTATTTAAAAAGTAAATAAACAAGTGTCACTTTTCTCTTGTTTGGGATAATTTTTATCTAAAGCTCAAATGATTGTATTTCTAAAACAGTATATTTTATAAAGTGGCCAACTTAGGCAAGTTTTGATAAATTAAGATCAAACCTAACCTAACATTAATCAAGTTTCAAATAATGAACCTTCAATACCCATTTGAACCAATTCCTCAAGATAGCATAGTTTATAGAAAAATCATCATCATCATCATATCACACACACATACACATAATATATATTAATTTATATAATGTGAAAGAAATGTCATACATATACATACGTATACGTCACAACACAATGACATGTAGATAATCATGCATTATATATTTGTATCGTTTAGTTTAGTTTAGAGTTAATGTATGTACACATATATGATACATAGTCCACAATTGTTGAACAAATGGATTTACATTACATTGCCATCAATGGGTCACATTCAACCATATATATATGTGTATATTTTATTTTAATGTATATAATGGCATAATTTTCACGAAACGTCTACTTAGTTTATAGCTAACAATTTAATTTCTTCCCACTTACTTGTTTGAGTTTATTAGAATGTGATTGACTAATAGTCTATAGTACTAATCATATATATATATGATAATTAAGACGAGGTCATTTCTTGGCTGAATTTAGTGATTCAGTGTGTTATATATATACTATGTTGAAAGTTTAAACTTTTCAAGTGAAATTGTGTGTGAATACTATAAGTTGGAGAACATCATACCACTCCCACTCCCACTCTTATTCAAAATACATATTACCAAAACTATTTTTTTTTTCTCTTTACATCAAAAATACTTTTCTTTATATTTTCTTTTTATCACTTAAATTATATATATATAGGGCACTTGTTGTGAAAATTATATACGCAAGTATACGCAGTCACACAAGTAATAAAGTGATAAGTAAGATCGTCTCCACAGGGATTGCAAACAAAGTTTGATATAAAATCAACTAATTACAACTTAAAATAAAAAGAAATAATATGTAAATGGTTGAGTAATGATTCAAAATTAAAATTGACAAGAATTAAACTTGCTAAAATTAAAACTACTGCTGCTAGAAAAATTGTTTGCAAGATAAAAAATATAATATGGCAAAAATGGCTTGAATAACTAATTCCTTCTAGTCAGGTTTTTTACAATAAGACAAAGATTGGTTCAAAGATTACTTTAGCATTCTGCACAGAGATAACAACAAATTCCTCTAGGCTTGTGAGAATTTTCCAACACTCACAACTTTAATCCTACCATTAAGCTCAATATATTCCTATATCAAACCAGCAAGCAGGACACCATTCAAGCATTCATTTGGTAAGTTATGCAAGGTAAATGAAATATTCCTATCCACTTACAAAGAAAAGCCTAAATCTAGGTTTTCACTTGCTTCATTCAAGTTGAACTACTAGATCTAGCCCTTCCAGTACAAGATCTAGCTTAGCAAATTGTTATTCATGGCCAAAAAACAACAATCAATTAAAATGAAACTCACTTGAATGAACAAAGGCAAACAAATACTAAAGTAAGCTTAAAATTTAATCATACCCAACTTAGAAGTTCATAGTCATTCAAGCCTCAAAAGCTTAGCTCATATTCAAATAAAAAGATAAAATCCAAGCTAAAAATACTTCATCCATGGCTGCTGCCCAAATTTACAATCTCAAGAAGTTTTGAATACTAAGTACAAACAACAATAACAAAGAGAAAAATAAAGAAGACTATCAAGAAAGGGTAAAGAAAATTCAAACACTAGGCTTGGTCCCCTCTCTTTCTTCTTTGTTGTACTTCCTGCTGCAATTAAAGCTCCTCCATAGAAAAAAAATGGCAGCTGCCCCGTACTGTACATACAAGATGATGAAGATGACTCCCATGTACTTGCTCTTTTCTTTTCTTTTTGATGTTGGGTTTTTAGGGTACCAACCTCCTCACCCAAAATAGAAGCCCAAACTTTTCCACTTTGGCCCACTAGGGTGAGACCCCTTTCTTCCATGTCAGCTAGCTGATGCAATTTGAGTGATTGGACCGAAGTTGCTGAGGTGGATAAGTGAAATTCGTGTTTCCACGTCACTGCCAGGATGCTGAATTCACTTCAGCATTGCTTTAGCATTGCTTCAGCAACCAACCCAGTTCCAGCTTGTACTCCTTTTCTTCCTTGCTTCTTTCTCTTTTACCTATCAATTTAATTCCTCCTTTTTCAACAAAATAAGCACAGTTAATTGGAAAAACACACCCAACAATATCAATATTTACAAAAGTTAAAGGTTAGATTACTAAATAGAAAATAACACTAAAACTAATTAAAAATAAGCAAAATAAACACATTTTCATTACTCTCCTCACAATACTTTAGTTTAAAAGCATAAAAATTAACTCTATACCATAGAGTTATTAGCACTTTTAATTTTTAAAATAGAAAAGCCTTTATTTTATCTCTATAATAGGAACACTTAATTGTACATTGTACATTAATTAATGATCTAATGATAACCAAAATGTTGAGAGTATGATATAAACTAGGAGTTTAGTACATGTACACCCTTACATAACACTTCAATTTTTTAATAATAATTTAACATTTTTTTGTTTGTTTATTTTCTTGACAAAAATTATACATTTACTTTATGCAATATTTTTTTTTATCAAATTTAGTATTTTTTTAATTAGCAAATAGAAAAAAGATTAATTAATTTTTCTTTTTCTTCAAAAATAATTTTTTCCATATTAATTTTTCTGATCAAGCTATTTTTCTTACTCTATATATCTGCAATTAGAATTGTTTAAGAAAGTTTGCAGGTTGTACTCCTATTTCTATTTCTTCCTGATCTCGATGATAATGGAAAACATTAAATAGAGCCTTTTGTATTTTTATTAATATTTATGGACTCAAACTCTTAATATATTCTTTCAATACTACCGTAAAAATTGATATTGGAATACAATATAGAGAAATATTAAAAAATAAAGAGTTGTCAAATTATTGATATAATTAATATATCTCATATATTTTTATTTTATAAGACAATATTTTATAGTAGTATTAGATATTATTAATACTTAATAACAATATTCACTCATATTTTGTGAAAATATAAATATTATTTACTTATGAATAAATTTTAATTTAATTTAATTATTTAAATTATCTTTTATATTTAAGATAAAAATATGTCTCTTAATTTATACTTTGTTTTGACTTATTATAAACTTAAAAAGAAAAAAAATTCTGTAAAACTATATTTTAAATAAATTATTTTTTACCATAAGATTTTTGCTTAATTTAAAAAATTTGTGAATGTTGCCTCTCTCTTTTTCTCTTTTTGTCATCTTTTTTTTTTTCATTCTCTGTATTGCGACAATAATGAAGCTATGTCTACTTCGAGTTTTTATTCTTCACAAGATGGTATTACAGAAATAGACTAAGTGTCAAAATCTCTAATTTTTAGAAAGAGATAACTAGAGAGAGAGAGAAGCTCTAACCTTGTGGGTAGTTTTGTAAATGTGAAAAATGAGCTAAGGGAGCTCTCTTTTTATACGTAAAGGAGGCCTACGAAAATAGGAGAAAAATACAAATTAGATGTTTTTGACCATAAATGATGATCCAATGGAGAAAATTAGCTTCTAATGGTGATAGTCATTTTTTGGAGCCTGGTGGGACCTACCATGGTAACCCGAAGCTTATTTTTGTAACTTCCTTGGGTGAAATTTGTGGTCGATAGCTTCATGATTGTGATTGAAGTGTGATACATGATTTGATAGAGATTTGAATTAGCTCTAAAATGTAAGTTGAATCGCATCAATCAGATCAATATTGAGTGAGTTATAGTTGTTTTACTGAAGGTAGTTGATGACCCAACCCCCAAGTTGACATCTAGCACCCAGGTTGACATCCCAGTGCCCATGTTGACATATGACAATAACCTGGACAGGAGGTAAGTGTAAAAGTATCCAAGGGATGTACTTTAAGATGCTTAAGTGATATTTTGACATCACTTAGTCTACTTCTGTGTTCTGGCGAAGCTGGACACCAATTCTCGAAGATATTGCTATTTTGTAGAAATGAGAGACTCGAAACTCTTCATTTCTGAGTGAGTTTCCCATGTTAGAAATGAGAAATGCAAAATTGTGAATTTGACTTTCCTAACTTCATGGATCTTAGTTATTGTGAAAAACTAGATAAATAGTCAAAACAAAATCAAAATCAAATAAGCAGAACCCAACGCATCAGACCATTTGTCAACCTTGGCATTGGGCACTCATTCCTGAGCTTCCGAAATGTCGTTTTGATACTTCCAAGGTTCTTAAACGAGATCTCCTACCCTATTTTTGACCATTCAAAATTCATTGATAGAATCATATTTGGTATTGTGTGATTTAAACCAACGCACCAGGTTGATTGTAAACCTAGGCGCTGGGCCCTATTTCTAGGGGCTCAATTTTGTGGTTTTCTCCTCGAGTTTGCTTGAATCTTCATTATTTCTAATGACGGAAAAAAATTTGGAACACTTTTTTGAGAACCTAATTGGAAATAACCTAAGTTGACAATATGTCAATCGGGCGTTGGGCCCAGTGCCAAGTGTTAACCTGGGCACTAGGTCCTAGTTATGGCCCTTTTAAAGTTTTGTTTGGTCCCCGAAAATAGTTGAATCTTAATATTTTTAAAAATAATGAAGATGCTCAAAATATTTCTTAGAAAACATTACTGAAACCGGCCAAGGTTGACAAAATGTCAACCTGGGCGCTGAGCCAGCCTCATGTGTCAACCTAGGCACTGGGCCATGCTTCTGGCACCCAAGAAGTGTTGTTTCTTCCTTAAAAATACATATTTCTCTATTTTTTGATTAAGATGAAGAAGTTGCAAAAGTAGGATTGTAGATCCAATACTTGGAAGGCACCTAGATTGACATATTGTCAACACGGGCATTAAGGTGCCCAAGCACTGCGTGCTCCGGGTACTGTCAGGCTAAAATTAGTCTAAGTTTCGGGTCATATTTTCGGTTAGTTGTCACTCTTTGTTTCTAGTTTTAGGGCTATTTTACGCTTGATTCTTTTGTTTCAGGTCCTTGGGTGTTTAAAGAAAGTATGTACAATAATTGAGGACGCGTGGTGAAAGAATCGAGAAGAAAACCAAATATTGTGTCGCTGCCTGTTCCAATCGCGACGGGGAACATGCCAGTCGCGACGAGAACTGGCAGAAAGTTTTTCAAGAATTCGATGCTTAACCCCGTCGCGACGGGGGCATTGCCAGTCGCGACGGGGACCCAGTGACGAGATTTTTTGGACAGTTTCGTAATTTCACGAATTTCAAAGATGAGACTTGGTTTAAATAGAGGGAGTTCGTGAAAATTAGGGTTCATTCAGAATTGGAGCCCTAGAAACAAAGGAGGAGGCTAGAAGAGCGGCTTGTGGCGACCCGAATCAATTGCTTCAACTAGTTCTTTCTCTTCTCTTTAATTTCTTTATGTTGTTTTCTGTTTCAATGTTAATTATGGATTTGATTATGGATGTTTTGAACTAAACTCCTATTTAGGGAGGATGATGAATGTTGTTTTAAGTTTTTCCTAGTTAATGAATAATTGCCATTCATCCATCTTGATTGTGAAATTATCTATATTTGTGCTTAATTCCATGTGTAAGATTGATCACCTTTTACATGTTTTATGATCTTAATTCAAAATCTGAAAAGTGAGAATTGAGAATGCTAAAATTGGATAATCTAGGTTTTGATGTGAAACGAAAGTATTTGCATAGCCTTTGTGACATTTAGATTATTGCTTAATGCTGATTTCATGTTAGTTTAATTAAGAGATTAATTAAAGAGCATGTGATTTAGAACCTAGAAGATCTGAAAAGAGCTAGGTTAATTTATAATCTGTCATTCACTTCAAGAAAAGGATAGCAATTAGGCATTAACAATTGGGTAAACAAACGACAGGATTCTCCTCCCTATTATCTCATCTTGCTCAACTTTCAACTGTGTTATTTAAGTTTTCTGAATTACTTTCATTCTTTTTGAATCATAATTACTTTTGATTTGCCAAATAGAATTATAAGTATAGTTTAGTAGTAATTAATCCAATTCCTTGTGGTTCGACCTCACTTGCGTGAGTATACTACTTGATTGCGTCCACTTGCGTAGTATTTAACAATTTTTGCAACAGGTGCTCAAAAATAAACTTGCTTTGAATCTGATTCTAATACCTCAAATATGTCGGTGATATGTCTAGTTAATGTCCCAATATAAAGTTTGACTTATTTGCACTAAGACAGTCCCAAAAATTGAAACCCTAATTGAGAATGTCAACTTGGGCGCTGGATGAAACCCTAGATGCCCAGGTTGGCTTCCAAGCTGCAGGTTCGTGTAATTTCAGCTCCCGAGGCTTGGATTTGATTGCTCCATGTCTCCATAGTACAAAATTGTAATATCCCGATACTAATGGTAAATAATCAGGTTTATAATTATATTGTGGGTTAAATAGATAATAAGTGAGATTATGATTCTACTAATCTAGTTCAACATAAATTTTAAATTTGCTATAAGTGGATAAATAAGAGTAATTTATAAATTACGAAGATTTATATGGTATATGTGAATGTAATATGAGTTATCGCTGTAGTAAAAATATTTTCAGTTTTGGCGACCTTAGAGACTCAATCGGGGGCCAAAAATATCATAGCAGGTTTAATTGATATAATTGATGGAAATATCGTGATAAGTTGATAATGTAGGTATTAGAGTAATTAGGAGTATATGAAATTTGGCTTAGTGTCCTAGATGTAAAAATTTTTTTGTGGCTAAAAAATAATAGGATAACCATTAATAATTATTTTTATTAATATTATTATATTATTATTATTAATCTTACTGTTATTATTATTAATATATTATTATATTATATTACTATTATTGATATATTATTATATATAAAGCGTGTTGGGTTTTATGCCCTAAATAAAAGTCATTTCAATATAATCAGATTTACTTATTAATATAGATCAGAAATAACATTTAATGTTGCATGGTTCACATGATTTATTTCATGATTATATGTACATAATGTATGAATTCGTCTGAAAACCTTTTCACATACTTGATCCTGTTTATTGCGCTGTCACCACATTGGAAAGTAAACATGACTATGTGAATAAAGTTTCCTAGATTTATCAGACATAGGGTTTTACTGATATGATAATCTACAACAGAGTTTACTTGCATTTGGAGAAGTGCTATGTTCTTTCCAGAGCATTGGTTAAAGTAAAGCTCAGGTTGGATGCATGGAGTATGCATCGGAAGGGACCGATATTGAACTTTGACTTAGATTTATTAAACTTACCGTAATATCTATTCAAGTCAATATCACCTAGTTGATCCTATATCAAATGATCTTAATCCTGTTATGATTAGGTTCAATCTCGAGAGGCTATTCGTGTTCTTTGATTTGTTAGTTAAGCCTACTTTTAGGTCAAGGTGATACGTACATTTTGGAAACACAGTAGTGCAATTGAGTGGGAGCGCTAACATAAACATGGAATCTATAGCTTCTATCTGGTGAATAGTAAGTAAAGGATGATCTCCTTCGAGCTTGACCAAACGAAAATAAATGGTGGAGATCTCATTTCACATAAGCTGAAATATCATTTATACGGGGTTAAGTGTTTTAAGGATTAAATACATTGTAGGGTGTAACGGTGATCTAATCCCTTTATAGTGTAGATCATTCATATAGAGGATCATTGATCAAATTAGGATTATAACAATGGATAACTAATGATGTGTCTATATGGTGGAACATATAGAGAATTCTATATACTGAGAGTGCAATTCTAAGTTCTATGCGTGGATTCAACGAAGAATTAATAAGTTAGTGAATTTTAGTAATAAATTCTTGATCTGCTTATTGGAAGCTCGGTTATATAGACCCATGGTCCCCGCACTAGTTGAGATAATATTGCTTGTAAGACTCATATAATTGATTTTGATTAATCAATTATAATTCTCAAATTAGACTATTCTATTTGTGAATTTTTCACTAAGTAAGGGCGAAATTGTAAAGAAAGAGTTTTAGGGGCATATTTGTTAATTATGATACTATGTATGGTTCAATTAATAAATATGATAAATGACAATATTATTTAATAATTATTTATAGTTATTAAATAGTTAGAATTGGCATTTAAATGGTTGAATTTGAAAATTGGCATTTTTGAGAAAATTAGATGCAGAAAAGATAAAACTGCAAAATTGCAAAAAGTGAGGCCCAAATCCACTATGCATGGCTGACCACTTTTGTAGGGAATTTAAACTGATATTTTCATTATTTTAATGTCAAATAATTTAACCTAACCCTAGTGGAATGCTATAAATAGATAGTGAAGGCTTCAGGAAATTTACACTAAAATTTCACACTTCTGATTCAGAGAAAAACCTGAGCCTTCTCTCTCCCTATTTGGCCGACCACTCCCTCTCTCTTTCTTCCCTCTTAAATTTCGAAATTCTTAGTGTGAGAGTAGTGCCCACACACAGCAAGTGATACCTCAACCATAGTGAGGAAGATCGTGAAGAAAGACTTTAAGCAAGAAGGAGTTTCAGCATCAAAGATTCAGAGAAAGAGTTCCAGGTTCAGATATTGATAATGCTCTGCTACATAAAGGAATCAAGGGCTAGATATCTGAACGAAAGGAGTCATTATATTCCGCTGCACCCAATGTAAGGTTTCCTAAACTTTATATGTGTTTATTTCATCGTTTTAGAAAGTTCATATTTAGGGTGTTAATCAACATACTTGTGAGTAGATCTAAGATCCTAGTAAAATAATTTCCAAACAAAGCGTTAACATGTTTATAAACACAAAACAAACGAACCCTCATCCTCCTCCTTCGACGAAACCCTCTTCCCTTATATCTATTTTCTTCGATTTTCAATTCAAAACTTAGCGATCTAAGTTCTGGTAGTAGCGGAATAGTGAATTCTTAGAGCGAGAAGCTTAAGGGCTCGAGATCATCGATCGTACTCCAAGTAGGTCGACCAACATACCTGAACCGGAACTTGAGGTAAGAAAAGTATATTATACTACATAGACTTACATTGAATTATTTATAATTATTAAATTAAATATAAATTTTTTATAAATATATTTTTATTTTTAATTATTTATAATTATTAGTGCTCCTGTCACAGCTGAGATTGTAAATAGACTTACATTAAATTAATAAATAAAGAAAATATAAATTTATTTTAAGTCATTATTTGATTTAAAATAAGATGACAAAAATAGTAGTGAGATCCATTATCAATTTCGGTCATGCTATAATATTATAGCTAATTTATCCTTTATTTTACTTCATAAATTAATTTAAAAGTTTAAATGATAAAATGTTATTTTAATTAGATAGAAAAATATGTTATATTTTTCATATCATTTATCAAAGATTCAAACATAATTCTAATTGAAATATTATTATTTTTATTTAACCTAATCCTAATTAAAATAGTATATAAATTAATAGATGAGAGCTTTTTTCAGTTTAAGCACTTTTTGGGTTAGAAACCTTAGCGCTCTCTCTCTCTCTCTCTCTCTCTCTCTCTCTCTCTCTCTCTCTCTCTAATTGGTGTGATTGAGAACATGTCCACACTAATCAAGTGTGATACTTATTCCATTATTGAAGATTGTGAAGAGAACTGTTGCAAATTTTAAAGTCAGTGAAATTCATGCTTAATACTTAATCATACTCTGCTACAGAAAAAATTCGAGAGTTAAAATAGGAGTCTTATAATTCTACTGCGTTCCCAATATAAAGAAATACCTAACTCAATGTGTTTATTTATCGTTTTAAAAAGTATATTTTAATGTGATTTATAATTAGAATTAATTATCTGTTAGATAAATTAACAATTAACCCAAGATCTATTTGTATATAACATAGAACACAATAGTAGTATATGATAATTGAGTATGTGTACCTGATTGATCCATAGCAATTATCTCTGATTGATCCACAGCAGTTACTCCAATTTGATAGTGCAATACTATCAACTAAGTCTTCCTCCCTAGATCTCTAAATCGAAGCGCTTTATTTTCTGCGATTATCAAAAGGTATACAATTGTGATGAGACAATATGTATTTATAGAGTTAGGGAGGGGACTTAGCTACAAAACCCTAGTTGGGCTGAGCCTGCTCATCAAAGGCTTCACCAACTAGAAAAGCCCACACTTCGCTTCACCTAGACTTTACTCACGCATGCTAAGCCCATTAACAATTGATCACCAACAACATGGGCTAACACAGCAAAGAACTATCCAATCAACCCAAGTTTTAATAAAACCAATAAAATTTAATGTAAGCCCAAATAAAAGTCTAACATTCTCCCACTTGGGCTACATTGATTTTAATACATATATATTATATATCAAAATAATTTTGTTTGAAAACGACTCATGGGTTGAACAACAGAAAAACATTTGTGGCCACTTTAAAAAATGATAGTTCTCTGATAGCATCTCAACATACCGGTCCAATTTAACCTTTGATAATGAACTATGACAGTCATATTGTTTTTAGCTCAACAAAAGACATTCATAATCACAAATACCAAAGTATTAAATCGACATGGTCAATAAGTCTAGTAGTGTGGTAAGGAATTATGTTCAACATGTGATCAATATAAAATAACATAATATCCTTATCAGTCCTCAATTTCACTGATACCGTGATGCTTAATAAATAAGCCAGTGAAATTAAACATACACCACTTAAAATAAGTAAGTGTCACTAAACTTGCTTAAAGAATTAAGCCAACAACATATCATTGTCAATAAGCAAATAAATTTAAAAGACAATGATCACAACAATATGAACCACATGCTTTCAATTCAATCATTCTCGAGAATATAACAAAACATAATTGAAAACATATCCATTCAATAATAAAAAATATTGAAACATAAAATGTAGTTCATAACTTTATTCAGAAAATTATAAATAATAATTTCTGAAAACAAACAGAAAACAAAACTCCCACTAACCCAAAAGATCAAAAGATTCTAAAATGCCCATATTAACAACATGTTTATTAAACAGCACGGCACTTAACCCTTTGGTTAGAGGATCAGCTAACATCGACTCGGTCTTGCAATTTTCAATAACAATGTCTCCTTTCTTGACCAAGTCTCTAACAGTGAGATACTTTATTTCCATATGTTTAGAAGCACTACTAATCTTGTTATTCTTTGAAAAGAAAACAAAGAAAGATCATTATCACAATAGATTAGCATAGGTGTGGAAATAGAATCAACCACTCGTATCTCCGAAATAAAATTCTTCAGCCACAAAGCTTGCAAAGATGCCCCATAACATGCAACAAACTCAGCATACATAGTAGATGACGTGATCAAAGTCTGTTTGACACTCTTCCAAGAAATAGCAAGACTCGCCAAGGTGAAAATATAGCCGAAGTTGACTTTAAATCATCTACACAACCACCAAAATGCGAATCTGAATAACCAACAACTCGAAGATTGTCAACCTGTTTATACACAAGCATAAAACTCTTCGTTCTTTGCAAATATCTCAAAACTTTCTTGGCTGCAACCCAATGATCAAGGCCAGGATCAGATAAATATCTCCCAAGAACATTGACTACGAAAGCTATGTCAGGTCGAGTGCAAACCTGAGCATACATCAAACTCCCTACTACACTTGCATAAGGGATGTTCTTCATTGCTCCTCTTTCCAAGTCGTTCTTAGGACATTGCTGCTTAGTGAACTTGTCCCCTTTCAGAATAGGAACAGAACCAGCTTTACATAAATCCATGTTGAACCTTTTGAGCACACGATTAATGTAAGCTTCTTGAGATAAGCCAAGAACTTTTCGATTCCTGTCACGATGGATCTCAATCCCCAAAACATAAGATGCCTCTCCAAGATCTTTCATATCAAAATTTGGAAGACAGAAAATTTTTGGTCTCATTTAGTAGTGACAAATCACTGCTGGCAAGTAAAATGTCATCTACATAAAGAACAAGAAAAATATAACGACTCCCACTGATCTTCATATAAATACACTGATCAAACTTGTTCTCTACGAAACCAAACGATGTCACAACCTGGTCAAAACTTCAAGTACCACTGGCGAGATGCTGTTTGAGACCATAAATGGATCGTTTCAACTTGCAAACCAAGTGTTCTTTTCCATTCTCCTTGTAGCCTTCAGGTTGAGACATATAGACTTCCTCATTCAATTCTCCATTCAGAAAAGCAGTTTTAACATCCATTTGATGCAACTCTAAATCAAAATGCGCAACTAAGGCCATAATAATTCTGAATGAATCTTTAGTGGAAACAGGTGAGAAAGTTTCAGTGTAATCAATACCTTCTCTTTGAGTAAAGCCTTTAGCCACTAAACGCGCTTTAAACCTTTCAATCTGTCCCTTTTTATCCCTTTTAGCCTTTAAAATCCACTTACAACCTATTGGTTTAAAACCATCAGGTAATAAAACTAGCTCCCATACACCATTTTTCTTCATGGAGTCGATCTCATCATCCGTAGCTGCTAACCATTTTGAAGATTGTGGACTATTAAGTGCTTCACTAAAAGTGACAGGATCCACAAAATGATCAATATCATATTCTCCTTCTCCAAGATAAACAAAATTATCATGACACTTTGTTGACTTCTTTTGTCTCTGAGATCTTCTTAGAGGAGGTACTTCTGGAATAACTTCTCTTTGTTGATCATTGTTTTGAATAACATCTTCCACAACTGGAATTTCTTCAATAACAGGATTCTCATTAACAATAGGAGCTTCATCATTAATAGGCCCTTCATCAATAATAGGACCTTCATCATCTTCGATATCGGGAGCAATATATTCATCAACAATGGGAGCATTACCAACTGGAGTAGGATGGAGACTACTATTATCATCTCTTGAAAATGACATAGGAATACAAATTCCTTTAGAGGACTCCCCCATTTCAAGAGATGTTGAAGGAATTTTTTCAGCAACATCAAATTCCAGAAATTTAGCAGTCTGAGATTCAACAATTCGCGTACCACGAGTGGGACAGTAAAAGCGATAGCCTTTTGAGCGCATTGGATAACCAATGAAATAACAGCGATTTGTTCTCGGATCTAACTTTTTCAAATTAGGATCATAAATCTTTACTTCAGCTGGACAACCCCATACTCGAAAATGATTCAGACTAGGCTTCCGCCCAGTCCATAACTCAAAAGGGGTCTTGGGAAATCGCATTTACCGGGAACATGATTTAAAATATAAGTTGCAGTCATAAGTGCTTCACCCCATAAAAACTCTGGAAGATTTGTTCTACTCATCATACTTCTAACCATATCCATGAGAGTGCGATTTCTCCTTTCAGCAACGCCATTTTGCTCTGGTGAACCAGGCATAGTGTATTGAGCAACTATACCATTTTCTTGTAAGTACTCTGCAAAAAGCCCCATGTGTTGTCCAGATTCTGTATAACGACCATAATATTCTCCTCCACGATCAGAATGAACAACTTTGATGACTCTTCCTAATTGTTTCTCAACCTCATTTCGAAAAATTTTGAGTTTATCAAGGGCGTCAGATTTTTCTTTAATTAAATAGGTGAATCCATAACGAGAAAAATCATCGATAAAAGTGATAAAATACTTATTTCTGCACAACGTGGTGGAATAAGGACCACTGATGTCTGTGTGGATAATTTCCAATAAAGATTGACTGCGATTTGCAGTCTTCTTTCTTGTTTTAGTCAATTTTCCACGAGTACAATCAACACAAGTATCCCAATCAGAAGCATCAAGAGGAGGAAGTATTTCAGATTTAATTAAACGATCAACCCTTTCTCTGGAAATATGACCCAATCTTTTGTGCCATAACAATAAGGATGTTTCCTTAATATGAGGTCTTTTACCCACAGTATTCACAACATTAAAAGAGGAATCTAAAGGAGCCAATGACAACTTGTAAAGACCATCACAATAAAAGCAATTTCCAATAATTCGAGAGTCAAGCATAATGTCAACATTATCATTTGCAAAATGAAAAGAATATCCTTGTTTAACCAAAAGCGGAAGCGAAACTAAATTCCTTTTAAAAGTAGGAACATAAAAAGTATTGTTCAGAATAATCTTATCACGAGACTGTAATTCAAGAATAAATGTTCCAACATAGATAACGTCAACTCCAACATCATTGCCCACTTTAAGCTTGGACTCCCTCTCACTTGGCTTCCTGAGATCCCTTAGCCCCTGTAAGGAAGCAGAAACATGAACAGTAGCACCACTGTCTAACCACCAAGAATCAATAGGAACATCAACTAGATTAGATTCAAAACAAACACATGCCAATGGATTACACCGATTGTGCTTGTTTCTTTTCTAACCAAGTCTTAAATTTGTGATAGTCCGTTCTCCGATGCCCCAATTTTTCACAAAAGTAACACTTCACATTAGAGTATTTGGACTTTCCATTGTTATTCTTCTGTTTATTCTTATGCTCCTTACCATTACCATTCTGTTTTGTAGCACCATCATTTTTATTCTTGAATTTTCCTTTTCCTTTGTTGGGCTTGAGGTGAGAAACATAGTTAGCAGATTCATTCTTCTCCCTTTTAAGCTTGCTTTCTTCGGCCTACACACCGAGAAATTAGGTCGCCGATAGTCCATGTTTGATTGTAAGTGTTGTAGGCCGTCTTGATTAGGTGAAAGAGGCGGGAAGAGCATGAAGAGCTCGATGAATAATGAAAGAGTCGGGAAGAGGAATATTATGATCTTTTAACTTGGATCGAACATTCACCAATTTCAGAATAAAATCTCGCACTCCTTTTAATTCATCATACTTAATGGTTGTCATTTCATCCATAAGATGTCCAGCTTCAGCGTTTTCACCAGTGTCGTATAATTTTTCTACAGCATTGAAAAACTCTTTGGCATTTGTAGTGTCTGGCAAACCACTCAATAGATGTTCAGGAATGGATCTTTTCATAGTAAGAAGACTAAGTCGACTTGACTTTTCCCATTGTGCATGATGAGTTAGGCACAAGTCCAAATCCATTATGCCTAAAGTAAATTCCACATCTCGTTTCCATGTCTTGTAGTTGGAAGCATTCAAAATATGGATGGAAGCATTATTGTTGTTCACAGAAAAGGAGATCGAAAAATTCAAAATTAAAACTTGAATAAGCAATATGAGCAATGTATTAGAAAATATTGTAGAATCAATCGGTCATTATAAACTCCCCTTTGGGGTGAGAATATAACACACACATGATTTACCTTCATGAAGTTAACAACAAAGAAAAAATACATATCATTTAAGAATTTTATTACCTTTGGGCAAATAAATTTCTTAAAAATATGTATTAATTCAAACAAAAAATAATAATAAATTTATATATTTAAATTATTACCTTTGGGCAAATAATTAAAATATATACATTTAATATTAACTCACTTCATGGAATGTGAACTAATATATGTAAATACTACCTTTGGGCAAGTAATTACACATATAGTTAACCAAAAATATAATATTTTCTTCAACATGTGAAATTTGGTGATAAAACAATCATTGAAAATTAATAATTTTCAACCAAATTTCCAAAAGAGATATATAATTGCTTTTATTATATTGATAAGCAAAAAATAAAGTGTCCACCATAACACATTATTTTTGTATCAAACAACCAAGTTTTATAACTTTAGAACAACAAATAATTAAAAGATGTGAATATAAGAAAATTGGTGGAGACTACATAGTCAAAACAAATTAAATAAGAGAGTGACTATGTTTTATGGAACGAGAAGAAACTCAAAAAATTTTCTATGATTGACAAATTTCGAAAAATCATCAAAAATTATTTTTAATAATTTTTTAACTGCATAATTATCATTAAAATAATAATAATTATTAAACGGAGTCAAAAAATTAATTAAAAATCATAGAAAAATCAGAAATTAAATTCTAATAACGCTGAAAAAAAAAACGTCGAAAACGGACCTCCCAGCCGGACCCACGCGCCCCCACGCGCCGCCTGCGCGAGTGGGCTTCGCGGCTGGGAGTTGTCTTCAACCTCCAGTCGGGTCTGTGAAACGGGTCACGCGACCCGGTTGTGCAGTTCGGGTCTGTAGGTGTTTTCCGGCCAAAAAATCGACGGACAACATCGGGAAAACAATGGGTTTTGCTCGGGATGTAATTTCTAATCAATCTAAGCTACTAATTTCCGGTATTAAGGTGTAAATCTCTAAATTTCATGGCAAATATCTAACCGAAAATTGAAAAACACAATAGAAAAAAATTGTAATGCCAATCTTGGTTTGAATCCGAAATTAATCATGTAGGAACAATCTTAAACAATTGATAATGACAAATCTATCATCAATTTTAGATCAAAAACCATAAAATCAAAACACACAAATTATAATTTCATATTATAATTATATAAACCCTAAAACTTTAAAATTAAAATTCTCTTAATATAGACTATGAATTCAAACATATAATATATCAATTGAAAGAGAATTTAACGATCAATAAAATCCCTAAAGTTTTAAGATTTATAAACAAAAAATTACACATAAAATAATAACGAAATTAATATGAAATTATGGATAATTAATATATACAAATTAATTATACTAATTATAGGTTCTAAATCATATACAATAGGCAATCTGATACCACATGTTAGATAAATTAACAATTAACCCAAGATCTATTTGTATATAACATAGAACACAATAGTAGTATATGATAATTGAGTATGTGTACCTGATTGATCCATAGCAATTATCTCTGATTGATCCACAGCAGTTACTCCTTTTAATAGTGCAATACTATCAACTAAGTCTTCCTCCCTAGATCTCTAAATCAGAAGCAGTTTATTTTCTCTGATTATCAAAAGGTATACAATTGTGATGAGACAATATGTATTTATAGAGTTAGGGAGGGGACTTAGCTACAAAACCCTAGTTGGGCTGGGCCTGCTCATCAAAGGCTTCAGTCAACTAGAAAAGCCCACACTTCTGCTTCACCTAGACTTTACTCACAGATGCTAAGCCCATTAACAATTGATCACCAACAACATGGGCTAACACAGCAAAGAACTATCCAATCAACCCAAGTTTTAATAAAACCAATAAAATTTAATGTAAGCCCAAATAAAAGTCTAACATTATCAACATACATGAAATTAATAAGATCTTGGTAAAGTATGTATCAACAACTCTATAATCTCTTGGAAGAGTAAAAAGAAGAAAACAGTATCAAGATCCTTAAACAAAGTAGAATATAGAGCTATGGCTAACACAACATGTGAAATAGTTTGACTATTGACAATACTTATAGAATTGAAGGTTGAGCACATGGGTCCAGTAATGATGTACTGTGACAACAGAAGAGCCCATCATACAGTAGACAATGCTGTGTTTCATAGAGAACAAAACACATTAAGATTGATTGCTATTTGATTGGTGAAAATGTGGAAGAAAATTGATCAAAACAACTCATGTATCCTCCAAGGCCCTCACCACCAGCTGAGCATCAGGTGTTGTCCACCGGTTTGGGAAATCAGACCTCTGGCTCTCTCGGTTCTCAACGTTTGTAATAGTTTTAGTTTTTGTCACTTTTACTATATTCCTAGACTAAACAATTCTACTGCTGACTTTATTGCCAAGAAGGCTAGAACTAATGGTAGTTATTCAGTTGGCCATTGTATTAGGGAGGGATCCGATGCCCAATTTTTAACTTCAATGAACTCATATGTGTTCTTCCAAAAAAAAAAAAAATTCATGTATCCTCTAAAGACTAACTTGTTAACATATCGACTAAGGCCCTATTTCCAAATCATTTCAAGACTTTTAAGGACAAAATTGGATTGAAAGCATACATAATATTTCAAGACTTTTAAGGGTTGTTAAGTTAATTGATTGTTGTGCTAGTTAGTTACAAAACTGTTACCAATTGTAACTCTTTATTCTTGAGCTTGTATTTATAGCTCATACTCTGTACATTCATTGATCGATTCAATACAGAGAATTCTTTTCTCATTTTCTCTTCCACACTCTAAGAACTAAAATGTAAACATTTTAGTACCATATAAAGGGAAACTTACAAAAATATTGGAATTTTGGTTAATTTTTACAAAAATACTGTCACACGGATATTTTTTTTTAAAATACTGTGTTCTTATAAAACACCAGTAAAACACAAAGCAGAACAACTCAAAACAACAGTAGAACACTAGTAAAACACCAGTGAAAACTTAACATAGTATACTGCAGTATGAAACTTATTAAAAAACACAGTAAAAAAATAAAAAATACCGTCTGGCAGTATTTTTGTAAGAAAATAGCAAAAGTTAGTATACCATGTAAATTTCCTAATATAAAACATAAAAAAAAAAAAAAAAAAAACATGCAAACAACATATAGTACAATGTTGTTGTGAAAATAACATAAAAAGTAACGTCTTCCATAAAAATGTCAAAAACAAACTGGAGATCCATATTTTTGTATTTTTTAATTATTATTTTTATTTGGTATTTTGAAAATATCTCTAAAATATATGAGTTCTTTGTTTATTTTTTACATTTATTTGACAATTAATAAAATAAAATCTGTGTTTCTTTTGAAAAAAAATTATAAAAATCAATATTATATGTAAAATTTACAATAAGATAAAATTTAAGGCGAAATTAACATAATTTTATTCTGTGATATTTGAATTTATATTAAGATAAACAGTTAGGGGCAAAAGAAAACTAATTATACCCTACCACTTGGGATGCATTTAATTAATATATAGACAATATCAAAAGGGATAAAAGCACACTAGGCAAAATGACTAATTAATTAATATTAATAAAATTGATGAGGATTATTTATTTTATTTGAAAGCATGGATATTCTTAATGAATTATTAAGAAACCATATCTATTATCTACATCTACCAAAATGAACAATACAACGAGAAATACAATCAAATAAACGAATGATCTGAGATTTTTGGAAGTCAACTTGAAAATATTTGCATTCCATTAAAGTTTGGTGGTTGAACATTTAATGAGCCAGCCTAAAACTAAAGTTTCTAGTTAAGCAATAATAATAATAATAAAAAAATGGTTTCTACAAGAAATTAGGGTCAGACAATTATGGTATACGTTATTATAAAGTATATTTATTTAAAATGTACTACTTTAGCTTCTTGCCAGCTAGCTTGGTTAATTATTATTTTAATTTTTTGAAGAATGCTAGCTTGGTTAATTAGAGTTATAATCCTACCTATTACGGCCATTAAATAAAACTAATCACTCCAGCAAAAAATAAAAATAATCTTTAGAAAGATACATATTATTATTATATAATCATTTAGTAGGGATGTAAACGGAACGGGACGTACGGTGGCGGAAATTACTCTCCCACTACATATTCGTTTTTTGAATTCATCCCATACCTGCTCCAATACCCATTTAAATTAAAGTAGGATAGGGTAGGGATTATTCGGCCGGGAAAGAATTCCCATTAAGAACCCATAGCATATATATTTTTTTTTAAAAAAAGTGATTTCTCAAATAAAATTTTTAAAAAAAACTATCATAAAAACTTATTTAAAAAATAAACATAAGTAGAATAGTGTTCATAATAAATGGATTTAGTAATATAAAATTGATAATAAAAAATAAATAGTTAAGTGTTATTTTTTTTTTAAATCATTTTCATGAAAAATGAAATGTCTCATTAATGTAATCAATAAAAAACTTAAAGCATGAAGTTATTTTAATTGTAATAATTAAGAATTTAAAACTTATATCTATACATATATTATATTGGAGAGTGTAACTATTTCTCCGCCCTGAACTTGACTCGGGTATGAACATTTAAATTCGTACTCGCTCCGCCCCCAAAATTCGACAATTCGCGGGTATAATTGTCATCCCTATTCTTTGGTTATCTAATTAAATAAAAAAAATCTAGGGAATATTTTATTTCTATAGTAGCTAGATTGGTACATAATACATATTATTATGTTTGATGAGTACTAATTATAACCTTATATTATAAATTTTTAGTTAGTTTTTGTGCTTGAAATTACATGTAATTTTTTTTTTCTTATAGCGGTATTTATTATAGTTTTTTTTTTTTTATGCAAGGTATTTATTATAGTTACAATATTATTTTTGTGAATTTTTAAAAAATTTTGAAAAGTTGATAATCGCAAAAATAGAATTTTTGATTTTCTAATTTACTACACGTGCTTTAAAAATTTCAAACTTATTTTTAATACTGTAAATTACTCAAAAAATTTCAATAATTTATAAAGATAATGTTATAACTATAACGAACACTTCTATACTTTTTCGTAAAATAATATTATAATATGTATTTTCAGTATATAATTCCTTATTTTTTTTATTTTATTTTTTGAAAGGTTATAATTCCTTAATTTGATTGTATAAAGTTTGACCTTAAAACTTTCTGTAGCATTTTTTATTTTAATTATTATAAATCATAAGATATTAATATTATATATTTTCTTGACCTGAGTTGTTAGAAATATTGGTGACAGCCTGTAGAAAGTTTAATTCAACCAAAAGAAACCACACCAAAGAAGAAGAGAATTCAATTCAAGATTTGATTTGATTTCACACAGCATATTATTTCATAAATATTGACAGTTTTTTTTTTAAAAAATAAAATCATACAAAGCATCATATTTATGAAATTATTAAGTGAAATATTTACAGAATTTAGAATGAAATAAGCTTTTCATTTTATTTTTCTCATAGAATTAAAATAAAATGGGGGGTACAGTATGAACGGTGTGGGCAGAACTTTGTCAGACCAATAATACTTCTATGCAAATAGTTATCTAAAAGCATAAAAGAACAAATAATATAAAATGATTATTTTCATTTATGTTCCTAATTGAATATAAATATATATATTTTAATATTATTTGGATTTAAAATATCATCTCTACAAGTGTTCGGATAAGAGTGCGTAGGAAAGGAGAATGTGTTCGTCTGGTCTATCTAGTCTAATCTATCGGTATACTTAAAAAAAAATTACATGGTATACTTATTTTTATCATTTTTTTTTTATAAAAATATTAGTAGGCTGTATTTTTCTTTACTGTATATTTTCTTAAGTTTTATACTGCAGTATATTATATTTATTTTTTAGTTTATTTTTTATTTATTTTAGTGTTGTTTTACAATTATTTTCTATAATTTATTCTTTTAACGTCGATTTCACTATTTTTGCTCTATCTTGTTGGAATTAATAATTATTTTCTGAGTGTTCTCGTGGTGCTATGGTAGTTCTATCCATGGGTGTGAAAGATGGAGGTTATAAAATATACATTTCTTCTTCTTTCTCTATGGTTATTTTGTGGTTTTTTTTTTTTTTTTTTTTTTTTTTTTTTTATTTTAGTTCTCCTAAAAATACATTTGACGATCTCACTAGAAAAAAAGTTTTGAGGTGTGTGGTTCTTTTATGTTTTTCTAAGTAGTTATATCTACTTCTTGTTTTACAGTTATTTTTTTTGTTGTTTTGGTAGTTTTTTTGTTCTGATTTTTTAAGATTAGGCTTGCAAATATAACTGCTATTGCATTGGGTATTGAGGTTGTGCAGAACATTTTCTAGCTTTTTATAATCATGTTTTCCTTTCTTTTATTTGATTTGTTTTAATGTTGTTTTACAGTTGTTTTGCCATTATTATATATTTGACGTCGATTTTATTTTTTTCTCTCAATCTCACCAGAATTAATGGTTATTTTCCGATTGTTCTAGTGTTCCTGTGGTGAATCTGTTCGTTGGTGTGGAAGATGGAGACCTCATTTTTTTTTTCTGTTTACAGTATAAAAGAATTTTTTTTTGGCCAAGACAGTATAAAAGTAATTTCTACCGTATGGCAGTATTTTTGTAAAATTAGGCCAAAAGTTAGTATTTTTGTAAGTTTCCCTAAAAAAAACTAGTTAACTTTGCCCGCTTATTTTAATTTTTTTAATATTATAATAAAAAATATAATTATTTATTACTATAATAATATAATAAATAGAACTTAAAAATATAATACTAATATATTATTATATTAAAATTATATTATCAAATTACATATTATTATTAATAAGTTTATTTATAAAAATATAAAGCTCAAAAAAAAATAAAATTTTAGATCTATTCATCATATTAATAAGTATTATTATTAAGAAAGTTAAAAAAATTAATTAGTGTGTTTTATTATTTATTTCTTAATAAGTTTAAAATATATACTATTAACGTATAATAGAGTTTTAAATTGTATTTTTTAAAAAATAAAGAGTGATGTAAAAAAAAAAGTTAAAGTATTATCATTATTTAAGTAAACACTTTTTCCCATAATGAATTTATTTTTTTATATATATATTTTGATTATTTAAAGTTGTTGTTATTAGGAATGCACATTTCATCAATAGGGATGGGGCACCGCGGGGACTCACCCCTAATGGGACGAAGATTCTCCTTCTAAATAGGGAACGGGATGGGGACGGAGATTATTTTTTATCCCTGAATGTTAAACAAGGCGGGGACGGGGATCACACTCCTCGCCTCCATGGAGACCTATTTAGTATTTTACTTTATATTTCTAATAATATTTAATAATTTGTAATTTATGTTTGAATTTTTTAATATATTAGTACCCTTTTTATGACATTCAAATTGTATTTTGAATAATAATTAGTTTACTGAATAATAATTAATGTATAATATTTTAATTTTTATGTAGTGTAATATTTTTATATATATAAATTTTTATGACCCTAAGTGGATTCAACAAGTATATCAACTACTTTATACTTGATAAGAGTAAAAGATTCGTCAAGGGATCAAGAAATCAAGACCCTATACAAAAGAGGACTTCAAAAGCTCAAAGTCAGCATAAAAGTCAAAGTCAAAGTCAACTCTAGGGGAAAAGTCAACTTTGGATCAAAACATGCAAATCAAGCTAGAAAGCTCATCTACATCAAGACGACACACACTCAAATAGTATAAGTTTACTTTTGTTTTGTTAAAGTAATTTGCATATTACACTAGGGTTTATAAGTTCAAATTTTGGCCCACTCACTAACCTGTGCGACAAGTTTTCTCACCCAATATAGTTCAAAAAAAATTTAAATGACTTTTTAAATCACATATCGTTTAGCTAAGAGAACAAAATTAGAATTTCTGAAATCGAATAATCGATTCAGTAGAGAGTTATGGCCATTTTAGTGCGAAAAATTGAACTTTTTGCCACTGTCAAGAATTCAATTAATAACTGGTTCACTTGAAACAAATTTACCGGTTAGCAATCTGTGAACCGGTTTGCCCAGTGGCAATCTCATTTTTTGTGTCCAACGGTTATTTTTCACCCCAACACTATAAACTCGATTTTCACTCAAAAATTCAAGTTGGCTGAGCATGTGAGTTTCTTACTATTCTACGCATGATTGAACTAGGACGGCCTAACTGGTCATGCCAAACAATAAATGAATTTTTTGGTCTGTGAACTTCTCGTTCACAATGACATGAGTTTTTATTGTACTTAAACGTGTAATGTATAAATTTGAAAATAAACCAGGTAATTTTTTTAATGTATACTTTTTTCTTAAAATAATAGATGTAATGCAAAGATACTCAATATTATTTTCATATATTATCTCAATATGATATCTATTACGACGTATATCTTTGAAGCTTAACATATTCTTTTTTGATTTGGTGGATAATATAAGATATCTTCTATAATAATTTTTGTTCCTATAGACATCAATATAATGACTCTTTTGGAGCCTTCAATTAAATTTACAGTGCCTAATATTGTATGAACATTTATTTTCATTCTTGATGAATTTAATAAATATATATCGCTTCTAAGTATTGTATGAGTGGTTGTGCTATCCGCCAAACATATATCATCACCATTATTTGTGAAATCATGTATAAGATGATAAATGTTCATTACTTCATTAACAACAAAGAAAAAACATAATAAGTTCAAAATATAAATACTTAAACAATAAAAGTTCATTACACAAACATCACAAATAAAATAAATTGCCTTAAAGTAAATAAAAAATAATAAAAAATAAAAATTAAATAAAAATTACAAAGAAAAATGATTTTAATTGTGGACATTCTCATCTCCATTGTCGATATTTATATTTCTATTAATGAGAGATCTTCATTAATAAAAATATGCAACATCTAAGTGCTTAATATCCAATGGCTTTTTGAAAAGATCATCATCTTGATAGACAAAATTTGTTTCTATTTTTTTGTTCTCTTTCACAGATGCTTGATAAAAATTAACAAGGTATTTTACTGTACGACAGGTACGTGATCAATGTCCTTTCATTCCACATCTGAAAAATATCCATAAAGAGTATCTCTCTCTAGTTTCTGTCTCTAGAAATTAGAGTTTTCAGATTTAGTTATTTTTTTTTTTGTAAATATTCTCGTGAGAATAAAAACTTGAAGTGGATGTAACTCTAAAATTATCGCAACATTGGAAGTGAACTACTATAATTACTTGTATGTGCTCTCTATTTTACTTATGTACTTCTAACTTTTATCTGGTTTATACATACAAACGAGTTGGCCTGATTTTTGCATCAATACTCACCAACTGGCTCTATTATACGTGTGTCCAATGACGGACTTACCTTAGTGGGTAGGTGAAAAATTGCCTACTCTCAAATCATTTTTTTCTTCTTTACATATTTACATATATCATATTTATATACAGTAAGACTTACTATTGACTAAACAACTTGAGGCTAGTTCAAGTGGCCATAGGTGGGTGTGTGTGTTAGAGATCCTGAGTTCGAGTCCTAGATAAAATATGGTTATAATATATAAAATCTTAAATGAAAGGCTTACTATTGACTACCTACCCTCATATTTCATTCATATATATGCATATAAAATTGTAGATAATAAATGTTTTTGTAAATATTAATTTTTCACACTCTAGATTTTGGTTCTAGGTCCGTCTCATGTTTCTATTTTTATTTACTTTTTATTTTACACACTTACTTTAAAGCTTTTTAAAAATTAGTGGTATGCCTATTATAACTAAAATAAAGATCATTATATAGAAAAAGTTAAATTATAATTTTTCTAAATACTAGATTTAATTTGGCGGTTGTTTGGTCATTTAATTCCTATTGAGATCTATGCAACTTTGATTATGCTTGATCTATTGGGTCTATTTATTTATTTAATTTTTGACTTGTAGGATTTTAATCTTTTAAACCATTGAATGATATTCTTCTTTAAAAAATATAATAAAAAAGCTAAACATCGTAACACCTAGTCTGTAAACCTAATTTTTTTCACACTTGAATGATAATCCTCTTTTGATTTCTTGTTTGATTCTAGTTGGCCATCGGATTTTATTCTTTTTAATGTTGGTTTGGAGACCTAGTGCATGTTTGACATCATAACTAAAAAACAGTTTTTTGTTTTTAAAAACAGAAAATGGTTTTTTGAAAATAATTTAGCTTGTTTGGTATTGTTTTTTGAAAACAGTTTTCAGAATATAAAATTACAAACCAATTCACTTTTAGTCAATATTATTTTTAAAAAACACTAACTAAACATGACTTGTTTTTGAAAACTTCAAAAACTATTTTTTTGTTCTCATTTCTTAAAACAATTTTTTAAAAATAAAAAACATAAAATATAATACCAAACATGCTCTTAGTTTTCTTCAATTTTTTTTTTATACTTGATCACTAGAGGCTTATTGAATCTTTTTTGTGGTTGTGGTTAGAATTTTATTATTTTTTTTTGTTATAAATGATTTGATAATTATTATTGATTTTGCTTTATGATCTATAACTTTTATTGAACTTTATCTAATTTACCTATTTATGAAATTTTTCATTTTTTCAAAAAAAATATTTCCAATATTTATATTATTGTTTTTTTTTTTTAAAAGAATATATTTCCACAACGTAAAAATGTATAAATAATAATTATGTAAATAATGGGTTGTAAGAAAAATACTGCAAAAATATATAAAAAAAAAAATTAAATTTCATAAAATTGTACATTTTTAATTGTTTAAGTATTTATAAAATAATCCATATTCTTACCTTAATTAATTGATAATAGCCAAATAAAACGGTAAATAATTATGATGGGAGGGAATAAGAATTATGAGAAAGGTTAAGGAGCATTAATGGTGTATAGTATTTTCTTATGTGTTAATATTGCTATTAGTCCAAATAAAACTATTCTAAACCAATCGTAAAATAACATATCTAAAAAGATACCACTCGTGGCTAATAGCAATACCCAAGAATTATTAGTTACTCCAGCGGCAAGCGCAACGTATGTGTGGATAGGAGTGGACCCTTCCATACATGCCCACCATCTCAGGCGGCCTACATTAATTAATAAGTTAAACTTTTGTGTCATATAATAATAATAACAATAGGCCCTTTCACACTACTCCTCCTACACCTATCTATCTATCTCTGTATATATATTTATATATATATATGTCCATTCCATATGATATAATCAGATATATATACCATCAATCTAAAGGCCAGGAGGTCAGTTTAAGTGTAGTTGTTTGGGAGAGTAGAGAGAAAAAATAATCTGATTGTTTCTGGGGAAATTAAGTTTATAATGGAGGGCAAAAATAATATGTATGAGGGAGTAGAAGTAGGGAGAGAAGTTAAGGTGGCTAACAAGAGAGGAGCAGGAGGTTGTGAAGGGCTTCTTAGGGTTTTGGGGTTTGTGTTTTGCTTATCGGCTGCTGTTATTCTTGGAGTTGATAAACAAACCAAGATTGTTTCTTTACAGCTTGTTCCAACTCTCCCACCCATCAATGTTCCTGCTCATGCCAAGTGGTATTATTTGTCTGCTTTTAAGTAAGTTCTCCTTCTTCTTCTTCTCTCAATTTTTTATACTCAAAATTCAAAAATATATTTTCTGTTTTTCTAAACTAAAATCCATTTGGACAATAATAATGTGTGAAAATATTTTAGCCAAAAATGAGCCCACATATTCTCTCTCTCTCTCTCTCTCTCTCTCTATATATATATATATTTATGAGTTTTTATAAAAATATTAAATTTAAAAAAAAATTATAATTTTATTATCACATAATTTAAAACAATATACAATATTTTTAAAAAAAATCCGCTTTACAATAAAAAAAGTAAAAAAAAAAAATTAATTGAGCACAGTATATAAAAAATCCGCCCAATGAAAAAAGTAAAAAAAATTGAAAATTCAGTATATGATATAAAAATTCTATTTTGTAGGAGTAATACTAGAGATGCTAGAAAATTCTTAGACATTTTTTTTTACATATTTATGGGTTAAAAAGAAATTGTACTTGTACAACTAATTATCTAATATATAATATACTAAAAGTCAAATAATTTGATTAGTTAAGTAAATTGTTAGTTAATTTTGGAAATTGAAACTATTGTAAAAGTAATTGCCAGTACTGTTATTAATACGTGGGCCGATCATTAATAATGGAGGCACAAATTACAATAAAATTGCACCAGGACCTCTTCAATGTTGATGCTTTTTTTTTAAATTTTTTTTTTTTTGGCCTTATTAACTAATTCAACCATATAATGCAAAAATGATTTTTTTTAATTAAATAATAAAATTAAACATATAAAATTAAATTTGTCTAATAATGCCTAAATAATACCTAAAATGCATTTATATATATATTAGATCAATGTTACGTTAAATGTTATTAGTTTTCTATCTAATTAAGTTTAATTAAGTGATATTAAATGTTTGTATGTTTTATTTTTTAATAGGTAGATTATTTTAATTTTTTAAATGGAATTTGAGATGTTAATTTTTGACAATTTTTTTAACTATTGTAGCTATATTATTGTGCAAATGAATATATTTATATAAATATGTATTTTATATCTACTATAAGATATTGTGGTGAATTGTGCGTAATTCTCTCTAATCATATCAATAATATTTTAAATATATTAAATTTAAATTTCTTTATATAAATTATTTAGATAATTTTTATTTTTATATATAATAATTATTTCATAAAATTAATAAAAAATATTTTATTAAGTATTATTAAACCAAAAATTCAAAAGTCACATCAGCATCAAATTTTCTTCCCAACCATAAAATATGGTTACGACAATAATTGTCTGACTTACAGTTACATGCTATTTGGCAAAATACATAAATTTTTTTTTGGTAATTAAATACATAATATTTTAATTTCTTAAAGACAACACAATAAATAAATTTCGTTTATATGTTTTATTTTATGATGACATGCATGAGATGGAAAACGGTTACCTAAAATGAATTTTTAGCTCCATTTTCTAATATGTATTGAAAATGGTTAGGTACTTTGTGGTGGCACATGCCATAGCATGTTCATACGCAGTACTTTCTCTACTTCTTTCTTTGGGTAACCGCGGCGGAAAGAGGGGCAACATCAGCCTCGGCATTGCGATGGCCGACATAGTGATGGTTGCGTTGCTTTTCTCAAGCAACGGGGCGGCCGTGAGCATCGGGCTGATGGGTTACCAAGGGAACTCACATGTGCAATGGAAGAAGGTTTGTAATGTATTTGGCAAGTTTTGTCACCAAGCAGCGGCTGCTTTTGTGGTGTCTGCACTTGGAGCTATTGCCTTCCTATTGCTTATTGTTTTTGCCCTCAAACGTCTCCACAAAAAATTATAATGATCCAATTTATATAGTTTTTTTTGGCTTCATAAATAATTGTGGTTAATTAATTAGGTTTTTTTTTTATTTTGTTATTTTTTTTTTTTTGCCACTTTGTAGAAATTAAATGTTGGGTTATCAATTAATGTTGTGGTTATGGGGTTTGTATCAACTCTAAATAATTAAGAGCGTTTTTTTAAAAAAAGAAAAGAAATATTATAGTAATACTTTATATTTTTATTACATTAAAAAGTGAAACTGGATACCTATATAAATACTTGTTATTAGTATTTTCGGATAGCTAGTAAGTGGACTACAACAAAAGCCCATGGGAACAAGGCCCATTCGATGAGCTCAGATGAATTATTCAGACAGCTTGCTTATGGAGAGAACAAAGCTAGAAGAGAAATTATATTGTATACTGTTGCCCCTGAATTCGCCCAATATACGTGGACCAGTCGGAAAGGGACACGTGGATCAGATAACTTGTAAATATTTGATAAGTCTTTGTATGCCACAAGGAAGCACCCTGGGCATAGGTCCCGGAGGAGGCACCCGGAGTGCAAGGTGCTCCCGGAAGCTCGCGTAGCATGAAGCCTCTCCGGGATGTGTCAGGCCTCTCCTGAGCAATCAAGTCGCATTTAATGCCGCATGGGAGGAAGCGTGTTGGGACTGTAACACGCAATAAAGTCTGACGGCACAACCCCCAAACAGCTGCGCTACAGTAATGATCATTTAAGACTAGCGACGGCTACTCTGCGAAGAGTCACGTCAATCACAAGGCAAAAAGGACATTCCTCATAAAAACCCTACAGCACCTAGGGATTTGACCATGCATCACCCATGGTATATTCATTGGAAATGCCCAACTTTATGGATATTTGCAGATACGTGTGTAAGAACAATCCTAGGGATCACCCCACCAAAACACTATAAATACCCCCTCAAAGCTCATTTAATGGGGTCGAGAATCTTGGGTTGCATAAGAGCAAGAAGAGAAAATACTCACCAAGAACATTCTCTGTATTTATGAGAAAAACATTCTCTCAAGAGTGGAATCTGTATTAAACACATCCATTAATAACAAAGACTCGTGGACTAAGGCTCATTAACGCCCCAACCACGTAAAAAATCCTCATCTCGCTTTCTTACAGCTCTTTACTATAATCATATTTTAATAGTTGCCGAAAATCTCGGTCAACATTTTGGTGCTTTCATTGAGAGCTGAGGAAAGCTGCTACATAACAAGCATTTGACTTCACAAGAATGGTGGAGACAAGAAGTACACGTCATCCTCGTCCTCTAGAAGATGCTCAAGATCCAAATGAGGAAGATGTGGCCTCAAGAGCGGCAGAGGAGTCCGAGGAAGAAGAAGAAGAAATAGTCCCCGACGAGAACTACGAGGAAAACCTCGACGAGTATGCCTACGACGGAGGAAGTTACTCAGAGCTGGTGCTCCTCAGACAAAAAGCTATCGATCATGAAGCCGAGATCGAAGCTCAGAAAGCGCAAAACCAAAAAATGCAGGAAGTGATGCTAGCCATGCAGAAAGCCATGGAGGCAGCTGGTATTCACGTGCATCCCAAGGCAATGGCCGCTAGGCTCGACGGAGAGCCAGCGACGTCTTCGCCTAATTCCCAGCAGCAAAGACCTAGGGAACCTAGCCCTATAAGGCACCCTGCTGAGGAAAATCAAACAAAAAACCCTACTTCTACCCCTGGGCGAAAGAAAAAGGTGCAGGATCCGCGAAGGGTCCGCTCAGATTTCCCTAAAGGGAAATGTCCGCAGAGGGGCAAGCCCCAGAGAGGGAGTCTTGGCCCTCGGGATCGAGGGGACGGAAAAGCGTTTACGTGCACCATGAACCGGGGGTAGAGGAAGAAGAGGACGAGAGATGTCCTCCCATTGATCCGAGAAATCAAATCAATGGGAATCAAGGTGACCTCCGGGATCACCTTGACCAAAAGATACGTGCCCGTGGTTTCCTCGGGTACGTTAAACGAAGGGATTATGGCGGAACTTGCCATACTTCGAAAAGACATTGCTCGAGTCTCCGGAGGCGGAAGGGAGACGACTCCGACTCGGACAGCGAGGATCGGGAGCCGTGTGCCAAGCATATCCTGGAGGCTGAGCTCCCTAAAAACTTCAAGATGCCCGAAATGGCGGCATATACTGGGAACTGCGATCCCAGTGACCACCTGTCACGGTTCAACCGTGTCATGACAGTCATGCGGGTCAGCAATGACGCCAAATGCTTGTGCTTCCCCCTCACTCTGAGCGGATCAGCGGAGGAATGGTTCAAAAAGCTGGAACCAGGATCCGTGGGTTGTTGGAACAAACTCCAAACCAACTTCCGGAGACAGTTTGTCGCCGCTAGGAAGGTTAACTTGGAGGTTAGTGCCTTGACCAACATCAAGCAACTGCCCACCGAGACCTTGAAGAATTACATCAAGAGGTTCCGAGAGGAAGCCTCGAAGACCAAGAAGGTCGATGACGGACAACAGCTTGCGCTTCTCCAAGCAGGAATCCGCACTGGGACTCCCTTCTGGAATGAGTTGCGGCAAGAAGGCGCCGCTAGCCTCCGGGACTTCAGGAAGAGGGTCCAAAAATATATTAACCTCGAAGAAGCCCAGATCGTGGCTTACGGAGGCTATTATCCCACCGGGATAGCAGGATACATGCCAGGAGTGTCGCCCTCGGGTACTGCCCCGACCGCGACTCCGCAAGTAAGTGGCATACAGTTCTCTGCTACTCCCGGATACAGCCAGGGCCAAGCTTTGGCACCGGCATCTTCCCATTACGGCAACCCGTCCGGGGTAAATGGACGAGCTCCTTCACAGGCTGCCCCGACTGCTAGCTTAACAGGCCCTACCCAGGGGTCGAGGAGCAAAGGGTCCTCCAAGGGCAGCACCCGAACAGGAGAGAAGCGCCAGAAGAAGGGGTACACACCCCAATACACTCAGTACACGGAGCTCACGGACTCCCAGGAACGTGTGTATTTTGCCACTAGGCAAAATACGCACTACCGGAGACCACAGCCATTGTACAAAGATAGCTCCCGGAGAGATCCGAGCAAAAGATGCGAATACCACAACGACATTGGTCATAGCACCAATGAATGTAAGAATCTCAAAGATGAGATTGAAAATCTAATCCGCTTGGGCCACCTCTACGAGTGGATCAAAAATAGGTTGCCCCACCTTAATCCAGGGCAGGTGGCCGGGGGTATGCCTCCGGGAACACCAGGGGGTACAGCAGGGGTATTGCCTCCAGCTGCTCCCGCAGGTGACACCCAGCATATTCCCGGGCTACCGCCCCGGCCTAATGGACGGGTAGCCATGATCTCCGGAGGTCCCCATATCGGAGGAAACACTCGCAATGAGCGAAAACGATATGCCGAGGCCGCGAAACACAATGAGGTGTGGGAGGTTTCTCAACTCCCAGCTCAAAGGCCTCGGCTAATGGACCAACCCATAACGTTCACGAAAGAAGACGCCAAGACGGTGCGTTTCCCTCACCACGACCCACTGGTCATAGAGACCCCCATCGCAAACAAAGTGGTGGCTAGGGTCTTGATTGACAATGGGAGTTCCGTGAACCTGCTCTTCAAAGAAGCCTTCACGGTGATAGGATTGACCGACCGGGACCTCTCGCCTAGTGGGTCACAGCTCACGGGATTTAACGGGACGACGCTCATCCCGATGGGAAAAGTAAGGCTCCCGGTTACCCTGTGCCCGGATACCCCCCAGAGCACATTTAAATATTGCACCTTCGTGGTGGTAGACTGTCCAACAGCCTACAACGCGATCCTTGGCCGGCCGGCCCTAGTGGACTTTGGTGCAATAACTTCAATCCGACACTTGTGCCTAAAATTCCCTACCCAGGAAGCCAGAGTCGGAACTGTGAGGGGAAATCAGGGAGAGACCAGGCAGTGTTACAATGTTGCCACCCACCTACCTGTACTCATGGTCCGGGAGTCCCCTGAAATAGAGAAGGCTGAAGAGGATGAGTTGGATCCTCGCATAGGATCCGAAAGGGTCGTGGAACCAATGGAGGACGTCGAAGAAATACCAGTGTGCGACGACGACTCCACTAAAGTACTCCGGATAGGGAAGAGCCTGGGTCCGGAGGAAAAAGACAAAATAATAAAAACACTGAAAGGCGCCATCGACATCTTTGCATGACGCCAAGAAGACATGACCGGCATAAGCCCTCATGTCATCACCCATGTACTCAATGTCAATCTGGACATGCCTCACTTGTCTGACAAAAGAGACGCCCGCTCGACTCGGTGAAAGCCGAGGCCTTAGAGAAAGAGGTGGACAAACTTTTGTCCGGTGGCATGATCCGCGACGTGTACTATCCGGAATGGCTGGCCAATCCGGTCACAGTGCCCAAGCCGAACGGGACTTGGCGAGTTTGTATAGATTTCACGGATCTAAACAAAACACGCCCAAAGGAGGCCCTTCCCGCTACCCGGGATCGACCGGATGGTAGACGCCACGTCCGGATTTAAGCTTCTTGTCTTTCATGGATGCCTATGCTGGGTACAACCAAATAAAAATGCATACGGCGGACCGAGTGCACTAGCTTCGGGGCCGATAAGGGGGTATACTGCTACCTAGTCATGCCTTTCGGATCGAAAAACGCCGGAGCAACCTATCAAAGAATGGTTAACGGATGTTTAAAAGCCTCGCGGGACGAAACATGGAGGTATATGTAGACGACATGCTCGTCAAATCCAAAGCATGCAACGACCATGCAAGCGACTTAGAAGAATGTTTCGAAGTCGTCGGAGATACGGTATGAAGCTCAACCCGAAAAAGTGCACCTTTGGGGTCAAGTCCGGAAAATTCACGGGCTTCATAGTCGGCCAAAGGGGGATCGAAGCAAACCGGAGAAAATCCAAGCTCTCTGGACATGCCACCCCCCAAGAAGCATAAAGACGTGCGAGCTTGACGGAAGGTAGCCGCATGTTGGCCGCTTTATCTCACGATCCACGGACAAGTGCATACCCTTCTTCAACGTACTGAAGAAATGCCAAAAGTTCGAATGGTCGGATGAATGCGAGGAGGCATTCAAGAGGTTAAAAGACCACATGGCCAAACCTCCTATCCTATCAAAACCCGTCCTTGGAGAAGACTTATTCCTTTACTTGGCCGTCTCCGAGCACGCGGTTAGCGCCACAGTCGGGAGGAAGAAAAATTCAGCACCCCGTGTACTATGTCGGTAAGCGCATGATAGGGGCGAGACAAGGTACCGGTCATTGAAAAATTAGTATTACGCCTCTGGTGGCATCAAGGAAGGCGAGGCCATACTTCCGAGCCCATCCGATCAAAATCTTAACCAATCATCCGCTCCGCAAGTTCTCCGGAAGCTTTGAAGCATCCGGAAGACTCCTCAAGTGGGCAATGGAGCTAAGTCAATTCGACTTACACTTCGTACCCCGGATCTCCATAAAAGGCCAAGCCTTGGCAGACTTCATTACCGAATGCAATGAAGCCGAGGCAACAGCTAATACACCGGTACCACCAATCCCCACCTGGAGGGTGTTTGTAGACGGAGCTTCTAATGAGAACGGTTCGGGAGCCGGAGTAGCTATGATCTCACCAACTGGACTACGGCTCCAGGCAGCACTTCGATTTAACTTCACAGCTTCAAACAACGAGGCTGAATATGAAGCCTTGATAGTAGGGCTGAAATTGGCAAAAGCTGTAGGGGCCAAAAGAGTGGAAGTCTACAGTGACTCTCAACTGGTCGTAAACCAAGTGTCCGGAGAATACCAAACTCGCGGCGAACGGATGGCCGCGTACGTAACAATAGTCCGAGAACTACTCCACGAGTTCACGGACTATAAAATAGAAAGAATCCCCCGAGAGAAGAACGCTCACGCGGACTGTCTGGCTAAGTTAGCCTCGGACAGCGAAATCGAAGAGCTGGGGGTAGTACCAGTGGAACGCTTGGCAGAGCCAAGCATCAAAATAAAAGAGACCACGCTAACGGTTGGGTAAGAACCCTGTTGGATGGTCCCCATCATAAAATACATAACCACAGGTGAGTTGCCCCAAGAGAGGGCGCTGTCTCGAAAGATTCAGTATCAGGCTCATCGTTACGTAATGATGGATCAAATTCTCTACCGGAGAGGACTCAGCATGCCTTATTTAAGGTGTGTATCGGACCCTGAAGCTAGACAAATCATGCTAGAGGTCCATGAAGGGTTCTGTGGAGATCATACGGGAGGACCCAGCCTCTCAAAGAAAATATTGAGGCAAGGGTACTTTTGGCCAACAATGAAAAAAGATTGTATAGACTATGTCCAAAAGTGTGACTCGTGCCAAAGGTACGCGAACATACCGAGAGCTCCTCCAAATGAGATCACCCTGATGACCAGCCCCTGGCCCTTTGCGGTACGGGAATAGATCTCATCGGGTCTCTACCTACGGGAAAAGGAGGGGTAAAGTATGCAATAGTAGCAGTAGACTACTTCACCAAATGGACAGAGGCCCAGCCTATGAAGACAATAACGGCCAAAAAGGCATTGGACTTTGTTATCAAAAACATAGTGTGTCGATACGGCTTGCCTCACAAAATAGTCTCAGACAATGGAAAGCAATTTGATTGCGAGGAATTTACTGACTTCTGCAACCAACACGGAGTAGTGAAAAGCTTCTCCGCGGTAGCCAGGCCTCAAACAAATGGCCAGGCGGAAGCGGTCAATAAAATCCTAAAGGTCACCTTAAACAAGAAGCTGCTGGCCTGTAAAAATAACTGGCCTGAAGAATTGCCAAGGGTATTATGGGCCTACTGGACGACCCCCAGAACCACAACCGGCCACTCGCCCTTCTCAATGGCGTACAGTTGTGAAGCAATGGTCCCGGTAGAAACATAATTCCCATCCCACAGGAGGACGACTTACGATCCTGCCACTAATCAGGCACTGCTCCAAGAAGCTTTGGATCAAGTCGAAGAACTCCGGGATGAGTCTCAAATACGGATGGCTGCTTATCAAAAGAAGGTGACAAAGTATTTTAACTCTAAAGTTAAAAACAGAAAATTCGCTATTGGAGATATGGTCCTAAGAAGGGTTTTCCCAGCCACCCAAGAACCCGGAGTGGGGGTACTTGGACCAAATTGGGAAGGACCATATGAGATCGAGGACGAGATCGGCTCCGGTACTTATAAACTAAAAAGAATGGACGGAACCACCGTCCCAAGAGCCTGGAATGCCGATCACCTCAGAAAATATTACCAGTAGCGAAATAAAACTTAGAGTTTGTTAAAAGGGTTTGTACCGTCCAAATGTATACCTCCTCTATATTAAATAAAACTGAGTGCCTTAAAAACAAAGTTTCTATGCCACTCAGGGGGGTACTAGGGTATACCGCACGGACAAACAGAAAAACAAACTAAGTAAAATATCCTGACCCAAAGGGCAGGTCAGAAAGTATGCACAAAAATAAAAAGCATAAGTATAAAAACCCTGATCCAAAGGACAGGTTCAAAAACGTAAGTGTGACAAAAGAAAAGATCACATAAAAAACATCCTGGCCCAAAGGGCATGTCATATACATATAAATGGCCCGGGGACAGGCCTTAAAATATAATTGTCTCCCCTTCAAATGAAAGCTGCTACCTATATGTAAATTGTTCTAAGGCAGCAGCAAATATGTACAAAAAAAAAAAAGGAGTTACAAAAGAAACGGGTGGAATCTTGGTAAGTTGTACGGCAGCTCAGTCAGCTCGCGGAGGAAGGCGAGGTCCAATACGCGCCTCTAGCGCGGCATCAAGCTTCTTCTTCTTTTCCCGAGATTTGGCAATCATTTCCTCGGGTTTGGGATAAAAAGTAAGCTTGATATTCTGATCATTGGTGGACCAAGCCATGTAGACACCATCGTCGAAGCGCTTCGGACACCGGGCGCAGGAAACGGGGGAGAGGAGCTCGGCCCTCTTGGCCTTCCTGGTGGATTGTTCTTTGAAATCCCTAAGCTCCTTCAACTCCGCAGCTAGAGCGGCCTTGGACTCAATGTCCGACTGGTGAGTTTCCTCTAAAGATCTCACCTTGGCGACCATTTCATCCAAAGCCTCCCTGGCCTCCCGAAGATCTCGCATGGCCTTGTCAGCAGCCTCAGTTTGAGCCCTTAGTTCCTCCTGGTGTTGGGCCTCCATCCTGTCCCTCCGCTGGGCCTCGTCCCGGATCATGGCCTCCGCCTGAGCCTCCCTCCGTCTGGCCTCCTCTTCCTTGGCCTTGGCAGCCGCCTCCTGGCGCTCGGCAGCCTCCTGGTAGATCTGCCTCTCCGCTGTGAGGTCCTGAAGGACCTTCCTGACATCGTTCATGTCCCCAAAGTCGGACAGAACGAAGCCATGATTTATGATGTTCTTGGAGAGGCGGCCAACCTCAGCAGCAAGCTGAACCAATAATGCAAGGATAAGGAGAAGTTTCTCAAAGGAAAAAATAAAATATAAACAATAAAAGGAAAAGCGAAAATTGCAAAGTACTTACCACCGTGAGAGAATGGCTGAGGTCCTGGACCTGGAAGATGGAGTTCAGAGAAGCGCAAGTGGCAAACCGCTTAGGCGCGCAACGGGTGAGCTGGGAAGCGAACTCGCCGGTCATCTCCGCGGCAAAAGGAGCCAAGGTGGGCCCTAGGAAACGACGGAACCAGTCCGATAAGGGGTCCAGATTAAGGTCCCACGGATCCTGGTAATCCGGGTGGTTGATGCTCGCCTCGACCTCCGCCCGCAGAATCCTCCTAAGGGCTTCCACTTCGGCGTACCCCCGGGAGTACTCATCCATAGCATAGTTATGCTTGGCTATTCGAAGCTCCTGCCTCACCTCGTCCCCCGGAATCGGGGTAAGCACGATGTTGGGAGGAGCAGGATTTTCCTCCATGGGGGAGACCCCGCCGTCCAGACCATGAGCAGGAGTGTCGGCCCTCCGAGGCTTCTTGGGCTCATCCTGGGCAATCATCTTGCCCTTGCGCTTACGAATCAGAGCCACCTCAGGCTCCTCTTCGCCCTCCTCAGCTTCCTCCGGAAGGGCTCGGGGCTCTCCCGCACCCTCAGCGGCTTCCTCCGAGAAGTCCCATCCTTTCCCTTGGCCTTCTCCCGGAAGCACCTCCTCGTCATCCACTAAGTCAATAGTGTCGGGGAGAGCGCTGGAAGAAACCTTCAAGGAAGGGACCGGGGGAGAAGAGGTAAAGGCCGGAGGAGCCACGGGAGTATGAACTCCAGCAAGCTGGTCCAGGATGGCATCCATGGAGATACCTGATTCACAAAATAAGCAAGTGTTAGAAGACCGTGAGGAACCGCTTATACAAGACATAACAAATAAGCTACTCCTACCCGAACTTTCTAATTCAGCCCTAGCAAAGTCCTGAACTTTAATGCTGGTGGCGTCATCTCCGAGATAACTATCCGAGGGCCGGAACCAGCTGGACGTTATGTAAGCTGAAGGATCTAAGGGAATAGGTTCCGGAGGGCCGGAGCCCATCCGGGACCGACCTAGGTAATCTCCTAGGTTCGAAAAATAAAATTCCTTCAAACGATCCCCCCACCGGGTCGACGGCATCTTAAATCTACGAAGACGCTCGTCGAACCCTACGGGCCTACGACTGGTGTATTCATCAACGGAAGGAACATAACGAATTATCAAGGGAGACTTACCGCCGGCACCGGAGGTGCTAGCACCAGGAGCCCCCGAGTTTGGTTCGGGGACCGAAGGCTGTGGCCGGGAAGTTTGCTTCTCGGAAGAATCTTCAATGCGAAGGGTCCTCCGGGCAGGGCGATCCCCAATCTCTTCTTGAAGAATCTTGTCAAAAAATTTAGCCTCGGACTTCCCGGCAATGGCTTGGCTCCGTCGCACCACCGGACTCCCCACGCGAAGTCCTCTCCCAGAGGCGGCCTGGGCCTGAGAGTATGCTTTCTCCTGGGCCTTCCGGTAGAGATAATCTTGGTATTTTTTCTCTGCCGTGGCAATGAGCTCATCCCGGAAGGCCTTCTCCGCAACCGGTGCCCTCACATTGGGGCAGATGACCCGGGAGAGGTTGGAGTCCTCCACGGATTGGTGAGGAAGGATAAGTTTGGCCTTCCTACAATTCTCCGTGGTGACTAAGCCCCCAACGTCGAGATCGGCGCGGTCGTAGGAAGCAAAGGCTTGGGCCCTTCGGAGGAAAGCCTGAGTAGGGGGCGTCCGTTGGTAAGGTGGGATCCGCACCCACTCCGTGAGGAGCTCCGGGTGGTCCACAGCCCTGAACCCGGAGGAGAAGAAAAAGCGATGGCGATACTCCTTAACGTGAGTCTGCCTATTATACGGAACCACCCCCTCGTTAGCAGGATGGATCCGGAACCCATAAAAACCGTCCTTAAGTTTGTCCCCTTTCTTGGGGACGGATACAAGTTCGTAAAAATACAAAATTTCTGCCGGGCTGGGAGACCCCCAGCCGCGGGCGGTATAAAAAATAAATAAGCCTGAGAGCAGGCGGTAAGCTTGAGGAATGAGTTGGTATGGCGCAAGGCCGACAAATACAAGGAAATTAACAAAATAATCTTGAAGCGGGAGCATGGCACCGACCATCAAATGAGTCTGGCTCCAAGCCCCGAAGCCGTCATAGTTGTGATTAGGCGTCTCCGAGTCGCGAGGAGGCCGGTGATAGGTCCCTGAAGTGGAAGGTTTGATCCCAGCGACTTCTATAATATTCTCCAGCTGGTGAGGACAAGTCAGGGTGGATCGAAGCTCAGCCGCTTCCCACCCGGTCGCACGGGATTTGTACCCCTATTGCGGCAACAGGCCCCAGGGAAACCTCCTCCAACGTGGCCATGTCTTTTCCACTCTTCTTCGAAGATTTCGAACCAGAAGCAGACATTTTGTGTTCTGCGAAAGACAAAAAGGGAAAAAGAAAATTCCAGCAGTTAGGTCCCATACCAAACCCTAAGTCAAGAAAAAGGGAGTGGGGGTCCCCTAACCGCTGGAAAGAGGCCCCCTCCGGACACGTGTCACATGGGAAACCCTAGAAAGATTCCCTGAACAAGTGTCGGGTGCAGTGAAATCGCAGAAAGTGGTTTTACAGAGTAAAAAAAAAACCATTCTATGCCCTAAGCAACTGTTGAACGAAGAACACATGGCTCTCTTCAACAAAAATGCACATTATAACAGAGGCATGATAATGGCGATCCTACAACTAAAGCGGCGGACATAAAACAGAACACCCAAAGAACTTAGACACTCGCATACCCAGAAATCTCAAGGTACGAACCCAGGAAAACGAACGAAGCAAGTAAAAGCATGTTATCTAAGGATGCAAGAAACTTACAGTAAATCGTTGAACTGGGGGTCCTGAATGTGGTCGAGTAAAAGTTGAGAAGAACTGTTGAAAGCAAACACTGGAAAACTGGAAGAAATGTCTAAGTGCTAAGACAGTTCGTGCTGTTTTGAAGAATTTTCTCTCTAGGAAATTCGAGCAAAAATGGCAAGGAATGGAAAGTAACCAAACTGAAGGAAAGATGGTGGCTTTTATAGGCAAAAGTGCATGAGGAACAGGCGTCACCACCTACCAATCGTACGGTGGGGGAGATGCACGATTCGAATTCCCGAAAATCAACGGATCAGATCAAGCTGCCATAAAGGCGGTGGAAACGTTTGAGTATCCGTCTGACACCATTAATGCGCCGCATCAATCAAGGGGCGTGAAACGAATCGACCTCTGCAAAAAGCGAATCGCTGCATTTAATGCCATCATTAGACACGCTTTTACGCGCCCCAAGCTCGTGTCGGGAAACCGAGGAGGCGGCCGGAGACATCCCTGCAAAAAGCGAATCGCTGCATTAAATATCATCATTAAATGTGCCCTCACGCGCTCTGGGCTTGAGCCAGGGAAACGAGGAGTCAACCGGAGGCACTTAAGCAAGCCTTGATTTATTTTTCCAAGTAAACAAGGCTTGGGGGGTAGATGTTGCCCCTGAATTCGCCCAATATACGTGGACCAGTCGGAAAGGGACACGTGGATCAGATAACTTGTAAATATTTGATAAGTCTTTATATGCCACAAGGAAGCACCCTGGGCATAGGTCCCGGAGGAGGCACCCGGAGTGCAAGGTGCTCCCGGAAGCTCGCGTAGCATGAAGCCTCTCCGGGATGTGTCAGGCCTCTCCTGAGCAATCAAGTCGCATTTAATGCCGCATGGGAGGAAGCGTGTTGGGACTGTAACACGCAATAAAGTCTGACGGCACAACCCCCAAACAGCAGCGCTACAGTAATGATCATTTAAGTCTAGCGACGGCTACTCTGCGAAGAGTCACGTCAATCACAAGGCAAAAAGGACATTCCTCATAAAAACCCTACAGCACCTAGGGATTTGACCATGCATCACCCATGGTATATTCATTGGAAATACCCAACTTTATGGATATTTGCAGATACGTGTGTAAGAACAATCCTAGGGATCACCCCACCAAAACACTATAAATACCCCCTCAAAGCTCATTTAATGGGGTCGAGAATCTTGGGTTGCATAAGAGCAAGAAGAGAAAATACTCACCAAGAACATTCTCTGTATTTATGAGAAAAACATTCTCTCAAGAGTGGAATCTGTATTAAACACATCCATTAATAACAAAGACTCGTGGACTAAGGCTCATTAATGCCCCAACCACGTAAAAAATCCTCATCTCGCTTTCTTACAGCTCTTTACTATAATCATATTTTAATAGTTGCCAAAAATCTCGGTCAACATATACCTATTTTGTTTTATTTGTTTTAATTTTTATCTCTATTTTTATATTTTTTTAGATGTATTCACTTTTATGGATGATGTCCCCATTAGATCCCTTAAGTTATGTAAATTATATGCTAGACTTAATGGTATATTAGGCAATCCTCTCAAAAAAGTAAATATATTTTAATAAAAAAAATAATATATATGAGGGTATTTTTGATTATGGATACAAAAAAGAGGTATTTTTCAACTTATCCCAAGCTAGAAACCTAAAACTGGATCCACCAAAGATGTATTCTAGCGAGTAACCCAGAGAACTGAAGTCGGATTGACCTACGATCTTGTAAAAAGCGAGCAAATGTAAATTAAGAGAGAATGCTTGTAAGAAACTTTTGGAACAAAATGTGAAACGACGTCCAGCAAAAACTAGGATTGCAGAAGGCTAGAAACCTAAAGCTGGATCCACCAAAGATGTCTTCTAGCGGGTAACCTAGAGAACTGAAGTCGGATTGACCTACGATCTTGTAAAAAGCGAGTAGATGTAAATTAAGAGGGAATGCTTGTACGAAACTTCTGGAACAAAATGTAAAACGGCGTCCAGTAAAAACTAGGATCGCGGAAGGCGACCCACATGGCATATTTTTGACACGATCTCGAGAATTTAGGCCGTTTGTTTCATGTGTCAGACCACAGAGAGGCTCACGGCAAAAAAGAAACCATCTTTTTATTCAACACCCACTACACTGATATTGTCCTTCTCAAAACCAACAACACACGCACAAATGCCACTGTCATGTCAATAGTGTCTCCCACCAATTTTTTTAAAGAATGTCATTAAGGGTAATAATTTTTATTTATTTTATTTTATTTTTTAATATTAAATATATAATGCAAATTTGTTTTTTTAAAAAATATTTCTTATAACATAACTATCATATATTATAGTTTAACTCAAAAAGAAAAAAAAATAATTAATTTAAGTATTCCGATTATATTTCCTGACAATGTAAACAAGTTAAATTACACTATCACTCAATTTTCAAATAATTTTAGTAAACAATATATTACAAATATTAATTTTAATTATTTTTATTTATTCTGTGGTATTTTCTCTATTAATTTATGAATATGTGTAATAAATATAAGAGTGGTCATTTGTATATAAATGGTGTATGTAATTTAAATCTGTGACAATCATGATCAAAGGGACTATATAAATAGATCATAGCCATAAATTATGATAAAATTGAATATTATATTTGGATCAATTAAAGGGACCGATCATTAATAAAAGAGAAACTAAGAAAAATAATGTATGAGCATTGTCAAGATCGATCTTTAATGGCAAGATCCACTCAACTGTATTTCTGTTCAGCTAAAGATCCCAATTTTATAATAATTACTTGGTACAGTTGGAGATGCGCTTAAATTATATTAATTTCCCTTCAAAAAAAAAAAATAATAGTAATTAAGACACTCATAAATTGTTGTTGTTTTTGGGTAAGACACTCATAAATTTAGTACAATGTATTTTTAATGGGTATTATACATAAATAGTATTATTAAGAAAATTAATAAATTTCTATGTTTACTTTTGTTATCTATATTAACCTTGAAAATTAACAGGCCTATGTTTTGAGATTAATCAAGTCATGAAGTGCTTGCATGAAGGCAAGCATTTCGTGAAGCTTGTTTACTTGCAAGTGTTAATCTCAAAAATTAGCCCTTTTAACTCAGGATTTGTCCAGGCTAATTCGAGGGGATGATGAAGCTCACTCCATGAATTGTCCATAGTGGGATCGTTTGACAACATGCCCAATCGTTGAGGCCACTCGTAGGCCTCATGCATCTATCTCGCAGGCAACATGCCACTCGCAGACATCATGCCTCTCGCAAGCAGCATGCCCCTCGTAGAGAGCAGGCCTTTTCGCAAGCAGCAGGCAGCATGCCTTTTGCATGGGGTAGGCAACTCCCAAGCAATATGCCTCTTGTAGGCAGTAGGCTGCTCACAAAAAGCATGTCTCTCTCAGGCAACATGCCTTTTACACACTTTGAGCCTCGAGCAGGTCTCAGTCTCTCGATGTATGCATAACTTATGAGAGTTACATATTTTATTTTAGAGTGAAATTGAAAATTCATTTAATAGTAGAAATGTAGGGGTGAGATACAAATTTAATCAAAATGAGTTGAAATATTATTGATGAAGTTATTTGATTTTGAATTGAAATTTCTAAATCAATTTTGGCTATGTGCATATATAAAAAATTTTGACATATTTGGTGTCAAAATTTGTTGAAAATAATTTCTTGGAAGAAATTAAAAGGGCTATAGAGACAAATTGGTCTTCTATGTTTTTAATAAAGATACAAAAGGATATCTTGATAATGAAATGTGAAAGTGCGGGGTGATACTGCAATGTGAGAATTTTAGATAAGTTTGGTGTCTAAAACTAAAAATATGTACATTTGAGACATGTTTGGTGTCTTAAAATAAAGTGTAACTTGTACATATTTAGTGTCTAAATTAGTTTAATGTGATATTTAGGCATGTTTGGTGTCTAATAATTGGTGTATAATTTATATATGTTTGATGTCTAAATTAGTGTTTAATTTTAATATGATTGGTATCAAAATTAGTGAGAAAATTGAGTTAGTGTGAAAATTAATCTTTTATGATTTATTTTCAAAGCTTAAGATCTTATGAAGAAAAATTGTCACAACAAAAGTAAACACTATATTTTGGGATGTACAATTCACATGAAATCGATAGTGAGAGGTTATAACAAATTGCTTAATCTTCATACAAAATTAAAAGTATGAATTTTGAAGGATGGAAAATTGTTTAGTGCTCACACACAACACAAAATTCCAACAAAAGAGACGAATAACTTTTTAATGGAAATCTGGAAGTGAGGAACCGAAATTCTCGGAAGTCGTGAGTTTATTTACATGTACTGGTTGGACATACCACGTCAGATCGCTTCTTCAGCAAGTATAAGCTAACTTTAGTTTTGTCCTTCCGCATGGGATTCGAATCTAACTGGTAAAAGTAAAGGATTTCATTAGGAGACGAGACTATTACTAACTAGTCCTTGCAAAACACGTACCATTCTGCCAATAGTTTGTACACCCGCAGAATGAGTTGAAATAGAGCCACACCCACCTTCGCACAGAAATGAGCAAAGTAACTTCGAATTGAAAGGTGTGCTCTGACTTCGACATGATTCCAGCTCTAAATACCGAAACTATCTATACAAGAGCATGGAGACTCCCCCTACAACGAAAGTCTGTTCCAAAAAAAAATCCAAGAATTGTGGAACTTATTAGTATAATAATCCATCTCCAAGAGAGATGGATTGGTTGCTGTTACCGGTTCTGAAACTCTTTCTTCCCAAACCATGCCTCCTTCGTGGTCAACCATCGCTTTCTCCGAAGATTGGGTTATGTTGGCCATATCAGATGTTGGAACAAAATTAGAAGCCAAGCAGCTAGTATCCCACACTAACAAATACAACAACAGTACGGGAGAGTCCTCCCTTATAATTGCTTGGAGAGATTCCAATCGAAACCTACAACCGGGAGTAATGTCCTCAGGAAAACATTACACTTGGATGATTAGATTAGGAACACTAGAGAAATGGAGAAAAGGATCTTTAAGTAATTCATCTGGCACCATACGGATTCCGAACGAAAGAATTTAGCACAACAATTCACACTCTGTTGAGTTAAAAAAATTGACAATAATTTTAAGCAGAAAAAGGCACTATTCATATAACCTAAATTATTCTACAACGAAGAAATAATAATCAAATGTTTCTATCTTCATCAATGTGAAGTTCCTTTAACGAGATTTTTCCATAAATGCTACCACAGATAAAACAATACATGCAAACTATAAAGGGGCTAAAAATTCTAAGCAATATGATAGATCCATAATCAACCCTACATAAGACCTAACCACACCATTATGGATCAAAAATGTGCAGAGTAAAATACTTACGTATGGAAGGTGAGGGTGTTGGAGCTAATCTTTGGTTGTCATGCTTCAACCTCTCTGGACAGAAGTACTTCCATATGGATAATGAAGGTGTAATAGCAGGTATACAATCAATACGCTTAAGCCTCCCCTATAAAGCTTTAAGTCACTCTCTAAACTCGTTGATGTCAGCCTGAAAGTTCGACGATGAAGTGGGCTTTAAAGAATCTATTTTGACGACTAGGGGTGCGTTGGGCAATAATCTTGAACGTAATCGAAGGAGATGGTTATAGATCTCGTCAGCTTTTGAACATTCACAGAAAAATTAGGGCTTTGGGTAAAGTTTTATCTATTGGAAAAGTTGGAGCTCAAAAATTCAAAATGGTAAAAAGTGGTAACTGTTTAACCTCAATTCTATTTATACATAGGGGATTCGTGTGCTTCAGATTCAATGATCTAGACCATATTCCAATAAAAACACAAACACGATCCAACAATTAAGGCATGCGAAGGGGACGTTTCATTTAATGCCTTATGTGGAATCGAGGCAAAATAATGATGATATTTACCTCGAGAAACTTGCTAGTGTGATCAGACGTTGTCATCTCGCAGACCCAAACATGTGGCATTTGCTTTCCAAGACGTGTAGACCACACGGACCAAGAAGCTAATGCCACATGTATTCCACATGGAAAAAACACAGGTTTATCAGTATTCACGACCTGATACCTTGAAATTCCAGAAGCCTAAAAGTATACATGGTTCCATGTACCACAATGAATCCGAAAGTGAAGCTGCACACCTCCACAACTCTCGAGCCTAAAGGCTTGGGTGTAAATGTTATCCATCTTTTCGAAAAGATGACATGTGTACTTCTAAGATTTGTCCCACTTCAAGAAGGCCCAATCTCGAGCCCAAATGAGTGGGTCAGCCCACTAAGGGAATCGGTCTGTGGCTTTGTGTTCAGTAATATATTAAATTCATCCATTATAAGGACGGACCGTCTAAGTCTAAGGAGGGTTTTCAGCCAGAAGAAGGCCTAAAATTACATATCTGAATACCCTCACGAGGTATTCCCATAAGGATTATCTAAAAGACATCCAGAAACAAAGGCTTAGGTGGAGATCCTCCGATACAGGAACCCACTAAATTATGGATTTACCTTGCACCATATCCTACGACATTCATTGTATGAATCTGGCAGCGCGCAACAATTGTCAAAATTAAATGGACCCCATGATTGTGGATGATGTAATCTTATAAATTGGGTCTTTCCTAATTTATCCAAAGTTAATATTAAATGTATTTACCCTATTAGTGGGTCTAGATTCGTAAGAAAATCCTAACAGTCTAAACCCTAGCCTATAAATAGGAGATTATATATTCATTCAAAGGGTTAGAAAATCGTGATTCAGACACTAATATTGAAATTAGGTTTCTTATAAGCTCAAGTAAGAACATTATCCTTGTGTAATACATCAAAGCTTTTCAGCTAATTATATTGACTTGTGGACTAAGACTCACTAATGTCCCAATCATGTAAAAATCTTAGTTTTCTTCTTCTTTGTTTTGTTGATTTCTTAAGCTCTATTTATTTTATAATCAATTTTTGAAAACTCGGTAAAAGCTGATATGCAATGTTAAGAATACTAAATGTATGTTGTTAACCCTTTGGGTAGATTTTACCTCTTTCATAGTAAAATTGTTATCCTTTAAAAAAATAATGAAAAAAAAAGAAGTATCTCATTTGTTTTTGAAAATTTTCAAATAATTTAGAGTGTTGAAAACAAAATTCAAATAATTAATTACGTACGTACACACATGTTTAGTTGACTATTTTTTTTTTCTGATAATCTTTGAATCCTAAATAATACATAAGAAAAATAGTTATTAGCTAGCCTCTAATAGTACCCAACACTATCATGAGATTAGATGAAATTTTATTAGCAATTAACAATTTTGTATAATAGTTATTAAAATACATGCACGAAATCTTTCCTTTTTGTCATCAATTATATCCAAAAAGGATTTGTAAACTTTATTATGACCGTCTCATTTTGGTTGTTCACAAATTTCATTATCAAGAAAGGTATCCACAATTTCTCCTGACATGTTACTAATTCTCTTGGCGTAGACCTATTTGTTGTTAATAAATCGATAAGAGTATTGTTCTGATATACAATTCTTCTATAGACCATCGATCTATTTGAATGATTTGTCTCAACTCAAGAGGAAGAACTCGTAATAGACATAAAACCACAATTCTAATTTTATATTTGTTCGAATAAAATATTAATTAATTCCATGTGTCTAGCTAACCAAACATTTTTTTCTTTCAACCTTTCGATCTTCCCATTCACTATCCGTGGTCCTTCTTCCCCCAATTTTTTTCATTTTGCTCATGAATAATCTATAATAATTCTCAAATCTAAATCCACTAGTAATTTTTGAATAGCACATATGCTCTAGTAGAAATTTTTCTTAATGGCATTGAAACCATGAGTAGTAATCAATAATTATAAAGATAAATAAGGTTAGGCAACAGCTTGTATATTTAATTGTTGAATACTACTCTATTATTAATAATGATGATAAATGAATATGTAGTTTTGAAAAATTAAAGTGAATGAGATGCATATGCCTCATTAAATATTGCTAGTAATAGTATAGTAGAGCAATGGATTCCGTGGACCTCCTCTCACTAGCCACCTCACAGCCTTAACTGTATTTGTCATCACTAATAATTAGCTACATTAATTCAACACCTCTCTATATATATATTTAAACCCTTTCTCATTCCTCGATCACTCAAAAGTATATGTACATATATATATTCTCTAGCTCCATCTTCCTCCTATATAATAAACACACATACAGAGAGAGAGAATAATATATATATATAATAATGGAGAAAGTAGAGAGTAATTCGGATAGGAAAGAAGGAGAAGGTTTGGGTTTGGGTTTTGGTTTTTTTGTAAGGATTATAGCTTTTGCACTTACAATATCAGCAGCTGTTATTATTGGAGTTGATAAACAGACCAAAATGGTTTCCATCACTGTTGTCGATTCTCTTCCACCAATCACCATTCCTGCTACTGCCAAGTGGCATTACTTATCTGCCTTTACGTGAGTACTTCCATTCCCTTCTATGTATCTATATATTAATATATGGTTTTATATACTTGTCTTGCCTATATAATTTTATGCATAATTTGTTCTGAATAATTATTTATGCTACGATACTTCTAATCATGATCAAGGCTTACCAATAATTTTATATTTTTATACATAGTTTTATTGATTTTTTCGGTGATGATCTAGTTAGGGACGGAGCTATACACCCTCCATACGAGGGTTTCTTTTTTCAATTTTTTTAGTTATAATTTTGTACTTTTATTAATTTTTCATTAAAAATTCAAATTATTTTTCTTTTTGCACTTTGGCCCTCCTTACAAAAACTTCCTGATTCCGGCCCTAGATCTAGTACTCATCACTTAACATTTTTATACAACATCTTAACATTTAATGCATGGCTAATTCATATATAATTGTACATAATTTTAAATATTTTTACGTTTTTCATAATTTTATTTACATAAAATATGATCTTTTCATATATTTTTATGTTATATTTTTATTAATTTTTTGTTATTTATATATTATTTTGATGTTTTTTTGTTGTTATTTTTATATATTTTTCTTATAATTTTGTGTTATTTTTATATAAAACTGTAAAAGTGTAAAAAAATTGAACATACATATATAAAATTCTTTTAAAAAAATAGTATTTTATGTATTTAGTCTTTATAAATTTGCATGGGCTTGGGTTTGAGTTTGTTGAATATTTATTAATGTTATATCAAAGGTTTTTTAAATATTTTGGAGGTTGTGCTTTAATTTTAAAACTGGACTTTAACAAAACAAAATGCAAAGTATAAATAATATCTTTCAAATATTTTCATGTTAAGATTACTTAGTTTACAAAATTAAGTACAGTCTACTAAAGAAAAATTAATTTCATTGATTAAGAAAGTTAACGAAATAATTATGAAAATTGAAATCTATGTGATAATGACTAATGGATATATAAATCAAATTATCTAGAGCATCCAAAATGATACTACTCTCTAACTTTTATTTTTTTTGTTAAAGAAAAAAGAATTGGAATGTATGTGATAGTATTTGTTAATGTTTCTTTTCTTTCCTCCCATCAATAATAATTCTAATTTTTAATTTTTTGATGAAAAGCATAAATTGGAGACTATATATGTGATGAAAAATTCTAAGGTTTGACACATAAATTCGAGAAAAATATGGTCTAATGTATTTAATTGAATTAATTCTTCTTATGAAATATGGAAGGTTTAAAGAAAATGATGGGGTTTTTAAAATAAAACATAAATAAATAAATAACAAATTTACCAAAAGAAAATAAATATTAAAATAATGAGAATTGCAAAACCTAATGGAGTAATGATAGCAATATTTCTGATAGAAAGACATGTGTGCTGTGTGCTGTGTGCATGTGCATAAATGAACTTTTATTGAATATTTTTTATTAAAAAATTAGAATTATCTTAGAAGAGTTGTGTCTATAAATGTATAGAGTAGAATAACTTGGGCTCAAGAAAAAAAAAAGATCTTACAAAAATACTTAATTTTTTTGTCATTTTTATATTTTTACTGTATCAAATTTTCAAAAATATTGTGTTAAAGTTTCAAAATTACAAAAATACTATGTTTCAATAAAATAAAAAAAATAACTTAAAAATAATTCTAAAACAACATGAAAATAACTATAAAATAATAAAAAGATAACTACAAAGCAACAAAAAGATAACTATAAAGCAACAAAAAAATAACAAAACAATGACCTAATTACAATATGCAAAAAGATATCAACTCCCAATATGTTTTTGTATTACGAATTTTTTTTACTAACAACTTGATTTATTTTTTTGTACTACATTATTTTTTTTCATGAAATTTGTTGTTACAATTTCATACTTTCAATTTTTTCATTATCTTTCTCTTTTCTAGTTAGTGGCAATTAAAATGATAATTTATTTTTTAAAAATTAAATAAATAATTACATTAATAATAGAAATAATAAAATCTTATGATTTCAAAATAGGATATAAAATATGATGAGTAATATATAATTAATATTTCAATATCTACTACTGTACATTGTGTGAATTAAAAAAACAAAAAATCTTATCATTGTATTTTAATAAAATGTGTCAAAATAAACTAAATATATGTATCTAAATTATAAAGCAACACACACACAACTGAAAAAAATTGTCGAACAAATAACTGTTATACTATAAAAAAAATACATATAAATATTAAAAAACAACTAAATAATAACTGTTGAACAAAAAAATATCCTAAAAATTACTTAAAAATAACTAAAAATAACAAAACAAATGCACATTAGAAAGAATGTGTGGAACAAACTAAAAATCTATATTATAAAAAATGCACATAAAATAAACAACAACTGTAATAAAAAAAATACATAAAAATAACAGAAAAAAAAAACTATAAAACACATAAACAACAACATAAAATCAACTATATAAGAAAAAAAAAAAGACATCTATAAATCAATAGAAAAATAACAAGACATCAACCTTGTTAAATTATGTAAATAATTCACAAATCAACTCTGAATAAACTACAAAATATCTAAAAGAATATATACTATTTTTATTAATCATGTAAAAGAGATAAAGATATATGAGGAACACTCTTAATTTTTTTCTAAGATAAAGAAATAGTGTTTAAAAAATGAGCAAAAGTATAAGGTTAAAAGAAATTAATTAAGATTTTTTATAAAAATTGATTAATTAAAGAAAAATATTATGAAATAATTTGAGTGTGAATAGTAAAAAAAAATGTAAAAGAGAGAAAATGAAATATAATAAGTGTTTGTATTTTATTTAATAAAATAAAATTTTACGAGAGAGTGAAAAAGTATTTAAAAAAAATATAAAAATATATACTTATTACAAAGTTTTAATTATATAAATTGAAAAATAAAAAAAAATAGAGAGAAGAGAAAGAAAAAAAAAAGTCAACCCTTATATAAAAAAAAATGAAAAAACAAAAAAAAAATCAGCTAAGAAAATAAAAATACAAGGAGATATAAGAAATGAGAAAAAAAAAATAGATAATGAAAGTATAAATGCAAACTTTAAAAAAAAAAATTAATATATGATGTAAATATGCGAGTACTAAATTAGGCTCATATTTTGTGGGCCCTGTACATGGGATCTGCTTGTGATACCTTTTGGACCGGCTGTGGTTACATCTAGCTAGCTATCTATGTTTGTGTTAAAATTCCATGCAGTTAACCATATATATAACATTTTCAATAACTACAACAACGAAAAAATTAAATTTTCCTATATATTTACTTATATATATAAAAATATATATAGTGGCACGTATGCATTATAGCAATATTTGCATAATATATTGCACACTAACAATAATGGTGCATATTATTGTATGTAGTCTTTAGTGTGCAACCGGGTCCATTATTATACAAATCAATAACTTTCCTTCCATGGAAAAATTATAGACACCAATCATATATCATTTATACACTTTCGTGTGATAGAGGAAATAAATAATTGTGATCGAGATGAGAGGCATAAATATTAAATAATATTACGTATATGCTACGTTCTTATATATATTTAAAGATATTGATCATTAGGTAAAACTTACTTAACACCAACCAATTTTGTACTTAGTTTGGAATCATAATTCCACAAGTCGATCTTAATACTTGATTTGATACCAGAAGAACTCACTTTTAAAATCTAACCTAAGTAAAGAAGCTGTTCATTAATACTTAGTCCATCTTAACATAACTATTTTAGGCTACAATATTCATCGAAGATAATAAATGTCACTTCGTAATTGCTCACAAATAATTTTTAAAATATTTATTATTGTGAGATGGATCATTCACGAACTAACACGTGTGATCCAATAAGCTGATGAAGTTAATAAATGGTGCCTGCCTACTGTTATATTAACTCTGTGAGTAGTTTTCTCGTTATAAAATTAATTGAGTAGCTACTTAAATAATGTAAAACTTTGAAAACACTTGTGCAACAAATATCTCTTATATTATAAACTAAATTAAATTTCGAATATGTTATTCTATACTAGAATAACTATCACATGTGATCATAAAAAATTTAATCTCTATTATATACATATATATTATAATTAATTATATAATACGTCTTAAGAAATATGTAAGTCTCTACATATAATAATAATTATTTAGAGTTGTTAGAGCCAGTAATATTTTTGTTTCTTCACAATAATTAATTCGTTAACATAAACAATCGATCATCTTCTTGCTTATAGTGAATATTTCTAACTTCTCAAGCCTATTTAACTGATGCTTTATTTTCTTCTCTGTAGTTTTTTTTTTTTTATCTTTTTCTTCTTCTAGTCTAGTTTTTTGAAACTATCATACATGTTCAATGTTTATGTATTAAATTTGACATATATTTATTTATAAATTATTAATTTTCAAATTAAAATTTTAAAATAATTTTTTATATTTTTCAGTATATATATATATATAATACATATACATGATTAATAATTAGCTACATTTGAAGTCTTTTCTTGTATATTTACCTTTACTAAGTTATAATTGTGCTTAAAAAAAAATCATTTTCTTATTGAAAAGTCAGCAAGTTGTATTACTAAAAGTTCAATTTACAAAGCGAAGCACCTGAAAACCAGGGCCTTTCTCCCAACATTCTAAATTTTCTCACATATACTAAACCAACCCATTCTAATAGTTTAAAGTGGTGTTAGAATGGATAAAAATATAAGAATAGAAATAGAATAAGAGATCAAATTTGAAATGAATCATACCAATAGTACTTTAAAATTAACAACTAAAATTCGATAGTACATTGGAGTTGTGGCCATCATGAAGAACAATTAGGGTCCCAACATTATTATTACTATGGAGAATAACCATTTGAATTAGCCTACCAACCATGTTATACACTTTTGTTTTTATAAGTTATATGTAATCTATATATAAATATATAGTACATAAGAAAAGAAAAATGAAGTAGTATAACTAATGTATATATATTATATTTTATAACGAAATCTGATACTACACAATCACTGATGCACAGAAAGAATAAATTAACAAGAATATATCATAAACAATTATTACAAATTAATAAAATAGACAAAGGATATATTTTTCTTTCTATTATACTTTTGAAGCAACATTTATTTTTATCATTAATAAAGCTCAAATATTTTTTTTCTCAGGTATTTTGTGGTAGCAAATGCCATAGCAAGTTCCTACGCGTTAATTTCTCTAATATTTTCATTCGCGAATCACGCAAAAGATAAGAGCGGTAACTTAGGTTTTGTTATCGCCATTTTTGATATGATGATGGTAGGATTGCTCTTCTCTAGTAATGGAGCCGCAGCAGCCGTTGGTTTGATTGGATTGCAAGGCAATTCACATGTGCAATGGAAGAAGGTTTGCAATGTTTTCGACAAATTTTGCCACCAAGGAGCCGCTGCAGTCGTCTTATCCTTCCTCGGCGCAAGCGCCTTTCTCTTGCTAGCAATGCTCACCATCAAACGCCTCCATCGCAAGTGATCCAAGCTAACAAGACTAATAGTAATATATTTATAAAATAATAAAATTATGTATGTTATATTATTAAATATTAATTATGTGCTGAGTGAATTGAATTGATGTTATAATTAAACTTTCTAAAAAAAATAGTAGAATAGTTTCTCATATCATTTAAAGAAAAATTATATATAATATATATATAAAGAGTATATATTGATATTAGGTATTAGTGGTACTTGACACCTTCTACAGCGATACTTTCTAAAAGTTATACTATTAAACTATATAAAACTCATTACTTAATTACAACAATAACGATCTTAACACGTAAGAGGGTGCTAAGCACCTTTTAACATTTCTCATAAAGAACCGCCTCTATTTTGCCCTCTCTATTGCACTCTAATAACATGTGTCTTCTTTTAAGCAATGTTATTTTTAATAGGGAAATTTGCGGCAAAAGTCCCCAAAAAGTTCACGTTGATACAGATTAGTCCCCAAGCTCCAAAAATAGCGGCAATAGTCCTCAAGGTCACACTTTTTATTTGTCCGTTGGTCTCCAAGTTAACAGATCTGTTAAACCCAATTCAAATGCCACGTGTCAAAATATTATTGGTGGGTATTATTATTTTAATTTAAAAAAATAAAAATAAAAATAAATAAATAATTTTAAAAAAATTCTTTTTTTCTTCTTTTCTTTTTTTTTTTCTTTTCTTTTTTTCTTTTTCTTTCTTTTCTTCTTCGTCTTCTTCGTTTTCTTCTTCTTCAACCCAACCCCAACCAGCCACCGGAGCACCACCACGACCCCACGGCCAGCCCTTCATTCCTCCTCCGCCACATTACTCCGTCCCAAAACCACCGTCGCCGCCGTCACATCCTAATCCCAACCCTTCTCCTTCAACAAGAGCTACTCCATCTCCGACAAAGACCTCAACTCCCGAGGGTTCATCCTCCGCTGTACACCGTCAGATCTCAACCTCGACAACCTCAACAAAGTCTTCGTCGCCGTCGGATTACCCAAACGCAACCCATGGGTTTTGTTGCAGATCTGGATGGGATTCATGGAATGCTATTGTTTTGGTTTTGATTATAGTTTCTGATATTGAAATTAGGTTTTGTTTTTTGTTTTCCTTTACGGAGTGAATCTCAATTCGTTGAAATCTGTCGATGGGTCGGAAGAAGGCCAATGCTCGGGACGATGAGAACCCTGCACAAGGTGGTGCTAAGTCGAAGAAGAAGGGTTTGCTTATTGATGACAACGAGTACGCTATTGGAACTAAGGTTTCTGAGGAGCCTGAAGTTCAGGAAGAGAAGGTTGTGATTACTGGGAAGAAGAAGGGTAAGAAGGGTGGCTCCAAGGCTTCTGAGCCCAAAGGCAATGATGAAGAAAAGACGCTGGATGAGGTTGATAATGATGATGAAGATGATCATCGTGAAGTTGTTTTTGCTGGTAAGAAGAAGGGCAAGTCGAAAAAGGGTAAAGGGAATAGTAGTGTGCTTAGTGGTTCGAGTTTTGGGTTGCTGGAGTGGGGTTAGGGCTGGCCGTGGGGTCGTGGTGGTGCTCCGGTGGCTGGTTGGGATTGGGTTGAAGAAGAAGAAAACGAAGAAGACGAAGAAGAAAAGAAAGAAAAAGAAAAAAGAAAAGAAAAGAAAAAATAAAAAGAAAAAAAGAATTTTTTTAAATTTATTTATTTATTTTTATTTTTATTTTTTAAAATTAAAATAATAATACCCACCAATAATATTTCGACACGTGGCATTTGAATTGGGTTTAACAGATCTGTTAACTTGGAGACCAACGGACAAATAAAAAGTGTGACCTTGAGGACTATTGCCGCTATTTTTGGAGCTTGGGGACTAATCTGTATCAACGTGAACTTTTTGGGGACTTTTGCCGCAAATTTCCCTTTTTAATAAAACCATTGATCATAATATTTTCTCATTATTACAGTTTTGCCATTAATTAAAAAAGTATAATATCTTATTAAAAGATAACTAATTTCATTTTCTAATTAAGAAATATTAATAAAGTAAAGTAACAATATTAGCATGAAAAAAAATCTATTATGCTAACGTAATTAATTTATTTTCTACAATTATATTAGTAGAAATATGAATAATAAGAATAATATATTAATTTTAAAATAAATATTTGTAGATATTTTTTTTTATTATTTTTATGAAAAAATTAATAAAGATGTCTTATTCATTCATTTTTTGTTACAGAAATAAAGATACATATTGTTTACCGAATTTTTCAAAAATCGATTATAAAATAAATAGAGCTTAAGAAACAAACAATTTAAAAAAGAAGAAAAAGATTAATGCCCTATAAATGACATAACACTTATTCAAGATGTAAGCATACCTTATCGTCGATTATCATGTCAGTCTTAATCCAGTAAACCGATAAATTATGAGATTTAAACTTTTGAACATATAATCATGATTATCTTCCACTGTGTTGACGACACTATAATCATTAATAAATATATATATTCTGGACTTAATAGAATTTATATATTAAACATATAATTATGAAATAATTCATGTGAACCATGCAACATAGAATGATTATTTCTGATATTTTATTAATAAGTAAATATGATTATATTGAAATGGATTTTATTTAGGGCACAAAACCCAACACTTCAATGACGACAAAGTTATCACTAACGACTTTGTCGTTAGCGATTGTTTTAGAGGGAAAAACCCCATCCTTTCCAACGGTCCATTTTCAAAAAAAAAATATTACTAACGACATTGTCAGCATTGATAATTTTATCAATGCCAACAATTTTATCATTAATAGTGTTAGGACCGTCAGACACCATCTATTTCCCCATTGGTATGATTTTATCCGCTTTGGGCCTAAGCCCTCATGGTTTTATTTTTGGGACATTCCCAAAAGGTCTCATTCTAATGGAGATAATGAACATCCTTATATACCCAAGATCCTTAGCATTTCTAGCCAATGTGAGACTTTAGTTGTACACCCAACAATTCTCCCATCAAACAAAGGACCATCTTGCCTCCCCTCAGAAGATTACAGATCTAAACCTGAATCCCTCGATTCCAACACTCAAGATCCCCTTGAGTAAGCTAGATAAATCTCTTAACCAACTAGATTCGAAATCCCTTCAAATACATGATCCCTCAATTTCAACACTCAAGATCCCCTTGAGTAAGCTAGATGAATCCCCTCACCAGCTAGATTCAAAATCCCTTCGAATCAGATCTGAACCTCCGACTGCTCTAGCAGCACGTGTCACCTTCGTTGTTTGGCAATCTGAGGACTCATTCACATGGTTAATTTTGGAATCTGACTCTAATACCACTTGTTAGGACCGTCTAACACCATCTATTTCCCTATTGGTATGATATTGTCCACTTTGGGATTAAGCCCTCACGATTTTATTTTTTAGGACCTTTCCAAAAGGCCTCATTCCAATAGAGATTGTTTTCATCCTTATATACTCAAGATCCTTCCTATTTCTAGCCAATGTAGGACTTTAATTGTAGTCCCAACAAATAGTCCATGTCACCACTAGCTAATTCATTATTTTACCAACAAAAATAGATTTTTATCAATGATGACTCTTAAATGTCGATGGTGATATTCTTATTTTTATTAAATACTTAATGGCGCAAGTGATAGTGCTTTTATTGAAGTCCATGATTCTTGTAGTGGAAGACTGGTCTTGTGAGTTCTGAAGAGAATCAGCTGATTCTGGTTTAAGCAACCACTCAAGATCGACATTGAGGTATGGAAGAAAAGGAGAAGCTTATTGTTGAGGTCCCAAAGCTAAATGAAGTGAAGACATATGCAACACTAGATGAATCATAGAGTTCAGAGATAGCTAAAGATTATAAGCGGTAGGACCGATGCGAGCTAGGATGGGAAAGGAACACAAAAATCGTGGAGACATCGATCTTCTTGTTAGGTCAGGTCATTTGTCTACAGTGTGTTGTCAGTAAGGGCAAAGCTTCATTTAAACTTGGTCACCTACTTTGAAATGAACATTGCGGGAAAAATCAAAAGATTTTTTAATGGAGCTTAAACTTAAAAAAAAACTCACTTAAGCTTAAGAAATATCTAAGAGTGGTGAGACACTAAAATTCTACCTATATGGATTAGAGGTGGTGCTGCCTCTTATGAGCATTAGGAGTATACTCTAGAAAGTCCATGAATTAATATTTTTTACATGGCCATTAACAGTGCAAGATCGAGATATAAGATCTCAAGTGAGCATTAGCAAGGGTGTGTGTTATCACCGGTTCTTACTAAAGAAATAGTTGCTCAATGCTATGACAACTAAAATTTTATTAAACTTTGTGGTAATTACAGTAAAGTAAAATTCAAGTCGAAAGACGTTTTACCTAATGCATCTAAGTAATACATCTATACAAGTGTATATTTATTTAATAAATGTGGGGGATGTTAAATTTTAATATAATATTTTGATTAATTAAATAAATATTACAAGTGTGTTACATATTTTAATCTAGTGGGAGATTGTTATAATAATATAAAATATATTAAAATGTGACAATATATATTATTATGTTAATAATATATATGATATGTTTGGTAAATAAATTGTGTAACTTATGATTTATTTAACCTACACTTTGTAACATAAAAATGAGCTATAAATTAATTGCTTTTGTAACTTTTTTTGACTGTCACATTTTGGTGTAATAAGAGAGTTTTTACACAAAATTAATTATGGAATCCAAAACTATGATACTATAGTTGTTGAGAATTGGATTAATACTCATTTAGTTTGAAAGGAGTAACAAAACACAAATTTTAAGTATACTGAAAATTGTACCAACATTGGGAAGAGTTCTATCTGGTGTAACTACCAAATCTTCATTATTAATGAATTTTACACTTATTTATGTGCATATAACAATCATAAGATGTGATGTGTGTGCATTCTAAGTGTGATCACCAAAAATAGTACGAGGAGGATTTATTCAATCACATAGTTTGAGCTCCTAGAATATGGCGCCCTGAAATTAGGATTTTCCTATTGGGCTAGGTCATTTTGGGGCAAGCGGATTTGTTAGAAAACTCTTAGCTTGATAATTCTTAAAGTTATTTTCTAAAAAATTCCTTAGTACTTAGAGATAGAAAAAATAAATTTTTGAACAAAAGTGTATTACATTATTCAAGTATTCAAGTCAGGATGACTTCACTATTCTACATTTAAAATTGTGAGTAAATGTTCTTTTCAAATCTTTCATGTTCTTATAACTATATATATATATGCTATATTACATTGTAATCTTCATTTTTTTCTATTTTTTTTCATATATATTTATATAGATATATAATGTATGTGTTGTTGTAATTAATCTCTTTAATATTTGTATTATTTTACAATTGATTTATAATATCCTGATTTATCTCCCTATTTAAAACTCTTAACACAAAATGCTGGAATTACATTTTTTTTTTTTTCATTTCTTTCAAGTCTCACAAATTACCACTTGAGAGAGAGAGAGAGAGAGAGAGAGAGAGAGAGAGAGAGAGAGAGAGAGAGAGGCCATGTGCTTTAGCTGAAAGGACAGTGAAAGTGATTCTCCTATACATATTCAGCAAAGACTTTGGAAACTAACAAATTTTCAATATCATTTTACTACTTTCCCTTTCCCATTTTAGCAAAACACAATTTCTTAAAATTGGGCCAATGGTCCAATTAACCTCTATGGCCGAATACATTTTTTATGACCAGGAATATGTTATGTAACCAAACACCAAATCCTATTCACTTTTAATTTTTTTTCTATTTTTTATTATGTAAATACCATTTGCTAAAAAATAAAAACAATTCATTTCTCTATTTTTTTAAACGAATTAATTTCTCTATTCTAAACCCTATTATTAAAGAATTTTCCCAATAATCTTAATAAATAATTCATTTTCTATCTATAGTTTTTCTCTTCTTTTTTTGGCACTTTGGTATTTTTTTTCCTATAACAATATTTTTATTTGAATAGAAAATATATATAAAGAAAATTATTTTTATATATAATAAAGAAAAAGAAGAGGGAAAAGAGAGAGAGAGAGAGAGAGAGAGAGAGAGAGAGAGAGAGAGGGAGTTAAGTGATGATGAAAAATCAGAGAGAATCAAAACCATATTGTTGGTTTTGGAGGTACAAAAGCAGCACATCTCTACTTGGCTCTGCAACAAAATCTCTGCTTCAGACCAAATTATAACAATTTCCTTAAAACCAATCACAACAACCCCTTCCTCTCTCTCTCTCTCTCTCTCTCTCTCTCTCTCTCTCTCTCTCTCTCTCTCTCTCATGTAGAGAGCTTAAGCTCTTCTTTTTCTTTATAATGGAAAATGAAGGAAAACGAAAAGTTAAAGAAGAAGAGCTGACTAAAGACGAGAAGGACGAAGAAGAAGAAATAAGTAAACTGGTTTTGGGTATAATGGAAGGTTATAGTGACACTGTCATTCCACCATTGTCACACTTTAAGCCGTCATCACTACTTGAATCCTCCGCCATTGTTGTTGCTCAACAGGATTCAACCTCCAAAAAGCGAGCTAGAACAAAATCAATTCCTGAAAGAGACAGAAGAATGAAGATGAATGAGAGCTATGATCTTCTTCAATCCTTGGTCCCGGGTATTCTTCCCAAGGTTAATTTTCCTTTCCTTATACTATCTTTTCAAGCATTGGACTCTATTTTCTCAATTGGGTTTTCTCTATTTTCTTCTTTTGAATTTAATTTGATTTCATTTGAATATGCAATGAGTAATAGGTACTTCTACAATCTTCTCTAATATTTTTTTATTGGGTGTTACTTGATCAGAAAGAAAAAGAGATTTTGTTGATTTGTAAGCGATTTTGATTAATGGGTTATCTTCTCTTCTCTTCATTTAGTTTGTTTGCAATACTAAATTTGATATTAATAATCACAATGCCAAGAACTTCTCACCATTTTTGCATATTCTGTTTTCATATTTTTCTCATTTTAATTTAATTGTTTTGTTCAGGCTTCAAAGGATAAGGTTCTTCATGCAGCAACTGAGTACATAAAATACCTTGAAGAGAAGAAGAAAATCTTGGAAAAGCTCAAGGAATCCTCTTCTTCTTCTTCCTCCTCAAGATCAATGGCAGAAAAAGGGAAGCTGATTTTGCCATGTACAAGTAGTAGTACCAGAAATTTATCTGTGACTGTTACATTATCTGGTAACATTGCCTTGTTTGCAATACAGAGCCTAAAACGACAGGGTTTAGTGACTCAAATTTTCATGGTATTCCATAAGCACTTGGTTGAAGTTTTGGCTGGAAATGTTGTAGTCCACCATACCCAATTGACTATTACTGTCACAGCTTTTGTGAATGGTAATGGAAGCAATATTGTAGAGGAGATTAAGAGAGACATTTTGATGTTATAGAGTTTGAATTTTAAGGGTATATAGGGATATGAATCTTTGTGGAGTGTGGTTCTTAGGACAGTGACAAGAAATTACTTAACAAAAGAACTTGTTCATATTAACAAAAACAGGCTAATGACAGGAGTTAATGGATTCAATATTCTCAAGGCCATGTGAGGTTGAGCCTCAAGCTGAATCTTTCTTATTTTGTTTTTATTTCCCTTTTTAATTATAGCATAGTAAAAAAAAGTACCATTCTACCAGTATACGAACAGTTCTGAAAAATTAAAGGACCTATATTTGTACTGCTGGTAAAGTGTCTGAGACCCAAATCATTGCCATTGCAAATGGTCCAAATTTGTAAAATGAACTCTTGGGAATTAATGAAAGATAATACCAAAACCATTTTTTTTTAATAAATACGAAAACCAATTTTAATACATCAATAATTTATTTGCCTAAAGGCAACATGAGTTGATAGAAATCTGGAGAATTGTTGGTGAGATTGTATAATTGTGATTTGTGAGCCACAATAGTTCCTTTTCCTCTTATGAGCGCAACTAGTCCAGTTAGAATGGATATGTCGCTGTTAGAAAGTTCACGTTACTAATTCGTAGAAAGACAATAGAATATAAGATTAATGGACTTAGTCCTATCATTACCAATTGGTTCTAAGATAGAATCTCATAATTCTTACAAACAAACGAAAAATAAAACCTCTAACAACCATATAGAAAAATCGTAACTAATACTTCATATTTACTAAAGATCAAACTCCAAGGCTTCTAATCTCAAGTTCTCTAAATAATACTACTGTAATTCTACAACCCATGCATAGACTCACTCGAGCAAGAACTCTTCTCTCTCTCACTTGCTACAGCTCGAGTTCTTGATCTTCAAGACAAACTCACAACTCTTCTCTCTCTTACTTGCTACCCTTACAAAATCTCTCAATGTGTTTTTCATATCCCAATCCCAACTTTAAATCTTTTAAAAAAGCAGTTTGTCATAACTTTTGAAAAAGCTAAAAAAATATTTTTAAAAAAAATTGTGATAAAATTGTATTTAATAAAGGGTAAATAGCAGCATAAGTATCCAAATTTTAAGTTTGTAAGGGACATAAATTCAATGTTTATTTTTAGCGGCATAAGTACCTAATGTTTGTAAAACTGTAATTTTTCTTCAGTTTTGTCAGTAATAACAGGGTTTGTGCTGACGAAATTAGAGAAAAATTACAGTTTTACAAAAATTGGTTACTTATGCCGCTAAAAATAAACATAGAATTATGTCACTTACGAACTTAAAACTTTAGGTACTTATGCCGCTATTTACCCTTTAATAAACAATCAAAAAATAATTTTTTGAAGAATTTATAAAGAAGTTACAGTTAAAAATTGAAATTGGTACAACCCAATTTTTAAAAAAAAATTAATTAAAAAATTATAATAAATTTATTTATAAAACTATATTTTCTTATGGGAAATTTGAAAAACTATCCATAAAAATCTCTAAAATTATTTCCCTAAATCTATACCTATTAAAATTGCCCATATATGACTCCATTTGATTTTTCCCCATAATACCCCTCCCATTTGAAAAACAAATCCCAAACAAAAATAAAAAATTCTCTCTCTCTCCCTCTCGGTGACCACGCAACACCACGCCGCCCTACCACGCCCGGCCACCGACGACCACCCACCACCACCGACAGCAGCCTCCGACCACGCACAACCCAGCCCAGCCCCCCTCTCTCCCAATCGGACCCAGCCCCATCTCTCTTCCTCTCTTTCAAACTGAAAAAAAAAAAAAGAACCCAGGGGTCCGATGGTCGGACCATGGGTCCGATAGGTGTCCGAACCATCGGACCCATGGTCTGACCATCGGCCCAATCGGACCCAGCCACCATCTTTCTTCCTCTCTTTCAAATCGAAAAAAAAAAAAGAACCCAGGGGTCCGATGGTCGGACCATGGGTCCGATGGGTTCGATGGTTCGGACCCCTATCGGACCCATGGTCCGACCATCGGACCCCTGAGTTCTTTTTTTTTTCAGTTTGAAAGAGAGGAAGAGAGATGGGGCTGGGTCCGATTGGGAGAGAGGGGGGCTGGGCTGGGTTGTGCGTGGTCAGACGGTGGTCGGAGGCTGCTGTCGGTGGTGTTGGGTGGTCGTCGGTGGCCGGGCGTGGTAGGGCGGCGTGGTGTTGCGTGGTCACTGAGAGGGAGAGAATTTTTGATTTTTGATTGGGATTTGTTTTTCAAATGGGGGGGGGGGTATTATGGGGAAAAATGAAATGGAGTCATATATGGGCAATTTTAATAGGTATAGATTTAGGGAAATAATTTTAGAAATTTTTATGGATAGTTTTTCAAATTTCCCTTTCTTATTTATTATATATTAATAAAAAAAATAAAAAATATTTAAAATAAATAAATTATAATAAAATAAATAATAATTAAAATTAAATCTCTTACTTTTTATAAAAAAATATTTTATATTTTTAATTTAATATTATCAAACCACATATTCTAACTTAAAAAAATTTTTATATACTTAAGTTTTCTTCACATTTAATAAAATATAATTTAAAAATACTATAAATTATTTTTATCAAATGTATATAAATTTATACTTTGAAAAGAAAATAATATAAAATATAAATATTATATTATATGAAATAAATTTTACATATATATATATTTGTGATTACAATGAATTAGATTATAAATTATCGTTATTTTTATAATAGATCCTAACAACTCATAGTATTTTAAAATTTATAATTTATCAAATACTCAATTCATCACAGTACAGCTACAATTATTTTTCCCTATAGCAGAATTATGTCAAATTGGCCCTAAAAACTTTAAGACTTCACCTCGAAAATGACTTGAGAGCTCTAATTAAATAAGTATAACCCAAATAAGTGTCTGCTACCTAAAAATCAGGTCATATTGTAACAAATAAAACTGATGTCTCAACAATTAGAAACCAATTGTTAGACATAAAAAATTAACCAAGAATCAGTTATTAGTAAAAACGGTTGAGTTAGTTATGTAAAAATTACAACCACCACAAATACACTATACCATCACCACAAATATGAAAATTAACATTAAAATTTTACTCTTTTTTTAAAAAAATGGATAGATCCAATCCAATCTAATAAATACTGAATCTAAAATATTAAATGAATTTGATCAAATCTAAAAAATACTAAGTCTAATATATTGGGTAAACAGTAATAAATATATATGAAATATATTCAATGGATAGAACCGATCCAATCCAACATTCAATGAATGTTGAATCCATTGAATGATTGAAATTAATTGAATCGGATGTTAAAATATAACATCTAATATATAATTGAATGATCTAAATAGACCTGAAAATATAAGATGTGATGAATAAACACCCCTAATTAAGATACCTTTTTTTACTCAAATAAGAGAATGGGGAGAAAGAGAGCTTACCATACATATACATATGTTCATTAATGACATGTTACAAACAAGAAATAGCTTTCATCTTTTAGCTTAATCCCAAATCAATCTTCATTTCAGTTCACGTTTAAATGGCAAACCAACCAAAATGACAATTAGGGTCTATTATTATAGATTTGTACATTGTAAACGTATCAAAAATTAGAAGACAACCAAAATTTGCTGAATGGAATGTATTACATCCAAAAAAGTAATAAAGAAAAATTTCTTATGCTCCGAAGGGGCTCTGATGGGGGATGGTACACCTATAGTGTATGTTTCTTCTATGGATGACCAATGAAGAGAGCTTTAATCATGATCTACCTCAGGAGCTTTAACTAGGAATACCTTCTTTGCCAGTGAGGTCTTCCATGTTTACACTAGCTTCTAAACCCATGTTAATGAGCGCATTGATCATGGCAGGAATATCAGTTTGCAAAGACGCAGCTAATTCCTGAGAATCAGAAAACAACATTATGTTTGGTTAATCAGGCTTATGTTCGGAAACACACAATCATATAATCATTCGAAAGATTTTCAGAACTCAAACATAACTAGCTACCTTCTTGGTCTCTTCCTTTTGGCGCTTGATAACCTCCACGGGCCACTCAGTTACCAGTTTTTGTAGTTCAACCATGATACTTGACTTTTTTGCCTCTGGTAGATCCTGGATTACATAAATCGGTGTCAACAATTAGTAATTGTACAGTCTCTTACGAATGATGATATTAGTCCACAACTGTCAAGTATACGCATATTAATGTTATGTTTTCTTAAAGAAAGTAGAGGAAACTTGCTTCATTTAAGCAAAAAGGTTAGCTTCATTGTCAGCTTCTCATTAGTGAACACCTCACCTGGTTTAGGACTTGAATGATGGTAGCAGCAGCCTCCGGCTTGTGTTCTAAAAGACACCCCTGAAAACACAAATGCTAAATGTAAGCTTACATCACATGGGCAGACATCAGAATTATTATTTCACTATTTCTTTGTATAATCTTTAAACTTGATAGACTGTATAAACTGTTTTTTTGAGTGTATAAACTTTTAAAGCAACTATTTTATATATAATTTACTACTTCTTCGGAAGTGCCTTCCACTCCATCTCACAATTCAAAACAGTTAATTCTTAAATGTCACTATGAACATGCAAGTTACCTTAGCGCATGAAAATCCGGTTGAAAGAGTATGATTCTTCATAGACTCAGATCTCGACTTCTCAATTATCCGTAGTGATTCAACATCTCCTACAAACGGAAACAGTTGAAAAACTTCAAAACAAAAAAAATAAGATAGCTAAAGAAATGGTAAGTAGATATATCAGAAATAACATAGCAAAAGGGGGTTCAGGGTGACCTATTTTAGAAGCAAACTCCATCAACACATCAAAAGAGGTTTGTCGTAGCTTGACTCCTGCCTTGATAAACTTTTTTGAATATTTGGTCATCAATGACCAATTATCAGTGTTGTAACAAATGCTGCAAAGTAACAGTTTAATTCAAATTCAAAATAATATCACAAAGAGAACCTCGTTAAAGCATTTTGAGGAAAACAGAACACTGAATAGTACAATGACAGTGGCCAGTAAAGTATTTAGAAACAGATCTTGAATCTGACAGGACTCGGAAATCAGTACCAACACAGGTTAAGATGTAGATACATATTCTTGTTGAAAAACAAAGTATAACATACTTATAGAAATGCTCACATGCAACTATACATACAAATCCAGGAGAAATGAGGGTTTAAACCTACATCAATGATGTATTGGATTCAGCACTCCAAGAGAATAATAGTTTACAGACCAAAGAGAAATTTACAGAAAAGACTATTTTCAAGGTTCAGCTAATTTAAATTTCACTCAAAGATGAGTATTTTGCACAACTACTGTAAACTCTTATGAATAAACTCTTTTTAACTTTTATATAAGGGTATAGACTATCCTGCTTACCCGAAAACAATATCTGCTGTACCAGGTTGTAATGGTAAGTCATTCTTCTCTAGAAGTTCCATTATTTCGACCATAAGTTTAGCATCATTGTTCTCCTTGGCATACAACTACAGTCATATTACAGCAAAGCATCTGTAAATACAAATGCCAGAAGCTAGACTAGCAAAGCAACTAGTCAAATGTTAAAACCAACATAGAAAAGTTAAATGCATCACCAGTAACTGGTGGGCAGATCCAATACTAGGAGTTAATCCATGTACATTATGCTTCCGCAAGGCTCTCTTACCTGAAAATATAAAATAAATCATTTTAATGGACATACATCCAGCAGAACCCACTTATTAAAAAAAAGTGTAGCACCAAAATGCAAGAAAGTCAGTCTAACTATATAAATTTTGTAAAATCAGATAACTAAGAGAAAACACTTTTGGAAACACATTTGAATGGCTTACCGAAGTCAAGGGCCCCTACACGTGCACATGTTTTGGTAACTTCTCGGCAGAGATTAGAATTAAAATTATCAGGAATTCTAAGATTCGACATTCTCTGCAACCAAAACCAAAGCATAGAACAATCAAAAGAATGAAATTCATACTACATTATCAAATACATGAAGTTGAGATCACTCTAAAGCTGTGAAAAGATAAACTAACAAATCTTCGGAGGTTCTCCAAAGCATCAAAAAGAAGCTTGACATCATCATGGTTTTTACAATTTTCTATCAAAGACCATAACCAAGCATTTGGAGACATTGTTCGTTTAACAGCCACGGATTGGATAATTTGATCATAGAGCTCCTTCACAGCCTCTGCATTCCAAATAGCAAAGCAAAACTCACTACAAGAACTTGAAAAACAAATGCCAATTTCATTTGGGTCAAGAAAATCAACAACCTGTGGGACTGCCTTCAACAATACTTGCTTTTGATGAAAAATTTGCTCGTGGCAGCGTCCTCTTAGACAATGCACATTGTTCTATTTCTGAGTGAGTGCCTGCAAGTGCAACATGTCAACCTCATTCACAAATCTTTTCATTTGTTCATATCGAATTCAAGTGTTGGTGGCAAACTACTTGAGAATTATCCCTTAAAAGAACACAGCTCTAGTATTCCCTTATAAATTTAAAAAGCACCCAACTTTCTAAAGCTAAAACAACCCATCAAAAAAATACTTAAAAGATCGAAATTTTATTTACTTTTACGAGCAACCCAATGCAATTCAATGTGTAAAAATTAATTGAAAAAAAAAAATGTTCTTGACAAACTCAATATCATTTTCGGAATTTCACTTCTCAGCAAGCAAATGGATTTATTGTAATAAAAAAAAGAAACGGGCAACGAGAATTTCAGAAGGTACCATTGAATAAGGGTGAATGAGCACAGAAGCTGATGTTGTTCCGCCATTGAAGAGAAGTGTATAGAGCTTCGGAGATTTGAACATTAGGAGCGATGAAGCGATCAGAGTTGAGAAAAATCGGAGATTTGAAAAACCTAGAGAGTCTACGAGCAATCAGCACGGATTTCATGGCTTTCCGAGGACCGAGTCCAGTGTGAGTGTAGTGTATGAGTTAACTCGGGTTGGGGGGTCTGTGTATGAGGGAGGGACTTAAAGCCCAAGTACGGACTGTGAAATCAGGGTTTAGGGAGAAGAAGAAGAAAGATGGAAAGTATTCAGTGGAACGGCACACTACGGTTATTTTTGTGGTCTCACACTTCACTCTACACCTGAATCAGCTCCTTATGTGGGCCTTATTTAGCAAAGAAGGCCCATCTCAGCATCAACGGGAGGGAAGAGGAAATTACACTCTATACCCTTTTTATAGAGAAAATTACACTCTTTACCCTTTTTATATTGTCCTCTTTTATTTTTACCTTCTTTTTTAAAATCTATCATTTTTACCTCTTTTTTTAAACATTGTACCAATTTTGCCCCTGTCACTTCAAGATACTCTCCATGTGATTCTCTTAAGTAAGGGTATTTTGGGTATAATACATATAAAAAGAGGTATGTTTCAAATAAATATAAAATTAGAGGTAAATTTGATTAATTGATGAATAAAAGAGGCATTTTTCAACTTACCCCCTTTTTATATTGTCCTTTTTTTTAAAATATATCATTTTTACCTCTTTTTTAAAACATTGTACTAATTTTTTCCCTATCACTTCAAGTTACTCTCCATGTGACTCTCTTATGTTAGAATATTTCGAGTACAATACATATAAAAAGAGGTATGTTTCAAATAAATATAAAATTAGAAGTAAATTTGATTAATTGATTAATAAAAAGAGTATTTTCAACTTACCCCCAATGGCAAAGGGATGTTTGACGGAATAATTATAGAGGAAATTACACTCTATACCTTTTTTATATTGTCCTCTTTTATTTTTACCCTCTTTTTTAAAGTCTATCATTTTTACCTTTTTTTTTAAAACATTATACTAATTTTGCCCCTATCACTTCAAGATATTTTCCATGTGACTCTCTTATGTCAGGGTATTTTAGGTACAATACATATAAAAAGATGTATGTTTCAATTAAATATAAAATTAGAGGTAAATTTGATAGTGGTATTTTTCAACTTACCTCATAATTATATAAGGCACTATTTTTTATAAAAAAAATTATATTTTTACTTTTACGAAATTTTTTTTTACATATTTACGATTTTTCAGAAAAGTAACACGAAAACAATAAAAAAAAATTACATAAAAATAACATCTAAACAACGTCGAAACAAAAACAAAAAATAACATACAAATAATAAAAAATCAAAAATAAATTAACAAGAGTACAACATAAAAAAACTGTATTTTCTGTAAATAAAATCAAAAAAATCGTAAAAATATTTAAAAATCTGCAAAACCGTATTTTTGTCATTTTTTGTTGTTTTTGTGTATTTGTGAAATAATCTCATGTTTAATTGAGATAAGTTGAAAAATACCTCTTTTTTATATCTATTAATCAAAAATACATTTATTAATTAGGGTGTTATAGAGCGATACAATTCGGTGCAGAATGTATCGTACGTATACAGAGGTTGTTTTATCCTGAGAATGTCGTGGTTGCTAGACTGCCGTGCACACTTTGGGTAAAGCCGCTAAACGTCTTAAAGAAAGCGACATTGTCCGCGACTTAGCCAGATTATTCTATCAGTAATTCGTTCCAATTTCATTGTTTTTTTAATTTCGGAATAACATGTATATATTAATTTAATGTAATTTAGAGGACCAAAAAGTGAGATTGAGAAAGAAGTTATAGATTTGGAGAAAGCTAAGAAGAAAAATTTAGTGTTTATTTTAGATTATTTTATATTAATTTGACTTTGAAAAGTTGTATTGGATACGAATTAAATTAAAGATTTTTATTCCACTATTAAAAACAAATCAAAATTTTATTCACATAATTTAATAATACTTAAAATCTCATTTGGAAGCTTTTTTAATAATTTTATTATGAGAGAATTTTATTATATAGTAATTTACGGTATAAATAACTAAGGTTAATTTTTAATTGTAAATAAATACTTAAGTTTATTTTTTGTGGTAATAATACCTAAGTTATAATTTTAAAATTTCAAAAAAAAAGTTATAATTTTAAAATTTCTGTAAGTACCTGGTTAAATAAATTTTCATGGCGATCCCTAATTAGTCCAAGTCATTAAATTTTTATTATTTTAAAAAAATTAGTTTAAATATACCAATAAGAAAATAACAAATGGATATAATGGCTTAACATTTAACGGTTAGGTACTTACAGAGTTCCAGAAATATAACTTATGTATTATTACTGCCAAAAATTAAACTTAAGTATTTATTTACAACTGAAAGTTAAACTTAAATATTTATGCTGTAAATTACACTTTATTATATGAACAAAAAAAATTCCCTACAAGACGGTATATATGTGCAATACATTTAAATTTATATTCACAACTTAACTAACATTCACATACTTTAGTCACAATATAAATTTTTGTGACTAAATGTGATTTTAATCCCACAATAAAAGTCAATTGTTACTAAAATATAATATTTAAATACAAAATTTTTGTGCAATACATTTAAATTTATATTCACAACTTAACTAACATTCACATACTTTAGTCACAATATAAATTTTTGTGACTAAATGTGATTTTAATCCCACAATAAAAGTCAATTGTTACTAAAATATAATATTTAAATACAAAATTTAGTTTAATCACAATAAATATTGTGATTAAAAATAAATTTAAGTCACAATAAATTACAATTTTAGTGGTTAATATATATTTTTAGCCTTCACTTTATTTTTATATACATAGAAAATTTTACACAATATTTTCTTAAATTTTATTTTTTACATTACTATATTGTATTTTCTTCTATTAGCATTCTATATAATCAAGCATTATAATTTTATTATTAAAAAACATAGTTTATTCTAAAATAGTAAAATTACATATGCTATTTAAAAATCAAAATACATAATTTAAAATAAAATTAAATATTAGGTTGCACCTAACATAAATCTAGTATTTTTAACAAATATATCTATCTACACCTAATTACAAAACCATATTCATAAATAACCGATAATAATAGGTGGCTTCTGGTAATTACAACTAATATTAATGTGTATTTATTTACTAATTTTACCATGAAATATTAGAAAACCCTTTTTCTTGTTCTAAATTAAAAGTAGTTAGATTAAATATATTAATTATTACAGTATAACATGTAATAAGCCCATTATCGTTTTGTCAAGATAATCACACAAAGATTTAAATTTCTAATATGGACAAGAAAAAAGCTCAAGAGCAAACCAAAGTAAGTTAATCATTTCTCATTTCAGATTACTATTATATATTATTTTATGAAATGTAAGTACGTACAAACATTTTTTTTTATTAATTATTATGTATTACATTATATAATAATAACTGAATATCTTCTAATTCATATAAATGTAATGATTCAGAAAGTAGTTGCAGAATTCTCAGTCTCAATGTATTGTAATGCATGTGAAAGAACCGTTGCCAAAACTATCTCCAAATTTAAAGGTGATAAAAATTTTACCATATCATTATTCTTCTTCTTTTTTAAAATATATATGATTATTAATTTGATTATTATTATTATATATAGGTGTGGAGAAGTATATGACAGACATGAACAAGCACAGAGTAGTTGTGACAGGAAAAATTGACCCACAAAAAGTTTTGAAGAAATTGAGAAAGAAAACAGGGAAGAAAGTAGAGATTATTCTTAAAAACGACAATAATAAATCATTATTAGATTGTCGTTTGGAGACACCAAAAGAAGAAGAGGGTAATAATAATAATAATAATTTATATTTTAATAATTATCATAATAATTGCAATGACACTGAAACGCTTATGATGATGTTCAACGACGAGAATCCAAATGCTTGTTCTCTAATGTAAGACTAATTAATACATGTAGTGTACATGTCTAACTCTGATGATATTTGTAATAGTATATTCACTAATCAATTTGGATTATACATTTAGTTATTTTTGTAGTTTATTTATTTATTTAGTTCAAGAGCTTGTAGTAAAAGAAATTTGTATATTAAGAAATAGCATGATGTATTAAGTGAATGTGGTCACGAATAAAGGGAAAAAAAGTATGATTCTAAATTTATTTGTTAGATTCACAATTATGATGAGTTTCTTTCATTTATCAAAAAATATAAGGGTAAATACCATTTTGGACCATGTATTTTGCAAAAGTTACAGATTGGACCCTGTATTTTGTTAAATGACAAAATTGACCCTATATTTTCTAAAATGGTAAAAATATGGCCCTGAGCTTAATTTTAGACAATTTTTTTTTAATACAACCAACTTGAAGATAATTCCTAATACGAACAGATACAAAAAATGTAAACAGTTTTGTCATAGCACTTTTAGATCGAATTATAATTAAACTTTAAAAATCAATTCAGGGTCCTATTTGTACTATTTTAGAAAATACAGGGTCCATTTTGTCATTTAACAAAACATAGGATCCAATTAGTAACTTTTGCAAAACACAGGGTCCAAAATGTTATTTACCCAAAATATAATTAATATTATCCAGTAAGATTTTGGTGAGGTTCATCGAAGCAAACTAAGAAAATATATTAGCTAGTGTAAATGTGAGAGTGTTGGAGGTAGGTTTGGGGGTAAGAAGATCATTTTGGATGGTTGTCAAGGCTTCGCGCTTTAAAAGAAATTATAGACCAATTATTCTTGAACAATTTTATGTTATAAGCAACAGAATGGAATGTGGGATGATTATTGTGTTATTTTTTTTTTTTTGAATAAATTATTGTGTTATTTTTAGTGTTGAGGATACTCAAATAATATTGCAAATACCAAGTACAAGATGGGAGCTCAAAGATAAGATTCTTTGGTATTATAGTAAAAATAGAGAATATATATTCAGTTAATTAATAATACAATAATAAAGGTAGATCAATTTGACGATCATCATGTGTTGGCATGGTGGAAAAGTCGTGGAAGCTAAAAATACCACTAAAGGTAAAGCACTTTGTTTTGTATGGAAGATGACTCATTTTTGGTTTCATACCTATTTGGCCCTTGCTAATTAAGGTGTTTGAACAGAGTTGTGCTCAACTGGCCCTTGCTAATAGAAAATGTGTTTCATGCATTGTGGGGTTGCAAGGCAAACTGAGCTGTATGGAAGCTATGTGGATTAAAGAAACAAGTACAACATGTGGAGGAGAAGATGTACTATTTTTTCTAATGAGATTATCAAAGTCATGGGATCAAACTATGTTTGAGTATTTTTTTGGTTCTATCATGAAATATTTGGTTTGTTAGTAATAATACTAAATAAGGGGTTACCCACCACAGGCAGAGGAGATGATTGATTGGGCTTAAAGAAAGGGAGCATCAAAGGGTTGCTGCGGTTTGGATTCCACTAGCTTTTGAGGCATTGAAAAGATGTTAGTGTGAGGTGAGGTATGAGCTGATCTGGTGTGACTTCTGTTATTCGAAATTGAGAGGGGCAGGTAGTGTTTGCTTCATCTACTCTAGCATGAATATCAACCATTGTAAGTGGAGCTGTTGGTGATTCATGATAGTTTACAAGCAAGAATTCAATGAGCATTACCAAGGTTTAACATTGAATTTGATTGCCTAAAAGCTGTCCAATTAATCCAAAATAAGACGGTTGTAGGGAAGTTGATGGTGTGCTACGCCATTTAGAAACTGTTAGAGTTTTACGCTATAAATAAATTTAATTTCAATATAATCTTATTTATGATCAAGATCAAAAAATTATATTTTGACCCGGTCCGGCCCCGCCTACTTTCTCCATCTTAGTGGGTCAGGCCTGACCCAAAATAATCGGACCGGGTAGGCCCGATCTATTTTTTTTTAAAAAAAAAAAAAAAAATAAAAAATCAGCAAAACATATTATAAATTCTCTCAGGGAAACTTACAAAAATACTGGAATTTAGGTTAACTTTTACAAAAATATTATCACACGAAAAAGTTTTCAAAAATACCAGTAAAACACAAAACAGAACAACTCAAAACAACAGTAGAACAACTAAAAAATACTACTAGAACACCAGTGAAAACTTAACACAGTATACTGCAGTATGAAACTTAAAAAAAAAACACAGTAAACAAGTAAAAAATACCGACTGGGAGTATTTTTATAAAAAAATAGCAAAAGCTAGTATACCATGTAAAATTCCCACCCCTCATCACATCAACACTCTTAACCACCATTCCTTGTTATCCCCAACATAAAAGTTTTCAGTCACCAACCCAAATAGAAAAAGTTCTTTCAATTTAAAAACCAGCAAAAATAGGCTAAAATGAATAAGAAAACAATATGCACCATTTATACTAAAGAATAAAGATTATTCAAGAACAGGGTTAAGAGTTGGAGATACCATTTTTAAACTAAAGAGTACCCTTTATCCCAGAATATACCAATGACATGTTGGATAACAAGTAAAAGTGACTATAATGGAGAGAGTAAAATAGCAAGTAAAAATTTTGTTGTTAAATTTATTGCTCACCAAACTTGGCATGATGACAGAAGAAAAATTATATAGTTATATACTGAAAGCTACCCGAGTCTTAGAGACAAAAATTAAAAAAAAAAAATGAGAGACCATATATTATTCAATTTAGCAAACAACCCTGAAGAAAAAAAACAGAGACCATATGTTAACACAAGTACATATACATATATATATATATATAGTAGAACCTCTATTCAAGAATACACTTGGGACTAAGCAAATTATATTCTAATTGAGAGGTTATAATTAAATAGAGTTACACTAGAAAAAAAATCAAAATACCAAAAAATATCAATGTAACAATAATAACAATAAATAATTATTAATACTATATTATAATAGAATTGTTTTAAAGTAAATATAATGTTGATACATATATTACAATTTGAAATAAAATTATTAATTTTATGTAAATAAATTTACAAAATATATGTATATATTTTAAAAAGATGTAATTATTCTTATATAGAGGTATACTTTATTAATATGGGACTTTGAAAAAGTATAACTAATTACAATTTAGAGGTTATTCTTATTTATAACTAGCCCAAATTGGGACTTGATTTTTTTATAACAAATTAGAGGTTATTCTTGAATAGAGTATTCTTAAATAGAGGTTCTACTGTATATAAAAGTCGGTGACAGAAATTCATTGTTTAATTAATCGGTGAGGACGATGTCTTTTGCGGCAGCGAATGGGATTGGGAGAGTGGAGAACGACGAGAGAGATCATGACATGGTGCCGTCCTCCTCCTCCGATGAGGAGGAGTTTGAGTTGTATTAGGGATCGGATTAAATCATCACGAGGGAGTCGATTCAATCTGATTGCAAACGAGTTCAGACTGGCCCAAAATAATATGTACCGGGCCGGGTCGGGTTGTGAGCCCGATAAATGTCCGAATCATTCAGGCCAAAGTCGCCCCGTCGTGCTGGGGCCCGATCCGACCCGCGAAAATGGCACAAATTGTCATTTCTAATTCCAACTCACCAAATAATTATACACATACTATATTTACTCCAAAAATACTCATTCATTATGTTATATAACTGATTCTATTTTAGTTATGATTGGTTTGAGTTATTTCGTGTTATTGTTTTTATTCATTATAACATTGTTATAAAATCGGTTCTATTTTAATTATAACTTGTTTAAGTTATTTTGTGTTATTTATTTTTATTCATTATATTACAGAATCGGATATATTTTAATTATAACCAGTTTGAGTTATTTTGTGTTATTTATTTTTATTCATTATGTTATAGAACTGGTTCTATTTTTGTTTATATCTGAGACATCTACTTCCGATGACTTTTTCAGTGACTTTTTTCGACAACAGTGACTTTTCTAACAACTTTTTTGGCGACGGTAACTTTTCTGACAACTTTTCCGACAACACTAATTTTTTCGGTGACTTTTTCAATACCGGTGACTTTTCCGATGAAATTTATTATTGTTTTACAAATATTAGATTTCTATCTTTTTTTACAAAAATATGGTATAAAAAATCCTATATAAATGTAAAAAAAAAAAAAATACATAATCCCATAATATTATTTATTTATACCATAAAAAAGTAAACTCCTAAACTTTTTTACTATATTGTGTAATTTAATTTCTACTAGAATTAAAGACTCGAGAGACTTTTGAGAAATTACGGCCCACAAAATAATTAGGCTAAATTTCACAAATACACAAAAATAATAAAAAATTATAAAAATACAGTTTCACGGATTTTGAATATTTTTAAGAATTTTTTGATTTTATTTACAGAAAATATGGTCTTTTTTATGTTGTATTTATGTTAATTTGTTGTTGATTTTTTGTTATATGTGTGTTAGTTTTTATTTTTATTTTCATGTTACATTTATATAGTTTTCTTGTTGTTTGCGTGTTGTTTTTACGGAAAACCGTAAAAATGTAAAAAAAATTGTTAAACTTAAAAAATTGTAATTTTTCTTATAAAATATGGTTCTTTATCTAATTATTCCAAACAATTAGCAATATTTAAGTACTGTGTGACAAAGTTGGTGATCTCCCATTTATTATATTACTTATTACAAATAATACAACACTAATAATAAAGATGTTTGCAATAAGATAAAGATGGTTTAAACTGAGTGGGCTATGGGCGATGAGTAGTACATCATTTTTTGTATTGTAGGACATTATTAATCCAAAACAAAAGTTTCATTTCTACAGCTTTGAGTTTTTGTTGGGACCAAGCACACATATAACGACACACAATAGACATAATGCCTAAATAAATAAATAAATCATCACCGCCCCACTCTATGATTTGGTGCCATGCATACACACTTTACTTGAGTTCTAATTAATGGAGATAATAGTGGACTAAGGACAACTAACATATATCATATATAAATGGATGTTAACAGAAAAAAGAACTTACTCTTTCTCTTTCTTTAAATTTTTGGGTAGTAATTTTTTTTTACCTCTATTCTCACTAATGATTAATGTGATGAGGTTAGTATTTATTTTTTTTTTTTTGTCTTTTGTGTTAATTATTTTTGGGTAAATTACGGCATAAATACTTAATGTTTCCGATTTTATACACTTTTTGGAGGTAAAAGTATCTAATGTTACAATTCTCTTACACCATTACTATCACTTCCGTTATTAATTCATAAATATGCACACGTGGAGGGCCCAAATACATTACATTTATTTATTTTATTTTAAAATTTAATATTCTTAATATAAAAAACTAAATATTACTTGTTTTTAAAAAAAAAAAAAAAAAAAAAAAAAGATGCAATACTAAATTACCATAGCTGAGTGAAGCAGTGTAGTATATGTAATGAGAAGAAGTTTTTTTTTTAAATCAAGTAGCATTTAGTTTTCGATATTAAGAATATTAAGTTTTAAATAAAATAAAAATAAATGTAATGCATCTGAACCCTTCACGTGTCCATATTTATGAGTTAACGGAAGTGGTAGTCACGGTGTAAGAGAATTGTAACATTAGGTATTTTTGCCTCCAAAAATAAACATTATGTATTTAAGTGTATAAAATCTGAAACATTAGGTATTTATGCCACAATTTACCTATTATTTTTTTTATCTTTTGTGTAATTTTTTTTTATTTTTTATGAATGATTTTTATGCTATTTTTTTATAAATGATTTTTTATACTATTATTGTTACATGGTACCCTAAGATGCTCAATATCATACCGATTGACATACACAATAATTGGTTATTAGTTTTTTAAATCATTTATTAAATTAAAATTTGTGGGAACTGATATTGAAATGCACCAATAACAGTGTGCTATCTTTTGTAGTGTTTGATACTTTAATGTCTCCTTTAATATTTTTGTTATTAATATGTATATATTTTTATTAGCTTCGATTATATTTTTCTTTTTTTATTGTTATGAATAATCTTTGCACTATTTTTTTTTATAGTAAATATTTTTTTGTACTATTATTGCTATGCGACATCTTTAATTGATTGGTTTGAGATTTAAAAATTATGTTTTCTAAAAGAGTGTTTTGGAAACAAAAATTTGAATTTTGTATGTGAAAAATTGTTTCTAAAAATGTGATTGGTTGTAGTGTAATTTTGTGTTTTTGAGTTTTAAAAAGTTGGATTTGTGATTGGTTGGGAATCTCAAAATAAAAAAATAAGAGAGTATTTGAAGAGTTTTTAGATTTAATGATTTGAAAACATAGAAAACATAAAATTGTTGTTTTCATTTTTAAGCATAAAACTCAAAATCAAATTCAAATTTAGTTTTTGAAAACACCATACCAATCAACTATTTTTATGTGGACCCCCACCTTTTAAGTTTTCAAAAATATAAAATTGTTTTCAAATCTCAAACCAATCAAGCTTAAGTGTTTAATATCATGTCGATGTGGTACCCAATAATTAGTTAGCAATATTCTAAATCATTTATTGAATTAAAATTTCTAGGACCAGATATTGAAATGCACCAATAACGATGTGCTACAATTTGTGATGCTAAACACCTTAATGTTTCCCTTAATATTTTTCGTTATTAATATACATATCTTTATTAATTTTAATTAAATTTTTTTATTATTATTATATATAAGTTTGCAAGAACATTTTTAATGGGATATGTAAAAATTATACTATATTTGGTAAAAAAAAAACTTTGTAATATATTTGCATCAATTTTTAGCATTATGCTCTAATGCACAAATGCAAAACTTGATATAATTTTTTTTTTCTTTTTTGTTATGAATGATTGTTATTTTTTCAACTTTTTTTACAATAACTTTTATGGGTTTTTTTATGTATAATTTTTTGTACAATATTTTTTTGAATAAATACCATTTTGGATCCTATTTTACAAAAGTTACTGATTAGACTCTCTATTTTGTTAAATAATAAAATAGACTTTGTATTTTTTTAAATGATAGACCCCTGAACTATTTTCTGTCAAAATAAAAGTTAATAATAACTCGATTTAAATGTATTATAACAAAACTGGTTATATTTTATGCATATATTAGAGATAGGAATTGTCTTCAAGTTGGTTATATTAAAAAAGAAATTGTCAAAAAATTGAGTTCATGGTCCTATTTGTACAATTTTAGAAAATACATGGTCAGGGTTTAATCGGTAACTTTTACAAAACATGTGGCTCAAAATGGTATTTACTATTTTTTATTATTATTAATAATAATGGAATATTATTATTTGGCACCTTAAGATGTCCAACGCAACACAGATATGACACTTAATAATTGGTTAGTACTTAGTAGTTTCCCATATTATTCACTAAATAAAAATTTGTGGACCCGATATTGAAATGCACCAATTGTTGGAAATATTTTACCAGAATTTAGAATTACTAACATGTATGTTGGATTATAATTCTACAATCTAACATCCAAAATATGAATTTCTTAAAAAATAATGAATTAAACACATAAAGGTATAAAAAATCGTACATTCATGGCAGCAAAATAATTTAACTCCTTCCGTTCAGATCTCTAACCCTTGATCCTTTCTGTTGCAAAGTATGATCAAGATCTGAACTTGAATTCTTCTTCAAGTAACAAAAAGATTGCATAGTCTTCTACATTATCTTGAGTATATCTTGAAATGTGGGCAATCACTCAATCACTTAAGGGGTTCAAAATTGACAAGAAGAAGAAGAAGAGATTTCGAAATTATGAGAGCTCTGGTTATTTTCTATTTGGTCTGACAAAGTGAGTCAATAACATTATGAAATAAGAGCTATCATATTCTATTTATATGGTAACTTTAGAACAGGGCCAGCCTTGAATAGTGGGGTATAGGAAAAAAATATTTTTAGACCCTCATTTAAAAAAATGTGGTATTTTTTAAAATCAGTAAAAAAAAATATAATTTTAAAAGGAAAAATTTTTTTGGGCCCCTCGGCTAGATGGGCCTAGGCACAGGCCTTGCCCACCTATGCCCAGGGTCGGGTCTGCTTTAGGGTTAGGTTTAGAATTTAAATGGAATAAAAAAAAAAGATAAATTTTACTTAATTTAAAGGAATAATTACATAAGGTACCATTTTTTGTAAAATATTTACATTTTTACGTTCAAAGAATGTTTTTTTTACATTTTTACGGTTTTCCAAAAAATAACACAAAAACAACATAAAATCAACAAGAAAACAACATAAAAGTAACATGAAACTAACATCAAAATAACAACAAAAAATAACATACAGATAACAAAAAATTAACAACAAATGAACAAAATTTCAACATAAAAAGACCGTATTTTATGTAAATAAAATCAAAAAAATCGTAAAATGTTTAAAATTCTGTGAAACCGTATTTTTGTTGTTTTTGTGCATTTGTGAAATTATCCCTAATTTAAACCATATGACCGAAACTTACATGTAGGCCCATAGGTTTTGATTTTATCATTTTATGAGATTTTATCTGTCTTTTCATTCTAACTGTATAAATGATAATTTTATATATTTAATAATTATAATTAATTATTAAATAAATTGTCATTTGATTTATTTATTAGTTTGACTTTTAAAAATCTCTTAGAACAAACCCTAAAATCTCTATTTCTTAAAATTGTCCTTGCTTAGTAAAACTCATAAATAAGTCATAGTCTTATTCAGAATTCTAATCGATTAATAAAATCAATTAATTGAGTCTACAAGACAATATTATCTCAAGTAGCGTGGGGACCATGAGTCTATATAATTAAGCTCACAACAAGTAGTTTTAGAATTTACCCTATAAACTCTTTATCTTATTAATTTCTCCTGACTCCCCTATAAATTCGAAATTGCACTCTTGATTACATAGAACGATTTATACCAAGTATAGATACGCTATGAATATTGATTGTTTCAATCTAAATAATTAGTGATCCTCTATAGATAATTTACATCGAGTAGGGAGAAATTTACCGTTTTAGCCAAGCTTTAAGAAAAATATCGTTTCACTTCTATGTGATTATAGAAGCTATAGATTCTATATCTATGATTAGCACTCTCACTCAATTTCACTACCGTGTTCCCAAGATGTAAGTGTTAGGCCAATCTAATTGGTTAGCTTTAACGAACAAGTCAAAGAATGCATGTAATACATTTAAGTCAGTATCTATCCATCTCAAGATTGAGATCATCGATCTAAGATCAATTAAGTGATATTTACTTATAAAAGATATTACGGTAAGTTTATGATATCTTTTCCACTATGAATATCGGTCTAGTCCGATGTATAACCAATCCAATACAAGCTTATTTTGCTAATACCTTGAAAAAGACATTTTCACTTATGCAAGTGTAAGTAAACCACATTGTTGATTATCATATCAGTGTAAATCTAGTACACTGATAAATCATGAGACTAATTAATTTAATTACATAATTTTGATTATTTTCTAATGTGTAGACAACACAATAATCACGAATAATAATATGATAGGAATTTAATAAAAAATTATATATCAAACATATGATCATGAAATAAACATGTGAACCAAGCATTACACTAAACAACTAATAAAATAACTTATGTTCTTTTATTTATAATGAAATTCAAGATTACATTGAAATAGAGTTTTAGTTAGGACACTAAACCTAACACCAATGACGGTATATATGCCACCATCTATGGTGTTTAGCACCTCCCATAGCATTTTTCTTATCATCTCCAATGAATGGTGTATAATTTGAGCTAAAAAATAAGTTAATATTATATTTGACCCAAATTTTATAATATTGTTCCAATGCACTTAGGGTAAAATTAATTATTTTTTGATAGAAATGTATAAAAAAAGCTAGCAAAAGTATTAAATTTTTATTAAAATATATAAAAATTCTATTAAATTGTAAAGACCGCTTAGTTTAATTTAGAAATTAGCAGTTAATTATGTTTAATTATGGAAAATTATTTATAGATATTTAAATAATTATTTATGTTGTTATTATTGAATTCTGAAATGCATTTTATGTCATATAGTGAATTTCATAATTTTACATTTCCGGTGCCCGGTAACATGGAACTCGGTGTTTGGCTCAGTAAAATCACAACTTAGTATGTTAGTATTAGGGGACGGTTATTTAGACAATGGAAATGTCAGGATTGGTCGGGAATTTAGAATTTCCCAAAATACCCATTTAGTGCTCTTTATGTTATTTTAGTGTGGACCATTTTGCCCCATTTATGTTTTGTCCTTTAGTGGACTTAGAAATTGGAAATTTGATATTATGTTATGTTTCTTTTGGCTGAAATAAATGTTTATTATATGAATTTATTCTCTTTTGGTTCAAAGTAAGAAAATTAGAAAATTTGGAAAATTGCTTTTCTCTTTTCCTCTCTCTTTCGGCCACTTCTTGAGCAGCTGGAATTGGAGTTTTTCTTCTGCATTTCCAGCAAGAATCATCTTGATTTTGAGGTGCTTTAACTTTAGGTAATTTCCTTGTAGCCTTTCTTGGTGTTTTCTTGTATTTTAAGAAAAAGTTAGTGAATTGCATGCTTGATTTTAGAGTGTTCTTGCTGCTGTATGTTGTGGTTGATTTCTGAAGTTTATTCATGATTATTTGAGTAGAATAGAGCTGCTTGTAATGCATGTTAGTGGTGTTGTTTAATGATATGAAATTTTTACTCAAAACTATGTTTTTCAAAGAAAATGAAGAATCTATTGCTGCACTTATTGTTGTTGCTTGCTGATGTTTTCTGAGATGATAATATGCATGTTTAAGTAGGTTTGAACTGATTTGGATGCATGTTAGTTAGATTTAACCAAGTTTGAGTTTTGAACTCAAAGCTTGGAGCTTTAATGAAATTTTTAGTATCTGTGTGTTCTGGGTTGTTTTGTTGCTTTGGTATTGTTCTTTGGGGTATTTAGAACAGGTCTGGAAGTTTTGGTGTGGTTTGGTTTTGATTTGAGCAAGTTATGATTTTTTTGAAAGTTTCCTGCGAGGAACCGAAATTCCGATTGTGCATCTGGAATTCCGGATGGGGTTCAGGAATTCCCAGAACCGGTCTGCCGGTTGGGGGATTTTCAGGAACCCTAGATTTTCTTGTTTTTAGGTTATTTGGGGTATTTCCATGCTTTTTATCGATAGGGAAACTTTTAGTTTCCAGTTTAAGTCCCCGGGAAGTGATTTAGCGTATCACTTATTAGTGTTGTGATTGTTATGGTTTAGGAGCCTGTAAATCGTCGCGCAGTTCGTTCCAGTCAGGTTGACCGGCACACCTGAATTCAGAATTGAGGTAAGATTAGTATAACAGTATGCATATGCATTACATGTTTAGCGTGCATGTTAGGAAGCCTGTTAGATTACATTAGATATGTATGTTGGCTTCGTACCATCCGACCATATCACATCGGTTAGGCTAGAGTATGACTAGCCACTGGAGTATCACCAGTATACCGAGTATAGACTGATTCTAGGGTTGGTGGTACTGTGCTATTTGATCGTATCACATCGGTTAGGCTAGAGTATGACTAGCAGCAGGAGTATGACCAGTGAACCGAGTATAGGCTGATACTGTAACACATCGGTTAGGCTAGAGTATGACTAGCAGCTGGACGTATGACCAGTGAACCGAGTATAGGCTATTACTTGTCAATAGTACCGTCTTATGAACGTTCAGGACTCAGTATCGTGTGGGACACGGCAGTTAGGGTTACGGTCAGGGGGTATGGGCGTCTGATCATAACCCGGGATTTATGTATGATTATGATTTATGCTTTTCTTACTGAGTCTGTCGACTCACAGTGCTATGTTTATGTGTAGGTAAGGGCAAGGCCAAGGCTGAGGAACCGTGAGAGCGAGCCGGTGAAGATTGTACATGTCGGGGCGGTTAGGCCTGGAGCGTACGATCCTCGGGACAACAGTGCTTTTTGTAATTAGACGCTAGACATCAAGTATTTTGTATTAGACAGTAAACTTTTGTAAAGCTTTTTTGTAAATGGGATCCCACAGTATTTTATATGAAATATTTTATAAGTTTAATTAAAAAGCAAAAATTTAAATTAATCACGATTTCCATAAACCTCGGTGATTAGCATCGAGCTGCACAATATGTTTAAAAATCACGTAATACGCCTATGGCAGTTAGGGTGTTACATAAATATATAAATAAAATGTAAAAATGATTAATTACATTAATAAGTGGCAAAGGAGTAAATAAAAATGTACTATTTATTGTGTATAAAATTTGGCTCATGCTATATATTTTGTGCTAAATTTTGCATAATTTTTAGCATGTGCTAAATTTGGACCACTTTATACACCACTATTGGAGTTCACTTTTATGAAGATGGACTAATATATGTATATACACTACACTTTTAGCTCTCTAATATAAATGCTCTTATTAGCACAAAATTTTACACACTATTAGAAAACTAAGGAGTTGTTTGGCTTCATAACTTAAAAGATGTTTTCGGTTTTTAAAAATAGAAAAAAACTTTTAAAAACTACTGGGGGTCGTTTGGCCAAATTTTTAAAAAATATTTTATAAAAAACTAGAAAACAGAAAGCATCAAAATGTAGCTTTTAATTTTCAAAAAGTTCAATTTTTTTTGTCTAACATATTATAATTTACATTTTTGCTCACACACCCGGACCTTAGACCCAGACCCAGACCCGGACCCCAGATCCCGAACCTCCGTCCTCGAACCATAGAAACTGGACCCAGACCCCTACCCCAAACCTCGGATCCTGGATCCAGACCCGGACCCTGGACCCCAAACACGGACACGGACCTGGACCCAGACCTAGACCCCGACCCCTCAGACCGTAGACACAGACCCAAACCCGGACTCAGATCCCAAACTTGGACCTGGACCCTGACCCCGACCCCGACTCGAACCCGAACCCCGGACCCAAACCTAGACCCAGACCCAGACCTAAACCTGGACTACAGACCTCGCATCCGGACCTCGACCTGGACCCCAGACCCGGATCTGACCCGACCTAAATCCAAACTCGGACTCGGGTTCGGGTTTGGGTCTGGGTCTGGGGTTCGGTCCGAGGTTAGATGAGTTCATATCATGGTATAGTGTAGAATATTGATTTTTATTTTTTTAGTAAAAAAAATATAAAAATAGTTTAAAAAAACCTAAGCCAAAGACCATTAAATTTTTAAAATGATAAAAAATTGTTTGCTGTTCTCACTTTTGAAAATACAATTCTAAAAATTAAAAACTAAAAATACAATTAAACAGCCTTTAATAATTTTCTTAAAAGTGCTAATCTATAACATTGCACCACTATTTTAGTCGATTCTCTAACAAATGTTTATATGATGCATAAGAGATGATTTAGGACTCATTTGGAATGTCGTATTAGGTCGTATAATATTATAATATATTATATTGAATTATGTATCATATTTTTATATAATACTATGTTAAATATTAATTTATACTAAAATATTATATATTTAGGTACCTATAAAAATTAATACTACATAAAAATATTACATAAAATATAATTTAATATAATACTATACAATACAATAAAGTGTAATATTGTACCAAATGAATTTTTAATAGTCTTTTTTGTGGTTTATAACCATGCAACGTAGTGAATTCCTGATCAAACACGTGGCGTAAGTACGTAGATGCACACATTTACATTACTCCAACTTTGGACTTCAAAGATTCCATCTTTAAACATTTTAGAAAGATAGACTTGTGATTGTGACTTTGAAGTTCAACATACCAAAAACTAAAAAATTCCACAACACTGTACGATGATAATGCCACGCACCATATTTTTGCATGGTACAAATTAACCTTTGGTTTAGGCGAGTTTTGTAAGCGTGTTATTGTTCCATTGGTGAGAAAATTGGTCAAACATTTCAATACGAGTTTCGCAAAGAGCATTGCTATTAAGCATTAGTGGTGCCTAACACCTTCTCGATATGTCACGTTACAATTGGCTAGCGATACTCCCTAAAAGCTATTATATTAAATTATATGGGACCTGATACTTAATTAGACCAATAGCGATATTAACACATAGGAGGATACTAAGCACTACTGGTAGCCTTTAGCATTTTTCTTTGGCAAATAAGTTTTATTGAGTAACAAAAACTAACTCTTTAAGGAGAGATTCTATTCATGTGTATATTTCATATTATTTGTGTCTGGCCCACTTTTCTACATTTGAATCAAATGATGATTAGTGCAACTTTAAAACATTAGAAGAAGGATCACATTGCCCTATATGCTAATCATCTTTACACAGACAATAAACTTATTCATCACGTCAACATATATATATTTTTTTTACTTTTTTACATTATGAAATGTGTAAAAAAATTGTTATCTTATCTTCTATATCAGTTTCTTGATTCTCATGTTGTCATAACCTTCAAGGCCTCTCTTGTTTGTCCTAGTACATTGAAAACTGTGGCTGCAATGTGAGGTGGCGTGAGACCCGCGTCGACATATTGATCAGCAGGCGAACCGTGGTCGATGTATCGGTCAGGAAGAACAATTGGTCTCCACTGCAAAATTAAGTTTCAAATTCAAGTAGCTGAGTATGGTGATTGTATTGTATGTATAATATTGAGAAATAGTATTAATATTTGTTAGTTCAATTCAATGGAAAAGGCCAGACTGTTTACTATGTACCTTTGTTTTTCCATCAAGAAGGCCATCAAGGGCCATAAACTGAGCAACATGAGATCCAAAACCTCCTATAGATCCTTCTTCCACTGTAATCAAAACCTCGTGATTTTTGGCTAATTCGCGAATGAGGGCATGATCCAAAGGCTTGCAAAATCGTGCATCAGCAACTGTTAGCCGTAGACCGTGAGGTTCTACTAAGGCTGCAGCAGCCAAACAACTCTGAACTGCTGTTCCATAGCCTAGAAGTGCTACTCTCTCCCCTTCAACCAATACCCTGCCTTTTCCGATCTGAATGGAGATTACATACAAAACATACAATTAAGTGTTTTGGTTTTGGATATTGAAAAGAATTGTCTCAAGACAACATAGATTAAGCGAAAAGCTACCTCAAGAGGAGTTCCTTTATTCCCTTGAGGTAATGGAACACCAATTCCATTTCCTCTGGGGTAACGGAAACAACTTGGTCTGTCATCTATGGCAGCAGCGGTGGCAACCATGTGGAAGAGCTCTGCCTCATCGGAAGGAGCCATCACAACCATGTTTGGGAGGCATGCCATGAAAGTTACATCAAAAGCACCACAATGTGTAGGGCCGTCGGCCCCAACAAGTCCAGCTCTGTCCATTGCAAATCTCACTGGCAACTTCTGCAAATCAACATCATGTACTACCTGTGGCATAAACCCAGAAGTTTTTTAACATAAATATGCCAATTTACTACAATGCAAGCAATGATGGAAATGGAAGAAACCTTTGACTTGCCTGATCATAGGCTCGCTGCATGAAAGATGAGTAAATTGCACAAAACGGCTTAAGGCCCTCACAAGCCAAACCAGCAGCGAAAGTAACAGCATGCTGTTCTGCTATCCCAACATCAAAACATCTTGTTGGGAAACGGCGAAGGAAGAGATTCAAGCCTGTTCCACCACCCATTGCAGCATGGATGGCCACAACATCTTTGTCTGCCTCTGCTTCTGCAACCAAAGCCTCAGCAAAGTATGTAGTGTATGACTGTGTGTTAGAAGTGCCTTTGAATTGCTTTCCAGTTGCTGGATCAAACTTGGCCACCCCTGCAGCCATATATGCAAGTGTTATCTCATTAATATTATATTCCTTCATACTTCAATCTAAAAGATAGATTCAGCAATTATAGTGGAGTGTATATGTACCATGATACTTATCAGCAGCTTTCTCTGCATATGGATATCCTCTTCCTTTCTCAGTGATGCAATGGATCAAGACTGGACCTGTTGTTTTAGTGCTCTTAACCTCCTCTAGTATGGAAACAAGATCATCTATATTGTGACCATCAACTGGACCAATATAATAGAGTCCAAGCTCCTCAAACAATGTTGAGCCAGAACCACTTATCATTCCACGAGCATATTCATCAACTTTTGCAGCCAATTCATGTACTGATCCACCTATTTGTTTAGTAACTCCCTAAATAAATATTGTTCAGAAACAAGTCAGTTTAGATTCAATCATTTGATGATAGAATTGCCTCACAATATTCGATTCTATCGATTACTTACCTTGGCTACTTCTCTTAGTTCTCTAAGAGGCCTGTTTGATTGCAGCCTACTGAGAGCACTACTCAAAGCTCCAACAGGTGGTATGGGCCCATCAAGAGAGGCAGTAGGTAAAGAAACCTGTTTATTGTCGTTAAGAATAATAATCATGTCGGAATCAAGGTACCCGGCATTATTCATGGCTTCATAAGCTTGACCTGCTGTCATGGCACCATCACCTATGACAGCCACAACATTATTCTTTCTTCCTTTAAGATCCCTTCCAACAGCCATTCCTATACCAAGATGAAGAAATTTAACATATGATATTAGTAGCTAACTTAAAATAAGATGAGTTAATATTATCTATGTATGCCTATAAAATCAGAAAGAATTTTCACCATATCATGTGGTATTCACAAACAAATACAAAAAATTCAAAAGATAAAGCTATCATGGAATAGTAAAAATTATTGTAACCTTTCCATATACTGTATCATTCTTATCTAAAGTTATTGTAACCTTTTGAGAGTGAAATCAAATCAAAGGTTCTTTAATGCATAGATGAGACCAAAAAATTACCCAAGCCAGCTGAGATGGTGGTAGAACTATGACCAGTCCCAAAACAATCATATTCACTCTCAGACCGCTTAGTGAATCCGGCTAACCCGTTGGTCTGCCTCATGGTGTGCATCTTATCTCTTCTTCCAGTCAGAATTTTATGAGGGTAAGACTACAAAATCAATATAAAGTCAGTCATATTTAAAAAACATACCTCTTCTTCTTCCTCCACTTTTTTTTTCCTTTTCTTTTTTCTTTTCAATACTTCTTTATGGAAACACATAGAGTGAGATTGAAACCTGATGACCAACATCCCATAGTATCCTATCCTGAGGAGTATTGAAGACAAAATGAAGAGCCACAGTAAGCTCAACAACACCAAGGCTTGAGCCCAGGTGACCCCCGGTGTTAGAAACGTTGAAGATCACATCAGACCTTAGTTCATCTGATAGTTGTTTAAGCTCCTGGAATTAGGATAAAAATATTTGTAAAAATCTTATGTAAGATACTAAGTATTAAAAGCTGTTCTTGGTGTTATATAAAACACTTCAAAGAAGATGAAAAAAAGAAAAGAAAATCATACTTGAGTTGGTTAAGAACTATAGATAGGCCTCTGAGGCATCAGTTTATACCTTAACAGAGAGATTTTTCATATGAATTGGATAATTTATGGTGTCCAAGAGAGGAGTTGGTGGTCTCCTTGAGTGATATTCTCCACTTTCTGACAGTGATGCATAAACCCCACTTTGTATTTTCCTGACCTGCTAAACAAATCCAAACAAAAAAGCCATAACTTTCAGTAACTTCTTTTTCTTTTCTTTTTTATTTTTTTGGTAGATATAATGAGATTCCAAATTAATTTTCTTTTATATATTTCATTTTGGATTTATGTAAGCATGCTTTACCCAGAAAACATATACAAACTCAAAACAAATACCAAAGCAAGAAGTAAAGCTAAAAATTCAGACAATGGAAAGAAACCCAATTCTACAACATGGGTATTCTTTCATACACATAATTAACATCATTTCTCTTCTTCCTTTTCCTGGTTTAGAAACAAATCACAAAAAAACTGATTAACCTTGTATTGAGATGGCCTCAGCAGATCTGCACCCCAATAAAACCGAGAAGAGAAAGAACTAGATTTGTGAAGATCTGAAGGTGCTGGTGTAGTTGCCCGGCTAATATGAGCAGGAAATGATAATGCACAAAACGCCATTACAAGAACAAAGCTCAAACAGCTTCAAAACCTTAACTAGAGGCCAAATGGAGAAAAACCCAGAAAGAAAACTGAGTTTAAAATGGAATGCCCAGTCTAAACTCCCACTAAGGAAGTGGTGGAAGAGAGAGTTATGTATATATATATAAAAAATAATAATAATAATAATAATTGAGAGAGAGGTTGATAGTGAGTGTCACCAATGAGTGAAAGATTGTTTTCTTTTTTTCTTCTTAAAGACCAAAATAGTGGCCAACCCGGAAGAAAAGGTTAATTTGACTCGTACAAAAATATCATATCACCATGGATTTTGGTTCCATATTTATAGTCTTCACCTTAACAACACACACACACACCATTACTGTTCTTGAAGAGCAACATGGTATGCCCACGTTCATTGGGCCACGTCACTAGAAATCCCAAATGGATAGATTGATAGATAGATATGATGCCTTTTTCTATTTTTTATTTATTTTTTATTTTATTTTTCTGTTTGAAAAGAATACCATAAAATAAAAGAATTATTACACAAATACATAAAAATAATAAAAAATTATAAAAATATATTTGTACGAAATTTAAATATTTTTTATAATTTTTATGATAAAATACGGTTTTTTCATGTTATACTCTTATTAATTTATTGTTTATTTTTTGTAATTTATGTGTTATTTTTTCTGTTGTTGTTTTAATATTATTTGAATGCTATTTTTTTACTTGTGTTGTTTCTATAAAAAATTATAAAAAATATAAACAAAAAAATTATTTAAACGTAAAAATATATTTTTTTCACAAAAAAATAATACCTTATATAGTTATCCCTAAAATAAATGCACTCAAAAAAAAAAAATGTTATATGGCTATCAATATTATTAAGCATCATACTTCAAATAAGGGGAATTACTCCATATACTGTTTTAAAAACTTTTTTTTTAAATTTACGGTTTTTGAATTTCTAAAGTAGTTGCAGCGCTAGTTCCAATAAGAGTTTCTATATAGAATTTCGTAAAAAAAAAAAAAAAAAAAAAAAAAAACTGTTTTGAAGTGTAAGTCTCAATAATTTAAGGGTTAATTTCACAAATGCACAAAAGCAACAAAAAAACAACAAAAATACGGTTTCACGGAATTTAAAACATTTATACGATTTTTTTGATTTTATTTACATAAAATACGGTCTTTTTATGTTGAAATTTTGTTCATTTGTTGTTAATTTTTTGTTATATGTATGTTATTTTTTGCTTTTTTTTTTGTTGTTATTTTCATGTTACTTTTATGTTGTTTTCTTGTTGATTTTATGTTGTTTTCATGTTAATTTTGGAAAATCGTAAAAATGTAAAAAAAAAAAAAACATTCTTTGAACGTAAAAATGTAAATATTTTACAAAAAATGGTGCCTTATGTAATTATTCCATAATTTAATATAAAATTTCACTAACTATTTTTAAGGCACCACTTTATAATAATATTAGACACTACAAACTATTTTAGACATGACCAAATAAATTTGGTGTTAATAGTTTAGTCAATTCAAACTATTTATGAGTCTCTAGTTCAGTTAAGATTTTAAAATTTTTGTTCGCAATTCAAATCAAACCAACCGCCTAATTATCTATATTTACTTAATACGATTTTTTTATATTAAATATTAATATTTAGAAACCATCTTTTAGACATAATATAATAATTATTTTAATAATATTTATTTTTATTATTATTTAAGTATTATAAGCTAAAATAATAAAAAAGAATTAGAATATTTAGAAAATACAAACCATTGTATTGAACTAACTAAAATCTATTCTTAAGTTGATTGATTTGAACACTTAATTAATCTGGTTTGATTTTAAATTTTAAAACACCAATATTCCTAGTTTAGTTAAAAAAAAAAAAAATTATATAGACTAAACCAATCTAACACCCCTCTATTAATCACTAATATCTAACAATACAATATTACTTAAGCTTTGGAATCTATGGTCAACTATATACTCTAGTGAGTCTACTCTATAGCTTATTTATTGGTTGATATTCATTGTATTCAAGCACGATAATCATTAGGAGCAACGGGAAGAAATGCTACCAACACATTCACACACATTTCTATTAATTTTAACAAATTATTTTTATTTAATTATAATTTATGTGTAATATGTTATTGAGTTTTTTTATAATTAAATCCTCTCAATTATTATTTTACTTGCAATTTAACCTTTTAAACTTAGAGAGTTAAATATAAAAGAAACGATAATTACAAGAGTTTAACTGTTATATAACTTAGAAATTCTACATTATTAGTCTATACATATACATAGTTGAGTAAAATAATGATATATTTACACATAAATTATAGACAAATTCAACACATATTTATGTGGTAAACATAATTGAATATTATATATAAGGTTCACTTACTTAAACTACTAGTTACATAAATATTTTGTAGCATTTTTAATTATTTTTTTCTTTATATGTATAGCAAGTAATTATTTTAACTTTATTTTTAATATGATAAACTATTTTAAAAAAAAAATTAAAAATTTGTAGGTAGCCTGAAATAATTATAATGTATATAAAACTAAAAAATTCTCCTAAATACCAAAATAAATAAATATATTGTGAAATATTTTTTTCTTATTATCAAACTGAAACACCTTCTTTAAGGTGATGAAGAGTATAAATTTTTCCTATTTTATTTTGTTATTTTTTATTTAAGTGAATAATAATTATCCCATGTTTGGTAGAGGTGTTCGCGGTTCGAGTGGTGCGGTTTTTGATTATTTTTTTCAAACCAACCCGCACATGCGGTTTTTTTAATTTCCCAAACCGCACCCGCACCGCAAAACTAAAAACTCGCAAAAATCGCACCACAAAAAATAGTGCGATGCGGTGCGGGTTTTGCGGTTTGGACTATCACCAATAATTAAACTATCACAAATATAACAAAGCTTGAGTAATACTTGTCAAAAATACCATAAGGCTTGAAAATAAATATATATATGAAAAAAAAATTAATTTTCAATAATACAATAATTAGTGGGTTTTGGGTTAGACATTCACATATTGGACCTAAATAAATATAAAAATTAGAATTTTTATAATGTGCAGTACGGTGTAGTGCAGTTTGAACCGCATATTAACAATTCAAAACCGCAAATCGCACCAACTGTGCAGTTTAGGAAAAATTCAAATTGCGACCGCACCGCAAAAAATTTCAAACCGCATTTTTTTTTTTTTTGTGCAGTGCGGGCGGTTTGATGAAAACCCCTAATGTCTGGTGGTTGTAAACTACCATAAGAGTGTTGTTGGGTTGCTTTTTTCTTTTTTTTTTTTTTTTTTGAAATGGTTGTTGGGTACTATCCTAGATAGTATGATGTCGTTGATTCTAGTAAACTAAAATTGTGAATTTGTAATAAAGTTAGGCTTTGAGACTTTTTTTTTTTTTTTTTGCTTAACTGCTTTGAAACATTTTTTTTTACTTCGGGAAACAATTTTATTTTAGTAATAAGTTGAGAAATATTTTTTTTTATTTATTAATCAAAAATACTTTCATATTATATTTCATTAAAATCTATTTAGTTTTATGAATGAATTGCCTAATATACCCTTAACATTTACTTATGTGTAACACATGATTTACATTAATTTAAGAGGTATAATAGGGACATCATCTATAAAAATAAGTATATCTTAAAGAATATAAAAATAAAAATAAATTAAAACAAATAAAATAAAATAGATATACAATGTAATTTCCACTTTATTTTATACACCCGAGAATATTGTTATGATGTATGATTCTTTGGGTAGCTGAGGATTTACCTCTTAATTAATAATTTTTTTTTCCATAATAATATTAATAATCTCATTATTATTCAGCAAAAAAAATCTCATTATTATAAAAGCTAAAAAAATAAATGTTGGAAATAGATACATGTATGGTAGAACAACCCTATTGATAAGAGCAAACCTATCTATACTCCTATAACTAATTCTAATAACATAATAATATGTTTATAGGGACACGATTTTGTCCCGTGATGTACTTTCAGGGAATGTATTCCGTAGTACATTAGATGGGTCTCAGGGTACATTAGATTGGTGTCAGGGTACGTTACTATTTTTTAACCCTAATTACCCCTAGATCAATCTCAACGCTCAGATTAAATAACTCTCTCATCTAACGGTTGTCGTACATCACGAAATACATTACGTGAAAGTACAATCACGGAACAAAATCATGTCCCTATTTTTATATATATTATATTCTATACAACATATATATACCCTTTTTATTTTTATTTTTATTTTTGCAAGAAATACCCTTTTTATTTGGGAACATGTAATTATTTAAATTTAATTAAATGACTAATAGTATTCAAGAATGTATATTTTATTATATATCTCAGTATTCATAACATTATTAGTAGAGAAATACTAATTACAACTTCCACGTTCGAAATTACATGCCGAAATACTTCTTTTTAATTTTTTTTTTCATAGCGGTGTTCGTTATAGTTGCAGTATCATCTCTGTAAATTTTTAAAAAATTTCGAATAGTTTACAGTACCGAAAACAGAGTTCCTGATATTCCAGTTTACCACGCGCTTTCAAAAAACTTCAAACGTATTTTCGGCATTGTAAACTATTCGAAATTTTTTAAAAATTTACAAGGATGATGTTGCAAGCATAATGAACACTCCCGTGGAAAAAAAATGAAAAAAAAAATATTCCGACATGTGTTTTGGGCATGAAACTTGACTAAGAGGTTGTAACAGAAAGTTAACAGTAGCGCTCCTCTTATTAGTAATAGATAATATTTCATCAAGTATGGGAGATAATGCTTTCTTTAATTTCTATATTGGAATTGCTTCCCCTATAATTAAAAAGAAAATATATATTTAATTTGTGTAAAAATTATTAATAAATCAACCTAGATAATAATTGAGTTCTTTAAATCTCATTTAGTATCATTTCAAAAAAATAAAATATCTAAGGCTTTCTAATGTCATCGCTCATGAGATAACAGTCTGGTCTATGAAAACTAACTTTCGTTGTTTTATTTAGTATTGGGGAGATAGTACAACTTGTTGTTACCGCTTTCTTTTTGTTTGTCAAAAAGAAATTCTCATTTTATTTTATATTTTCAAAGTTTTTATTAAAAATAATTTAGTTTATTTTTAAGGATAAAATTAATATTATTTTCTTTTTATTTTTTTCTGTAAGCAATGACCAAAATCATTAAAAATTAAATAATGTCGAACAGGCTAAAGGACTATACATGTAAAAAAAAATAGATAATCTTTAGCCAAACAAGTTATTTATCCATCCGAAGAGCATGCACAACTAATCCATATGCAGCCACAATGACCGACCGATGAATACGGATCAGTGACACTCTGAAAATCTGGATAACATACTTGCTACATCCTCTAACAATGATCCTAGATCACTGAAAAAAGAATATCTCCTAGCAAAAGTAAACACAATTGTTAAGGGGTCAGAATCAACAAGTTCAAAGAACTTTGAAGGAAAAACTATCAAACGTGACTTATATTGCCAGACAATATCCTTGTATTACTGGAAATCTCCATCTTCCACTCTTAAGTTAAAACTACTTGTTCTACTTCCTCCAAATGTACCAAACCGCATAAAAAAACAAAGAAAATTAGCAACTAATAACATCATTGTTTTTTTTAGTCGATAAAACCATTGTTAGATAGCACTTGTAAACGATAAAGAACAAGACTGCTAGACTTGTATTTTGGCAAAAGAGCCCCTCTTTTGGGGGATAAATTGAGAAATATATTTTTTTTTTATCCATTAATCAAAAATACTTGTATATTATATTTGATTAAATTATACCCACTTTTATGAGTGGATTGCTCAATATACCCTCACTATTTACTTAAGTGTTACATATAATTTACATTAAATTAAGGAGTCTAATAAGAACATAATCTATAAAAATGAGTATATTTTAAAAAATATAAAAATGAAGTAAAAATTAAAATAAATAAAGTAAACAAAGTATACAATGTAATTTCTTCTTTTTTAAGTATGAATGCACTATATTTAGTTTTCCTTTTCCTTCTAGCATTCTATAAAAATAAGTATATAAAATAAAATATATTTTAAATATCAACAAAAAAAAACCAAGAAAATATATAAAATTTTATTAGAGTAAAAATAAAATATATTTATACAAAACAAATGAAAATTATTAAAAATATCACAAAAGAAAATAAATGAACAATTAAAAAAGTGTCAAAAATCAATTTAAGTCAAATTTTTGAAAATTCAGATGCATTTATAAATTCTTGCCCTTTTTTTTCCAATCAAATGGCCTTGTGTTTAGGCTAAAGACCTTCTAGAAATATTGTGTTTATTAGATTGGAAAAATAGAATACCCTTCATGTTAGGACATAGCCATGAAATAAATGTTTGTCTCAAAGGCTCCACTCATAACCTAGTGGGAACAAACAAACACACTATCACCAATTGTCAATATCAATTAGGTTTCTCTAAAAAAATATATATATACATACTGATATTTATATATATATATTAATTAGGTTTAATGCGTTGTCTAAATACAAGTAGTGAGTCAATGGTACAATTTGCATTAAAATTCCCAAGTCCTTCTCTCTTTGTTTTAATTGTAATAGTTGGAATATGAATATGAAGTTGATTTAACAGAGCAAACAGAATTCATATTGATGAACTAAATGAATCAAAATCATACATTACAATCATTTATAAGTCACCAATGAATGAGTTGACTAACTTTCCAATAATAAATTATAAGAACAAAAAACTTATGTAAATCGTGATCATAGAAATAACTTAGTAATTTCACACTTTTCTCTTTATAAGGAAGAGGTCTTAAGTTCGAATTCTCTCTCCCTTCATATAATAATAATAATAATAAAAAAAAAAATCTTATATTGTAGGATTTTACTGTTTTAACCCTACACCAACAAAGCTTATAATATCAGTCTCAAGGTCAGAATTGACCTTTCCTTAGCTAAGTAAAACTTAGACCAATACGACCCCGTATTACCCCCCACGACACCAATCTTGATGTCGTATGAATCCTTTGATTCAAAGACTCAATAGAAGAGTCTAGAATCTCAAACACTCAGACACTTTTCACTCACACACTCACAAACTCGAAACCCTAGCAGAGCAAGTTCTCTCTGAGAACTTGCTCGATTCCAAACCCTAGAAACCCAGAAAGCCCAGAAAAAACCCAGATCTAAACACACACACACATAGTTTTTAGGTTTAGATGAATGAAAAAGAGAGATAAGGAGAGAAAACACCAGATTTGTTTCAGAGTTCACCCCAAAAAATTAGGGCTACGTCTCTGTCAAGCTCGTCTCAGAGATTAGCTTGATATCCACTATCAACAATGGTGCAGTACAATGGTTTTGGAGCTTCCTGTCACAAAATCGATCAGGTAAGACTCGATTTTGTTGCTTTTACAAGTTTATTGTTTTCTTCTCTTTCTGTTCTTTGAAATCTGAATCTGACTTTGTGTTCTTCTTGTGCATGTACTTCTTCTTGCTCAATAATCCTCACCACGAGAGTTTTACTCTCAGATCTGGACCAGTTCTCTCTGGATCTTGGATATGAGAGCTCAAGGCTAGGGTATAAACTTCATCTCTTCTCACTTTCTCTCTGTTCTGTGTTCTGTATTGTAGATCTAGGTTTTTCTGCTTTGATCTGTGTATTTATAATGTTGTAAAGTCGGTTGATCAAGATCTTAGGAGTTAGTTACACTTTCAGTTGTAACTAACTACTAAGATTTGATCCACTAGAGGCGAAGCCACCCTAGGACTGTTTTTGTTTACTTGTATTTTATTTCCTTTTGCTGATGTGGATGTATACTGTAAAGGGACTGGTTATAAGTGGATTTTAACCAACAATTTCCACCTGAAATCCTCTTATAACCAGTTCTGATGATTGTCTGTTTATCTCTGAGAGTCTTAGCTTGATAGGTCCTACTTTTAGTCTCCTTTGTCGATTCTTAACAAGTTCATACAATGTATGAACTTGTTAAGAGTCACAATCTTAGTCCCCATGTCTGCTGGGTTATCCTCAGTAGGCACCTTCTCTATGTCTATCTCACCTTGTGTCACTTTGTCCCTGATGAAGTGATACTTGATTTCTATGTGCTTTGTTCTGTCATGGAACATAGGGTTCTTACATAGGAATATACAGCTCTGGCTGTCTGAGTACACAGTAGGTACTCCTTTAAGTAGATTTAGCTCTCTCATTAGTCCTTTTAGCCATATAGCTTCCTTTATAGCTTCAGTTGTGGCCACATACTCAGCTTCTGTAGTTGATAGTGCCACAACAGGTTGAAGCTGAACTTTCCAACTTACACAGTTACCTCCAATTAGAAAGAAATAGGCAGATGTAGATCTCCTGTTGTCCCTGTCCCCTGCATAGTCTGAGTCACTATAACCTTCAATTATAGTGTTAGCTTTCTGTCTATTGTAGGTTAATCCAACCTTAGTTGTCCCAAGTAGGTACCTGAACACCCATTTCATGGCTAGCCAGTGAACTTTTCCTGGATTAGCCATGTATTTGCTAAGAACACTCATAGCAAATCCCAAGTCAGGTCTAGTACTTACCATTAAGTACATTACAGACCCTACAGCATTAGAATAGGGTACATCCTTCATAGTTTCAATTTCCTTCTCTGTCTTAGGGCATTGTTCCTTAGAGAGTGTATACTGACTAGTAATAGGTTGCTTAACAACCTTAGCATCCCTCATTGAGAATTTATCTATGATTTTCTCAATGTAATCTTCCTGTCTAAGCACTAGCTTTCCTTTATCTCTGTCCCTTAGTATAGAAATCCCAAGGATCTTGGTAGCATTTCCAAGATCCTTCATTTCAAATTCTGTCTTAAGTAGAGCTTTAACCATATCAACCCTAGTCCTTTCTTGACTTATAATAAGCATGTCATCTACATAAAGTAGTAAGTAGATGACATCTTTTATAGAGTCTCCTTTGTAGTACAAACATGTGTCATGGTAGCTTCTGTTGAATCCATGCTTTAACATAAAAGCATCAAACTTTCTGTTCCACTGTCTAGGAGCTTGTTTGAGTCCATACAAGGACTTAACCAACCTGCAGACCATATTTTCCTTCCCTTTAATCTCAAAACCTTTAGGTTGTTCCATATAGATCTCTTCTTCTAGGTCTCCATGTAGAAAAGCTGTAGTGACATCCATTTGATCAATTTCCATGTCAAACTGATTAGCTATAGATAGCATTATCCTTATGGTCTTGTACTTGGCTACTGGTGAGAATATCTCATTGTAGTCAACTCCTTCTTTCTGTGTAAAACCTTTGGCTACTAACCTAGCCTTGAATCTTATAGGTTCACCTTCAAGTATCCCTTCTTTATGCTTGTAAACCCATTTGCAGGCTATTATTCTTTTCCCTTTAGGCCTTAGAACCATTATCCAGGTCTTGTTTTTCTTCAGTGAAACCATTTCTGAATCCATAGCTTTAAACCATTTCTTAGCATTAGGTCCTGTCATAGCTTCTTCATAGGTTTGAGGTTCTGTATTTAGAGATTTCATGCGATCAGCCTCATGAAGGCATAGGCTATGTCTTCATTCCGTATATTGAACTGTACTTAGGATTAGGTTTAGGTGTCCTCTTCTCTCTGTCTCTAGTTAATTGGTAGTCATCCAGGGCTTCAGTGGGCTGAACTACTTCAGTTTCATCTCCCTGTTGCTCTTCTTCTTCAGTTCCTTCTCTGTTGGAGTTTTCTGTTTGTTCCACCTGATCTTGATCAGGTTCACTTCCAGCTGGTTCCACCTGATTTATATCAGGTTCTTCTTGGTCATCTAGCTTCCATAGAGTAGTGGTCAACCGTATAGTACCTGCATGGTTAGTGTCTACTGTACCTGCAGGGTTAGTTTTAAGCAAACAAGGAAATTCATTTTCTTTGAAAATAACATCTCTGCTAATTATAGTTTTGAATCCACCTTTGTCTCTTAGCCAAATTCTGTAACCCTTAACTCCTTCAGGATAGCCTAGAAAAACTCCTTTAATAGCTCTAGGTTCTAGCTTACCAATACTCTGGTGCACAAATGCACTACAACCAAAAACTCTCAGGTTTGAAAGATCTGGTGGTTTACTGCATCACCTTTCCTCAGGTGTTTTGAATTCAATAACACTTGAGGGACATCTGTTTATCAAATAAGCAGATGTCATAACTGCTTCTCCCCAGAAACCATGGGACAAACCAGATTGTATTAACATACATCTGGCTTTGTTCAGAATGGTTCTGTTCATTCTTTCTGCAACACCATTTTGTTGTGGTGTTAGCCTAACTGTTCTGTGTCTTTGAATACCTGTTTCTCTGCAAAACATGTCAAATTCATTGTTGCAAAATTCCAGACCATTGTCTGTCCTTAGGTTTTTAACCTTTCTGTTAGTAAGATTTTCAACAAGTGTTTTCCAATGTTTAAACCTTTGAAAAGCATCATTTTTATTTTTCAGTAAGAAAATCCACACTTTTCTAGAGAAATCATCAACTATAGATAGAAAATAGGTATTACCTCCATGAGTTGGAGTCTTTTCAGGGCCCCATAAATCTGAATGTATATAATCCAATATACCTTTAGATTTATGTGTCCCTGTTTTGAACTTCAACCTATGATGTTTTCCAAGTATGCAATGCTCACAGAATTCCACTTTGCTGATTTTGTCTTTGCCCAGTAGTTGTTGTTCATTTACTATCTGTAAACCCTTTTCTGCTAAGTGTCCAAGTCTATTGTGCCATAGTATAGCTTTAGCATCTTCAGGACTTTGTAAAATGTTGTTCTGTCCAACAGTGTTGTTGCTTCTAGCTATAGGTTCACCAATCATGTAGTATAGGCCTTCCTTTTTAACTCCTTTGATGATAGTCATAGATCCTTTGCATATTCTCATTTGTCCATCTTTGATCTTGCTCTCTATTTTTAAATCATCTAGCACACTTAGTGAAATTAGGTTTCTAGATAAATCAGGTACAAATCTTACCCCAGTTAGTGATCTAGTGACCCCATCATGCATCTTAAATGCTACTGTTCCTGCTCCTTTAATTTCACAGCTTTGGTCATTCCCTAGAATCACTTTTCCCTTAGTTGAATCCCTGAAATCAGTTAAAATAGATCTGTTATTAGTCATATGAAATGTACAACCTGAGTCAAGTATCCAATCATCTTTAAAAGATGATCCTGCAACATAAACTTCCCCATTTTCATAACAATCACTGAAATTAGCATTTTGGTGATCTGTTTTGCCCTTAGGGTTTCTGGACTCTGAATTGTAATCAGTTCTTTGTCCATTAAATTTGTTCTTTCTGTTTTTATTCAAGAAATAGCAATCTTTCTTGAAATGTCCAGGTTTCCCACAGTTGTAACAACCATCTGTGTCTTGTGGCCCTTTAGAATTAGATCTACCCTTGTTCTGTCCTCTGTTTGGACCCCTGCTATGGCTTTGACTCCTCCCTTTTCCATGCCAAGGCTTCTTCTGAGTAGATCTGCCTCTACTCAGATTTAGTTCACCATTAGAGCCACCATTCCTTTCTGATTTCATCTCTAAGTCCTTAGATTTTAAGGCAGAGATGACCTCATCAAGAGTGATTGAGGTCCTTCCATACTTAATTGCTGTTTTAACTTCTCTGTAAGTTTCTGGCAATGAATTAAGTATGATGATGGCTTGGTTTTCATCACTAAGAGCCTCATTCTCCCCTGAGTTTGCAAGCTCAATGTGCATCCTCAAGAACTCATCAAGATTTTGATCTAAGGACTTGGATTGGTTCATTTTGAACCCAAAAATCCTTTCCTTGAGATAAATCTTGTTTGTCAAAGATTTCTGTTGAAATTGCTCTTCTAGCTTTTTCCAAATCTTTGATGGAGTCTCTTCTTTATCTACTAATCTTATTATTGCATCTGATAGATTGAAGATTAGTATTCCAGTAGCAGTTTCTAGGTATTCTTCTTGTTGTATTTTAGAAGTTCCTTCTGGCCATTCAATAGGTTCATCTAGCACCCTTAGTAGTTTCTGTTGAGCTAGAAGTGACCTAATTTTCCTTCTCCAGATTCTGTAATCCCCTGTACCATCAAATTTATCAATGTCAACTTTTATGTTACTCATTTTAATAAAATTGATAAGAAACAGATAGAGTTTTAGAATTTCTCAGTTTTGTATTTCTGAAATTTGAGTTTGAATTTGAATCTTGATCTTCTTGCTGTTTGAGTGTTGTTCTTTTTGTCAATCTTTCTTTCAAGATTTTCTTGCAGATTCCTTCCTGATATTTTTCTTGATTCTTTGTTGATCTTCCTTAGCCAAACCAGGCTCTGATACCACTGTAGGATTTTACTGTTTTAACCCTACACCAACAAAGCTTATAATATCAGTCTCAAGGTCAGAATTGACCTTTCCTTAGCTAAGTAAAACTTAGACCAATACGACCCCGTATTACCCCCCACGACACCAATCTTGATGTCGTATGAATCCTTTGATTCAAAGACTCAATAGAAGAGTCTAGAATCTCAAACACTCAGACACTTTTCACTCACACACTCACAAACTCGAAACCCTAGCAGAGCAAGTTCTCTCTGAGAACTTGCTCGATTCCAAACCCTAGAAACCCAGAAAGCCCAGAAAAAACCCAGATCTAAACACACACACACATAGTTTTTAGGTTTAGATGAATGAAAAAGAGAGATAAGGAGAGAAAACACCAGATTTGTTTCAGAGTTCACCCCAAAAAATTAGGGCTACGTCTCTGTCAAGCTCGTCTCAGAGATTAGCTTGATATCCACTATCAACAATGGTGCAGTACAATGGTTTTGGAGCTTCCTGTCACAAAATCGATCAGGTAAGACTCGATTTTGTTGCTTTTACAAGTTTATTGTTTTCTTCTCTTTCTGTTCTTTGAAAACTGA